>NC_136386.1:117999797-119427385 GCF_965140285.1 Lepidochelys kempii | reverse complement strand
GGCAAGCGATTGAAACAGAGCTCAAGGTTTCTTTTATTTCCCCCTGTTAGGGTGCCGTCGAGCCTGCGTGGAGAGCCTCGGGGGTGTGGATGGCTGGCGAGTGGAGAGGATGACAAGAGCAGTTGCTATATCATTCTTTATTCACATTGCTCTTGAGCATGTCTAGCCAACACGGGGGGTGAAAATGTCAGCAGCTGATCTCTGCTAGGCTCCCGCTGTTGCTAGCATTGGAAGATGGGAGAATGTCAACCAAAGCTCACTTTAGAGCTCTGGTCTTGGGAAATAGCTTGAATTCCACATATCTCTCTCCTCTGCTTTTTTTTTTTTTTTCAGTCCTATCTTTTGCTCCAGAAGGGAGTCTTATTAAATACGAATAATTCTGTATAGCAAATTAGAGGATTGGGCGAAAAGAAATCGGATGAGGTTCAACAAGGACAAGTGCAGAGGCCTGCACTTAGGACAGAAGAATCCCATGCACTGCTACAGACTAGGGACCGAATGGCTAGGCAGCAGTTCTGCAGAAAAGGACCTAGGGGTGACAGTGGACGAGAAGCTGGATATGAGTCAACAGTGTGCCCTTGTTGCCAAGAAGGCTAAGGGCATTTTGGGCTGTATAAGTAGGGGCATTGCCAGCAGATCGAGGGACATGATCGTTCCCCTCTATTCGACATTGGTGAGGCCTCATCTGGAGTACTGTGTCCAGTTTTGGACCCCACACTACAAGAAGGATGTGGAAAAATTGGAAAGCGTCCAGCGGAGGGCAACAAAAATGATTAGGGGACTGGAACACATGACTTATGAGGAGAGGCTGAGGGAACTGGGATTGTTTAGTCTGCAGAAGAGAAGAATGATGGGGGGATCTGATAGCTGCTTTCAACTACCTGAAAGGGGATTCCAAAGAGGATGGATCTGGACTGTTCTCAGTGGTAGCAGATGACAGAACAAGGAGTAATGGTCTCAAGTTGCAGAGGGGGAGGTTTAGGTTGGATATTAGGGAAAACTTTTTCACTAGGAGGGTGGTGAAACACTGGAATGCGTTACCTAGGGAGGTATTGGAATCTCCTTCCTTTGAGGTTTTTAAGGTCAGGTTTGACAAAGCCGTGGCTGGGATGATTTAGTTGGGGATTGGTCCTGCTTTGAGCAGGGGGTTGGACTAGATGACCTCCTGAGGTCTCTTCTGTCAAGGATTCGAACCCCAAACGGAACGGTTCGTTGTCTGACCGGAGAGAGACAGGCAACACCAGCAAGGTCCGAACACAAAGCTCTTTATTGAAGAGTGCACACAACAATAGAGAGCAGCCCATCTCCAAAGAGAACCAGCCAGCCTCTAAGTAAAACTCATAGGTTTTTATAGACAGTCCCATTGCATCACAGATTTATTCATAAAGCAGCCCACCCCTCCCCTATATTAGTTAAAATCCTCTTTCTCTATATGCATGCACATTTACGCCCCTTGCTGTAGATAACTTTTAGCAAATCGTAGTGCTTCACTAACTTTTTATTGGTATGGGTGTCAACCAGGAGACGAGGAGTTAAAACAGACATAACACAAGAGCAGGGAGTGGAAAACAGCGCCTCTGTATTTCAAGGACTGTTCTCAGCACATCTGGTACAAAAATGCAGGAATGCAGCCCTCCCCTTTTTTTTCACTCTTTGTAACTTGAACAAATATTTCTTCATTCTACTTTCAGAGACTTTCCCAGCAGCCTCTCTGAGCCTGACTTTGGTTTGGTTGGCATAACTGCTTCCTGTTTAGCTTTTCTCACCTAACACTTCCAACCCTGATATTCTATGATTCTATGATTTCTGCAAAGGTTAATTACTAGAAGGTCCCCTCCTCTTGTTACATGGGGAGACTGAAGTGGAGAGGCTGAGGGTGAAATTGCTGCACGGCCCTGGTGAGAGCGCCAGCCACGGACAATACCTACCTAAGCAGGAGGAGGGGAGTTCCTTCAATTGCTACAACATTATGGGGTTTTGGGCTCAGTGTGCATGAACGGAGCCATTTGCAGGGCACAACCACCATGACCTTTATAGGACCTCCATTGCCTATGCACTGTGCTGCACGTTCTTGAGCACCATTTCCTGGCATGCTGTTTATTAACTAACTAGATACAAACAACTCTTTTGTAGAGCAATCCTGTAACAATGTGCTTCTCCCTCACCCTTTGGTGTGGGGCCAGCTCCGCTGGTCTGCTTGGAAGGGCAAATGGGTGTAAAACCCTGCCCCCTCCCTACTCCCTCTGGGGAATCTAGAAGCAGTAGCCGCTCTAGACTCCAGTGATCCTGGTGCTGGAGGAACTCATTCCAGCTGCTCCCATGAGATGAAGGCCTACCATTTCCACTTCCTTGTTTATTTCATGACCCTGGGTGCAATCTGGACAAGTTTCTGGGCTGAATGTGAAAAAGAACAAAGAAGAAAAATGTGAAAAAGAACAAAGAAAAAACAAAACAATTATAATCTTGCAGCACAGCTGGCTCCTAGAGATCAGCAGCTCTTCCTCTCCCATCAGCTCTGGTTGTTTTCTGCTGCCTTTGTTCAGGTGACCCACTGGTCAGTGTGTGAAAGTTAAGAGCAGAGGACTAGAAGGGACCTCCCTACTCATGACCAGTTTAGTCCCATTTGTTGTTGTGCCTATGTTGTCCGTTGGCTTAAATAGCTCTTCTTCCTCCCTGGTGTTTACCCAGCTGCTGCCAGTGCTACTGTGTTGACATTGCTATTTATACTCGTGGAAGCTTGATGAAAACTCGGGTGAGAACATATACATGATTTGGGGAATCACAACCCTAGATTGTAGCGTAGACATAGACTGAGTCTGCTCTCAGAAAATAAGCTCTCCATTCCTCTGAACTTGTCCCCTGCTGTGCCTGATCCACAGAAGGTGCGAGTCTGTTATATCTCTCAGCCTGTGAGCTCACGTTGTGAAGACTCATGTACTTACCTCTGGAGGTCCCAGGTTCAGTCTGTTGCTGGCCAGGATGGTGGCCGTCATTCTTGTCACATGATATTGCAAACATGGGCAGAGAAGATTTTTTATTTTTTCCTTGAGGCACAATATGCCCAACATGTGGCAGGGAGAAAATTGTGTTGTGCTATTGAGCCATGGTTCTTTGCCATCCATGACATGTACAAAATGGGAAATGACTGCCTAGGAAGGTGCACTGCGGAAAGGGATCTGGGGGTCATAATGGACCACAAGCTAAATATGAGTCAACAGTGGAACGCTGTTGCAAAAAAAGTGAACATCAGTCTGCGCTGTATTAGCAGGAGTGTTGTAAGCAAGACATGAGAAGTGATTCTTCTGCTCTGATTAGTCCTCAACTGGAGAATTGTGTCCAGTTCTGGGCAACACATTTCAGGAAGGATGTGGACAAATTGGAGAGAGTCCAGAGAAGAGCAACAAAAATAATTAAGGCTCTAGAAAACATGACCTATGAGGGAAGATTGAAGAAATTGGGTTTGTTTAGTCTGGAAAAGAGAAGACTGAGAGGGGACATGATAACAGTTTTCAAGTACATAAAAGGTTGTTACAAGGAGGAGGGAGAAAAATTGTTCTCCCTAACCTCTGAGGATAGGGCAAAAAGCAATGGACCTAAATTGTAGCAAGCGAGGTTTAGGTTGGACATTAGGAAAAACTTCCTAACTATCAGGGTGGTCAAGCACTGGAGCACCTAGGGAGGTTGTGGAATCTCCATCATTGGAGATTTTTAAGTGCAGGTTAGACAAACGCCTGCCAGGGATGGTCTAGAATAGATAATACTTAGCCCTGCCATGAGTGCAGGGGACTGGACTAGATGACCTCTCGAGGTCCCTTCCAGTTCTAGGATTCTATGAAAGGTTATGGCTGCCAGGCTTATATTCCATTTGCAGACAGAAATTTCATAATTCCACTCTCTGTCTCACGCACACACCAGCAACTATGTGAAGAAAAGAGCACAGAGGGAGATTAACAATTCATGCTTTCTGAGCTGCAGAGGAAAGGAAGATGCAGATCTGCCCTGAACTTTGCTGGACATGATATGGGAGGATGGTCATGAAGTCAGGAATGTAGGGGAGAGACCGTTGGCCTACTAGATAACCATAGCACAATGCAACATTGGAAGGATTGAGTTAGAAGGCATGATTTTTGCTGCCTTTGGGAGTTTTGCTATTGACAGGGTAGAGCTCAAAAGGGGGTCACATTATCTTTGACCGGGGGAGATCTATCTCATGAAACCCTCCATGTACTAGAAGCTTCTGCAGAGATGCCAAAGAGTTGAACAGGTCCTGTAGACTGAACTGGAGATGGCCCCATTCAGAACAAGGCCAAGACACGATGGTGGGATGGGGCGGGAGAGTTTTCCTACTGATGCTGCCCATGCTATATTGAGTCTGTGGGGGGCAGGCTCAGAGTAGTGAGCTGGGCAACTCTCACCAGTTCACTTCAATCTTAATTGAGTTAAATGTGCATGGCCTGTACACCGGAAGATTGGGGTGATGGTGGTGGAGGAATCCTCCCCTCTGGCTTTGGAAAGCTGTAGTAATTTCTGCATTAGCCGCACCCCTATCCCTGCACAGATATTGACAATTAAGTCCATGGGGCAGACGGGTCCCTCATGGAGCACAGATCCTCAGCACGGAGCGGTCCAGGACTCCCTGCAGTCTGCACTACCCCTGCACAGAGGAACAAAAACAGATCATTACAAAATGGCGACATGTGACATGGGGCCCCACTGAGAAGCCAGCCAAGCTCCAAGCCTCGCCTCTCTGACTAGGTGTTGCCCAACATGTGAGATGGGTTGGTGGATCTCAGCCCAGTTGCCACTCCCAAGGTGTCCTGTCACAAAAAACCTCCAGTGCAATTGGCCCTAAGTGCCAATTATCCCTTGCTGGTAGTCTCGGCACAGAGGGTGAGGAGTGAATGGGTCTGAAACCCATTGAGGAGGGGTCTTGTGGTGTGGGTTGGGGCAGCTGGGGGGGGCAGCTTGTTCACCCTGTTCTATAACAGTAAGGCATGGCTGGTCTAGTGGTTAGGGTACTAGCCTGGTATATGGAAGACCCCAGTTCAATTCCTTGCTCAGACTTCCTGGGCAAATCCTTAGCATCTATATGCCTCAGTTTCCCCATCTGTAAATCGTGGGTAGCTGCTCTTCCCTGCTTCACGGGGTAATGCGGGGCTGAGCACATTAAAGGAGCCTGAGGTGCTCAGGTAATGGGGGACTAATTTAGATAGATGTGTGTTCTATGGGTAAATTGAGGCGTTCCTCAACCTGGTATCCAAACTCTCCTGAAAAGTTTGAAAACAATTCACCCTCTTTCAGAGAAACTCAGCCCTAAAGAGTCCATGACTTGCTTGTGGTCCTATGTATAGAAGGCAACCTGTTGGGTCCATATCTCTTATCTAGGGTCCCCACCACAGGTACAGCAAAACCCCTCTGTTGTGCTTTGGACCATGGTTCTGTCTGAGTTGCAGGCAGTCCTTGAAGCAGAAGGTACTGGGAGAAGGATCTGATGGATTCTGGTTATAAGACTTCCAAATGGGCGATTTCACTCATTTATACTTAAGGTCAAACAAACAAAAACCCAGATCATCCCTCTGAAAAACTTCAGAAATGGTGCTGATAAATACCGAGGAAACGTTGCAACTGCCTGCGGTTTGAAGTTTACTCCATAAACTCTGACATTTCCTCTGCTCCTCAGCTGCCTATTAGAAATTAAAAAGGCAAATAGATCCCAGAGACTCTCTCCGGCAGCTGGTGGGGATCACGATGTTCTGCTTTCTCAGCATCTGTGCCACAATATTGACAACACTTCTCGTGGCTCAGAGCTGAGGTGGTTGTGATGGCTGCCTATACAATGGGAGAACACTCAGATCCGAGCAGCCTTTGTGTCTGTGGAAGACCCAATGGGGAAAATCTGGGGAAGGGATGAGAGGAGAGTGGCAGTCGGAAAAATGCAGCAGCTCAGCTGGGTAGATCAAAAAGTTTGGTGGACATACGCAGGAAGGGTGGTTCAGCGGTTAGGGGGGTCTGAATTCGGTTCCCTGCTTTTCCAGAGGCCTGGGTTAGTCCAGGTACAGCTACCCTTTGAGCGGGAGTGTAAATTCCACCTCAGGGAGACGTACCCACACGAGTCTGCTTGAGCTAGCGCACTAAAAAGAGAAAGGGAGCCGCAGCCGTATGAGCGACAGGATCCCATCCCAGAGGCTAAATCGGTACTCAAGGCAGAGAGCCCATCCTGCTACTTGTTCCACTGCAGCTGCACTGCTATTTTTAGCACCTGGGCCAGATCAGAGTTAGCGTGAGTATGTCTCCTTGAACTGGAGTTTACGCCTCCAACTTCAAGTGTAGACTTATTTAAAGTCTGTTTCCGCCGCCTCTTCAGAAAAGTGCTGTGGCCATATAACACTTGGATTGTCTCTCCCCTGCCTTGCAGCTGTGTGGTGAGGCACGCTGGAGATGGTGCAGGGCTTAGATGGTAAGGGGGGGAATCTGAACAGTCAACCGCTTGGATTCTTCTACCGATTGTTTGAGTCGGAGAAATTGAGCCACAAGTCTTGTGAGAGCAGCCTTTCTTCCAGAGGGGCCAAACCCTGAGACCCTTACTCAGCCCTTACTTGGGCAAAACTTCTGCTGACTTCAGTGGGAGTTCTGCCTGAGTAAATGTAACCCAGGCCTGTTTTGGGTGACACTCAGTCCCCCTCTAGTGGCGACTTAGACCACCTAGAGATTGATGAGTCTGCTACACCTTGGCTAAGAGCCATGTGGCTTTTAGCCCATGCAGTAGTGGCTCAGATACTAAATTTCAAAGGTCCCAGGCTTGATCCCACCCACCGACAAATGGGGTCTGTTGGTGTTACATAAGGGATGCAGGAGTATTTCTTTCTTCCACGCGGACCCACGGATCTCAGAACCATGAAAAAATGGCAAAGTGCATTGTAAATGAAGTTCACTTCAAGATTTGGGAAAAGTGTTTGGTCAGTTATCCTTTGATCCAGACCTATTCTCTTCCCTCTAGCAGGAATTCTCATCATCCCCAGTCTGCCAGATCAGAAATCTGGACCATGGTCTCGTGAAGAGTAGAGGGGATGATCTCTGAGAAAGGTCATACAGATGGGGGCTCAGAACAAGACATTTTGTGGGCAGAGTCTTCGTATTTTGGGGTCAGATGGGCACATTAGGCCAATCTACAGCAGAAGTCAGAGGTCAGTGATTTCGGGCTGGGAGAAATATTGGGCCATTCTGTCCCCAAAAGTCTTTGCTGTCTACACTGAAGTGTGAGGAGGAGATGAAAGAAAATGGTTTCTTGCGTGTGTCAATGTAGTGCTGGTGGAATGACTGAGTTCGTGTCCTATGCTTCCACCCTCACCTGGAGCAGCCACCTCTCAGAGAGCAAGTTCGGTCTCTTGGGCCCGTTCACTCCTTCACTTTCCTGCTGAGACGGCTCTGCCAACTATGGCAGTGTTTTCTGTCACATGGACACCCGTGAGGTGCTGTGAGGTTGGCCTTATCCAGTGTGGGTTTGTCTTCGTTGCAGCTAGCTTTGGGTCCAGCTGGCTTTGTACTCAGTTGCCCAACCTGCCCCCCATGTTACCCCCAGCTACACTGCTAGTTTTAGCACACTAGCTTGAGTGGAATGGGCACATCTGTCTGCCCAGGCTGGGAAACATGCTCCCAGGTAGAGTGTAGACATACCCTATGGCTATGACTGAGACATGCTGGCGGGAAGGGGGTGTAATATTTCGTTGGGCCAACTTCTGTTGGTGAGAGAGACGAGCTTTTGAGCCACACAGAGCTCTTCTTGAGGTCTAATATGCTGGGACTGACATGGCTACAACTACTCTGTCGATGTCAACTGGGACCTGGGCTAAGTTCCAGCCCCTTGTTTCCCACTGTCCACCAAAAGTCATTAGCTGGGAACAAGCTTTGGTTCACTGCTGTGCTGGACTGCATGAGAACTGTCAACCTCCAGGAGCAGTGAAATAGGCCCTGTCCCATCACTGACCCCCATTTCAACTTCATCTTACTCTCAGTGAATTGAATCCCAGCAGCAGGAGCAATCCCAAATGCAATTTCACTGGGCTCCTGGGAATCTTAGAAAGCCCGAAAAGAACGGTGATGCCTAGGGCATGCACCAGTTCTTCCAAGCCAGCCATCTTTTTGTTTCTGTGACTTATTCAAATGCCTTCCTAATCCCTGCAGGTGATCAGTTTGGCAAATATCCTCTAAGGCCAGGGAACAGTTAGTAAGAGTGCCACGGGGAGAAGGCCAGAGGCATACGCCTCCATGTGTTGTGTTGAATTCCCAGGGGGCAGCTTTCCTTAGGGTTCTGGCAGGGTTATTTATTTTCCCTCAGGCCTTTTGTCCACATGCAGCTGGACCTCTCTGATTGACTGGCTCCCACCGGCATTAGCAACTGTGGTATGTGGTTGGGGAGGTGGAGGTCACTGAGAGGTGGGCCCAAGCTGTACGCAAATGTCATCCTGCTTTCGCTGCATCCCTGGTGCACCACTGGACCTAAACACAGGGCCAGATTAACTGCTTCTGGCCCTGCGCGCTGTCAATGGAGGTTCAGGCAGGGCAAAAAGCCTACGCTCCCTTGGGGCTTCTTCTGGGGAGGGTCTACCACGGGGAGTTCCAGTAGCCGCTGAGGAGGGTGTGATGAAATCAACCTATTGCACTCCTGGCCACGCTCCCTCCTAGGCCCCTCCCTCCCACCAGCGTTAACCAATTTTGGGTCAGCACCAACCTCCATGGCCGTAGAGAGAGGTCACGACTGCTTTCTGCTGCTGCAATCTCTTCCCCTGGTGTCCCTTCCAGGTCGGTGCTTCTCCACCAAAGGCTTACACCGGGATGGATTTAGCTCACGGCATACGGAATTGTTTTAAACATCCCCTCGAGCAGTGACGTGGACAAGGCGTGGTCCAGGCTCTGCGTTTTGGATGCAATAGTTGCACCCTCAGTATTTAGCAAAGAGTGTTCTGTCATTTTTATTCTGATTGTGGCATCTCTCTAATTTCCGCTGCTCCACGCACTCAATCCATAATTATAAAATATGCAACTAGCCCTTGGCTTCATTATGTTTCCTGAGTGCGAGAGCAGCTCTGTGTTTTTATTAATTGAACTTTTATACAAGCTAACAGATTGCTATAAAGGAAAACAGAATTTTTCAACCAGCGCCGCTAATGGCTGAATTTCAGCAAAGGCCCCATGGTATCTGTTGAACAATAACTACCACTCCTGGGCTGCTTGCAGTTTTTAATTGAATTTCTATCCCATGGATATCATGTCGGAGCTATTCATCTGCTTCACTAAGTCTTCTGATATGAAACAAGTTCTTCCAAGTTGTTATTGTAATACAAATGTCGCTTGATGGCTGATTTGCATTGGAAATTCGCAGCCGTGGTGGGGTTAACGCTGTGTGGGAAGCTTTACCTTGTGTATACACGAGCAAAGGAATCCTTGAAAGTGTGCCGGGCTTATCTGGACTGCTTTTTTTTTCCCCTCTCCGTTTTCCTGTGGAAGTGGGAAGATTGGTCTTGCTCGTGCCGCTCAGGAGAGGATAGTGCATCGAGGGTGCAGTGTGTTTGCTGAGCGTGATCTGGATGGATGGGGCGATACCGGTGACAACGGGGTGTGGTGACACATCAGGACCCTCAGACCTCAATTCACCCAGGGAGTGACTCTTGAGGACACGTCTACATTCCAGATGATACAATGGCACAGGTGTGGTGTTGCAGCTGTGTCACTGTAGCATCATAATATACAGATGCTTCCTCCAATGACGGGAAGGGGTTTTCTGTCGATGTCGTCAAGCCATCTCTCTGAGAGGTGGTAGCTAGCTTAATGGAGGAAATCTTGCATAGACCTGACCGCGCCTACACTGGGGGTCAGGGTTACTTAACCACCTCCCTCAGAGTGCACATTTTTCACAGACCTGAGCGATGTAGGTCGGTCGATCTCATTTTTCAGGGTAGACCAGGCCTCAATCTGCAGTACTGAGAAAGGGTCCCTCATTCCTTGGTATCCCACCCAAGAGTTTATCCAGTGCTGGTGCAAAATCAAGAGTGTTTGTGGAAGGAGATGGTGCGGTCTAATGGTTAGAGCAGGGCACAGGAAGTCAGGATTTCTGGCTTCTGTTCCCAGCTGGTGTAATAATACTTGCCTCTCTCCCAGGCAGATCTGGAGTCTTAAGTGAATTAATGTCTGTAAGGTGCTTTCAGCTCCTTGCTGGAAAGGGGCTCTCTGTAAGTGAGAGGCTGATATAGGAAATTTAACAGGGAACTTCCTCCCTTTCAGACATGGAAACATGAAAATGTGAAATTAAAGGAGAACAGTTTACACTTTTTCCTTTGTCTGAGTGAAGTATTGGCGGGTCAGTTACCCTAGGCTGCTTGGTTGCTTTTAATACAACTCAAGGTTCTGATCCTGTGAAATAGTCAGGTGGCAAAGGAGCAGTCACCCGAGAGCCCTAGACATGTCAGCAGTCACTATTGTTTCTGCTCTCTGATGGTAGGGCCGATGCTAATTAACCAGGAGCATAGTGTCTGCTGGGTTGTGTGGTTGGTGTGCAAAGCACCTTGCGCTCAGGAGAATATGGGGGGGTGGTAGGAAGAGCAGCTGTTTCCTAAACATCCGTGAAAACAAAAGCCCATTTGCGGTTATGTCCACAGATGGACGGGACAGCAGTTTGGAATCAATACAACTGCTCCTCAACGTTGTCTTACAGGTTGGAGAAGGAGGATGGTCTTAGGGGTGGGGCACTAGCCTGGGACTCCAGAGATTTGGGCTCATTTCCCAGGTCTGCCACGGGCTCCCTAGGCCCAGGTTGTTAAAGGTATTTAAGGCGTTGCTGTGCTCAGTGTCGCAATGCCTGATTCAGAAGTGTTGATGCAACGCTGAGTGCAGCAACACCTGATTTAAAAGCCTAAGTCTCATTTTCCAAAGGCATTTAGGCACTTAGGAGCCTATATCCTATTGACAGTCAGTGGGATTTAGGATTAATCCCTTTTTGAAATTAAACTGAGACTCCTAGATCAGATAGGACTTGCGACGCTGAACACAGCAATGCCTAACTCATAATCTGGGCCTTAGCCTTTCTGTGCCTCAACTCCTTACCTGTAATAAATGGGACTAATAACACTTCCTTTCCTCCACCTTCACCTCGCTTCCTCAAGGCAGAGATGGTCTCTTATTCTGTGTTCACCCACTGCTTTGCCACCATGCCAAGGTTCCTTCCCCACTCTGAACTCTAGGGTACAGATGTGGGGACCTGCATGAAAACCCCCCTAAGCTTATTCTTACCAAACTATTTTACCTTTTGTCCCTGGACTTTATTGCTGCCACCACCAAGCGTCTAACAAATATAACAGGGAAAGAGCCCACTTGGAAACGTCTTTTCCCCCCAAAATTCCCCCAAGCACTACATCCCCTTTCCTGGGGAAGGCTTGATAAAAATCCTCACCAGTTTGCATAGGTGAACACAGACCCAAACCCTTGGATCTTAAGAAAAATGAAAAAGCAATCAGGTTCTTAAAAGAAGAATTTTAATAGAAGAAAAAGTAAAAGAATCACCTCTGTAAAATCAGGATGGTAAATACATTACAGGGTAATCCGATTCAAAACATAGAGAATCCCTCTAGGCTAAACCTTAAGTTACAAAAAGACATAAAACAGGAATATACATTCCATTCAGCACAATTTATTTCATCAGCCATTTAATCAAAACAGAATCTAACGCATATCTAACTAGATTGCTTATTAGCCCTTTACAGGAGTTCTAACCTGCATTCCTGCTCTGGTCCTGGCAAAAACAACACAGAGACAGAGAGAACCCTTTGTTTCCCCCCCTCCAGCTTTGAAAGTATCTTGTCTCCTCATTGGTCATTTTGGTCAGGTGCCAGGGAGGTTATCTTTGGCTTCTTAACCTTTTACAGGTGAAAGGGTTTTTCCTCTGGCCAGGAGGGATTTAAAGGTGTTTACCCTTCCCTTTATATTTATGACAGGCTCCGATCTTGATCAGGCCCGAGGAGGTATATTCTACACAGCCTGCAGCAGCGAGCCTCGCAGCCCAGGTCGACAGACGCGGGCTTGCGGGTCTACGGATAGATCTCAAAAAATAACTGTGTACACAGCACTCAGAAGTTGCAACTCGGGCTGGAGCTCAGGCTCTGAAGCCTAGGGCAGGGGGTGGGTTTCAGAGCCCCTGCCATGACTTTAAAGCACTGTCTACACAGCGATTTTTACAGTGCTAGCCCAAGTCTGTTGACCGAGCTGGGAGGCTCATTGCTCTGGGCTGTGTAGACATAGTCGTAGGCATTGCTGTAATACAAATGGTGAGACTCAATACTTCAGCAGGTTTTGTTCATTTTAGTGATGCGATGCCAAGAGCGGATGCGGTCAGTGAACCCACTGTGAATTAGGGGCAAAATACTGGCATTGCTCCCACTGTGCAGATGAAGGCAGAACTCGTCTGGGTTGGAAGTTCTTACGGGCAGGGGCCTTGGCTATACAACTCTGAACACGCTGCTGGTCTTGTACAAATACATACCAATGGTGCTAAGTTGGCTTTTAGGGGATCAGTTAAAAGTTCCCAGGACCTTGAAGTCCAATAGGTTACTTCACTTCATTAATACGGGAGCAAGTTCTTCCAGGATACTGTTTGCATCCAGCCTCCCAGATAATATGCAACTATGTTTCGGGGACTATAAATCCTGAGTATCCAGGCACAGGTACAAATTGGGTCAGGATCAAGGCGATGTATAGCATGGGCTCTTTTTAGAAGATGCTGTAGGTATAAATTCTGCTAACAATGTCTAGACTGTCTCAGATGTACCGTAACTATTCTGCGGTGTTTTAGAATACACCCTCGTCTTGGGAAAGACCAAAGACACCTCAGGACATTTTGCATCGATGAGTCAGGGGAATAACTCGATCCATTTGATGCATGAAGCTGCAGCAATATGGGCTAACCCAGTAGCTCAATGAAATATTCAAACAGAATAAGATGCTGCAGGGAGCTCTCTTCTCTTTTGCTTTCTATTCTGGTGTCTGCATCTGAGACTGTTTACCTGTGATGGTCAGGGGGAAATCATAGCCCAGTGATCCTTGCCTGCTCTGATGGCTTTTAGTCACTCCCCATCAATGAGATATGCAGGTAGTCTTTAAGAGCATGTTAAGAAATCACTTTGGGGGACTGTCTGGAAGCCACATTATGGAGAACTCTGCCTCTTTATCTTCCCTGTAAGGTTGCAACATGGATATTAGGCAGTGACAGCAATTATTGATGGTGTCATTAAGGTTGAGATCCCATTTCCAGCAATCCATTTTTTTTTTTTTGGCTGCAGGGATGCCGATAAGTGGTGGCACAATGGGATTACAAAAGCAACATGTTTATCGTTTGCCCTCATGCGCAGGGGGAAGGGAGATTACTACCTGAAATACCTGAAAATACCATGTGCTCGCATTATTAATGTGTAATCGCTGCAAAAGAATGACTTGTCGTGAAAACCCATCATTATTTATTTGCTCCATCTTCAAAGTCAGTTATGCAGTAAAACCCAAGAGAAGAAAAAACTTTTTCAGATAACACTCTCTAGCACGCATTTAGCGTGCGCTTAAGAGGACAGCTGTTATTTCACCACACTGATTAGTACAAACACATTGTTTGAAGTTTAGCAGCTGTGTAATAGACATGTAAACATTTTGTAATATCTCTTCTCCTTTCTCTTTGTCTGTACACACAGCAGTTCAATCGCAATACCTATTTTATTGATCAATAATTGTAGCTATTAATATGCAAGTGCCCCTTGATGTCTGAATCTCGCACCTCTGGGAGAGGGACCTTTTTAAAGCATTCCTGGGAAAGATGCTTTTGATTGTATGGAGCTCTAGTTTGTGATAGGAAGGCTGATATTTGATTGACCCAGTGGAAAATTTAACTTAGTGATTAAAATCAGCCACAGAGACAAAATCCAGAGGGGCTGGAGGCGGCGGGTGAAGTGGAACCATCGGCTAAAAGCTGAGAAGTCACACTGTCAATACTGTTAACAGACTCTCTACGATTTTCATGGATTGGAGCCTCAGCTGGTCTAAGTTAATGGAGCTCTTTTGTGGCATCGATTTACACAAGCTGAAGATCTAGCCTGGTGACCAAAACTGCTTGTGCTTTGTTTGCTTTTCCTGAATAACGAGCTAAAGTGACTTTAGTACTCGACTGGCAGCCTTGAAGACCTCGGTTATTCCACCAAACTGGCCCAAAGGTAGCAGCAGCAGTGTAAGCTTTCTCCGTGGAGCCCATCAGGATTCCTCCACGTGGACCTCTCTGCCAGCGTTCTTGAGGACGTGAATGGTGTTATTCGTGGCTCATTCAGTTGTGGGCTTCTCTGAAGAGGCTGACAATACGGCTCAGGGCTGTGCTGGCTATTGTGATGTGGCTACATGGCCACACAGCACTGGACTGAGACGGATGCTTTGTCTTGTGAAAGCCACTGGACAGCTGTCAGGCAGAAATAAATGACCTGCGACCTGAAGAAATGCCATATGTTGCTCAAGGAAGCAACTGAAACCTTTCCTCACTGGGGTGCAGGCTGGAAAAAGGACACCGCCATTTCTGAAGACAAGACTTCGGCTCTGAGAAGGGACCTCGGGGTGATAGCCGGCGGCAAATTGGACCAGAGTTTGCAGTGTCATCTGGGAGCCATAAAAGGACCAGTGCGATTGTGGGCCTCTCTGTGAAGCTATACAGAAACACAGCTGTCACCGCGTCACCAGCAAGGGGAGGGGAGGCTCACTGCAGTTGGACTGCTTTCCTGGGGAAGAACCCCTGGGGGAGGGGAGTGGTGCCTGCCCTTCATTTAGGGTAAATACGCTTGCTGGTGCAGTTACCCTGCTAGTTCAGGGCGGTTAAGTCTGCTTCCTGGAGTACGGTGTGTGAAGGAGCCACGGGCAGTGCATAACGAACAGAACACTGGTTTAAAGGGCCAGTATGCAGGGATCCTCACCCTCTGGGTGCCCACGCAGCTGCCCTACAGCCACTGTTCCAGCCATCAACGAAGAGGAACAAGCATTGCCTGTTGCACCCTCTCCCCCACCATTTGTGGCCCAGTGGATCTACTGTGTGCATGGACCCATTGGGCAGTCCTCATTTCCCCTCCTCCTCCACGTCGAGCCATGGAAACCCAATGCTCCCTCTCTAGGTGGTCTATATTGCATTGACCTCCCTGTACATCATTTTTCCCTACTACATCCACTGAGTGGGGGTGGGATTGGGCTGAGAAAGTTCCCCTGTCTCGTGCTTATCCTCTTACCTTTGATTAGTAACACCTCCTTGGACCCATCCCTACGTAGGTTCCTTAGAAGGCATTGCAGTGTGCAATTCCTTCCCTCTCCTTGCATGTCTGCCCTTCTTTTTCTCCCCATTCCTCAACCCAGCCCACGGGGTGAATACATGAAAAGCAAGGCATCCTGCTGCACCATGCCTTGGACTGCCTGACAGAGAGGGCGCCAGGCTCATCTACTTGCACTGCAATCCAACCTGAAGAAGAAGAAGAAGGAAAATTCATTCCCTGCATTTGAAAGCTAACTTAAAAACGAGACTCATGCCTTCTGGTAAGGCAGGTAAGGAGGAGGGGGGAGGGATAGCTCAGTGGTTTGCGCAGTGGTCTGCTAAACTCAGGGTTGCAAGTTCAATCCATGAGGAGGCCATTTAGGAATCTAGGGCAACAATTGGGGATTGGTCCTGCTTTGAGCAGGGGGTTGGACTAGATGACCTCCTGAGGTTCCTTCAAACCCTGATATTCTATGATCCTATGAGGAGAAGGAAATGGATGAGCTGCCACTTTTTTCCAAATGAATCACAGGCCATTGCATCCCGCTTGCAAAGGGACAGTCAGTCAACCTCCTGATGCAGGCACTACTCCATGGTTCTTAATGGCACCTTGTGGGAGTGTAGCAAGACGCTTCATACAGTCTCATTGTCTTGATTGCTTACGATGGCCTGGGCTGGACTGGATAAATTAAATTCCCTCTTTTTCATGCAGAGTAAAATCAGTGGGGGAACTTGACTTGACTCGGTGTTAAACCTATCAAGAGGCTGTGACCGAATCATGCTGGGTTGAAATAAGATTAAACCGCTATTTCAGGAAAGGTACTAATTCTTAAACTTGCTCTCCAGTGGTTCTCTGCCAGAACCAAATGACACTATTAATTATTCTATTTCAATAGCACCTAGATGTCCCAAGTGAGATTAATCTAGGTGCTGTACACACTCCTAGTAGGAGAGACCCTCCACCAAAAACCTTACAGTCTAAAGAGACCACGTAGACAAACACTCGACTCGTGCAAAGATTCTCAGGTTTTATCGCTGGAAAAAACTATTACAATCATGTAGTCTGACCTCCAACATAAAAGCGGTGAGAGAATCTCCCCTAGGGATTCCTGTCCATACCTTGGGATTGAGCTAGAGTCCCGAGTAGTCTTGTTGGCCTGAATGGTACTACTCACATGCTGAAAATTAAGCACAGGCGTAAATCCTTGCAGCACTGGGGCTAAAGGGTTGGAGATGCGGCGAATGATTACATCCATTGTACAGGTGGGGAATTGAGGCATAAAGTAGATTAAGGGATTTGCCAGACGTCACACAGGAAGTCTGTAGCAAAGCCAGGGATTTAACCCAGATCCCAGGGTCCCGTGTTTTAAATACAAGACCATTCCTTTAATCCTCCCCATCCCCACATTGAGGAAGGTACATTTTACAGATGGGTAAATTGAGGCATGGAATAACTAAATAACTAGTTCAAGATCACATTAATAGATTCATACCATTTCCAGAAGGGACCATTGTGATCATCTAGTTTGACCTCCTCTATGACAAAAGCCATAGAATTTCCAAAATAATTCCTACAGCAGATCTTTTCAAAAACATCCAATCTTGATTTTAAATGGTCAGTGATGGAGAATCCAGCATGACCTCTGGTAAATTGTTCCAATGGTTAATTACACTCCCTCTAAAAAATTACACCTTATTTCTAGTCTAAATCTGTCTAGCTTCAGCTTTCAGCCATTGGATCGTGTTAGACTTTTGTCGGCAAGATTGAAGAGCCCAGTATTAAATATTTGTTTCCCATATAGATACCTATAGACTGTATTAAAGTAACCCATTTACCTTCGCTTTGTTAGACTCAAAGAGCTCAGTCTATTTAGCTTATCACTATACATCACATTTTCTAATCCTTTAATCATTCTCGTGACTCTTCTGTGACTCTTCTCTTGTTCACTTTATCAACATCCTTTTTGAATTGTGGACACCAGAACGGGATACAGGATTCCAGCAGTGGTCGCACCTGTGCCAAATACAGAGGTAAAATAACCTCTCTACTCCTAATTGAGATTCCCCTATTATTAAAGGATCACATTAGCCTTTTTAGCCACAGCACCACACTGGGAGCTCATGTTCAGATGATTATCCATCACGCCCCACCAAATCTTTTTCAGAATCATAGTGTCCTCCATTGTGTAAGTATACCCTACATTCTTTCTTCCTAGATTTACAGTTAGCCGTATTACCACACATATTCTTTGCTTGATTCCAGCTTACCAAGCAATCCAGAGAGCTATGAATCAGTGACCTGTGCTCTTCATTATTTACCACTCCCCCAATTTTTGTGTCATCTGCAAACTTCATCAGTGATGACTTTGTTTTTTCCAGCTCATTGATAAATAGCATAAGGCTAAGAACAGATCCCTGTGGACCCCACTAGAAACCCACCTGTAATGATGATTCCCCACTGACAGTTAAATTCTGAGACCTATCAGTTAGCCACCTTTTAACCCATTTAAGGTGTGCTGTGTTAATTTTATATTTTTCTAGTTTTTTAATCAAAATGTCTTCCAATACCAAGTCAAATGCCTTACAGAAGTTTAAGTATATTACACCAACACGATGACCTCTATCAACCAAACTTGCCATAACATCAAAAAAGATATTAAGTTAGTTTGATAGGATCTATTTTCCATAAACCCATATTGACTGGTATTGATTATAGTACACTCATTTAATTATTTATTAATCAAGTCCCAGATTAGTTACTCCATTATCTTGCCTGGGATCTGTGTCAGACTGACAGGCCTATAAGTCACCCCGTTTACTCTTTTTAAATATTGGCACAACATTAGCTTTCTTCCGGTCTTCTGGAACTTCCGTGTTCCAAGACTTATTGAAAATACCATTAATGGTACTGCGAGCTCCATAGCCTATGCTTTTAAAACTTTTGGATGCAGGTTATCTAAACCTGCTCATTTAATTTCTAATTCTAGTAGCTTCTGTTTAACATCCTCCTGAGCTGAAATGGAAAAAAAAATATCATATGATATTACTACATCATCTGTTTTTTCCCAGATACAGAACAGAAATATTTATTAAACGTATCTACCTTTTCTTCATTATTACTGATAATGCTACAGTTTCCATCTAGTAATGGAATCTTTTTGTTCCTAATATACTTTAAAAAAATCTTCTTTTCCTTACCTCTGCTGGCCATAGATTTTTCCCTGTGTCCCTTTGCTTCACTTATCAGTTTTCTTCAATCGCTAGCTTTTGATGTATAGATATTACTATCAACATCCCTTTTCTTCCATTTAATTAATTAATTAATTAATTTGTTATAGCTGCCTTCACTTCCCCTCTAAACCAGGTCAGGGTTGTTTTTTTTTAACCAATATGGCCTTTTTCCTCAGTTGTGGGATTGTGGCTCTTCCCTGGCGTTGGTGATCTGTAGCAGACCCCAACTAATACCCCATCTTGCACTTTATCTGTTAGGACATGGATCTGCAGGCATTCCAGATCACTTTCTTCTGAATTGTCTGAGGCTCAGAAAGAGGTAATTTTTGACATAGAGTGCCACCTCTTTTACCCACTTGAGCCTTCTTAAATGGGTTATAACCATTGATTTTAAAATTCCAGTCACAGGAATCATGTCGTCCCAGGTTTCAGTAATACCAACTCGATCAAATTCATGCTCATAATGAGCAATTTCAACTCCTCTTGTTTTTTACCCACGCTCCTAGAATTGTGTATAGGCAGTTAAAGAATTTCTTCTTTTCATGTCCTTTGGTTCCTTGATTAATTTTGTTCTTGGCATCTCAGTTTTGTGCTGAGTGCTCATATCTTCCCTCTTTTTGCCTCCCCTTGTGTTATTAGTTTAACTCCCTCCTGACTATTCTAACCAGTCTGTCCCCAAGAAGATTGATCCTGCTTCGGCTGAGCTCGGGCATGACTAAGAAGAGGAATTGTTTGTAGATACACTAGCTAGCCTAAAAAAATCCTGGGTTATCGGTCCTCATGCTTCAGAGAGTGACAGGGAGTCATTTCTCCCCATAGTGCAGCATTGTCGTTAATTCAATTCTGGGAGTTTTAAACCATCCCCTCCAGTACCCAGAATTGACCACTGCTGGAGATAGGATATCAGGCTGTTCCTGTCTAGCATTTCCTGTCTTGGTGCTACTAAGCCTCGGCTTCCCTCCCTAATGAGCAGGGAAAGGCTCTTACATATCCTTATGTGCCTCTTGTGATTCCTTCATTACAATGACAAGTCTCCAGCTGTCTCCTTGGGGACCCTCCCGAGCCTGATTGACTTTTCAAGCTGTTCCCACTTATTGATCTTCTGTCTGGGGAAAAAAAATCCAACAAGTTTATTCTCCCGGACGAGGCATTTTGTGTTAGATGAGTCTCCGAGTGCTGTGCGTGAAAGATGACAGGGAAAACTTTACAAGAGGGAAATTCAGTCTGAGATAGCTCTGCCTCAAACTCCCATGGTGGGGTAGATAGACACACTGGGCCCCAAGCTTCCATGACAGGATAAATGGACACATGCTCTTCAGCAGTAATTGCAACTGGTGACTCTGAGGGATTCAGAGACGGGCCAATTTTATACATACGTTTTTTCGTACCAAGACAGGTCTTTTGCCAGAGACTCTGTTTCACTGGGAAAACATTGTGTGGAAAATTTATGAATTGCACCCTGCTTGGGGCTACACTGGCCTGGGATGCATCTATGGGTGTTCACAGCTCCAGATTCAAAAGTTGGGCCTCCTCCTTCACTTGTAGGCTTAAACTTCTGCAAAGTGTTATATGTGTTTCAGAACGTTCACAAAGTCCGGACAGTCCCTTGTGAACGTAGGACTCTCTGCAAACGCGTGTTGCCCCAGGGTGTAATGGGACAGAAACTCTGCTGGCGTAAATTGCAATAGGTTCACTGGTGCCATTCCCTTGAATTCGGTGGAGCTACTCTGACTTAAATCAACTGGCAATCTGGGTCTTTATTGTTTGTTGGAATACAGTGGCACATAGAGGCCCCAACTGAGATCAGGGCCTAGTTGTGCTAGGAGATATACATAAATGGAGTAAAAGAGGGTCCCTGCCCCAGAAAGCTAATAATCTAAATAGATAAAATAGTCAAAGGAAGGATTATGATCCCCATTTTATAGATGGGGAACTGAGGTACAGAGAGATGAACAGACTTGCCTAAAGTCTGTGATACGTATGTCCGTGTCAGTTTGCTGATGAGCATCAAAAACTTGGGTGACAGAATACCTCACCCTCCCCTCATCCTGGAACCTAACCTCATCTAATGCCAGGTATTTCTAATGTTCCTGTCTCCATGGTATTGAGATCAGCAGAGGGAGCTCAACGCCACCTAGAAGAAACTCAGGTCCAAGTTGTATGCCCAGTGAGCCACAGTCACATGGTACAAGTCCCTAGCGTCCTCCTCACCAAAGCTACTTCAGCAGTGGAAGTAATTGACACCCATTAGCAGCCTCTGCAGGGAAGCCAAAGTTTGAATGAACTATCTTCTCTAGCTGAAAGAAAAGGAGTACTTGTGGCACCTTAGAGACTAACCAATTTATTTGAGCATGAGCTTTCGTGAGCTACAGCTCACTTCATCAGATGAAGTGAGCTGTAGCTCACGAAAGCTCATGCTCAAATAAATTGGTTAGTCTCTAAGGTGCCACAAGTACTCCTTTTCTTTTTGCGAATACAGACTAACACGGCTGTTCCTCTGAAACTTCTCTAGCTGGTGATCTCTCTAGGTCTGTAGCACATTGTCAGGGCAGCTTGCACTGCTGTTGCTTGGACTCTACCTGTCCTGGGGATAAATGGAGATCTCTAGCTTCTAGGGTGGTGACTGAATCATGTTTCACCAGCACTAAATTTCCTTATCTTGCAATTTCTCAGCTCTGAACCTACAGAATGCCTGAGGTTGTGCCTATCGCTATGCCCCTGTCCCTCCTTTCTCAGCCCCACTTTCAGGGAATTTGGATTTAGATACCCTTTATCTGATGGTCTTTCATTGGTGCTACAATGGAGTCTCCTTCCATGACCACATTTAAAGCAATTCTCTCACGCCAAAATATTTCAGATTTAAATGATAAATTAGCTAAGGGAATAGTTAGAGCAGCATTTTCAAAAATACAGTAGTGATAAAAAGAGGGGAAAAAGCCCTTGGAGGGACAATGCTTCTAATTAATTACCTAATTAATATCTGATTAATTAATAGATGGTTGTCATGAAAGTTTCCTTTTATGCTGCAGGATTATTCAATTATAAAGCATCCTCTAGAACAAATATCCTTAGTGTGCCATCATGTCACTTATGTGCTGAAATCAATAGTGTGTTTGGAATCAAATCACTAATGCTGTCTTCCCAAGGATGCGCAACACATGCCCTCAAAAATTAAAACACATCTGAATTGCAAGGAGCATAAACATATCAAACTTTTAAAACCAAATAGACAGGGAGTGAATAATGATGAACTGTCGTCGTTCATATCTGAGTAATAATATTGGCCAGAAGAAACGGAGGAAAGGATCCTACCATAATAGCAATAGGATTTGGAACTTCTTAACTCTAGGTCTTTGGTTCAAATACCCCATGCCACCAGTCTGTAGAGAATGACAGTCATTACCATCCAGCAGTGTTTCTGTGGCTAGTGGGAAATGAGCGGATGTCTCCTGTGTTGTCTGAGTGAGAATTTGCACTGATTACAGCCATTGGGGATGGATCACTTGATGATTATCTGTTCTGTTCATTCGCTCTGAAGCACCTGGCTCAGGCCACAGGTTGGAAGACAGGATACTGGGCTAGATGGACCATTGGTCTGACCCAGTCTGGCTATTCTTTTCCATGGGGTTGACAGGCTCAAAGCCCCAGTGTAGTCAGAGCAGACCGCCAGAAGAGAGCACAGCTGCAGCATGCAGAAGTTTCAGGGAAGGTGTAAGCTCCACTGATGCATGGGGCAGCCTTGCATGGCCACACTAGGGATTTGCAGCCGGTCACCAATGGCTGCCATGGGGCAAATGCCCAGTGAGGATAAGGTCTCAGTCCAACTCCTAATCGAGCAGCCTCTCTATGCCAAATGTGCTACCCAGCAGGCTCAGCAGAGAAGCCAAAGCCAAATCTCTTTTGCTCTAACATTGGGCCCCGGGTTGCTCTTACTACATTCAAAAACTAGTCGGAGAACACTTCAATCTCTCTGGTCACTCGATTACAGACCTAAAAGTGGCAATTCTTCAATGAAAAAACTTCAAAAACAGACTCCAACGAGAGACTGCTGAATTGGAATTCATTTGCAAACTGGATACAATTAACTTAGGCTTGAATAAAGACTGGGAGTGGATGTGTCATTACACAAAGTAAAACTATTTCCCCATGTTTATTCCCCCCCCACCTCCATTGTTCCTCACACGTTCTTGTCAACTGCTGGAAATGGCCCACCCTTGATTATCACTACAAAACGTTTTTTTCCCCCCCGCCCTCCTGCTGGTAATAGCTCACCTGACCTGATCACTCTTGTTACAGTGTGTCTAGTAACACCCATTGTTTCATGTTCTTTGTGTATATAAAATCTCCCCACTGTATTTTCCACTGCGTGCATCTGATGAAGTGAGCTGTAGCTCACAAAAGCTTATGCTCAAATAAATTGGTTAGTCTCTAAGGTGCCACAAGTCCTCCTTTTCTTTTTGCGGATACAGACTAACACGGCTGCTACTCTGAAACCTTACTACTCTGATTGTCCATTGGGAGAAGAGTGAGGGAAGCGAGCACTGCCCCTGGGCTTGTCCGAAATGCTCTAGTTTCCTACTCGGCTGTGTTGGAGTGTGAGCCTCAGATTTTCTTCCCATATTTCCTCCTCTTCTGCTCCCCTTCACTCTTGAGGAAATTTCTTTCTCTCCTCAGCATCGGTTCTCTGTCCTCATCTCTGTGAACATATCAAGGTGACAAATTTATTTCATCCCTTTGTGGTGCCTACCTTCCCAGTGATACACTTCCTTTGCCTTTGTCTCTTCAAAACCCCATTGTCTCTGTCTTTTCATTATTCCTGCTGCTCATGCACCGAGCCATTTCCATGGTGGTTGCCATGAACTTCTGTGCACTCTACCTTCCATTCCCCACCTCCAGCTTTTCTTCCAGTTTGTTTTACACACTCAGATCAATTCAGTTTTATAACCTGGCAGATTCTCTCGCTCTTTACTGCACAATGCAGGGGAAATAAGTTGCTCTCTCTTTAGTAGCCATCTTGGCTGGAGGTGTTTTTCCTGGGGCATACTGATTTTTTCCCCCTCCTGGTGAATCCATTCAGGCCTTTTGTAGGGGCGGAAGTTCAAAGGAGCTTAGAACCCAGGCTATCTCATGTGGAAAGCCAGCATACTCTGAACGGAGAGGCAATGTGGCCTAGTGGATATGGTGATGGACTGTGGCTCTGGAGACCTTAGTTCTAATCCAAATTCTGTCACTAACTTGTTTTGTGACGCGAGGAGAATCACTTCACTTCTGTCTGCCTCTGTTTACACTGTAAACTCTTTGGAGGTAAGGACAATCTATCAGCATGTGTGCGTACAGCGCCTAGCACAATGGAGTCCTGATTTCAACTGTGGCCTCTGGGTGCTACTCTAATAACAATAATGCAGTGGGGTCATCTTTATCTCTTGCATTCAAGCACACTTCCAGCACATTGCTTGGAATGGAGACTAATTTTAAGTGTAACATCTTTACCTACATTAGAGCATCAGTAAATTCCAAGAAAGGACGATCTTGTGTTAACACTCAGCACTGGGAGTCAGGGGACCTGAGTTTCTATGCCTCACTTTACCACAGCGCAACCTTGGGTAAGTCACTTAGGGCCAGATTTTTAAAGGCATTTACACACCTAAAGATGAAGAAAGATGCTTAACCTGCATTGAGATCAATGGGAGTTACATACCGAGGCATTTTTAAAAACCTCACAAGGCACTCATCTTTCACCTTAGGCTCCTAAATATCTTTTAAAATCCAGCTCTTAATCTTTCTGTGCCTCAGTTTCCCCAGGTGTAAAATGGGTGTATAATATCACCTACCTCTCAGGGGTGGCATGAGGCTTAATTAATTTATGTTTGTAGAGTGGATTGATAACCTTGGATGGGAAGGGCATGTATTTATTTTCATGACTTTATTTTCTCAAAGTAGCACGTGGAGGACATCAGGAAAATACCTTCATACAAAATTCTACCAAAAAGATCACTTGGGAAGCTGTCACCACTTTGTTCCTCTGACATCCCCATCTCTTCTCTGTAGACCGTAGGTGGCACAGAGATAAACCTGAGTGGAATGGAGAGAAAATGTCTCCTCTAGCTCCTGCTTTGGTCACAACCAGTGAACAGCATCATACTCTTAGGAAGAGTAGAGTGTCACCTGTATTCTTTGCTGCCTCTGGCTCGGGTCGTTTTCCAGATAATGGCCTACTGCAGATGAATGAAAGCATGGAGATATTCTTCTGGCAGGATATACACAGACTCCAGGCGGTCATGGTTTTCTCTTAAGCATCAGCAACAGCTTCTGTAAAAGTTAAACCACCCTTACTTCTGGGGCCACGCTGAAGCTTCATAGCTCAGATCCAGCTCAGGAT
This sequence comes from Lepidochelys kempii, assembly GCF_965140285.1. NCBI lineage: Eukaryota > Metazoa > Chordata > Testudines > Cheloniidae > Lepidochelys > Lepidochelys kempii. The sequence goes on along the minus strand of NC_136386.1, from coordinate 119,402,468 downwards.
TCAAACTTTCCTCAAGATCTGATGTGTTTAGAGCTGGACTTTCAGTTCATGCCCATCTCTGCTTCAGATGGGACATGGGAAATGTTGCAGTTCCTTTTCTGGGACAAAGCTGAGCACAGCTTCTGAGCCACTTACAGAGGGTGGGTCCAAAGCCATTCAGGCAGCCCATTGCTGAGGGACGTTCTGAATAATCACATCACTGGATTTATCCAGAGGGTCCCCTATTTTCCCAGAGGACAAGAAGACACAGGGCGGTACAAGCGACACTGCTCAACCCTGGCCTGTAGAGACCACTTCTCAGCAAAAGCAACAAGGGGTCCTTGTGCCACCTTAGAGACTAACAAATGTATTTGGGCATAAGCTTTTGTGGGCTAAAACTCACTTCATCAGATGCATGGAGTGGAAAATACAGTAGCAGGTATATAAACACAGTACATGAAAAGATGGGAGTTGCCTTACCAAGTGGGGGGTCAGTGCTAACGAGACAATTCAATTAACAGTAGAATACCAGGGGAGGAAAAAAATCACTTTTGTAGTGGTAGTGAGGGTGGCCCATTTCAAACAGTTGACAAGAAGGTGTGAGTAACAGTAGGGGGAAATTAGTTTTTGTAATGACCCATCCACTCCCTGTCTCTATTCAGACCTAATTTGATGGTGTCCAGTTTTCAAATTAATTCCAGTTCTGCAGTTTCTCATTGGAGTCTGTTTTGAAGTTTTTTGTTGTTGAAGAATTGCCACTTTTAAGTCTGTTATTGAGCGACCAGGGAGATGGAAGTGTTCTCCTACTGGTTTTTGAATGTTATAATTTCTGATGTCATATTTGTGTCCATTTATTCTTTTGCATAGAGACTATCCGGTTTGGCCAATAAATTTGTTAGTCTCTAAGGTGCCACAAGGACTCCTCATTGTTTTTGCTGATACAGACTAACACAGCTACCACCCTGAAACTTCTCAGAGTCAGACTCCTTGGCAATTTGATCAAACTAAGGTTGCCAATTAGTGCCCACTGTGATGTGGACAGTTGTCAAATGGGATCAGAATTGTGACCACGGAGACCTGTTGTATTAATTTAGAGGAAATAAATGAGCTACAGGTGTTAATATACCACTGTCACTGTCCAGCATTAACACTCTGCACTAGGCCTAAGCCCCCTCCCACACCCCAAACCCCTCATCCCTGGCCCCACCCAAGAGCCTGCACCCCCAGCCAGAGGCCTCACCCTCCTGCACCCCAACCCTCTGCCCTTGCCCTGAGCCCCCTCTCTCAACCCAAACCCCGCATCTCTGGCCTCACCCTGGAGCCCACATCCCAGCCAGAGCCCTCACCCCCGGTGCCCCTGCCCACATTCTGAACCTCTTGGCCCCACCCCCATCACACATCATTGGTGCACATAACAAAATTCATTCGCACATGGATGTAAAAAATTAGAGGGAACATTGTTAAAGTCCAGTCTTATTAGTGTAACCCTTCTGCCTGTCAGAGTTGGCAGCAACAAGGGCCGGGTTCAATATCTAGGGGATCCATTCCAATAACACAATGCAAACCGGCTCGAGCCCCCACCCAGTGACCTGGGACAAATATATACCACCCCCGCTGGGCGCCTCCAAGAGGCAATACTTCCCCTCTCGCAAGCACATAGTCTGAGTGTAGCAAAAAGTCTTTTAATAACAGAGAGAAACAATGTGGCATTAGGTTGGGGAAACACCACCAACAGGATTCATAACACAACCCATGAGCAAAAAACCCACCCCAAGCAAATTGGGGCATGCCCCTTTCCCTTTGGTTCTTGAGTCCAGCAACCCCAAATCACCCAAAATCCCAAAAGTCCAATGACCCAAAAGTCTCTGTCCCTGGTCAGGGCAGCCCCAGAGTTCAAAAGTTTATCTGCGGAGCTTTACCTCCCAACCTGGGTGGAGACGGGACGGGGGTAAGAGGCACCTTACATGATCTGAAGCTGACCGCCCCACAGCTCCATAGGCCTTCGCTTCGCTCCACTCTGCCAGCCGCCCCACGAACTCCTTCGCTCAGCTCCGCTCCGCTTCACGGCCCACAAGCAGCTCCCGCCGTCCCACGAAATGCTCCGCCAGCCGGTCCACAAACTGCTCCGTGTCCCACCAGCAGCTCCCGCCGTCCTACGCACTGCTCCGCCAGCCTGTCCACAAGGCACTCCGGCCGTCCTGCAAACTGCTCCACAATAGATCTTCAGGCTCCCCCGCTACTTAACACAACGCTCAGTGATTTCAGCTCTTAGTCAGTTCAGCTCTTTGGTGAATTCAGCTTGTAGTAGGGAAGCCTCAGTGCTGGTGCACCATTAGCCCAAAGTGAGCTCAGCAGCCTGTAACTAGACTCCTAATAGAATCAAAATTAGCTCTTGATATTCTACAGTGGAGAGAGGAGGAAGTGCAATTAGCATGTAAGGCCCTCACCCAGGGGCCCATGCCACCAAGTATTAATACTTGTCCCCAGCCTCTCTTAATTCACAGAGTTTTGGAACCCATGACCCTTGCCTAGCGAGTGCTACTTAGTTGATGGTGAATCCCTCCATCATAACAAAAGGCCACGTACAGTTCCAAGCACAGTTCCCATAATCAGGGTAATAGCAAGTTATTCTTCCTGCCCCAATAACAGAGACAGTGGGGATCCCACAGCAGCCAAAGTGACCATTTGGGCAGTCATGGCCTCATGATAGGTGGGGTGGGTGTGCCTATGCAAATGAGATCGGCCCCTGAAGTTCTTTTCCACAACTTGCCACACCTCACCACCAGATGTCAGGGTGGAGCTCATCCTGACACTGCTTACATTAGGAAAAGCCCCCTTGTTTGATGGTCTCTTAGATGGTACCAAAGACGGTAATAACTGTCTTTCCAGATGGAGTCTGGGACTCATGTGGAGCCGGGGGGGTGGTGAGGGGTGAGGTTATCTGGGTTTCTCTCTCTGCCCCATTCTCGTCAGGTCACCTCTAAGCATCAGGATAATACAGTTGAGTTTGCAGTTCAGGTAAATTCATCGGCCTAGTTGTCACAACCAACCCCGAAGAACCATCAAACAGAACAAATTTTGGTCACTGCTAGCTTGTGGTACGGCTTTAATCATTAGCCTAGTGGTAGAAGGCTCTGTAACCTATTGCCAATCCCATGAGCCATCTAGTCTCCTTGCAAAGATACAGACTGAAGGAGCACAGAGGATACCTTTGCTGTCAAAAAAAACCCCCCAGAACAAAACAAAAACCCAGTGCTCCCAGACGGCTCATATCTTCTTCAGTTTGAACTGTGAATCATAATGACTAATACACAATGACAGCCAGTTTTGCCTTACCGATCTCCACTGCACTGTATAAATTGAAGCTTATCAGCAGAGGTCATCTTCAAATCTTGCAAACCTTTGGTGATTGAAGCTGTCATTAAGGGAAAAAAATTGCTTTGGTATCATGAACCAGTTGCTTGGGAGGAAATTGTTGCAGGGTTTTGGTTGGAGACCATGCACATTAAAGTGAAAAATTTTAAATCAATGGCATTGAGGACAAATAAGAGCTCACCAAAAGACTTAAAGGTGACCTGTTTGGTTTTTGACATTAGAAATTCAGGTCTTGCCCACCCTGGAAAGTATTGTGAGAACTGGTAGAATTGTGATATCTGAGATACCAAGGAAGTGAAACCGGATGAATCGAGAGGGAAATGGGTTTTATTCAGACAGTTCGACTCACTGATTTTTTTTTCCGAATAACACCTATTTAGCTAAAATGCTTTGGGGGAAAGCTCTCCCTGCTAAGGAGTTGGCTCCATGTACCTGCTGCAGCTAAGGGCTGAAAAAGCTCCCATTACACATGACTGGGTCATCCAAGAAGTCATCCAACAGAAGGAGGAGAGGCAACATGTGGCATCCTTGATATGTTGAAGTGGGGAAAAGAACTCCCAGGTCCCCGTGGTTCCGGGGGATTCATAGTTTCCAAGGCCATAAGGGACCATTGGAATCATCTAGTCTGACTTCCTGTCAGGCCATAGAACTTCCCCAAGATAATTCCTAGAGCAGATCTTTTAGAAAACCACCCAATCTTGATTTTAAAATGTCAGTGATGGAGAATCCACCACAGCCCTTGGTAAACTGTTCCAATAGTTCATTACTCTAGCTGTTAAAAATTTACGCCTTATTTCCAGTCTGAAATTGTCTAGCTTCAACTTCCAGCCAATGGATCGTGTTTAGATTTTTCCGCTAGACTGAAGAGCCCATTATTAAGTATTTGTTCCCCTTGTAGATACTGGTAGACTGTGCCCTGTCTTTGTTAAGGTAAATAGATTGAGCTCTTTGAATCTAGGACAGTAAGACATGTTTTCTAAAACTTTAATCATTCTTTTGGTTCTTCTCTGACCTCTCCAATTTATCAACATCCTTCTTGAATTGTGGGCATCAGAACTGGACACAGGATTCCAGCAACGGTCAAATGAGTGCCAAATACAGAGGTAAAATAACCTCTCTTCTCATACTTGAGATTCCCCTGTTTGGTCATCCTAGGATGGCATTAACTCTTCTGGCCACATTGGGAGCTCATGTTCAGCTGATAATCCACCACAACCCCAAATCTTTTTCAGAGTCACCTCTTTCCCAGGATAGAGTCCTCCATCCCATAAGTATGGCCTGCATTCTTTATTCCTAGATGTATAAATTTACAATTAGCTGTATTAAAAGGGTTTGCTTGTGCCCAGTTTACCTAGCGATCCAGACTGCCCTGAATCAGTGATATGTTCTCTTGAATATTTACCACTCCCCTAATTTGCATGCCACCTGCATAGGGATGCTCAGCAGCACATCACAGGACACACTGGAACATCAGAGGAACAAACCAAGCGGCATCAAGGACGAAGCAGAGTGAACCATTGCACTCCACAATCCAAAGTGGCCTGGGTCCTATTGACTGCCAAGTCACAGAGCATTGATTGGGACATTGAACAAATTCTCTCCCCTGCAGTAACAGTGACCCAGAGGGCTTGAGCAGGGTGAAATTCACCTCTGGGCAGTGGAGCAGCACGAGGAATATGCACCTCTCCAATCCCAAGTGAGTCTTAAGCAGTGCAGGGGGAAATATCACCAGGGTAGGACAAGTAGAGTGCCAATAGCCCACAGCCACTGTGAGAGAGAGCAGGAGGGACATACAAGGGCTGGTGGGAACAAGCAGCATTGTGAAATGGGGCAGTGGGTCAGCTGTCTAAAGCACCAGGTTCTGCGCATTTACTCTTCATTTTAAATGCACAAGTTTACATGCAGCCCTCAGCGTCTCAGCCTCCCCAACTGGATGGGAAGCTGGTGACTCTCACAGAGGGTTTCTATGACTTGTAAGTCTGGAGCCAGCGTTTCCATCCCTCATGTTCTCTGAAATTAAGGCCTGGACTATGCTCTGGTGTAACCCCGATTTAGCCACTGAAGGCTGGCAATGGGTGCAAACCATTGCTGATCCCTGCATATAGACAAGAGACAGCAGGGTTTGCATTGCTCCTGTTCTTCTCTGTGCTTCGAGGGCCATGCTGGTGTAGCTACAGGGATTGCACGGCCCCCGATGGGCGAACTGGGGCTATCCCCGAGTGTTGGAGTCAAGCTCTGCAGGGATCGTTCCACATTTCACCATGGCCCCAGACATTCCTTCATTTCAGACAGAGACAGAGGCACATTCAGAGGGGACAGTAAGGGAATGGGAGACAGAAAATGCACAAGTACACTGTGACTCACCCCGAGGGAGAGAGAAGGCCTCTGTTTACGGAGAGACTCAGACACACGCACACGCCCAGCTAAACAAGTCACAGTGTTTGTAACTCATCCATCCCCAAGGGGCTGATCCATATTTTATAGCCGGTTTCCTCCGCCGAATGGTTCAAGATGCAAACAAATGAAACCCCTCTGTTTTCCTTTTCTCTCCCTGCCAGAGCATAGGCGGGGCGGGGTGGGGTGGGAGACCCAGCTGCTGGGAGACCCAGCTGCTGGGACAGCTCTGCTGACAAGAGTCAGCTGGCGTAACCGTGTCCTTTCTGAAGACAGGCTCATATCACACGGCTCCTTCCTGGCTGTCCCAGGTGGGTCATTGTCTGCTCTAATATTCTCTCCCCACCTCCATTTCATTTCCCCAGGATGAGTGCTTGTTATTGCAATATTAGAAGGTGCTGGCTCAGGCCCATTTGTCTGTAGGGTTTGTGAGGAAGCCCAGGCTCCTATAAATGTGGGAATTGGATTGATTTCCTTAGGTGCTTGTTACACTGAGTTATGACGGGGTTTGCCAGAGGGAACTTTCTCATTCCATGTTAGGTCCACAAGCCCTGCTCTAACACAGTTTGGGAGCAGGTGCATCATGGTTTAAATGCTTAATAGCTTGTCAGGGCAGTTGAATCAAGCCAGTAATTTTCTCTCTCTTGCATTTTGACTACCATGTGGTTACAGGAGAATCCACAAGCTCCAAATAAGTGACTTACCTTATAAATCTGCTTTTTCCAGGGGGAGTAAAGTAGTTTCAGTGCCCCTGTAGCTTCAAGGAAAGCTTTGATTGATTTGAATAGAGGGATCATATGCCTCTCTTGGACTGGATCAATGCAATCGTCGTCCCTTGAAAGCAGTCAATATTCTTCCTTCAATGTAATTTGCTTCAGCTAGACAGGTGGCATAGGGCATGGTGTATACAAGGGTGAATGGACACACTGTGCTTTGCATTTGTAACTTTAGCACCCTCGTGGCCAAGATGGAGTCTGCTCTGCAGGCAGCTCTGGTCAAGAGACGGCGCGCGCAGGAATGCAGCAGGAAAAATTCCCTCCACCCCAGGGGCACCTGTTCCAACCCCCCCAGAGTGGACACACCCACCCACAGGAAAAGTATCATGGATATAATAAAGGGAGATATTTATTTACAGAGGGATGAGAGGAGAAAACAACAAGGGGAAATGGAGGGGGAGCAGTAGAACAGGGTTGCATCAAACCAAGGCCCCACAGGCCCAGTGGTAGAACAGTCTGAAAGGGCAGAGACTGAGCAATGTGTCTGCACACAGAGTTCAGGAGTCCTGAGCAAAGTTCCAGTCCAGTGCTGAGTCTTGGGTGCTCCTGGTTGTCTTCGGCACCAGTGAACTTTCCCCAACAAACCCTATTCTGCCGCTCTCTGCAAAGCCAGAGAGAGACAACCTCCCCACTTAACTAGCTACAGCCTCCCTCCTTATTCCCAATGCAGAGGCACAAGCCCCAGTACTGACAGCCCCATGCAGCTCTGGGCAGCAGTGATACTGGGTCCAGCTCCGGCCTGTCCTTCTCGGGCGATTCCTCCCTGGCACAGTGCTCCTGCTGCCTCCTGTCCTGGGGTTTCCCCGATCGGCCGCCATGTCCTTCCCAGGCTTCAGGCAGGTTCTCTCTCCTTCACTTTGTCCAGGGCCGCCCTGCTGCTGCCCTTCTCTCCCCGGGCTCCAGACCCACACCCCCAAGTTTCCCTCCTTTCCCTCACTGCTCCCTCTCCCCCCTAGGAAAAAGATTTAAAGGGGCCATGCTCTCTAAACCCCAAGGGGTTACACGCTAAAGCAACACAAGGGCTTGTATTGAACAAGTCACTTATTTTTATGTCGGCTTCCCATAATACAGCAATAAGAGCCTGTTGGAGCTTGCAGCCAATACTGCCCCTTGCAGGCCAGACTCCATCTTCCAAAATGGAGGTTGACCTTTGTTCTCGTCAGGCTCCCCTCCCCATCCTTATATGACAATGACAGCTGCTCCCCACAGATCAGTCTGTCTGTCTTAGGGTTTTGTACTGCTGCTCGTCGTCATAGTATCTGAGCATCTTCCATATAAAATAGGTTAATCAGAGCCAAATGGACTCCATGGAGACCCCGGCCTTTCCCTCTCTGGAGGTTATATAAAGCTCTGCTTTGGTAGCATATCCCAACCTGAACTGTAGCATGCACATGTGCGAGGGCCTGGTTGTCCGTCTTCTCTCTTACCTCCGGCACCATTTTGCTTTGTCGCTGGTGCTCTCCCCAACAGCATTGTGTTGCGAGTGGATAAACTGGCCACGGCAGTGCAAACTGATCATGAAGTGTTCTGAGCAGACATGCCAAACCCTTGGGGAAAAATGCAGAAATTGGGTTTGTGTTTGGCTTAATTGGCTTGTGGGTTGCTTGTTGGCTAGTTTTTGGCTTGTAGCTTGTTGCTTTTTTTTTTTTTTTTTTTTTAATCAGCTCTGGGCAAGGAGGGGCAAATGGGCAAGGGAGGACAAGCTGGGACAAGGGGGGGAGAGAGTAATACTTTCTATCTATTCTTTGAAAGGGCAAGTCAAGTGACTGATACTGGGGAAATGAAAAAGGGTCATTAGGACATCTTTACAAGTGCAAAGCGTTTTGGGAGACCTGCAAGTCACGATGGGAACAAAACCAAACTGGCCCTGTGGGAATATTAAACCACTATTTTCAATCAGTGTTCAAATAGAATGCAAATAGTAATTTCTTCCATCGTCAGGTTTCCACTACATGAGATATTGTATATTTCCCTTTCATAATTATGGATCTGGCTTGTTCAGAGCTTCAGCCCTGCTGGCGGGGGCTAGACCAAAGAGATACATCAGTGTTCATCCTATTCCCATTACAAAGCTTTAGCATAGGGTGAAGATTCCTGACCCAGTGAATGTGCATGTACTGGGTGCCCCATACAGCTCAACTAATTGCTCTTGGATTATTTAGTTTTATCCATCAGACTCCTTTAGTTTCAACCTTTGCTGGGAGAGAGAAGTCAGTCAGCTACTTCGGTGATGATCTGGGTAGTGATATCTTGGTAGATTTAGTACAGGTGAGCTCAAGCCATACAAACTGGAATCTGATTAAACTTCCAAACATCCCATGAGCTGTGGGTGTTCAAGTTATGAGGGTTGGTTTAGCTCATTTTAAGATGGGACCAACTGCAAAAATTGGAAACAAAGGCATGATGAGATGTCATTGTTACCAATGGGGCTGTAACTGGGCTTCCCACCTTATGGATTCCACCATCGATTTATTTTGGAGTCTGGCCCCAGACATCCTGTTTTGATGCTTTGCAGTGGACAACATGTGCTTTCAACTACCTGAAAGGTGGTTCCAAAGAGGATGGATCTAGACTATTCTCAGTGGTAGTGGATGACAGGACAAGGAGTAATGGTCTCAAGTTGCAGTGGGGGAGATTTAGGTTGGATATTAGGAAAAACTTTTTCACTAGGAGGGTGGTGAAACACTGGAATACATTACCTAGGGAGGTGGTAGAGTCTTCTTCCTTAGAGGTTTTTAAGGTCAGGCTTGACAAAGCCCTGGCTGGGATGATTTAATCGGGGATCGGTCCTGCTTTGAGCAGGGGGTTGGACTGGATGACCTCCTGAGGTCCCGTCCAACCCTGATATTCTATGAACACCAACACTGGACTCTTTCTATGAGATGCTGGGGTGTATTATCCACAGTGAAGCAGTAAAAAAGGCAGGCTGAGGACAGACTGTGGAATCAGACTCCACAGCCAGTTGGGGGGGAATCTGTAGCAGCTCTATTATACCCTTTAGGGGAGCAATGCTGTTCACTTTGGCATTGGGAGAGGTGCATGGCCAATTCCTGCAGCAGATGCTTAGGGATCAGAGTACTGATCACAGCACCCCCCTGACACTTCAAAACCAGTGACACTAAAACCATGACAACGAACACCTATGTTACAGCTGGTATCAGAGGGAGCGTACATCCAGCAAGTGCATGGCATTCCTGTAGCAAAGCAAAGACTCACCGGTGTGGCGCCTCCTCCTGGTCGTCTGGGAATTAGCTCTTTTCCAGTGTACTGAGCGCCCTCTGCAGGCCAGTGTCTTGCCTGCTGCTGGCCCCTCCCGGACCCCAGTGCCCTTTACCTCAGGGTTCTGCTCCTGCAGTACCCCCTCGCTCTGGGTCTCCCCTCCCAGGGGAACCCCCAACCCTCTATCTCCACCTCGCCTCAGTGGCTACTGCCAGTCGTCATCTAGCCCCCTCTCACTGGGGCAAAATTCAGTTGATAATGGCCGCTCATCATTGGCAAGGGGTCAGACCTGCTGCCTTTGCAGCCCCTGTACCTTTTGTAGGCCTTCAACAAGGCCTGCAGCCTGGGGGTTTACCAGGCTGGAGCGCCCCAGCTCCCTTTGCCCTTCCCCAGCACTGCTCTGCCTCGGGTACCTTGCTCCCAGGTGAGACTCCCTCAGCTCCTGGCCCCCAGCCCTCTTATCAGGCCAGCTGGGCCCTGATTGGGTGTGGCCCCAGCTGTGGCTGCTTCCCCAATCAGCCTAGCCTTTCACTCTTTTTTTTCCAGCCGCATCCCTCTCCGGGGCTACTTTCAACCCCTGTTCTGCGGGACTGGGGTAGCCGCCCCACTACAGTTCCTAAATATTTTCTATTCAAATGTATAATGAGGAGGATGAAGGGGAAGAAGGGGGAGGAAAGGGACAGGAGAACATCCCAAGGCCACAAATCCTCATGCTTCAGGGCATAAACTGAGCAGTGATCACCATAAAGGGTCAGGAGGCAATTTCTCCCCAAGCCATTACTGTTAAACAGTTAGGTGCATAGTGAGGATTTTACATCTTCCCTTGAAGCATCTGGCATTGGTCGCTGTTGGAGAGAGGATAGCAGACTACATGGACATTGGTTTGGGGCGGGGGTGGGGTGGGGTGAAAACACAGAGAAGCAACAAAGAAGGGGAAACGATTCCAAATGCCCCCAGAGAGGAGGAGGAGAAAGCTGCAGTGAAGGAAACAGTGCTTTTTGCCAGTCACGAACGGGCAGCGTCGCCCCCAGATCATCTGCTGTCTCTTGTGGGATCTGCCTGAATCTCTCTACCTAACACAGAAAAAATAAAACACCTGGCACAGATTAGCACGGGGGTAACAGAGTTTTAGAACTGGCAGTATGGATACATTTGATTTAGACATGAGCTCAATTGCTACAGTTTGGATATGGATTTTGATCCCAATCTCTTGGGAGAAAAAAAAAAACGTGGTCAAGGTTTCTCCAGTGGACTCATCTGTTCTATTTGTTTTAAATACATGCCATACAGGAGTGCCTGGGGTGCTGCATGGGATCAGGGTATCATTAAATGCTTAGGAACCTACAAACAGTCCTGGTCCTCCATTGAAAACCACCTGGGTGCACCGGAATCAGTGGGGCTCTGCCTGGGCACAGAGGTTTGCCTGTGTGATTCTCAATGCAGAATGGGAAGCAGATGTAGACACAGTCTCTGTCCCAAAGGGCTCAAGGACTTTCTCCTCTCCTGTCCATCCTCCCCCTGGAATGAAACATGAAACCTCAGGTTTAAGAACAAGAATGTGCAGGCTGCAGCCTCAGGCATCTGTTCATTTGCTAATTTTCCTCCTCGACATTTGAATAACCTTATGTTTTCTTCTTGTCTCTTCTTCCCTGCAGGTCCACGGACTATGGCACTACCTATGAAAAGCTAAATGACAAAGTGGGCCTGAAGACTGTGCTGAGCTACCTTTATGTGAGTCCTACGAACAAGAGGAAGGTAAGGGAGAGCCGTTGATCTGGTAGCCATAGAAACAAAATTACCATGCTCTCTTCATTTTAAAAAGAATTCTGATCCTAAAGCAAAAGCCAGCCGTAAATCCAGCCAAAATCCAGCAAAATCCAGCCATACACTCAAGGACGTGAATCTGGCCTTATTTACACTGGTGTAACTCCGTGAAGTTCAGTGGAATTACTCTTGATTTACACAGCAGAATCAAGCCTTTAATCTCACGCAGAAAGTGTCTAGTCTGTTGTTAGAGAAATAAGGGAGATAAATTCACTTGTTGCTGATTGTTCTACCTCCAAATAAGCTGAATTCACACACATGTTTGTGAGACCCTTGCCTCTGCTGATTTCAACTAATACACCTCTCCTTGCCTTATAATCAGCCACTTAGTATTGGAAACACCAGGTAAAAGACATCCCTTCCTTGCATTGGATGCTGCTTCCTTTTATGTTTCCTTAATTTAGCAAAAAGAGTTGGAGGAAACGATGTAACTGACACCTGCGGCTGGTTACGTCACGTCAGAGGGCTGATATGCGTGCGTGTGGGGCTGGGGGCCGGGACCTAAGGTTTGGGTGGAACTCGTGGGAGAGAACACGATGTCATCGCTTTCAAGCCCTCTGCCCAGGCTTCCCACGTGATGCAATTAGAACTGCAGCTGACTCACAGAACACAGACCGAGAGTGACGAGAGTGACGGCTGGGTGCTTTTTGATTTGAAGTCGTCGTTGTGGTGGTTCAAGGAGCTAGCAGAGCTTTGGCACTTTTAGCTGCCCCTGGAAGTCAGACCAAGATTGCTCTAGCTAAATGCTTGTATCTGTACTGCACGTTAGGCAGGCTCGGAGACTATTACATTTGATCATGTCTCTCTCTATAGCTTTCCAGAGTTGTATTTTGTTGTTATTATTATTTACTATTGTTTTTCCATCACTGGTCAGGCCACAGAGGTTTCAGGACTGATGTTTATTTCTCTGTCTGGAATCTTTATGGCAGGCACATTTCTATAGCAATCAGCCAGAACTACCGTACCGATATGTATATGGCAGCTTTTTAATTTTTTTCCAAAGCAGAGGCTGAATTCTCCTGAAAATTGTCTTCACCTGGTCAATGTTCTGAGTGAAATGGGATAAAGTTGGTTGCGTTTTGCTGGATAGATTTTTATCGCTGCTTGCCCCCACAAGGTCCCATTTGTTGTCCTCGGAGGAGTAGGTTCTTGAGAGTCCAAAGGCAAGTCAGAAAAATGACAACCGGCCTCATTAAGAGACTTAATTCAACTGAGTGTAATTGAAACCACACAAGCATCAGATAAGGTTGATTCAAAATTGGTTGGCGAGATCTAGTGCACGGGATTGATATGGAGGCAGTCTGTTGGTACTGGGTGAAATTCTCTGGCCTGTGCTATACAGCAAGTTCAGACTAGAGGATCACAATGATCTCTTTTGGCCTTAAAAGCGATGGCTCTATGAAGCAAGCTGGAGAGCTGATTCCAGTTTGTTCTGTTTCCAGAGCAACGTCACCCACCGAAGATCTGAAGCAAGATATCAGGTTGCAGATACAGTACACTTTGCTTATTATTAGCAACCGCTTGTTTCCCAGCAAAATGGTGCCATTATCTGGCAGTTTCCAGGAAGCGGATTCCTGTGTTTTCAGGTGCGTTAGTGCATCGCAGCGATGAGCGACTGTTTATTCAATCTGCTTGATGCAATGTTGAAAAATAAGATGAAAAAAAGGCCCCGTCAAAACCTGCCATAATTGGTCCACTGTAACAAGGAGAGCGATTTTAGATCTTAGCCTGCTGTGCGGTATGTCCTTAGAGTGGATGCTCCACCTGTGGGACACCCAGTGCAGCTGCGCACAATTTGACGATGTGTTGATATATAAAAAGCCATCCTTGCCAGCACACTGCTGCTTGTCGCCCTGGGTTGTGCTGAGCGCATGATCCTGTGAAATGTTACCACTATTCTTAATGCAACAAACAACGGCTCTCGAGACACCCAACTTCTCAGCTACTTGCATTTGCTTAGCGCCTGGCCCATGTAGGACCCCCAGAGCCCTAACTTTGGCAGTGAGAGATGGTCAACATGTTTGGAAACCATGACATGTAACAGAAGTACTTGGATGCACATGTTTGGAGCCAGCAAACTGATTACAGGTAGGACCTCTCTTCTAATAAAGTTCACAGGCAGCCTGGCATGCCTGTTGCCAATATCCATATCCCATTAATATCAAAGTCCATGGGACAGGATCATTTGCCGGTAAAATGTTGCGAGTAAGCAAAAGTTGTTAATACTGGGGTTGCTATTAAGCAGAATCTACTGTATTACATCATCAGAGTTATCTCATTGGCTAATCACAGCCTTGGGATACACCGTTTTCTAACAACTTTGGAAACCCTTCTGGATTTACAGCTTAGCACAGGGGTGGCCAGCCTGAGAAGGAGCCAGAATTTACCAATGAACATTGCCAAAGAGCCACAGTAATATGTCAGCAGCACCCCAATCCACTATCCCCCTCCAGCCCCCAGTGCCTCCCGCCCACCGGCAGCCCCACCAATCAGCACCTCCCGCCTGCCATAGTCAGCTGTTTTGCAGTGTGCAGGAGGCTCTGGTGGGGAGGGGGAAGGAGCAAGGGCACGGCAGGCTCGGGGGAAGGGACAGGGGCCTTGGGGGAAGGGGTGGAGTGGTGGCAGGACCTGGGGCAGAGCAGGGGGTTGAGCAGTGAGCATTGGAAAGTTAGCATCTGTAGCTCCACTTCGGAGTCAGCACCTATACAAGGAGCCATATATTAACCTCTGAAGAGCCGCTTGCGGCTCCGGAGCCACAGGATGGCCACCCCTGGTAGTCCTTCCTTGGTGACATTTATACCCCACCATCCAGTCACTCACTCTTTGCTGTTTCAGTTAAATCCTGTTCTAAATGGTAGTGCATTGTTGCTGCACAAGGTTAAACAGCTGCCTTGTGTCAACCCAATTCTCTCCACATCAGTGGAAGACAAAGTGATTTCTATGTACAGAATTTGTAAAGTGCTCTGAGAATCTCAGTTGCTGTATTAGACTGTCTTGGATTTGTCATTTCCCAGGATCATGTCACCATGAGACACTCTCTCCTTTGCATTGTCTAAGAACGAGAGACAGATGAATGTAAGGTTTCAGAGTAGCAGCCGTGTTAGTCTGTATCCGCAAAAAGAACAGGAGTACTTGTGGCACCTTAGAGACTAACAAATATATTTGAGCATAAGCTTTTGTGGGCTACAGCTCACTTCATCGGAATCATAGAATGGAACATATAGTAAGAAGATATATATATATAGACAGAGAACATGAAAAAGTAGAGTAAGAGGCTAATTAATTAAGATGAGCTATTATCAGCAGGAGAAAAAAACTTTTGTAATAACAATCAAGATGGCCCATTTAGACAGTTGACAAGAAGGTGTGAGGATACTTAACATGGGGAAATAGATTCAATATGTGTAATGACCCAACCTCTCCCAGTCTTTATTCAAACCCAAGTTAATGGTATCCAGTTTGTATATTAATTCAAGCTCAGCAGTTTCTCATTGGAGTCTGTTTTTGAAGCTTTTCTGTTGCAAAATTGCCACCTTTAAGTCAGTTACTGAGTGGCCAGAGAGGTTGAAGTGTTCTCCTTCTGGTTTTTGAATGTTATGTTTCCTGATGTCAGATTTTGTGTCCATTTATTCTTTTGCATAGAGACTGTCCGGTTTGGCCAATGTACATGGCAGAGGGGCATTGCTGGCACATGGTGGCATATATCTCATTGGTAGATGTGCAGGTGAACAAGCCCCTGATGGCATGGCTAATGTGATTAGGTCCTATGATGGTGTCACTTGAATAAATATGTGGACAGAGTTGGCATCGGGCTTTGTTGCAAGGATAGGTTCCTGGGTTAGTGTGTTTCTTGTGTGGTGTGTGGTTGCTGGAGAGTATTTGCTTCTGGTTGGGGGCATTGTCTGTAAGCGAGGACTGGTCTGTCTCCCAAGATCTGTGAGAGTGAGGGATCATTTTTCAGGATAGGTTGTAGATCTTTAATGATGCACTGGAGAGGTTTTAGTTGGGGGCTGAAGGCGACAGCTAGTGGCATGAAGTTATTTTCTTTGTTGGGCCTGTCCTGTAGTAGGTGACTTCTGGGTACTTTTCTGGCTCTGTCAGTCTGTTTTTTCACTTCAGCAGGTGGGTACTGTAGTTGTAAGAATGCTTGATAGAGATCTTGTAGGTGTTTGTCTCTGTCTGAGGGGTTGGAGCAAATACGGTTGTATCGTAGAGGTTGGCTGTAGACAATGTGGTGTGGTCTGAATGAAAGCTGGAGGCATGGAGGTAAGCATAGTGGTCAGTAGGTTTCCGGTATAGGGTGGAGTTTATGTGACCATCGCTTATTAGCACTGTAGTGTCCAGGAAATGGTCCGCTTGTGTGGATTGGTCTGTCCCTCAGCCCGCGCCACTTCCCGCAGCCCCCATTGGCCTGCAGCGGCGAACCGCAGCCAGTGGGAGCCGCGATCGGCCAAACCTGTGGATGCGGCAGATAAACAAACCGGCCCGGCCCGCCAGGGTCTTTCCATGAACAAGCGGCGTCCCAAGTTTGGGAAACACTGGTCCAGGCTGAGGTTGATGGTGGGATGGAAATTGTTGAAATCATGGTGGAATTCCTCAAGGGCTTCTTTTCCATGGGTCCAGATGATGAAGATGTCATCAATGTAGCGCAAGTAGAGTAGGGGCGCAAGTAGAGTAGGGGCATTAGGGGACGAGAGCTGAGGAAGCGTTGTTCTAAGTCAGCCATAAAAGTGTTGGCATGCTGTGGGGCCATGTGGGTACCCATAGCAGTGCCGCTGACTTGAAGGTAGACATTGTCCCCAAATGTGAAATAGTTGTGGGTGAGGACAAAGTCACAAAGTTCAGCCACCAGGTTTGCCTTGACATTATTGGGGATACTGTTCCTGATAGCTTGTAGTCCATCTTTGTGTGGAATGTTGGTGTAGAGGGCTTCTGCATCCATAGTGGCCAAGATGGTGTTTTCTGGAAGATCACCGATGGATTGTAGCTTCCTCAGGAAGTCAGTGGTGTCTCGAAGAAAGCTGGGAGTGCTGGTAGCATAGGGCCTGAGGAGAGAGTCCACATAGCCAGACAATCCTGCTGTCAGGGTGCCAATGCCTGAGATGATGGGGCGTCCAGGATTTCCAGGTTTATGGATCTTGGGAAGCAGACAGAATACCCCTGGTCGGGGTTCTAGGCATGTGTCTGCACAGATCTGTTCCTGTGCTTTTTCAGGGAGTTTCTTGAGCAGATGGTGTAGTTTCTTTTGGTAATCCTCAGTGGGATCAGAGGATAATGGCCTGTAGAATGTGGAGTTAGAGAGCTGCCGAGCAGCCTCTTGTTCATATTCCAACTTATTCATGATGACGACAGCACCATGTATGTTATAGGAAGCAGTCCCAAGTACTTAGACTGTATTTTTTTCTGCGCAGGGAGCATTTTTGTTGTTGTTAGATGTTCATACAATACCTAGCACAATGGTGAACTTGTCTCTGACTGGGGCCAGTAGGCACTACTGCAATATGAAAACACAACCTTAACCATTTGAGCGATAGGCAATGGCTTCCCATGTGCATTGGATGTAAATCTTACAACCTCTTTGTTTACCTGTCTCAAGAGGGCAACATGAACACTCACACTCTCTCTCTGTCTCTCTCTCTCTCTCTCTCTCCATTCCCAGGTGAAATGTTTTTACAGTGTATATCAGTTTCTCCCTGAGTTGATACTCACACTTTCTGTCGATTATTGATTAGCTTGCACGCTGCTGCTAATGCTGTCTGCTCATTAGTGCTTAGACGATTAATAGTTACTTGGAGGAGGAGAACCCTGCTACCTACATTCATTCCTAATTGATTTACTAGGGAGAAGGATAATCACTTCTCGGCTGCCCTGTAGAACTAGAGTGGGAATTACCTGTCAGATTCCTTTGAAGCCTAAAAATACTTCTGTTCAACTGCTAAATAGGAATTATGCATTCAGCTGAATGCCAGGTATATAAATATCATTTACCTGAATCAGCAACGTATCCCTGGGCTTAACTAAAGTACAAGGCAAGAAGATCAAACCCCCTCTTTTTATTTTAAAGCAGAGCTCTTGTCCCCAGTTTTGGTGATGTTCATGGCAAGTTATTGAATTCAGTTGCATTATTCCATAGTGTCTAGAACTGTTATGCTGACAGGCCATAGGAGGTGCTGGTCTCCTAATATCAGGCTTCCCCCTATCTCCCATACTAATGATTAATATTAGCAATACTTTGCAACTACATGGCACCTTTCAACCTCCAAGAGCTTTACGTGCAATAATCAATTATGCTTTCTATCCATCCATCCATCCATCCATCCATCCATCCATCCATCCATCCATCCATCCATCCATTCATTAAGATTGGATGCCATTTTTTTTTGGGGGGAAAATATTCTTTAGTCAATCACAAGTTATGGGGCTCAGTATAGGAGTAATTGGATGGAATTCTCTGGCCTGTGCTATACAGGCGATCAAACCAGATGGTGTAACGGTCTTTCCTGCCCTTAAAAATTCTATCTATCTATCCTAGGATTTTATCCTGTCACCCATTACCATAACATCTCAGCACCTTCCACGTAAAACCAATCGCAAAGTCCCTAATGAACTTCATGGGGTCTTTGGCACTTCTCCCCTTTTGGGGTAAAATGTCTGCTTGGGGTAGGAATTTTGCTTTTAATTATTTGTAAATATAATTATATATTTATGATATGCATATTAATTTCCTTTTGTTTAGGTTGATTCATTTCAGGGGCTTTTGGTTGATTGGGTTTTTTGGGGTAGAGGGGAGTACCAATGTTGTGAGCGTCATTCTTGTGCTGGGAGGGGCTTTCTGAAGAGGAAGGTTTTGCAGTATTTCCTAAAGAGAGTCAGACTCTGGATTCAGCTCTCGTCCTTTGCAAGTTCATACCCTAGGGAGATCCCTGACTGAGAATGTTTTGTCTTCAGCTCTTACCTGCTTTGCGATCTGCATTATCCCAGAGTAACATTTTCTTCTAGACCCAGTTGAACAATTGTGAATATTTTTCATCACAAAAAAAATGTCCAAAAATTTCAAATTGTCAGATAATTTCAGCCAACTCTGCTTTGCAGCCATGTAGCATTTTTCATCCATAAAGCTTAAAGGTAGGTAAATAACATTATCTCCATTTTGCAGGTAGGGAAACTGAGGCACAGAGAGGGGAAATGACTTGCCCAAGGTCACACAAGTGAGTAAGGCCCAGATCCTCAAAGCTAATAAGGCATCTGATGCCCATTGATTTCAGTGGGAGGTAGGCTATGATCCTCAAAGGTATTTAAACACCTAAGTGTACAACGGATGGTGCCAGCAGGAGCTGGTGTGTGAGGGAAGAATGATCAAGCAGTTATGTATCTTAGAAGACGTGAGTCCTATTCCTGGCTCTGTCATTGACTCAAAATGTAGCCACTAAATGGCTAGTAGACCTTGACTCAGAATGTGACAAATAATTCCCAGTGTCACTGTGAATTAGGACTTGGCTTCTCCTCCTCAGTTTCCCTCATTGGTAAAGTGGTGAATAGTGATCCTTACTGTACCTAATTTACTGGGGGAGTGTGGAAGTTAACTTACTGGTGTTTTATCAATGGCCCATAACTGTTTAAACTCTCCACATTTGCTGCTTTCCAGTGATTGCTGTATCAGGGTGTTTCTAAGTAGAAGAAGATACTCTATATTCATTTGTCTGTTGTTAATCTCTAAATGGCGCCCTCTGTAATTGTATACCTAAATTGTATCCACAGATGCCTAAACTTAGGCATAGAGAGGTTAAGTGACTTTCCCAAGGCCCTGGATCCACTACCGCCTTACAGCATTGTCTACTATACACTTACCTGAGTGTGTGATCTTGGGCACACTCAGGTAAGTGTACAGTTGACAATGCCTCAGTTTTCCAACTAAATTTCTGTAAATTTAGGACAGTTTTGTTTTACAGATCGGAAATCGAAGGCACCAGAGGGGTTAAGTGACTTGCCCAAGTCTATACACTCAGTCATTGGCAATCGGGTTAGAATCCACGAGTCCCGTGCTCTGTCTTCTGGACCACAGTGCTGCTTGCTGCTGTGTCTCGTACTTCAAAGGAGTGGGATGCGGCAGTGTTTTGGGGGGGGGGGACGTTTTCTAGAAACTGAAATGGGTATTTGGAAAATACACCCTACCATTGCTTAGTAGTGTCACAGACGAACAGACAGCCAGTGTTAAATAAAACTAGAGGGTAGAGGTAGTGGTCTGAGCGCAGGACTGGAAACCAGGAGCTACTAAATTCTAATCCCACCTTGAGCAATGACTCTCTCTTTGCCTCACCTGTGAAGTGGGAATACTGCTACTTACCCTGCTTAGGGAGGAGTTGTGGGGATGGATTGATACATGTTTTCATGGTGCTTTGAAGCTGAGAAATGATATCAACAATTGGCTGGTATGCATGCACCGCTGCCCTCCCCTGGCTGGAGTCAGAACTGCTTGGCTGTTGTATCATAGTCCCTGTATTGGTCAGAACTCAGGCGATTTCTCCGTTTGCTCAAGTGGTCGCGTCCTGTGCATTTGCAATGAGATCTGTTCCCTTTGTCACCGCGGAATTCCAGGTGGTCGTGATGCACAGCCCATGGACAGCTGTGAAGTCCTCAGTAGCTATGGTTTTCTTACATAATTATTATTTCCAGTCATGATGGGAAGCCACAATGCCTGTTGCTGTGAGATTTCCACCCCCGTTAAGAGGCTGTAATTAGCAGAGCGTATTCTAGGACACATCCTTCACTCCAATATGTACACCCACCCCGTTATTTGCAGGAGAGCCCACAATAGGAGGCACCTGGCTCAGCATCAATTACATACAGGTTGAAACGGGCCTTATGACTCTCTGATAATTTTCCAAAAGACTCGAGAATTATCTCACAGAAGCCTTTGCTGCAGATGAATATGATTCAAAGGAAACACAGGCCCGCACTGTGAAAAACCAAAGGTTTTCCCTCAAATAGGCATTGCCTTCCTTGGATTTTCTGTTCCATGGGCCCATCTGTGGGGATAAGGTTGCTGGGTGACCTACAGTAGCTAAGTGAGCTAAGGTTCATGAGCTACAGTAGCTCATGAAAGCTTATACTCAAATAAATTGGTTAGTCTCTAAGGTGCCACAAGTCCTCCTTTTCTTTTTGTGTGTGTGATGGATTCTGGGCTGTAGTTACGCGTTATTATAGGCGGATAATTACTGCAGTTGTGGGAACAGGGGTTGCAGTTGTTTGCTCTTTCCAATGCAATGCACAGGGGGGGAAATTGTCAGCTGTGTTACGGACCTTGACACTGTTGCATCTCAGCATGAGACTTAGGGCCAGACCCTTAGCTGGAGTAAACTGGAATAGCTCTGATGACTTCAGTGGGGTTCCATCACTTTATGCCACCCGCTCTTTTATGTGCATGGATGTGTGTGGAAGAATCAAGGGCTGGGGTGCAGGGGGTTTGTGGCTGGGACAATTGTTGTTGGAAAGTAGACATGACTGGGTTGTGGTGAGTGGTGCGGGAAGCGGGATGAATTGGTCTGTGCTGGGGCAGAATTGTTGTGGAGTTTAGAATTCAATCATCTGTTTCCAAATAAAAATTGTACTTGGTTTGTTTGTTTTTTTAACCAGGCATTTTTGGCAGCTTGCAGGGATTTTCCTTGTGTGGGGATCTACAGCTAGTGTTAGAGACTGTTGTAAGGCTGAATATTGAGAAGCATTTATGTGTAAGCGAGAACATGCACAAGGAAGGAATGGAGGGATTCAAACACCGTTGTTATGTGGATGGGCATAGAAGGAGGGATGGACTGCAAGAAACATTACAATAAATTGCTTGAGTTGTAGCTAGTGAATCCCTTGGGGCTGTGTGGCAATGTAACCCCTAATAGGCATCCTTAGTGATTGGCACTGGAGGGATCATTGAGCTCTTGGCTTTCACCCCTCTTGGTGCAAGGAGTACATCAGAGGAGTTCCTCATTGTGGTGCATTATGGGAGATATAGTCTGTCCAGAAAACCCAGCTCACAGGGAGAGTTGGAGCCTAAGGTGCCTGAACTACAGCTCCCATAAGGCATCCTGGTGCCATTTTGAATCAGAATACTTTGGCTTTTCAAGTGTTCCTTTTTTCAACAAAATAACATTTCCCTTGGAAAGCGGACCGTTCTTGTGAGAGATTTCCTTTAGCTGAAAACCCAGTTTTCCACTGAAAAAGCTGAGATGGAAAACTTTCCACCAGCACTGACCCTTGGGCTTCAGATGAGATTGGATAGAAGGAGAAAACAGTAAAAAACAAACCAACCATAGATATTGTTCAGATAAAAAGGGAATAAACCTGAGGTCTTGATTACTCAGGGCCATTTAATAGTCCACTGCGCCCTATTAAAAGTGGGGGTGATAATCCTAGTGTTCTGGCTGGATTCCACTTCAGTAACTAGATTCTGCCTCCTTGAATTCTCCTGGCAGTTTCAGTTGGACACAGCTCTTAGCTCTGTCCTGAGGATTTAAGTGGCACATAGGCCTTGGACAGCACCCTGGGGAATTTCACCTGCAGAAAGTATTCAGCCACAATGATCAAAATGAGGGTTGTCCCAAAGTGATTCTTATAACAGAACTCCAGTGTGAGAGAGTGATACTAAGCCTCTCTGGCAAAGTAACCCACAGCACTGGGGCAGTGCCCCTGTAAATGTCTGGGTCCCACAGCCCCATCTTATCAGACCTCGAAATGTTCACTTGTATTTAGGAAGACAGAAGCCCAGAAAGTTATCACTGACTAAAAGCCTGTGGGCTATATTTTTTTAACCCACCACTGAAAAGCAGCCCTCTCGGGTGGAATAAGGTATGTTTTTTAACAGCTAGCACACAACAACATTGAATACAGCAGTTCAGGGTAATCAGTGAAGCAGAATACTGTTACTGTATGTGATGAAAACTTCAGAAAGAAATTTAGGGAGGTAGAATAAATAGGTACCCAACTGGGATTTGTCCAGGGCTAACAACTCTCCTCTTTTAGCAGTGGCAAGAGACCTTGAATGGCGGAGAGCTGGACCTCAGTTTTATTGCTCATTACATTCTTACATTGTAAGCTCTTTGGAGAAGGCCCCATCTTTCTGTTGGTGCATGTACAGCCCCTAGCACCGTGGATTCTGGATCGCTGACTGGAGCATCTAGGTGCGACTGCCATACAAATAATAAATAACAACATCACACTTTTGCTTTTGAATCTTGGCTCTGTTCCCCCACTCTGTCCCCAGTGGAAATTCCATGGGCTGCCTTATTTCCTCTCCCCCTGCTCCCAGCGTCCTAGCTGGTCGATAGGATGCCAAGGCTGTGGTTCCAAATGCGGGTTCTGTGCTCACTAACCCAGCCCGAGGTTTGCTGCCATCCCCTGCCAGCGCGCCCATTAGTCATGTATGACCTGTTCGTTTTTCTGACGTTTGCTTCCTGAGCAGTTGGTGGAGAGCTGAGCTCTGCAGAGTCCTAAAACCATTTGGCAGATGGGAGGTTTCCTTGGACCCTTTTTCCTTATTATATTGACACTGTGATGAACCGTGTGTGTGCCGTGACTGACACGCACTGTTGTGATCTTGAAGAGAACGTATTTATAACAGAAAGGCAATGGGTACGTTGGAGCCACAGGGAAGAAATAGAACCATTTCTTTCACTGTCTTTTATTTCTAATCTTTTCCTTTGGCCGAGTGAAATATATTTACTGAATGGCCTGTGGGTGTGCAGGGAGGTTACATTACCTGGGATCCAAATTGAGTTGTCGTCCTCCCTCTGTGCACTCCTTTGCTGCACCCATTACACCCCTTGGAACGTTTCTTCGTGCGGCAGCGCTCTGAAAAAAGTGCGTCTCCAGTAAGAGCCTCCAATGGGGAGAGTCTGTCTTTTGCTGTAGGATTGAAATTGTAGCCTTAATACGGTCAGCTGAGTGCAACGCCAGAAGCCTGGACTGTGATCAGGGCCCCCTTGTGTGTTGTCTGAATGGATCCTGCTGCCATGCACAAAAAGTTCCCCAGTGCGTATTGCCCTACTCCCGTCTCAAAGCAGGTTGGATCAAAGTACACCATGGAAGCTTTAGTACGCGGCAGCAAGGCCCCCCCGGCCGGGTAGTGCATGACAGGCTGGTGCAGGGTCGTTTTACACCCCAGCTTGCCTCGCACTAATTCTTTGTTTAGACAAGCCCCAAGATCGGGAGGAAGGAAGCGGTGTTACCCGCTCTTTACAGATGGGGAACTGAGGAAAGAGAAACAAAGTGACGTGCCCCAAGTCACATAAGGAGTCTATGGCAGAGCTGGGGATTAAATTTAGGTATGTTGGGCCTTAACCACAAGAACATCCTTCTTTCTTCAAGGTCTCTTAAGGGCCAACCCTGCAACCACTTAAGCTTAAGACTTGCTTTACTCATATGAGTAGGTCCCCATAGGAGTAGGTCACTTTACTCATATGAGTAGGTTCTGTCAAACTTGCACTGTGTCATCTGGGGTTAGGTTGGCTTAATTATGTCGCTTAGGGGGGTGGATTTTTCACACCACTGAGCGATATAGTTGGGTTCACCTAATAATTTAGTGTAAACCTGGTCTTATATGCTTGAGGAATGAGGCCCTGAGGCTTTTTGGCAATGTAATTGTAAAGTAGTAGCTGGAGCAGGAAACTGGAAGGAATCTAGGACTCCTGAGTTCTCTTCTCAGCCTCTTGCTTTGTGAGCTTGGGCAAGTCACTTTCAGCCCAGATCCTCACAGGGAAGTTAGGTACCTAAATCCCTTTCGGATCTGGACCGTCACTCTCTCTGCCTCAGTTTGACCATCTAGAAACAGGAGATATAACTTCTTTGTCTGACCAGGATGTTGGTAGCCTTAATTCTTTAGAGTTTGTAAAATGCTTTGAGACCCTCATGTGGAAGTTGCTGTGTAAAAACAAAGCAGTAAAGTTATTAGAACACTCTCTTAAAATATGGATTTATTTTTGGTACGCCTTAAATCGCTTTGTTTTTATTGTTATGTTATATTAATGAATGCTTTAAACATTTTTTTGTGTGTAAATTAAGCCTTGGAGATTAAATTCATTAATGATTGTAAAGCTCTTTTGAGATCCTTGGCTGGAAGGCATACACAACCAATAAATAAGTAAGAATAATATGTTAGAAATGCTAAGGACTGTTTATTATTATTTAAATAACATCTGTTTTTCTATTGTCTCATCTGTTCTATTTTATTCCATCACTGTGGTTTCTAGGCACCTCCTTGATTTGTGATCTCTGGCATCCTTTCTGTCTCTGAGGCAGATTTTAATTTTATTAGCAAAAAGAAAAGGAGTACTTGTGGCACCTTAGAGACTAACCAATTTATTTGAGCATGAGCTTTCGTGAGCTACAGCTCACTTCATCGGATGCATGCCGTGGAAACTGCAGCAGACTTTATATATACACAGAGAATATGAAAAAATAACTCCTCCCACCCCACTGTCCAGCTGGTAATAGCTTATCTAAAGTGATCATCAGGTGGGCCATTTCCAGCACAAATCCAGGTTTTCTCACCCTCCACCCCCCCACACAAATTCACTCTCCTGCTGGTGATAGCCCATCCAAAGTGACAACTCTTTACACAATGTGCATGATAATAAAGTTGGGCCATTTCCTGCACAAATCCAGGTTCTCTCACCCCCTCCCAAAAACCACACACACAAACTCACTATCCTGCTGGTAATAGCTCATCCAAAGTGACCATTCTCCCTACAATGTGCATAATTAAGGTGGGCCATTTCCAGCACAAATCCAGGTTTTCTCACATCCCCCCCACCCCCATACACACACAAACTCACTCTCCTGCTGGTAATAGCTCATCCAAACAGACCACTCTCCAAGTTTAAATCCAAGTTAAACCAGAACATCTGGGGGGGGGGTAGGAAAAAACAAGAGGAAATAGGCTACCTTGCATAATGACTTAGCCACTCCCAGTCTCTATTTAAGCCTAAATTAATAGTATCCAATTTGCAAATGAATTCCAATTCAGCAGTTTCTCGCTGGAGTCTGGATTTGAAGTTTTTTTGTTTTAAGATAGCGACAGACTAACACGGCTGTTACTCTGAAACCTTTAATTTTATTGCCATTTACTCCCTGATCCTGCACTGAGAGCTGTGAAGGTGGATCCCTGCCCCTGAGAGGTCCCGCTTTGGCTTCAATCATCCTATACACCTGACTGGGCACCACTCACACAGCTCTCAGTGCAGGATTGGGACCCATGTTAATGTTACACCTTAACCCCAAATTTCCATCCTCTCCAAACTGGTCATTGTAACCCCAGAGCTGAGAGAGGTGCCAGAGTGAGGTATTACTTGGTGTACATTAAACATGGAAGAACACAGATTCTCATAGCATCTTTCTTTGAAAGAACAAACAGTGTTAAACAAGTCAGTCACTTATCTCTTCTGTATTTATTTTTAAACATAATTAACATATGACACCATGTAAAAGCGGGAGTTGAAAAAGCATATATATATATATATATATATATATATATATATATAATCATCTCCCTTTTACATGGTGCCATATGTGAAAGTTTTGTTAATTATGTTGTGTGTGTGTCTCTCTCTCTCATATCTATCTATCTATCTATCTCTAGAGAGAGACAGAAGAAGTGTGTGTATTTGCAGGTACATCCACAAAATTACATTAAAAGAACATTTATGGTTGCAACCCTTGGTAGTTAGGAAAATCCAGAATTAAGGTTGTTGGTACAACCTTAATTCAGCCTCCTTGTGCATATGTATTATGATCATTTTTAATTACATGATCACATACTATTTTTTCCACAGGACCCCTGCCTCATTCAGTGCACAGGATGGGGGTGCTCACTGAATGAGAAGCTATTCAATATTTTTTTCTTATCCTCTTTGTTCAGTGTGTGCACCAGACCTGATTTACTGTACACTATTCAAGAACATAAGAATGGCCACACTGGATCAGACCAATGGTCCATTTAACCCAGTATCCTGTCTGATGACAGTGGCCAATGCCAGGTGCCCCAGAGGGAATGGACAGAACAGGGAATCATCGAGTGATCCATCCCCTGTCGCCCATTCCCAGCTTCTGGCAAACAGAGGCTAGGGATGCGCAGGGCTTGTTTTCATTACCAGGGTAAGTCAACCTAAGTTACGCTACTCCAGCTACGTGAATAACTTAGCTGGAGTCGACGTAGCTTAGGTCGACTTACCCGGGTGTCTTCACTGCACTGAGATGACGGGAGATGCTCTCCGGTCGCCTTCTCTTACTCTTCTCGGAGAGCTAGAGTACCAGGGTTGACCGGAGAGTGCTCTGCCATCGATCTAGCAGGTCTTCACTAGACCTGCTAAATCGATCCCTGCTGCATCGATTGCAACAGTGTGGATCTCCCTGGTAGTGGAGACAAGCCCTCAGTCCACATGTGTCCACATGGTGTTGCACCCTTGCCCATCCTGGCTAATAGCCATTGATGGACCTATCCTCCATGAATTTATCTAGTTCCTTTTTGAACCCTGTTATAGTTTTGGCCTTCACTACGTCCCTTGGCAAAGAGTTCCACAGATTGACTGTGTGTTGTGTGAAGAAATACTTCCTTTTGTGTGTTTTAAACCTGCTGCCTATTAATTTCATTTGGTGACCCTTAGTTCTTATGTGAAGGAGTAAATAACATTTCCTTATTCACTTTCTCTACACTAGTCATGATTTTATAGACCTCTATCACATCCCCTTTTAGTTGTTTCTTTTCCAAGATGAAAAAACTGAGTCTTTTTAATCTCTCCTCATATAGAAGCTGTTCCATACTCCTACTCATTTTAGTTTCCCTTTTCTGTACCTTTTCCAATTCCAATATATCTTTTTTTCTTGAGATGGGGTGACCAGATCTGCATACAGTATTCAAGATGTGGGCATACCATGGATTTATATAGAGGCATTATGGTATTTTCTGCCTTGTTATCTATCTCTTTTCTAATGGTTCCTCACACTGTTAGCTTTTTTGACTGCTGCTGCACATTGAGTGGATGTTTTCAGAGAAACTATTTAAATGACTCCAAGATCTCTTTCTTGAGTGGTAACAGCTAATTTAGACCCCATCATTTTGTATGTATAGTTGGGATTATGTTTTCCAATGTGCATTACTTTGTATTTATCAACATTGAATTTCATCTGACATTTTTTTGCCCAGTCACCTAGTTTTGTGAGATCCCTTTGTAACTCTTCACAGTCTGCTTTGGACTTCACTATCTTGAGTAATTTTGTATTGTCTGCAAATTTTGCCACTTCACTGTCTACCTCTTTTTCCAGATCATTTATGAATATGTTGAATAACTCTGGTTCCGGTAAAGACAATTGGGGGACACCACTGTTTACCTCTCTCCATTCTAAAAACTGACCATTTATTGTAACCCTTTGTTTCTTGTCTTTAACCAGTTACTGACCCATGAGAGGACCTTCCCTCTTATCCCATGATGGCTTACTTTGCTTAAGAGCCTTTGGTGAGGGACCTTGTCAAAGGCTTTCTGAAAGTCTAAGTACATTATATCCACTGGATCACCCTTATCCACATGTTTGTTGACCCCCTCAAAGAATTCCAGTAGATTGGTGAGGCATGATTTCCCTTTACAAAAACCATGTTGACTCTTCCCCAACTAATTGTGTTCTTCTATGTGTCTGATAATTTTGTTATTTATTATAATTTCAACCAATTTGCATGGCACTGAAGTTATGCTTACTGGCCCGTAATTGCCAGGATAAACTCTGAAGCCTTTTTTTAAAAAATGGTGTCATATTAGCTCTCTTCCCGTCATCTGGGACAGAAGCTGATTTAAATGATAGGTTACATACCACAGTTAGTAGTTCTGCAATTTCACATTTGAGTTCCTTCAGTACTCTTGGGTGAATCCCATCTGGTCCTGGTAATTTATTACTGTTTAACTTATCAATTTGTTCCAAAACCTCCTGTAATGACACCTCAGTCTGGGACAGTTCATCAGATTTGTCACCTAAAAAGAATGTCTCAGGTGTGGGAATCTGTCTCACATCTTCTGCAGTGAAGACTGAAGCAAATAATTCATTTAGTTTCTCTGCAATGGCTTTATCTTCCTTGAGTGCTCCTTTAGCACCTCGATTATACAGTGACCCCACTAGCCCAAACCCTGCTCTGAAGACAGAATTTTTAATTTTTTCATAGGTACTTCTGTGGCATTCATTATTTTAGCATCCAAATGCTTTACTAACCTTAATGAAGTTACCTGTGTAATGCTCCTTTGAGATGAGAGGATATGATCCACATTGTACAGATGAGGAACAGATGCCCAGAGAGATTACGTTCAAAAGTGTCCTCTAATCTTGGGTGCCCAAGTTGAGATATTTAGGAACTGATTTAAGTTTTTGGAATACTTAGATTTTATGCTACTTTGTGTTCAAAGCATAGCTGCACAACAACAGACTTTAGTTGCAGCTGTGAGTGCTGAGTCCTGGAGGCTCAATTTTGGTACTCAGAAAATGAGGAACACAAAATTGATAACCACCTCTGAAAATCCTGGTATAAGTGACTTGCCCAGAATCACATGGGAACTCTGTGGCAAAGGCAGGGGTAGAATCCAGTTTCACAGTGTAGCATTCTACTACATTAATCAGGAGATCATCCTTTCTCTTCCTGCCATCCTCTGTCTCAGTCACTATGTGCTTTCAAACTTCTGCCACAAGTGAGGCAGGGGATCCTAGAGGCAGCCACATTTACTAAACAGCCTTGACTATGAAGTGTACAAAATAGATAAGGAAACCTAAAGGCATTAGGGAAAAAATCCATGGCTGGCAGGACTAAGGACAATGAGGAGTTTAAGTACATGAGAAGCAAAAGAAATTCTAGCAATGGTATAGTCCCATTATTAGATGGAGATGGTAACGTTTTTTAATAATGATGCAGAAAAGGCAGAAGTGTTCAGTAAGTATTTCTGTTCTATATTTGGAAAAGAGTAGGATGAGTGGTTGTATTAATTGAGAATGTTGAAGTACTTTCCAGTCCAACTGTAACCATGCTGGATGTTAAACATCTGGTATGTATAAATATTTTTAAATCAGCAGGCCTGAATAACTTGCACCAAGGGTCCTAAAAGAGCTGGCTGAGGAGTTTTCTGGCCTACTGATATTCATTTTTAATAAATCTTGGAATACTGGGAAATTCAAGAAGACTGGAATGTTGTGCCAATATTCAAAAAGGACAAACGGGATGATCCAGGTAACTATAGGTCAGTTAGCCTGATATAAATCCTGGGGAAAATCATGGAAAAGCTGATATGGTTTTAATTGCTAAAGAATTTAAGGATAGGAATATAATCAATGCCAATCAACATGGTTTTATGGAAAACAGGTCTTGTCAAGCAAACCTGATTTCATTCTTTGAGTAGATTACAAGTTTGTTTGATAAAGGTAACTATAATATACTAAAAGGTAGACATATTATATTTAGACTTTTGCAAGGTGTTTGCCTTATGCTTTACAACATTCTGATTAAGAAAAGTAGCACTATGAAGTGACAATTAAGCACACATTAAATGGCTAACTGACAGCTCTCAAAAACTAGTCATCAACGGGGAATCCTCATTGAATTGGAGTGTTTCTAGGGGATTCTGCAGGGACTGGTAGTAGGCCCGACACTGATCAATATTTTTATCAATGATCTGGAAGTAAATATAAAATCTCTGCTGATTCAAATTTTTTGGTGATGCCAAGATTGGTGAAGTGGTAAATAATGATGAGGACAGGGCAGCTGTACAGAGCAATGTGGATCGCTTGGTGAGCTGATCTCATTCAAATAAAATGCTTTTTAATAGAGCCAATGCAAAGGTATACATCTAGGAGCAAGGAATGCTCTTAATTCTGGCATTTTCCAACTCCTAAGGAGGGCTGGACTTTCCAACTTTAATATTCTTTCAGTGTAGTTTTTGTGTGTGTGTTTAACAAACTGTATAGGTTGAACTTAAGTACTTCATTTGATATGCATGTAAAATTTTATTAAAGCTAATGTTAGAAAAATTATATAATACACAGGTTGAGAAAAGAGTGTCTGTACATCTGGGTATAGTGCTTAGATTATTCACAAATACAAAGTTTCTTTTTAAAGTCGTAAGATAAATATAGTGCATAATCAGCAGTAACCCAAATTTAGGTGAATAGATTTAACAATGCAGTTTAGATATTAGAATCCGAATACTCGGGTACATCTCTCATGAAAAGTTGTACTGTGATTTGGTTGTGGAAAGCAAAATATATCAATGAGTGGAGATTGTCCCTCAGTGATTGAGAATTAGGTTGTTGTCCATTTAGAAAATACAATCCACGAGGAAAGTATTTCAGTTACTTTCCTGACTGAGTTTCTCATTGGCATTCCAGCTCATCCCTCCTGGTATTGCCGATGTCCAGTGATGTGTTCGATGTAGATGTCCCTTGACCACCTGATGGTGTCCGACACCATGAGTTACCACATCAGCCGAGCGTGATGTTGACTGATTCCACATTCTCTCAGCACTCGCTTGTTACTGGGGTCCCATGCGCCTAAGGCTCAGACGATCAGTGCATGTTAACCCATGCTGATACCGTGTAGTTTTCTGTCCCCGTCTTGTGGCTGGGCCAGGTAGCAGTTATGAGCCTGCTGCAGCCTTGACTGATGATCCTTTAGCTCAGGCAGCATAGTGTCATGCTTTTAGAGCTAGAGGTCAATGTTTGTATCCTTGCTGGCGAGGACTTCCCCAGAGGTGCCATGTAGTAGTCCATGTGGAGATTTGAGCTGAGTGGACCTCGGAAGTTCAAGATGAGCTTCCCTGGCCAGGTGATTTACAATATGAGGCTCTGTCCCCCTCTTCTTTTGAGCCATGCCTTGAAGCTTATGGGTCTATTATAGTCTTGAGCTAATACATCCAAGTCTGTCTGCCCAGGCAGTAAAAGTTCATGCTTTTAGATCCAGAGACCCCTGCTATAGTTTACAATACATGTTAATAAAAATCAGAGGCCGGCTAGAGCCCTGATCCAAACATCAGCTCGGCATTTGGAGTTGTTTGGATCTGGAATTTTTGTTCAGGATTCAATATGCAGTAATACAATTGCACTATAATGGCCATGAGTAGTCCCATTAAAACCAGGGTCACTTCTCACCTGTGTAGCTCTAATATTATTTACACCACAGTAGGTCCTAGAGGCTCCACCTGCAATCAGAGCCCTACTGTGCTGTACAAACATGTAGCAAGAGACATTCCCTGCCCCAAAGAGCTGACAGACCAAGTAGACAAGACAGTCAAAGGGTGGGGGGAAAGACGCACAAAGAAGAGGTGAAGTGACACAATAGATCAGAAGCAAGAATAGAACCCAGGTCTTCTGAGTCCCAAGCCACTGGGCCACCCTGCCTCTCTGCTCTGTCTACATCTTCCTATACCTGTTCCTTTCGTTCTGTTTTCTTCCATTTGATTCCTCTTGAAAGAGGGAATCAAATGTAGAGCCAGCCTCTAAAATGGTGATTTGAAATGTATCTATTCCTGTAATAAATGGCACAGGTGAGACACATTCATGCTCCCTCTGTGTCAGCTTGCACTCTGCAAGGTTACAGAGATTTGCCCCCTCCTTCTGTTTTACACACAACTCCCGCCTCTTCCACAGAATTTTCTTTCTGTGCAAAAAATGCCAAAGGAAATAAAAATAATTCCATAAAGATCAAACCCAAATGAGAGCGGAAAACTGGCAGCTCCCTGGGAAGTGCGAGAGGTTGGCAAAGTTGCAGATGACAATGAAATGCACTGGGAGCGCTTGATGCAAAAGAATCACCCGTTTAGCAGCAAAAATTAAATACCTGGTGAGCTGTTTTGAGGGTGTGAGTGGTGCACAGGGGTGGATTTCGCCCCAAGTGCAGAGGAGCATGGTTTAGGGCCCAATCCTGCAACCACTTACACACCCAAGTAACTTGATGTCAGTGGGACAACTCGTGATAGCCAACCACAAATGGGTCACCCCTGGGTCGGAGAGGCAGAGGAGAGTGATGGTTCTTGCTGTTGTGTTCTAGATAGCTAATTATACTGCATTTGTGACTGTCACATTGAAGCACTTCATAGTCATTCAGGGATTTTCATCCTCTCTACACTCCTGTGAGGTAGGTATTTATTGTCAGCAAATCATCGGCTCATTGCTGAGCACTGTGTTACCAGCCAGTCAAAGGCACCAGAATCCCTCCAGCTCAGGCAAGGGAAGAACGGCTAAAGATCAGAGGGCCCCTGGCTCAGAGCCGGCTGTGGAGGAAAGGCTGGGGAGCTTGGCAGCTGGGACTGAAAGGCCGAGAGCTGGGCTGGGAAGCAGCCTGGTGCTGGCAAGGGGGCCGGTGGTAGCTGCAGCAGGTGGAGTCTTGGGAGTGGCCAGCCCCCAGAGGGGCCACGGGGATGGGTCTGACCAAGACAGCTGCAAGGCTTGCACTTTGGCCTCAGGACCCCCACCTTCATGCTGCCACGCAGGACTGCCCGTCGGAGCTGCGCTGGGCCCTGGGTGTGCTGGGTTTCTCTCTCTGATTTTAGGGCTGTTGCAGCCATTGTGTCCGGGGCAACTGCGCTACGTATTCCTGGCAGCCCTGGTCAGACATCCTTTCTTGTTTATCGGACTCTGGTGATACGTCCACACTGCAATAAAAATCCCATGGCACCGAGTCTCAGAGCCCAGGTCAAATGACTTGGTCTGGTTTGTGCCCTGGCCTTTTACCAGTCTCCTGGGAGTACCCCATTGTGCTAGACCCCAAGGATTCCCACTGTGCTGCAAGGTAGACCCGTGGCCTCCACCACTTAAAAACAGGGCCTTTGGGCTTCAGCAGGCCCTGTCTCTGTCCATGGTTCCCTGCAGCTAGTCCAGCCAAGCCAGACTCCTTCAAGAGACCTTTTCCCTCCTTCGAGGTGCAGAGCTCTTCAGTAAATATCTGCAGTGACACCAAGCAGCCTCTTCAAAAACAAATGGCCGACTGGAATGCAGCACTGGGAAGCCCTTAGGGTAGCTCAGTGAAGCAAAGGTTAAGACCATTCATTGGGGCCGAAGCCAGGACTCCACCAAGCCGGTCTGCTCTCGAATCCATCCTTGGCTCTCTCTTTCTCTGTCCCTTTGCCTCTGAGCCCCAGGTGACAGCTCTGGGAGTCCAGTTCTTAATGCAGCCCCCGACATCTTGCATCATTGTTCTCCAGGCACAGCCCTGCTGCGTCCACACATTCCGCTGGCTCTGCAGCTAGGTAGAGAGACAAAGCAGGTGAGGTGATCTCTTTTATTGGACCCACTTCAGTGAGGGAGAGAAGCAAGCTTTTGAGTCACACAGAGCTCTCTTTCCCATCTGCACCTAGGTGTTAATCTTCGTTCCTTGGGGTTCCCGTTGTCTCCGTAGGGTTTTCCATTCAAATGTGTTGATTCCAGCCCAGCTTTTGATGGCGCATTAATACCACCCCAGATGGCCACCTTGACCCATACACCTAATGCCTCCGGCTCTGTTCCAGGAGAAACACTTTAACCCCTCTGCCTCTGACGCATAACAACACAAAGCGTGATGATGAGAGGCATATGGTTCATAAAGCTCTTGGAGAAACTTCCCACATTTGTTGCAGGAGTCAAGAAAGATGCAACTTGACACTTAGTCTGGCCGTTGCTTTGATGATTGAGATGGGCCAGAGCTGCCTTGATTGAGGCTTAAGAGTTATCATAGTTACAGTGACAAAGCTGAAATGCCAGTAAATACCAGTGTGGCTGTGCTTTATTACCCAGCTTATTAGTGGGGTCTAACTCAGAGGCAGATTCTTAACGCAGGGCAGGTTTAGAAGATTTCCTCCCCCACCTTCTGTTTCCCCCTGAAATGCAGCTTTCTCCTTTACTGCTTCAGCTCCAATACTGTATTAATTTATGAAGTCTGAAAAATGAGGTAGTTTTGAATTAACCAGGAGGGGAAGTGGTGCTTTGCAGTCAGCAGAGTAATCAATCAATAATAACGAGTCAGCATGTTCTGTTATTAAAAAGGAGGGAAAAATAGCAGACTGGGGGGGGGGTAAGGGGGGAAAGCAGCTCTGGGAACAGGGATGTCGGTCCTTGGGGGATTTGAGCACTGTTGTGCCCTAGATTTCTGAAGATTGAAATTAATACACTAGGGCACAATTATGTTTCTTAAAAAAACAACAACCCCCCAAAACCATCTTTCTATTTAATTCTTTTTCAGAAACAATGCAATAAACCAGAGAAACTCAGTATTGTTCATATGGAAAATTCTCATGTTTAATGAAACACATTCACTCTTGCTAGATGGCCTCCTGGAATTAACTAAAAGTGCGGAGTGTAGCAAAGACTGCAGCATAAGGGAGGAAGGATGGCCTGGGAGGATAAGGAACTGGGCTGGGATTCAGGAGGTCTGGACTATGTCCCCCATCTCTGACACAGGCTTCCTGTGTGACCTTGAGCAATTTGCTTAGTCTCTGTGCCTCAGTTCCCCCTCTTTAAAATGCAGACAGAGCTTTGTGTGTCGGGGTGGGGAATGTGTCTTACCATTTGTATAAACAGAGTCTAGCACACTGGGTCCCAGATCTCAGCGGGATCCTCTCGGAGTTAAATTGATAGCTACAGCAATATTAATAAAGGGGCAGTGTGTCTTAAAGAGCTGTTACTGAGCAATTGATGCGCACTTGACAAGCTATTCCCCTTCCACCTCACCTGTGCGCCTGCCACCTTTTTAAGATGCAGCTGCAGTCGTTTTACATCAGCACGGCTATTATCAGCCCTTTAATTGTTCGAAAATGCTCTATCCCAGCATGCATTGGGTCTCCTGGAATACCTGAGATGGATGTGTTGGGGGCAGGCTCTATTTGATTTTGTTCCAAAATCCTGGTTTGGATCTCAGAGAAGAACCTTTCCAGGACTTAGAAACCTGCTTTGTTTCTTTTTGCACTAGTCAGAGCTCCGTGAGCACCATCTGTCTTGAAATGCCCCGCTCCTCTGTACACAAATGGACATTACTGCATCCAGAGGAGGAGAGAGATTATTTTTCAAGTGATGCATGGATAGAGCCAGGAGAAACGGGCACAACTGGACGCTGCAAGACGGAGGTTCCTAGGGTTGTGTCTGGGACTGGAGATATTGGCTAGCGTCATTCAGTTGCACAATCCAAGAAGCAGTTTACATGCTAGAGGCTGTGTGTGAACAACCCAGGAGTGGGAGTGTTACCCGGGGTTCTTTCAACCCAAAGCTCTTGGTAACTTTTACTCTGTGCGAGGTGGTGTCAGGAAATAAATCAGGGGAGACACGGCCGTCCGACCGATAGATGGCTGGCACAAACAGGACAACACAAGGGTGCTTTCACTTAAAGCTAAATTTTACTTAGTCTCAAGCACTTACACACACATCTGCAACAGGTTAGTAAAACACCCCCAACCCTTGATAATTACCAAAGCTGAGTGTGGCTCTCGAGTGGCACAGCGGCAGCCCATCTGCTGGTGGGGAACACAAGCTGCATCCACGGGGAGAGTCCAGTCCTGCAGAGTCCCCCCCAACCTCAAACTTTCCCCCGTTATTTATACATTAGTAATAGAATGACATGTCCCCTAAAGAAAACCCTTAAGCAGGCAGTTTCAGTGGTCAAGCAAGAGGGCTTTATTCTGATTATTGATTAACCAGGTGTGGGTTTTTCCAGAGTTTGCAGCTTTGAGGCCCCAATAGACATTCCTGGGGCACATCCTGCTCTTCTAAGATGCATGTATCAGCAGCTTCAATACAATTCTTATCAGGAAGGATGTGGGGTCAAGCTGCCCTCTCTGTGGCACCCAAAGACCTCCCTCCCCTCCTGCCTTGGTTAAATTGAGACTGCTGAATGGCCAATTTACAGCTTGCTGACTTGGCTGCTTTTAGCAATAAGCCATAGTGGTTTCAGGCACTTTACTGGTTTGCCAAAGTCTCCCCGTACAGGGGTTCTCACCGCAGAGCAGGGTAAGGCTAGCTCCCAGAGTCAAGGATTGTAGTTACTTAGCAGATCATCAGAGGGGAACATCACACCAGGGTTTGGTGTGACATCTGGGACTTCCTGCAAAACCATTCGTTTGGGACTGAGGCTTTACAAGATCTGCTGTGACCCTTTCCTTCCTCCCCACTCCCCCTAATCTGCCCCTATGCCAGGTAGGTTTGGTGGGCTCAGTGCCCTTGGGAGTAGCAGGGAGAAATATATCCAGAAATGGGTTGTGTTTATAGAGGGAGTTAAGGGAATCTGACCCCATGACCCTCGTTATCCCTTTATGTGCCTCCAGAGGCTCCCCTTCCTCCACCACATTTTTGTCTTTGCCGATAAGGCCTTCACCGTTTCGCCTAACCTGGCTCTCAGATCTGCGAACCTACCGAGCTACCTCACTCACCTCCCCCTGCCTTCACTCTGCCAACGAGGCCAGCGAAAGCTGGTCAGATGTTTTCCATCAAAATGGAGATTTTCACATGGAGGAAAACAAAGACACTTTCATTTTCATCAACATTTTTCACACGGGGAAAAATATTTCCTGACCTGGTCTAGTGCCAGTCCCCTTTGCTTGCCTGTCTTCTCCTCCTTCCACCATCATGGCACTTTCTCCCATGTCATCCCCTCTGCATGGAGGGAATCACCACTTCACAATTTTTAAAGCTGCCACCTCCCTTCAGACTTCTCTCTACTGTCACCCCTCCAGTTCACTCCCCTCCGGCTCCAGGTAGGCAAATGGCGAGCTAGGTCATCTGCTTTTCTGCCAACCTCTGTTTGGTGTATTGCAGTCGTTACCTTCTCCTCCTAATCCATTCCTACCCCTTTGATCAGTTCCATCCGCTTAGCCCGTGAGCTCTATGAATGAGGGATGGCGTGTTACTTGTCTGTACAGTGCCTACCAAATGGGGCCCTGATTCTTGACTGGGAAATATTAGGCATTACTGTACTGTAAGTAATTAATCAATAAGATTTCCAGTTAAACAGCGGGAGGTGCGGAAAGCCGCCACATTTCCCAGCGGAAGAAAAATAAAATGAAGAAAGGCATCAATCTTATGCT
Source organism: Lepidochelys kempii (assembly GCF_965140285.1). Taxonomy (NCBI): domain Eukaryota; kingdom Metazoa; phylum Chordata; order Testudines; family Cheloniidae; genus Lepidochelys; species Lepidochelys kempii. The sequence goes on along the minus strand of NC_136386.1, from coordinate 119,364,853 downwards.
TGGCTTGGGTTTTTGTCAGCAAAAAGCAACTTCTTTCCCACTCCATGTGGCACCACACATGAAGAGTCAGCTAGGAAAATAGCACTGGTTGCCTCCCTAGGGTTGTGGTGTGTGAACTGGGCCAGGCTATAGCAAATTCAGAAGCAGAGAGCAGTGATGCCAGCTGGCCTTCTCCTGGCCCATCGGTTCCTGAGTGCCTGCAGTGACGTCATGAGCCTGTGTTTATGGACTGATGCTTCTGAGCAGGTATGCAATCCCACAGACTCAGTGCCGCAACCTTGGGGAGGGATCAGATGGAATGGGAGGCCACACCTCTCGTTTTCAACTCCGATATCTTCGGTAACGAGCAACTGGGGCAGGGGCTGGGGGCAGTACAGCCGCACAGGAGGAGCTGCCGGCCTGGGGCACAGGCTCCTGGGAGCAGTGGCCCCATGTTCTGCTCCTTTCACTGCAGCGGTTCCCGGGAGAGCCCTGCGGTTCAACAGATACAGATTTCTATCCGTGGATATAAATTTGTATCCACGCAGGGCTCTAATCGTCAGGGTTAGGCATGTTCATGTAAATAGCGAATCCCCCTTTCTGAGTGGAAATTTCATTTTTACTGGCAAATGGTTGAAACAATCTGGCATAATGGTATGCATCCGATGAAGTGAGCTGTAGCTCACGAAAGCTCATGCTCAAATAAATTGGTTAGTCTCTAAGGTGCCACAAGTCCTCCTTTTCTTTTTGTAGTCTGCAGAAAAAATCACCTTGAGGAAGGGGTGCCATACTTGGATGACATTCCAAAAACAATCTTCGGCACCAAACACTTGGGGATTCCAATTACGGGCCACAGTAGACTCCTATTCCTCGCTGAGTCTTGTGATGAAAGTTTTGAATGCTTTGTTGATTCTCTGGTGTTCTGGGGTTGAAGGGATTTCTGGAAGCGGCTGATTTCTCACCCTATGTTTCTCCTGTAGCTTTTGTGCTCAGTTCAGCAGAGATTTTGGTTGTCAGGGTCCGGTAAACATCTCTATAGGCAAACGTGTTGGCAGCAGCTGAAGAAAACGCCAGTGTTTTTTGTGGGTCCCATAGGGTCTCCAGGTTTTCAACAATGGACATTACCTTGGTGCACAGAATCTGGCGGTCATTTTGATTATTTGCCAGCCTTGTCAGAGTTTCTGCTTTGAACCAACAAACCAGGAGATGCATTAGCACAGTCCAGGCATTATTTACATCGGGGGGGTCTCAACCTTTTTCCTTCTGAGACGCCCCCCCAACATGCTATCAAAACTCTGGGGCCTGGTGGGGAGGGGGGCACTCGGGGCTCTGGGCCAGGAGTGAGGCCCCTGGGTATAGGTGCAGTTTGACTTCTATTTTGGGGGACTAAGGGCAGGCAGGGTCCAGAGAGGAAATGCCACCTTCCCGCCCTGACATACGTCAGCAGGCCACCCAACCTGTCTGGGTCGTGGGGGGATGCAACCAAAAAATATAACTCAAAGGGGGGACTCAGCTCAAAAAGTCTGAAAATAGCATAGGGTGCAGGGACGGGGTAGCTAGGGGCTGTGTCCGGGCAGCAGGGAGCTCAAGGTGCAGGGACGGGGTAGCTAGGGGCTGTGTCCGGGCAGGAGGGAGCTCAAGGTGCAGGGAAAGGTGTGGCTAGGGGCTGTGTGCCGGGAGGGCTCTCCTGCCGGTGGCTACACCCCGAGGGCTCTGTTGGCCCTGGAGCCGGGTCCCCCGCCCAGGCTGCTCTGACCAGCTGCGTGAGCAGCCAAAGGGGGCTGGGAGCTGAGGAGCAGCTGCAACCGTGGGCATCAGCAGCAGATGGGGAAATGCCACAGCTGCCCACTCCATGGCACCACCCGCCAGAGGAGCAGCTGCCCTGCACTGCCTGGCTCCGGCTTCCCCTCTGTCTATGACCTGGCCAGAGGGTGGGGCCTGAGGGAGCTGAGCGAAGGGAAGAGGTTGGGGGTTGAGCTGTCCCCGGGACTGCCCCACTCTGGGTAAGGCACTGCAGTTGGGGGGGCAACACCTTCGTGCCCCATCAACTCTGCCCATGGGCCCAGGGCTTCTGTCTGTGTTGGGGCTGGCTTCATCACCGCCGCTCCTGGCTTCAGTGGGGGGACGCCAGGGTTTGGGACTCTCAGCTTCAGTACCGGGGGGGAGGGCTTGGGGTTTGGGGCACCGGATTTCAGCTGCGGGGCTCCATGGCCCCCTTGAAAGGGCTTGCAGACCCCCAGAGGGCCGCGGACCCCTAGTTGAGAGCGACTGATTTACATGACAGGCAGCGAAGCCCAAGCTCGTCCACCGATGTGGCACAACAGGGCTAGGTAATCAGCAGTCGGCGCTGCACTTGCCTCACACTGTGCAAAACAAAGCCTGCAACTTGTTCACATGCTTGAAAATGGCTCCGAATCCAAGGATGCAAGAGATCATGTCTTTCATTGCTTCTGTAGCAGTAGCTGCTAACAGCACAACATTAATCAGATGAACAGGGACAGCTCCAGTTTCTGATTGAGTTTAGTCTCCTGTGCAAATGTAGCCAGGTAGGAAGCAGAATCTGTGTTCGCTGTGGCCACATCTTCCCAAGCGAGTTGGTACATCTCAGACATGTCCATTATTGCTGCATCGACAGAAGGGCTGTCAGCAGAGGGGATGAATGTCACATCAGCCCAAAACAATGCGGGTTTATTTGCTTTGAAATCAAAAAACGAAAAAGAATTGGACGGTCCAAAAAGGAGACTTGTCAAAAATCAGACTAGACACCACATTTCCATCAATTCGTTCCGTCTGTTTAGATACTAAAGCATCGTCATTGGCTTTCAGATACGTACGAGTGAGGTTGTCTGAATTAGGAAGGGGTTTTGCTGCTGGACGGGGTTGTCGCACAAAGTCACGAGTAGGCCCCTCTGCAATTAACAGCAATTGTCCGGCAAAACAAAGAGCGCGCACAAATTCATTGACACAGTTGTGCTGTGTCCTCTCAGTGGTTAAAGTCCTGGTGAAAGCTCCTGATATTGACCGTTTATCCTGAAGCTCACTTTCTTCTTTAAGCTCCTTGCATCATTTGCTTTCGACGTGCTCCTTTATTCTGCCAGCCTGAGCGCGAGCACTGACCTCAATGCTGCAGTACTTACAACACAACGGATCCTCTTCACTCCTGTCTTTATTGTACTTCAGAGTTTCTAAGCACTGGTTTTCTTGTTGGTATTCAGGCATAGATTTGCGTTTTCGCCCCCGGTTTGCCTTATCTTTATCTATGGAGGATTGATCGTTTCAATTCAGCACCACACTAAACAGACGCAAAGGAATAGGTGGGCAGCATCTCCTGGTGAGCCAATCATAGCACGATATTAACTATCATTTGATTTTCCGACCTCCGCCGGGTGTGTGTGCTGTGTTTTACACTATGCAGCTGCTTCAGTCTCAGGGCTTCAGGACACAACAATCGTGTAAAGCGTTGAGTTTTACAAAAACAATTGCCTGAAAAAATATTGAGTAGATTGATAAAAGGGTGTAAATTAGTAAAAAGCTAACTCCTTTAATTAAGAAAAACTGGTAATTTATTGGTGAAAATTGGTAAAAACTGAAAATGCGGAACACGAAGAGTATGTCACAACAACATGGCAGAACTGGTCAATATTTTTCACAAGAAAAAGGCGTTTTTTGGTTTAAAAAAGGGTATTTTTGTCAGAAATAAAACTTTGTGGAAATGATTTAAGTTTTCCTTTATTTGTGAAATTTTCTCCCATGCTCTTTTAAGTGAAATTTGTCTAAATCACTTTCTAAATTTTTCCTTTACCAAAAATCCAGTTTCAGTAAGAAAATTTGCTTTTCAGTAAACAAAACATTTGGGAAACAACGTCCATTAAAATTTGACCACAAATTATCACCCAAAATTTTACAAGAAATGAAATGTGGGTCCAGAGGAAACACTGAGAAATCTAATCAGTTTTGAAAATGTTCATGAAATAATTTTCCAAGTTGCTCTATAACATAGCCCCTACTCCAGTGTTGAAGAATAAACACAAACACCACAATGGTGTGACTAATGGAGGAAAGGGAACATTATGAAAATCCAAACAGTATGTTTCTGTGCATGTGTCCCTTATTAGTTAAACAATGCAAGAATTGGAGAAACAGAAAATATATGATGTATTCATATAGGCAGAATTGTATCTGCTTGGCTTTCAAGGTTTTGCCGCCAAAGTCAGTAGATTTTGGACTCTAGCCAATATATAATTTGTTAATACACTAGAATATGGGAGAGATGTGGTGGGATTACAGTAAGGGACTCGAAGTTAGGTCTCTTATGTCCTATTTCCAATGCTGTCATTGACTCTTTTTGTAACCTTGGTCAAGTCACTTTACTTCCTTTCTTTATCTCTGATTTACCTATCTGTAAAAAAATGGGTTTCATATTTACCTCACTAGGATGTTGCGTAGCCTGACTGACTTCGACAATGTCAGGTCAAGATTGACTTAAAACATAGATTGGGTTAAAAGATTTTACAAGGCCTAAGGTTAATAGAAATATTTCCATATTCTTTAAATAAATAACATTTTCCTTCAGTGTTTGCAACCAAAACATAACAGCATCCTGTTAATTCCCGAGAGGAAGGTGCTAAGACACTAGCTTAGAACACGGGAGACCTGTGTTTGACCCTCTGCTCCATCACAGACTTGCTGCGTGACCTTGGGCACGGCATGTAGGCTGAGATCCTCAAAGGTACTTAGGTGCTTAACTACCATTGACTTCAGATGGAGTTAGGTGTCTAAATACCTTTGAGGATGTGAGTCTTAGCCTCTCTGTGCCTCAGTTCCTCATCTGTGATATGGGGATAATAACACTTCCCTACTACTGCACAGTGGTGGTGGTGCGAGCATAAACGCATCAGAGATTGGGTGACACTCAGATAATAGATTCCATATAAGAGTCTAGGGCTATGTCTGTGCAGCAGCTAGGAGGGGGTTTCCCAGCATGGCTAGACAGACACGTTCTAGCTCTGTTCAAGCCAGTGTGTTTTTGCAGTGCGGCCTCAGTGGTGCTGCAGGTGGCTCAGGCCATCCACCTACGTTTGAACCCAAAGGATCAGATGGGATTGCACTTGGGTGGCTAGCTTGCCCTGCCGCGTCCACTCTATAGCCTGTTGGCCTGAGCAGAACTAGCATGTGTCTCTGCCCATATTGGGAGACATGCCCGAAGACAGATAGTCAGGTTCTAATAATCGGTGACCGCAGATGACACATACTACTGTTTATGTTCACTCTCCAAACTGAATAAAATGCAAAAAGGAAATAAACAGTGAAAAGCATGGCGGTATTTACAGATATATTCAGGTTTAATGGTTTCTGGGATGACCCGTAATGCAATCTTTATTTTCTTAAAATATATCAATTTAATGGTTGTGAAACATTATGCAATCCTCAAATGAAATACTCTACTATATATGAGCCCCATCTTACAGACACCTACACGCAGGAGTAGTTTTATTCACACAAATAGCTTTGACTTTAATGGAGCACCTAGCATGAGTAAAGTTATTCACATGCATAAGTGTTTGCAAGATCCAGGCCTGTAGCCACAGAAGTTTTGTTATATAAATGTTGTTTTCAATGTACCTTCCCGTCCATGAATTTTAGTGCACATAGTCTTTGCTTACCCCATATTTTCTACAAGCTTCTCTGCTTTCCTTGGTAAGTTACTGCAACAACGATAATTGCTCTCGTGTTCTGTGGAGAATAGCACAAATGTGCATTGATTCAAATAATATATATGTTATAACTACAAAAGCTACTTATTCCCTTATACCCACAGCATGGAAACAATGCTACTGTTAGAGAAGGCTGGTGATTCTGCATTATGCAAAACCATATTTGGGATTTTACAGCAATTAAGGCTTCTGCCCGTAAAAGCGCAGAGAGTGACAAAAGAACCCCACTGATCTAGCTCGTGCAACGCACCAGTCTGCAGATCAAGGCAAAACATTGATTAGAAACTTTAGAAATCGCTTCTTCTGGCTAATGCACAGTTACACGTAAGCACACGTGGTTGTTTAAGTATCACTCACTTGCTAAAGTGCAAGCCCAGTCCATGAGGTTAGCCGCTCCTGGGCATCTCATTGCCATTATCAGGGAAAACCTGTCATCCACAGGGCTTTCAGAGGAGACACATTCAATGACACAAAACATCTGGTAACTAAAAGAATAGGCTGGATGCCAGTGCTTTGAAAGAGTTCATCCTCTGAGCTGGGACCAGGGAAGACGTATCACCTGGAAATCACTTTTGGCAAATGTAAATGTCTGTCTTTATACAGCACTTCATGCAGTGGTTTTACTTTACCAATAGTTCAGTGCTAAATGATTTGATGCTAAATGGAAAAGTAAAAAGAAGAAAGGTCTAGCATAGCTCCTTCTAGATTTTCAGCTCTCCCCATCTGTCTTAATGGCTGCTTCCCATTGATTAGAAGGCGTCTCTGAGCAGGAATGAGGGTGTCCACATGTTAATTTGTATGCAAAAGCTGGCCCAGGTTGGAGACAACAAGCATCAAAGTCTGCCCAAAACTTGAACTGAATCTTTTCTCCAAGGTTCCAATTAATTTTCTTTTGGAGGAATTGATTTTCATTTTCTCTGCTCTTCCTAATTCAGCAAAGACCAGAAGAGCTAAAATACCATAAGCTAGACTGTATGCGTGGTATACACAGGCAGATGCTAATGTCATGAAATTCCAGCCCAGTTTCATGCAGACTAGAGGGCTGGATAGTTTAGGATGTTAGGTTGCTCATTTAAATGGAATCGCTGAACATCTGTGAGTTCTGACATCTTTACTTTCCGGTCATCTCTCACGCTGAACTCAGAAGGGACTTCTCAACTTTTGGGTCATGCTATAGTGGAGAAGACACTGGACTCAGCTCTAAAGGGATTCTTTAGTGAGGCTGCTGGACACAAACAGACCCTGGGATTCTCTCTGGCTGTCTAGCTCCCACATCCAAACACAACCTGTGCCGTGTAATGTCATCACACAGGGTCTCCCTCTATATCCTGGCTGGACCTCAGCACAGTCATGGAAGGGGCTGTTGAGTTACACTGCAGCAGTAGGCTGTCATCCCCAGCAACCAGTGCCTCAGTTTCTAGAGAGGACCTGCCAAATACAACCAGTTACTGGGCACAGCCTTTCGGGATTGTGAAAAGGGACTTTGTTTGTGGAGAAGAAGGATCCCTATTTCTAAGCACCCCAGAACCGTATGACCACTAAAGGTGGGGAAAAAGAGAAGAAAGATCAAGTTGTGTAACAGAAAAGTTCCTTTCTATGATGCTCTATGAACACATGGAGAAAATTCCTATTTGTCACTATTCTTTTTCAGGTGGAGGGATGGGCGACTTGGATTAATATAAAATGAGAGCAATTGATGTTGGGTAGGATCTGTTATGTGGCTAGCAGTAAAAAGGTTTTACAACCAATCACATACCCAGTGCCAATAAGTGACTCTTTGCCAGGTCAGATACATGCTTCTTGGATGACTTCCATCCCCACCGGCACCCGAAATTTAACAAGCAAATGCTTGCTGTGCCTTGTAATTAAACAGGAAAAGTACACGTGTCCAGTGCCAAGAAGACAAGAGAAAGCAGGGAGACATGTCGTTCTGACCTGCCTAACGATAAAACAATACCGAAGGTTTCTGGTTTGCAGCATGTCTAGTTTGAGTCTTTTCCCCAAATGTTTATATTGTACAAATTAGATCTAGTGTGGGATTTGGCTTCATGTGAAGGTTGGAAGAGGGACCTGAAATCCCTCGGTTCTATTCCTGCCTCTGATCTCACCTAAGCCATGGTATCTTATGCCTCAGTTTCCCCATCTGCATAGAGGAGGTATCATGCCTTCCATGGGGGTCCGGCGCTCTCACTTGGCCCAAACTAGCTTTGATTTGCTGATCTTCAGGGCATGCCACAAGGTGCATCTTTGTGTATGCACTGCTGCAGGGGGTGAGGTTTAATGGGGTTTTGCCAGGCGTTAGGTCTGATGGGTGTGTGAGGGGGTGAGGTTTGTGTTGTGTGGGCAGCTTACTTTTGATTCTTTTTTTTAATTTATGGGTTGGGTGCCTGGAGCCTTGGACAGGCCCCCTATTGCTTCTGTACACATCTAAACAAATAACCAGAAAGAAAAGGGAGGCCACCATGGTGACCTACTTTACAAGGGTATTGCAAGGCTTAATTCAGCACATGAATGGGAACAAGGATTGGGCTGACGGATGGCCTCCTAGCCACTGGATAGTGGGAAGGCATCCATCTTCGTTTGACTAGCCTTGACTGAGCTCTCCTCAGACAAGTAACAGGATTCAGGGGAAAAGCATTGAGATGGTATCACTCCTTCCCCTGAAACCACTCCCACAGAAGAGTGATGGGCGATGGCTCTTTTGCCAGCAAACCTGTCACCCCTGGAATCCCAAAAGGCTCTGCCCACTCCTCCATCCTATTGAATATCTGCACCAAACACATGAAAAGTGAGCTGCCATGGTCTCAGAATACCCAGGTGTGCCCCAACTCTGGGTAACACATGCTAGGAGAACATGGGTCTTTGTCCCTATCCAGTGGTCAGGCCTTATAAGAGGTTTATGGCCATAGAACAAAGGAGGGTGTCACAGAGTGACTGGCCCATTTAAGAGGAAGCGGGGTCTGGTGCTCTTGTGATTGATTACCCAGTGCCCAGTTGGGCTTAAGGGAAGGCACCTGGGCCTTATAAAGGGGGAGACAGCCACTGGGGAAGGAAGGCTACTCACCGACCTCTCTCAACTCAGGGAGGTAGTGGGAGCTGTGGCAGAGGCTGCAGAGAGCAGGAGATCCCAAGTAACCAGGGTAGGGCCAGGAGAGCAGCAGGAGGGATTTGTTTGCCTCAAGAATGAGAGCAAGAGAGCCGAAGGAGGCTGAGTGCCTGGTGGGTGAAGAGCAGACCGGACAGAAGTGCTCCAGGACTGGCTGAAGATGCCAGAGCTGATTATGAACTCAGATGCTGTGGTGACAGAATTTACTTTGGGACTTTTGAGGATTGTTTTGAACTGTTTGTTATTCAGCCAGCCCCGGGCATGAAATGGTGTGAGCCTGGAGAAAGCCTGTGTGGGTGCTTGGAGAGAAAGGGAAACCGAGATAGGTCTCTGCAGAGCCATGGTTGGCACCGAGGGTTGGGGAAACACCTATTTACCAGGGAGGTCAGGGGGGACACACAACTGCGATCGCACTGTCCCAGTGTTCCCCTCTCTCATAGATTCAAGCGCCTTAATTGCCACAGGGAAGATGTGGAGACTGGATTATGGGCAGTTGCCCAAGGAGTGTGAACAGCAGGGGTTGCTCTCACCACTCCCCCCAGGTTAGAACTGCTTACCCAAGCCAAGGAAAGGAGACTCTGTGTGTGTATGGGCTCCCTTTTGCCGTTAGCATAGGTGGAGAGCCGTGGGCTCTGCCCGAATGCCCATACTGAAGCCCCGATTGTGAAAGGCTTCAAGCTCAGTCGGTGGTGTGAGACCCATTGGGACAGATACCCTGATACACTTGAGGTACGGCATTGAACCCCAGAGCTGTGTGATCCTGCAGAGTTTGCTGGTGTGCAATTAAAACAAAAAGCCTGCATGGAAAGGAGGCTTCTGGTGAGAGCTTCGTCTGGAGACCTAAATGGATTTTGAGAGGCTTGTTTGGCTGTTTCTTCATGGTTCGTATAGCGTAAACCCCTTGCTGAAGCCTTGGAAACTGGTTTCACTGTGTTTCATTGCTCAATTTGTACGTGTGTCTGTCCCATTTTTCATTTTTCAATAATAAATACAGTGGTGAAAGTCACCTTTAACACTTAAAGATTGCTTGGATTTTATGGGATTGTATCGAAGTGAGTGCCAAGGTATAAAAAAGCCTTACGGTTGAGGTACTTTTATAACACATGCTCCATAAAACCTTATAAAGTGAGTGAAGTGCACTTCATCCTTTCAGGTTCCAGTGTTATAGTTCGGAGAGCTAGTGATCTGATGCTATTCTCATTAATTAAATCTCTTATTAATGGTAATGTTCAAGCAATAAGAAGTGAAGCTACAAGAAGCTAGACTAGCGTAGGTCCAGAATCATTAGCTCTCCGGAAACCTCAGCAAATCTGTACCAGGAGATTGATGTCCACAAGTTGTTGGGGAAATCCCTGTCTCAACTTCAAGCAAGATATTGAGCCCAAGAAATGGGGCTGGGGCTGTCTCATGATAAAGAAAATAGCATCACAAATTTCAATAATGATTCATCTAGGAACAGAGGACTGGAAAAGACTTCCTGGATCACTGAGTCTAGTGCCAAGCTTTTGCTTCCACTATTCCTGCTGGGAGGCTGCTCCAGAACCTCATTCCTCTGATGGTTAGAAATCTCCTAATTTTCAGCCTAAATTTATTCACAACCAATTTATATTCATTTGTTCTGGTGCCAACATAGTCCTTTAGCTTTAGCTCTTCTCCCTCCCTGGTGTTTACCCTTCCGATTTGCAAAATCCCCACTCTATTACCTCTAGATTGCTGCTTGGAGTCCAGCCCAGGTTAGTAGCTGAGTAGAAGCTGTTACTATCTGAAGGCTGTCCTGTTTGGTGGCCTATGTCAAACACATTGCTACGGTTGTTATCCTCAGGGAAGAGGCAAAGACTGAACGGACAAAGAGATGGAATTTCCGAAATACCTTCTCACCCATTCCTAGCCAGGGTTGGGATAACACTGCCAGGGCTACAAGCGAAGGTTTATTAGCCCTTTACCTGACCTGGGATAAACAGCACTTTGGTGCAATGTCGCCCTTTTCACAAACACCGTGCGGGTCTTCTTTGGAAAGTTATCTTGTAACTATGGTGCTTTCTTACTTGGCAGATTGGCTCCCTGTGTGTATTCAGCATCAGATCTGCTGATTTTAGGCATTAAAGAACTGTAAGCTGTTGCTACTTTATTCTCCTGTTACTCCTGCAGGAGTCTATTTCTTCTTGGACAACTTCAATAGATGTTTTAACTAAGGGCTGGTCTCAACACGGACGTTCACCAGCTTGAGTGAAAGGGTGCTTTTAAATGGTGCAGAAAGCCTGTGTGGACTCTCTCAATTCAATTAAAGAAGCTGGTTTCTGTTGAGGTAGCTTGTGTCGTAAATTTACAGACCCATTTAAACCAATGTGTGCGCCCCCTCGGGGCTTTGTACTGGTTTATTTAAATGGACTAAAATTGTTTTTTAAATAGAACTGATTTAGAACCCTAACCCTGATTCAAAATGTTTGTACAGATGCGACCTCAGGTGCAATGTGTTACATCTGTGCAACCCCTATTGAAGGCAGTTCCAAAGACAGGAAGGTTGCCATGGTATAACTGAAGACATTGGCTTGCAGGATCTTTATATACCGGTGATGCTGGAGGGAAAGGAAGGGAAGAACTGGTCGGAAAACCAACATTTTCAATAGACTAATCGTCATTTGAAATGTTTTGGCTGAAAGATATTGGTTTTCCTTAGGAGGTTTTGAAGGGATGAGAACTGAAAATTTTTGGTTTGAATGAACATTGTGAAAGAAAAAACAACATTGTTTGTATCGCTTTGACTTACAATGTTGTTCCATTCTGTTTTGTTTTGGTTTCTATAAACAAAAATGATTTTTTTAATATTGCAACAAAACTAATCTTTGGTTTGAATTAACGTTTTGACATTAAAACATCATTTGATCTTGTTTGTTTTTCTTAACTGAGAAGCTGAAACAAAACTGCATTTTAAGCCAAAATTAAACAAACCTTTCAATTGGAATGGACATTTCCCCATTTTCACCTCCGATAAAACCACATTTTTTTCAGCAGTAAAACTGTCTGCATGAAAAATTCCAGCAAGCTCCAGAAAGAGCCAGGCTTGACTTTGAGCCTGAAGGTTTAGCAGGTAGAAAATCATCTTTTCACTCGTAAGATGAGCACATTTGATATGGAAATATCAGAGGCAATAAACAGGGTGCTATTTTTACAGTCACTTCTCAAAACAAACCTCATTTTTAATCACAAACCAGTGCAATGCACAGCTAATGATGAAGTTACTGACGTTATGCCAAGGAACAAAGCTCTTCTTTAGCTCAGCAGGTTTGGAAGGGTTGTGGGGTTTTTTTTTTTCAACACCATTTTATGTTGGGAAATAAAAGTGAGGCTGGAGATTCTGAAATAGACACAGTTCATGAAAAGCATATTACAAGTGAACAGGAAAATCAGAAGGCTCTAAATAATAGTTTAGTGCCATGTATTTATTTCTGGGAACAAAAGGCATTTATTTTGAGCCTGTCTTCTTTATTCATTTAGTAGGATGCTTCCTGCTAATGTAACTCAGTGGTGCTATTGCTGAAGATATTGCACCTATAAAACTTCTCTGTGCCCATTTAAAGAGACGTGATCTGGTAATTTACAGTCAAAATGTATGTTTGGTTGGGAAATAAAATAAAAGGGTTTCACAAAACCTGATATTAATAAAAATGCCTTTTATGGCAGGTTGTTTCAATTGCAGTCAAAAGGCATTTCAATCAAAGATTCCACTGTGTGCAAAGCAGACTCATTGCCTTCTATAGGGAGGGAGAGCCGGATGAAGAGGGGACGGTAAGGCTTTCAGTCTGAATGCTCTGCTGTGCGATGAGTGACACGGATAATACGGTTTAAGAGAGATACGGAGCTGGATTTATGTGCAGGGCAGGTGAGAGGGAGCCACAGTTTGGCGCTTCCATGCACCGAGGGTTCACTCCTGCACCGTGGAAGGTGATGGGAGCCAATGGGGACTCCGAATGCTAGGCGTAGTGGAGTATTAGTGAAAGCCGTACTAATGCCGTGTGACGCTTTGTCCCCGTCTAGTGGTTAGCGCTTGTAAAGAGGTTTATGAGTCTCCCACTGCAGCTAGGCTTTGAGCTCAAGTGTTAGAGGCTCATGCTTTCAGACCCTCAGCTCCGTAGGTTCCAGTCCCACCTAAGGGTATTATTACATTAGTGTCATCAGTGGCACTCAGTATTTCATCTGAAGAAGTGGGGGTTTTATCCACGAAAGCTTATGCCCAAATAAATCTGTTAGTCTTTAAGGTGCCACCAGACTCCTTGTTGTTTTTATGGATACAGACTAACACCGCTACCCCTGATACTTGACACTCAATATTTCAGTGGCCCTGGTGACATGATGTGACTGCCTCCCACTTCCAAGCCCACTGTGGCTCAGTAGGGAGATTCCTGGGCTCGCCCTTGTAAAAGGTGCAGCAGCTGTAGCTTCCCCCATTGCCCATGGAGGAAGCTCCATCCTCCATGCCAGGTGTAGAGTGCCTCCCTGCTTCCCATGCAAGCCAGCGGTTACTTTGAACAATATAGCCCCTCGGTTGGGTTTTTGTTGCCGACATGAGGAGTTAGCCCTATGACTCCCATTAACTTCTGTAGAAGTTGTGCGGCTAACTCTACTGATGGGCTCTGAAAATCTCAGCCCACAGGCATAAGCCCAACATTGCCCTTGGAAGGGATCCTGTGGCCCCGGATGAGACTCCCTGTTCTTTGGTTCCTGCTCTGAAAGCATGAGCCTTTCTCATCTGGTGTTTATGCAGAGATGCTCTGAACAGAATAATCACACCCACCCACTGCTCCAGCTTTGGCTGGCTTTATTCACGAGCTCTCCAGGCTTGTAAACAAGCACTGCTGTCCAAAATGAACCAGGCAGTTAGGACTTGACTGTCTTCCAGATCTGTTGGAGTGTTACGTGGGTGAAATTCACACTGGGCACAGGGCCAGCACAGGACCCTAAACAGTATCTGAAGCCCAGTTAACCCCTGAAGGGGACTCGCGTGCTGTAGGGTCTCGAATTTCACCCATATATGATCATCCAGCTGAAGGGGTTCACAAGAGAGGACCCCCTCCATACCAGTAACCTCTGTGCTTATTGCACCTGCCTTCCCGCTGCAGCCCCTGAGACCGGGACTTCGCCGTTCAGGCGAGGATAAGCTTTGGAGCTGCAGCATCGGGAGGAATGCCATGTCGTAGCAATCCTCGGCTCAAGTACTTTTTCAAGGACTTCCCCTTCACAGTAATCAACTCCTCCCGTCCAGTCCCATTTCAAAGCCACAGAAGGCACAAAAATATATACTCTAGAATGCAGCAAGGTGAAACGTAATTTCCTCTTTAATAAAGGGTGCCATTTAATCTAATATTATAGAAAATGATTAGATCTTAAAAACCTATAAATTACATCTGACAACTCGCTGGTGCTCCTTTGCCGTTCCTTATAGCAAGTATAAATGGCAACACCAGGAAGTGACAGAGGAGTTGGTTCTGGCTGGAGTTTGTTTATTGGCTCTTAATGAAAAGCGATTAATCTAAATCGCTAGTGGGGTGGATCCTTTGTCAGGGCCCCATAATGAGAAGTGGCAGTTTTGCCCTTTGACAAATGTGCTGCTATTTCCCTCTAACAAAAGTGTTTTTATTTTGTGGGTTGTTTTTTGTTTTGTTTTGTTTTTGTTTGCGGTGGAAAAATACTAATAAAATAAACCCCAAATCACCCACTCACTGTTTCCTCCTTATCAGCCCACCTCCCCCCGCCCCCAGTTAAAGCACCATCAAACTGAACCAGCCCCAGCTGCAAAAACACAGAACGGCCTTTTATTTGCGACCATTATCACACTTCCTATTTCTTCTGAGCTGCTTTGTTTGTGGCCAGTGTTGCATGGAATGATGGATTATAATGACGGTACCCTCAGTAGTAATATTGATACTTCAGTGCAATCCCCACCCCTTTTAATAGAAAGGATGATATAGTCTTTTGCAGAAGCAGGAGGGTGAAGGAGGGGAGAGAGCAGCCGATGTAACCAGCCCTTAGCAAGGCCAGCTGTCAGCAGTCTCTCTTGCAGCTCTTATTTGCCTCCTCTTTCTCACTAAGGTTGCCAGTTAAGTTTCCACTCTTTGGTGGCTTTGTTATGTCCCCTGCTGCAAGACGTGGGGTGCTCAGAGCATTGATTTGTGCCCCCTCCAATGTAAGCAAGCTGTCTCTCCTCCCCTGCTGACAATTAAGTGCTGGCAATATGCTTGGGGCTGTACAAATGAAGACGGTCTCTGACCAAAGAGCTTGGAGTCAAGGAGGCTTGGGGGGGGAGGGGGGAGCAAGGTGCACTGGGAAACCCAGAGGAGGAGAACAGTCTTTGGATGGTTTATTTTTATAATTCATTTCTTGTGGGAGGAAGTGAGCCTTCAGATGGGGCTTGAATGTGGAGACAGTGGGGATTTGGGACCTCATCCGAACAAACTGACGATTATAAGAGTGTTTGACTTCAGTGGGCATTGGATTGGTGAAGGATTGGATAGGGAAGGATTTGATGTGTGACCCAGTGGGGGAGTGGATATGATCTCGTCTCCGTCTAGTACCTGGTCCCAGGGACCATACTTACCCATAGTAAACATGTCTCCTTCAGCTCAAGTGGTAGGAGGTGATGCGTTTTGTATTGTAGGTCCAAGGTTTAACCCCCCTGTGTGACTATTGAGCATCTGTGCTTAGGGAGACATGGTTTGTAATTTTGTGCTGGCCATTTTGCACTCCAGAAATTTTCCTTTATCTAAGATGACGTGGTTTGCACGAAAACGTAGGAGCGGTTGAGATTGTGCATGTTTTGAGACAGCATTTGGTTTCTCTCCAGACAAAATCTCAAGCCCTGCTGTTTTCATTAGGAAGCAATGCGATCTTGTCACCTGCCAATGAGTGACAATGGGCTCATTTTTATTATCTTCGATGTGGCAGGGAGATTAAGGAGCTTGCTCAAGCCAGCACAGTGAGCCAGGAGAAGAGTTACCGTTCCGGAGACATTCCACAATGTGGTAGGGCAAAGAGGGAATACACAGGCCACAAATAATCCTTCTGTATGTTCCCAGTGTTCAGGTGCTGCCTACAAACTGCTAGGAACTGAGAGAGTGGAACTAGGACTTGAGCTGAGGGTGAATTTGAAGGACAGAGGTGTTTCTTGTGGATGCACACAGTTCTTTTCCTTGTTCCTCCCACATTCTGTTTTCCTGATCCAAAGTCCATTGATATCAGGAGAAAGAGTCCCACTGATCTCCCGAGAACTTTGAGGTTTATGTTACGGCAAAGCCCGTCTCAATATCTCCGTTGTTGCTTTGGCTATTCTGGTTATGCCATTATGATAATGCTGCTATATGTGCAATCATGGCAAAGGCACATGCAAATCAAATCCACAATTGTAACTGCATTTCGGACCCCGTTCTGCAGCCCTGGCGCCCATGAATAGCCCCATTGACATCACTGTGACAGCACTTATAAGTAACAGGATCAGGACCCCTGTGCATCCTGTTGTATGTCTACCATGTTGAAAAATCTCGTCCAGACTATATCTAGCTGCCCTGAGCTTTCTATCTCGAGAGCTCAGGACAAGACTTTGCAAGTGAACTTTTAATATATGGCTTTGTTAGCTTGGTAACCTTTAGTGACATCATTATGGAATATCTCTTTATTCCCCAAGTATCCTGCCTTTAAATGTAAGGTCCACCTGGAGTACCTTGCTCGCTTACCAGTCTGCAGATGCAAGCAAATGTTACTAATGCACACTACAAATATCTTTCTTACACATGCAATACCCTTTGAATGCAAAGAGATATAGCTTGGAGCACAGTACTTCCCAGCGGAAGCTATACGTGATAGCAAAAGCTTTTTTTCCAAAATGGGGAATAAACCTTTCTTGTCCAGAGCAAAGCCTTTCTTGTCCAGAGGAAAGGAGGCATGTGTTTTAATTTGATTAGAAAGGGGGAAAATCCAAGATTAAGAGCTGACCTGTTCCTTTTCCTGGTTGGTGGCCTCAGGTTCTTGAGCTTCCATTACCAATTTATTGATGTCTTCTGTTAGCCAGCTGCCCATGGTGGCAAGCAGATCACAGTACTAAGTACCCTTCTGTTGCCAGCAAAGTATCAGTAGGTAAAGATTGCTTTATGATGTTGTGCAAGTAGAATATTCTTCTGTGGATCCCAAAAGAGATGTGCCATGAAGGTCAACAGCATCTCAGGATAGTGGATTTCTGAGCTTGGTGAGGGACTTTTCTGCAGAGCACTTGTTTTCCATTCAAATTGGCTGATGATGGATAGTAGTTTTAAAAACTGCCTTTAAAATGGAAACTTTCAGATTAAAGATCATATACTTATTTAAAAACAACAACAACCCTTCCGCAGAAAAGTCCTTTCCTCTGTTAATCAAAATTGGTTAATTAAATCAGAATGAATTAAAAAAAATAGTTTAATTTTAATCATTTAATCCTGATTACCCCCTTTCTGCATCTCACAGAGCTCTATGCAGTGAAAAGGGACGCTATGCAATTACACTTCTGATTTCAAGTCAGTTTCACTTTATGTTTCAGGTGCGATTTATTGCATGTTTAAAATTAAAGGCCTGCTCAAGTGCTATGCTTGATTGGGGCCTAATACAGATTCTTGCCGGTCTTTCTAATGGAACTTGTATGATTAAATGGTCGCTGGTTAGATGTTCGTCTGTGTCCCTAAATTGTCTTGTATTGTTTAACTCGGTAAAGCTTTCTGGAGCAATGTTTATATGGAGACACTATACAGAACAAAGTTGTATTGAGTCTCAGGTCTGCAGCTAAGAGGTGGATCCTAGGTTTGATTTCCAATGGACAAGGAAGTAGTGTTTTTTGAATCTTCTACTGTATCAATAACCTGCTGTGTTTAGCATATATGTAGTTTAGCCCCCACTGTTTGTTTTATTTCATTGTATTACATTGGCTGTAATGTGCTTTGTTTTTCTCAAGATGTTAGTAAGATGGCAAGCTGAGTTAAGGTTTTCCAAAGGGTTTTCTTGGTTACTTTGACATAGGGAATGGTAAAAGATAATATAGAAGAAAGACATTTTATGATACTCATCTTACGTTCTAATTAAATCCAGAGGCATGAATTATCTCCCTACTTGCAGAAATAGAACAATTTCATTGTCCTGCACTGGGGAAAAATGGCTTCATTAAATGTTATGTGAACAATCACTGTAGTAGGGATGGTAAGTATGACGCACGCACAAACTGGTGCCTAAATTCTGACCGCACAGCTGACACAGACAGCCAGGCTGGGAAATCTCCCCTTTCCAATGGCATAAAACTTTCACTTCTAGCTCCGCAAGGTAGCAAGATATGGGACCTTAAATCCAAATGCTGCCCATCTTGGAACTTGAGACTGTACATTTGGAAAGCGAATTTGACATTTGGGGAGAAAGTGGGGGACACTTCTGTGGCAGGTTGGAAACAAATAAACCTGGTGGCTGTTTGAAGCAACTCAGAGGTTTGGGATATTGGAAGTAGTCCTGCTAGAGATGGATTAGTGGGCGAAGAGCAGGTGAGGGAAGTCAGAAGTCCATGTTAAACTTCACAACTCTTTTAGACTATACGTGTCTCATGGTTCTGATTTATTCTATTTTCTCTATATACATGGTGGAGGTGTGTAAAATATAGTGTGCTGTGGTATAATGGTTTTGTCAGCTGGAGTTTGAAATGAGCAGAGTCCTCCTAGGTGATGAAGCCACAAGTAAGCTATCCAGATCATCTCCAGTGAGTGCCTGTGAATCTTTTATAGCCCATCTCAGTATAAGATATTCTGTATATGCCATATATGTTACATTAACTACAGCTGGTCAAAAATTTTTCACTGGAAAAATAATTCAACCAAAATTGGCTTTTGGATCAAAACAAAAACGTTCATTTTAGTCAAAATTTTCCAATTTTTCAAACAAAAACCCTAGGGAATCCTGATGAGCTGTTTGCAGTCTAAGGCTGATAATGAAATGCTGAGCAGTTTCTGATTCCATCTTATTTAAGGCAGTGTTGCCAGTTCATTCTTATATAAATATGTTTCAGGTTACATGGATTCTGACTTTCCCATTAACCCTGTTCTGTTTCCTTCTCTCTCTCTCCAATTGTCCTATTTAGATAATGCTCCTGGGTGACCCGGAGATTGAGAGCAGCATATTGATCAGCTCCGATGAAGGGGCCACCTATCAAAAGTACCGGCTGAACTTTTACATCCAGAGCCTGCTGTTCCATCCCAAGCAGGAGGACTGGATTCTGGCCTATAGTCTCGATCAAAAGGTGAGCAACTCATTTCAGATTCAAGTGATTATTTCCCAGAGTCCGGTGACAAAGACATTGTCAAGAAGAACAACCATATATTTAGAAAGTGACTATGTGGCACCATTACACTCAGCAGACCTGCTTTCTGGGTTGATTCTGAGGCAGATCTGCTGACTTCGGTGACATAGTTTAGTTTTTGCTGCATTAGCCTTTCAGAGCCAAAATAGCTCCATGGCAGCAAAGCTGTATTCTGTTCCTCCTTGGGCATCCTCACCCGAATCGCTTGCTAAGGGATGATTTAGTTGGGGATTGGTCCCGCTTTGAGCAGGGGGTTGGACTAGATGACCTCCTGAGGTTCCTCCCAACCCTGATAGTCTATGATTCTGTGATTCCAACCAGTCACTCCTGTGCAAACCCACCAAAGGCAGGGATGTTGCGCCGTTCTTATTGAGAACACAGTTTTGCCTGTGGAAGGTTATTAATGGTGCTGATAAGAGAGATGAAAGGAATCCTAGAGCCAGATTTGACAGGATGTGCTAAAGATCTAGCCACTTATTTAGGGGCCTAAATGGTTCCTGAGCTCTTCTGAAAATCTGGCACTTGGAGCCCGAATTGCATTTGCAAGGGCTGTTTTTTTGGGAGGGTGGGGGATTCTTTCTGTTTGGAAACCAAACACGTTTGGTCTGGAAATCACTCAGCAGCAATACACTTGAAACCCCATCATGCCCTTCTTACGGTCGCTTTTCAGAGTGGAACTGCAATGAAAACAAAATCCTTACCTTTGCTACCGTCAATGTCTAATGATAGATTGTTGAAATGGAAAGAACTTTAAAGATCCACTTTACTTTCCCCTCCTTATGGCATTTAATTTTTACCATTCACTCAGCTGCTGTGCAGTTCACTCTGCTCGTTTGTTTCAGTTCCTGGGTTCTCGCGCTAGGGGCCAATACTAGATACTGGGCCAAAGCTATTTGGCAGCATTTCTTTTCAAATACTGGTGCGTCAGCTCTTTCTAGTCTCTTCCTCCCAATCAGCTTGCCCTGGGAGCTATTTAGTATACACTGTAATAAGTCACATACCCTACCACAGCAGCACCTTCAAACAGTAACTAGAACATAACCTCTATATCCCCTTGTTAGCAGAATGCAATGGCCGTTGCCAGGTGTATGTTGTTTCTCCTCTGAGTGGCCTGAGTGACATTTACAGGCTCAAAGCCATTGTAAATAGACTTCTTTCATAGTACCAGAGTGTTATTGTATGGAAGACTTAGCCAAATGTCAAATATCTTGTGAGCTCAGACGTTCAACGTAACCAGAAACGTTGAAGCTGGATTGAAAGACCAATAGACTCGTTTGATGTCCCTGCATGGTTTGATGCCGCTTTTAAGCTAGAGGTAAAGGTTGTTAAACGGCGCTTCTTTTCACACAGAGACAGCCCTGTAAGAAAGAGACAGCTGATGAGGTACACAGGATGGGATAAACTGAATTTAATGTGTCAGGCGTGTGTCTGCACGGAGGCTCAACTATGAAACCAGGGAACCATTTGCTCCTTGGTTCACACAGGGGGCCTGCTTTTCTCTTTCAGTAAGGCTCCTTTGTGCCACGCTAGCAGAGTAAAGGGGCTCAAAATAGGTGAAAAAGGCCCCCTAGAATATGTTCTGTGCATGGGGCTTTTCCAGCTGGTGTAGAACTGGCACATGGGCTCAATGCCATCCCTGCTCTCACCACCTGCCTTAAGTGGTGTGGTCGGAGTGTACAGCACTACAGCTAGTCTCCACTTCCCACGGCTCACTGGGAACCACTGGAAGCTGAATATGGGTTAGAGCATTCCTGAGGTTGCTCTAATTTACCTCGGGGGCTGAGCAGATCTCTGCACAGCCCCAGAATACAAGTAGTGTAAAGCTGACTAAATGCCACCTCCCTCCATCCCCGACCTCCCAGCTTGCCCTAAGTTCAGGAGAGGGGTCACTGAGAATCAGGCTCTGTGTATTTGCAAGATATATGTCGCATATGTCTCCACTTGGGGATTACATTTTGCTTAGTGTAAAGCATTAGGAATTATAGCACTGAGCACCGAGGGCTTTTCCTAATCAGAAAGCAGACCTTCGGAGGAGCCACTGTTCCTCGGCACTCTTTTTTTGTTGACAACTTGGCATAAACTAGCCTGGCGACAGAGAGTTGTCAACTCGACTAAGCCTTGTACGGGCATCTCGCCAAGGAGGCTGCTAATGGCCAGAACTGAATTTTTCAGCTACCATGTGCACAATTTTCACCTCTTTATGTGTAAAGATTGACTTGCACAGAGCAAAATATATATACAGTTTGAGGTTTGAAATGCAAGAGTCATCATCTGGGCAACTGATGGTTGTATTGTTGGAATCAGATTAAAGATGGAAGGCCAGATAATCCAGGGAAGCTATGCCAGTTCACACCTGCTGAAGATCTGACCGAGCAAACATGCACTACCTTTCTTTAAGGAAAAATGAAAGTGGATCAAATCAGACTGTGCAAACTTCATAAACCAGATTCTCCCAAACCAGCAGAGGGACAGGTACATTTACTCCTCCTTGAGCCAGTTTGGTCGCCTGTATCCTAGGCCATGGTTAACTCAGGTTGGTATTGCTCCATGAGAGTTTTCTTCTGGGGAAAGGTAGCTTTGAATTGCAGTCAGGACTCCAGGGGAGCCTGGCTGGCAGATTCTGCTCAGTGCATTCCCCATCAGACCTGGCCCTGCCTTCTTCCTGGCCAGCAGTGCCTGCAATTGTGGCCAGGGTTGCCTCTTACAGGCTCCACAGTGGATGGGAGGTTGCACTTGCTGTCTGCTGCCTCCACCTTTCTGCAGCAGATTTGCTGCTGCGAATCTCTGTGGGCCTGATCCAACTCCTGTGGGCAGTCGGTGGAAAGACCCTGAATGAATGCACTGGCCCTAAATCTGCAGAAGCTGCCATAGACTTTGGGCTGAATCTGACCCCCTGGAGGTGAACGTCCTCTAATTTCTGCAGGCAGTGGGAGCTGTGGGAGTGGGATCGTGCATTTGGCTCAGACTAATGATTTTGGTTCTATGAATTTGGTCCAGGACCGTTTTTAGTAAAAATACAGTTGTATAATCCAAGAGAGGGGTTAACCACCCAGGGAGAAACACAGATTACCTTTCGTGGAATGCACAGCACACACTGTATCTGAAATAGACGTTTAGCAATCTTAAAAACAAAGGGCATTTGCAGATGGTCCCATTGTTATGATATTTAAAGGGAATTTCTCAAGTTACTAAAAATCAGAGATTTGATTATCCTAAAATATATTACTATCCGCTGGGGAATTTTTTTCTAGATTATTTGAGATAAATAGTTAATATATCTTTATTTCTTAACACGTATATTGCATTAACTATGAAATCTACCACATCCTGGTTTTAAAAAAGCATTTTAAAAGAGCCCAAAATTGGGTAGCTATAGGGAAAAATAACATCAAGTTCTCCAGTGCTCTCCCTGGGATTATTGCAGCAGCAGTTAACAATCAGATTCTACTCCGAGGGGATGTCTATACTGTAAGTAGACACCTGTGGCTGGCCCATGCCAGCTGACTTGGGCTTGCAGGTCTTGGGCTAAGAGGTTGTTTAATTGTGGTGTAGATGTTCAGCCTGGGGCTGCACCCCAAGTTCTGGGACCCTCCCACCTTGCAGGGTCCTGGAGCCTGGGCTCCAGCCCATGCCAATATGTCTACACTGCAATTAAACAGCCTCTTACCGTGAGCCCCGCGAGCCTGAGTCAGCTGGCACAGGCCAGCTGCGGATGTCTAACTGCAGTGTAGACACCTGTGTCCAGTGGTGACACCTTGGACAGTACAAATGGAGAGGCACTGATGGGATACTATGGGGTGCATGCTATGGAAAACCTCAAGGTGGAAGGAACCTCCTCCGCCCCAACAAATAAAACCGGAAATTCATTCCAAGCAACTTTGGAAACAAAGTGGGGAAAGCTTCCCACTAAATCTTCCAAAGAATGGAAGGAAATTGGCATTCAGCCATTGACTGCAATGGGAATAGGACTGGGCCCCAAATCAGGTGGAAAGGAATCTGGATTTCTTTAGGTCCAGATTTTGCCACCCCCTTGTGTGGAGGTGCTGGGGTCAAGGAGCCTCCCACCCATGAGGAAAGGTTGGAAAAACAGAGCACCTTTAAGGCTAGAGAAGAGAAGGCTGGGGGAGGGACATAGTAGCAGTCTTCAAATGTGTAAAAAGTTGTTATAAAGAGGATAGTAATCAATTGTTCTCCATGTCCACCGAGGATAGGACAAGAAAAATTGGCTTAGTTCGGAGCAAGGGAGATTTAGGTAGGGTATTAGGAAAAACTTTCTAATGCTCTGGATAGGGAAGCTCTGGAACAGGTTACTTTAGGGATGCTGTGGAATCCCTGTTTTTAAGAACAAACACCAGCCAGAGATGGTCTAGGTTTACTTGCTCCTACCTCAGCGCAGGTGAATGGACTAAGTGACCTCTCGAAATCCCTTCCAGCCCTACGTTTCTATGATTCTAAGTGGAAATCCCATGCAACAACCAGGAGCAATCACAGTCCCTGGACTCAGTCCCTGCCTCTTCCTTACACCCCCATGGTGTAAATTGCTTTGAGAGAGCCAGGGAGGAGATGGGACCATGGCTTACCAGACCCGCTGCACTAGCCCACTCTGTGGCCCAGGCATGCACTGGAGAGTAGCCAAGTGAGGGTGCAGGCTGCAAACACCTCTTGTGTGTGAGGAAAATGGGGAGGTTTGTGCCTTTCCCAAGGCCTCCATCTGGGTGCTGCAGGATCACAAACCAGTTTATCAGGTTCAAATACGCAACCAGACCCTGGGTGAGCTAGGTCTGAATTGAACATTTGGCCTTTGTGCTGGTTGCTCATCTCTTACAGTTATCCAGGGGCCCTTTGGTTTAAATGTATGAGGGCTGGTGAACTGGTGAGCTTGTTGTTAACATGCATCCTCCTACGACTATTCATCTGTAGCTAACACAAGAAGGAAGCCATGGATAAGAACTCGGCGGCCTGTTGCACACACGGGGGATACCTACACTCTCAGTTTGAGTCCTTAATCCTCAACCCTCTCTCTAGGCTGTCAAAGCGTGTTTGACCTTTGCAGATTTATTTGCAATGACTGAGTATCAGTGGCGGATTAAAGATGCATTAGATGGTCATTGGAAAACAAACCAAATGCATGCAATCCGACTCCCAGCAGCAGGAGCTGCAAAGGGGAGATTTAATCCAACCGCTTAGAACTGGGCACATGTCAATGAGTCTGCAAATTCCATTTTAAACCCCATTCAGATTAATATTTTATTTTTTTAATTTTCTTTCGGTTTAGCATAAAAACAAGGTGCTGGATGCTGGCTCTGAGAACCCTGAAAATTAGTCAGTGACAAATCCAAAAATGTAGTGCAATCAGCTAAGCCTTCTACCAAGCAGAATTTTCAATCAAATATTAACACCCCCATAGGACAGTCTGTACCCCAGTCCCCCTCCAAGGGCCAGATGAAACAACAAGCATCGTGACCCAAGTCTTCAAAGGGATTTGATTTCAGTGGGAGTTAGGCACCTGTTGATAAATTGTATACGCAGTTGCCTGACTACTCTTTGGTTTGTTATGAAAGAAACCTAATAACCAATATCAGTCAGATTTATTGCTAAAAAGCAATAATAATATAGTGCAGGGAAGAGGTTCAATATGATACCGGTCTCCGGGATGCCGTCCTGTGCAGCGTTGTTACTTTCACCTTATGCAGAAGGTGTGTTCCCAAAGTCACACTTCTAAAACCATCTTTTTGCACCCTACCTGTTTACCAGGTAGCGTGCACGTCAGTTGAAACTAGATTTAACCAATCAGTTTTCTACCTTATCTGGTACTGTGGTGTGCTTCTCATCTTTGGTCTGAACACAGCCATTCCAGGTACCAAAGGGCGTGTAGGGCCTCGGCTTGTACCAGGGTAGAACATTCATATACCTTGTCCTTTTCCTTTGGAGCCTTCCAGTATTAGCCTGTGAGAGTAACTCCCTACCGGCTCTAGGGTAAAACACTCCTATGTCCTGATCTTGACAAATTTCCTAACTACTTAAGCCAAAGTTTACTTCAGCTCCTGCACGGTATTATGGGATATTTGACAAGCGTTGACACAATTGTCGGGAGACTATAGTACATTCAGTTAACATAACTTCCCAATACTTATGTTAATACTATGGCTAGCATATATGTATTGGCTAACACACCTCAATACATCTGAGGAACTGGGCCAATGGCCCCAGCAGTCTGTGGGCTAGATTATCCCCTCTAGCCCAGAATACGGGGCAGTGTACAGAGGCTCCAACCCACAAAGAGCCCAGGGAAGTAATTGTGTCTTTAAGAGGCACGGTTCCTTTCCGCCCACCCCCTTGCACCACTTGCTCCCAAGGCACTGCAGTTTGCCACTAGCCCCTCCTTATAGCCCATTGCTACCCTCTGCCACATTGGCTCAGCTGTGCTGACTAATACATTACGTGGGGCTGAGTCAAGGCACCTATCGTTACTATTTAGTGTTTATCAATTCTTTGTTCTAATGTAGCACCGAGGATCCCGGGGTAGGAGGCGCTGTACAAATGCAGCTGTAGGGGATCCCGGGGTACTAGGCGCTGTACAAACACGGACTAGAAAACCAGTCCAGCACCAAAGAGCTTACAGTCCATGAGTACGTCGACACTGCAGCTGGAGGGGTAACTTCCGGTTTGGGGAGACGTACACGCGCTAGCTGTGATCGAGCAGAGCGCTGAAAATAGCCGTGGAGCTGCGGCGGCATGGGCTAGCCACCTGAGGGACTCAGCCAGGCTTCTGCGCTGGCCGCTAGCCCAGGCTGCTGTGGCTACGCTGCTATTTTTAGCTTGCTAACTGGATCAAAGTTACGCCTGCTGGCAAACACACCTCCAGCTGCAGCGCGGGCAGACCTTAGCTATGTCACCTGTGTGGAGAGGGGGAAGCACCGAGCGCCAATCTCTTCCCACTGCCCTGTAGGGAAGCAGGGAGAGACACTTAAAAGATTTAAAATCATAATTGCTAGAAAAAAGAAACTTTAAACATATAAGGTCCTTACATATCCAGTGATGAGCCCGACAGGAAAAGCTGGAGAGAAAAGCAGATGATAAATAGTTAGTGAGAATGGTTCGATAACAGCCCATCTCAAATTCACCTGTCACTGCATTATTAATGTGAGAGAATTTTATAAATAAAGAGCTCCGTAATCAAGGGCTGCTGCCTCCACAGGCCTTAATCTTCATCATGAAGCAAAACAACAAAGTGGGTATCTTCATATCATCACGTACGAGCAGCTCAATTAGATGATCAAGCTAATACACTGCTGTGTCATCAAGATGCACCTGGCAGTCAATTTCCAACTGAGTTAGGAGTTCCCCGTAACCTCAGACTACGATCCACAAGTCTAACACAGCGCATGGCAGGATCCTGGCTCCCTAGGTTAGACAGGGCTGAATTCATTTAAAAGGACAGCGGTACAGTGGGATACTTTTAATAATCTAAACACAAAGTCACCGGAGGGTAAACAAGAACCCCGCCCCCTGCCCCAGCCCCTTACATCAGCAATACAGCCCTGGGGACATTCAGGAGACAGACAGAAGGTTGCCCTGTGGGGCAAAGTAGCAGCTGAAGTCAAACTCATTTCATCATAATTAGTTGTGCGTGTTGTTTAGTTAATAAGAAAGATAAGAAGCTCTTTCTGCCTCTGCATGGATCCCAACAGCGGAATTATTGATTGTATGGTGGGGTGAGCCAACCGGTGGGGAGACAAGTGCTGATTCTTTTGTAATTCATCTCAGTAGTGTTGGAGTCCCCCGGGAAGTAGTGTGTGGGGAGGTGGTATGCACCAGGGCTCGTTTTAATCATAGTTCATTGACATCCAGAGGACCATTGTACTCTTGGTTCCTGGCCTTACAGATAAATAGCCTAGCCTAGCCTAGTCCAAGGTTTATACTATGCCCATCACCCATAGCCTCTGAGCACCTTCCAGAGAAGACAAATAAACCACATCCTCTGCACTCTTCTCTCCCTTCCCAATCTCAAGGATGGCAGTAGCACCCATTATGAGTAGTACCTTCCTCGTGAACGATTGCTGGAGCCATTTGGAAGTTGGGTCAATGGAAGTGGTTGGTGTTTTGTTCCCTCCGGAGAAGGAAATAGTGGTGCAAGTCAGTGTAATTTCGCTTACTTCCACAGAGTTAAGTCAGTTTGCTCCAGCTGAAGATCTGGCCCTGTCAATCTTGTTTTAAATTCTTGGATATCAATTGTCTCCAGAACTCTGGCATCAGAAGGGATGGAGCACACGCTTCTTTTGATGGTGGCCACTTTCATTCACACAAGGAGCCATTTGGAGTCGGATTGAGTCAGGCCAGCCCAATGAGCACTATCAGCCCTGCTCTGGTGCCCCAGTTATATTTTGCAGTTTCAGTCTGCCAACTTTCATTTTAAACACTTGAAGGCCAATATTTTTAGATGTGGGTTCCTAGAATTAGGCACTTAAAACTATATAAAAATGGCCTAATTTTAAAGGTGCTACATGCCCATTGCTTCCCTGGAAGTTGACAACCTCTTCCTCTCTCTCTGCCCCTGTTTTTGTGGCTTTCCCCAATGTTGCTACACAGTACACCTTGTGTCTAAATTTAGGGCCCTGTCCAACTCCCATTGATGTCAATAGGAAGGCATAGTTAAGTTAAAGGCATCTTAAAAGGGAAAGTTAATGAGTTTACGAGAAACGTAAGAGTGCAGCCATATCTCAGATTATCCCAGGGGGTCTTCACAAAATGTGGGCGGCGACAGATGGTTTGTATTTAAACAGGATCATCACAGCCAGATGTTTATGTTTGGAGAACACCCAGGTAGGTAGGGAAGTGGATTTGAATCATGTCATCTGTAAAGTTCTGCAGGCCTCTGGGGAGTCTGGCACATGAAGAAAATGGTATGGAAGAGTGCGTCAGGTAAGGGGAGAAAACACATCTCACTGCTAGAGTTTCCACATTTATGTATGTGGGGGGGGGGAATAGATTTTAGCTGTCAAGGGGAAAAATGGAGGAGATGTATTGACTTTCAGCCTCCATAATCAATCCTGTAGTCACCATCCTGTCTAGAGTAAAATAACATATGCATATTTCTTTGCTAAGAGGAACAGTAAGAATTGCCCTCTTAGTATTGTTTAGATTACAACACCTCGAGACCCCAGCCAGGATCAGGGCCCCATTGTGATAGGCGCTGTACCTAGTAAGAAGTAGCCTTGGCCCCAGAGAGCTTACAATCAAAATGGACACAAAGAAGTATCATCCCCGCAGTGCAAATGAGGTGTGGAAGCACAGAGAGATTAAGTGATTTACCCAAGACTGCATGGGAAAGCTGTGTTAAATCCAGGAATTGATCCCAGATATGAGTTGACTTCCTCCGCCTTAACTGCAAGACTATCCTTCCTCTCTATGCGTTGTACTCTTCTGAGAACATCATGTTCTATGACAACAATGTGTGTCCTTGGCTGCACATGGTACTTGCCACCAGCTCTTCCGGGGCTTAGCCCACGGAGTTAATAAAACAGACAAATCAAACTGTTCGTTGTGTAAAAAGAAACCCCAGAGATCCAGAATATTTAAAGACACCTTACCGAAGCCTCTTCTTCAATATAGTAATCAAGTGCGGATTTGAAATCACTTAACTTCATTTACAAACCATGAATATCTATCAGGCCCTTTAAATGAAAGGATGACTATATATATATATATATATATATATATATAGTGTTTGTTCAATTAATTAAAAAGGAGATAATTTATCAAGAGTTCCCCCTGCCCTTAAACTAAAGCCATATGCAAATGTAGGGAAATCAAGACCCTACATTACTTTTGTGGCATGATGAATATTTTTATAATCCTAATTAGCACCAGTCATTTAGTCTAGCAATTTCCCCCAATCTAGCCAATCTGAAATTAAAATAGATGCCTTGATTACAAAACTCATTAGGAAAGAAGCACCCTTCTCACTAACCAGTTCATTTAGAATGCACAAGCTGAATGAAGTGTGGAGCACTTGTGTTGTCAATTGCCATAAGTGAAGTGAGTCTTAATTGTTAGCATTGTGGAATATTTGTTTGCTGCATGTTTCACTGCAGTTTAATGTATCATTCATTATGTGTAACAAAAACAACTTTAAAATAGTTTAATTAAGCGGAGTTGAGGCACTGGTGATTTGTATAAAGTTGAACGTCACAATTGTTTGCGTTTGGAGCACTGATGGATATTAATGTTGGGAAGAAGAACGATGGGTCTGCATTTATCTTTCGGATTGTGGTTAGGATGGCAATTTAAATAGGAGATGAGAACTTGAATTACGCAACACTGACTCAACTGTAGAAGCACCCTGATGCCTTTTGCCCTGGCAAATAGTGAAGTTCAGGTTGAGTGATAGTCTGTGATTGAAAACTAAAGTAACTGACTGTGAAACTTGAATTAGATAGAATATATTGTCTTTCCTCCTGCTTATTTATTTATTATGTAGTACCTTGATCCGCAGGCTTTTGTTCTGTAAAGGACAACGTAGAGGTATATCCAATGTAACTCATTTAAGACTTAACCACCCTCTGCCACTAACTAAACAGTTAATTAGTTAGTTAAACATGTTCCATTAAGTTCTTTTCCACCAGTGGTTGGAGTGGAGATACCAGTTTATTCATGGACCGTAATAAATGATTCCCAGTGACTGGTTTATTTGGTACCCAGATGTTAGGGTGCTGGGCAAATTACAAGTACGATAGAAAGCAACAGAAGGAGGGAAGGAATGAGGTCCATGATGTTCCCAGATGACTGGAGCTGTGGAAAACAGATCATTTGGGTGGTGGTCCTAATATGATCAGCGCAACACAGAGGGCACAAAAGAGCTCAGGTTGTTGTCAGAGTGCCCTGGAGGAACAGGCATTCCCGACTCTGGTGAACAGTTCAACGACTGCATGTGAATAAATATCAGCAGGGTTAAATGTCTCATCCCGGTGGTGTTTTCCAGCTGCCGTAATAGTCTGTTTGTTCCTTGCTTTCCTGTAAGCAGGATTCTGCCGAGTTAGAAGAATGTGTATAATCCCCAACAGAATTCATCCCCTAAGCAGATGGGTCAGTTTCCAGGCTGCTTCCGGATTACAAAATGAATCCCATATGTTTTCTGCTGTCCCCTCTTGTTTTATTTATTTTTCATTGTCCTGCTCATTGGATTCCATGCTCTGCACTGAGTCTTGCTTGGCCTGATGGCACCATTGACTGTGTTCTCTGAAACCCACCGTGCAATGTTACACACACGGTCACCTTCACCACAGTGAGGAAGAGCACAGTTCAGCTGCTGACTCTGCTCTGTGGTGCCTATTGATGCTGACCACTCGGAGTTTCAGAGGCTTTTGCCCTTGCTGCTGGCGTTCAATGGACTTGACTCGGTGTTAGGGTTTAGAAATCTGCTGATTGATTATCACTGGCCCAAATGGAACAAAGAACAGGATTAATTCTGCAAATTTACCAGCCACTGCAGGGACGGGACAGGAGAAAGGGAGAGTGTTACAGTAAATCTATAACTAAAAATAATATTCATTGTCATAGAAACTTGTCATCAAATTGCCCTGCCTATAAAATACAATATTCACTATAGGTGGGATAATCCTGCCCTTGATCCAGCTAAACAGTTAAGCACAGGCTTAATTTTAAGCCCGAGCTTAAATGCTCTGCTGAATTAGGGCATTAAACAGATCCAGTCCTATGCTTCAGGGTGCAAAATGATCAAATATGGACAAGAATGACAGAAAATAACCTCCCCTCTCCCCCTCTTCCTCCCCTCTCCATTCACAGTATTGCACTGCCAGGCCTTACTCCTGCAAACATGGAACTCGCATAATGGGAGAAAAGCATGTGCAGAACGGCTTTCAGGATTGGGGCTTTAGATAGTTCCATAGGAGGCTTTTTTGATTCTTTCACTGAAGCATCAGGCTTTAGGCACAGCCAGAGGGAAGAAGTACCCACTGACATCTGAAAGTTATAACCAAGGACATACAGGAATAGAGGGAGGCCCCATTTAATTCCATTGGTCCAAGAGAGCTTTTTGGAGGGATGCAGCTGAGAAATTGCCTTGTGCTTTGCTAACACATAGGGCCAGGTTTTCAAAATGGCTTAGCAGCCGGCATCATTCAGATCAATGGGGACCTCTGGGGGCTGAGATCTTGTGAAGATCTGCCCCATGGGGACAACCTTTCCTGAATAATAATGTCTGGTGTTAATTAACATTTGCACATCACTTTGTAAATATAAAACCCTGCTGTATAGTACCACTGCACATTTATTCTGCTGCTATATGGCAGCAGGCCAGTTCTGTACAGCAATACCTTAATCCCATCAAAGATGATTGAATAGAAGACCGGTGGCTTTGATGCAGGCATTTCTGGAAGGTAGACAGTTCCTGAAAGAGATTAAGGAGAAAAGAAAACCTAGGGGTTACAGTGGACGAGAAGCTGGATGTGAGTCAACAGTGTGCCCTTGTCGCTAAGAAGGCTAATGGCATTTTGGGCTGTATAAGTAGGGGCATTGCCAGCAGATCGAGGGATGTGATTGTTCCCCTCTATTCTACTCATCTGGAGTACGTGTCCAGTTTTGGGCCCCACGTGACAAGAAGGATGTGGAAAAATTGGAAAGCGTCTAGCGGAGAGCAACAAAAATGATTAGGGGACTGGAACACATGATTTATGAGGAGAGACTGAGGGAACTGGGATTATTTAGTCTGCAGAAGAGGAGAGTGAGGGGGGATTTGATAGCTGCTTTCAACTATCTGAGAGGGAATTCCAAAGAGGATGGATCTAGACTGTTCTCAGTGGTAGCAGATGACAAAACAAGGAGTAATGGTCTCAAGTTGCAGTGGGAGAGGTTTAGGTTGGATATTAGGAAAAACTTTTTCATTAGGAGAGTGGTGAAGCACTGGAATGGGTTACCTAGGGAGGTGGTGGAATATCCTTCCTTTGAGGTTTTTAAGGTCAGGCTTGACAAAGCCCTGGCTGGGATGATTTAATTGGGGATTGGTCCTGCTTTGAGCAGGGGGTTGGACTAGATGACCTCCTGAGGTCCCTTCCAACCCTGATAGTCTATGATTCTGTGATATCGCACACACACACTCACATTAAACTACAAGAAGCCAAGCAATTTCCTAGCTGTGTTGGTTTTGGGTTAACCAAACACCTTAAAAATTAAAATGTTAGCAGGGATGACTTGCACACCTGGAACCACTTGAGCACCCAAGATCCAGCAGAGCAAAAATATTTCTTAAGAGAATGCATTTTCCAGGGGTCAGACGAAGCCTATTCAGCAATACAAATGGCAAAGATCTTTAAATATATGTAGTTTCCATATAACCATTTCTATAACTCTTCCACCCCAAAGACTTCCAAAGCACTTTACAGACTATTGGCACAATCCTGCAATGGGATCCATATGGGCCACCTCCTGTGCCTATATGGAGGGAAATGGATTTCAGTGAGGCTCCATTATTATTCGAGTAGAATCGAGAGGCCTAGTTGTGGTAGGAGCAGTACAAGTGCAAAGTACTACACTTAGGCATGAATAATCAACTGTACATATACAAAATGGGAAACGAGTGCCTAGGAAGGAGCACTGCAGAAAAGGATCGGGGGGTTTATAATGGGTCACAAATTAAAGATGAGTCAACAGTGTAATACTGTTGCAAATAAAGTGAATATCATTCTGGTATCTATTAGCAGGAGCGTTGTAAGCAAGACACGGGAAGACTACTCAGCACTGATAAGGCCTCAGCTGGAGTACCGTGTCCAGTTCTGGGCACCAAACTGTGGGAAAGATGTGGACAGATTGAAGAAAGTTCAGAGGAGATCAACAAAAATGATTAAAGGTCTAGAAAACATGACCTACAAGGAAAGATCCAAAAAATTTGTTTAGTCTGGTGAAGAGAAGACTGAGAGGGAACATGATAACAGTCTACAAGTACGCAAAAGGATGTTATAAAGAGGAGTGTGATAAATTGTTCTCCTCATCCACTGAAGACAGGACAAGAAGTAATAGGCTTATATTGGAGCAAGGGCAGTTTAGGTTGGATATTAAGAAAAACTTCCTAACTGTCAGGGTAGTTAAGCATTGGAACAAATAACCTAGAGAGCTTTTGGAATCTCTGTCACTGGAGGTTTTTAAAAGCCGGTTGAACAAACACCTGTCAGGGATGGTCTAGGTAATACTTAGTCCTGCCTTAGGTTCCTTCCCGTCCTACATTTCTTTGATTTCTATGATACATAGTCCATGACCCACAGAACTCACAGTTTGAATAGACAAGACAAACAAAGGGTGTGATGGGAGTGAAAGTAATTAACCACTGGGACAATTTACCAAGGGTTGTAGTGAATTGTCTACCACGGGCAATTTTAAAATCAAGACTGGAAAGATATAGTCTAGGGGAAGTTCTATGACCTGTGTTATACAAGAGCTGAGACTAGATGATCACAGTGGTCCCTTCTGGCCTTGGAATATATGAATCTATAAGGGAAATAGAGGCCCAGAAAGGAGAAGTAATTTGCTCAAATTCACACAGTAGGCTATTGGCAGAGCCTGGGATTTTGCTCAGATATCTCAACTCCTTGTTAGTTTCCTAACCTTCCAAAATCCACTTGTGCACACCACATTGCAGGATCTTCAGCCACGAGTAAACTTCTTTCCCATCTACTCTGTCAATCTCATATGTTCTGCTTAAGGAACTTCTGCTGGGGCCAATGGAAATTCCACTTGTGGTTCAAATGCAGAATATGTTCTATCGATGCACATTGCAGTTAGAAAATTGTAACGTGTGTATATTTTAGGGCTGTGGAACATTGTGAAACTTTTGGGACTTTTGTTGCAGGTGGTTGCAAGATCTTTCTATTTTGCAAAATGGAATTTTTCCACTGAAAACCGGTATTTGGTGTATTTGTGTTGCAAACCCACCTTTGCATGCAAAATAGGCCTATTTTTGCTCTTTTGGGTTCTATTCAGGTAATTCCTATGTCCAGTGGTTCTTGCTCCCATGAAGGAAGTTATGGCAGCCAAATAAACACTGTTCTAATCTAACAGCACACCCAAGCTAGTATACAAAAGCCACATGGTGCCAGATGTCCAGCTGGTATAAATTGGTGTAGATCCATCTTGCAGAAAATGAAGGTTAATATCCACATCTGTATGGAACCCTGCCCCTTTATATGAGACTGTATGTAAATTAATCTCCATCCTGCTTTAATTCCGATTCATCTCTTCAGTAGGAATGCACATGGGACTAGAGCAGGGCAGAAAAAGGTTTTCCCTTCCTGTGAAAGTTTTTGAGATACCAATCATTTTCCCTGTCTAAAAATCAGGATGAAAAGGTGAAATCTCAACAATTTTTGTGAACCAAAAATCTGAAAAAAAAAGATCAGTTTAGGATCATCAGGATATGATGTTTTGATAATCAGGGCATGTTTTGTTCCTGGTTTGACCCCCCTTTCTTTCTCATTCTGTTAACAGTATAATTAAAATACAAAATGAAAGGTCAGTTCAAACCTGAAAGTCACAATTTTTTGTTTTGAAAACGTCAACACATAACGACTTGGAATCTTTTTTTTTTTCCTTCCAAAAAAACATCAAGTGAAAAAAATGGTCAAAACTGACCCTTCCCCCTCAAAGGATTTTCATGTATCAGCATTTTCCAATGGAAAAGTGTGTGGTTGAATAATCCCTGACTAGCTCTACTTGGGCAGGGCTAATGGACTAATACACCTGTTTGTAGGATTAGAGCCTGATAAAGCAGCACTCTGCTGTCTACACCAGGCACCTGTCCGCTGGGGCGACAGAAACATTTACCCACCCAAGAAATCTGCGTGTAAATCAGAGGGTTACACGGCATCGTCGTTTCCACCCATATCGCAACCAAATTTCCCAGGCAGTCGTTCAGAGTGTAAGCGTCATTAATGCTTTTGTGGCAGTTAAAATAAGTTTTCCCAGTGCAATAACATTCCCTGGGTTTGCATTCAGCTGATTTTTATAGGACTGTGGACAGCTGTAAAATGAAAGTTAGGGCATGTGCAGTAAGCTTTCAGCACATCTGAACTGTCATGGGCATGCACAAAAGGAAAAGCTACAGAAGCTGAAGCCATGGTGATTCTGAGGGAAGAGCTTATTTACAACAGGGACAATTTTAAAAAATCACTGAGAACTTCCTTTGAGTGCTCTGTAAAATCCTCAGGTTTTGTTACAGCAACGGGAGGGACTTTTGGGGGAGCTGATTCTCCACTGCCCTGTACCTTGTGCAGTCGTTTCCATCTGTGCAAAGTGGACACAATATGTCACCATCCTGATCTAGGCTGTCCATCTTTTCAAAATGCAAAAACAGGGCATATGCAGGAGCCCCACCCCCCTCTGTGGCCCTGCCCCCTACTCCTCCTCTTCTCCCTGAGGCCCTGCTCCCTGGCCTGGCTGGAAACCGGAGCTAGATAATAGAAAGAGCTGCCCAGGGAACTCGGGCTGCTGTGGGGAGCTAGATAATGGAAAGAGCTGCCCAGGGAACTCGGGCTGCTGTGGGGAGCCCTGGACCCCCCCACCTGCCCTGGGTGGGGAGCCGGAGTGCCCAAGAGCAGACCTTGTCCCTTGTCCCTGTCTCCCAGGGTGTGCCACCCAGGGCAGGTGGAGAGTCCAGGACTCGGGGGCTCCCCACAGCAGCTGGGGCACCCCACAGCGGCCCAGGCTCCTTGGGCGGCTCTTACTACTGCCCAGCTTCTGGCGTGGACAGGGGTGGGGCCTTGCGGGCATGAGGAGGAACAGGGGGCAGGGTCTCATGGTGGGGGGGGGATAAGGTTCACTTTTGCCCCCCCCCAGAAGAGGCTGGCACCACCCCTGAGCCTCAGGCAGGCATGGAGGGGTACTGCAGGGAATCTGGGACAAATGCTGTCCTGGAGTCATTAACCCCCGGACCAGGACTTGAAATGTACATTTCAGGATTGTCCTGCCCAATTAGGGACGGGTGGTCACCGTAAACCTGATCTGGTAGCATTTTAGACATGCTGGGCACAGGCATAGATGACAGCCATCAGTGAAGAATCGTAACGCTGGTCTCCTCTAGTAACAGTGCATCCAGGATATCTCTCTTCTCCCAGTTGGTGGAATCACAGCAGCATCACAAGAAGTTTCTGTAGACGATCAGGACTCTGGTCCTACATGCATTCAACTCTCAGAATCTTCCTTTTTCAGTCATTTTTGTCGTCTTTCTCTCAATTCCCTCTGAACTGGCATAACAGGGCATTGGCATGGGACCAGATCCATAGCTCAGATATGGGCGTAAGTCCATGAGAGTTGCACATGTATATGTAAGGGCAGAATCTGGCAAGCCTGAAAGACTGACCACTCCCAGATTAGCCCCAGCACGCCCTATGAAACATAATAGACTACGTCTCTAAAGGCAGTATGACCAGACCTACTTATTCTCCCTGTGCTGCCTTCTCTTTTAACACCTACATGTACAGGAACATGTGCACTGATTAACTTCAACCTGCGAGGGTTACATTATATCGGGTTTGGCGACATAGTCTATAATAGTCCTTGCCATAGATGTTGTGTAGGATTTGGGGTTAGAAATTGAACTTGATGGAGCAGACCAGTTTAAATTTAGACACCCCAGTCACGCGCACAGAATAAATGCCTGGAGAGACGCAGTGTGAACTTAGACGGGAGCCTCATTTTACTTGCATGATCTGCATGGTCGAGATTTACTCTGAAGGTGTGACGTCCCATTGTTTGGTTGCAGGGAGCTGCTGATGGATGAATCCAGGATGACAGTGTAAATGGTGTTTAGAGGTAGCCCAAGGGGATCCTTGAAACAAGTTAGTTTCTCAGCTGGTGATTTTTCTGGCAATGATGCCTCCATGCAGTGACAGTTCCTGCTCCAGCTGTCAACCTAAATTGTTTCTGGTAGTGTCTGGCCCTTGCAGCCTTACACTGCTCATTTGGATTCCTTGTGTAAACACCGCTTACAAAGGGTGGTGTCAGTCTCCGGTGCATAGCTGGTTTCTGGTAACCAGAATAGTTATAAAAATGTGCCACACCTATGACGATAACACCAACTCTTGCCCTCCGGGATACTAGGCAGCGACCAGGGCTCAGGAAATGACATCTTCACTAGCTTTCCCAGAGCTGCATATCCGTCCTAAATGTGAGATCTGGCCTGGCTTTGCACATGTGTGCGAATGAGAGACTACGTGTAGACAAGAGCGTTTGCCTTCCATAGGCGTCTATCATCAATGCATGGATTGCCAAGGAATCTTGCAAAGGGGCAATTTGGCTGAGCTTACTGATTGAATTGCCCCATTAGGAGGATAAACAAGGACAGTAATAAGGAGAGCTTTGGAGAACCTCTTTTTCAGTTTGTATAGTCCCTGCTGGAGGCCGGACTCATCCTGGAACGAAGGGAGAATTTGAGCTGAAGAAGGCAGTTTGCTTTGGTGAGTGGACCTGTCCATTGAATCCAAATTTTGCGAGTAAGGGAGATTCTCTTTAATCTTTAGCTTCTCTGATGTTAATGGAAGGGACATGGCAAAGTTAAGATAAAGAGCTAAAGGAATGAATTTTAGAAGATGGTGCCAGGGCTATTTTCTGAGGCCAATCACTGCAGCTGATATAAAGACCCATTTTCATCAGTTTCATGGGAAGCCAAATAGCTGATTAATTAGCCAAGGTCTTTTTTTTTTTTTAACTATCTTCACTGAGTACAAAGGAAGTTATTTCACTAGCACAAACTGCCTCCTGGCAAATCCGCCTGGTCTACCGTGGCCAGCACAAGACTCCCATTAACGTCAAGGGGCCTTGGATCTTCTCCTTAAAACTGCTGATTCAGTTCCTGGCCTCTACCTCAGATGCTAATCGCCATTCTGATTGCGTACAGGGACCATAAGGGGCCACAGTAGTCCAAGAAGAATTCATTAGAAAACGCAAGAGCTGTGCAGCAGACATATCTAGACACTGCCCCCTCACCCCGTCAGCCCCCAGTGTAGGGGATGTTAGATGTATGAGAGGGGTTGGCCATAGTATTAAGTGTTACGGCTTGTAAGCAGCTGCTGCCGTAAGTTAATGTATATACCACTGAAATAGGTTGCACGAGATTTGCCTCCCAGGGAGGGGACCGTACCCTGCCTCTGGGGTTACGTTGTCTGAGAGCAGCTCTACTTTCTGCTGGGTTCTCCACAGCATCCCTACCATGGACACTGCGGACTGGACATGTGGAATCAGTGCATCTCTGATGGCCTTGGTCACGACCACTTGCAGGCCAGCAATACACAGTTTCCATGCTGTGCTGCTCACATAGGAGGATCCTTGGCAGAGGGGAGGTTTTGACAGCGTTGAGCACCCACAACACCTCCCTCCCCCACCCCGGAACATTTTCCAGTCCCCGTGGGCCAGTTCATGCCAGGTTAACCTTAGCCCAGCGTGTACAGTGGTTACCCTGCTGATGATCCCACCAGCGGAGTGAAAAATGGTGTGATACTCCCAAGCTACACTACTTTAGCTTTATGTCCCACTCCGGCTAATGCGTAAGCTCACCTTGCTCTGCTCCATCCAGACTTACTCTCAATAAACATGAAGAATGGCTCTATAATGGTAACCAATGCACCCAGATGCTCACACTTTAATTAAAAGAATACATCATAGAATAAAGCACATTTAAATGGACAATCTTACCATTAGATATATATTTCTATTTCTTTCCTGTCTTTGTTAAGCTTTTGGATGTTTAAACAGGAGAGGGCAATGGAAGGAGGCAAGGGGGCAGATCCCCAAGGGAAATCTTAGGGCCCTTCTGCCTGGCTTGGAGAGCGTGCGTTTTTTGGCAGGCTGATGAACAGTCACTGAAATTGATTAACATAGCCCTTGCCCCAAACTCTGCCTCCTGGTAGTGTAAACTGGGAAGAGCTGGTTCGGGGCGGGGGGGGAGGGGGAGAAGAATTAGCAGCCTTCAAAGACGATTCAGTCCTTGGCCTCTCGTTTAACATGCTGATTGTGCAGAAAAGAGAAACTGAAGCGGTTGCTGTGGGGGATAGCAGCGTGACACTGCTCTTTGCTACGTGTAACTGGATGAGTTGTTCCAGGAGTTCTGGCCTGTCAAAGGGTGAAGTTTTACTAACAGTTGTTTTTACTTCCCTTTCTCCTGGATCCTTGATCTGGAAGGTGCTACATACTGCTATCTCACTCTGTATTCTGGATCCCTGACCTTCTGTGCATTGCTGTTCTCGATCCCTGAAGTTCTGTGTCTTGTCAGCTCACTCCCTTTTCTAGATTCTGGATCGCAGAAGCTCTTTGCTGGGTTGACACCTCACTCCCTGTTCTGGATGTGGGAAGCTCTGTGTGGTGTTGCCTGCAGCTGGAATTACTCCGTGTTCCTGGGCTTTGCTCATGTCAGCCATGGAAATCATCTGGCTTTACCTTTTCTTGTTCTTTGCTGGCTTTGCCTTGCCACCATCATCAGGGAATTTGTGAGGTTCTTTTCTCTCTCAAACAACCCTCCTGGAAACTGGGGCAGGGCCTCCATAAACATCTGCTGAAATTTGTTCACTTTTTCCGCTATAGACATTGTCATGCAGTAATGATCCTGCTGTGAATATCCAGCATCCAGTTGTCTCCAGATGCTGAAGCAGGTAAAGGATGTGGTACTTTCTGTCAATGAAGACCTGAAGAATGAGATGGGATGAACATACCGATCTCCCATGCTGCAATCTGCTATACTAACTGGGAGTCATTCTGGAGAAACATTCATGCACACCTGTAGACCCACAAGTTTTGTGTGTGGTATGAAACGCCTTGCGCCAGTTAGTGCCACTGAGGGATGGGCGTATCAGTTATGGTAAAGTAGGAGCAGAGTCCAATCTAAAGCTTTGCCCACAACTCAAAATGGCCCAAAGCTTTTATAATGGCAACTTAAAAACTCAAGTACATTCATTTTATTATTGATGGGTCTGGGGTTTTTTTTTTTTTTTTTTAGTTTCCATACAATCTCTAGTTTCAGACAGAAGTAAAATCAACAAAATATCAGTGAGAGAGGCTAGTTTTGTGGTCTCGCTCAATGGTATTTATGTGGCTCCTTTTACCACAGTGCCTCAATTGTTAATGTATTTATTGTCACAACACCCCTGTGAGGTGGAGCACTGCTATTATCCAGTTTATTGATGAGGAACCAAGCCACAAGAGAGGCTAAATGACTTGCTTAAGATCACATGGAGAACTTGCAGTAGAGCATGGACTTGAACCCGAATCACCTGAGACTAGTGCCTTAAACACTGAACCATTCTTCCTTTCTTCGGTAAACTCCCCTTGATCGGGACCAAGAAATACTGGAAACCCTGGGCGCTTTCCAGTCCAAATTTCAATGCCAAAAGGCTCAGATAAGCTTTGGAGAAGTGTCCAGATGTTTGGATTGTCATCTGAACAGAATGACTGAAATATTTAAGGTTCTCCCTTTACTAGTTTTGTTGATCCTATGTGAGTGCGTGGATGTGTGGGTACATATGTGCTAGACGCCATCCTTTTCTGTCGGACAGCGATGGTGCTGATGGTGAATTCTCCCTGGATGGGAGTCAGTGGAATGCATGCACAGCAATCAGAGGTGTGACTGCAGCCCCTGTGGGTGTACAGGAGCTAGCTTTGATCTGTAACAATAGCCGTGAAGCTGCAGCAGCCCAGACTGTACAAGCCTTCCTGGGACACGGGGTACGTACTTGAGCCGCTAGCTCTACCTCGAGTATGTCTACGTGTGCTGCAGTCCCACCTCTGATCGCAATGTAGCTGTGCCCTGAAATCCGACAAAGAGAGATTTTTCTTTTTTTTGCTTTGGGAATGGGAGCAGCAGCCCCAATCTTTGTGGAAGGCTATATGGCCGCCTGATTCTGGCAGAATACAACTTCTGTGCTGTACCGCAGGGGGATAACAATGTGTCTGCTGAAGGAGCCTCTCAAATGCACTTACATTGATCCGACGTGTGGAATCAGGAGAGCCTGACCTTCACGGGGATGGCGAGGTGTTAAATATGGGTTTTCATGCGATTGGACACAGCAGTATCACCCTTAAGTTTGTGACTGCTTCAGAACAAACAACTACCCTTGCTAAACTGGGCGGCAGTGATTTTTGACCTTTTCCATATTCTGACCCACCCTGTGTTGCACCAGAAAAAAATGTTCAGGACCCCAACTCCTGTCCAGCTATTAAGCAAGGGAGAATGGTTTCATCTGCAAACTCTTGGGCCTGTTCATGACACTCACAGCCTCGGGGGTGGCAGTGAGGGGTCCAGATTGAGAGCTCATAGTGCAAGGAAAGGCTGCATGGAACACAGCCAGCTACATTGAAGGTTCCTGGGCCAATCTGCTGGTGTAAGGCAAGACTGCGAAGGGTCACCTGGAGGAATGCTCTGTTTATCCATCCATCTCCACATAGGGTTTTCTATAGCACACATCATTGTAGCATTGTAAGTCTGATATCGCTGCAGGATTCAGGCAGAGCGAGGGGCTTGGTGAGGCTACATCTCTTATTCCAACAAAAATGGATCCATTTGTAGAAAGACAAAGACATTACAATCAAGTCAAGAGAAACACAGCAGATTTCTGGCTGGGTGTTATACTCAGTCCTAGTTAGAGTTAAGAGATATTGAGGTTTGCAGGCATTTGTATGAACATTTCTCTCCAGCCTGAATCCACATGAGTCCTGAATCCATTCTTCCTGTCTCTGCTTCCTGACCAGGTGTTGCTTTGAATTTTCAGGTTCAAACAAACTCCAAATCTTTTCTTTCTTTCTTTCTTTCTTTCTTTCTTTCTTTCTTTCTTTCTTTCTTTCTTTCTTTCTTTCTTTCTTTCTTTCTTTCTTTCTTTCTTTCTTTCTTTCTTTCACAGACACATCAATGCATCACCTTAAACCAATCCCTTTTCCCTGGAAAGTAGAGCTGGGTTTGATCCCTGCAATTCAAATATGGAACAAACTCCCCTAAAGTTCTGGTGAGGGTATCGGGGATCTTCTAAGGCTTCAGGCTTTAACAGAGATTGGTCCAGAGCTGTCGAGCTCAGAGCTGGATTCAAATCAAAACATCCTCCCCCCAAGTTAGGGATATTCAAATCATAGCTTTTTAAGGCCAGAAGAGACCATTTGATCATCAAGCCTGACCTCCTGTATAACACAGGACATAGAATTTCATCCACTTGTTCCATCTGTGCCAATCTCTGCTCAGAAAGTTTGTAAAACCCTTTTCAGCAAAGAGACTCTGACTCTCAAGTGTGTAACAAACCCAGGAAGTAGATGGCACTCCAACATGATCTAGCCTGTACAAACCTTCTCTCTCCTTTGAAAGTCCCTTCCTAAAGCAAGCTGGCTGCTCTGCAATAAGGGGAGACAACTTTGGCTATAACAAAGACTCTTGACATTGTCCTTAATCAACTGAAAAACAATTCAAAGTGGAGAGAGAAATTGGTCCACTTGTTTTCATCACAGTTACTAGTTTTTTTAATCATTCCATGTAAACAAAGACCATAAGTAGGACACTTGTAGATTTGCTTATTCTCAACTTTCATCTCTGCCAGCTGCTGTCACAAGAATCTCTTGACTTGAATTCTTTGGAAGTAGGATTTTTTTATGGGCTTTGTTTGTTCTTAAGCAGGGAAGCCAATCAAAGAAGCTCTACCTAAACAGTAATTTGCAGTGGCAACGAGGCTAGAGAAGATATTAGCGGAGCTGGGAGCTTTCATCTTGCTCCTCATCAGGTCAGGAGGCATGTTAAAATTTCAGATCTAGAATCAACAAGGCAGGATAGCGTGAACAAATATTTCCATGAGTGGGACTGGAAGGAACATGCCTGGACAATATGCTAGTTTGTGAGACAAGTCAATAATCAGTTGCTACTGCCTGGAAGAAGGTTGGTCTATGGTATCTGGGCCTCAGTGTCCCTTCTGACCTGCTGATGAATGTACACATACATGTGTTTTGGGTAACATTCCCTCTCTTAAGAGTCTAGTTTATTAAAACGCTGTGAGAGAGAAATAGCTCTCTTGGTCCTCTCAGGTGTGAGCAGGTCTCTCCCTAAGCAGCAGAGTTTCAATTCCTTCCCTCTTCCCTTCTCTGCTTAGTCCTTTTGTCCCTGGGTCACAGGAGCTTCTGTCTTGGAGGGGAGCACTGTTGGTATTGGAAATGCAGAAAAGAGAGAAAAGGATTCTTTGGAAGCTGGCAATGATGGTAAACTAGCAGTGGATTCAGTGGCTGGGGAATTGCAGGGAAAACCAGTCTCTGGGAAGCAATCCTGCACCGGCAGGGGATGGGATAGATATTATGTTATAACCACATGGTAGAAATCAAAGATGGAAAAAGAAACCCAGTTGGTTCATTACATCCATCTACCTGCTAGAGCACAGTTATTTCCTGCAGTATATTCTGCTATGTTTTACCCAGTCCTAAATTTCTTGACGAATGGAGACTTTAATAGAGCTTTTCTATGTCTAGTTTTTATGGAAAAAAAATCCACTCTGCCTTTGCAGTGGACAGAGCAGGGAACTTCCATTTATCAATGCATAGAATAGAGTTCTAAGACACTGCAAAATGCTTCTATTGTGGTATCCAACAGGTGCATCTGCCTTTCGCGGCAGCTCCTCTCTGTCATCTATTGAACCCTTTTCACTGCGATTTGAATTTATCATGCAATGCTCCTTTCCCTCCAGATACCATGTTGCCTCCTGCAGTTACATTACACAGATGTCTGTACTCTGTATTCTCACACTTACAAAGTGTTTGTGATTTTTTTGATGCTCATAACATTTGGGTTTTCAGATGCTTTCCAGGGATGGACTTTATAGTGTGTTAGCAGACAGCCTCGGTCCCTCCACTTTCCTAATTTCATCCTTTTAGCTATTAACCCAGAAACAGGGCGAAACTTTTGCAAGTTTCCAAGGAAAGGAAAGGGAAAGCTCCAAGGAAATGTTGACCTATTTTCTTCATCAGAATTTGAAACTTTGGTTAAAAAAC
Source organism: Lepidochelys kempii (assembly GCF_965140285.1). Classification (NCBI taxonomy): domain Eukaryota; kingdom Metazoa; phylum Chordata; order Testudines; family Cheloniidae; genus Lepidochelys; species Lepidochelys kempii. The sequence goes on along the minus strand of NC_136386.1, from coordinate 119,320,701 downwards.
AAAACAAAAAAATCACACCAAACCCCTAAATTTTGATTTTTTTTGCTCCCACCAGTTCTGGCTACAAATGAATTAGTTTGTTTTTGTGTTATTCTGAGATTTTCTCCACTATATCGATACAGCCCCCCCTAGGTTGATGCAGATATTATGGGGGAGCTTTACAGTGGAAAACAAGTATTTTTACTTGCCTAGATTACCTTGAATTTCAGTGTTTGTGTGTTGAAATGAGACATAGGCTATCAAGAGGTGGAATGCCACACTGGTGACATCCACTGAATTATTATGTAGGCTTGGGCAATCATATAATTACCGCCTGTAAACGGGGATAGTAATACTCTTCCTTATAGGGGACTAGTAGTTCTTGGATAGAACATGGAATAGAAGTGAAAAGTACTGCTAAATGCTGAGCTTTGGCCTATGTTGTCCTTTGCTTGGTGACACTCTCTTCATCTCATGCTATTTGGTTGAAAAGAAACCATAGATGTGCATTTCCAGGCATTAATCTCAAAGGATTCTCCCTTGGTACACCCTATCTAAGATGGCTGCATACCTATGGCTCTTGTTTTCCAATGCTCTGTCTCATATCCTAATTTGTAGGAAAATTAAGTATAGTGGTATTAATTTAGACGTAATATATGTGCTAAAGGTGTTAACATAACCCAGTCACTGTCCAGCATTAAACAGTGTTAAGCAAGGTCTGGGATCTGGTATATGGAGTCCTCAGCCTGCTTAGTACCATGGCAAACACACTATAAAATTCATGCCAAAGGTTAGAAATGTATTGATTGAAACACACTACAGGAAAAGAATCAAAATGAGGCAAGAGCATTGAAACTGAAACTGATTGTGCAAAACAAGCGTAATCAAAACCTATCAAAGTCACTTTTTGGATACAGTGGATATTGGTTAACATCTCTTATTCAGTGAAACAGTCCTTCTTGGTGGGGAAGAAAGGGTTAATTCTGGTGTTCAATTCTGAATCGGGAATAACTGTCACTTTCCTGCTTTAGACAAAATAGACAGGCACAGAAGAGAGGATAGTAAAGATGGGGGAAATATGGCTTTTGTTGATGTTCTCAGGACACAGGGTGGCTGGTCAGTCACAGATGGATGCTTTGCACTGACTAACCAGCCCCGCTAACTGGTGCTCTGGAACCTGGCTCACCTCGCTGGTCCAGAGACATCATCTGGTTGGTCTGGTCAGGTCCCTCTCCTTCCCTGATTCTGAGGCTAGCCAGAGCTGGATGGGTCATCTCATCTCACCATGTGCAGTACAGGTGATTTCAGGATTAGGTGAAGAGCTGAGAGAGAGAGAAGGAGAATAGGAGGGGCAGAAAGGAGCAAACAAGGGAGGGGAAGACTGAGCAAGATTTCACCTGTATCATGTTGGGGTCCTTGCTAGTGCAGCGATGATGGTCAAGTGTCTCTGTAACATCAACAGACCCTGGTTGCCAGCAGATGGGTTTGAACCTGGGACCTCTGGAGCTAAATGCATGAGCCTCTACTGCAGGAGCAAAAAGCCATATTTAGCTAAGGCTGTAGAACAAACTCCTTAATATCTCTCTCTCCCTCTCAGTGGTCTCAGTGCCACTCGAGGGGACAGAACACCACACCCAGGCAGTGTGTGGGTTACCTCTCCGCTGGAGCATCAAGCTCTGGTGTCACGGCAACAATCCTTCTGTTGCCCTCACAGTGCTGGCAAACTTTTTTTTTTCTTTTCAAAGTCTCTTTTTTAAGGGGCCCACAAAGGCAATGGGTGGAATAATCCATCCTCCTGTTATTTTGTCCTTCAATTAGCCCTAATTTCTGAGATACCAATTTCGGTTCACTTGGTTTCTGATCCTTTACTCCTCTTATTGACCGGTCATAATCTTAACAAGAGGCGTACCAGCAAATCCTTTCCGTTCAAATTAATTCAAGCTTTCTGTCTCGCCTCATATCTTCTCTATATGTTTTATATAACAAACCCTGTAACAATCCATGAACCTTTACCCACTTTGTTACCAGTTAGGCGAACCAACTAAAGTAGGCCTTCTAGGCCTCAGTTATTAAAACATGGTGCAAATTTGTTTTACACCATCTCAAGATCATGATACCAATGGCATCCCATTATGGCATAATTACTTTGACAGAGGTGGACAGAGTCAGAAAAGTGGCAGCCCCTAATGCTACCAGGAGCGAAGCTAGAGAACTCAAACCTGCATCTTAATGGGACATGCTGCACAGTCACTTGCAGGAGGAACACCACAGCAGTATAAGGTTCAAAAATAGTATCAGCAAAACATTGTTCCAGTCTTTTCATTGTCAGCAAAGACGTCCCTCCTCTTCTATTTTTATCCCCAGCCTCCAGTACTCTCTCCCTTGCTCTGATGTTAATTGTAAAGCCGACTCCTTCTAGAAAGAACCTAGTGGACTGATATGAGCTCAGCTTTCTGCAATCAGCTGATTGTATTTACATCTAGTGGGAAGCCTAATTATGTGTATAATACATAAATTATTACTTGAAGTACACATAGTCCTGCTGTTCTTGCATGCTTTATCTGATATCAGGAGTTGCCAGATCTGATTGTGCTCCAGAGTTGGCAGCTGTCCAGAACACTTTTGAATGGATTCTCTCCAGATGTTTGCACTGGCCACTTCATCACCTGGTTTCCTAGTATGAAAGAACATCCGATTTTATTTGGAAACATATTCCTCCCATGTGCTTAGGCTTTCTGATCCTGATTCTACCCTTGTGTTTGGGCAAGAATGCCTACATATACCATAGCTATCTTTATTCCCACATCCTGTGTATTTAGTAGGATGCTGAAAACGCCACTCCTATTAACTCTATCTATGGCATTTCCAATGCATCTTGTACTGTGATAACCAAGGTAAAGTACATCTAAGCCATGGCTTCTTTGCTTTTCTTTCCTCCATCTTCAGTTACATCTGCAGCCTCCATTTTGCTATTCTGCTCTCCTCCTCTTCCCAGCACACAAAGAACATATGTGTCTATAGGGGAAGGAGGCACATACGCAGGTACATATGGTTTTTTTCTCATTGTTCACTCTTCCATCGTCTCTCCAGGAGAAGAATTTCCAAAGTGTCTGAGCATCCCACTTCCGCTCTGAAGCTGGTGAGCCCATTATGAACAAAATCAGCTTCTCGTAATTTTGCATGATTTAATGGGGAAAACAAAAACAAAACAAAAAGGAAACGACTTGTGCCCTGAAACTCAGCTTTGTTAAATTGTGCTGGTGACACTTTTCAGGTGGAATTTGGCTGGAGGAAAACAGCAATCCCTCCTTCCTTTGAAACGGCTGACATGGTTATTTACAGAGCACCGCCAGTGTGCAAGGTGTGCTACAAAACACAGAGGATAACGCCCCCTTGTCGTGGGGTTCACTCACCGCAAGTGGAGCCTCCTCCTGGCCGCTCTGGGAATTATCTCCTGCACCCTCCTCTTGTGGCCTCTTCACCTGTCCTGCCTCGCCCTGTGGCCCTACTTGCTCCAGGAGTTTCAGCTTCCTTTTTTTGTGACTTGGCCTTCTGACCAGGTCACTATGGTCCTCCCCTTCTGTGGTATAGTCTTTCAGGGCAAACTGTCCCAGGCAGTCTGCTCTCTGCTATCTGGTCTGTGCCACTTCCCCAGTGGCTGTTGGGGAACCAGGGTCCACCTTCTACTCGGGCTCCAGCTCAGGGACCCTCTACACATCAGCCAAGGTCTGCCCTATCCTATCCCTTGCGGCTTTTCTCCCAAGTCTTTCCTACCTTCCTGGCTCTCCCCCTTCTCTGGGTATACCAGCCAAAACTCCCTACTCCCAGGGAGTAGAATACCCGTCTGACTGTTGGTGTACCAAATATACTTAATTGAGTAGAATTGGTACCAGATGAGTAAATCGACACCTGCTGAGGAGGTGGCCCGCTGAGGGGCCATATTGGCCGACACCGAACATTTTGCTCGGAATGCTGGCTGCTCAGTGCTGAGTTGGTTTGTTTTTAAAATCTGAGCCTTAGATCACATGACTGGGAATCAGGACTCCTGCCTTCTGTTTCAGGGTCTCACCCTGAGTCAGTGTGGGACCTTGGTCAAGTCATTTAACCGCTCTGAGCCCCTGTGTCAGATGAGTCAAAACCAGTGTGTAAAACTGGGAGAATGGTACTGCCCTACCTCACAAAGGTCCCAGTTCGGAGAACCGTGTAGACCCGTGCTCAGGTCTATCCCTATTCAACAAAGCACTTAAGGTTCAGCATGGGTTGGATGGATGGATGGGGGCTCAATGGCAGGTAGGTGCCTCAGTAGCTTTGAGCATCTGGGCCACAATGCTTTGAGGTTTAATCATTGTCTTTAAAATGACCCAAGCTCTTTGGATGAAAGGGGTGATGCAAGTGTCAACTATTATTAGTTGTTAAAGGGACGTGGGCAAATGTGTATATACAGACGTTTGCACCAAACAGACCTGATTTTCTTTCATTACCCTGCATAAAACCTCAGGGCAAATTAATCTCTATTGTAATCTATTGTCATTGCCACTTAATTTCTCATCCCTTCTAAAGTGCACCTCTGATCTCCCAAAACAAGGTGAACAGAAGACACAAGCCTGCGTGATTTTTTTTTATGCTTGCAAAAACCCTTTATTTTACTGTGTTTTATTCAGTAATTCAACATTAACCTTTATATTTGCATCAATAAATAATGGCACACAAGCTGTGAGGAAGCGAAGTGGATCAAAGAGACCTTTTGGTGGCTTGCTGTGTCTCTTCCACTATTAGACAGTCCCTCGTCTCAATGATTTACTCTTGGTTAACATTCATGGTGGACCCTAAACATAAAGAGAGAAGTAAATAATCCAAAGAGCCCCAAATGAATAGTATCCTTCTGATCTCTTATCTGAATCAGCCTCAAGGCTACAAATTCAATGTAATCCTTCTACCACCAGTCAATCTGAGATCTAATTCAAAGGACGAGAAAATACTCAGCAGCTGGTCTGTGGCTCTTGGGTTAATAGACAGAAAGAAGCTCTTTGACGGAGTCACTGTAGGGCAGATGAATAGTGCCAATGAGAGGTGCTTATTGCCACTGAGCTGTCCGTAGCCAGGCTGGGATGGGACCGTGCAAGAAAAGAAGTGCTTGTGGACAAAAAGGAAAATAGAGACTCCAAGGGAATCAATGTGTTTGCCAAACCTCCAGAGGTGCCAACTTCCTGAGTTCCAGGGGGGTGCTCGACCCATACTCCACCCCAGGCCCTGCCCCCACTCAACCCCTTCTCTCAACCTGCTCCGCCCGCCTCTTCCCACTCCGATGGCCTCCCCACTTTTAGGGACCTTTTGCTGCTCCTGCATATTACTTATCGTCACAATCATATATAACAATACATAGTAACAATTCTTAGGGTGAGCAGATGTCCCAATTTTATAGGGACAGTCCTGATTTTGGGGGCTTTTTCTTATATAGGTGCCTATTACCCCCCACCCCATCCCGATTTTTCGCACTTGCTATCTTGTCACCCTAACAATTCTGTCCTACCCATCACCGGGATGTAATTCCTTCCGCTATGAAGCTGGACCTGCCTCCAGTCCACAAATCCAATTACTCAAAAACAGAGCTCAGACACACAACCTTAACTCCAACCATATAATTTTTCCATTAAGGATCTACAATTTCGAGATTACCAACATATAGTCTCTCCATCTCTATAATATTTCCCTCTTCCGCCTGTCATACAAACAATTCCCTAACACTTCTTATCCGTGCACACGTTCTCTGTAATCAAAGTTCAACATAGTTGTGTTCTATTCAAACAGAATTTATTATTTTCTCCCTGTTCAAAAGAGTCTGCTGTTTCTTACTTGTCTACTTTACACTAAAGCTAATAGATAGTTCTTAAAATCAGATGTATCTCCTACAAACCTGAGTAATTTAAGGCTGGAGTAAAGCTTGCCTGTGTTCTGTAAGTTTTAAGTAATTGGATGGTGGGTGGTTGTAGACTTGTATAGAAAGAGAATAGATTGTGATGGTGGGTAGGATGTTTATAAAACTAACCTACATCTGACATTTAGTCTAGAGCTAGATAGAAACTTTGGACTTATTACAACTCAGCCATTTGTTAGCTGTGATAAACCAAAGAAACATTAGACTGCAAGTTTAAATTTTAAAAGGAGCCATTGTTAGCTGCCTCTAAGACGTAAACTACTGACTAGATTGACTTCTAGCTTTTCTAAAGATGTAGGCCTTGCCCTAAGAGTTGTAAATTTGGGGCTATTACACGTTGTATTTCATACATAAGGAAAGGACTGAATTCCTACCTATATACAACTCACAATGTGACTTCAGCTTTCATTGCTACCTATGCCTCCAGAGTTGAGCTATCTAATCTATTTTTAATCTAATTTAATTTTAGGAATTTATATGTAATCAGTCACCGTAGTATTTCAGGCTGTATATAAAACAAAAAAGTATATTGCTCCATGCAAAAATAAATGGGCTTTTCACGCTCCTAACCTGTCCCTGAGGAGTAGGCAAAATCCAGCTGGAAATCTTTAAAGAATAGGCATTTTGGGGTGAGATTTCAGATGCTTTCTGTAGGCTGAAAAAAACATGGGAACCACCTGCTTTTTGGTATTGCAATATGAGTGAGTGTGTTGACAGCTGAAATCAGGAAGCACAGAGATGTGTGAAGAGGGTGTTGCGGGGACTAAAGGGAGGAAGAAAGTTAACACTGGTTGTGAACCTCAAAGGTAAAATTTGAGAAGAGGGCATAGTGTCTTAATTTGTCTCTAGCCGTGCAGTTAATAGAAATATAGGACTGGAAGGGATCTTGATAGATCATCTAGTCTAGTCCCCTGCACTGAGGCAGGACTAAGTATTAGCTAGACCATCCCTGACTAACCTGTTTTTAGAAACCTCCAACAACTGCAACCTCCCTAGGTAATTTGTTCTAGGGCTTAACTACCCTAATAGTTAGGACATTTTTCCTAATGTTTAACCTAAATTGCCTTTGCTGCAATTTAAGCCCATTGCTTCTTGTCCTGTCCTCAGCGGTTAAGGAGAACAATTTATCACACTCCTTTTTATAACAATCTTTTGTGCACTTGAAGACTGTTATCATGTCTCCCATCAGTCTTCTCTTCTCCAAACTAAACACACACAGGTTTTTTCAATCTTTCCTCATAGATCATGTTTTCTAAACTGTCAGTCATTTTTTGTTGCTCTCCAATTTGTCCACTTTCCTGAAGTGTGGTGCCAAGAATTGGACACAGTACTGCAGTTGAGGCCTTGTCAGTGCTGCGTAGAGCGGAAGAATTATTACTTGTGTCTTGCTAACAATGCTCCTGCTAATACATCCCAGAATGATGTTCTCTTTTGTTTGCAACTGTATTACATTGTTGACTCATATTTAGTTTTTGATCCACTGTAAACCCCAGATCCCTTTCTGCAGTACTCCTTAGTTAACGATGTAGCCCTGCATTATCAATCTAGCTATCCTGTGACCTTGGGGAGCTCGGAGACGATTTTAATCCCTGTTGGGGCAACAATCACTCTCCTTTTCCTGCTATTTATACTCTTGTTCCTTTCATTTTGTCTTTCAGATGTATAGCTCTATGGATTTTGGAAGACGCTGGCAGCTAATGCATGAGCGGATCACTCCAAACAGGTTTTACTGGTGAGTGGTCCATCAAGCTCCTCTTGTGTTGTGCAGACAATATCGCATGTTTGTGTTCATCACACACTGAAGAAGGCTCTGAGGGGCCCAGGATCGAGAATTATTGCTGTTCTGCCAAACCCAGGTATCAAAATTCATAAGTTTGGTCCTAAAAATCCTGAGATTGACTTAGGTGTTTCTTTTTTAAAAGTTTGGAGTTTTTAATGCATCTTCTGGTGTCATAGCCTTAGCATGGGGGAAGGATCACATTTTCAAGCCTTTAAAGCCACAACTTCGAGAGTTAGAGAATTATTTAAAAAAAAAAGAGTGCTGAGAGTCTCACATAATCACCTGACTCCAGGAGCTGGTGCTTCAACGAAAAAAACCACCAATTCTAGTGAAACTTGTGAATAACGCTGTTATTGAGTCTTTCCATTCTGTTGTGTGCTGGGTGACTGGGGGGAAGGGGTTTTAAACAGAATCAATGTGCTAATTAAAGAGCATGCTAGGTTTTTATTGTGTGTTAGAATGTATTTTTATCATCATATAACTGGGGAATAAGGATACATCTACACCGCAAATTAAAACCCATGTCACCTAGTCTCAGAGCCTGGGTTGATTGACTCTGGCTCATGGGGTTCAGGTTGCGGGGCTAAAAATATCAGTGTAGACATGCGGGAGCCTGGGCTCTGGGAGACTCCCCCATCTCCAGGTTTCAGAGCTGGGGCTCCAGCCCAAGAGGAAATGTCTACACAGCTATTTTTAGCCCCACAGCTCGAGGCCCAGGAGCCCGAGTCAGCTGACCTTGGCTCTGAGACTCAGTGCCATGGGTTTTTTCTTTGCAGTGTAGACAAACCCTAAGTGGCTGAGGGGTTTGGTGGTGAGGGGTAAAAAAATTTAAAAGCACTTAGGTGACCTAAATAAAGGAGGACTTGTGGCACCTTAGAGACTAACACATTTATTTGAGCATAAGCTTTTGTGAGCATCCGGATGAAGTGAGCTGTAGCTCACGAACGCTTATGCTCAAATAAATGTGTTAGTCTTTAAGGTGCCACTAGTCCTCCTTTTCTTTTTGTGGATACAGACTAACACGGCTGCTACTCTGAAACCTGTCATTAGGTGACCTAGGAGCTTAAGTCCCAGTTTCAAAAGAGAATTATGTACATCAAAGCCTGAGTCTCACTGAAAATCAATGGGACCGAGCTGCCGAAGTACCATTTCAGAGGTACTGTATTTAGGTTTCCAAAGATGCAGATAGGTGTCTATTGGGAATTTCAAAAGCACTTATGCAGGTTAGGTGCTGAATTCCCAGTGGAACTAGCTGGATCAGTTTTTAATGGTATTTGGGTGCCTAAAGATGCAGATAGGCATTTGGGAGCTTTTGAAAAATCCACTAAGCACATATTGGCATCTTTAGGTGCCTAAATGCTATCTGGCCCTATGTCACTTTTGAAAGTGAGATTTAGGCTTCTAAATCACATAGACTCTCTTGAAAAATATCCCTTTTTCTCAAGGTTACCTGCCTTGGGATGATGGTGGACGGGGTGCCATCTTACTCCCTGAGTCTAGTATTTCCATCAAGGGAGGATTAAGCTGTTGAGAGGCTTTTTGAAGCTGATCTGGGAACAAGACTGGCCCCAGGACCAAAGGAAGAAACCCTTTCAATTTAATGTAATGATCTCTAGTTGAAAACAGCTCCTTGTCTCCATTTATTTGGCAACCTGGGGGTTCTCCTGCCTTCACCCTGCCCCAATTAACCTTCACGTAAGCCTATATCTTAACTGCTTCAGTTTCAAAATTCCACTTCATCTCCTCCACTCCTGCTCTGTTCTGTTGATGTTTATGTAACCTACCGGCCAGTGTATGTGTTACGCTCCTGAGGATGTGACTCTGACAGCCCCCAAGTGCAGAGGCTAGCTTTTAATCTTAAAATGAAGAGGTTCAGGCTTTTATCTCTGGAGTCACTGGTTCAATTCCCAGTGTTGGCCAAGATAGTGGATATCTCTCGGTTATAGCCAGTAACTGAAATGTTTCAATAACTAGAGGTGGTTGAGAACCGTTATTTTGCTGTGGAGAATATTTCAAAAAATGAAAACAAAAACATTTATTTTTGTTAAAAGTTTCCACAGAAAGGGTCTACTTTTTTGTTGAAAAACCAAAAAATTGAAAATTATTCAGCCCCAAAAAGTCTTGGTTTTTTTCAAACAGAAGTCAACATTTTCTGTAGGAAGCAGACACCTTCCAGAAAGATTTTCATTTTGGTGAAAACCCCATTTTTTTTAAAATAAAAAAACAGTTCAGCGGGATAATTTTTGATCAGCCCTATCAATAACATTTTTGGTTAGATTTTGCTTTTCAAATTTTTTAAAACCATTCCAGTTGAAACCCTGCCAATTGGAAATAACTTTGAAATTAAAAACAAAACAAAACATGTTTTTATCTTAATTTTTAATCATCTTTAATAAATACTGTCTGTGATAGGGTGTACTGTCCTTTTACATCATGGCCTTGTTCAGCCTACCCGAAGGGGATCTTGGGACTTGTAGTCCAGAAGGACCATGGGAGTTGGAGGCTGACAAGAAAGGTCGGGACGGGGAGTGTGTACAGACAGTTTAGAGGGAATAGGGTTTGCTTTTTGGCTTGGTTCTGGATAGGAGCGAGTTGTGGGTGTCTCTCATCAAAGAGGAAGCCATCACCTTCATAAAAGTGTAGCTGCACTATGAGTTTTATTAGAGAGGACCAGGTAAAGTCCACCACCCTAATTAGTGGCAGCATTATAGATAAAGGTGACAACCTTATCGGAGCAATAAAAAGCACCTAACCCCAAAACGTGAGCAGGTGCATTATATGGGATTCCCATTTCAGATGTCTCCTCCTTTTTCAGAAATACAGAGGGTCACTGGTTACTGGAAAGAGTGTCGAGAAAGCTTTTTTCCACTCACAGGCAGCAGAATCCCAGTGACGATAAACTTTCCAAGAGAACAAATTAAGTTGTTTGCACAGTGGGCAAGATTTGAACCACCTTATCGTAATGCCAGGGTCAGGGATATTGAAACCCTGCAATATAATAACTCCTCTTGGCTGTTTGAGTTCTTTTTTATTATGCTGCAAGCTGTGATTGTTGTTCTGAGCTTGTAAGCTGTGTGTGGGGAAGAAGAAAAAACGAAAGGAGCTTTGGGAGCTTGTGCGGTTTTTTTATTACTACATGCAGTGGGTAGAACATGAATATAAAGGACCTTTTAAGTTTCAGAGGAACATAAGCCGCGGCTCTTTGGGTTCCACTGTCGGGTAAAAAGCCAAGTCACCAGATTGTGTTACTTGAAGCTTCCAGGAGACGTGAAATAACAGCAACAAAGAGATGCCTAAGTTAGTCCTTAGCAGTAGTTGCAAATTTGGGTTCCTCAGAATCTTTTATTAACAGGGCTTGGATAAGCCTCTTACATCAGATGGTGAAATCTTCAGCAGCTTTGTCAAGACACTTTCAACTGTCCAGAGCCACCGCACATTTGCAAAACTATAACCTGCTGTTGTATAGAATAAATCACCCTAACCCAGAGAGGTTTCATCTTTCTCCCATCTACTGTGTGATATCTTCCCAAATAATTACACCTGTGCCATGCCCAGGAGTTTCCATATTGATAGATTTTAAGGCCAGAAGGGACTATTTTGATGATCTGAATTGGCTTCCTGTGTAACACAAGCTCTAGAATTTCACAAGCCCATAGGTTTGGGGCTGAGTTCAGGTCTGGGCTATTGCGTTATAAAGGACTAGATTTTGATACCCTAACTCATGTAGTAGCAATTTATCATACGTGTTGTCTCATTGAATTGATTAGCACAACTTGGGAAGGAAGGTGGTCCTCAGCATGAGGAAAGGTATCCACATGTGACCTCCATATGTCCTTATGGCTTGAAAGTCTTTAATGTCTCAGGACCCCAATGGGGCTAAAAATGGGAGCTGGTAGCAATGGGTAGCAGAGTTTCCCATATTCCATTGTGGCCCTATCCCTGGAACAGCCCAAGATAATCACCTTTAAATCTGTGTCATTTTTAGGTAAAGAGAGACTATTTGAGTTCAGTTTTATAAGTTTTCATGGCTACTTCTGAGCCTTGTTCTGTTGAATTCATGGTAACTAAGGCACCTGCCTTTCCAGATGGAGGGATACAAAAAAACATTCCCACATTATGTTTTGTACACTGTAAAATATTGGGGAAATAGTTTCTTCAGTAAAACATGTGGTTTATACAGTACTAAGTAATCCCATCCCTAGTCAGCTGAGCACTTGAAGTCAATGGGACTTAAACCTGTGCTTAAAAGTAAGTGCCTGCTTAAGTGCTGTGCTGAATTGGGGTCTTGGTACCAAAAAGGTGGCGAAGCCAGATTGTCCGATGGTTGTCCACTAGCCTAGGACTTGGGAGGCCTGGCTTCAAGTCTGTGCGTGACCACAGCCTTCCCGTGTGACCTCTGGCAAGTCACTTAGCCTCTCTGGGCCTCCTGTTTCCATCTGCACAATGGGGCCAATAGCTCTGCCCTGACTCAGAGGGGTTTTGTGAGATAAAAATACATTCAAGGTGGTGTGGTGCTCAAACACTACAATAACGGGGCCATACTGGGACATCAGCGAGACTAAAAACAAATCAGTCAGTAAAGGGTTAAGAGACATTTCAGTGGATTATAAATTCCTTCATCCTGTTGGCATTTAAGTCCCTAAAAGAGGGAATTCCTTATGGTATCCTGCATTTACTGGCTGGTCAGCTGAACAGTTGTACGTATTGTTTTCCCATCCAGCCATCCCTGGAGGGCCTGCTTATATTTTCAGAGCACACACAGAGCAGTAAACACTCTTTGTGGAAGGCACAGTCTATGTCTGAAGTAGCAAACTTTCTCGGCACTGCCCCAGCGTTCGCTTCACCTGTGGGCCCATTCGTTTCTGCCACTCTCCACCTCGGGGAACAGCAAGGAATAGGAGGCTGTTGCAGGGATTCCTTCCCCCCTTCACCTGTCATATTTAGTCATTTGCCACCCTCCCTCTGTTCTGCGGTCTTAAGAGATGCCATCAAATAATTTGGGTGAAACTGTCAAATTGGAGCCAGGAACTACCGGAAGAGGCTCCGGGGGGATGGTGGGGGGGACTGGATTTAGCATGTGCAGCATTTCCGATGGATACAGGGAGATTTGAAGCACTGAGAAGGTGGAACACGCCCAGTCTGTAAAGGACACTGAAGTGTACACTCATGACAAAGGAACTGAATGGAAAAGGCCAGCAGGGAAGAGGGGGGAGGGATGGGGAGAGGAGGAAAATAGGACACGCTTCTCTTTTCGAAGAGCAACATTTCAGATCTCGCTTATCTTAGATTTCGCTTTGTTTTTAACAAGCAGTAGGGGAAACGGTATTGAATTTATAACAAATGGTGCTAAAGGCACCAGCTGTTTTGCTCATTCTCCCTCCGTCGGATTTTACTTTCTCTTCTTTCTGTGGCATTGAAATAAATCTCGAGCCACCTTGGAACTTTGTGGTTGTCACTCACTCACCCCACCCCACAGTCATTTTTAACTCCGCAGCAGGGGTGAAACTGGCCCCTGCCGCTTGAGCTAAAGGAGAATCTCTGGGCAGTGTAGGGTCTGTGACACACAGATGAGCAGCTCTGAGCCCATCCAGCAGAGGGAAGCAGTGCACAAATACACAGGCCAGCTCATTGTGGTGTTAACATGGCCTCTGGGGTGAGAAGAAGGGAACTGTGGTTGGCCAGAGGCTGTGCAGAGGTTCTCGAGATTGGGAGTTCACGGTTGTTTGAGACAAACGCCCAAGAGTGTGGATGCTTGTCAGATGGTCTCATGAGAACTGGCTTTATTGTGAGATTTTCAGTCCTTGTTTTGCTTGTGCTGAGGCAGGAATAGTGGCAAGGGCCCTTTTTGCTGTATTTTTGAGCTTGTAGCCCGAGTCCATCAGGAAAATACTGACTGAGTAGTGTGAATGAGGAAGATAACTGGGGAGCGGGGGAGCATTACCTGAATGCTTCTAAAATTTATGATCTTGGTTTGGATCTAGAAATAAGCAAATGTTGGTGGATCACTTCTCAGTTCTCTCTGTAGTGTCCAATGGGGCTTGGAAATGTCCCAGCTCCAAGGAGGACAGCCCTGGGAATGTGTCAGTTTTATTGTCCAAGGAGGGCCTATTGAACATACCAAAGGTGAGCTTTTCTTGGCATGCCTGATACGTTAGCCGGCAATAAAATGATCATTTCAAAATTGTGTGTCTCTTACAAACCCACTAATCGCTAACTACCAGATGGTGTCGTTATATAGTGCTGGGAAAACATCACTTGAGTTTTTACAGCCAATTCTAGCGTTAAGAAAACATAGTTTTATAAATGTCAATTGACTACTAAATAATCCTGCATTAGAAATTTCTGGGTTAAAATAACTTTGTCCTCATGCTACATGATAAATGGAATAATTCCATCACTGCATTTATGCATAGTATGGTTGTGTTTCCATCACAGGACGGGTGCTATCATAAACCTGAAGTGCTGGGTTCAACCCACTAGAGCCCTAATGTGAAATTTTTAGCCTAAGTTGTCCTTAGTTTCTGCAAAGGTAGCTCTGGGTTTGGGGAGATATTTTTAACTCTACCTGCATTTATTGCAGTGTTTCCTTAACAGCACCTGGCATGTACTGAGAGGGATGGTCTAGGTATACTTAATCCTGCTTCAGCCTGGGGAGGAGGGTTGGACTAGATGACCTCTTGGGGTCCCTTCCAGTCCTACATTTCTCTGTTCCTATGATTACTTCTAAGGACACAGGAATGAATTAAACCTCACAGCAGAAAGCTTTCTAATTATTCTTCCCATTTTAAAGGTGGGAAAACTGAGTCACTGAGAGTTGGGGCCTGATTTTCAGAGCTTATTTGACTTAGTGTCTCAGAGAATCTGGCCCAAACAGACTTGTCGAAAGTTGCCTTGTATGTCAGTGGCGGAGGCGGGAATCAAACCAACGTATTCAGACTCCTAATTCTCTTGCTCCGCCATAGTCAGCACAGGGCAAACATTGCCTCCCAGTCTCTGGTTTATATGATATACAGTATAGACAGCATAACCAATACTCTTGCATTATTTTGATCAGATGTTTATGATGGTGCCTGGCATATTTGGGGTAACCTTGGAGGAAGATTTATTTTATATTTTCCTTTTGGCCATACACATTTTTTCACAGACTTGACATTTTCCTCCTCCTGCTTCCCCCCGCCCCCGCTCCCCCCAACTTGTAAGGGTTGTTCTTGGTAAAGCGTGATAGGATTACAAACATTGATATTACTGAGTCCGATGTGAGCATGCTGGGAAATGGTGGACATCTGCGTTTGTTGATGGGAGGCGTGCCCTCATTAATAATCTGCTATATAGCCAAACACTGGAAGAGAGACACCCTTTCCAGGAAAGCTTGGGATGTGGCAGAAGCCCTGGGGCAGATCCTCTAGACGGTGTAAATCAGCATAGCTCCATCAATGCAGCTATGCCAGTTTACTCAAGCTGAGGGGCTGCCCCCTGTTTACGTAGGGTCTAGACTGTCAGGGCATGTGACTGCTGTAATGATGAATCAGCAGTTGAGGGAGAGCAGCAGGAGATAACCCAGGAGAACTCCATGCTTCTCTGAAAAGGAAACAACTTCACTTTTTGTGCCTGAGAAACCATCCAGGGGCTGCTATGGAGAGACCGCTTGGACATGAATGTCAAGTTGTCAGTTTCAGTTAAGATTATGTCTTTGCTACATTTCCCATTTTGCAAATGTGGTCCAGGGTTTTGTAACCAATTTGGCCCAGGGCAGAATCTTGACAGAAATAGTTTCATCTGGGAAGCCTGGAAAAAAACAGACAAAAACAAACAAAAAAACCTTCCTCCCTCCCGCCAAAACAAACCAAAAACCAGCTACCAATCCACAACAACTCAACAACATTGGTTGGATAATACACCAAAGTTGTTTGCAGTTTATGTAGGGGCCAAAATCAAAGATGTTTGCTGGTTTCTGGTGCATTTTTATCCCCTCAGATGAATAGCAGCTTCAATTTATAAAAGGAACATAAGAACCTAAGAATAAAAGGAATTTGGTATGTGAGTTAGTCACTAACAGTTCAAGCTCTGAGTAGCAGCTGATGCACTGAAAAAGTACTCAAAGGTTTTCGTTGCATGAATATGTAGTTTTATGATATTCTTCTTAAATGCATTATGCGAGGTCTCTGGGATAAATATTGTGTGTTTTAAATCCCATTTAGAACTTTTTTTCACAAGGTCTCATGTACTCTACACCGTTGGAAGCGTTATAGGTTTTTTGTTTTAAAGCTGTTTTACCAAAGAAAGCAGAATGGCCACAAGAAACAAGTGTGATTGCTAGGGGAAATACATTTAAATAAGTCTCCATGGTACAAATCATATGTAATTCCTAAAAGGAACATAGGGATGGCAATATGGTATCAGCTCTGTGGTCCATTTCCTCCAATATCCTGTCTCCAAAAATGGCTAGTACCAGCTACTTCAGAGGAAGATGCAATAAAACCTGAAGTGGGAGATTTTGGACTAACTTCCCCATAAGGAAATTTTCTTCCTAAATCCTCACTTATTTCTTGAAGCATGAGCGTTTATATCCTTTCTATTAAATCCATACTAACGTAACTCTGGATCTTCTCATCCATATAGACATCCAATCCTTGGTTTATAATTTGGCTAAACTCTTGGTTGAGGTATATCGTGGCATTGAGTTTCACAGGTTGATAGTCTGTGGTGTGGTGGGTGGGGGTGGGAAATATTTTCTTTTATTGGTTTTAAATTTGCTGCCTTCCGTTGAATGACCCAGGTTCTGCCCTGGCTAAGAATTGCGGCCCCAGAAATGCATTACCTTCTCATATCTGTTACAGGCCTTCATGCTCCTGGGGCCAGGTTCTGCTCTATTCGCCCCTGTGGTAACCTAGAGTAACTCTGCTCACCCATAGAAGATCCTCTCTGTGTGGACACCCATGTGTCTGAAAACAGAGGGCCTGATGAGCCCGTCCTGTGGGAAGACCCTGGGGAGGAAATCTCTAAGGGGTTCTCCTTGGGAGAGATTGGGCAGTGCAGGCCCAATAGCCGCATGGGCCAGGGATTCTCCTGTCTGCAGCTGCTGCACGAGGAGGGGCAGCTCACTGCCCTAGAGGGAGCCCTTCTGCCCTGAGCCATGCGGGAGCAGTGGGAGGCTGATCTATGCCCCTTCCCCCGCCAATCCTTTTCCCTGGGTAGCTCTGTAGACCACAGAGTGCTGGGTCAGCGGTAAATATTGGCATGGAGGCAGCTTCTACATGAGAGACAACGATTTGGCTGTGGAGGGTCCCCTCCACGTCGGATCACACTAGCATCATCAGGGCCCAAAATTTAGAGCCTGGAGCCTGAAAATTGCACCTGCTGGGCTGAGGCCCTTTCCCCCCATTCCCTGCAGTGTTTGCCTCTCTCCGACGCACACAAACTCAAGCACAAATTAATTTCCAGTGTGTCAGTTACTGTCCCAGGATGATCTTTGGTGATATTTTGTAGTAGGAGGCACGGAGAGCTGACCCTCCTTAATTAATACATTGATTAATGCCTCTGCCTCAGGCAGATCATAGAATCATAGAATCATAGAATATCAGGGTTGGAAGGGACCCCAGAAGGTCATCTAGTCCAACCCCCTGCTCAAAGCAGGACCAATTCCCAGTTAAATCATCCCAGCCAGGGCTTTGTCAAGCCTGACCTTAAAAACCTCTAAGGAAGGAGATTCTACCACCTCCCTAGGTAATGCATTCCAGTGTTTCACCACCCTCTTAGTGAAAAAGTTTTTCCTAATATCCAATCTAAACCTCCCCCACTGCAACTTGAGACCATTACTCCTCGTTCTGTCATCTGCTACCATTGAGAACAGTCTAGAGCCATCCTCTTTGGAACCCCCTTTCAGGTAGTTGAAAGCAGCTATCAAATCCCCCCTCATTCTTCTCTTCTGCAGGCTAAACAATCCCAGCTCCCTCAGCCTCTCCTCATAACTCATGTGTTCCAGTCCCCTAATCATTTTTGTTGCCCTTCGCTGGACTCTCTCCAATTTATCCACATCCTTCTTGAAGTGTGGGGCCCAAAACTGGACACAGTACTCCAGATGAGGCCTCACCAATGTCGAGTAGAGGGGAACGATCACGTCCCTCGATCTGCTCGCTCTGCCCCTACTTATACATCCCAAAATGCCATTGGCCTTCTTGGCAACAAGGGTACACTGCTGACTCATATCCAGCTTCTCGTACACTGTCACCCCTAGGTCCTTTTCCGCAGAACTGCTGCCTAGCCATTCGGTCCCTAGTCTGTAGCTGTGCATTGGGTTCTTCCGTCCTAAGTGCAGGACCCTGCACTTATCCTTATTGAACCTCATCAGATTTCTTTTGGCCCAATCCTCCAATTTGTCTATGGGGATCATCAGATGGGGATCATCAGAGCTTGACGGAGCAAAGCAAAGGCCGTTCTGCTGGAGTGTCTATAGCAGCACAGTCCACACCTTCCATTGGGTGGCAAGATCTAGGCGTATTCCTTGTTTTGCCTGATTTCGCTTTATTTTACTTTGTGCTGCACTCTGTTAATTGCTCTGTTTCTGAGTCCAAGTGGTCCAAGCATGTCCCACTACTCTTGTTTGATGGATGACCTCGTTGAGGTCTGCACGGGCAAAGGGGGACGCATGTCAGCTGCTACCTGGGAGTGTGCATTCTGAGCAGGAGACGTGATGCAGTTTAGAAACACACAGGCCAGCTGGCCCCATGGAGACCGGGCCCAGAGCAGTGGCTTTGGTGTGTTTCTCATACGTGTCATTGTGTGGTAGGTTTATGGCCAAGATTTTCAAAAATGGAGTCTAAAGAGAGTCTCCAAAATGCCCATTTAGGCTCCTAAATAAGGGCTTGTCTGCATGTTGCCTTTGCACTAGAAGGGAGTAGATTTTAGTGCACAGTAGTGTGTTGTGCACTAGCTGGCCCATGTAGACCTTGCTGGCACACATTAAAAGTTCTCTAGTGCATATTAATGTGGTCCCATTTCAAACAGTTCTCCATTAACACGCACCGGGGAACTTTTAATGTATGCCAGCAAGGTCCACATGAGCCAGTCAGTGTGCAACATGCTGGCGAGCACTAGAATTTAACCTCTCTAGTGCAGAGTAATGCAGTGTTGACAAGCCCCAAGTGGGCCGATTTTCACAAGCGGTGAACACCCTGTAGCTTCCAGTTGACTTCCAGGGGAGTTCCTGGATTCTCAGTTCTTTTCATTTGTTTTAGGAGTGGAATTTTCATAAGTGCGCAGTGTTGCTCCAACTGGTAAAACTCCCTTCAACTTCAATCGGAGCAGAGCTAGGCCGCTACCGAGAACTTTTGAACATCCAACATAAAATAAGGATTTAGAGTTCTAACTGTAGGCTCCTATTTTTTGGAAATCTTGGCTTACTTTTTACTGGAACTGGGCAAACATTACCCCCACCAACCCCATCCCAGAACATGTGCTTAGTTTTGTAAACAAATTCCCTTTTCAGTGTTCTCCTGGCAATTCTTTTCCTTGCAGAAGTTCTGGCCCGATAGCTTTGTTACACTCATTTTGCACTGGTGGTAATGGAGAATCAGCCCTTAATAATCAGAACATATAAATACCCTAGAGGTGATTTTAGGTTGAAATCAGAGCCTCAGTCATAACCACAAGCCATGGCTCTTCTTGCGATGTTTCCAGTTTGACTATAACTAGGAAGTGGCCAGAATATCACAAGAGACATTTCCCGTACGAGATTTCTAGACCAAGAAGGTTCAGATAGATTTTGATTAGCTTTTCTGAACTCACTGAAGTTTGCCCATCACTAAGTTAGACAACAGTTCTTCTATTTAACAGACCGAGTTGGACCCATGCTGTGTAGTAAGCAGTTTCTTATCAGGGCCAAACAGACAAAATGTCCCTAAACTCATTTAGATGCAATCCATTTGTGTCATTCAGTAACGGCCGTGAAAGATAAGGAGATCCTTCTTTATGAATTCTGCCTGTTGGAAATTAACAAACTCTCTAAAATGACGATTCATCAGAAGCGATATGTGGCAGAATTCATTCTCACCAAGAGAAGAAATTGAAACTCCCGTCCTTTCATTCCCTTGCTATTCCCCAGAGCCTCCTCTATAGAATGAGCTTAGTTTAATCCTTCCACTGTTAAGTGTAGCCTGCATGAAACTACATGAGAATTTAAGACGAGGAAGGAGTATCCTATTAGCTACACTGCAGGTTCCTTTAAGTAATTTAGGTTAGATGAGTTTCCTTCAATTATTCCCCTTAGCAGGTTGTTATTTAGAACAAGGTGGGGAAGCCAGTGGCTTTTGCTATTGTGCCTGCATGATTGTACAGCAGTAATTGGATTAGCAGATGGTGGATCATCAGAGCTATTTAATTATACCATAGAAGCTGTAGTATGGGTAGGAGATAATGAGCCATGGGTTTATAGGCACTAGGCAGACATGTGCCCTGTATGGCTTGGGTTATGTTCAGAGGTGAAGCTGAATGCATGTAACTGAGTTTAAGGAAATCTGTAACATGGAACCAAAGACCTGCTTCTGACAAGGTTCATGGCCTAGGCTTGTAGGCAGTTTAGATAAGCTGTAATCATGGCATTGAGCTCCCCAACTCATAGCACATAGGCCATGGGCCTGCTGGTTGGGAGGATGGCTTAGTGGATAGGGTACTGGCCTAGGATTCCAGCAGACTTGGGTTCAACTCTTAGCTTAACTGCAGACTCCTTGTATGACCTTGGGCAAGGAAAAACTCCCCTAGACTTTAATGGACCTTTCATCTATGCTGTGCTTCCATTCCCCATTTGTGTGTGACTGGGATAATACTTCGCATGGGTGTTGTGTTGATAAAATTGGTTAATGCTTGTGAGATCCTACATTAAGGAGGGGCATGTAAGCTCCTAGATAGACTGGACAGTCTACACTGTAATTAAAAACCCACATCTGGCCATGCTAGCTGGGTTTGGGCCAAGGGGCTGTTTAACTGCAGTGTAGACATTTGTGCTCAGGCTAGAGTCTGGATTCGAGGGTCCCAGAGCTCAGGCTGCAGCCTGAGCCCAAAATCTACTCCACAATTAAACAACCCTGAGTCAGCTGGCACGGGCCAGTGGCGGGTGTCTAATTGCAGTGTAGATATACACCCAGTCTGCTGCTCTCTCCACCAGGGTGCTCTGCAGCCCCACAAATCCTGTGTGTGTCATCTATTACTCTCCTTGCACCTACCCAGGCTGTAGGGCAATGTCCTCCCTCTTGGCTTGAGGCGCACTGGATGAAGCTCGCTTGTAGGCCTAGTAACACTTCTCCTGAACGAGCTCGCAGGTGAGGTTACTACTGAATGCTGACAGGTGATTTCCCTCTGCTCTCTGTCCAAGCAGCTGCTTGCCTCCAAAGAATGCTGGCCTCTGCCAGCCATGCAGAACTGAGGAGTGTGTCTTTGATCTCAGATCCCCGTGCATGGTGGTCTGCCTACTGCTGGCCTCCCACACAGCCTGAACCAATGTCTTTTTCACCGCTTGCTTGCACCGCAACTACGTACACAGGTGCACTTACGTACTGCGTCCAGTTTTGGTCCCCCCCCCACTGCAGAAGGGATGTGGATAAACTGGAGAGAGTCCAGTGGAAAGTCATGAAAATGATTAGGGGGCTGGAGCACATGACTTACGAGGAGAGGCTGAGGGAACTGGGGTTATTTAGTCTGCAGAAGAGAAGAGTGAGGGGGGATTTGATAGCAGCCTTCAATTACCTGAAGGGGGGTTCCAAAGAGGATGGAGTTAGGCTGTTCTCAGTGGTGGCAGATGACAGAACAAGGAGTAATGGTCTCAAGTTGCAGTGGGGGAGGTCTAGGTTGGATATTAGGGAACACTGTTTCACTGGGAGGGTGGTGAAGCACTGGATGGGTTACCTAGGGAGGTGGTGGAATCTCCATCCTTAGAGGTTTTTAAGGTCCAGCTTGACAAAGCCCTGGCTGGGATGATTTAGTTGAGATTGGTCCTGCTTT
This sequence comes from Lepidochelys kempii, assembly GCF_965140285.1. NCBI lineage: Eukaryota > Metazoa > Chordata > Testudines > Cheloniidae > Lepidochelys > Lepidochelys kempii. The sequence continues at coordinate 119,299,015 of NC_136386.1, read as the reverse complement.
GAGCGGGGCATTGGACCAGATGACCTCCTGAGGTCCCTTCCAACCCTGATAGTCTATGATTCTATGCCTTGCATCTCTCCTTCAGCAAGCTCCTTGCTCCTATCATTGTCCATCTCAGGAAGAGATGGCTTAAGCCAGGCTGTGCATGTTTCCATCCCATGTTCATCACCGATATTTGGGGGTTTGTCTCCCGCCTTGATTGATCAACCTTCTTGCTGTAGGATGTGTGATGCTCTGCAACCCCTCCCCCCCAGTAATATTTACTCTTATCCATCACTGCTGCACTGATTAGCTGTTTCTAAGAAGAGATCCTGTCTCTGCTGTACCCTCTTCACTGCCAGAATACTTTTTGTTTGTTTATGGCTCCTTTGCCTTTCCTCTTAAGGCTGTCAGGACAAATGAGTGTCTCACTCTTAACTTGGCATAAACTGGTAATTGAGCGTGATTTGGGGCAAGGAGACACATTGATGCATTTACACTTTCTGGCACATCTTGGAGCAGAGTAGTTTATTCTCTCTCTTTCACTTGGTTGCTGATTAAAGGTTTAAACAATGAAATAATCTATTGTTCTTTTAGGGTTAGTGGCTGAAGCTCAGAGAAACAGCCACCAGAAGAGACGAGTCACAAATCTGACTTCACATTGCCTCGCTCTGAAATGCATAAATTGATGTGTGAATTAATTTCCAGCTGGTTTGACATTGTCCCAGGCTGATTCTCTGTGATATTCTGCACCAGGGAATGTGGCAAGCCATCCTTCCTTAATTAATAAAGTACAACGCTTTACCCATAAGCATATGGGCTCATCTTGCAACTTATCCTATACATTCCATCTGTGCCAAGTGGCATGCTGGCATCCCCTCTTTGGACAATTTAAGCTTTATTTTTATTCCTATACCACTGCACTAATTTATTAAATGATGTTCCCACTCCAAAGCTTTTCAGGGACACCCTGCTCTGTCTTGGACTCGGTTAGTAGCTGGATCACTGAGCCTTAGCGTATCAGCCATGTTCTATTTGCAATCAGAAAATGTTCCAACAAATGAAGGGAATTAAACACACAGGCAAGGGAGCATCTTTAGATGACTGTATTCTAAAGTGCAGTGGATCCGATTTGGAATGCTTTGTGCCAAACTAAAAAACCTGTTGGATTTAATGAGCTTTCCAAATATTCCTTTGCATGGAGAGAAAGTAGAGACTGAGTTGAATCCCTGGATGTGGAGCGAGGACAGATGGAATTATAGTTATGTACTTAGAGCACACAACATTTGCTGCACTATTCTAAACTGTTCTGAAACAAGGGTTGCTTATGGTTCCTGAATAGCCAGGGTAGTAATGCAACAGCAATTCCACTTCTACAGGGCCTTTCAAATGGGGATTCCACGAGCTTTACAAACGTTAACTAAATGGGCCTCATAACAGTACATTAAGCATTATGCTCGTTTTAGTGATGGACCAGCTGAGCCACAGAGAGGTGGCCTACAGTTCCTCAATAAATCCATGCTGTAGCTGGTAATCGATCCAAAAATCTGGGCTTGAGCTCTGCTGTTGACTGCAAGGTAAAGTTGGTTGAAAAACGGTATTTCCTCAACAACAACAAAAATCAAATATTTCTGTTTTCTTTGAAATTTTCCATGGAAATGTCCAGTTTTTCTATGAAACAAAACAAATATGAGTTCAATTTTGAAATGGTTTAGTTTGTTTGTCTGTTTCATTTTGACAGGTTTCAGAGTAACAGCCGTGTTAGTCTGTATTCGCAAAAAGAAAAGGAGTACTTGTGGCACCTTAGAGACTAACCAATTTCTTTGAGCATAAGCTTTCGTGAGCTACAGCTCACTTCATCGGATGCATTCAGTGGAAAATACAGTGAGGAGATTTATATACACACAGAACATGAGAAAATGGGTGTTATCATACACACTGTAAGGAGAGTGATCACTTAAGACGAGCCACCACCAGCAGGAGAGCGGGGGGGCGGGGGGAACAAAAGGTATAACTCACCTGGTATAACTATAGTAGTATAATTATACAGGTATAACTCCTTGGGTGGAACATAAGCTAAACTTTGTGGGGGGGAGGCCATTTCTACAAAGGAAATTGTTCTGGTATAACTATTGTGCTATAATGATACTAGTAAATATCCTTGTGAAGACCACCCTTAAGTGCTTTGCTAACTGAAAGCTGGAAATGGCCCAACTTGATCATCATACACATTGCAAGGAGAGCGATCACTCCAGACAAGCCACCACCAGCAGGAGAGTGCGGTGGGAGGAGGCACTGCCCCATGGTCTCTGTGCATACAATGTCCTCCTCAGCCTCCACAGCACGCATCCGACGAAGTGAGCCGTAGCCCACGAAAGCCTACGCTCAAATAAACTGGCTAGTCTCTAAGGTGCCACAAGTACTCCTTTTCTTTTTGCGAATACAGACTAACACGGCTGTTACTCTGAAACCTTTGCTAACTGAGTGACTCCAGCTGGATCTACTCATGTTAGTCTAACAGTGAGCAAGAGACCAATTTTCTACCTACTGTATTTTTAAGATTGCCTATACTCTTGCAGAAAAGCATGATCAATGTTTATCTTTCTCAACTTCTGTCCTACAAGAAAGAGCATTAAACATATTCTGCACTTCACCTTTTACTGATCGTGACTGACTTATTTGGTTAATGCTCATGAATTCTAGTGTAGGCATACCTGACATGTGGGGTGTTGGGGGGGGCTGTCTATAAGTGAGGACTGGCCTGATCTTGGGGAAACAAGCCACTCCTCACTTATAGACAGCCCCTTAACCTGAAGCAAATACTCAACAGCAACCACACAACAAAAACACTAATTGAGGAACCTATCCTTGCTGTTAGAGGGCTTATTCCTTCACCCACTTACTTCCCTGGTCCTTCTCGCATGAACAGAGAGCAACAATACCCAAAGTTCAAAGGTGCAAACAATTCAATGTTTATTGGGGTGAACTTCCAGCAAGCATGATTCCAGTTTCCTTCTTTAGTATCCTCCTTCCCAGCTCTGACACCAGAGCCTTACACCTGTGTCCCTGTTCCCATTCCTGCCCTTAGCAAAACATGATTCCAATTTCCTTACCCCATTCCCTGTTCCCATTTCCCCACTCCCACTCCCACCCACTCACTTCCTGACTGACTGCAGACTACATAGTAAAACTTGAGTTCTACTTAGCTATACCTTAACCAATCATTTTCCTGAAATTTAGCTAACCAATCCTAACATATTGTAACATGATTATGTAACCAATTATATCCTGCCACCTTAATTAGTTTACACCCAGCAAAATTATTTATACAGCAGACAGAAACAATCACAGAACCAGACAGAGATTATACAGACGAATAATAGCAAAGTGAAAAGGAGTACTTGTGGCACCCCAGCGACCAACCAATCCGTCTGAGCACAAGCCTTCGTGAGCTACAGCCCACTCCATCGGATGCACACTGTGGAAACTGCAGAAGACACCACACACACAGAGACCAGGAAACAACACCTCCTCCCACCCCACTCCCCTGCTGGCAATAGCCCATCCAAAGCGATCACCCTCCTCACAATGTGCATGACAATCAAGTTGGGCCATTTCCAGCACAAATCCAGGTTTTCTCACCCTCTGCCCCCCCATACACAAACTCACTCTCCTGCTGGTAATAGCCCATCCAAAGTGACCATTCTCTTTACAATGTGTATGATAATCAAGGTGGGCCATTTCCAGCACAAATCCAGGTTTTCTCACCCCCCCCCCTTTTTTTTTTCCCAAAAACCACACACACAAACTCACTCTCCTGCTGGTAATAGCCCATCCAAAGTGACCACTCTCCTTACAATGCGTATGAAAAACAAGGTGGGCCATTTCCAGCACAAATCCAGGTTTTCGCACCCCCCCACCCCCATACACACACAAACTCACTCTTCTGCTGGTAATAGTTCATCCAAAGTGACCACTCTCCCTACAATGTGCATGGTAATCAAGGTGGACCATTTCCAGCACAAATCCAGGTTTTCTCACCCCCCGCTCCCCCAACACACACAAACTCACACTTCTGCTGGCAATAGCTCATCCAAACTGACCACTCTCCTTACAACGTGTATGATAATCAAGGTGGGCCATTTCCAGCATAAATCCAAGTTTAACCAGAACGTCGGGGGAGGGGTAGGAAAAAACAAGGGAAAATAGGCTACCTTGCATAATGACTTAGCCACTCCCAGTCTCTATTTAAGCCTAAATTAATAGTATCCAATTTGCAAATGAATTCCAATTCATCCAAAAGCCCTCTCAGGTTTTTTTTTGTTTGTTTTTTTTCCCCAAAGGGAGAGAAAAGGGGGTTGAGGAGAAATGAAGAATGAAAACCATTCATTTTCATTTTTCAAAAAGTGAACTGAAACCAACATTTTAATGTATTGAAAATTTAGACGGCAACACAAATTTTCTGCAAAAATTCCCCTTTCCTTTCTCTGGCCTGAGCCTGAATGTCTCCACCACATTTAAACATCTCCTTAGCCCGAGTCTGGGCCAGCTGTGGGTTTTTAATTGCAGTGTAGATATACCCGCTGAGGCTTCCTTGTTCTAGTGGATGAATCCATCTGGGTTGGCTTTTAAATGACCTCAGTCCAACCTTTCCCTCAACACCTAGGAGCAGCAGACCAAATGGGAGTGAAAAAACAGATTAGCTTGTCTGTAAAGTAAGCTTTATAAATTTGTTAGTCTCTAAGGTGCCACAGGTACTCCTTTTCTTTTTGTGAATTCACACAGTGAGCAGATCTGTCCTTTAAGAGTCTGCCATGTTCCCTTAGCACTAGAGCTCATTAAAAAATGAACATTTTTGACAAAAAAGGGTCACATTTTTCACAAAAAGTTTTGTTAAAAATTGCCCATATTTTGGCCAAATATAGAGCTGGTCAGAAAACTTTGACTTTTACAATTTTTTCAAGGGAAAAGTGAAAATTTTTTCACAAAAATCTTGATCTCTCTAATCTATCTGTTACTGTCATCCATCACTGTAATGTCAGAGGACCAGACCCTCAAACATATTTAAGCTTCTAACTCTCTATGAAAGCAATTGGTGTCAGGTGCCTTAGAGGATCTGGATTTTGCGGCTTCCATGCAAAATTGAAGTGCAATAGCAAAGTCCTTAGTGAACTTTTTATTAGCTCTCATCATAGTTTTAAAATGCTTGTGTGTTTGCAGTTCTTACTCCTCACCTGCAATCATCTCAGTCCATACTACAGCTGGGAAATTATGAGGCTACATCTACAAACCTGGTCCTTTAAAATACCTCCTGTGTTGGAAGAAGGGATTTTTCCCCTTCCTTTTTTTACAAGAACTCGGTGATATTCGTCAGAATTCACCCTGCAGGTTAAGAAATATAAATGCAATGTAGGCAGGAGGAATTTGAAAGGGTGAAGACTGTAATCTATCCTGGTGACTGCAGATGGGAAATAAGCAGATAAATCATTATGAATATTTTCATGCAGTTTCTTAGTTCCCTGGTAATAAAGAATTAGGAAACTGAGGAAAAACACATCAGCAGATTTGTTTGGTAAGAGAACACTTCTCAGAGATTTCTTCGAATCGTCTACAGTCCTTTAAATTGCTGTTTAGTTTCTGCGAAGTACAGTGCCTTTTTCATTAATACTATGGGGAGAGAAAAACCCAGATTCCTTGGAAGCTTTGAACAAGCAAGCTCGTGTTGGCTCTGTTCAGATGAGAAAAAATTAGCTGAGTGTAGACACCTGACAACTCCCTGCCTTATCTTGCAGATTCACCGTCCTAGTGATTATTCCTGCAGACGTCCAGAATTGTAGAATCTTAGAAATTAGAGCTTGAAGAAAACTATAAACCCATTCCCTGGAGACGAATGCAAGATAGCTCCTTCCAGCACGTTCCCATGTGCTTTTTTCAAGCTTGATTTGAAATGCACCAAGTAATGGGGCTTCTGCCTTATCCTTTGGGAGACCATACCACAGTCTCACACTGTTACGAGAATGTCTCCTGTTATTCAGCCGCAGAGGGTAATGTCCTGTTTTCTGTAGGCTAGAGCCTGTTATGGATCTGACTGAAGTTAATACTAGTAAAACATACCGAAGGTCCGATTTGACATGGCCTTGCCACGGATGAAGTTATTTGCCCTTATGCAAAACATGCTGCTAAATCAAAATGGTGGCACCGTGCAGCCACTGTGCAGATGCGTAGGTGGCGACACAAGGTGGTGTGGAGGAAGTGGCCCAGTCTGTGCTGGGGTTGGAGGTACAGTTCACCAGCTGGCCTGCCATACGATCTGTGTCGTCTAACATAGCAGGAAGTGTTTGGATTAGCATGTGCAGCAGCTTAGAATCATAGAATCACAGACTATCCGGGTTGGAAGGGACCCCTGAAGGTCATCTAGTCCCACCCCCTGCTCGAAGCAGGACCAATTCCCAGTTAAATCATCCCAGCCAGGGCTTTGTCAAGCCTGACCTTAAAAACTTCTAAGGAAAGAGATTCTACCACCTCCCTAGGTAACCCGTTCCAGTGCTTCACCACCCTCCTAGTGAAGAAGTTTTTCCTAATATCCAATCTAAACCTCTCCCACTGCAACTTGAGACCATTGCTCCTTGTCCTGTCCTCTTCCACCACTGAGAATAGTCTAGAACCATCCTCTCTGGAACCACCTCTCAGGTAGTTGAAAGCAGCTATCAAATCCCCCCTCATTCTTCTCTTCTGCATGCTAAACAATCCCAGCTCCCTCAGCCTCTCCTCATAAGTCATGTGTTCCAGACCCCTAATCATTTTTGTTGCCCTTCGCGGGACTCTCTCCAATTTATCCACATCCTTCTTGAAGTGCGGGGCCCAAAACTGGACACAGTACTCCAGATGAGGCCTCACCAATGTCGAATAGAGGGGAACGATCACATCCCTTGATCTGCTCGCTATGCCCCTACTTATACATCCCAAAATGCCATTGGCCTTCTTGGCAACAAGGGCACACTGCTGACTCATATCCAGCTTCTCGTCCACTGTCACCCCTAGGTCCTTTTCCGCAGAACTGCTGCCTAGCCATTCGGTCCCTAGTCTGTAGCTGTGCATTGGGTTCTTCCGTCCTAAGTGCAGGACCCTGCACTTATCCTTATTGAACCTCATCAGATTTCTTTTGGCCCAATCCTCCAGTTTGTCTAGGGCCCTCTGTATCCTATCCCTCCCCTCCAGCATATCTACCACTCCTCCTAGTTTAGTATCATCCGCAAATTTGCTGAGAGTGCAATCCACACCATCCTCCAGATCATTTATGAAGATATTGAACACAACCGGCCCCAGGACCGACCCCTGGGGCACTCCACTTGACAGCGGCTGCCAACTAGACATGGAGCCATTGATCACTACCCGTTGAGCCCGACAATCTAGACAACTTTCTACCCACCTTATAGTGCATTCATCCAGCCCACACTTCTTTAACTTGTTGACAAGTATACTGTGGGAGACCGTGTCAAAAGCTTTGCTAAAGTCAAGAAACAATACATCCACTGCTTTCCCGTCATCCACAGAACCAGTAATCTCATCATAGAAGGAGATTAGATTAGTCAGGCATGACCTTCCCTTGGTGAATCCATGCTGACTGTTCCTGATCACTTTCCTCTAATGTAAGTGCTTCAGGATTGATTCCTTGAGGACCTGCTCCATGATTTTTCCGGGGACTGAGGTGAGGCTGACTGGCCTGTAGTTCCCAGGATCCTCCTTATTCCCTTTTTTAAAGATTGGCACTACATTAGCCTTTTTCCAGTCATCCGGGACTTCCCCCGTTCGCCACGAGTTTTCAAAGATAATGGCCAATGGCTCTGCAATCACAGCCGCCAATTCCTTTAGCACTCTCGGATGCAACTCGTCCGGCCCCATGGATTTGTGCACGTCCAGCTTTTCTAAATAGTCCCTAACCACCTCTTTCTCCACAGAGGGCTGGCCATGCTACTCCCCATGTTGTGATGCCCAGCGCAGCAGTCTGGGAGCTGTCCTTGTTAGTGAAGACAGAGGCAAAAAAAGCATTGAGCACATTAGCTTTTTCCACATCCTCTGTCACTAGGTTGCCTCCCTCATTCAGTAAGGGGCCCACACTTTCCTTGGCTTTCTTCTTGTTGCCAACATACCTGAAGAAACCCTTCTTGTTACTCTTGACATCTCTCGCTAGCTGTAGCTCCAGGTGCGATTTGGCCCTCCTGATTTCATTCCTACATGCCCGAGCAATATTTTTATACTCTTCCCTGGTCATATGTCCAACCTTCCACTTCTTGTAAGCTTCTTTTTTATGTTTAAGATCCGCTAGGATTTCACCGTTAAGCCAAGCTGGTCGCCTGCCATATTTACTATTCTTTCGACTCACAGGGATGGTTTGTCCCTGTAACCTCAACAGAGATTCCTTGAAATACAGCCAGCTCTCCTGGACTCCTTTCCCCTTCATGTTAGTCCCCCAGGGGATCCTACCCATCCGTTCCCTGATGGAGTCAAAGTCTGCTTTTCTGAAGTCCAGGGTCCGTATCCTGCTGCTTACCTTTCTTCCCTGTGTCAGGATCCTGAACTCAACCAACTCATGGTCACTGCCTCCCAGATTCCTGTCCACTTTTGCTTCCCCCACTAATTCTTCCTGGTTTGTGAGCAGCAGGTCAAGAAGAGCTCCCCCCCCCCAGTTGGCTCCTCTAGCACTTACACCAGGAAATTGTCCCCTATGCTTTCCAAAAACTTCCTGGATTGTCTATGCACCGCTGTATTGCTCTCCCAGCAGATATCAGGAAGATTAAAGTCACCCATGAGAACCAGGGCGTGCGATCTAGTAGCTTCTGCGAGTTGCCGGAAGAAAGCCTCATCCACCTCATCCCCCTGGTCCGGTGGTCTATAGCAGACTCCCACCACTACATCACTCTTGTTGCTCATACTTCTAAACTTAATCCAGAGACACTCAGGTTTTTCTGCAGTTTCGTACCGGAGCTCTGAGCAGTCATACTGCTCCCTTACATACAGTGCTACTCCCCCACCTTTTCTGCCCTGTCTGTCCTTCCTGAACAGTTTATAACCATCCATGACAGTACTCCAGTCATGTGAGTTATCCCACCAAGTCTCTGTTATTCCAATCACGTCATAATTCTTTGACATCACTAGGACCTCCAGTTCTCCCTGCTTGTTTCCAAGGCTTTGTGCATTCGTATATAAGCACTTGAGATAACCCGCTGATCGCCCCTCATTCTCAGTATGAGGCAGGAGCCCTCCCCTCCCACACATTCCTGCCTGTGCTTCCACCCGGTATCCCGCTTTCCCACTTACCTCAGGGCTTTGGTCTCCTTCCCCCGGTGAACCTAGTTTAAAGCCGTCCTCACTAGGTTAGCCAGCCTGCTCGCAAAGATGCTCTTCTCTCTCTTCGTAAGATGGAGCCCGTCTCTGCCCAGCACTCCTCCTTCATGGAACACCATCCCATGGTCAAAGAATCCAAAGCCTTCTCTCCAACACCACCTGCGTAGCCATTCGTTGACTTCCACGATTCGACGGTCCCTGCCCCGGCCTTTTCCTTCCACGGGGAGGATGGACGAGAACACCCCTTGCGCCTCAAACTCCTTTATCCTTCTTCCCAGAGCCACGTAGTCCGCAGTGATCCGCTCAAGGTCATTCTTGGCAGTATCATTGGTGCCCACGTGGAGAAGCAGGAAGGGGTAGCGATTTGAGGGCTTGATGAGTCTCGGCAGTCTCTCCGTCACATCGCGAATCTTAGCCCCTGGCAAGCAGCAGACTTCTCGGTTTTCCCGGTCAGGGTGGCAGATAGATGACTCAGTCCCCTGGAGGAGAGAGTCCCCGACCACCACCACCCACCTCCTTTTCTTGGGAGTGGTGGTCGTGGAACCCCCCATCTCAGGACAGTGCATCTCATGCCTTCCAACCAGCGGAGTCTCCTTCTGCTTTCTCCCCCCAGACATATCATCTGGTCCACTCTCTGCAAAGGTACCTGTGGAGAGAACATGAAAGCGGTTAGTTACCTGTGTCCGTGTTGCTGGAACCCGGACATTCCCCCTTCTTCTTCTGGAGGTCACATGTTGCCAAGCTTCTTCACTGGCCTCTTGGCTCCACTGTGCAACCTGCTCTAAATCTTTAGAGCTTTGTGCCCATAGAAGCATATCCTGACTTTTGTCCAGAAAATCCTCAGTTTCTAGCATGCAGCTTCACCCATGCCTGGCTGTGTCCGTGTGTCTGGTCCGTATCTTGGTTGGATTAGACACACATGCTGTCTGCCTTGTACCACCTGCAAATGTCTGAGTGTTTACTCGCTTCTGTGGCAGCGTATTGTTCCAATATCAGCAGACCAATTGCCAACAGCCATTAATTTGATTGGGATTGCCTAAAAAATGGGATATGTTTCTCCCCTCCACCCCACAGATGGTTGCACTATACATGTACATTTTTCCTTTTCCTTTGTAGTCCTAATCTACTGCAAAACATCCATCTGAGTAGTCCACATCCACTCCTCGTGTCCCTTTCCATTATCGGTGATTAGTTCCTCCACTCTGACATCACAGCCTACGCTGGCTGAGTTTCTAAGGCTGCATCTTGTCGAAGGCTCATTACCATTTTCACAATCTATTTCTTTTTAGACTAGTGCTGTGCCAAGGAACCTCAATGGTTCAGATACCAGGCAGATAACTGGTAAAACTCTCACCTGGCACCTGACTCCTAACCAGGTGGGTCTCTGAGGTTTGCTGGCCTGGGCCACCATTCCAAGCGCTCACGGCCTGATTTATGGAACTGATGCAAACTGAGGTGAAATTTGTTTTTGACTCTTGATGAGTTTCTGTTGACCCTGAGATACCCATGAAACTTAAGGGGAGAGCAGACTCCCAGAGACTGCAGCCGGAGGAAATATTCATGCAAACCCCTGCCCAGTGACAGTGGAGAGATTTGTGCTGGTCTGTGTTAGATTTTTCCTTGTGGATTCAAAAGTGGAAAGGGCATCGTTCCAATCTCTCTTCCTGCTTCTTCGATTTGTGTGCTTGACCTACCTTTTAGCTGCCTCTGTGCCTTCCTACCTGAGAAATCATTTTCTGATGTGACCCTTTTTAGTTAGCTAGCAGGCAAAATAAAGACGATGGGAGGTTGACCTTAAAGAAGTCCACCTTGAGCTTCTAAACCCAAAGTTTGTCCAGCCAGTGACAAATCCTCTAGCATCTCTGAGTGCAGTGGATCACCTGGGTACAAGGCCCTCTCATGGCATTTTGTGACATGACATGTCTGCAGAATAATAACTTTGAAAAGTTTGGGTTCAGAATGTGATTGTGTACTCACCTGAGCTGCTTGCCCAACCCCACCAACTACCTAAAAGTGTTCTGTGTACTGTAACTGTAGGAGGCCAATGAGGAACTGGATTTCCCACCTGCTTCATTCTCCGCTATTAGCAGGTGCTGTCCTTTTCTGGAGTCCAGAAGGTATTAGCTATGAGCGTGGTTCCTCAGCCAAATGTCTCCAAATCTTATTAGTATGGCCAATGATATAGTAGCTGCACGGTAGCACTGGACATTGAGAAGTCTTGAGTTCTGTTCTTGATTCTGACTCCTTGTGTCACTGTAGATAGGTCTCTTAACCCTCATGTGCCTCATGTCTGTAAAATGGGTATAATGATACATACCACACTGATAACTTCCATGGCATTTCGCCTGACGGACATGTGGCCTTTTAAATAGATATAGGCCAAGAAGGCAAGTTCTCCTCAGGCACATTTGAGGATTTGGTCCTCTGTTTCTTCATTCCGTGTGTCATATATATGACTTGTTTCACATTCTGGTCTGAACCATGTTGTACGTGCTCTGAGCACGGTTCATTTGGAAGCTTCTTGGGAGCAGAAGTTTAGAGAAAAGTGTGAAACTAAGAGGTTTAACAGCTGTGGCCCACCCTCACTCCCTGTCCCTTCCGGTCAGGGTTGAAATGTTAGCAAATAACCTAGTAAATGTGCATCCAAGCACAGTGCTCTGCCCTCTAGATACTGATAGGGAGATGGCTTTGGGTACTATCAGTCCTTCAGCCGTCAAGAACACTTAATTCAATACCCAAAGGAAACTACAGGGGAGTGAAGACTCTGGAAAGCCATGAGCTGTCAGGGCTGAAAAGAAAAAAAGCAACCACCATGTCCCTTCTAATGGGATTTTAAGTCAGTTTGAGTTATTAATTGGCTAATCATCCTGATCCATCTGCAATACTAGCTGCGGGCTCCCAGTTCTGAAGCCTGCGTCAGCGGCAGTCAGGAATGTGACTTTACCATCATTTCTGGCTACAGCCTCTTTCCCCAGCTCTTTTTCAGATGGGTTGCGATAAATGAGCAAAGCAGGGTAGGGCGACTAGCCCTGGTGGAAGTGCCCCTCTGGGGTTATAGGGCATTGCTGGTTCTTAACCTGTAGCACCAATTCTCTTTGTGCACAAGGCATGGACCGGAGCTACGCCTAGAGCAGGATGTGGAAACGCTTGCCAGGAATACAAAGGTGGGGTACGCAATCATTCTTCCAAGCCAGGCTCTTGCTTTTGAGTTTAATTAAATCCTCCTCCTCTCTGTATGCATCTGAAAGGCAGAAGGCCATTGGCTCAAGAGCATTGGAAACCCTGCATTGTGGGTCACACCAGGTTCCACAGAACTACACTGGTAGAAGGTAGGTCACGGGATACGGAAACCTGTCTCGGCTCTAGTTCCCCAGCCCAGGTATGACAGGTAGAGAGAAAAGAAATGGACGATAAGGGAAACGAACAGGTGCCTGCAGATGCTGTTGATGTGGCATTTCTTTCATTGCCAGACCCGAGCCTCTCCTTCAGACAGACCAGGGCATGGGAGGGGAGCGGGGGAGCCATTTTATACATGCCGAAAAAGGAAAATGTTGTGATGAACGGCTCGGGGTGGGTGGGGGTGGGTGAGAGAGAGAGAGAGAGTATCTACTGCTCCCTACTGGGTGGAATTAGAACTGCTTGGTGGTGTGTCATAGGTCCTACGTTGCTCTCAGCTAGTGGTGATTCCCCTCTTGTCAGCAGCTAGTATTTTCGGAGCCGGAGGATGTGGGTTCTATCCCTGCTGTGTCCGTGGAGTTCTGAGCGTCCAAGCTACGCAGTACAGGTGACAACTGCCAAGCTCAACAGTCCATGGGTTTGTGACGAATTTGCTACACTGTTGGCTTAAAGCTTCTCCAAAAAAATGAGTGGAGACCATTTGGTGGAAATACCAGCACTCATGAACTGGCACCATGGCAGAGCTGTAACAGCTGCCTTGCCATTGGGAACACACTCAGGGAAACCAGCAAAATGGTATGGACTCTGTCAACTTTTGCTGCCATCAGCGGTTTTGAGGCAAGAGGAGGACTTGGGTTCGGGGTGGGCGGATAGGGATGATTTCCCAAGGGAGCGCGGCTCTCCTATTCAGTTTTTGTTACCCTCTCGCAGACACTGTGTGTGTGTGTGGGGGGGGGGGGGGCGTGGCGTGTCTCACAATTTCCGGGTTGCCTGGCATCGCTTCGGGAGCGTTTGAGTTTGCCGCATGGCATTAAAGGAATGGATGGATAATTAGGAGCTGCTATACCAACCGCTCCTTTTTGTTGTTATGAATAGAACCATCAGAGATGTCAAAGCTAATTAAGGAAACAACTAGATCCCATATAATAGCAAATCCAGGAGAGACTGGCATGTTTCAGAAGACTTGTTCTTCTCCGGCCCTAGTGTAATGTGCATTATAACTCCAATTGGGGCACTCCCCAGCTGTCAGTGGGTATAATCAGTGTTATGTTTTAGGAATGATCAGATTCTACTAAATCAGGTTTTATCCTTTTAAAATACATAAAATTCTAGTGAGCCTGCAGAAATTAGCCCTATGTTTTCTGTACAGAGATCAGAGTCATAGGTGAGCCGGCCCTTTAAAGGGGTGGGCTCGGCTGCACCTGGGTCAGGCTCAGCCCACCTCCCCAGGTGAAGGGAATGAGTCATGTGGTAGAAGCTGGAGACTCAGAACCAAGCCTGTTGGGAGGAAGGGATGGCAGCCTGAGTTCACTCAGGGAATGTCTCAGAGGAGTAGGAGGGCTCTGTGACTAGAGACGCTATTCTTAGCTCCCAGGCGGAAGGCCTGAAGAATACAGCAGCCAGCTAAGAAGGCTGGAGTTCAGAGAGGAGGCCAGCTGGGAGGCAGGAAGTTGACAGCTCTCCAGACCTCCCAGGCAGATGGCCAGGGAGAGTGACCTGCAGGGAGCAGGAAGCTGTTGGATGAGAAGCCCTGATAAAGGATTGTTAGCCTGAAGGAAGATCTATTATTAAGGGGAAACTGAGGCAGGGTCTGATGCCAGATAAGGTAAGTGATTCTACAATCACTAATACCTTGGGTAAAGGTGTGATGCACAGGTATATTGGGAAGAGCATTATCTTTATTTCTTGGCCATAGTGACATGCCATAGGGGAGGGTTACAGAAGCTTGCTACCCTCTGTTATGAGATCAGGGGCTGAATTCACTGACTCCTGCTACAGTAGCTCTTGACCTCCATGCCGCAGATAAAATTTGAGATGTTATTGCAAACCTATGTGAAATTACCACTTGAATGATATATAGCACAATCGTCAGCTCTTGGGGCCAGATACTCAGCTGCTGTAAGTCAGCATAGTGCCACTGAAGTAAATGGAGATGTGCAAGCCTTACACCAGCTGCGGGATCTGGCCCTTCATTGTCTAGAAGGCGTTCAAGTCTGACTGCTCATGACTTTGTTCCCTAAACCATAAGCACATTCCAGATCAAAAACTACAATACAAGAACATCAAGGTAGCTAAGTGGAGCAATCGGTGGTCAGGAAATGACACTGCTAAGGTTGCATGTGCCAGCTAGAGAGAAAGGTGCAGAAAAGTTTTGAAAGTTCTTTTGCTGATGTCTTGACAGATTTCAACCACTCTAAGTTTGTCTAAAAAACCCCAGATTTTTGCAAAAAAAGAAAAAATCACATTTTGGGGGTTAAAATTTCAATTTTTTCCCACCATCTCTAGTGTAACCTTAACTCTGCACCAATGTGTGTCGCATTTTGATACAGTGCTTAATTATATGATCACACAAGGCTAAAATCTGATAGGTACACTTAGTACCTTACTTCTCAAATAGTCCTATTGAAATCAGTGGTGCTGCCTGAGAAAATAATTAATGTGAGGAGGGTGGTGAAAATCTTTTCTCTCTCTATATATGTAACCCTTCTGCCCGTCAGAGTTGGCAGCAACAAGGGCCAGGTTCAGTATCTAGTTCCATTCCAATAACACAATGCAAAACCGGCTCGAGCCCCCACCCAATGACCTGGGACAAATATATACCACCCCCGATGGGCGCTTCTAAGAGGCAGTACTTCCCCTCTCGCAAGCACGGAGTCTGAGTGTCGCAAAAACCTTTTAATAACAGAGAGAAACAATGTGGCATTATGTTGGGGAAACACCACCAACAGGATTCATAACACAACCCATGAGCAAAAAACCCACCCCAAGCAAATTGGGGCATGCCCCTTTCCCTTTGGTTCTTGAGTCCAGCAACCCAAAGTCACCCAACGTCCCACAAGTCCAACAACCCAAAAGCCTCTGTCCCTGGTCAGTGCAGCACCAGAGTTCGAAAGTTTATCTGCAGAATTTTACCTCCCAACCTGGGTGGAGATGGCGGGGGGAGGGGGGGTTAAGGGGCTCCTTACATGGTCCAAAGCCAAGTGCCCCACCTCTCCATGGGGCTCTGGTCCGCTCCACCAGCCGTCCCACGAATCACTCCATTCTGCCAGCTGCCCCCATGAGCTGCTCCAGGCATCCCGCAAACTGCTCCTCAATATATTTTCAGGCTCCCCCCACTACTTAACACAACACTCAGTGATTTCAGCTCTTTGTAAGTTTAACTGTTTTGTGATTTCAGCTTATAGTAGGGGAACCTCAGTGCTGGTGCACTATTGGCCCATGGAATAAAAATTAGCTCTGATATTCCACAGTGGAGAGAGGAGACAGTGCAATTAGCATGTAAGGCCCTCACTAGGAGGTCCATACCCCCAGATACTAATACCTGTACCCACTCTCTGTCCATTCAGTGAGTTTTGGAACCCATGTCCCTTGCCTAGCGAGTGCTACTTAGTTGATGGAGAGTCCCTCCATCATAACAAAAGGCCAAGTACAATTCCACTGTCCTTGATTCCCATAATCAGGGTAATAACAATTTATTCTTCCTTCCCCAATAACAGAGACACTGGGGATCCCACAACAACCAAAGTGACCATTTGGGCAGCTATGGGCTCATGATAGGCGGGGTGGGTGTGCCTATGCAAATGAGATCAGCCCCTAAAGTTCTTTTCCACAACTTGCCACAACTCACCACCAGATGTCAGGGTGGAGCTCATCCTGACTCTGCTTATATATATATATATATATATATATATATATATATATATATATATATATATATATAGTTTGCCTCAAGACCACATGTTCTGAATGGAGCTGAAATTGACATGGCTGCTTTTGTTTACAAACAATGACAAATTCATCTATTGCAGCTCCATATTAGGTCTTATAACATAATTGCTTCTGCACCACCAGCACTGATCAGCATCTAACCAACTGTGGGAATATGTGAGTTCATAGGTGCTGGAACTGGGGGTGCTGCCATAACCCCTGGCTTGAAGTGGTTTCCATCATATGCAGGGTTTACAGCAGTGGTGGGCAACCTGTTGCCCATGGGCCGCATGCGGGCCGCCAGACAGTTCTTTACATTTACACGGCCGCCTGCAGGTCCCAGTGGCTGTGGTTCGCCATTCCCGGCTAATGGGAGCTGCAGGAGGCTGTGGCCATCTTGGGCCCATCCCTGTGTGAAGTGTAGGCTTTGATATAATGGGTCAGAATGAAGGTCCATGCAGGTGGGTGCCCTGGCCTCCAGCAGTAGCCAGCATCCTTCTGCCTCAGATGAAGGCAAGAAAACCCTGAGGCACGTAACCAATTGTGAGTGCTTTGCACTCCAGAGGAAGGTCCTCTCTGACTTTTGTGGTGATCAGTGCGCACTCCAAAGGATGAGAGATGATCACCCTTGTCTTAGACTCTAAGGGAATGTCTGCACTGGAGCTGGCTGGTGTAATTTCCAGCTCAGGGTGATCGAGCTAGTGTGCTAAAACCAGATGTGTAGCCATGGTGGTGCGAGCGGCAGGCAGGGCTCGCCACCTGAGTATGTACCCAGAGTCTCGATGGGATCATCCTTGGGACAGCTAGCTCCTCCCAACACTTGTGCCATCTCTGCTACACTTCTGTTTTTTGCGGGTTCGCTCATGTGAGTCTCAGTGAGCTGGGAACTGTGCCTTCCAGCTCCTATGCAGACAGACTCGACATGGTTCCTGCAGCTTGCTGCTTATGCGGAGTCTTCATGTGTTCAATCTACTTGTGCTCCAAGGCGGCCTGTTATAATGGGGGCAATGGCAGCTGCTTTGGCATTACCGGCCCTCTTCACATGCAGTCACAGCTTTTAATCTCACTGGTCGCCTTCTCTTTCCTTCTCTTCCCCAGGTCCGTAATGGGTTTGGATAAGGAGCCTGACCTTGTGCACATGGAAGCCCGGACAGCTGATGGACGTGAGTGCTTGAGCCCACTGCTGATAATAAGTGTCATTATCAATTACGTTCCATGAATAACATAGGGGAAAATTCACCAGCATCATGCTGGATGGCTTCTTTGCATCTGCAGAGTGGCACAAAGCAGCTGGACTGTGTCGGTAAATCTGGCTCATAATGGATAACAACATGTTACAAATTGCTTATAATCCTACTTGTCTCTGAGAACTGGATCCCCATATACATTCACAAAGGAACCCTTCCCCCCACCAAAACACACTCTCACTCAGTGGCTCTTTTCTGTTTGTGCAGCACATGGTGACGGGCACTTCCTTGCAAGCCTCAGCAGCTGCAGTCCTGGCACTCTGACTTAAAGAGGAAAACAATAATCACTTACCTCCGTCGCTGAAATGCATCCAGCCGCTTCTGGAGTGGACTGGATTCGTGCATAATTAGTTGCTAACCAGCTGGAGAGGCTGTATTGCAAACAAGTAAAGTTACATTTCCATAGCATTTTTCTTTCGTAAGGATCTCCCAGAGGCTTTACAAATCATGTCCAGGAATCACAGTGCTGCAATGCAACCACCTCTGGGGTGGAGCTTGGCAGCTGCTTAACAGCTCAGTGCAATGCTATGCAACAAATAGAATGCTGTGTCCCTTTGGCGGGGGAGGGATTAGAAAGGCAGACTGCATAGGAAGGAGTGTACTACCCCTTTTTGGGACAGCCAGGAGCTCACAAGTGAAACAGCTTGGGTATAATCAAAGAGGCTCCATGCGGTGCCCTAGGGCTGGCATATTTAAACTGGAGCAGGAAGCTGGATGGGGGACTAGACGCTGTGTAGGCTGTAATGGGCTATCTCAGGCTCCAGAGACTAGCCTGACCATGCTTCGAGACTTGGTTTGTGGACTTTAAGTCTGGGAGCCCTGAAACAGAGTCCTGAGTGATGGCTTCATGAACTCTTGTTACCTTGTGCCTTTCCCAACACTTTGCTAAAGGGGACAGACTTTTTGTTAGTTTGGTTTTGGCTTCCTCTGGTCCAGATCCTTTTACAGTCAACTTACTGACACCCCACATGGAGAAATTAAGATGGACAGACCAGCAGTGCTCCAGGCCACAAGGGGGCACGTGGGGACAACACACACCTTTTGCAGCAGTTACTGTGGGGTGGTGGATGGGGAATTGAGCCCCCAAGGTCCACTCAGAGAGGGTTCCTTTGGAAGTGGTTGATTTGGGCAGGTTTTTTCAGGGGGAACGGGAGTTACATTTTGTTGGATGCAGACCCTCTTACATTTGAATGTGCTACACTACAGGTCTCATGCTGTTTAAATCCACTGTGATTTCCTTAAAGTGACACTTCTTCTGAAACTTCCCGTCGGCGTCGCTCTGCCCTTCAGCAAGGAGATCGGTACCATCCCCTTCTGAAAAAATCACCAGGCAATAAAAGCTCCACATCAACAATACAGTAAAAGGGGGCAGCAAGCTGGTGAAGCAGCCAGGTTCTCTCTTTCGTGCATTTTCTATTGCACACACAGATAGAAGTGTGTTTGTGTGGGGAATCAAACTGCTAATGGAGCATGGATTCAAACTCACTCTAAGCTTGCTTCCCCAGCGATTCGGACACCGCGTGTTGGGGAAGTAGGTGTCCTCATGTCTCTGTTGCGCTGTAGACAGTGATCTTCCTCCACGTCTTGCTTTCTTGCTTTATATGTAATGTAGAAATTCAGCATTTTGAGCTTGGCCATCGATGGTATTGAATACTCTCCAGCGAGACAGGCTTGAACAGCAGAGCCAGCAAAATGGGGTCATGGCAAACAGTAGTCCCCAAGAACTGCAGGCGTTATCAGGAGAGAATGGATTATGATGGGAGTTCTTCTCTTGGGTCCCAATGGGGGATGGTGCGTAAGGCTACCTAAGCCGTGTTCTCCCCCAGCGGAGCCCATTACAAAGGCGGCTGTGTTGCTGTAAGTGTGATTTTTAATGTTAGCTTGTGTGTTTAATAGCCATGGACTTCCCAGCAATTGCACTCCAGGGAAACAATACAATCCCCATCTAGACTACATGGCAGAGCCTCTGTTGGTGTGAGCTGGCTTAGCGCCACTTATCCTGGAATGTCTGGGTGACATTCCCCATCCAGCATGATGCAGAAGGCAGGTTAGGTGATTCCCGTGTTCCCTTCTGTGAAGACAGTGGGGATACACTGATATGCACCAGGTGCCGATCTAATGCTAGAGCCGCAACCGAGTGAGTGAAAATACAGTTGTGTCCTGACCCAGCTACAGCCTGGTTAAATGTGTAATGTGGACGGGAGTGGTTCTAGGAACGTGGCTAAGATCTCCTGCATTCTTCCCATGGAAATGAGACACGGGACATCTGCCGAGGATGGTGTTATGATGGAGATGAGAGATCTAGGGTCTGTCTGTGACTCTGCCACTGATCTGCTGTGTGACCTGGGTCAAGACATCTTCCTGCTGTTTCCGCTCCCACCTTTTGTCTCTCTTGTCTATGTAAAGTGTCAGACCTATGACACAAGGACTGTCTATCACCGTGTTCAGTCTCTGTAAATGTTCATGAGGTTCTGTGAATGATAGGCCTGGTTGATTCCAAGCCTTTCCATCTCTAGAGCACCGTGCAAGAACGCTTTCTCTAAGGAGACCTTTGTAGAGCTTCTTGTAGATGCGGAGTGGTTCAGGGATCCTCTTCTGAGAGACAAACCCATAGGAGATGTTACGTGTATTACCATAGTACCCAGGTGTCCAAGTCCAGGATTGGGATCTCTTTGCACTAGGCGCTGTACAAATACAGAATGAAAAGGCAGTCCCTGCCCCAAGGAACTGAAGCAGGGTGGGGGGGATGAGTTTCGGTGAGACCTCCTTGCTGTACTTCTGTGTATAGCACCCCAGTTCTGCTAGACCGACTCCTTGATGAAATCAGGGCCTGACGAAATTCATTCTAGGGCAGGTATGGAACAAGCTGAAGCAACCTCTGACCTGTTAGCAATGATCTTTGAGAACTCATGGAGGATGGGTGAGGTTGCAGAGAACTGGGGAAGGGCAAACATGGTACCGATCCTTAAAAAAGAGGGAACAAAGAGGACCCAGGGAATTACAGACCAGCCCTTCTAACTTTGTACCAGGAAAGATACTGGAACAAATTATTAAACAATCAATTTGTAAGCCCCTCGAGGATCATAGGATTATAAATAAGAGCCAGAGTGGATTTGTCAAGAACAAATCATGCCAAAGCACTCTAATTTTCTTCTTTGACACAACTACTGGTCTAGTGGGTAGGGGGGAGAAGTGGACTTGATATAATCATCTTGATTTTACTCAGGCTTTTAACACAGTCCCACATGACATTCTCATAAGTGAACTAGGAAACTGTGGGATAGATGAAATTACTGTGAGGTGGGTGCAAATGGGGTTGAAAGACCCTGCTCAGAGAGTAGTTGTCAATGGTTTGCTGTTAAACGGGGGGGAGGGGTGTATTTACTGGGATCCGGCAGGGGTCTGTCCTGGGTCCAGTGCCATTCAGTATTTTCATTCATGATTTGGTTAATGGAGTGGAGAGTATGGGCATGAGATTTGCCAATGACATTAAATTGGACGGGGTTTGTTAGCACTTTGGAGACAGGATTAGAATTCAGAGCGGCTTTGGCAAATTGGAGAATTGCTTAGCAAGGTTGAATTCAATAAAGACAAGTGCAAAGTACTACACATAGGGAGGGAGAATCGAACGCACATCTACAAAATGGGGAGTAAGGTGGGGCGGCAGCACTGCTGAAGAGGGTCTGGGGGTTATGGGTGATCACAAACTGACTAGGAGTCAACAATGGGATTGTGATGGGGTGTCCACTCCACACAAGCCCTGACCAGGTTCATGTGGGCCAGAAGGGGCCAATTAACCTTATATGTGGCACCTGGAGGGAAGTCAGAGATTGGTAAATACTAATGGCAGATGAAACCCAGCTGGGGGAAGAATTGGGGTAGGAGTATAAGCCAGGAAGTGAGAGCAGGAAGAGGCTGCAGGGAGCGGGTCTGCAGTCAGTTCCTAGAGAAAAAGAGCGCTGGTGGGGACAAGGAGGAAAGCTAAGGGGAGATAGGCCCTGGGGTCCTGCCCTGAGCTAGGGAGTCTTACAAGAGGTTGAGAGGGGTGAAGTAGCCACAGGGAGCTACTGGGAGCTACACAGCAGAGGATGCTCCCGTGGTAAAACCCAGAAATAGGCAAGGAGATAGAGGGATGTGGTAGTAAGGAGCTCAGAGAAACAGCAACAGGGTCTGAGACTGAGCAGACCTAGGTTGCTAGCCATAGGGTCCCTGGGCTGAAACCTGGAGTAGCAGGTGGGGCTGGGTTCCCGTAGTAGCCACTGGCAAGGTGGCACAGGACCTGGAGTTGGAACTGAAAATTGCCTGAGACCACATACAGAGAGCTTGTCCAGTGGGACTAAATGGTGGCCTGGCCAGAAGAAAGACTATCACAGAGCAAGCAATAGGCAGCAAGGGGCACCCGATGCAGCGAGAGCTACGGTGTCAGACCTAGACACGAGGCGGGGCACTAGCAGGGAGTGAGAACCCTGTTACAATGATATGGTTGCAAAAAAGGCTAATATCATTCTGGGTGTATTAACACGAGTGAGGCAACCGGGCAGCACACAATGGCAGGGCTGCTGCACCAGCCTTGAAGAGGCTGCAGTATACTTCCCTCTGTGTCCAGCCAATTCTTCTGTCTCCTAGGGAGAGCCATATCCTTGACCTCCCCAAACCCCTCTCTTCCCTCACCAAGTGCTCAGTCTCTGAGGGAGCAGGGACTCAGATCTCCACTGGGATGCTAGTTATCCCCTGAGCAGAGGCATATATAGAGAGAGGGTCTGGCTCCTGGTGCTGCTATGCAGGGCCTGGCCCATTATTCTGGCAATGGCCCTGCTGAGCCAATGGGGCCCTGCTGGAGAAATGCATTGTGGGTACATTGCCTACATTCAAAAAAGCAGGGACCAGTTACCTGTCCCAATAGCATAAGGTTTTCTAACCAGCTGCAGGAGTACAATGCATGGTGGCACTTCGTAGACCCCGCACAGACTGTTCAGTGCTGCCCCTGTGGGCTCCCCTTTCTCGTGGGTTGGCTTTAGACTGGTAATATCTTCTTTAGTGCAGCAATTCTGCTGCCTTCCAATAAGGTGCAGACAGTGTTTGGCATGGGTGGGATCCTGAGACAGATGCAGACAGTAAGGTGCTGGTGAGGCTTTTCCAAAATGTGTCAGGCCTGGGGATAAACTGGGTTCACGAAAGTCTCTGAACAGAGCCCTCAGGATATCTAACTAAAGCTATCAAAGGGGGCTCTGGGGCCTTTTGAGAAGAACTCTGCTTTCTTTCTCACTTCATATTCTCGCAGGGGAGAGACTGAATCTTTTCCTCCCTTTTCCCTTTGGTTTGCAGTGGAAGTCACTAGGAGTCTTGATGTCAAGTATCTCTCATGACTGATGTTCACCTGCCACGTGGGTCTGACCTATTCAGCTTTCTGTGCATTGACAGGTTCAATTGATCATCCCTCCCATCCGAGGGGGACCCACCTACTGGAGAAAGATCTTCAGTTTATCTCCTCCTGTTTATTTCCCCTGCAAGCCTCTACGCATCTTCTAGGCTGTTAGCGCAAGGAGCAGTGAGGCAGGACTCCTTCCCTAGCTCTGCCACTGGCTCAGGGAAAATCGCTTCACTTCTCTGTACCTATCTTTCCATCTGTCAAATGGGGTGAAAACCTACCCACTTCCCAAGTGTATTGTGAAGCCATATTAATTAATGTCTGTAAAGTGCTTTGAGATCCTCCATTGTAAGATGCTACATATGCTTAGCAGGCATTTACAAGGAGTCCTGCTATCCTGTACCCATAAGGTGCATGGGTCCCCTGGAATCCTAAGTAAGGAAAGTTGGTAGGAGAATTTTTTCACAAGGCAATGAAAATAGAAAATGCAAGGCTGTCACAATCCCTCCAAGCCACTAGGTGTCCACGTTGCTTCACAGACAAATGAACTGAGAAAGTAGCAGTGTAGTGCATTATAAAGGCCATGCACATTTTAAGGCAGCCCAAATCCTTGATTGGCTCAGTCTTCCAGTTGGGGCTGGGTGAAACATTTTGCCCAAATCCTTGATTGGCTCAGTCTTCCAGTTGGGGCTGGGTGAAACATTTTGCCCAAATCCTTGATTGGCTCAGTCTTCCAGTTGGGGCTGGGTGAAACCTTTTTTTGCAATGTTATTTGCAGCTGCAGTTCTTGTGTCCCATTTGTAGTGAGATGTGTCACCTCGAGCAATGATGTAACGAAACCGGACCCCAGGAGTTAACCTCCTGTTAACACAAGCACATCACAACTAATGACCGCCGAATCTTAAAGGTTCTGTGATATAGCTTGAGCACAAGCACCCGTATGTGTATCCAAATGTCTCCTAGCCTCTTGGCTTTGCAAAACTGGACTGGAAATCTCCTGAGATTTGTGTATATCCTACCTCCAGGACAAGAAAGGGGTCAGTGTCTCAGCTGTCCTTTCTGGCTCTTGTCGCAGCCCTAGAACAAGCCTGTTTATTAACCTAGTTTTAAAATGAATGGGTAGAGATAAGCCTCGATGCAAACCACAGCAGCCGAGACTAAGGGGATGTCTGCAGTGCCGGTGTGGGGTGTGATTGCAGCATGGGCTAACTTGAATAGAGGTAGCTCGGGTGCTGCAGCAGCGTCGGTTTCAGTGTGAACTAGTGCCACGAATGATTATCCAGGGTTCCAGGTGAGCTTGTCCAGTCCCGGTTGCCATGTCTGCACTGCTCTGGGACCTGAGCTAGCAGGATTAAAGCCAGCTCAGGTCTATCTACACGAGCTGCAATCATACCCCGAGTTTGCAGTATAGACATACCCTTAGACAAAGTCCAGAGCCAGATTTTGCAGAACGGGACCCACATCTGTGGTCTGTGCCAGTTCTCCTCCTCTCTCGGGTTGCAATGAAAGCACCTACTGCAAGCACGCAGAAAGAATTAGGACAGTGTCAGACCAGAGTGTGGCAAACCTGCCCCAAGCCATTCAAACCTTCCATTAACTTCCGATCCTTCCTTCTCCCTGACAAGAGGGCTGGCCCTCTCCAGGCTGCCTTCCTCCCTGCCTGTCCCCAGAAAGCCTCCTAACTTTGCCTTGAGGTGAGGGTTGAGAACCAGTTGCATGGAGAGGTCTTCTAGCAACATGGAGTCAGTGTGGAGAGGTATTCTTTCAGACTAGAGATGAGACTCGCTGAGCCCCGAAGCTGCTGGAAACCTTTTGAACCCTTTCACCCCCAAATCCCATGGGAGGTTTACAGTTTGACCTTCCACCAACCCTGTCCCACTGTATTTACATTTCATGCACTTTCTGATACAGAGGTGAGCCCAGTCTGCAAATATCCCCAGAAATAGAGGGGTGAGTGAAGCAGGCATGTGCAAGGCCCCAAACCCAGAGATCAGAGGGTCAAAACCATCCTCAGATAGCTCCAGACTCCTCCTTTCGCCCAACAGCTTAGTGGTTCGTGCTCTGCCCTGCTAGGTGGGACACCCAGGTTGGAGTCCTGCTCCCAGACTCTTTGGCCTGTGGTAGGCAGGAGGTTAGCCTACACCATTATAACGGTCCCATCTGGCCTTGGAGTTCTTGGATACTGGACTTCCCCAAAGTCTGAGCACGTTCAGATCTGAGCTTTTGGTTCAGGTGTGTCTTTAATCTGATCCTTTTGCATTGTGAAATATGTCTTTCCGGCCTTATTGCAGTGAATGTCATCATTTTACCTCCTGCTTGAATGGGGCTATTTCTTAGTATAGCCAGTCATGTTTAATCCTCAATATTTAGTAAATTATCTTTTCATTTCCTGTCAGGCCATGGGATAGAATGTCTGCCCCAGGAAGGGAGACGAGCTCATTATTGTATCCAGCATCTGTCAGATTTGAAGATTTGTTTTATTTCATGCACTTCATTGTGTTAAATAAAAACTAAATAAGAAACAAAATGGAACATAGGCAGAGGGGGAAAAAAACCCTACCTTTCTGTGAATGTTAAGCAGGTGCCCTTCTTTGTATAAATTTGATTACTAGTGTAACACACTCAAAATGACACATTTCCCAGTAGGCAGAAAGCTGGTTGTCATGTCAACACTTGAGCTTTCCCCCTTCCCTTCCTTCTTTTTTGTGACTTATCATCAGCAAATTACCCAGTGTGTGTGGGGATAAGAATATCCAACCGACTGTGTGGGTGACTGTACTGTGGTAAAGGGCTTCTAAAAATACCACCATTCCCATTGCTCTTCCCATGCTCGGTGCAGAAAAGATCTGCAGAGAGTCGTGCCATGCACGCTGGGATGTTACCATCTGTGGTGACTAGATGTACCTTCGAAGGTTGTTTTTATCCACCTGTGTTGGGGTGTGCACTGCACACCAGCCCTGATAGGGTTAACGAGGGCCTGAGAGGCCAATTAGGTTACCTGGCATCAACTGCAAGAGCGAGGGCCAGGTTCATTAAGAGTGAAGCCCAGCTGGGGAAGGCCAACACTATAAAGCCAGGAGGCTGAAAACGATAAGAGGGCTTCAGGAGAAGGAGGCGACAGTCGTTCCCTGGGGTGAGGGCAGTTGTCAGGGACAAAGAGGAAGTCCAGGGGGAGAGTAAGCCCTGAGATTGTGCCCTGGAGTAAGGAGTCTAGGCAGGGGGGAAGTCGCCATGGGGAATAGAGTAGGCTTCTGTGGTAAACCCAGAAACAGGCAAGTTACCAGAAAAGAGACACCTGCGGGGGGGAGGGAGGGGAATGGGGACGATGACGACATGCAATACCACCCAGATCTAGACACAAGGAGACACACTAGCAGTGAGTGGGGAACCTGTTACAATTGGCGGGGAAATGCAGACAGACTATCCCCCCTAGACACAAGGGGAAGATGGGGTCGTTCAGGTAAGAAAATGGAACCACAGTGCGTGGAACCCTTCAGGTCTATACTCCCAAGCTGGCATATGGAGGGGCAGACGTGGTTACCCGAGTTCCCTTGGGAGCTCCAGGGGCTGTGGAGGCAGTCCTCCAGCAACTTTGGGAGACCCAACCAACGCAGAAGGAGGAGCAAGCTGAACTGAGAAGGCAGCTGGTGACCTTGGTGTGGTAACAGAGGTAGCTTATAGAAATCCTGAGAAAGGAAACCACTAGGGGTCAGAGGAAGCAGGGAAGGGAAAGGTATACCGGGGCCAGGAGACCAGAGGCACAACCTGGGGTATGTTTTGCCTGTGGCCGACAAGGGCACATAAGAAGAGCAAACCCTTATATGAACTGTGAGGAGAAGGTTATCCCAGGAGAGGAGGGGCTCGACAGAAAGATGCAGAAGCATGGCCTACTGACAAGGCAAGGATGAGGATTTGTTTTGGGTGCTGAGAAGCTGACCATATAAAAAGGCACTGCCCTCTCAGGAAATTGTAGGGTAGCAAAAAGGAAGGCGTCGGCCCCAGTAATGTAGAAAAAAAGGCGAGTGTGTCCTGTATCTGGAGTATGCAGGAGGCAGGCAAAGTAGAAGTGGTGGTGACTGTGAACGTTGCAGACATTGAATCCATGCACTTGGTAGGGGGTTGCACAGAGTTAAAAGATTGGCAGGGAGAAGAACCAGAGAGAAACAGGGACAAACCCAGAAAGGAAATAGTCCCCGACAGGAACACAGACCATGACGGGAAGGGCGCTGTGGGATTTGCTGGAGCAAGCAAAAATAATACAGGAGATGCTAAGTAGCTGCAGAGCTGGGCTTGTGAGCAGCTGCAGAGGACCAAGAGTTCCTGGGGGAGAAGAACCGGGATGGTATGGAAGAAAAGGGCCGACTGGTGCTCCTGCTGGGTAGCCTGGAGAAGGCCCAGCTCCAGCAACTCCAGGGCGGAAGGCATCCATGCCCACATGGGGGACAGTCTTGAGCAGGAGGGTGTGTGCCACTCCAGCCCTGCTAAAGTTAGTGAGGGCCTGAGAGGCCACTTAGATTACCAGGCATCACCTGTGAGCAAGAGGGCCAGGGTTCATTAACAGTGAAGCCCAGCTGGGGAAGGGCTGGGAAAGCACTATAAAGCCAGGAGACGGAAAGCCGAAAGGGGGCGGCAGTCACTTCCTGGGATAACGTAGGTTATCAAGGAGAAGAAGGAAGTTGTCAAGGTTCCCTCCCCACTCTGAACTCTAGGGTACAGACGTGGGGACCTGCATGAAAGACCCCCAAGCTTATTTTTGCCAGCTTAGGTTAAAAACTTTCCCAAGGCACAAATTTCATCTTGTCCTTAAACAGTATGCTGCCACCACGAAGTGATTTAGGCAAAGAACAGAGAAAGGACCACTTGGAGTTCCTATTTCCCCAAAATATCCCCCCATGCCCTTACACCCCCTTTCCTGGGGAGGATTGAGAATAAACAAGATGAGCACAAACCAGCCTTGGATTTTTAAGACCCAAAAAACCCAATCAGATTCTTAAAAAACAGAACTTTATTAGAAGAACAAAAAAAGATAAGAGAACAACTCTGTAAGATCAGAATGGAAGATAATCTTACAGGCAGTCAGATTCAAAACATAGAGAATCCCTCTAGGCAAAACCTTAAGTTACAAAAGACACAAAAACAGTAATACACATTTCCTCCAGCACAGTGAATTTCACAAGCCAAAACAAAGAAAATCTAATATATTTTCTAGTTGGATTACTTACTAACTTTACAGGAGTTGGAGGGCTTGCATCCTTGATCTGTTCCTGGCAAAGGTATCACACAGACAGAAAAAACCTTTTTCCCCCCTCCAGATCTGAAAGTATCTTGTCTTCTCATTGGTCATTTTGGGTCAGGTGCCAGCAAGGTTACCTTAGCTTCTTAACCCTTTACAGGTGAAAGGGTTTTGCCTCTGGCCAGGAGGGATTTTATAGCACTGTATACAGAAAGGTGGTTACCCTTCCCTTTATATTTATGACAGAAGTCCAGCGGGAGAATAAGCCCTGAGATCCTGCCCTGGAGTAAGGAGTCTAGCAAGAGACGAGAGCGGGTGAAGTAGCCATGGGGAGTAGAGTGGAGGCTCCTGTGGGAAACCCAGAAACAAAAGAAAGAGACTAGCGCAAAGGGAGCAGAGAGCAGAAGGGAGCTCCTAATGCGGCTAGAGCTAGTTTTCCGGGTCTAGACAGGAGGGACGCGCACTTGCGATGAATGCACATTGCTGGAGTGGAAATGTAGCGCGACATGCTTTATTACGATGAAATTCTCCATGCTGGGCCTGGAGTGAGTGTTGTAGTTTCTGTTACAGTTTATTTATCAGCGGCACTGCCCGGAACTAACCATGCGGTTCCCATTGCACTTAAATTCCCGATGCAACTGCTCAGAACCAGCATTGTAGTCTCCGCCACCTTGAAATTCTCTTGAAATACCTCTGCCCAAAACCCATGCTAGAGCCTGTTACTCTAAAGTCTTTAGCGACGCTTCCCAGAACGAACCTCTAATAGAGGAATTTCTGCTACCTTCAGGGCCCATTTTTCATCTTTTGTAGGCAATGCTGCTTTATATTCTCCCTTTCATTTCCCAGGGGCTCCTTTCCTTCCTGCCAGATGCTTTCAGTAGAGCTGTACTATAGAACCTGGAACCTTGCAAAACCCGTCCAGTCTTGGGCTTGAGCATGGAAACACAATTAGCTAAGTTTAATAGAAACATTAGTGGGGTCCCAAGAATCTTCCATCGAAACACAGAGCAAAACCTTTTGCTGACTCTGGAGAGGCCCAGATTCTGAGGCTGGAAGCAGGCTTTCAGGGCCAAAAGATCCTATGTGCAATATTTGGAGCTTAACCCAATGTTATGGTTTTATTTGAGCTTCCCCTTTGCCGTTTTGGGTTCTAGCCAGCTGGACTTTCCGAATGAATCTTAAGGGCTGTGAAGTGGCTTCACGTGGTGTGAACCAAAATCATGGCATCTTGTTCACCTCACTCCTTGGAAACTCTCTGTTTTCTCCCATTTTAAGTGTCCTGGCATTTTGTAGAGAAGTCTACAAGTACTTGAAACTTGAGGGTGCAGAAAACGTCTCTGTCAAGAAGAAATGTGCCATCATGGCAGGTGTCCTCCCAGTGCTGTTTTCATTTTGTCCCTCAACTGGGGTTTTGGTAAAGCAGTGTAAAGGCCAGCGTTCCAGGTTTGGTCCCTGGCAGGTGAGGGTCGCTGGGGGCAGAGGTGCTGGAATAATTGTTTTTGTGGGAGTGCTGATGATGGAAACCACGTATTTGGTGTTTGTTATTCCTATTGTTATTCCTATTTAAAGCCAGGGGGCGTGGCAGCACCCCTAGTCCCAGCACCACTGACTGGCTACCTGACTGTCAAGTTTACTTACATGGCTGGTGCAATTCTTGCTTTGTAAAACCCTCTCTAGTGCTCCGACTACAATGACACTGTGTATAATCAAATTCTGTCCTATCTGATACACACCCATTTAGACACACATGACATAAAGAACACTGTGCCTTTCTAGGACACTTTCTAGCCAAGGATCTCAAATCCTACTAAAGAATTCAGCCTCATCTGTCTCCCTGCTTGGCCACTTTTTTACATGTTGAGAAACGGAAGCAAAAAGAGGTTAAGTGAATTACCCAAAGTGACACAAAGATAAGAACGGCCATACTGGGTCAGACCAATGGTACATCTAGCCCAGTATCCTGTGTTCCGACAGTGGCTAGTGCCAGATGCTTCAGAAGGAATGAACAGAACAGGGCAATTCTGAGTGCTCCATCCCCTGTAGACCAGCCCCAGCTTCTGGCAGGTGGATGTTTAGGGACACTGGGGGCACGGGGTTGCATCCATGACCATCTTTGCTAATAGCCATTGATGGATCTATCCTCCATGAACTTATCTCGTTCTTTTTTGAACCAAGTTATACTTTTGGCCTTCACAATATCCCATTGCAAGAGTTTCCACAGGTTGGCTGTGTGTTGTGTGAAGAAATGCTTCTTTATGTTTGTCTTAAACCTGCTGCCTATTAATTTCATCAGGTGACCCTTGGTTCTTGTGGTTATGTGAAAGGGTAAATAACACTTCCCTAATCACTTTCCCTAATCTCACTTTCTCCACACTTCATGATTTTGTAGACCTCCCTTAACTATCTCTCTCCTAACAGGCCCAGTCTGTTTAATCTCTCCTCATATGGAAGTTGTTCCATACCCCTAATCACATGTATTGCCCTTCTCTGTACCCTTGTGTCAGAGTCTTGAAGAAAACCCCCGCCTGCCAGTCTTGTGACTTCAACATGAGACCATCCTTCCTCTCAACCACATGCTTCCGCAGAGGAAGAATCTCATTCTGTCCCAGCAGCAATTTCTCTTTTAGACTACTCATAACAACACAATAGCACATAACTAATAGCACAGCAACTCATAGCAGTACCCTGGAGAAGGCTAACCTCCGTCTGACTAGTATCCTGATGCAGCCATTTTGTTTCAATTACCTGTTGAGTTCCATTTCTTCTTTGGTCAAAATTGCGATGACTTTGCCCAACTCACTTTGCAGGGCAGACCCGTGTTACGGGCAGCACGTCGTTGAGAGAGCCATGGTGCTGCATTAATGCAGCCAGCTCTCAAGGGAGTCGTTGGTCTGACCCTACTGGCGGGCAGGCCCATTCGCAGCAGCAGCTCCAATGAAAGGTTAGCAAGTTTGTTTTTTCCTCACCTCGTGTGCTCTGGATTGCTGAGTGCCTCAATCAACAAAGTTGTGATGCTTTTTTGAGCATCCCTGCGTGTCAGCATTTTCCGCTGTCTTGAGCAAGCA
Source organism: Lepidochelys kempii (assembly GCF_965140285.1). Taxonomy (NCBI): domain Eukaryota; kingdom Metazoa; phylum Chordata; order Testudines; family Cheloniidae; genus Lepidochelys; species Lepidochelys kempii. The sequence goes on along the minus strand of NC_136386.1, from coordinate 119,267,674 downwards.
TTTCGATCATGGAATGTGAATACAGTTTCTGGGTCCAAGATGAAAACCCTTCTTGTTTGACCTCATGTTCCTTTCTTTTCCCTCCCCTGTTCCTCCCAAGCTTAGCAAGCTGGTAAATGTGATCTTCAGGGGCGAGAGCAGAGCTGTCAAGGGATCAGAGTAATGGTTTGTGTGGCCTGGAAGGTTTCCTACAGCATTAATCATTACTTGATTTTTTCCTTTTCCATTGCACTGGCTGGGCTGTGCCTGAATACTAATGGCTAGGGGCCATCAACTTAGCTCTCCACAGCGTTCGTAGGACAAAACAGGTAGCTTATGAAGAGCTTTCCTTTTGAAGTCTTGCTGTTGAGGAAGAGACTGTGGCCTCCTGCCCTATATTTCCAGCGCTGCTGCTTGACCTGCTGTGCAACCTTGGACCGGGCCTCAGTTTCCCCATGTGACACACTGATGTAATATACTTACCCACATCATGAGGGTGTTGGGAGGCTTAATGTCTATGAATAGTTTTGAAGTAATAGAAAGTAGGCAGAGTGCCACTGACCAGACCACATTGTTGCCTTCTCTTAATTGACTGACCCAGTTCTACTTGCAACAAGTTTAAGAATCTTGTCCATAACTACCATGCCCTGCATGGCTCCATATTGACTTGCCTACATCTTGGGTCAGTCTCCTTTGGATTCTCCCCCCTCTCCCCACCGTAGTGCCTGGTTATTAATCTACCTGCTGAGCTGGGTCCTTCCCTATAATACTTATTCATGTCCTCCTCCTGCTCCCAGGCCTTCTCAGAAGCAGCCCCCAAGTCATGGAATGGTGTTCCGGCCCCAGTGTGATGGCCCCACCACCTTCTCCTAGAGCTGCCTCCTAAAGGCTCTGGACAGATCCCGAGCTAGTTAATCAGGATAGCTCTGTTGAAGTCAATAGAGCTAAAGTGATTACTCAATGAGGTACACAGAAGTGAAAGTGTGTGTTTGCGGGGGCGGGGGTGAGGAGAGATAGATTTGGGGCCTTTACCTAAAACAACTCCTTTCTGTGGATCTAGTCTTATGTCTTCTAGACTGTATGCTCTCTGGGGAAGGATTGTCTCTATATGCATATACTATGCAGCATTAAATGAATCATCAGCACTTCCCAAATCACAATTACATTTGTTCTTTGGACACAGTCACCGAAAGGACTTAATGAATTGATCTCCTTGGAGTAGCAGCATGAGGGTCTTCTTAGACCCCCAGCCACTCGCAGGTGCCCAGATAGCGCTTTGTATCAAGTGTCCTTGCCAAAAAGTTGTGGCAGCCTTTTGTTTTGTCCGATAGTTTCCCGTGTCTTTGTCCTCTTGGCATTCAACCCCTGCAGTCAGTGCACAAGATGCTGTGTCCTAAAGCTCCTGGGACACTCCAGCTGGCGTAGAATACCATGGTACTTCGTGCCAAGGGCATATCTTGCATGAGCTCTGTGATCTGCGCTAGCTGTCGATTAACTTCTGGAGGAATTTGTAAGATTTGTCATGACCAAATCTGATCCCGATTGGCTGCTGGCTTTCTCTCTCCGTGGGATACCACAAAAGCTGGGGTCAGCCAAGAGGCTTAAGGCTAATGACTTCCTGGGTTGAACAGAAGGTGGCAGCACATTTCATAGGAGAGGCTAGACCCTGGAACTGATTTCCTTCCTCGGCCATCATGGGCCAGATCTGCTGACATTTGGGGTATGCTGCAGGGCTCATCTATCTCCCCAGAGCTTGGATGATTTTGGGAGTGGGTTTGAATAGGCGTATGTAGTGGATAGAAGGAGAGCAGTCCGGGCGGGTGGGAAATCTTTTTCTACGCCTTGGGGGCCTAATAAATTTTTGATGTGTTTATAAGGAGTACACAGAGTTTAGACCCTGGATAGAAATGGGTGCAGTGGTTTACATAGGGGGTGGAATTCCTTCCTGACCTAATCAGGTGATCATCTGATGAGGATGGCAAACCCATTTAACTTTAATATCCAGAATACCGTAGCCTAGGCTGACATTTCCATTCTGTGCCCTTCTTTTGAGCTGCTTATAAAGTTTTTGGACCACGAGCTCCTGGGCAGGAATTTCTCATGTGTGCCTATGCTCCTGTTACAGACGCCCACTATATAACCTGTCGGATCCAGGAGTGCTCGGAGACTACCAGAAGCGGACCATTTTTGCGCTCCATCGACACCAACTCACTTGTTGTCCAGGATGAATATGTCTTTATTCAGGTACATCGACACACTATCTGGGGGAGGTGGGGCGTGGCGTGGCAGGCTGGGGCTAGGTAGATGCTGCGCTATAGGGCATGTTTTCTTCTTCCCGGAGGGAGGAAGGATAATTTTGAGGTAAGGCACGGGACTGGAAGTCAAAAGGCCTGGAAACAATACCTGACTGCCACAGACTTACTGCCTGGCCTTGGGTAAGTTGACTGATCTCTCAGTGCTTTAGCTTCCTTATCTGATATGATGATTCTTACCCACCTTACAGGGCAGATTGTAATTCCTCAAATGGAAGCCACTGTGGAGGTGCAGATTGTTGTTATGGTTGTCTGGAAAATGCCACGGAGCACCTGTTAGCAAACCATAGCCTTGATCACGAGAGCAGAGAAGCAGTGTCCAGTGAAGACAATGTTGAGTGAGCGGCCGTTGAGGAAAATAGAAGAGTTGATCCAGGCTTGACAGTCAAACAAGGAGGCAGAAAGCTAATGGGTCAGACAGGAGATCAGCTTGGAAGGCAAAGTTACTAGAGAGGAAGGCAGGGGGATTTGGGAAGAGAGGAAGATATAAGGCAGAATCAAAGGGAAAGGAGGTTGTGGGAGGTGGGGGACGGATGACCACTCTGTGGATGGGGAGGGGAGAATATGAAGGAGGAAACTGCCCGAGAAGGCGAGGGGCTGGATGGAACAGCCCAACCGCTCCCCATCATATTCCTTGGGGACAAATCAAGGGTGTTTGTGAGAAAATGGCCACCCTATGAGAGAGAAGCTGCAGAGAAAGTTTCACCCAGGAGGAGACCAGGATCCAGGTTTTTGTGAATGGGAGAGGATTGAGCAATGAAGACATTGAGGATGGTGGTGATCTTAGAGTTCAAAGCCAAAAGGGATGACCAGATCATCTGGCTGATCTCCGGCATAATGCAGGCCTTCATCACCACGCAGCCACTCTCACACCCATGCCACCAACCAGAATTAGACCATAGTACTACAGCCCTCGGGAAGCTCAACTATGATGTGCCACAAGCAGAGAACAGGAGGTACCCAGGTGCAGCCGCACCCGAGAGCCCTGCAATGGCAGAGAAATGATTTGGTGAGAGATGGACCCAGATGATCCAAGCAAGTCTTGACAGAGATGATGCTGATGTTGGGGGGGGCGGGAATGGGAGTGGATAACAAAGAAAGAGGCTCAGCCCTTCAAGAGCTCTCTATTTTTGCTTTTTGTTCTTTTGTTTTCTTTCCACAGAAAAATTATGCAAAATCGCTTCTGCCATTGGGGAAAAAAATGCTTTTCTAGGTGACTGTTTAACTGGGAAGATCACTAGCTCCATGCCAGGGGTGGGGTAGAGGTCCTTTGATGTAATTAGCACTTCTGCCTCTAGAAAATATACTAGCGAATCTTAGTAACCTATGTGTCTGCAACTGGAGACACCCATACATATTTTGGTAAACATCTACTGTACACCAGACCTCTGAGAGAGCCTGCATTAGATTGGCTTTTTATCTCGGCAGCCTAGAGACTTCCCAGGCTTTTGTGTCCCTTTATGGCTTACAGCACGTCTGATAAGAGTTTATCATTCCATAGCTCTCCACTGCACTAGAACAAGGCATGGGATGTTGAACTGTTTGTATGGGTGTTGGGGAACCCTGCGTGGTGTGAGCATATGTCTGCCTTAAATTGGCAACCAATGGAAATGGAGTGCTTGGGGCTCAAATTAATAGTCACTAAATACTCCAAGTAAAAATATTTGGCAACACTTTAAATGAGGTGTCTTAAAGTACTTCACTCTGCATTTCATTTAGACTTAATTGGCAGATTTTTTTAATATTATTTTGAACGTTAAATAACTTACAAATTACCGTTTAAGACCGTGTTGAGCTTTAACAGCTGCATTAGAGATCTGTGCACAGGCTTTGATTCTGATCTCACTCTACCCCCAGAATGAATCTGGAGATATAGATGTCAGCTAGTGTGTACATCTATCTAGATATCCACCAGTGTATATCCAGTTTAACTGAGTTCATCATGAGGCTAACAAGGTCAGATCTGCAGCAGGAGTTAAGCTGTGTGGCTCAGTTTACCTCCAAACAAAGCTAATCAGATGTTAGGGTGCATAATAAGGAGAATAATATGGGGAAATATTACAATGAATCATAGAATCATAGAATATCAGGGTTGGAAGGGACCCCAGAAGGTCATCTAGTCCAACTCCCTGCTCAAAGCAGAACCAATTCCCAGTTAAATCATCCCAGCCAGGGCTTTGTCAAGCCTGACCTTAAAAACCTCTAAGGAAGGAGATTCTACCACCTCCCTAGGTAACGCATTCCAGTGTTTCACCACCCTCTTAGTGAAAAAGTTTTTCCTAATATCCAATCTAAACCTCCCCCACTGCAACTTGAGACCATTACTCCTCGTTCTGTCATCTGCTACCATTGAGAACAGTCTAGAGCCATCCTCTTTGGAACCCCCTTTCAGGTAGTTGAAAGCAGCTATCAAATCCCCCCTCATTCTTCTCTTCTGCAGACTAAACAATCCCAGCTCCCTCAGCCTCTCCTCATAAGTCATGTGTTCTAGACCCCTAATCATTTTTGTTGCCCTTCGCTGGACTCTCTCCAATTTATCCACATCCTTCTTGTAGTGTGGGGCCCAAAACTGGACACAGTACTCCAGCTGAGGCCTCACCAATGTCGAATAGAGGGGAACGATCACGTCCCTCGATCTGCTCGCTATGCCCCTACTTATACATCCCAAAATGCCATTGGCCTTCTTGGCAACAAGGGCACACTGCTGACTCATATCCAGCTTCTCATCCACTGTCACCCCTAGGTCCTTTTCCGCAGAACTGCTGCCTAGCCATTCGGCCCCTAGTCTGTAGCGGTGCATTGGATTCTTCCATCCTAAGTGCAGGACCCTGCACTTATCCTTATTGAACCTCATCAGATTTCTTTTGGCCCAATCCTCCAATTTGTCTAGGTCCTTCTGTATCCTATCCCTCCCCTCCAGCGTATCTACCACTACTCCCAGTTTAGTATCATCTGCAAATTTGCTGAGAGTGCAATCTACACCATCCTCCAGATCATTTATGAAGATATTGAACAAAACCGGCCCCAGGACCGACCCCTGGGGCACTCCACTTGACACCGGCTGCCAACTAGACATGGAGCCATTGATCACTACCCGTTGAGCCCGACAATCTAGCCAGCTTTCTGCCCACCTTATAGTGCATTCATCCAGCCCATACTTCCTTAACTTGCTGACAAGAATACTGTGGGAGACCATGTCAAAAGCTTTGCTAAAGTCAAGAAACAATACATCCAATACAACCAGTAATCTCATCATAAAAGGCGATTAGATTAGTCAGGCATGACCTTCCCTAGCCCTCCTCTGGAATGCTGCGTGCAGTAGTGACCACCTTAAAAAGTTTTTGCAGAATTAGAAGAGGTGCAGAGAAGGGGGATGAGAATGATTAGAGGTTTGGAAAATTTTAATATGAGGAGAGATTGAAATATTTGGGATTGTTTCACATGGCAAGAAGATGAATAAGAGAGGACACAATAAACATATATTATGATTGACTCAATTAAAGAAGGAATGGCCACATTCCGGTTGTCATTCATATGAATGATAATACTAGGTAATACTTAGTCCTGCCATGAGTGCAAGGGACTGGACTAGATGACCTCTCGAGGTCCCTTCGAGACCTATGATTCTATGAATTAAACTCATCACACATTGAATAGCTATCAGATTGATCTGTTATTTCTAAGGTGCCTAGCACAGTCATGTCTGAGCTTGGACAATAATGCATAAGTTACATATTTAAGACAAAATCCCACCCTCAGTTACACCTGTCGAATCTCATTTAAATTAATGAGTTTACTGTGCTGTTGCTGAAGCCGGAACTGGGTCTGTATTGTATGACTGCGAACATCATCTAAAAATTGCCATTTGCAAAAATAACCCCAAAATATATTATTATTTTAATATGCTTTCGAATAACTACTTTCAAGAGGGTCTGTGAGTCATTCAGCTGCAACATCACCATTAAAATCAGTGTAATTTTTTCCACTACATTTTCATCAAGTAGTTTTCTCTGGTTTCAGAGTGGTAGCCGTGTTAGTCAGTATCAGCAAAAAAACCGAGGAGTCCTTGTGGCACCTTAGAGATGAACCAATCTATTTGACCATAAGCTTTCATGAGCTAAAGCCCACTTCATCAGATGCATGCAGTGGAAAACACAGTAGGAAGATATATATATAAAGAGAGAGAGAGAACATGAAAAAATGGGTGTTGCCATACCAACTCTAATGAGACTAATTGATTAAGGTGGGCTATTATCAGCAGGAGAAAAAAAAGCTTTTGTAGTGATAAACAGGATGGCCCATAGTTTTCTCTGTAGCTGTAGTGCACTGCCCATCCTGCGTGGGTCTACTTGTGACCAAAATGGTTTCACTTTCTGAATCCAGCCTTGGAGCTGATCCACAGCTGCCTATCAGATGTGGATTGCTGATAATTACTTGAGCTGCTGCTGTATTCTCTTGGGTAAAGTTTACATTGTAAACTCTTTTGGGCGGGGACAGTCTTTTTGTTATACCTGTGCACAGTGCCTAGCAGAATGGGGTCCTGATCCCTGTTTCAGATCTCTGGGGATTTCCACATTACAGAGCTGGTTGGAAATGTGTTTTATTTCCAGGGAAACATTTTGAAGGTAGCTATTCATTTTCCTCTCTGTTTTTCAGAGACTTTTTCAGGTGGTCAAGAACCAAAGTTTTCAGTTTTCCAAAAACTGAAACATGTTTGTTCTTTCAGTAAAGCCCCAAAAGACTTTAAAATGGAGATTTTTCTCATGACAATGTCCACTTGGCTGAAGAGGCATTTTGGCCCCCCTCTCGTTCCTCCCTCCCAAAAAAAAACCCTCAATGAAAAATCACCTACCCGCTATAAAAACAATAATATTAAAGTATTCCGGGATGTGTAGCCTGAAGATTCTAGTTTTCCTTGATGAAGTGCTGCTGGCATATCAGATGGGCTGCTAGTTTAGCTCATCATCTAGTTAATACCCCTATGCTCCCACGTCTATGAAGATCTGCAGGAGCCTGGAGGGGGCGGGGTCTATTTAGAACTTTGGACCAGAACTTGGCCATTCTCTTTGAACCAACTGTAATCCGTGAGCGTTGAAGGACAGAGATGGGGCAAGGCAACTGCATGCGAATTGGGTCGTTTTAGGATGGTAGGGCGTGGTGTGGGTTGGATAGCCCCAAACACAATGCAGGCTAACATGGTCTGAACTCTAGTTTAGACAGGGTTCTACAGGGCAGCAGAGTGAGCAAATAGGTGGGTGTTATTTTGGATTAAAAACTAGGGATGAATCCATACCAAATCCCCAGATCCAACCCTCTGTGAACCTTGGGGAAGCTTGGCTCCTGATCTGAACTTTGTGGCTGGTTTCCGTTCTCTCCAGTGGGCCAAACCAGCCCTTTGGAGCTGAATCCCTTCCACCGTGAGAAGAACTTGGATCTGAATGTGGTAGCGACCCTCCCTCCTCAATCTTCGATCAGTAGGGATTGCTGTTTGCCTCAGGATGTGCTTCATTTCCACTTCAAATTGGAAGCTCCCTGCACCATTAACCAAAGGGACACATGATGGAGACCAATAAATAATCATTATCCCAGTTCTTTTTAAAGAGCTGGACCATAGACTCCCTTTCCTCCTGCAGCCCATGTGGCATATTTATTCAGCTGCTCAGGAGCATTCAGGATGTAATTCTAATGAGGGCTGTGTGGCTAGCCCCGAAGTGCACAGACACTGCCTAGTTAATTGTTAATATCTATCACTCTGTCTCTCTTGCCATTCCTCCTCATATCTGGGCACCTTCTATGGTATTCCATTTGTTATTCAGTTTCCTGAGCACCTTTAAAACTGGGCTTTTCTCTCTCGACTCCGGTTTCCTGCAAATCAAGTGATTCTCGGATCAGTGGCTGCTCTGAGCACCTGTGTTCACCTACCGGATCAGTGACTCCCTCTAATCAATCGCTGTTGCTGTGATAGCAGCGTGACTTGAGAACTGCTGCTGTATTGCCCGCTCTTGTTGCAGATGGTGATGATAAGGGAGTTAAGACAGAGATGTTAGGGGCAGGGGGGCAATATGACTGTGGCTTGCATTCTTCCTGATTCAGGCTGTGTCTGTGGGATTATCATGTGTGAGCAGGGAGCAGTCACTTTGTCATTAGCAGGCTGGCTGTAAGGTGGTGTGAGAGCAAAGTGCTCTGTCAACTGGCGTTCTTCTAGATGACTGGATTCTGGGAAATTTAGGGCAAAATTCTCCTCCCCTATCTGCACCACCAGTCACTTGTCTAGAAGGATGGTGGTTAGGGTCCTAGCCTAGGATTTGAGAGACCTGGGTTCAATTCTCTGCTCTGCCACATAAGAACAGCTATGCTGGGTCAGATCAAAGGTCCACCTAGCCCAGTATCCTGTCTTCTGACAGTGGCCAATGCCAGATGCTTCAGAGAGACTTAACAGAACAGGTAATCATCAAGCGATCCATCCCTGTCGTCCATTCCCATCTTATGACAAACAGAGGCTAGGGACACCATCCCTGCCCATACTTCCTGCACATACTAAGTGGGGAAGTCACTTAGTCTCTCTCTCTGTCTCAGTTCCCTATCTTGGGGGATTAATAGCACTTCCCTGTCTCACAGAGGCGCTGTAAGCATAAACCCGTTAAAGAAGATTGTGAAGTGCTTTGAGACCTGAACTTATTTTGCAAGCAAAAGGCCTGACTTACTTAAAATAGTTTTATACGATTGCAATTCCATTGACTTACATGGAGTTACTTCCATTGGTATCAGTGAGAGCAGTTAGCCCTAGAAATTCCACAGCTGAAATTCCATGGAATTATTCCTGCCCCCAAATGAATGTGGCTCATGCACGGTGGGACCTCTGATAGCTCCTTCTGGCATAAATATTGGCTTTTTAATGACTACCAGCATAGGAATCAAATTAATAGAGCTGGTCATAAACTTTCAGTTGAAATGTTTTTTCCTTGGAAAAGGGCTTGTTTGACTAAATGGAAATTTTAGTGAAAAATTCCAATTTTTGTCCAAAATTTGGGGGTTTCTATTGAAAACCAAAACAATTTTGTTTGTCAGATGTACAATGAAAACCTAAAAAATGTGGACAGTCTTTCAACAAAAACAAGAAGAATGCATGCTGAAACCTTTTCATGAGGGGAAAATGACCATTTCTCAACTCGCCCTATAAATTTAACATATCAAAAATAACTAATAAAACTGGCCTATTAATATCATTGTGTGTCTTACAGGCTCTGACTTCAATTCAGGAAAGCACTTCATCACATGACTTCAACAGGACTTAAGCATGTGCTTCAAGTTAAGCATGTGCTTAATACTCTGCTGAATAGGTATGCTTTTCTGAATCTAAGCCAGTGTTGTCAGGTGAGCAGACGTTGGTCCCAAGTATAATTGACACAGGCTGCACCTGTTATGTGGCTACTTGATGTCATCTCCTAGGACTGTCAATGTAACAACTTCAACAAGCAACGAATTCACTTGAAGACCAACAGGACTAGCCTTCCACCTAGGAGAGAGAGGGATTATTTTGACCATGAAATCTCACAGCAATGAAACTAGATATGGTGAGGGTTAAACTTTTGATTTCCCCAGCTTGGATCATTCTCTCTATTTTCATGGAAGTTAAATACACCATGTTCAAATAGATATACTTTTTTCCTCCATTTTTTTTTAACTAAGAGACAAAAGGTCTTAACAGAAATCAATCCACACAATTTATTTTTAACTTCTCCCTCCTTAGCTGGGATTGATTTTTATCTTCACAATCAATGGCAAAGAGAGTGGCTTGGTGGGACAGTGGAGTTCTCTTTGACTTATTGGGTCTGCTGGTCCTTGAGACTTCTATTGAAGACATTATTAAAAACTGATTCTGAAAATAATAGGATGAAGACTTTTAAATGATTGACATGTTTACTCCTGTTTTACTGGTGAATAATGCCTGCCACAGCTGATCTTCTGCTACACCCATTTAAAATACAAAACGAAGCTCCAATGGGGGAGACAAGAATCCTAGAGACATGCTAGTTAAAACCTTTTATAAGGCAGTGCCATAAAGGAATGTGTAGTTAGGTGCTTTCTTATTTGGTGGCCCGACTACTTTCCCCATTCCTGGAACTATTTCATCTTTACCATGGCAAATATTATTGAATTTGGAACTCAAAGCTCAACAGCTGTTGGTAAAAATTGATGAACTTTTCCCTTTTTTTTGGTCTTTTATTTTGTTTCTAGGAGGCTTTTATTCCATCGTTTCTTTTATTTCTCTCTTTGTCCCCTCCCTACTCCTCCCTCGACACGTTGTCTGAGACATCAGCTGCATTTGCAGCAGGAGATGTAAAGTGCTTGGCAGACTGAAAAATGTTTCCTCTGAAAATCCTTCAAAAAGAGATTTAATGTGTACAATCATGTGTGTTTCGAGTCAGTTTCTGGGCAGGGAAATTGTATGGTTTCCAGCTGTAATGCTGCCTGTGTTGTCTGTTTGATGTCTTGGGTGTAACTCTGTGCACGTTTACTACACGAGTTGTCATTAAAAAGTCGAGTATTTTACCCCTATATACTGCATAGATGTATCTGAGCTACCACAGTGTATCTTATTCAAAGCAGAGAGGACAGCATCTCGGGTAATGTGACTGTGTGCTAACTTCATTTACCTGACTGACTGCTGTAGTAGGCTGCTCAGAACCTAGAAACATTAAGCCCTTTATGTGTCTACCCTATAGAATCATAGGATATCAAGGTTGGAAGAAGACCTCAGGAAGTCATCTGGTCCAACCTCCTGCTCAAAACAGGACCAACCCCAACTAAATCATCCCAGCCAGGGCTTTGTCAGGCCAGGCCTCAAAAACCTAGACAGATACATAGCTAATGTATAGCATATATAGACACCTACATGCCATGAAAACACAATTCCATACTAAAGTAGGCAACATAACAACCTATAGGCTTAATAGGGCATGATCCTACTATGCTACATTTCCAAATTCAATACAGAGAATGCTGTGGCATTCTACCACTGCTTCTGCGCTTTGGGCTTCTGCCCTCTCATTATAGCGTAATTTCATTACTGGGAAGGGCTGGCTCCCTGTGATCAAAAAGCAAGGGGGTTCGCTGAAGGCAATAATTCTCAGTAAACAGGTGCCCAGTGCCTTATTCTAAACTACTATCCAAAGAATGACTGACAGAAGGAAGCTGGGAGTTTACTTTTATAATATAGCAGTTGTCCCCATTCACTGCACTGAAGAAAAAGAAACGATGAAAAAGTTGGGCCGTAGGAAACTATCCCATTTTGGCTGGTAAAATACTAGTTTTGTGTTATGTTTAGTCAGAGGAGTAGTACCTTAGACACAAATCCTCAAAGCTATTCCACTGCCTAACTCCCAGTGAAATCTTAAATACCTAAATACCTAAATGCTTAGCCTGCTGGCCAATGCCATGTCTGGACTAGATTCTTTGTCCTTCCGAACACACCATCCGTTGGTCACTTCAGTCCCGCTTCTCTACTAGACACGTGTCCCTTCCCCATTGTCATGAACCATTCAACTCCATGATCTGTGCAGAAGGGAGGCCAGAGTATAGAGTACTGGGGCTGCCCTGTCACGATTGACATGTGGAAGGTCTGGCTTAGTAGACGAGACCAGGAGTCAGGCCTAGAGGTCAAAGCAGGAGTAGGAGCCAGAAGTCGAGTCAGGGGTTCAAGCCCGAGTCAGGGATCAGGAGTCAAGCCAAGGGTCAAAGTGGAGTCAAGTCAGGAATCGGAGCTAAAGAACAGAGACAGAGTCCGAAGCAGGGAACGACCGCAGGGTCTGTTCCAGTAACAGGCCAAGTACTTCCAGGTTGCCCAGATAGCTTCCTGGAACTCCCTCCATGCTTAAGTAGTGTGCTGGGGCCAATCAGAGTTTTTGGGGAGTGCTGTCAATTGGATCTTCTGTGGTTGGCATTTCCTGTGGTGCTTCGTCCCCCAACACGGTTTATAGGGGATGTATCACAGCTCTGCTGTCGCTGCAGTTTGGCAGTGTGGAAGCATCAGTCATTCAGAGTCCTGCAGACCTGGAATCTAGTCCTGCAGCTCCTTACATGCCTTAAGCTCAGGAAACAGGCCCTTGGCAAAGCAGTGTGACCGTTCCTTTGCCTGTTCTATGCCCAGCTCCAACCATTGCTTGGCTACTAGCACGTGTGTGTTCCTTCAGCATTTCTGCAAATTATCTGAGCATCGGGAAGAGGATAGATACTCCTTAGGACAGTGGTTACAAGCCAGCTTAGCGCTATGGACCTCAGGTTGTTCTAAAACGCCACTTGTGACCACAAAGAGGGGTGGCTACTAAAGACTACAGTTGAGAAAAAAATAGAGCACTGCATGCTGGGATCTCTAGTCTTTGAGGGCCACTTCTGGTTGCTTGGATCACAGTGGGACTCTGGATACCAAAGGCAGTGGCATATTTTTTTTCAGTCCCTAGGCTCCTGTCAAATGGCCTATGTAATTTTTAGTTAAGCAAAGTTTCTTCTGCCTTAGGCTTAAGAAAAAGGGATGAAAAACCATTTCCTTCAATAGAGCATTAGGGTGCAGGAGTTGAGCGTTGTTCTTTTCACACCACAGAAAATTCGGAGCTGATTGGATTCCGTAGTAATTATTGCATAATTCTGTTTACGTGCATGAAAGCCTGCCAGTTGTCATCCATTTCTGATAGAGGCTATAGAACTATCAAGTGAGTCATGATGTGTGATGGGCCAGCATATGTAATTTCTTGTTTCTATGGAAGTTTCCCATGTTCTCATGTGGCTACCAAAGTAAATAAAACCAAGAGCAAACCCAGCCTACTCTAGAAACACAAGTGAGAACAGATTTGAAGAGGAGGTAGAGCCAGCCCTGGAAAGAGAACACAAGTCAGGAAAGACTGTGGTGTTTAATAGCAAACACATTTCTTCGAAGGAATCCTTTCCACTGGCCAGCATCACAATTAAACCTGTAAAATAGAAATCCAGAAAATTAGATTAATGAGCCAGTCATTAGCAAAGGAGAAGGAAAAAGACAAACCCAGCTAATTCTGTGCTGAGCATGACTGATGAGCATAGAGCAAATAATTGGGTGACATTCATCAAATGTGAAGTAAAAAGCAGTGTTGGTGGGAAAAGGTATAATAATCTCCTGGATTTACAATGCCAGCAAGTTTGTTTCTAGGAAAAATTTGTAGGTCTGGTTCTGTTCAATATCTTCATCAATGATTTAGATACTGGCATAGAGAGTACACTTATCAAGTTTGTGGACGATACCAAGCTGGGAGGGGTTGAAAGCGCTTTGGAGGATAGGATTAAAATTCAAAGTGATCTGGACAAACTGGAGAAATGGTCTGAAGTAAATAGGATGATATTCAATAAAGACTAATGCAAAGTACTGCACTTAGGAAGGAACAATCAGTTGCACACATACAAAATGGGAAATGACTGCCTAGGAAGGAGTACTGCAGAAAGGGATCTGGGAGTCATAGTTGACGACAAGCTTAATATGAGTCCACAGTGTAACGCTGTGGCAAAAAAAGTGAACATCCTTCTGGGATGTATTAGCCAGAGTGTTGTAAGCAAGACACAAGAAGTAATTCTTCCGCTCTACTCTGCACTGATTAGGCCTCAACTGGCATATTGTGTCCAGTTCTGGGTACCACATTTCAGGAAGGATGTGGACAAATTGGAGAGAGTTCTGAGAAGAGCAACAAAAATAATTAAAGGTCTAGAAAACATGACCTATGAAGGAAGATTGAAAAAAATTGGGTTTGTTTAGTCTAGAAAAGAGAAGACTGAGAGGGGACATGATAACAGTTTTCAAGTATGTAAAAGGCTGTTACAAGGAGGAGGAAGAAAATTTGTTTTTCTTAACCTCTGGGGACAGAACAAGAACCAATGGGCTTAAATTGCAGCAAGGGAGGTTTAGGTTGGACATTAGGAAAAACTTCTAACTTTGAGGGTGGTTAAGCACTGGAATAAATTGCCTAGGGAGGTTGTGGAATCTCCATCATTGGAGATTTTTAAGAACAGGTTAGACAAACACCTGTCCGGGATGGTCTAGATAATACTTAGTCCTGCCATGAGTGCAGGGGACTGGACTAGACGACCTCTCGAGGTCCCTTTCAGTTCTATCAGTCTATGGAAAGGGGCCTCCCTAAATTCATTCCCTCCCACCCTACCAGACTTCATGAATGCTGATCATTTTTGGGACTCTATTAGCATGGGTATAAATCATGCAAAAATCAGGTCCCAGCTGAGATAAGCTTTATATAGCTCTTGCCGGTGGAGATGGCGGGAGACTTCCCATTAGTTGTCTTTGTAGGGCTGCTACCTACAGACCACAGTGGGCTCTAGTTCAAGTTTTCACCAAAATGAAGCATCAGATACAAAATTCAAAAGGAGTCTAGCTAATGCAGAGGGAACTACCCTAGTTGTTCAAGCCCCAGTTTTGCATCTGGTCATCAATTATTGTGGCAGATACCCTAGTGAATAATTATCATTATATTTTGCACCTGTATAGCATTGATCTGAAGACCTTAAAGTGCTCACAAGCGCTGATTGAGCCTCACAACCCCCCTGTGAGGTACATACATATTGTTATCCTCACTTCAAAACACTTTAATTACTTGCTTATGCTGTGTCACAGCTGTTCAGAAGAGCTGGGAATTGAACCCAGAAGTCCTGACTAGTGGTCCCCCTGTTTCGGAATGCATTCATTCCCTTTGTTCTGTGCTCCGTGGTCACTAGCTGGTGTTATAATCCTAGGCCAGACCCTCAGATGGTGTAACTTGATTTACTTCAGTGGGACTATGCTGATTTACACCAGTTGGGGATCTGGCTCACGCGGTAGAAGGCAACAGCACGAGAAAGGATAGGAGGAGAAAGTCTACTGTGGCCTGAGGAATAATGAGAAAGACTGTATTAGGTTGGCTGTATGTAGTTGATACAAGATGAGCTTATAGTTAGTATAGGTCTGAATTTTGCTTCTAAAATACAAATTGAGAGTTGAGTGAACACCCACCCTGCTTTCTCCAGGGTAATCCTTGTTGTGATGGGGTGATGGCCAGACAGCAAGGTTGTCCTCCTGAAATAACCCTCACAGCATTTGCACCATCATCACATCAGGAGGTTATGCCCTGGAGATGTTACTTGACCACTCTTGAGTTTATCTGGAATGGCCAGTGTCTATTACTAAATCTGCCAATGGCCTTGGGGAATTCATAGAATTTACGACCAGAAGGGACAAAGACTGTCGAGTCTGACCTTCTCTCTCTCCCAGGCCATTAAACACCAGCCAGTCACCCCCATACCAAGCCCAGCAGCCAGAATTAGACCAACATATCCCCAGGAGATTAAACTATTAAGTGCTACAGGCAGAGAACAGGTGCCACTGAGGTGCACCAGTGCCCACATCACTTTACTGCTCTGTGTCTGTGTTTACCCTCCCATATCTTCTGTCTCTTGTCTGTCTCTCACTATGTGTTTGCACAGTGATCATTCTTTTGTCTTGGTTTGGGCCTCTAGGTACGAGGCTATTATTAATAACAACAACAAACACTTAAAGGGAAGAATTCTACTTAGCTGTGTTTTGCTGTATTTCCAACTTATTTTCTTAAGTTGTCAATGGAAACGCCTCGTCCTGAGGTGATCAGATAACAAATTCATGATGCATGCAACCTGTATTACCAGGACCTTTGAGTGGCAGCTCTTCTAGGGGAAAATGCCACAGTCTACAGATGATATCATTGCTGAGATTATAATTGATGCTATAGCAATGTACTCTATAAGTCCATTCTGAAATATCACTGCCAGATATGAAGAAAAATTACCTGTGGGAGAATCTGTGTCCTTTCTGTTTGCTTACTGGAAGCTTAAAAAGCCAGTAAATCATGTTTTGTGTAATAAAAGGAGTGTTGTGTATTGTATTATCTGAAAATCTGTAAGCTTGCCAAAGCATCAGAGAATGGAAATTGCACCAGTCAGAGACGTGGCATCGTCAGCCCTGGACTAATGCCAAAAAGAACCTTCCCCGGAAGACTGAGGGATTAATGACAGTATAAAATCCAGTATCTCACAAATGATCAGGGGCTAGGCACAAATGTAACATAAGATTGGAAAGCTGAGACTCTTACTTCTCATCAGTGTATGGCATTTATACCTAGCCTTGACAGATAGTGAGCATTCAGTCCATAAGATCACATCATTCTGATTACTTTCATCTCTCCCCCACCCCCCGGCCTATCTCAAAGGCAATGTTATTTCTGAGAAACCACTCTTTTAGCTATATCAAGCATCTGTAAGCTTTGAACCCAGTTTCCAGATGGTAAAAGAATTCATGCGTCTTGTTTATTATTTGCATGATAGCAGTGCCCTCTGGCAGCACTGCAGATTGCTCCAAGATCATGGAGCTATTCTGCTAGGCACTGCCCAGATTCACAGGATGTTTTCTGGAGGTGTGATTGCAGCACAAGTAGACATACCGGAGCTAGCTCGAGTAACAAGAGCAGCGAAGCTGTGGCGGTAGGGTGGCTGCATGGGCTGCTCGCCCTGCCTGTCCAGAACGCTGGGTAAATACTTGCTCTACCTAGATCAAAGCTAGCTCAGTTAGGTCTCCATGTGCTGCCATTGTGCCTCTTGATTACAATGTAGGCATGCCTATAGTAAGACCTTGTCTACACGAGAACTTACTTCGGTATAACTTTCGTCACTCAGGGGTGTGAATAATCCCTCCACCCGCCCCGAGTGACGTAAATTATACCGACCTAAACGCTGGTGTAGACAGCGCTATGTTGGTGGGTGAGCGTCTCCTGCTGACATAGCGACCGCCTCTCATGGGAAGTGGCGTGATTAACTCTAGAGGAGAGCTCTCTCCTGTAGGCTTAGACCGTCTTCACCAGACGTGCTCCTGGGGCACAGCTGCTGCAGGGCACTTGCAGTGTAGATGTAGCCTTAGAAGAGAGTCCGTGTCTCAAAGAGCTTACCGTGCAAATAGACAAGAGCAGCAGGTATTACTACCTCCACTTTACCGGGGGAACTGAGGCACGGAGAGATTAAGTGATATGTCCAAGGTCACACAGGAGTCTGTGGTAGAGAACCTGGATTATGTCCTTGGGCCCAGTCCTTCACTACCAAACTCTCCTGCCCCTCATCCATGGCCGACCGCATATCCGTTGTTAAAATCATGTCAGAATTGAAGTGTGGGGAAACTAGATGAAATTTGGAATAACATGATTTTAGTAAGTCAGATCTCAGGCCTTCCAGGTCTGGAAATGCTATACAAATTTTTGCAGCCCCAATAGGCATCTCTGAGCTGAAAGACAAGCGACTGAGCCCTGCTGGGGGGTGTCAGCATGGTGTGTATTCAGAGGGGTATTCAGTGTCTGTCTTTTGTCTTTACACAGGTGACAGCTGGTGGAAGAGCGAATTACTATGTGTCGTACAAAAGGGAACCCTTCGCTCAAATTAAATTGCCCAAATACTCACTACCAAAGGTAAATGAACCTGTTATCAACATAGTCTTGAGATGTGCAGCATCTTAAACAGCGCAGTGGAGGAGCTGTGGTTTGTTTGTGACATGGACCAGAGCTACAGGGGAATTCACTTCTGCTGATTGCCATTTGCTGTGGTCACTCAGGTTTTGAGGATCGACCCAAAAGCTAGTCCCCAAAAGTACATGCTGGTGTGTTTGCCCCTCACTTACATTGACCGATAGGGCTCTGGGAAAAAAGGAACAGGTTGTGAACATTTTCTTGCCTTTCGGTGATACTTAGAAAGGCAGGGAGGAATACACTGAAGTGAATTCACCCACCTGAACTCAGAGAATGTTACAGCTAGTGGTGAGTGCCAGTTAGAGCCAATTATAACCTGACCAGCCTGCATCTAACACCTCTCACAAGTCTTGCTCTGTTCTCCTAAGGTGGAGATTTTGCCTCTTGCACATGCCTTATGAAGCTCTGTGTTTCATGGGCCGTACCTAAGACATTTAGAAAGCATGACCCATGAGGAGAGAATGGGGCATATTTAGTCTTGAAAAGAGAAGTCTGAGGGGAAACAGGCTTCAAATATGTAAGAAGTTATTATAAAGAGGATGGTGATCGATTGTTTTCCATGTCTGCTGAAGGTATGGCAAGAAGTAATCAGCTTGATCTGCAGCAAGGGAGATTTAGGTTAGATAGGACAAACTTCCTACGTCTAAGGGTAGTTAAGGCCTGGAACAGGTTACCTAGGGAGGTTGTGGAATCCCCATTATTAGAGGGTGTTAAGAACAGGCTCGACAAACACTGGTCAGGGATGGTTTTCGTCCTGCCTCAGCATGGGGGGAGGGACTAGATGACCTCCTGGGGTCCCTTCCAGCCCTACATTCATTTCTATGATTCTATAACATAAGAACAGAGAGGGAGAGGGGGAAAGGCCAGAATACCATGTACTTCGGCAATCCCCAGCAGGTGTGTGGTCCCTGAGGGAACATAGCCATCTAGTGCAATGTAGAGCACCCTTAGGTTATGTCTACCCTACAAGGCAGGGCTGTGATCAGCTCACATTCACTTCTCATAGAAACTCGATGAGAACTAGCATGAGTGTAAAGAGGGGTGTCGCTGTGACAGGATAGCCAGCAGTGGCATGGCTTAGCTGCGTAGAGTACAACTGTTCTTGGAACGACTGGGTACCTACTTGCTGTCACGGCGCATTCTACCGTGGCTACGCTACTGTTTATACTTAACGCTCTGTGTGCAAGCTGAGGAGTCACGCCCCTACTTTGTAGTGTAGACGTCCCCTTAGTCCCCTTTTTATCTGTGCCTGGAACGGGGCAAGGACTCAAGGAGGTATGATTGGCTCCCTAAGAGCCTCCAGCCCCTCTACAAAGGAAGCTGTGTATAAGATAATCTCGCCCTTGGAATGCTTAGAGCACACAAAACCGCTGCATGGCTGATAGTCACTGCTCTGGAGATGCCTAGAACTGAAGAGTTAGGGGTGGCATTGTATGTCAGGGAAGCTGGTGGTTCTGGTAGCAGCACTGTTCCTGGATGGGCCTTGCCAGCTCTTTCACCAGCACTAAATGCATCCAATCAGTCCTCGGGGTGTAATAGGATTCTTTTGTGCACCACTTGCTGGGACGGGCTGACAGATTAGGAAGTGCACTCTTGGTCCTGGGGCAGAAAGATGCCTCATCTCAGCAGCAGTGGAGGATTTGCTCCTTGTCTGCCGCATACTGAATCGGAACAAACCCACACTGGACTCCACACTAGATCCAACCACGGGGCGCTGTGTTTGGCTGCCATCACCATGCAAACGTATTTTCTCGTGGCTGTTCTTCAGTAGATTGGAACAAACAGTTTCTGGAGACAGCTGTCCCATCACTGGGATGCCCCATTAAAAACTGGGAACCATCCAGCTCTCTATCCTAAAGCAGCAGCGTCTAGACGGCCACTTCATGGATTGCCGTCAGAAGATGCCCCATGCTATGACAGGAGGCAGGAGACAGTAGCTGCATCGCTATCAATGCCCTTTATTGGCTGATGTTATCATGGATTGTTGGCCTCTGTGGAAAGGGGTGTGGGGCAGCCCTCTAGTTCTGATATGCCGTATAAAACCATGACTGCTTTTTGTCATTTTAAAAATGGAAACTGCTTGTAAGCAAGGTGTCATAGTGAAGTCTTTTTAGAAGCATAAAGGATCCTTGTTTACTCTGCCTTTGGTCACCAGTACAATCATCTCTTGCAGTAATAACTGTCCTGTCAGCTGTTGATTAATGAACCCTGCCAGAGTTGGATATTTGTTAGGCTAGCACTATGGATAATGCAACATCTCCACTTTCACTGGTCAAGTAGATTGAGTTGCTGGGGTGATTTGCTTTATTCTTACATTTCTTCATCAGTTCATTGCCAGAGTGAATTTAATACATTTTTAGGGTTCAAGGAATTAAAAAAAAAAAGGTTCGGGATGAACCAGGCATCCTGATTCAGATCTTGCCCCCATTGAGGTCAGTGGCAAAGCTCCCATCAATTTCACAGGTGCAGGCTCAGACCTGTTAGGGCAGAGGCTCTGAAAGGTTCCCTCCTGGTGTCACTTTGAGGGGCTGTCTGAGGTTACCCTGAAACAGCTCTATCTAATCTTCCTAAACGATCCATGTAGGATAGCACAGAAGATTCAGGTGCATTCTGTATAGGAAGGGTACGTTGGATTGACAGTTTCCCCCAAACACTCTCCCCAACCTTATTTTACGATAAGCCATCTGGGATGCTAGCACAGGTGTGCTGACCTGAGCTGCACTCTCACATTTGACTGCAGTGTAGACATTCACTCAGATAAATTACCTTATAGTCTCTCCCGCCTCTTTGGGCATCGGTTAAATACAGTTTGTTTGTGGACAAAGATAAAGTCCCACAATATCTGTGGACGAGCCGGTCTTAAAAGTTCCTTGGTGCAGAATTAGAAAAGGGATTAATTGAGATTCCTTGGGATCCTG
Source organism: Lepidochelys kempii (assembly GCF_965140285.1). Taxonomy (NCBI): domain Eukaryota; kingdom Metazoa; phylum Chordata; order Testudines; family Cheloniidae; genus Lepidochelys; species Lepidochelys kempii. The sequence goes on along the minus strand of NC_136386.1, from coordinate 119,246,914 downwards.
GGGAATTCACTTCCCAGAGATTTAAAATAGATACATTAGGAGCCTTACTTTGCCAAAATGCTGTTGGCAACCGAAAAACACCGTCATTGCTAAGGCTTTGTCTAGACCACCAGTTGAGTTTGTGGCAAGCTGGGGTGTAAACCTACAGTGCACTAATGTGCCACACCCTTTCCCTGTGGACCCAAATGCCATGCACTAGAATTTCCCTGGTGTACTTTAATTTGCCTGCTTTGAAATGGGAGTAGATCAGTGTGCACTGGGAAAATGTCGTGCATGGTACCTGAGTCCACATGGACAATTAGTGCATGGCACACTAATGTGCTGTAGATTTACATCCCAGCTTGCCCCACACTGTTTGTTTAGATGAACCCTAAGTGACCCCAACTTTGGCTGAGTCACCAGAGATGGCAAGGGTTCAATGGGCCTAGAGCCTGATCTGCCCTCTGAAATGTGGAAACGAGCCCTCTCCAAGAGAATATTAAGCAACATTAGTGGTGTTTGGAAAATGTCTTAGTATTAAACTAAAAGAGGGAGACTGATGTTGGGCCATGAAGCTGTTAAGGTCTTGGCCACCAGCTGCAATCCAGCTCAGATGACAGCTGGTTGGTGGCCCACGGTAAGTAAGCTAGTGGATCCCAATCCAGTTCTCAGCAGACAAGTGTCCGGTTGCTAAATTCATCCTGGCCATTAGCAAAAAGCGCTACCAAGGTTGGCAGTCTCAGGAGAGATGTGGTGGAGATTTGAGCTCGTTCCATCCTCCTGCAAGTGGTTCTCCTCCTGCTCAGGACTCAGGCTTCTGTAGTGTGAGGGAAGCTAGCACTCCTACTACTCTTACTATACCTTACTCGGTGGACAAAGATAGGATTTCAGGCTCCAGCTCATGAATCTTTCAGGCATGATAAAATTGACTTTCAAATTCATAAATAAAAAATGAAGCTGGATGGAACTCCTTGAAGCTACTGAGAACAAGGACTGCAGAGACCCTTAACCCACCCTGTGGCCATTGAAAACCCCCCAGCAAAGTCACGTTGGTGGTAATTTATTGGCTTGGTCTAACAGAAAATTGTTTAACATCTTCTATAACTCATGCTCCTTCTCGACTCTTTCATAAGTCACAGTAATTACTGTGTGTCCCAAAGGGCAAAGACATATAAAGATCCACGGTAATAGGCCTTTTGTCTTCCTCTAACAGGACATGCATATTATTAGCACGGATGAGAATCAGGTGTTTGCAGCTGTGCAGGAGTGGAACCAGAACGATACGTACAACCTTTATATATCTGACACCCGAGGTGTCTACTTCACGCTGGCCTTGGAGAATGTGAAGAGCAGCCGGGGACTGGAGGGAAACATCATCATAGACCTTTATGAGGTATGTAGTCAAGGTCACCTTGTAGCACCACCCCTGCATAAGACAGGAGCCATCTGCCAGTACAGATGAGTGTGTAAACCTCTTAGCATCCTTCCAGGACCTTCAGTTATTTTGGGAATATCCCCCAGAATGAACACATGTTCTACCCTCACAAGATCCTCCTTGTGTACTAAAATGGAGCTGGTCCCTGAAGAAATCAGTGTTTTATGCTGGACCAGTGCATGCTGGGATAGATTAAATGCATGCTGGGATAGATGTGGGCAGGGAATTTTAGGAGTTTGTTGCTTCCTCAATCATGTTACGTTGCAAATGAGGAAGAAAACAGTTTATTCATGTGAAGTACAAGGTTCATATTTCCCCCCGATTCTCTGTCCCGTCAAGCACAGATTCGACGTCTAAAATAAAAGGCTATATTTTCGTAAGTACTTAGCCTTGGCCTAACTTGAGCTCCCTTTGACTACAATGGGAGCAGAGTTAGGCCAACCCTGAGCACCTTGGAAAATCCTGCCCAAAAGATTCTGAAATCTGAATTTAACTCAGGATGGGCAGCAAGAGGCACTTTTTCTTTTAATCTTGTCAAATCACACGGTGTTATTAGTAGCTGTTATTTCTGTTTATTACTTGCATTGTCTGTGACCGGGATCCCATTGTGCTAGGCAGGGGTGCTGGACTGGGGGGACCAGGAGGTCATGGCCCTCCCACTTTTTACCGGAAGAGGGGGTGGAGAGGAGCGAGTGGGAGGCGGGGTCTTGGGGGAGGAAGAGGCAGCACAGGAGCGGAGTCTCAGGGGAAAAGGCAGTGGGGTCTTGGGGGAAGAGGCAGTGGGAGGGTGGGCCCTCTGGAGGAATGGGTGTCATGAGGGCGGAGGCTCAGGGAGAAGGGGTGGTGCGGGGGAGGGGGAGCCTCGGGGGCAGTGCAGTGCAGGGCCACAGTCCAAGCCCCTTCCCCCCACACTTTTAGGGCATGTCCGCCGCTCCTGCTGCTAGGTAGAAACACATAACAAAAAGATGGTCTCTGCCCCCGAAAACTGGCAGTCTCAGTATTCGATGAGAGGCGGCAGGTGGATACTGGGAGCATGAGGCGGCAGAGCGAAGATGAGAGACAGAGGAGAGAATAAGGCAGCAATATGGCAGTGCCGGCCAGCGTGATAAGCAGTTCTCAGTGCACCAACTGCCTGACCGTTCTCAAGTTGTTGGTAAGCCTCACGACAAAGGATTGCAGCGGTGCCCAGAGGCTCCAATCAGAATCATTCTCCTTGGTACCGTGCAAGACAAGGGCTTGATCCTTCAGACACTTGCACACATGCCTAACTTTACTCTCTTGAGCAATCCCTTTGGCCTGCCCACAGAAGCCTTGGTGCAGGAAAACACTTCAGCACGTATTTGAGCATTGCAACTTTGATGGGATTTAAGCATGTCCTTAAAGTTGAGGATGTGCTTAAGCACCTTTGTGACCAGGAAGGCTTTCCTGAATTGGAGCCAGAGAAAGGGACCACTCCATATGAGCAAAAGTGGCAAAATCTCAGGCTTTTAAATTACTATGATTAAAAAAAAAAGATCCTAAATTCATCTGCTGAGGAAGCATTCCTCAGGAGATGAGATAAAAATTCAGTGAGGAGTCTTGCAAGCATCAATTTTGTATAGGATTTGATAGGATAGTATTGAATTCCCCTGTGGATTTTCAAAACAGGTCTCTATCTTTCATCAGATGATGTTGGCCGCTCTGCCAGGCAGTCACTCTTCTAGGTTTCATTGAGATATTTTTCCTTGTGAGAGATATATTTCTCCTCCTCATTCATAGAAGAGACGCTGTTTATAAGGAATTCAGTCATCTGATAGCAGTGTAAATTACATTGGTGTGCTACCTTCGCATTCCTGTTGGTGGAAAGTTCCTGGAGAGAGGTTTTTTCTAAGAAGTCCTCCCCCCAACAGCCTTGCCCTGTTTGCAGCCTGCACACCGTACCTTGTGCAAGGCTGAGCCTATGGTCCCAATCTCACTCTCAAAGATCCTTTCCCCACTCACGATGGTCAGTACCGCTGTGAGGCACGTTGGCAGTGCCGTGCGGGGAATCTTGCATGGCTGCTGCTTGTGCCGTAACTGCCCTGTGAATACAGAGGGGACATCCGCTCCCAAGCCTGTCTAATCAGAAGAATTGTTTCCTTTATATTGGAGGGGAATTCCAAAACCTGCCCAGGTGCTGGTGCGGGGGGTGGAGTGCTGCTGTTCTTGTGTATTATTTGTATTGCCAGAGCACCCAGGAGCCCCGGGAACAGACCAGGAGCCCATTGTGCCAGGCGCTGTACAAACACAGAACAAAGACAGCCCTAGTCCCCAGGGGGCTGACAAGCAAAGTAATGGAATACAGCTCCCAGGACACAGAACTAGCGGCTGGAATAGCCATTGTGTCCCCTTTCTACATACCTAATGCTCTGTATGGGCTCGCGTAGACGAGGTGGCTTGACTCCCGCTAGCCCTGGTAACGATAGCAGCGAAGACTGCACGGAGCAGGTTTCAGCGTGGGTCGTGTAAGCGCAGCACGGCCCTTGGGAATGTGCTGGACTCAGCTACATTTGTTGGTGCACAGCTGAGGTGCTGGACTCACTAGCCAGTGCTGCGTTATTTTTGCCGCTGCTAAGCTGGAGTCAAACTAGCTCAGCTATGTGAGTTGGGGCACAGCTTTTACCATGTAGACGTATCCTGTGTAAGGGGCCCTGCAGGCTCCCCCAGCTGTTAGCAGTGTGGTCTGGGAGGTGTATTCCCCCTCACTCCATCCCTCGCATCAGCACATCTGCGGACATACCCGCAGACCCCCAAGCCTGCTCATCTTCCTCTATAGCCTGCCCATCCTGCCACCCTCTCTGCTGCCATGCAGGGAGATCCAACAGAAATGGGCAGCTTGCAAGGGGTGTGTACCTCCTCAGCATCCCTAACCCCGCCTTCCTCTTGCATACTGAGATTGCAACAGTCCCTTATCAGCCATGTAGACACCTTCCAGACTTGCCCTCATTAGAAATAATGCAAGTGGTTCCCTCCCCCGCCCCCTTGTTCCTCTAGTGGCTGCATGGGTTGCACGGACTCTGTTGCAGAGAGCTCGCCCTCCTGAGGGTCCCGAATGGAGCCTTGTTCTTGCCTGTTCGCCCGATGTGCTTTTCCATCTCTCTCCATTTTTCCTAGGTAGCAGGGATCAAAGGCATATTCCTGGCTAACAAGAAGATAGAGGACCAGATAAAGACCTACATCACCTACAACAAGGGCAGAGACTGGCGCTTGCTGCAGGCTCCTGACACCGATCTGAGAGGGGGTCCTCTGCACTGCCAGCTGGTCAGTGGCAGAACTTTTCCAATGTGGAATTGACAAACCATTCAGGGCTTCATCCTTTAGCCCTCATGCAGGCTAAGCCCCTAATGAAGCCAGTGGCCTTCTGGCCAGCATGAGGACTGCAGGATCAAGTGCTCCGAAATAGAACCCAGTTTGTGAGCTGCATCCTCAACTGGTGTAAACTGATGTCGCTCCACTGCAGTCAGTGAACCTACATCGCTTTGCACAAGCTGAGGATCTGGCCCTACATATTTAAAAGGAATCGGGTCCCAATGTTTCCCTGTTTGTTTCCTGTCCGGTTTTGGACTGCTGGGTACTGAGGAAGTTAAGTCCGTTTCTGTTCTTATAAATACATAGATTTTAAAGCCAGACAGGATCATCATTAGCCTGTTGTCTGACCTCCTGGATCACACAGGCTGGAAAATTTGATATCTGAAAAGATCTGACAGGGAACTGCATGAGACCACCATATTGATTTTAAAAAACAACAGCAACAAAACCCAAGCCTGAACTCCCCTTCCCATGATTCAGCAGAACTGTTCCTCTTTTTCATGCAATTCATTTTTAAGGGTGGGGAGTGGGAAAATATAACACAACATACACACTATTCTGTAAGACTATTAGACCTCTCCTGGCTGAGGGGAACATTTTTGGAAGGATCTCGGCATAACTAGCCAGCACTCAGAAGCGGATCGCTTGCTGTTTCTCTGATCATGGTTTTTGTGTATTAAAGATTATTCTCTCCACTTCCTCCCCTTGGCAGCCTTTTTGTTCTTTGCACCTGCATTTGCAAATCTCAGAGAATCCATATACATCAGGAAGTATCTCCAGCAAGGAGACAGCTCCCGGGCTTGTGGTGGCTACAGGTATCAATTTTGTTTGTGCTTTCACCCTGTTCAGCCATGCCTTACCTAGACTCCTTCAGGGGAACTACAAAACTGCTGCTTCTTTTAGCTGTTCAGTGGTTTGCAATGTCAAAGCTTATCTTGGCTGGGTGAGCGGTGTGGATTAGTGAGCAGAGGGTGAGGCTGACAAGGAAACCTGACAAATGTATTTGTCACAGAGCTGTGACGTTTTCCAGGTGGGTATCGGCGTCCTATGTGTGACATGCATATGTCTGTCCATGTGTGATGTGTATGTGTGCTTGTGTGAGTGTATAAATATGTACACCGGGCCTCATTCTTCTCTTGTTTGCACCAGTTTTACACTGATGCCACTCCACTGGCTTTAGAGGAGTTGTTCTTCATTTACGCCCAGGTGGGCGAGAGGGGAATCAGGCTCGCACGCTGGGCCAGAGGATCTGGCCTAGTGTAACTGAGAGGCTATTTTTATCAAGTTAGAGGTTTACAGTGACTTTCTAGCTTTCTTTTCACTTAATGAACCACCTTGGCCCTGGACGGTGCATTATGTGTGGTTGCTCTGGGCCGGTCTGTGACGCCTTGCTTTGGCAGGTTGCAATGCTTTCATGACAGCCTGTTGGAATCTTGAATGCCACCGATAGGCCGATCCATTGTAATTAATCTGACAACCATCGCAGCCCTGTTTTGCTTCATTTGCCTGCTCACAGTAGGCAGCCTAATCAGGATGGACATAGTAACTTGGCGTGACTTGAAGCTCCCACAATGCTTAGCCCTGTGGGAACTGTTTGGGGGTAACAAAGCGCTTTCGGAATGACTGTCACTGGGGAGAGCTTGCAAATGCAGTAGAAATGTGTAATTTCACACACATGCTAGCAGTTTAATATCCTTTTTTTTTTTTACCTAGGGACCCATAGCGGAACCCTCCCTCTTCTGGCCAATACTTACTCACTTGAGTAGTCCTGTTGCCTGTGATGGGATTGCTTAGATGAGTAAGGGAGTAAAGACCCAAAGCAGTCATACTACAGTGAATTGCAATAGCTGAAACATTCTGTTCATAATGTAGTTGAGTCCTAGTTGTTTCTGGCAGTTACACGCTGAGCAGGTTTTATGTTGTTAATTGTAGCTTTAGCTTGCAGTTGTTTCATTTTCACACGTCATCAGTGTGAATTTGCACTGGGGTAAGCAGTGTGTCCTACTCACTCCCTCCCCAGCACTACAACCATGGAGATCTGTGGCTGCTTTCACAATTTGCCCCCATCTCTTTCTATCAAGGGCGTATTTTTCCTATTAATGGTAATCCAAGAAAGTGTGTCTGGGCTCTTGTTTTACCCTTGGGGTTTCCCATTCAATCTGTTGGTGGGAGCTTGGGCAGACGAGGGTTGTGGACACCAGCTGTTGGATAAAATCAGAGCCTTATTGTACTCAAACATTAGTCCAAATTCAAACTGAACTGACCTTTAGTTAGATTGGGTCAATCCATACAATTCACAATTTCATCTAAACACCCCAAAATTCCAGGAAGTTCAGTTGCAGGATGCTAGCTCAGATCCATCTCTTCTCTTTCTACGGTTTGTTTCCATTCTCATGCACTTCTGTGCTTCTGTATTCCAGCCGGCACTGGAAATTGAACCAAAATCCTGAGAGAGAGCATGCTCTTGCAATATTTATGGCCTGGCTTTTAGCAAGGAAGGTACTGTATGTTTTGCAAAAGATCCTCTCCTCAAGAGTTCTAGCTCAATGTTCCAGATCGAAGAGGTTCAGGTTATTTGGGTTAAACGTCCCAACTTTGCAAAGTTTATCCAAACTAAACTGTCAGGTGCTGGCAGCCCACTCCTCCCCACAGCGAGTGTGTATAAACAGTCATGGCTCATGATACAGTTCTTACAGTGGCCTTTATTCTTACTGAATTCTCTAGGAAGCAGATAAGATGCCAGAGGCAGCAAGAGAATGAGGTCCTAGGCAATGGTCTAGATTATTAGACAATAAGTTTCTTTTCAAGCTGTCACTGCACGGGATGAAAGCTTCATTTGTTTAACAATTAACCTTTAAAAGGCAGAACCATCATTTCTGTGTTGCTGCCTTGTGCAATAAAAGGCTTAACCTGGTGGGAATTGTCACATCTGTTTCTGTTAACCACGGTCAACAGCTGCACTGCATCAGCACAGACAATCCAAATTACCCATCACAAACTTATTCTCATAGGTCTTGTCTTTGCTCTGCTTCCCTGGGAAAGTTTCCACTTTTTCACGGCCAGTGCGACAGCTCCGCCAGGAGTAATAATGGTGGGAGCGGTAGCCTAGATAGAAGATCGCTGGCCTGACTCTTTAGCAGAGAAGAGGCACATATCAGCCTCTCGATCCACGCTTGTCAGGACCAAGGACCTGATCCAAATCGTATTAAAGTCAATGGAAGTCTTTCAGTTGACTTCAGTGGTCCAAATGAGGCTAAAAGGGAGAAAGGAAGGGATTCATAAATCAGGGCTATAGAGACAAAAACATCTGGAAATGGTAGTGATGGAGTTCCAGCAAGCAAGAACTCGCTTCTCTTTGCTACCAGCCATAAACCCCAGTTGGACAGTTGGTTTCCAGACCTTGAGGCTTAGAGACGAAAATATCCAAAGGAAAACCTGATTCAGTATGGCAGTTCCTATAAAGAAGGCATCTAAAAGTCAAGCTTCAGGGCATAATCCAACCTCTGACTCTTTGGGGTGAAGAGGAAACTTTCCCCTACAGGCAGGTCAACCCAAAACTGCCTGTTGCAGGGTTTCTTCTACTTTCAGCTGAAGCAGCTAACACTGGCCACGCTTGGTGGTCACAGGACAATGGAGTAGATCAGTGTTCTCAAACTGTGGGCTGTGACCCCATTTTAATGGGGTCACCAGGGGTGGCATTAGACTTGCTGGGGCAGAAGCTGAAGCCTGAGCCCCACGGCCCAGGGCTGAAGCCGAAGCCCCAGGGCTTCAACCCCGGGTAATGGGGACAGGTTACAGGCCCCCTCACCTGAGGATGAAACTCTTGGGCGTTGGCTTTGTCCCCTTGCCTGAGGTAGTGGGGCTTGGGCTTTGGCAGGGCTTGGGCAGGCTCTGGCTTCCATCCCCCGTCCTGGGATCAAGTAGTAATTTTTGTTGTCAGAAGGGGGTCGCAGAGCAATGAAGTTTGAGAACGCCTGGAGTAGATGGACCAAAGGACTAAGGGAGTGTGGTAATACCTGTGTTCCTGAAACTGATACCAAAACCTTTCTTGAATCACCTCATAGCAGGCGCCACCCTGTTCCTCAGGTTTTATTTTTGGAAACAGGAGTGTCACAACAACTTGGCTAGTTTTATCATCTCTGATCCTGATGGGAGCTTGTCAAGATGCATCTGGGCTTTAATTCCTCATTTTCCATCGTTAAATGTCAGGAGTGCAATTAACATTTTCATTAATCTGTTTTTATTGTGCTCCTTTTGAGTCTACAGATGTGTAGGAGTGAATCTTCCCTTCTTACTGTTTTTAGAGGAAAAATATCAGGAAAATTATACCCTAGTTTAAAAATATCTTAGCTGTCGGGAGAGGGAATTTTATGGATCAGTGGATATGGAATGTGCTGTGGAGTCTTTCATCCATTGGTTCAACCCCCAACAGTGTTCATATTGTCTGTGAGCCATTACCATTTGAGGGCCTTTCAGTGGTATATGTGACTGAGTTAGTTCCCTTAGTCTACTTTGTAGGGTACAGACATCCATGCTATAGAACCCCCCAACTGGCACAGATTAGCAATCTTGTTGGCAGACTTGTCAGGAAAACCAGTTAACTGCGTGGAGTCTGAATAGAAAGTTTACTCTGGAAGATGGCTCCTCCAGGGTAATGGGGAGGTAGGGTGACTTACACACTGCTACTTTGCACAAGCAGAAGACTTCAGTCTCCAGGACTAACGCTCAAACCACTGAGCTATCTCTCCCTCTTTATCGCTTTTATTGCCAGCTCATTTGGTCCTGGGTCATTCTTTACACCCTAGCTCCACCAAGATGTAGTTCATATGAGAAACAGGCCAACCCTTGACAGAGAGACATTGGTAATTTCACCATAAGCCTCATCTGTTAGGCTTCACTGCAAGCCACGAGTGAACGCAGCAGGAGGTGCTGTTTGCTAGGTGCACTGCTTCTGAGATCAGTACGTTGGTCCATTTGTTTTTTGGAAGAATCCTGCGGTGAAATCTGATCCTCACTGAAATCATTGAGTGTTTCATCATTGACTCCAGTGGGACCAGGATTTCACCCTTGAACTCCAGCTCTGATGAAGTGAAGACAGTATGAATAATTTGATTTGGGTCGTGTGAATTTGTCTTTTTGCTTGAATTTGCATGAGATATGGTGATAGGAAGAATTAAATGTTTTCATGACAAAATACTGCAAACACTAGGTGAATGCAGAGACGCGCTTTGGTGCAAAATTTTCAGAAAAAATTACTGATTTGCATACACAGTTGTCATGATTGCAACCATGGCATACAATAGACATGTGGTTGTATTTGTGCTTTCCTGAAAATGTAGGCCTTAACACAGAGCAGTCCAATCATGTGTATCTCATGTTTGCAACATTCTCCTATCTTAATCCTCCCACCTGTCCCAGGGTGTTGTCATATAATCCTGGAATTAAGACAACAAAAAACTTTGGTTAAACCAGTTACCGCTGATTTCCTGCAAAAATGTGATTTCCCCCCTCCTGCCACACAAGAACTTACGGAATCCACTTGTGTTTCAGGCAACATTGGCTCTGAACTCTCATATACCGATATCAGCACGTTTATATCTTCTGATGCCGGAAACTCGTGGAGACAGGTACAGTCATATGTGGGGAAAGGGAGCTGTGGGCCTTTTGCAAACTTTTCCAGCTGCTCTCTGGGCCTCAAATGGCTTGAAAAGCTCACACTATACCTGACTTGTTTCCAGATCTTTGAGGAAGAATACAATGTGTGGTATCTCGACTGGGGTGGTGCACTTGTGGCCATGAAGCACACGTCAATGCCCATCCGGCATTTGTGGTAAGGCTGTTTCCCTTGCTTTGAGAATGTTCTCTGGTGGGGGGAAGGGTCTAAACTGGAATTGTCCTAAATATAATTAAGATCTCCTAGTTCTGGAGTGGATCCTTCTCCCTCCTGCTGGTTATGCAATATAGGTACCCAGAACACTAAGGAGCAGATCAAATAATCTCTTACTCAGCTACTAGAGAAGTAATTCTCCAACTGTGATCATCTGCAGAGCACTTTGTGGTGGCCCACAGAAGTCTGGGGAAATCACATGATTCTGGTCCTTCATCTTGTCACTAGCTGCTTTCCACAGGTGTTTAAGGTTGAGGCCTCCTGAGTTACACACTTTGGGTCAGATTTTCCGACAAGTTTGGCTCTCCATTAGGTAGCAAAGTCAGTGACCAGATTTTAAAAAAACAAAGCCAGGCTCTTATGAACGTTCTTCCCTGAGTGACATCCTGCACAGCCTCATTGATTACAACGAGTGTTGGTTGCAAAGTCCACGCATCATTTGGCCAGCAGTTGCAGGGGATTACTGAAAAGGATACCTTTTTATTGGTGTGAGTGTGTGTCGGCACTGGAGTCAGGAAGAGGGGTTTGCGGGTGATAATAAAGAGGAGCAAGAGGATGGATAAAATGTGTATGGGAGCAAGGGAGGAAAGGAAGGATTACCAGATGGTGGAGGAGCAAAGCGGGAGGGGACCAGATGGGACAAGGAGATGGAGTGAAGAACAGAAGGAGACAGGGTGATTGACTGGATGCAAAAAGGACAACACATTCATCTCACAAAAGACTGACAGAAATACAGAGATACTTTGCTAATGTTACTTGCCCCATTTAAGATCCCGCTGCAGTTTGCCAGAGAGAGATTGGTGAGCACAAATGGGATCGGGAGCTCAGGGTGGGTTTTGAGATGCTCGCTTTGTTCAAGATGTAGTTCTTACTCTGAAGTCGTTTGAGAAGCCTGTGCACTCGAAACACTGCCCAAACCATCTCCTCCACCTGCTGAACTTTGCAGGAGTTGGGATGTAGGTCTAAACTTCACAGTTGGCCCTCATGACTACAGGACTTCACGCTGTTATGGGCTGAGCTTTCTCCGCTTCCGCTGAGATTAACAGGAGTTCACGGCGCTGAGCATCTCAGTGCATGGAACCTACGGTGAGGCAAACCAGACCCCTGGCGCAGAACCTCCACCAGAATTTGGGTGAGTGGGATATGGTTCGGAACTTCAAAGCCGCCCTATTTTTCAACCAAAGAGATGACAAAGAGATGTCAGGGTTGATGTATTTTCAAGCCATGAGCCTGAATGTCTCCTTTTGAAGCTGGAGCCCTCCTGAACTTTTAATTGAACAAACATGCAATAATTACATGCATTACACATTACAGAGTGCACTTGCTGTATAGATGTGTGGGGGCAGCAGGCTCAGTGTCTGCAGTAGATAAGTGGAATTGCTGACAGATGCCTAAATTAGCATCACCTTCAGTCTTGTATCTTGGGTGACGTCGGAGCACGGCTAATGAACTGACCTGCCCAACTTTTGAAGTTGTTACGGAGGAAATTTAACAGAAATCATCTTCAGAGCTGAGGTTCATATTCTTCTGTGAATGAGAGACCCCTCTCTTCTGATCGCTGACCAGCACTCTTGTCTCCACACGCAACACAAACGTAAAAGGAAATAGAGCTTTCAGTCAAATAAAAGAAGAAAGTAATGGTGTTTGGCCACAGTAATGAGATGCTAAGGTCTCTCCCACTTGATTCATTAATACACAGAATCCTTCAGTTAAGTAACATCCAGGCAGAAGCCAGGGGATTCAAGGCTCAGGCTAAGCTGTTGTCCTTCATACCATGATGTTTTAGGAATGCACTTTATTAAGATCATTGATGGTTGCCTCTTCACCTCAAAGCCTTACATCCTTCCTTGCCACAGCCAGGCAAATGGCTCTATAATAACTTCCACTAGGGGTTTCCAGTAGGGTTTGAACCTTCTCCATCAAAGCACACACTTCTACCGCTTGAATTAAAGGAGTAACTCCATTAGCTTCACAGCAGTAGCAGACTGTTTTTGTCACTGTGAGTTAGCCACAAGAGATGGATGCAACACACACTTTACAAGCAAGTTAAATTTCTACCACACAGAGAAGACAGGATGCAATTGGCTCAGATTCAATTCCGTTTTTCCTTTTCTTTCTGGCTAGTACCAAGCAAAATATTCTGAAGGCACTAGAATTTGTCTAAGATCTTGTTAGCATAAGGAGTAGGATGGTCCAGTGGGTTAAGCCGAAATCTACCCCCCCCAACAAGGTCCTAATCCAGGTTTTGCCACCGACTCAGTGTATGACCACGAGCGAGTCATTTAATCTGGTTGTGCCTTGGTTTTCCCATTTGTAAAATGGGGGACGCTGAACATTGCCCTCCTTTGTAATGCGCTGTAAGCAGCTGGAATACCGCATCGACACAAAAATGGCTGCAGCAAGCAAGGCCGTTCCTTCTGGGGTTGGTGTTTGTGACCAGAAAGTAAAATAAATGACCAGGCTTATGACCCAATACACTTACCTTCTCTGTGCAGCCCAGCTTTTCCCTCCCCATCTGCCACTTTTATTGCCCTCCCTGGAGCACCTGTATATGAGGCAGGGCTGGGGGAGCTGAGCTGGAGTTAATCTCTTGTTCACTCACACTAGGCTGACCAGATAGCAAGTGTCAAAAATCAGGATGGGGGTGGCGAGTAATAGGTGCCTATGTGAGACAAAGACCCCAAAATCGGGACTGTCCCTATAAAATTGGGACATCTGGTCACCCTAACTCACACCCAGTGGTCCCTCAGCCTCTCACAGGTGCTTTGTGACAGCACTAGATGAGGAATACATTATGCAGTCAAACAGCCAGGGTGCTGCCATACCCGTGAGCTCCAATCTGTCTGCACAGAACCCCTGTGAAGGCAGTGGAGCGCCATGTGGACGCAGGGCTCGCTGCAGGATCGGGGCCGGAGCATTTGCATGTGCTCATGGCCCGTTAGAGGCCAGATTCTGACATGCTCGCTCACGCTGGCCACGCTTTCCATAAAGGGTGGTTGATAAAGGATTCCTCAGTGAGCGATTGCCATTACAAGCCACAGGCAGGAGCAGCCTGTGTTCTGGAAGGTTCTAAGGACACCAGTAGATGGTTCTACGGGACCTGTTGAGCTGCTGGATTCAATGACAATCTATACTTAGTGGCTGGCTCTTTATGAAACTTCTGCTCAGTGGTGCTGGAACACTTTTAATAGAGGGGGTGCTGAAAGCCAGCCCCCTTACTCCTGTCTGCACCTCCGCCCCCGAGCTGGGGCTGGGAGCAGGGCCGTGTCTCCGGGAGGGGGTGACCCAGACAGGGGTAAGGGGCCAAGGCTGGGGCCACAGCTGGGGGCAGGTCTGGGGCCAGGAACAGAGCCGGGGCCGGGGCTGAGGCTAGGGGCGGGGCCAGGTTTGGGGTGCAGGGCCAGGAGTGGAGTCCCGGGTGCTGGGATGGCAGTGGGGACCCCGGCAGCGGGTGTGGGGCCGACAGCCAGGACCCCAGGAGCTGGGCCAACAGCCAGGACCCCACGTGGGGGGGGCCAGGAGCGGAGCCCTACGTAAAACCTGGGGGTGCTTCAGCGCTTCCCCTCACCCCAAGTTCCCATGCCTATGCTTCTGCTAGTAATTTGTTAACCCCTTATAAATCTGTTAACCCCTTCCTAGACAGCGTAACCCTCAAGCTGAACGGCACCTAACTCCACGAACGCTCCTTTTGACTTGCTGAGGGAGGTGCTACTCAGTGAGAGAGACGCGATCAGATTCTGGCCCTAGGCTACTGGGAGAAGAGCTGTGGAGACTAAAGGACAATGCTGGCACAAGAACAAATGGGGATGAACCGGCCATGAATAAATTTCGGCTGGAAATTAGAAGAAGGTTTCTAACCGTAGGAGGAGTGAGGTTCTGGAACAGCCTCCCACCAGGAAGAGTGGTGGAAACAACCTCACTAATTTTAAGATGGAGTGTGTATCATCCTGCCTGAACTGGATGATATGCCATAGCAGGGGACAGGACTTGATGACTCAGGAAGTCCCTTCCAGTCCTGCCTTCCTATGGCTGTGCGCGTGGGCAAACATTTGCTTTGTGCACAGATTCATCAAAGGAGTTTGGGGCACACGCTGGGGATCCAGAGGGTCTGCCTGCCAAAATGCCCTTTCTGCCTTTGAAAATTCCCCCCACAAGCATTTCCATATTGACGTTTGGTTCGTGCAACTGCCTGTGAACATCTGGCCCAATCTATTGCATAGTTATTTAGGGTTGTTGCTGATAAACTCACACCGGTCCTTCCAAATTATACCTTTAGGGGCTTTTGAACTTGCATCGTCTTGTCTCAATAGGCACCTGCTGCAAGAAAAGAGCCATCTTGATTAAAGAATACATGGAAATCTGTTAGTTCTCAAGCTGGGACAGAGTACAATAAGTTTCATCCCGGAGAAAAGAGGGTTTGATAATTGAAAAGCTGAGAGAACTTTAATGAGGCCTGCTGTTCCCCCGAAATTGAAATGCTAGTTAGATAAGCATGCAGACTGAACAGCATACAAATGCACAGGGGTATGGGGAGATACATACCTTTTAAATAAATAGATTTCGAAGGATAAGCTCTTTGCATGTAATTCTCCCACAACATTTTCTCTTTGGTCTGCAGCGCTTTCTCCTGTGCCAACCACACAAAATGGCAGCTGTACACAAAACAGAATCGGTAGCGCTAAGGCAATGGTCCCCAAACTTTTCAGGGTCATGCCTCCCTTACTCCTGGCCGTGCCTCTGCCCCCCCCCCCCCCCCCGGAGAGGGATAAGGAGTCTGAGGCTGGGGCCATAGCTGAGGGCAGAGCTGGGGCTGGGGCCGAGAAAGGAGCTGGGGCCAGGGGCTGAGGCTGGGGCCAGGTCTGGGGCCGGGGCCAGGAGTGAAGCCCCAGCCGGGAGCTGCACCTGGGGGTGGGACTGGGGCCGTGGCTGCGGGAGGGACCAGAGTAGAGCTGGGGGTGGAGCAGGGCTGGGTGCTGCTCCCTCCTTGCCCCCTGTGGAGGCTGTCCTGGGTCCACCACGCACCCCCTGAACATTCCTCCGCATTCCCCTATGGGGCTGCACCCCACAGTTTGGAGGCCACTGCGCTAAGGGGAAGATCTCAGTAGTACGCCTCATGGGGGTAAATCCAGTCCATTCCTCCATGTTTGCACAGGGTCCTGGTTTCCTTGGGACCAGTGTGGTTCCACTGTACGTTGGAAGGGGGGGGGGAGCTGAGGCGCTCAAGTTGGGAGCTCTGTGTACTGTGAGGCTATGGTTCCTGAGGGTGGGGGCCTGTCGGTCTCACCCCCAGCCTTTTGGAATCAATGGAAAGACCCATTGGCTTTGGATCAGGCCCAACGTGCCATCTTCAGGGCAGGGATTTGGGATGTGGTGGGATTCCCCAGCCCTGGGCTTACATGTAAGAAGGGGAGGCCTGAGTGAAGTCCACCTGCTTGTCGATGCAGCTGCACAGCACCTACCATGATGGGATCCCGGCCTGTGACTGGGCTCCGAGGAGTGACTGGAATACAAATCGTTAATCACCTGTCCTGCCAAAGGGGGTTATCTATCAGCTTTCACAGCTCAGGCACCTGCCGCAATTACAGAGCACGAGTGCTGAAATGACCCAGTTGGAATGGGACCTCATCATTCAGGGGCCAGTAAGCCCTTGGTTTCCCCTGTTTGTTGTTCTTTGCAGACAGGATTCTGGGGTAACTCTCCAAGCAGAAAGCCTCCTGGAACGGTTGTGTAAAGACTCCAGGAGCAACGGAAAACTGTCTGGTTTCCTGAACTGTTTGTAAGCTGAACATCTCCACACTACTCCATGCCACTCCATGGCTCACGCAATTTGATATAGGCTACAGAGCCACGGACGTGTTGCGTCCCACGGCAGCAGTGACTGAATGTGATTGCTGTCCATGCTGGCTGTTGGTTGAAATTAGTTAGGCACATTCCATTTTCTAGTGGATAAAGGTCAGATTCTGCTCTCAGGTACTCCCATGCAGCCCCATTGACGTGAGTGGAGTTGAGAGGATGTAGCAGAGAATTTTGTTCAGCGTTTAGCCCACTTATTCTGCTCATCTCAAAGCACATTGCTAATATTAATGAATTAAATTCCCAAAAGGCCCTGTGAGAGGGATAAGTATTCAGAGCCTCATTTTATTGAGGGGGAAACTGAGGCACAGAAAGGCTGTGATTCACCATGGGTCTGTGGCAGAGCTGGTGAAAGAACCCAGCTCTCCTGACTCCAAGTCCCCCTAAGCACTGCACCATATTTGAGGCTGTGTAGTTTCCTCTGCTGAAATTAATGTCTTGAACATAGACACGAACTGAGGGACTACATGTCCTGTCTTAGGTGTTAGCAATACCGCCTGCTGTCTTGCATCTGACCTGTTGATTGACATAGCAAACACAGACTTGGGTTGCCAATGTTAGTTGGATGTATTCCTGGATGTGTCCTCACAAGACATAAACTTTAATTAAAGATTAATATTTAATTCCTGGCGGCTCCAGGACACTTCTGGAGGGTTGACAACCCTAACACAGGCCCTTAATGACTTTGATAATAATACTTGCTGCTTTGCTACTTCAGAGCACTCTGAGAACATTAATTAATAATATGAGGAGATGGCAAAGATTGACGCTTGTTTACAAATCCAGCAGCTGTGGCTCGCAAGCCTTAGAAGTTGTTTAATTGCCTAGGTAATTGTTCCAGAGCCATGCGTTTACATTTATTTATTTTGTCTGTTTCAATTCCAGGGTGAGTTTTGATGAAGGAAGATCCTGGAGTAAATATGCCTTCACATCGACACCGCTTTTTGTGGATGGGTCCCTTGTGGAGCCAGGCATAGAGACACAGCTAATGACGTAAGTCCCAAACGAGCTGTGTTGAGATCAAGCGTACGGCGCTATATGTGTATGTCAGTCACTTCAGCCCTCTGCCAGGTGTAACCGTCAGACCTGCTCCACTGTGTGTGAATACGTTACTCTGTAGAGGCTGGAGGGCCGCCTAGAAGCTCTGATCCAGGAGACAGTTCTCTCAGGTACCTTTTAGGATTTACAGAGCTTTTGGACTATTTGTAGATTTTAAGGTCAGAAGGGACTATTAGACCGTCTGTCCAACGTCGGCGAGAGAATAAACAAGCTGTAGAATGTTGCAATAAGCTGCAGGTGTTTAGAACTAAGCAATAGGCACCCTCTTGACTGACACACTGGGGATTGAACCGTGGACCCCCAGAACTAAATGTAGGCTTTGCTACAGCTTGAGCTAAAGAGCCAATCCTTGATACCTGCTTGCTGTAACCACTTATATCTTCTGGATTGGCACAGCTGGTGGCTTGAAACACACTCACCAGGGGCAGGTTTCAGTGGTCGCCGTGTTAGTCTGTATCAGCAAAAAAAAAAAACCCGAGGAGTACTTGTGGCACCCTAGAGACTAACACACTTATTTGGGCATAAGCTTTCGTGGACTAGAACCCACTTCATCAGATGTATGAAGTAAAAGATATAGCAGTAGGTATAAATACATGAAAGGATGTGGATTGCTTTACCAAGTGTTAGGTCAGTCTAACGAGATAAATCAATTAACAGCAGGATACCAAGGGAGGAGAAATCACTTTTGAAATGGTAAGAGAGTGGCCCTTTATAGACAGTTGACAAGAAGGTGTGAGTAACAGTAGGGAAAAATTAGTATTGAGCAAATTAAGTTTAGGTTTTGTAATGACGCAACCACTCCCAGTCTTTATTCAGGCCTAATCTGATGGTATCTAGTTTGCAAATTAATTCCAGTTCTGCAGCTTCATGTTGGAGTCTGTTTCTGAAGTTTTTTTGTTGAAGAATTGTCACTTTGAGGTCTGTTACTGAGAGACCAGAGAGGTTGAAGTGTTCTCCTACTGGTTTTTGAATGTTATGATTTCTGACATCAGATTTGTGTCCATTTATTCTTTTGCCTAGAGACTGTCCGGTTTGGCCAGTGTACATGGCAGAGGGGCATTGCTGGCACATGATGGTATATATCACATTAGTAGATGTGCAGGTGAAAGAGCCTCTGATAGTGTGGCTGATGTGATTAGGCCCTGTGATGGTGTCCCTTGAATAGATATGTGGGCACAGTTGGCACCAGGGCTTGTAGCAGGGTTTGGTCCCTGGGTTGGTGTTTTTGTTGTGTGGTGTGTAGTTGCTGGTGAGTATTTGCTTCAGGTTTGGGGACTGTCTGTAAGCGAGGATTGGCCTGTCTCCCAAGGTCTGTGAGAGTGAGGGGTTGTCTTTCAAGATAGATTGTAGATCCTTGAGGATGCGCTGGAGAGGTTTTAGTTGGGGGCTGAAGGTGACGGCTAGTGTCATTCTGTTACTTTCTTTGTTGGGCCTGTCTTGTCGTAGGTGACTTCTCGGTACCCTTCTGGCTCTGTCAGTCTGTTTCTTCACTTCCCCAGGTCGGTATTGCAGTTTTCAGAATGCCTGATAGAGATCCTGTAGGTGTTTCTCTCTGTCTGAGGGATCGGAGCAAATGCGGTTGTGTCTTAGAGCTTGGCTGTATACAATGGATTGTGTGGTGTGGTGTGTGGTGTGGTCTGGGTGAAAGCTGGAGGCATGTAGGTAAGTATAGCGGTCAGTAGGTTTCCGGTATAGGGTGGTGTTTATGTGACCATCGCTTATAGCACTGTAGTGTCCAGGAAGTGGACTCACCAGTGGGTTGCAATTGCCCATAGACACAGAGGTAGTGGCTTCCAGTGACCACTTCATTATCTACTCTTCCTCCAGGGGCCGGGTGCCGCAAGAGGAAAGTCTGGCTCTGGGTAAGAGATCAGGTTCCCAGAGAGCTGTACAGTTAACAGTGTACTATCCACACACTCTGCACTTACCGTGTGATACAGCTGTGTAGTGCTGCTTCAGGAGTGTTCCTGTGATGTGAGTAAGTGCCCTCCATTAATCACAACAGGAAGGAGATTATGCTGCAGTAACACTTCATTGCAAACACAGAAGCCTCCTGCGGCTCTGGCTGTTACTGCTGCTCTCAATTTCACTTTGTAAGGGGTCTGATTCTGCTGTCGCTGGCCCCTTTGACACCAGTGTGACTGCACCCTGAGCAGTGGGGTTACTCCGGATTTACGCCCATTCCAAGAGGGAGGCGGATCGGGCCCACTATCTTTTGCTCTAATCTCCATCATTCCTTCAATCTTGTATTTCAGGAAGGGGTGGGTGTAGCTCACTGGTAGCGTTGCTATTAATCGTCAATCTGGAGTGGAATACGAGACAGGAAAGCCACCCATTTCTTGAGAAGTTTGGAATCGGATAAGGGCTTTGGGAGTTGGAATGTGATTTCGTTGGAATTGGATTTTGTGATTCACCATGGTGTCTCCTCCAAAAATAATGCAGATACAGCAATCTTACGCCGAGCGTAATAACCGTACTGTAGGGAGAGTACTGGACGGAGAGCCTATGCAGTGGTGTTGTAGCCGTACGGGTCCCAAGGTATTAGAGGTCTCTAGTACATAGAGCCTATCAATTTCTTACCCAAGGGACTGGAATCTGCCAAGCTGAGAATTAGCTGAGAATTTAGCTGCCAAGCTGAGAATTCCCAGGGAGGGGGCTGAATCTCTCAGCTGGCAGAAAGTCAGTGGAGCCAGCTTCTATGCCAACCACACCTCCTGGCTTGGCATATGGGGTGTGTCAGGGCTGGGGCCTTGGCAGCGTGAGAATCAGGAGATGTCACTGACTCCCTGACAGCCCTTCCTTCAATTCTCCTGTGCCAAAGGGAACTCACTGCAGGAGATCTAGTCCAGGGTATTCAATAAGGGGCTTGATTCTCTGTGTGCCAGACCACATGTCCCCTGTGCTGGGAAGGGCACCAGGCCGAGCTGCAGTGCAGTTGCACCAGCAAAGTGTTCTCCTACACAAGTGGCATTCTCTTCTAGGCATGTGCAGTTGGATGATGGCTGCTTTAGGCCACTTAGCTGGGGCAAAGAGTCATAACCCAGCTTCAGAATCTGGCCCAGAAGAGCCTATCCATGAAACTTTATTCTGGTAGGGCTACTTCACATTTGAGAGAGAGCAATGCACTTAGCTTCCTTCTTATTTTAAGTCAAGGTTGCATGTTTTTCTCGTTCCAACAGGAGTAAATGCAGGGAAGTCCTATGGCTTGTGTTACACAGGAGGTCAGTTTAGCTTATCACGATGGTCACGTCTAGCTTTATAATCGCTCAATCTCTGAACTACATTGTTGGTGATGGTGTCTCGTAGTTTGTCTATCAGATAGTGATGTTCCAACTGGCAACAAGGATGCACCCTCGCAAAACTCTCCTTTTTTTTTTCTTTTTTTCTTTTTTTTTGCTTCATAGGCAATAACTGTGAGTTTTGTGAGTTTCCATGAGAATTTGATATTTTGATCAATGGGACAGTTTGCCATCTTTGCAGGGAAACCGGCTTTTGTGGAGCGTGTGTGTGTGTGCTCGTTTGTCATGTGCAAATACTACCTGAAAAGAGCAAAACACAATAAGAAGTAATGTGGGTAAATACTTAACATTTCATGAAAATGGTGTAAATGTCATTTTGGGGGTCGGCGGTATGTAGGCAGCTCTGAATGAAGAGCTGGATCCTTAGCTGTTCACTCTGGGTAACCAATTCTGGTTACCACATTTTCCTCAATGGGTCCTGGTCAATATAGTGGTTTCTCTGCATTGTTATATTGTGCACTGTTGTTATGCATCTGCTGTTTTCCAAATACAGTAGTGGGTGAAGCCATTGCATTCACTCAGACCCAAATGGACAGCCAGATCCTTCACTTGTGTAAATCAGTACATCGGTATCTCCACTGTAGTCAATGGAGCTAAACCAGTTTACACTAGCCAAGGATGTGGCCCAGGTACAGTGTGGTTTCCTTTGAGATGAAACATGCTTTTCAAATCTAAGAGTATTATTATTTATCCTTCCAGTATTTCCATGGAGAATGTAGGAAGCCAGTGCTGCTGGCCATTCAATGCCAGCTTTACTGAGAATTGGTTTGTTTTCCTTTTGAAATCTTCATAGGCATTTTTTTTTAATTATTGAGGCCAGTATAATAATGTTCATAGGAGTTTATAAAAGCTGTAAAAGAAATTTTGCCCCTTGCTTGCCAGAAATGTGTATAGAGACTCCTACCCACACTTTCACAGGTGCTGAATGGTAAAAGAACTCATTTATAACCTATCTAGAAAATGGTTCTCATGCAGCTTTGCTAAGTATTTCGCTGAAGAGGAATTGTAGAGAACTGATCCATAAGGGCAAAGTCGGGTCATTCTGGGCTTATGGGGACCCCGAGTCAGAAGAACTAAATGCCTTCGTGAGTCTTTAACTCTGTTGGCTGTGATCTGAGCCATTTTAGGGCTCAATCCTGCAACCTGCTGCAAGCAGGTCGGACCTGTGTGGCCATGCAGCACTTCCATGGATTTCAGGGATCCTCCAACAAAGAACAGCTTGCAGGACGGGGAGCTTCCATTCCTCAGTGGTGCGTAGGGCTGCTGGGGAATCTGAGGCTGCCAGGCAGGGGCAGTGGTATGCTGGAGGGGCTCCCATGGGCCCAGTATTCAAATGCCATGAAACCAAAACAAGGGTTGAGCTGGTTTTCTGGAGTCCCCTGCCCCTTCCTGGAAACTGCTAGAACGTTCCTGCCAGAAATCACAGCCAGTGCCTGGGACTTCAGAAAAGTAACCCTGTTGCCATTGACATGCACCAGATTGCATGGCGCCACGGCTAATTTCCTGGGGGAATTCATAATTTATTACTTGTTTTTATGCTGACTATTATTATTTATTTGTATTACTGTAGTGCCCTGAGGGCTCCTCAGAGTTGGGAGCTTTGTGCTCAGTGTTAAATTCATACACGTGAGGAGACAGTCCTTGCCCCCAAAGAATTTACAACATAAAGCCGAGTCTATACACGGATTTTATACTGATTTAATTATTTCCTTGGGGTTGTGATTTTTATGGCAATATATTTAAACCAGTAAAAGCCCCAGTGTGCACAGTTATACTGATATAACAATATGGGAATAAACTATACCAGTATAAGCCCTTTCATGCTACTCTGAGTCTCCACTAGAGGGTTGTATCGATTTCTAATCTGTAGTTATAGCAGGACAAAAATTTTGTATTGACAAGCCAGATGGGGAAACTGAGGCTCTGAGTGATAAAGTGACTTGCTGAAGATCACATACCTGGGCGTAGAACCCACATCTTCTGAGTTCTAAGCCAGGTCCCTATCCACTGGACTGGACTGCCTCCCTTACCCTGCTGTGCTTAAATTTCCACAAAAGGAAAGGCTGTCCCTTTCCCAAAGTGATTCCAATCTACAGTGGTCACACACGAGACCAGAGAAGGGTTTTTTTTCTTGTTAGCATTATGACTGTCATTGCTGCTCGTTCACTTCTTGGGCTAAGAGTTCTGCAAACCTTCCCCTACACGAGCCTCCCATTGAAACTGCAGCTTTTAGATGCCACTACGCTGGACTTCAGCACGCTTTGTAGGAGCATTAAGTACCAATCTTTCCAGCAAGTACGTCGCTGCTCCCTCCCTGCTTAGTTACAGATATCAGAAGGCAGCTCTGTTTACATGGGAAAGCCAATGGACAGATCCCATGCCATCATCTTTTTTTCCATGCACACATGGAAAATCTGGGGTGACACAGGCATGTTATGCAGGAACCCCGGGTTAAAATCTCAGTAGCACCTCACAGGGTGTCATGGGGGGAGAGTAGATAGCGGCGGACAGTGGTAAGGTATGATGGCGGCCTGGGTGAAGATCAAGCCTATAAAGAGACCGTTCACGGAGTATTGGATGGCTTGTGGGGTTGGAGCTATTGGTGTCTGCTATCTCTCGTTCCAGACTTGAACCCAGCACCGGTGGCTGAAAGCCCTGAGGTGACACTGAACAGTTCCTGCCCCGTGGGCCATGTGAAAGGGGTTGCTGCTCTTGGTCGCTTCCTAGTGGACAAGAATCCAGAGCCCCAAATCCAGCACAGCTGGCACTAATTGGCCCTCTTGTTGCTGATTGGGAAATGGGATCTCAG
Organism: Lepidochelys kempii; assembly: GCF_965140285.1. Taxonomy (NCBI): domain Eukaryota; kingdom Metazoa; phylum Chordata; order Testudines; family Cheloniidae; genus Lepidochelys; species Lepidochelys kempii. The sequence goes on along the minus strand of NC_136386.1, from coordinate 119,223,266 downwards.
TGGGAGATGGAGACTGAAATACCCGCAAAGGTCTGTCTGCATTGCAGCTGGGAGCCAGGTAATCAGACCTGTGCTGGAGGGACTCAAGCTAGCATGCTAAAAATAGCAGAACATCTCAGGCCCTAGTAGGTCGGGTGGGCTTGAGAGCTTGAGCTCCAGCCCTGATTGCAGTGGAGGTTAGGAGCCTAAATACCTTTGAGGATCTGGGCCAAACTTCCTGAAAAAGCCTTTTATGAAGACGTAGGCAGTGGTGTTGTAACCATGTTGGTCCCAGGGCATTCGAGACCAGGTGGGTGAGGTACTGTCTTTTATGGGACCACTCTCACCAACAGCCTTTGGACCAATAAAAGATATTCCCTCCCCCACCTCATCTGTCTCTTACGAAGATATTCAGCCACTGCTGCTAGTAAGCTGAGGAGAGCAATGAAAAGGGAGAGGGAATCCAGGGGAAAGGAGCCCTGGTTCTAGACGTCTACCCTAGATCTGTAGAAGGCCAAATGGGATTGGCAGTTTCCAGCATACAACTTAGTGAAGGGGAAATGTGTGTGTGGGGGGGGCTTGCGGGCTTAGGGAACTCTGAGCTCTGCTATTACTCCCATCCATTGCTTTCGGGGGGGTGTAGAGCTCATCCAGTAGGCAGATTGCCATAAGCTCTCAAGTCTCATAAAAATGTCATTATTCTGGGGGGAGAATGCACTGTAGAGATTGTTGGATTGTCTCAAACCCCTGTTTTATCCAACTTGTCTAGTGGTGTTATCCAGAAACGGCTCTGGGTTTTTTTCCCCTTAGACTAGTTTTATCCTGCCATGAAGTTTTCCTTCCTATCTTACTTGGAGTCTGCTTTACAACTGCATTATCTGTTTGAAATGCAACTGGCTTTATTATTGGTGGTGGACTAGTTTCTAAAGTGGGTTTTACCGGCAGTATTATGACCTCTGTCCTTCTGATTCACTGCACAATCCTGCGGTTATGAAACTGTGAAAACTGCAGCAGCAACTGTGGACTGCTTTGAGGGCATAATGGAAAATACAGTGGAAGCCTTCAAGAGGAGAGAAGCAAAGGTCTTTAACTTAAAATGTATTGCTATATGGACTCCTCTTCAGCTAGCTGATGTGGAATCAAAATGAGTCGTGGGAAAACAGAGAAGTCATCTTTGAACGAAAGAAAGGGAAACAAACCAACAAACGAAAAATCCTGCATCAAGATTATGTAACTTGGCTGGAGAACAAAGACTGAAAATAAGAATATTGAGTTTGGGAAGCAAAGATTTTTTTGAGATATTAGCCTTTATCATAGTGAGCCAAGCCATTGGCTCATCTGATCTGGGTTCAAACCATCTCTGGAAATAGCCTGTACTGGATGCTTCCATGGAAAATGAGCATCCCGCTAATACTGATAGTCAATTTTATGCCATGCTAGAAAATGGGTGTGCGTATAGGGATTCCTGGTCTATCCCTGTTCCCGATCAGCCTATACCTGGAACCATGACATTTGATTGGCTGTGTCATTTTCTTAGCTTTCAATAACCACAAATATTACTAGTGGTCATTAATGTAACCAGTATCCTACCCCCATCTGTTTTCTTCTCCAGCAGCTGTATAATTGTTAAACCTGTGGCTTGCTGCATGAATTCAGCTGGTTGGACTGAAAGAGCATTGCATTGATTATGCCAGTGGTGCATGTTGCCCTTCTAGGTCATTTGAATAGGCCAATCAGGTGAGTCTCATGCCATAAAGCATTTATTTATTGCGTCTCAGGAAAGGAGAGAAGGAAAGAGCGTGTGTGCGAGCCTACAGGAGTTCCTAGAGAACTTGACAACCCCCTAACAGAGGGCACTGGGCCTTGCAGCATGTCCCAGTGCACCTGTTCTGGCCCTTTAAAGGTGGGAGCTGTAGTTGAGGTCATGTGTTCATTCCTAGTCATGTGGCCTACAGGAAAATCATATATAATAATCCCTACCTTTTCTACAGCATTCGTCATCAGCAGCTCTCAAAACACTTCACAAAGGAGGTCAAGCGCATGAGCCCCATTTTACAGGTGGGAAAACTGAGGCACAAAGCAGTGAAATGATTTGCCTAAGGTCACCCCCTGGCTGAGCAGGGAATAGAACCGAGGTCTACCAGAGTCCTAGTCTAGTATTTAGTCACTTGTCTTCCTGCCACTTTAGGCACAGACTCAGATGGGGGAGGTCTAGGGAAGGGGAGCTTGCTGCACCTCTCAAGCAAGAAGGCCTGAGAAGGAAGGGGCCTGAGCGGAGAAGGGCTGTGAAGTCCTCGTGAAGAGGAGCTAGGGCAAGGCCCAGGGGTGGAGAAGACAGTTCTAAGTTGTGTTGTTCTCAGTCATTGTTTCCAAGTGGCTAAAGAAAAGCCCTGAGCAAAGGAACTGGAATGTTGTCAGGAGGATGATTTCACTTCCCCCCAGTGGGTGGGTCTGGCCACCAGCTTCCACAGCAGCAGCCTGTCTGCGTCCGCAGGGCCTGTCCCTGTGCAGCGCTGAGTGCGGTATGCCCTGAACTCTCAGCTGAGCGTTTGTGGAGTTCTAGCCCCTCTGAGGAGTATGCTCAGCAGCGTTTTGCAGGGCACAGGTTCACCCTGTGCATGCCAGCTGACAGTTGGTCCATTGTCCAGCAGCGCTCACTGGCAGTACCCAAGCCCTCCGCGGCAGGCTCCGTCTTTTTGTTGCACAGGACGTAGCACGAAGAGGGCCTAATCCCAGATAGGAGCCCCGAGGTGCTACCACAGTACAAATAATAAGAATAATAATTTATACCTGTTCGCTGGCCTGTGTGAGATGCATAGTGGAGGGGTTTCAGACCAGTGCCTTCCCCCACAAGAGATGGCACACACTGGCAGGCGTCTCTGAAGCGACAATAAGGGAAGAGTGGGCTAAAGAGATTGAGTTGCGCTGCTTTCCCCGGTGGACAGTGCCTGCAGACCCAGTCGTGGTGTGGTGTGGGGAAACTCCCGCCGCTGCTGTATATGCAGTACCTGGTCTGGGGAAGAATGAAGACTCAAGTCCCCTAAGCTGTCAGGCCAGTTGCCTTTCATGAGCACCACAAAGGAGAAAAGAAAGAAAGCGCTTATGAAAACCAGCATTAAAAATTCACACTCCCCGTTTCTCAGGCTCCCTTTCATGTGTCTGGGATCTCTTTTGAGGCAGTTGTCATGTAAAGTGGTTTGGAAACATCGGAAATAAATTTCGTAAGTTTCAAAAGCCTGGATTTGTTGTTCAGTAAACTCTTATTTTGATATCGCTTAATTTTTTTGTCCCCCCCCGTCCCCTTTCGCATGTGGAGCCGTGCGACTAATTCATAAATCCAGCTCGAGCCGTAGAGCCACTTTGTCTTTGTGTTCTGCAGATTACTCGCTAATTGCACTTGGCGTCGCTTGCTAACTTGAGGATCGCATCTCACTGTCTAATTGGCAGGGGTTTCACTCTCATCGCAACACTGTAAAGAACATGCCCATTGAATGGATAAGTAAATGTGTGGCCATTTTTTAAAGAGACCATAGCACGGGTGAAAGGGGATATACTGACAGCGTTGGGTGCTTGGATCTTCTCTATCATCACGGAAAGTCTACGGCATTGGATGGTGGGACTTCCCCTCTCACTCCATCACCTCCATACCCCACTTCTGACCTATTGCGGTAGTGGCGTCCCCCTCCAAGAACATTTGGTCAAGCGCTGTCTATGGAGCTTGCCGATAAGGAAGCCATCTTGTTGTTTGTAGATGGCAGATCCTAAAGGCCCCAGCCAATATCAGTGCCTGACTTTACTATACATAGGGCCTACCAAATTCACAGCCATGAAAAGCACATCATGGACCATGAAATCTGGCCTTTTGTGAGCTTTTACCCTATACTGTACAGATTTCACGGGGAAGACCAGTTGTCAAGGTTCCTTCCCCACTCTGAACTCTAGGGTACAGATGTGGGGACCTGCATGAAAAACCCCCTAGGCTTATTTTTACCAGCTTAGGTTAAAACTTCCCCAAGGTACAAACTATTTTACCTTTTGTCCCTGGACCTTATTGCTGCCATCACCAAGCGTCTAAAAATATGACAGGGAAAGAGCCTACTTGGAAACGTCTTTCCCCCCCAAATCCCCCCAAGCCCTACACCCCCTTTCCTGGGGAAGGCTTGATAAAAAAATCCTCACCAATTTGCATAGGTGAACACAGACCCAAACCGTTGGATCTTAAGAACAATGAAAAAGCAATCAGGTTCTTAAAAGAAGAATTGTAATTAAAGAAAAAGTAAAAGAATCACCTCTGTAAAATCAGGATGGTAAATACCTTACAGGGTAATCCAATTCAGCCTTCAGAGCTGGGTGGCCAGAGGGCGGCGGCTGCTGTCCAGACGCCCAGTTCTGAAGGCAGCGCCTCGCTACCAGCAGCGCAGAAGTAAAGGTGGCAATACCATACCATGCCACCCTTACTTCTGCATTGCTGCCTTCAGAGCTGGGAAGCCAGAGAGCGGCGGCGGCTGACTGAGGGCCCAGCTCTGCAGGCAGCAGCGCAGAAGTAAGGGTGGCAACACCATACCAGGCCATCCTTACTTCTGCACCGCTTGGAAGCACGGGACCATGGGGACAAGGTCAGAGCTCGGCGACAATCATAAAAATGGGGTTCAGGTTGTCAGACTGTTCTTGACACCACGGGCCAGATCCACAGCAGGGGTAAATCGGGATAGCTTTATTGAACCTGATGGAGCTGTGCTGATCTAGTCCAGCAGAGGATTTGGCCCCATTCCTTTCTGAATGGACCATATGTTTGATTGGGTAATAAAAGGTTTCTGTCTTCTCACCCCTTCCAGATCTTGTCTCCCCCTTTCCAAAAAGGATTGCCATTTCATCTCATCTTTTCCCACCCACAGAGAGAAGTGCAGGCAGCTTTGACTTATGTCATCCAGTTGCCCCGAAGCAGCCGTTTCTGACCCAGCGGTCAGGTGAAATGAACTGAATTAAAAGCTTCAAAGTGGCTTTTAAAGACCCTATTTATTGTTTGGAGAAAAATTATAGAATGTTTTTCATCGGTGATTGCCCTCCTTTAAACTGTCATCTTTCATCTTTTATACTTCCTTTCCAGTCTCTCGCTGCGTGCATCATCTTGCCAATCATTAGATAATATCACTCGGGCTCCTCTTCCACTCTCCCTAATTGCTGGTCTGTGTCTCTCTCAATTAGGTTCTGGTTCTTTGTCTCACTCTCATTCCATCCAGTTTCTGTGTAACCAGTGACCTCCTTTCACCCCAATTCCATCTAAACCCTAATAAAAAATAATCAGAAGGTTACACAGCCCATTAGCTTGTCTTCAAAGTCATAATTTATGTTTAATTCATGGGGAACGGCTCGGCTCTGGCTCTTCATTAATAACCGCTCACCCCACTGGCTCAGTTTGTAATTGTTCCACCATTGCTTATATGTGCGGAGCCCTAAATGCTAAGCCTGCGTTCGGGAGCCAGTGCCCCTTTGCTGCAGCCATTTTAGGCACACCAGGTCCAGATTTTTGTAGCATGAACACACACTGCATTCTGGGTGCAGTTGTTGGTGTTTTGAAATATTTGCTCGGAAGTCATTGGGCTATTTGCAGGGGTAACTGGGTGAAATTCTCTGGCCTGTGCTATGCAGGAGGTCAGACTAAGTGACCAAATGGTCTCTTCTGGCCTTAAAATCTATTAAGTCTATCTGCGCATTACAGAGGATCTCCTACCTCCTTCCATAGCTGGTGGGGATCCACATATATTTCTGTTGAGACTATGCTACAGAGACATCTTTAGTGAAAGGGCTGGAACCAGCAGTATAGTGGTTAGAAGACAGGACTGGGAGACACTTTTACTGCTTGGTTCCAATGTGTGCAGAGCTACTGACTCCTTGGTAGCATTGACCACACCCCTTCCCCTCTCTGCCTCATTTCACCCATCTTGGAAATGGAAACGATAATACTTGTCTAACTCACAGGGATGCTGCAGTGCTTAATTAACTCTCAGGAAGAACTTTGAAATCGATGCTGCAGAAGTGAACATTGTAATTATTTTATAGCAAATTTGAGTTGATCACACAATTACAGTGGATTTTACATCCCATGCTTCTGGAATTTTGATCGACGGACATAGAATACTCCCCACTCTTTGCTAATAGGGGAGAATGTGTCCACATGCCCCTAGGTTTTTCTTCAAAGCTGCAATAGTTCTCTGACCCTTCCATTAAATACCAGTGGCTAGGCCACCCAAGTTGTAGGAGGCATTTGCTTCAGAGACATGCCCAAGGCGTTGTGAACGCTATCCTACAAATTAAGATGGAGTCACTCATCCATCGTTCATTTATTTAATTTATTTATTTAATATTCACTGTTTATAATCATGTTTCCACCTTTGGAACCTGAATGTAAAATAGGTTCCCCTATCGATAAATGTCTCAGTGTTGTGTGGACACATTCACATTGCTTGAGTAAGTGACGGGTTGGACCCCCTTTCTGGGATGCCACCTGATTTTCTGGGATTTCACTGAGCCCACCTACTCCACCAGCCTGGATTCCCTCTCCCTGTTTTGCTGAATTAGGCTCTCTGGCCTCTTGCAGTACATACACACACACACACACACACACACACACAGGTAGGGCCACACCCAGCTGCAAACACAGACTGAAGTCAGCTCTATGTGAGAGGATTCACCCAGCACTTACGTGCATACCCCCTTTGGGGAATAAACACAAAACAATACTGTCTTGCACTGTATAGAAAGATCTACACAGTGCAAGCTCATAAAAATTTTCCCTCTCCCTCAATGTGAAGAGAGATATGCACAACTTCTTGCCAGTCATAAATTGCACAAACTGGATTTAATAATAAACAAAACAAATGTATTAACTATAAAAGGCAGATTTTAAGTGATTATAAGGGATAGCAAAGAGAACAAAGCAGATTACGAGCAAATAAAACAAAACACGCATACTAAGTTTAAGATCTTAAAGAGACTGGTTTCAAGAAGTAATTTATCACACTTAATGTTATTTTAGGCAAGTTGCAGAGTTTCTGTAGCTTAGAGTTCCAGTTATTTCTTCTTAGAGACTGGACCCCTGTCTCAGTCTGGACTCACTCCTGCCTTTTCCCTCAGGTTAGTTCCTTTGTCCCTCCGGGTACTTTCAGCAGTCTTTCTTCTTGGGTAGGCAATGGAGGAGAGTCCTGTTTGCCTTACTGCCCAGCCTTTAAGATTTACATAAGGCAGGAATCATTTGTTTCCCAGTCTTGACCTCCCCCTCCTTTTAGTGGAAAATTACTAGAAGTCCAAGATGGTGCTTAGTACCAGGTGACAGGACCACCTGACCTGGTGGTGTCATAGCTATGTCCCAGGATGCCTCTCAGGAAGGAGAGAGATTAGTATCTTTAAAGTCTTATTGTTTCTTCCTAATGGCCCATCAAGGGTGTGATGGCCGGTTGTCTGGTGGGTGTCTCCCAAATATACACCCAGTTGTAATTGTTACATAGTCCATATTCCTAACTTTAGATACAGAAAGGATACATGCATACAAATTGGATAATCACATTTAGTAAATTATATCCTTTCCACTGGTACCTTACAAGACCCATCTTGCATAAATCTATATCTTAGTTAGGCCATATTCATATAATAACAATATTTCTATGAAAAAAGAAAAGGAGTACTTGTGGCACCTTAGAGACTAACCAATTTATTTGAGCATGAGCTTTCGTGAGCTACAGCTCACTTCATCCGGATCAAGTGAGCTGTATTCATTGGATGAAGTGAGCTGTAGCTCACGAAAGCTCATGCTCAAATAAATTGGTTAGTCTCTAAGGTGCCACAAGTACTCCTTTTCTTTTTGCGAATACAGACTAACACGGCTGTTACTCTGAAATATTTCTATGAAGAATATGGAGTGTCACGCCACAGGGTACATTACAAAGGGGCTAGATTGCTAGGATTTTAATGAATTAGTTAATGTATTTATAGAAGAAAAATAAACTTTAAAGTATTTTGTAAATAAACCATATATTGTATTGGGCCGAATTCTGACAATATCTAACTTCAAAGGGGATTGTGTTGTGGCCTGTACAAGAAACAAAGTGAGCCAAATTGTTATCTCACCAACCTTGATGTTAGCAATTGAAGGAAAGTACTAATATTTGCGGAACGAATGAAGATGCTTGCTGTCTCTGTGAGATCAGGGTCTCTGCGCGATGTTCTTAGTGCTCACTTTCCGCTTGACATCTTCAGGCTCCGTCAAATCTTGTATTATCAATGAGGGGTTTGTAAGACTCAGTCAACAATATGATGCATTGCAAATGCCCCAGTGCTCTAGCTTCCATTACGAGTTAGATGGGCAACTCTGGAGATCAAAGGCCTTTATATATCCAGAGAACAGGTCCAACCAAATACAGACAGCAGCCCCGCATGTTTGCCCGGTATATTGTCAGGTTATTTCAAACATGATATAAAGGGGCTTGATTTAGGACTGAGGAGGCACTTGCATTTCCATGCCTCGTTAGCCATTGGCTTTTCTTAAACTCATAGACTTAAAGGTCAGAAGGAGCTATCATGATCCGACCTTCTGCACATTGCAGGCCACAAAACGTCACCCACCCACTCCTGTCATAAACCCCTAACCTCTGGCTGAGTTACTGAGGTCCTCAAACCATGGTTTAAAGGCTTCAAGTTGCAGAGAATTTGCTATTTACACTAGTTTAAACCTGCAAGTGACCCATGTCCCATGCTGCAGAGAAAGGTGAACCCCTCTGCCCCCCCAGCATCTCTGCTAATCTGACCTGGAGGAAAATTCCTTCCTGACCCCAAATATGGCAATCAGTTAGATCCTGAGCATGTGAGCAAGACCCACCAGCCAGACACCTGGGAAAGAACACTCTGTTGTAACTCAGAGTCCTTCCTATCTAGTGTCATCCCCAGCCACCAGCAGCAATGGACCCAGACTGTTACCACTAAGACCTTTTGTCTAGGGAACTCATTGGCTGTGACAATGTTAGAACTTTTTCTCACTTACCAAGCTGGAGTGGGTTTTGAAGCGATGGAGGGCAAAAAGTTGGTGTTTCATAACCCCCAAGCCATCCCGACCCACCACTACTAAATATTGCTACGCAACAAACATGAAATTCCATCGTCAATTAAAACAAGGAAGGAGAGGAAATGCAATCTTTGGACAGCTAGATTATTGTACAACATGAAAGAGTGCTGTAATAATTTCCAGCAAGGTCGTCTGGTCAATTTATACTGCATTTGTAAGTTGTTGTGTATTTAAAAAATTAATGAAAGATTTAATTATAGCAGTGTTGCCACTGACCTTTTCCGAAATGACTTCATCGTAAATCTGCAGGCGTTTCAGAACTGTTTTCTGGGTTTCTAATAATTTGCTTGCAAATTAATGATATTCAGCCCTGCAATAAAAGCATAACCTAATTTTTGTAACTGAAGGGATTGGGATGGGATTTGTGGTTCCTTAGCAATGGCTTAATTGAGAGCTGAGAATGAAGGTGGTTGAATCAACGCTCTTGTGTTCGCTGGGAATTCACACGAATTTTAACTGTTTACTTTGAGGAATGAAAATTAAATCTGTCATGTCTATGGACAGTAAATTATCGTTTTATGGCCCAGAATGGAAAATACTTGTTAAAGTGTACTTAGTCAGAAAAGTGTCTCTGTCTCAATGCCATCTGCCCTCCCATATTTATTGCTTCGCAATGACATCCAGATAAGACCTGCTCAGATGGGAAATCTAAAGATGGCTTTTCGTATTGACTTTCCAAAGTAGGCTCTTGAAAACCAAGCGCTCATCTTTCATCTTCTTCCAACACAGCTAGCAGTTAAGGTGCTGCAGTTACATCCTGATTGACAATGTTACTGACGTTGTGTGAGACAGAATTAAGAGTTCACCTTGTTCTGCTTTATCTGTATTGCTTCCAGACAGTTAGCAATATTTGGGGGGGGGGGAATTCCCTAAATTAGTTAGTAAAGTAACCAGATACAAGACAGACTCAGGGCTTGTCTACGCTTACTGGGCGATCGACAAGCGGCAATCGATGCATCGGTGGTCAATTTAGCGGGTCTAGTGAAGACCCACTAAACTGACTGCCGATCGCTCTCCCGTCGACTCCTGTACTCCACCTGATCGAAAAGAGTAAGGGGAGTCAATGGGAGAGCGTATCCCATTGACATCACATAGTGTGGACCCCACGGTAAGTAGATCTAAGCTACATCGATTTGAGTTATGCTATTCATGTAAGTCAAATTGCGTAGCTGAGATCAAATTTCCCCTGTAGTGTAGACAAGTCCACACTCATGGAGCTGCTATGCTGAATGGAAAGGTACAGGTAACTCAGGTCTGGTCTGTTAGGTCGACATAAGGTATCTTACGTCAACCTAATTATATCAGTGTCTACCACAGCCTTACTCCCACAAATGTAAGTGCCCTGCTACACCAACATAATAACTGCATGCCCTCGAGAGGCATGGGGCTTATGTCCAGGTAGACACTGCATTACTTACATTGGCTGTTGGTTGTCATTCTTGTCAATTTCACAGCTCCCTGCTGGAGCCATGAAATTGAGAACAAAGGTTGGTAGGCTTCCAGGCCAGGCGCACAGCTAAGGCTGTCATCCCGGGAAAGGGGGAAAGGGGATAGGGGCTCCAGCTACAGCCCAGCTGTTCCCAGCTCCCCACTCCACCCAGGCTCCTGGCTCCCTGCTCCCTGCTCTGAGCCAGGCTGCCGCTCAGACTCCCAGCTCCTCACTCCCAGCTGGGCTGCTGCCTGGGCTCCTGGCTCCCATCTGGGCTGCGGCCCGGGATCCCCGCTCCCAGCTGGGATGCCCTGCAGGGTCCTGGCTTCCTGCTCTGAGCTGGGCTGCTGCCCATGCTCCCAGCTCCCGGCTTCGAGCTGGCCTACCACCCAGGCTCCAGGCTCTTCACTGGGAACCTGGCAGCCACCAAGACTCCGGCAGTGAAGCTCCCCACCAGGAACCCAGGGGGGCAGCAGGGAGCCGAGAGCTGGGGGTGCGGGGCAGCTGGGCTCCCAGCAGGGAGCTGCGTGTGGAGCTGAGAGCCTGGGCTTTCAGCCCCCCACACTGCTCCTCGTAAGTTGCTAGAAGCGCTCTTGGTGAGGATGTGCACCAGTGACAGAAAGAGGGGTAGCGTGGACATGAGCCACTGTAGTAACTGCTGTGGCTGTAATTCGACCTAATAGAGGTTGACTTAAGTTTGTAGTGTAGACATGCCCTGAGGCATGTCAGTGTACAGACGCCCACGCTGGAGACAGAAAAATAACCCCCCAGCTACGTCTTTTCATATCCCTTTCCTGAGGCCTAGCTTTATTTCAAAAAATACAAACTCAGAACAATAACAAGTCAACTCCAATGACTGGGACCTTTCCAGTGTCAGACAACTGGGAGAGGAGAGGACATGCCCCTTCCCTAATGATAACCTCCCATTCACCTCTGATTACCTTCCTTTCATAACCCCACTTAGATCAGCCACATGATAGACAGGTACATGGTAACCCATTACGTACCACAGCATCGTTAAATGCTGTCCCAGTACCATGGTTGCTTTACTGGCCATAACCATACTTTAAAATAAACGCTTAGCCTTTCTGATCCCAAATTGAGCTATTTTATGACCCCACTACAGAACCTCACACGCTAGAGTACCTGGTAGGGGTGGTCACCCCCTGCATCCCCTGTCAGAGCAGGGTCTGTTCCCTACAATGTTCTCTTGAGCTTACTTTCACACGTCCAACTTGGATGGGGCTTTCTCCACTTCCCTTGGGAATATATTCTTTTAATAGTCTCCTACCATTCCTTTTCCTTAATTACTCTTAAAAAGTCCATGCCCTCTACCTTCAAATGAATCACAGAAATGTAGGGCTGGATGGGACTTCGAGAGGTCACCTAGTCCATTCCCCCATGCTGAGGCAGGACCACGTGTATCTAGAAATGCAGCCTTCACTGGGTTGATGAGTTTGTACATCAGAAAAGGGCTATAGGTATCTTGGTGGGGCAGATTATTGGTGACTGTATATCCAGAGTGGAGATACAACAGCTTTGCTTGCCTGCTTGCAGCTCTTAGCACCGAAGGCTGGATCATGATAGCTTATCAGCATTAAGAAATTTTTTATTAAAAAAAATCCAAAACACTTCTTATAAGAATCAGGTGACCCAGAACCATGTCAGCAGCACAGAGGGAAACATCCCTTACAGTTCATATTGCTCTAATTGCATTTAGCATAGTATTGTTTCCATCTAAATTACAGCAATTATATACAAAGATCTTCTTTGAAATCATTTAATTAAAGAGTAGCTAACACTTCGTGCTTTTGGAATGCTAATATATTCCCTTCCACTTAGGAAACCTTGTTTTTCCCATTAATTGTCATTACCATGCAAGCATTTCAATGTTTTTCTTTTTGTTCAAAAAGCAAGTGGCTCTGGTGAGTTTTGTTGCTGATGAAAGGTCAATGCAGCTTTCTGCTTTCCCTGCTGTATAGTCCGCTAATGTTAGTGCAGAGGGAGACCCTGGTGGCTCATCTTGAGACGACTCTTACGCCCCTGTCCTGGTCAGTCGCTATTTCTTGGTTTCTCTAGCCGTGTTGTCTGTTGGGTTCAAGAAAATGTTTATTTCTCTGTTGATGATGTTGTAGCATCCTGTTGACCCGGCTAACTCCTTTAATGCTAGTCTCCTTACAGGTTGTGATGGACAGGCCTGGATTCATCTGGAAACCACCTCTAGCTCAACAGGGTGTAATGTAACTTCCCTTATTTTCTTCCCATATGAATTTATTTGGTGGTGTCTCCCCCTCCCTTGCTCCTTCCAGGGCAGCTTGGAAGGAAAATTCTAAGCACAGGGCAACCCCCACTTATGTGCCAGATAGTTGGCAACTCCCAAGAAATAACACAAACACACAATATAGTCAACAGAGTAATTGTATTAAACGGGAAACAAATAGAACAGAACAAGGTAAAACACGAATTTCAGGGTCACCAGTGCCCATGCTGATAATACCCATGACCTTCTCCAGTCACGTGACCTGATATAGCAAGAGAAAAATGTGTGGTCCTGTTGGTTGGCGGTGGCCCTTGAGGACCTGTGACACTGTATCTCCTGTAGCAGCAATAAGCAACTTGGCTGCCTGGGTTCAATCTGGCCCCAAAGATGTGCATGTTAGATAAGATGGTAAGTCCCTCTACGGGTTAAATAGGCAGCAGGTAATAAAATCACCAAACCCTTATTCCCTGGCTTGAGGACACAGTTCAAGGAATAGGGGGACTCCAGACAGTTTCCCTGATGGTCTAACTAAAATATGGTGCATTCACCACTCCACAAATGATCCACAGGTTCAGAGATGAATCCAGACTCCTCAGCAACTACATAGCAGCTGGCAATCACAGTTGGCAGGTGTCCTCTTCATACAGGAATCAGGCTGCTTCTGTTCCCAAGATTTCCCTCACCATAAAGGGATGCAGGGATCAGGTGCAGATTATAACTATCCTGAAAATCCTAACTCCTGATCTCCTCCTACAGAGCTCAGATACAATCGCAGCAGGTGGGCAGCCCTGAACTAGCCGCACGAGCAGTACCTGCCTTGTGGTAACTGATTTTATCAAGGGAGCTGAAAGACTAACTCAGCCTGCCTGGGTACGGCGTTTTCCCAGCAAAACTCTCTAAACTGGGAGTTGCCTGGAAGAGGGAAAGGAAGAAGTTTAGGGATATTGCTACCATGTTCCCAGAAGCCAGTTCTCATGGAGACCCTGCATGCAGGCCTCGGACTCACCCACAGCAAGCCCTCCCAGCTGCCAGCTTCTAATTTCCGCCTGGGGGTGCTCAACCCCCACTCCGCCCCAGGCCCTGCCCCCACCCCGCCTTTTCGTGCCCCGGCTCCACCCCTGCTCCTGCTCCACCCCTTCCTCCAAGGCCCCACCTCCACCCCTCTTCTTCCCATCCCCTTCCTCGAGCCCATCCAGTCAGCGCTTATGGCCCTGCTCTTTCAGTGACTGGCTCCCAAGCCTTTCAAAATAGCTTTTGCCCTCTCACGGTGCTCTCGGGCTTTTGCTTGTCAATCACTTGACTCCAACCCCCTCCTTTCTCTCCGACACTGCTCCTCCTCTGAACAGGCACACTGGTGGCCATCCAGGCGCCTGGCTGTCACGCCCCTGAGCTCTGGGGCCCTATCACTCGAAATAATGACTCCCCTCTCTCCCCCACTTCGTTACCTAGCAGCCTCTGAGCCTGCCCTTGGTCCCCCTTCCTCCTAGGGGCAGCATGCCTCTCCCTGAGTTCCTAGCACACAGAGACCCAGGAACCAAGGTAAGCTCCTGGGGGAGGGGGGGGGAGCTACAATTCGATTAAATAGACACCCTGGGCCAGACCCTCAGCTGATCTAAATCAGCATTGCTTTGTTGGAGTCAATGGGACTAGGCCGCTTTATACCACCTGGCTCACTAAACGGAGTGACATTCACGTCATCTAACCTCCCTTTGCCCTCGTTTAAATCACCTGATTCAAATCCAGCGGGACCCAGGTTTCGAGGAGAAGCGACACCGTGACTCAGTGGAACATCTTAGCCACTAGCTAGGCACATACAGAGGACGCGGTTACTGAATGCAGAGCTGGTGGGTATGAAGCTGTTGCTGCCGGAGCTACTGAGTATGCGTCCGATGTTGCCATTCATGGGCGTGAAGCTGGTTTTACGGCATCCAGTGAGGGAAATAAAACTAACCCGCTGGGCGTCAAAATGCAGTCAGCTTAAAAAGGTGAGAGTTCCCCAGAGCCTAGGGGCTCCCCCGCCTGCCTCAGGCTCCGGCTGTGCCTGACTCTAGCCCACGTCACCAAAGCGGAGGTGAATGAGGGGAGATCATTGCCCCACATTCATCGAGACGCCACACAGGTCTGCAGAACTGAGCAGGTGGGAGTAGGAAGGCACCACCCAAAGGGCAGGTACAGCACACACACTTGCCCTGCATGTCGAGGTACTGTGGGGAGGATTGTATATATCCAATGGCGCAGTCCCTTCCGAAGCTGCCCCCGGGGCAGTGCAGCTCCTCCCTCCCTGTTATAGGGGTCTCTGTCCCTATCTGGCCCTTCATCAATGCCACTAATCCTGTGTCTTGCACCGCTCCCTACATTTGCATTTCCACAGCACTGTAAGCTTGCATAGTACTTTGCAGTCAGAGGAGAGGCAAAGCCTTGAGCCTTTAGCAGTTTACAATCTAGGGTAAGATGAGGCAGAGCAAGGGATGTTGGCAAACGCTGGAGAGGTTGCGATGAGGGTTACAGCTATAAGGTTACAGTGCTGTGTAGGTTAGAGATGTTTGTGTCTTGAGGGTTGCACTCTCTTGATCTTTGTTTTTCTTCCCCTCTCACTGTGAGGCTTGCAAACCATCTTGCAATTCCCCCACTTTTTTGTATCTAAAAGAATTTTAAAACCCCCTAAGCTCATGAATAACCTGGTTGAATTTTAGGTTGGCGAAAAGTGTGGTGTGTTGGAAAAATACCTATCAACCCTCTAGCTAAGGTGATACAGTGACACCTGCTTCTTGTTGAACGTTGGAAATGATGTAGATTTAACAAATCATATATATATATTGTGACAAAGTTCCTCCTCTACCTTGATGGGTCCTGCGCTTACTGGTGGATTTTGCTCACCTCAGAGATTCAGAGTCACCCTCAGTTTGGCCACTTTCGTGGCTCAAATCTGCCGTTCACTCAGATAACCTCATCACTGGCCAGCATGGGGAAAAAAGAGTAAGAACAATCCCCGCAGTTTCTGCGGATGTGGGTCGGGGACCAGCTCAGAGACCTTCCCCTCTGGTGGAAGCTCCTGTGTTGGGTCAGGAGTTGGGAGGTTTGTGGGGAACCCAGGCCACCCTCTACCCTGGGTTTCTTTGGTTTTGGTCTCCTTGGTCTCCTCCCAACACCTTCTTTGTCCTCACCACAGGACCTTCCTCCTGATGTCTGTTAACACTTGTACTCCTCAGTCCTCCAGCAGCACGTCCTCTCACTCCCAGCTCCTTACCCGCACACCTCATTAACTGGAGTGACAGCCTTTTTAAACCAGGTGTCCTGATTAGCCTTAATTAATTCTAGCAGCTTCCCAATTGGCTACAGGTGTCCTAATTAGCCTGCCTGCCTTAATTAGTTCTAGAAAGTTCCTGAGTGTTCTGGAATAGTCCCTGTTATTTTACCCAGGGAAAAGGGACCTGCTTAACCTGGAACTAATGTATCTACCTTCGACCACTCTCTTGTAGTCATCTGGCCTGACTGTCACAATATGTATTTAAAAACCTCCGTTAAAGAATTATTTTGCTGATTTTTAAGATCTTTTTTCTTCTTCATCTGAGACTCTCAACTTTGGGGAAAACAAGCTGCTCATATTGGCTTGTTCTGATGATGCATTGATTTGTTCCATCATGTTTATTTCATTTTATTTCGCCTCCCCTCTGTGAGACTGTAGCTTTGTTTATGGCTTTTAAAGTGGTCAGCCAATGTCTACGCCCCTGTCTCCTTGCACCATGCACCCCTTTGGAAATATGGCTCCAGCTGATTGAAAAGCCGCTTCTTACGGAGAAAAGAACCATTGGCGTGAGGAATAAGAAGTAGTTGCTTGATTGAAAAGCAGGTTCCCTGCAGCTAGCTGAATGATTCCAGATGAACGGAGCCTTTTGTGTAGATACCTGATGTTATTTATTAATTAAAGGCAGTTTTGTTGTGAGTTATTTCTTTGTAAAAGATGTGAGCATCTGCCAAGTAAACTCTCTTAGTGTTTATCACATGAGATGAAAGCACGGAATGTGTAACATCAAGACGGTCGGCTTCACATAGGCCCTAGTCTTGCAAACACTTAGGCATGTGCAAGATTTTATGGGCATGAGGAAGGATGGCCGTGTGGGGAAGTTACTGCACTGGGCTTCAAGAAACCTGTCTTCCAATTCAAGCCGCCTACAGACATCTGGTATTGCCTTGGGCAAAGCGCTTAGTCTGGGGTTTAATGTTCATTGGACTTCCTGACAATCCCAGCCCTCACATCCCTGTGCCTCAGTCCCCAATCCTGCTGTATCCCATTGTCTGTCCTGTCTATCTAGAATGCAAGCTCTTCTGCTCCTTCCATGTGCCTGGGCCTGTACAGCATCTGGCACAAACAGGCCCCAGTGTTGGTTGGGGCCTCTAGCAGCAATCCACTGGCTTGGGGGCATATCATGGAAGAGACATCTCCTTACTTGTCCAGATGGGCCATACACATGGGTCACTGAATTATTGGCAATGATCAGCCTGCTCAAAAGAATTGCCAAAAAAGGAAGTTCCTGCCCTGTGGTGGAAAACAATTGTCACATGACATGACCTCACTCCAGCAAAGTTGAACTAATTAGGAGATGGTAGTTTGCAGTCTTTGCAGGCCCTCATCTTGCATCATGTTTACCAAGCCCGACTGCCAGAAGCTGGGATTGAACGACAGGGGATGGATCACTTGATGATTTCCCTGTTCTGTTCATTCCCTTTGAAGAATCTGGCAATAGCCACTGGTGGAAGACAGCATACTGGGCTGGATGGACCATTAGTCTGATCCAGTATGGCCGTTCTTATGTTCTAAGCACCTTCATCACGTTGGTCTCTGTTTTCATTTGATTCTTCGCTGCATAGTGATTTTTTTAACATTTGGGTTTTCTCTCCTTTTTGTAGAATCAGAATATTTAACACCAGTGAGAACGTGTCAACTCAGAAAGGACCTGATCCTATAAATACATGTATAACTGTATTCAGCTGAGTAATTCCATTGGCTTTAATAGGGCTACTCCTTATTATAATTATATGTATGACAGGAGTGTCTAAAAGCCACAGCTCACATCAGGACCCCATTATGCCAGGTGCTATACAGATATACAGGAGGAGTATGTCCATTGTGTATCCATTACACTCTAATAAGACAGGATACACAAAGGAACCGAGAACAGGATGCCACGTACAAACAGATGATTGGAAACTGAGGCACAGGAAGGTTAAGGCTCAGGGTTCCAAAAAGAACTAGATAAATTCATGGAGGACAGATTCATCAATAGCTATTAGCCAGGTTGGGCAGGGATGGTGTCCCTGGCCTCTGTTTGCCAGGAGCTGTGAATGGGTGACAGGGAATGGATCACTTTACGGTTACCTGTTCTGTTCATTCCCTCTGGGGCATCTGGCATTGGCCACTGTCGGAAGGATACTGGGCTAGATGGACCTTTGGTCTGATCCAGTATGGCTGGTCTTATGTTCTTTTCTTGTAATGAGTTCTAGGATTCTGTGTCGGTTTCCACCCTTGGGTTCACTTTTGTATGGAGGCTCTGTATTTCCATGGCTGACGGTGTGTATGCCTTTCTCTCTTTTCCAATGTTCAGAATTTTTGGCCACTTCAGTCTCCGCTCTGAATGGCAGCTGGTCAAAGTGGACTACAAATCCATCTTCAGCAGGAGGTGCAACAAAGAGGACTACCAGACCTGGCACCTGCACGATCAGGTACTATTGACTCTCTACGCAGTCTTTTATGGGGCACAACACTGCCTTTCAAGCGCAGAGTGTTCGTGGGTAGGAGCCTGTCATGCAAGGAGATCATAGCGAAACACACTGAGCTAGAGTCTCATTTGCCCTAAGGTCCCTTTCCACCACTCTCACAGTGTAAGAGGGGCCTGTAATGTAATGGACTCCCATGTTACGGCCCCTTGACACTGCCAGAGAAGTATAAAGGGGCCTTAGTGTAAACAGGAATCTGGCCCACTTAGATAAACTAACCTAAAATCATTGGGTCAGTCACTAGGGAGACTCCAACAGAGGAATTCTGTCACCTGATAGTTTTGAACCCAGAAAAAAGGGTAAAGAACTTCAGCTCCATGCCAGTGTACTTTTAAACATGTAACAATGTTTAAAAGTTCCCTTCCACTAGCATGTGCTGTTCCTCATTGCTGATTTAAAGTAAGGTCTTGGAGTTAAATCTAAGAGATCTGGAGTCTATTTTTGGCTCTACCACTGACTCAGGCAAGTCATTTCCTGTCTCCGTGCCTCAGTTTCCCAATCTGTAAAATGGATATAAAAGTATCTACTTATCTCACAGAAGTTTGGAAAATTCTCGGGAGCCCTTTACTGGAAGAGGACAGAGAAGACCAAATTATTATTGTATTATATGTATATAAACTTTCTCTTCTGTAATCACCTGGCTTATTATCACATTAGGTTCATTTGGGGCCTTGGGAAGCCACTGGGAGTTAATGCAGTCCTGTCCTTCGGGGAGTTGTTTGTAGGGTTGGGGTCCTTGGCAAAATGACTACACTGTGATATCACAGTCCTTTCCATGGTGATGAAGTGACATTACAAACACTGAAACTGTGATGTCACTGAACGAAATCAGCAAGAGAAGATGCATTAGAAATGAGCATCATGGAACCTGGAATATACCAGGTGGATAGAGCCACAACACAGAACAAATAAAATGAAGTAAGGGGAAAGCATCTGCTAATCTGTCTGGGCAAACTACTTGGACCCCTTCTAGTCCCTCTGAGGTTCACCTCAGGTTTCACTATCTTCATCCTACCTTTCTTAGACTGCATCTCTGGGCTGCCCCCCTCCTCTTGTCTTCTTACCCGCCGCCTTAACATGACAGGGTCAACTGTGTTTGGTACCTGGAAGCCCTTTTCCTCTGGGTTCCTGTGACAGCTTCTGATCAAAGTGTCTCGAACCCAGCTTCTTCAATACAAAGCATTATGTATTCACCCAAAGGAACGTAGCACGCAGTGCAAAGGGAGACGACAGAGAAAGTCTATATGCGTGGGTCTGACCTACACCGCAATCTTCCCTTGCAAATTCTTGTAAGTTCCATTCAGCCTGGTTACCTCCTCTGTAACTTGGGAGAGATGGCTGGCTTGCTGCAGTTTCTGTATCTTTCTGCCTGAGCTTCATCTCCAGCAACAGCCTCCTTTAATTTAGCTCTGTGCAGTCAGGCAGGATAATAGCAAACAGGTAAAACTTGATCTTTATAAAAAGTAATGCGTATAATAACTCCCTCATTCTTCATACCATGGGATCATCTTGGCAATCTATAATCATGAGAAAGATAAGGAATGTAATTGTGCATTTTGGTTTGGGTTGATTCGGTTTTTGGGGTGGGGGGGCCCAAACAAGTTGTTTCAACTTAAGAGAAAAGATGATTTATGGTAATTCACTTAAATAATCTGTATCTGGTCAAACTTTCCTTCAAACTTCCTCTCGTAGTGCTTTAGAAAACCTCAGCCTTAAGCCCCTACATAGCGCTAGAAGAAAATGACCGAGTGCTACAAGGCAGTAAGGGGTACTGGGAAGAGGAGGAGGAGTCAGGACTCCTGGGTTCTACTCTGAGCTTTGTCGCTGACTCTGCTTGACCTTAGATGATGCACTCGATGATGCATGACTTTTGCCATACGCAAAAGAGAAATAATTGGTTCTGTTTCAATAACGGGTGAGGCACAAGGGGGCGGACGGTGGGAGAGTTTGATGAAGTTAGTGTAGGGGGAGGTTCACGAAGGTGTAAATGGGAGTTAGGAGTCTGGGAGACTTGATCTGAAGTTTGTACAGAGGAACTTTTTAAAGGTGTAAATGGGAATTAAGCACGAACCCCTCCTAATTTTCAAAGAGTGCTTAACTGCCCTTTGGAAATCATCCCCCACGATGCTTTGATATCCTGCTGTATAGTAACAGTGGTTGGGCAAAGACTAGAAATCCTCCATGTTCTTCTCTTTCTAATCCATGATGGTTTCGCTGCCAAAGGTTGAGCCTTGTGTCATGGGAGAGAGGAAGATCTATAAGAAACGCAAGCCTGGAGCCCAGTGTGCCCTGGGTCGAGACTACTCCAGAACTGTTGTATCGGAGCCTTGCATCTGTTCTGAATGGGACTTCGAGTGGTAAGTATTCTGACCCGTTATAACTAGTGCTTCTGCTGCTGCTGGTTCTTTGCCTGTTCCAAACCAGTTGGCTCGATGTATATGGAATTCCAAGAGTGGGCTGTAAGGTGCTAAGGGACATTTTTTTGCAGATCATTCTAACAAAGGACTGCATGAGTTGTACCTTGAAGGGAGAGTTTCCCCTCCAAAGGGTGCCCCTACAGGGAAGGAATTTCAGCCTCACTTGACTTCTGTAGCCACTTGAAGCCGCATCGTGCAAAACAGGGCAATGTTTTTCATTTTAGCCTGGGAAATTGTTATTGCTTTTCAGCGAGACTTTATTAAGAAATGTCAACAGCAAAAGCCAGATCGGCTTCTTTCACACCCCCGTGCAGCGTGGGCCTGTCAGAAGTCACAGGCTGCTTTGCATAAATACTGATGTTTCGAGTTAATGGCATTGTAAAATTCCAAACTGCTTTGAGGTTTTTAAAAAAACCCTGATGTTGCTCTTAAATTTTGGGAAAGTGTCCGTGTCTGGAATTTCTGCAGGAGGATGCTAAGGGGTGACTAACAACAGATGATTCTCAAAAGGGTGGGGGTACACACAAGGTTTTGGGGGGCAGGCACAAATACCCAGCAGTTCAGATGAATGCCCTATGTGACAGGGTCAGGCCAGATGGCGATAGAAGAGTAATAGAAGGCAGATATATTAGCCCCAGGCTAAGTAGGTCCCTTTTCCCTGGGTAAGGTAACCAGGAAGGTTCCAGAACAATCAGGAACCTTCTGGAGACAATTAAGACAGGCTGATTAGAACACCTGCAGCCAATCAAGAAGCTGCTAGAACCAATTAAGGCAGGCTAATCAGGGTACCTGGGTTTTAAAAAGGAGCTCACTTCAGTTTGTGGTGTGCGTGTAAAGAGCTGGGAGCAAGAGGCACTAGGAGCTGAGAGTGAGAACACATACTGTTGGAGGACTGAGGTGTACAAGCATTATCAGACACCAGGAGGAAGGTCCTATGGTGAGGATAAAGAAGGTGTTGGGAGGAGGCCATGGGGAAGTAACCCAGGGAGTTGTAGCTGTCACACAGCTGTTCCAGGAGGCACTCTAGACAGCTGCATTCCACAGGGCCCTGGGCTGGAACCCGGAGTAGAGGGCAGGCCTGGGTTCCCCCCAAATCCTCCCAACTCCTGGTCAGACACAGGAGGAGTTGACCTGGACTGTGAATTCAGAAAAACGGACAAGCTGAGGGCTGCCATGAAGCTCCAAGGCAAGCAAATCCGCCAATAAGTGCAAGACCCACCAAGGTAGAGCAGGAACTTTGTCACACCTAACTGCCTGCACCTCTTGGACAGCTAAACTGGGCTGAGAATGCAACAAGAAGAGGTTGTCTTGGGAAGGTGTTTTCATTTCCTGCTTCCGGTTAAGTAGGCAGGACCAAATCCTCAGCTGGTGAAAGTCAACTAAATTCACTGATGACTTCTTAGGCTGGATTCCATTCATGTCTCCTGCATAACATCTGTGCAGCTATGCCAATATACGCTAGCTGAGGATCTGATCCATAGTTTTTTTTCAAGACTTCCTGGTACAGCCTTGGCTGGGATCTGGACATGCACCAGGTGCGACCAAAATGAGAAATAATGTGAAGAAAGGTAGCTGCCTTTTTCTGAATATCAGTGGTGGTTGGTCTGAACAAAGGTTCAGGGACATCAGGTAGATTTTTTTTCATTTTTGCTGAACCAATTGTTCACTTATTCCTAATGCAGCAATGAAATCTAAGACTCTTCTGGATTATCCCGAGAGATGTGGCACGTTGGGTTCTGTTCTCACTCTTAACGAGAAAAGCTAACATTTTACAATAAGCACCGAACGTCCCTGCATCATTTACCCATACCACATAATTTGCTTCCGCCACTGTGCTCAGCCTGTCACTGATCTGCACAGATGCTTTTGTGTTTGTCTGGTTGGTTACTGCTTTGAAGCGTTCCTGCTTTCTCATTCCAGAGTTCAGCCTGGTGTATTTTTAAGGCTGAAGTGCAAAGCTACTCTAGATTATTTGGCCTTAAAATGCAGTTGTACCTGGGAAAGTGACCGTAAAAATGGCACCTTCTTATTGGACCCACTTCCTGTATCTAGTCAGTGAGATTTCCACTTACCTTACACCCTAAAATAAGGTTTTACTGCCTTATTCTCCTGTTACCCTGCAGAGCCAACATAACTATAGTGGAGACAGCTGGATTCTAGTCCAGCTTGTACAGCCTCAACAGAATCCATAACTGGGTTCTGAGTGCTGAATCTTCATTGATGGTGACGCACGGGCCAGAAAGAACCAGTTCACGTTCCAATCCTAGGTTGAGTTTGTAGGGCTGACAGTTACGGGGGGAGGCGGGGGGGGGGGGGGGGAGAATGCAGCAAAGAGTTTCAACAGTGGCTAGTGATTTGGGGCACCTCCATTTTGGATGCCCAACCAGTGATATTTTAAGGGGCCTGATTTTCATAGGATGGCACTGAACACATTCTGAAAACCATGGTCCTTCCGGACATCTCAAGTTGGGCACCCAAAGTCACCAGTCCGTTTTGGAAATCTTGGCCAGTCCTTATTTAACAAGTAAGCTGAAGAGCTCTCATTGGGAGTCATTGAAGGGCAAGACACGTGGAACTCCACCGTGTCCTTATGGCTTAGTCACTTTTCAGGGCAAGACCCCAATTATAGATGAAACCACATGGGTTTGCTAACCTGGTGCGAAGCGTGTGGATAGATACAGTGAGGGCATAGCTGTGGCTGCAGACACACACAAACATAATCATTTTAAAAATCAAACTCTTGCCTTGTGCAGAAACAATGGAACTGAGAAATGTTATTAAAATATGTGCTGGTATTCCCCCCCCTCCCCGTTCTTTACTTACTCTGTCAAGAAAGGAAAGACAGAGAAGCAGCTGGATGTGATTATTTCCCTAACTTATGCAAACCCTGGGGCTTGCAAGAGGGAAGGTGGGCAGCATGTGAGATTTTAATATACAATTACCAGAAGTTAATGAATGAGCCCACAGTCTTCGGGGCATACAGCAATGTTGTCTTTAATTTTATTAAATATTTATGCAGCTCTTTTAGTCTTTTGGGCAAAGTACGGCTCCTCCTGAACATCTTTAATTACGCAGTCACTGCCAGGCATTCTTTACTGTGCCAGGCTGACCCTCTGAGAATGATTAAATGGAACGTTGCGACAAAGAGCATTAGGGAATTTCTGAACCTTTTTATGCAGCTCGGAAATCTCTGTCCTCCAAAGAATACTGGCAACCGTGAGGCTGCACAGTGAATTTATCTTACTAAAACCCTTCTCTGAAGCTTTCCGTTCTGACTCTAGCATGCTCCTGGATAAAACCAAGAGCATAACAGGGCATGTGGAGATTTCGTGACGTCTGTGGTTCCCATAGTGCTGGAGTTGGTTGCCTTGTTGTGAGATGAACTTCGTGATCATTTTTTTTTATTCCTCATCTTTATCTAAAAATCCCCACGTTAGCTGCAGCTAGCCACAGAGGGAGGCCCAGAGGATCTGATCCAAAGCCCACCAAAACTAATGAAAAGACTCCCATTGACTTCATTCTGCTTCTGATCAGCCCTGTGACTTCATCATTTGGGAGGACAGCTGGGTGTGTTTCCATCCCCTTTACTGTCATACACAGGGAGGGATCGGTGAGCTGGATTCCTCCCCCTGTGCATGACAGTAAAGGTATGTCTACACTGGAGCTGGAAGTGAACCTCCCAGCCTGGGTAGACAGACTCACTGTAGCAGGGCTCAAGCTAGTATGGTAAAAATAGCAGTGTGGATGTGGCAGCTCTCAAGCCAGTCACCAGAGTTCAAGCTTGCCTGACCCTGGGAGTCTGAGCTCTGGGGGTACGCTCCCAGCTGCAGGGAACCTTCTGTTGTGTAACCATTAGATTACTAGGGCAGCTCCACTGTTTGTTGTAAGTGCTGTTTTGGACAGGCATCAATCATGTCCTTGTTTGCTGAGTTAACCTGTCACTGTTCAGGCATGCTGTTAATCTTTATCCCTCTGCTAATCATTCAAGATCAGCTCCTGGCATTTTGTGCCTTGTGAAACGCTTCCCTGTCGTGAATGTGGCGAGATCCTGGAATGTGGTTTGGTTCATGGAACCAAAGAAAATGCAAAAAATTAAATGGCTATAGGTTTACTTATTTTAAAGAAAGCTAGAAGTGAATCAGATTTTCTTCCTCTCTTGCCACCACATGGAACAACAATCTTCCAAAGTTCTGCAATGCTTGCCATTCAGCAAAGCTTTCTGGGGCTACATTCTTCCACATTCTGTAGCAAAGCCCATCGACTGGGTGTTCCATGCTTCCAGGTTCAGTGTTCAGTGCTGCTTAGCATAGTATTAGCCTCCCTAATTTGGGCACTCACTGGGGTCCAGATCAGCAAATCACTTAATCATGTGTTTAAATCCATTCCAATATGCTTAATGCCCAAAACAAAGTCAATGGGGCTTAAGCGTGTGTGCTGCTGAATCTGGATGGACTTAAGCATGCATTTAAAGTTAAGGATATATTTAAGAGCTTTGCTGAATCAGTTACTCTGGTTTTACTTTGCTGTGAGTCAAGACTCCTTCTGACACCCCTGGGAGTTTTGATCAAGAAAGGACACAGTGAAATCGGAACAAGGACTCCAAGTTTGGATACCTATTGATGGACTATAAGGCAGCATGAGTAGAAAGAACAGCCTGTTCCCCAATAAATAGCATGGCTTGTCAAAACCCCTGCATTTTCTCTTCCACAAAAGTTATCATAATTAAAAGTAAAGCTTGTTTTTGTTGGGGAAAAGGAAGTTAGCTCAAATTTCCTAGCCAGCTCTAGTAAATAAGTGATTCCCGGAGATTGTGGTTACCCATGGCACATAGAATCTTAGAACTTGTAGGGCTGGCTGGGACCTCAAGAGGTCATCTAGTCCATCCCATTGCACGAGGGCATGATTAAGTGTACCTGGACCATCCCTGACAAGTGCTTGTCTGATCTGTTCTTAACCACCAATGTTGGGGATTCCACAGCCTCCTCAGGTAACCTGTTCCAGGGCTTAACTATTATGATCTGATTATGCTCCTCGTTACCTTTCTGTTTCCATAGTGACTATGGCTATGAAAGGCACAGTAACAACCAGTGCATCCCAGCTTTCTGGTTCAACCCGTCCTCCTTGCCAAAAGACTGCAGTCTCGGCCACCGCTACCTGAACAGCACTGGGTAAGTCCAGCTGGCTCTCGCTTTTGGTGACCTTTTTGTATTTACAGTAAGTCTGGACCATTAGCGTTATCTCTACCCTGCCTGGCGGTTTTCCAGCCTTATTTGCGAGTTGCTTTTTTGCAGCATCATCTATATGGAACTGTGCCTCACGCCTCAGCCACTGAGAGAAGTCCATTAACATAAGTGACATGTAGATATTACATTGCTATCTAGTGATATATGATCCTGGGAGCCCACACTTCAGGCCACCACTGCTGCAAAATTAAAGTACGAATCAAAATATCCACCTGAGCAGCTGCAGAACATGTAAATGGACACGCTCAGGGTGTTTTCCGTGATTTTTCATATAATTTGTTTCTTTTTTACTGTTCGTATTTATAACAACTCCTAAGGAAGTTTGGATTTATGCTGTGCATTCTTAACCAATTTTTCCCGCCTTCACTGTGTGTATTTAGTAGTTTGTTATTGTAGGGTTCCTATAGCACTAGGTCTGCACATACTGATTTGTTACTATGACATTCCTCATATTCTTAGACTGTGTGTGCTTTGAGGGCTGACGCAAGGTTGCTTATGAGTACCAGGCTCTGCCCAATGGTTCGTTTTGATACGGTGGCTCCAGAATGTTAGGCTGAAAATGCTGGTTTGTTTTGATAGGGTTTTTCTGGAACGCTGGGCTGCAGATGCTGGTTTGTTTTGGTAGGGTCGCTCTGGAACGCTGGGCTGCAGATGCTGGTTTGTTTTGGTAGGGTTGCTCCGGCACGTTGGGCTGCAGATGCTGGTTTGTTTTGGTAGGGTCGCTCCGGCATGCTGGGCTGCAGATGCTGGTTTGTTTTGGTAGGGTCGCTCTGGAATAGTGGGCTGAAGACGCTGGTTTGTCATTTTTACATTCTTTGTGTGCCTCAGAAGATGTTTACTTGGAGGTCGGTTGTAGGGTTGCTTATGAGTGCCATGCCCTGCTCACCAATTTGCTCACAAGTGCTGGCTGTTTACTGAAGGGTTGCCAATGAAAATTGGGCTACTGTAAGGCCGTCTTCACAGTTCTCAGGAAACCACTCCGTGGTGAAAGATTATAATTAAAGTGGGCTGGCTGCAGCCGGGGGAGCCCCTGACATCAGGGCTGCACTGGAGTGGGAAGAGCTGCTGAAGTCCTGCCCACCTTCCCCAGTTCTATGAGGCAATGACTAGGAGGGTTAATCTCCCGGAACAAGGCAACAAATTGCCAAGTGTCCTCACAGGCAGCTAATCTCTTTGCTTTGCTTCTGAATGGAGCCAAGAGAAACCTGCTCCTTGAATCATTTAAAACTGAGCTGGACAAAACTCCTGCCAAATCATTCAGGGTGCCTTGGAGCAGAATAGGAGCAGACACAGTGTAACAAAACCATAATGAAATGCTATAATGCAGGAGACAGAACAGGGAGTTGAATAGGCCTTCTCCAGCTTTCAGTGGTACATAGAGATTCGGCTCAACAATACGAATCTGTTCTCATGGGTGGAGCCGGGGTCTCCAGAGAAGGCTGGATCGTGATTTGTTTGGCTTCTGCGAATTAATAAAGCCTTTGATTTTCTTTGATGTGAGGGGAGCACTAGCAGGAGTGTGTGGGCTGTTAGCCTGGGGCAGCTCTTTGAAATGCGTACATTATAAAAATAAAACCTACTCTCCCGAGCCCCACCCGAATTGTCCATGTTCCCCAGGTATCGGAGGATTGTCTCTAACAATTGCACGGACGGGCTGCGGGAGAAATATGTGGCCAAAGCAGAGCAATGCCCGGGCAAAGCCCCGCGTGGGCTGCACGTCCTCACCACCGACGGCAAGCTGCTTGCCCAGCAAGGGCACAACACCACCTTCATCATCCTTATGGAAGAGGTAGGTCTCTGGGCTCATTGGACCGCTGAAGTGTGGGCTGCCCCTTCCTTTAATTTACTGGCTTCATTAGGAGAATGGCATTCAGGTGGCCACACTTCAAGCCTTTCACAGAAGGTGGGTGGAATGATGAATGTCCTAATGCATGGAGGGCTGCAAAGCTCTGCTAGGATCATGAAAAGGCTGGAGCAGCCTCGGCGCTGGCTAGCCCAAGCCTGTAGAAAGTCACTCCAGGATAGGGCATAATTGTAGGGGAAGATTTTCGGAGACACAAAGAGCAGTGAGATGCCCAAATCTCATTGATTCTTTCAATGGGAATTGGGCTCCTTACTTCTGTATGCCTCTTTGAAAATCCAGCCGTTTCAGATGGGCTTAGAAATCCAGCTGAGACCATCTCCCTCCTCTTCCTTCTTCTGAAACACTAGCCCAGTTTGAGGTTAGTACAGATAGCACCAGGCAACACTTCTGTCTGTCACGGTCATAAGGAAGTCCCAAGCCAGAGTGATGCTGGTACTCCCCTTCTAGACCCCTACACTATTGATGCAAGCCCTGAATAAGGAAGTATACCTCTGGCTAGCTGCTAGTCCCCTCTGATACTATAGGAAGTGATGATGGCCATGTATTGTATTGCAATAGTGCGGAGGAGCCTTAGTCATGGACCATGGTGCTAGGTGCTGTGCAAGAGATCAATGGACAATGCTAGCTTAGGTCTTGCTGCACAGTTCTGCAGCTGGTGGCGGATTCTGTGGCCAACCCCACATCTGCTGGATAAGGCCTTTTTCTGGGTCCTTGACAGCAGTTGCAATAAAAGGACCTTTTGCCTGATGGCCTCTATTGAGGACCCTAGAGAGATAATTCACCATGTTGCAAAAATCCCCATTATGGTTTCAACTACCTAGTTCCCTGTCTGACAGTCTCAGCTTAGAGGGCAATGGCCGAATAGAACACAAGAGGCTCAGCAACTCTCTCCCCCCAGAGGAGCTCCCTGGAGGTCAGAGTTGAGGACACAATGGAGAAATCTATGTCTGGGTGGGTTTCACTGCTCATGATCTGTGGCAAAGTAGAGGGGCCAGGTCACTGCCCTGTTTCTGGGTGGTTACACTGCTCAGGCAGCTACACAGGGGCAGCTGGGACTCCTCTGGTCTGGGGTAAAGCCACTGCAGCTGGCTGTGCGCCATCCAATCTGCCCCCAACACGCCTGGGCTTGGGGTCATGACTGGGGGTAAGAGGGGGCAGGGCCAGAGATCACTGCCCCCTAGCCAGTCCCCATCAGTATAAAGCCCCTAATGGGCTGGCCCTTGGGATCAGGGAAGGTTGATGTGCGACTTAGCACCACTTTCACCTCCCTCATTCAGATGCACCCAGGGAGAGCTTGATGTGGCTGAGGATTATGCCTGAGTGATCCAGGCCCCAGGGCACTCAGAGCGGCATCTTGAACCACCGTGTAGTTGCCATGAGCCTTTGGCACATGATTTGTCAGGATCTCTTGGAAATCACAGACCTTTGTTCTGATCCCCTTTGCCAACCTCCCATGGATAATCGACTGCTGTGGCTTTCCCTCTAATACCTCTCTGTATTCAGCAAGGAGGCCTACGTTTCGGGTGCATTTGTCCAGAAAACTTCACCACCATGCAGTGGATTGACATAAAGCCTTAACAGATCGCTGATTCTTGGTACGCTCTCAGGACGATTTTCAAAGGCATGTGTAAGGACATCAGGCACCCAAATCCCACGTAAATGGTATTTAGGGGCCTAAATCCATCAGGCTTCTTTAAAAATCCCAGCTGTATCCATTTTGGACACTGCCATTTTGTGGATACCTTTAATAAAACATAATTTCCTTGTTAAAAATCTCCCGGCAGACACTGAATGTGCACGCAAGAAAGAAACATGGGAAATTATCAATTGCCTTCCCTGGGTCACAATAAACAGGGCAGATTGTGTAGATGGGATCAGAATAGAAGTGTTAAATCATCCATGGTAAAAAGAAAGAGAGAATTTGAGAAATCAGGTTTACTTGGCATTCTGTGTTCTGTTTGTTTATCTTTGTGCATTTCAGTCAGCTCAGACAATAAAACCACGTTGGTCAGCTTCATTGTCTGTTTCTGGTCTATTTTGCTTTCCTACTCTAATTCAATGGAGGTGTGTTTAGGTTCCCAAAGGACAGAGGGATGCTTTAATATTTTTAAAAGTAAAACTTTTGTCATTGATTTCTTTTAACCTAAATACCATGATTATGAATTATGTGCATTATGGTATCTTCTAAAGACCCCAACCAAGATCAGGACCCATTGAGCTAGGTGCTGGACAAACACACAAAAAGAGACCATCCTGGCCCCAAATCATTCACAGTCTTCACAGAAAAGGCAGAGGAGGGGTAGGAGGGGAAACAGTATTAGGGAGGTGAAATGATTTGCCCAAAGTCACAAAGCTGGTGTCACTGTGAGATCTGGGACCAGAAGCCATCTCTCCTGACTCCCAGTTTAGTGACCTAGCTATGGTATCATGCTGTCTTCTAATACTTTTCTCTAACCTGAGGGTTTTTTTAAGCATCCACATATTTTTCATTAAAAATATAATGCAATGAAATGGTTCATTGTAACCAGTCTGAGATGATGGTGTCTCTTTGCATAGGTTCATATTCCTCCTGTTTCTGCACAATGGGAATTTCTCGTCTACCTGGCTGATTCTTTTATCTGTTTAGATTTGACAAGGTATAAAGATTTGTAGAGACATTATTGAGTGGGAGTTCAGAAAAGAACAGACAATCTAAAAATTAGGAATCTAGTAGTAATGTATTAGGGAACTCAAGCGGAACAGCTGTAGACAAAGAATGATAAACAGACAGGAATAAGGTTGCAAGCAAGGTAGTTGAAGAGTTGTGTTGGCACAAGGTTTCAGGAATTGAAGGCTCCGGTGAATAAACAGATAGGCAGGGTTAAGATGTTGAAAGGGGATCAGATATGATAGCTGCAGTGCCCTGTGCCTAAAATGTTATCTATTGTTACTAGAGGTGGTCAAAATGTGTCCATTGAAGCATTTTAATAATAGAAAATGGATTTTTCAATTAAATGGAAATTTTCATGACAAAAATTCTGTTATGGAGAATTTTTGGTGGTTTTTTTTGAGGTAAAATCAAAAAGTTTTCAGTTTTAAACAAACAAAATCAATTTTCAGACGAGAGAGGGAATTGCTTTTTTGAAACAAACCTGAAAACCTTAGGAAAAAAATTCAGAGAAAACAAAGAAATGTTCATTTGCCTCAGCTCTGATTATTACAAAACTTGAGGAAATATAGTAAAATCCCTGCTTCCCTCTAGTTTTCGTGCCAGAACTATGTCTGACCGGGCTTTAAAAAAATACTAATGCACCTCTGTGTGTGTGTGTGTGTGTGGTTGTGTGTGTGTTAGTTATGTGCTTGGCTTCATAGCATTCTAACAGTGTGCCAGACCCTGAGATGGGATTAGTGTGTAGCTCTGTTCAAGTTGGTGGACGACACAAGCTGATGATCTGGTCCAACGTCTCTGTGCACAGTTACAAGTAACTGTTATTTTGTCTATTTCTGGGTGTCCTGAACACACAAGTATGAATGGCTGAACCTGAGCTCATCCATGAGGAGCTGAAGGTTGTGCCATATGTTCTTCAGAAAGGTAATTTTCCCTAGATTTATGGTGGATCTTGGATTTTACCATATGGCGTAGCTGGCTGTTAAAAGATCTCCATGCTGGTAATCCTACAATAAGCACATGG
Organism: Lepidochelys kempii; assembly: GCF_965140285.1. Taxonomy (NCBI): domain Eukaryota; kingdom Metazoa; phylum Chordata; order Testudines; family Cheloniidae; genus Lepidochelys; species Lepidochelys kempii. The sequence goes on along the minus strand of NC_136386.1, from coordinate 119,191,513 downwards.
TGGTGGGTTTTATATATTGAAGGTATATATAGCTTTGTTATAATTTCATTAATTTAGCTCTGGATTCTGACTTAGATTGTGCAGTTAAGCAATGGAGTAAGAAGGAATAAGAATGCACTCTCACATGAGCTCCCTGGACGTAGGGTCCGGGCAGACACAAGGAAGCATAGGTATGAGTCTCTTTACTGTTTTGCTGAAGTAGGTGGGAATGGAGTAAGTGAGCCCCTGGCTCCCTCTGCCACTCTGCACCAGGTGGGAGCTGCACCGCTGAAATCAGGTCCCTAACATTGCAGCCTTCACTCTGGTACTGCAAGGCGAGGACAAAGCTGCTCAACAGCAGGATTTTATTGCTAGCGAACTGAAAAAACAAGAACAAGCCTGAGCAAATCTTAGGACTCTGCATATTTATTCCTAGGTGGTAAAAATATGTAAATATATAAAGATATGGGTGGAAATCCTGGCCCAGTTGAAATCAATGGGAGTTTAGTATTGATTTCAGTGAGGCCAAGATTTCACCCATTCTCTTTCACCCTTGTGGGCTTCTGACAAATTGCCAGTGCAGCCCTCGGTTTGGAAAACTTTCCCAGCTGAGCTCCAATGGGGAAGAGCTGCCAAGGTATCCTATAGGTAACACCCATCTCCACCGATTCCCGCTGCCCATCAGCTGCCCCTAGCATTCCATTGACAGAGCTGCAAGCTTTACGGCAGGCCTCTACCACATTCCCATTGAGTTGTTTACAGGACCAAAGCTGTAGAAAGTGCCTCTTGAATAAATCTGGAGAGCAATGATTTTTATCCGTTTGAAATGCTTCCTCTTTGTTTCCACTTTAATTTATATTCATAAACCCATTGTACATGGGGCAAGCAGCCACCTTTCGATATTTCAAATACCAGTCCGCAGCTAAGGAAATGGGGAATGGCGGATTAGCACTATTGCTGGGTCTGCATTAAAGAGCCAGTAATTGGGTGGAAGGATCATCTGCTACTGTTTAGCTATTAGAAATCTGTTCCCTAATCTCCATGTCAAAACCTTCCCTTTATATAAAGGGGAGGGGAAAAAACCAACCAACAAACCGAAAACCCGGCCACCAAACAATAAGGAAAACAAAAAGAAAATGACATGGCACGAGCTTGGAACTCCAGAGATGGAGTTTTCACCCTGAGGTCACCAGGACTGAATCCAGACCAGCTGTGTTTTTACCATATGTTCAGCGGCCTCCCAATAGAATGAGTTTGTGGGCTCAGTGCAGGCCCTCACAGAAAAGTCCTGTGGCATTTAACAGGCAGTAGTGAATTCATAGATTCCCAGGTCCATAAGGGGACACTGCGATCATCTAGTCTGACCTCCTGTATAGGAGGCCGGAGAACTTCCCCAGAATAATTCCTAGAGCAGATTGTTTAGAAAAGCAATCCAACCTTGATTCAAAACCTTCCATTAGTAACCTTTCTATCCAATGTTTGAACTGTCCAGGAGAGTACAGTAGAGCATTCGGTCCTTGCTAAAGAATTCTATAGGATGGTTAAAAAGTGTCTTCACCCTCTACTAAATCCTCTGGGTTTTATAGCACTCAGTTACATTTCTATAGAAGCCTGTTGGCTTCCTCCCTGTCAAATTCTATAGAACTTTTCCATATTCCAAGAGAACAAAGGCGAAATGCAAGCCCCATTGAAGTCAATGGCAAAACTCCCCTTTGATTTCAATGGCGCCAGGATTTCACCCAAGTGTCGTCCTCACAAAAGCTACATGCATGCACAGCACCCTGGCTCGTAGTCCCAGCAGAGAGGCCATGGATGGAATGGACCTGGGGGTTAAGTGATACAATCCCTATGGCTCAAGGCAAAGATACATTGGCAGGGAAGAAGCTAACACAGTCACTCTCTGAGCTGTGGAAGAAGAGATTCCACTCCCCGGCGCTGTCAGTCCAGCTCTGAAAGTCACTAAGCAGAAGTAAGTTGTAAAGGGAGGGAAAGATTTGTCCCGGAGCCTGAGTGGACATGCTGCTGTGTCATCGGCTTTGTCCACCTTTGGAAATTCTGTTGCGTTTCCTAAGCCACTTTCCAGTTGATTGGCTGTTGCTTGTAAATTCAGGTAGTTATGGTCTCCAAAGGACCACCTACAACCTCCAGCCAATCCTCTTCTCTGCCCCCAACGTACCTTGAGGGTTGCAGGGAGGGAGCCAGCTCTCTCAGCTTTAAGGCTGTTGAGGATGCTATCCTATTGGGGGGCATCCCAAGCATGGAATTATAGAAGGCTTCTGTTCCCTTTGTGCCACTTGACCTGTGCAGAGAGAGCAGATCAGAGCAGAGAATCTACCCGTAAATCTGGTTGGTATTGTGGGAAGCTATCCCTGTTTTGCATAGCAAAGGCAAAATGGTGCTTTTAATCACCTGGCCCCTTTGGGGTTTAATGCAGCCCTGTGAGTATGGTAGTTTATTCCAGTGAAGTCCGAGGGAGGGAGGTGGAGAAGCATTCACTGGGTCTGAGCTGCATGGTAGTTTCCCTCCACTAGTTAGACCAGCATGTAGTGGATCGCCATCATTCGCCTTGATCCTGAGCCTGCAAATTGTAGCTTGTGGGAGTTTTGCTGTTGTCTTGCATGGGAGCAGGCTGTTCACAGCAGCTCATGAGAGCATGTTAAACTCAGGAGCAGTGGTTGGTCTTGAGCTGGAATTTCTCTCCTCTCTCTGAATATACATAGAGATAGAATCTGTTTGATTTCTGGAGTGGAGCATCCCAGGGATGTACTCAAACATTCTCTCTCTTTTACCCACTTTCCCAGTCCAAACTGGATGTGATTGGAATCCTTATCACCTTAAAGAAAGGATTTTGGGTTGTGAGTGCTTATCTGCACAGAGAGCTACACAGATTTAAAGTAAGGGGTGATTTTAAACTGACTTACTTAAATCAGTGAAGAAGGCCACGTGGACGCTTTTATTTTGGTTTAAAGCAGACTTATTTTGATTTAGCCAATTGGAAACAAATGTAAAAATAAACCACTTTGGGCCTGTCTTCACTGCAGTTAACTCGGGCGCTTACCTGCGTTTTAGCCCAAACCTCCCTACCATCCACACAGCAAAACCTTTGACCTGGGTTTGGAGGTGCTCTAATTTCAGGCAAGCTCACCCCACTGGGGGCATAGGTTAGAGCCCGGGGCCCTGGTTTAACTGAGGCTGGAACCTGCCCACTTTGCAGCGAGAATGCAGGCTAGGTCACTCAAGGGCTGACAGTCCTCCAATGCCCTCCCTACAATTCCCTGCAAAGGGCAGACAGGTTCTCCCACAACTGACACAGTTGACTGGGAAAGAATCCTAGAGTATCTCAGCCCAAAGAACCATGGGATATGCCTCCCCAGATACACACGGGCGAGTGCAGGAACAGTGAGGATGTAGTAACATGGAAAGGGCTTTGCTGTGACCGCATCCTGCCTGGGTTAGGCTAACCTGGCTTCTCAGCCCCAGGTGCTGATCACCTGGGTTAACTGTTCAGTGAAAACATATCCTCTGATATAATTGTTTAACTGAACTGGTTTAAAAACTGATTTAAATGAAACCATTGCAGCTTCTGCAAGTAGACAAGGCCTAAGCCTCTGGGATTTCTTGTCTGCAACTATTCGCTCATTTATACGCCCTCTTCTTCATGTATGCAGTGCACTCCAGCAGCACCTGGAAGGCGCTCCTAGCTAATCCTCCAGCAGAGACATAACCTGTCATCTACGCAGCTTCTCCCATCTCAACTGCCCCCAATATAGACACATATCAGGCGACACATAAGCAGCACTGTAGTGGCATTCTCCCCCCTTGAACCACTGGATCAGGGGTAGGAGGATAGCACCTGCTCAGACCTCTTAATGTCCAGGTTGTTCTGGGCATTCTGATATATAATAGATATAATGTACGAGCTGGAGCTGGTGCTGGTTGTGTTTGGGGCATTGCAGCACTTGGCGGAGATCGTTTTGCCATGTGCCGGGGTTGTCTTCGCACCAACAAAGTGAAGCTGAGCAGCGGGATGGAGTGGAACATCAATCACCCCTCTCAGCTGAGTTCCTAACCACTGTGCTCTCCGTTGCAGGGCGATCTCCAGAGGACAAACATCCAGCTGGATTTCGGAGATGGTATTGCCATGTCTTATGCTAATTTCAGCCCCATAGAGGAGGGCATCAGGCACGTTTATAAGAGCGCTGGGATTTTTCAGGTGACGGCCTACGCCGAAAACAGCCTGGGCTCTGACACTGCCGTCCTCTTCCTGCACGTGGTCTGTAAGTAGATGTGGGCGCTAAACTCTAGGGGTGAAATTCTGGCCTCACTGAGGCCAATAGAAAAACTCCCATTTACTTCAGTGAGGATGGTCACCCGAGGATTTATCTCATCCCGGCCTGTATACATGGCTCGGAGCTCATGCACTCCTGGCCCTTTAAGCAGCCTCCTGACCTGCAGGGTGAATTTCACTGCCTTGTCAAAGAAGATTCTCCTTCCATACATGCAATGAGGGGTTTTAAAGGGCCAGCTCTGCATGCAGGGGATTGGTGAACATACTTCAGACAGCATGAATCAATCCCGCAAAACACAACTCAAACTTTCATAGAATCATAGACTATCTGGGTTGGGAGGGACCTCAGGAGGTCATCTAGTCCCACCCCCTGCTCAAAGGCAGGGCCAATCCCCAACTAAATCATCCCAGCCAGGGCTTTGTCAAGCCTGACCTTAAAAACCTCAAAGGAAGGAGATTCCACCAACTCCCTAGGTAACCCGTTCCAGTGCTTCACCACCTTCCCAGTGCAAACGTTTTTCCTAATATCCAACCTAAACCACCCCCACTGCAACTTGAGACCATTACTCCTCGTTCTGTCATCTGCTACCACTGAGAGCAGTCTAGGTCCATCCTCTTTGGAACCCCCTTTCAGGTAGTTGAAAGCAGCTATCAAATCCCCCCTCATTCTTCTCTTCTGCAACTAAACAATCCCAGTTCCCTCAGCCTCTCCTCATAAGTCATGTGCTCCAGCCCCCTAATCATTTTTGTTGCCCTCCGCTGGACGCTGTCCAGTTTTTCGACAAACGTTTCCTTAGGGTTTGAAAAACTTGAGGTCGTTTCAGCTGCTGTTTGTGATGTTTATATTTCATTCTCATGTGCTGCTTCACTTTGTGGTTCTGGACAGCTCTGAAAATGATAAAACACCTCAGGATTGGTTTATTCCATCAGTATTTCCAACTTTGCAGAAAATGCTACATAGCTCACAAGTGAACCTGGTCTCACCAGTCTTCCCATCAGTTTCTAGACCAAAGAGAGGCAGACAAGCTTCTGAAGGAGCAATATAAATGCCCAGAAATACACACTGCCTTGGCTTGGCTTATTGCTGTTATGAAACAGATCCATAAAAAAACACTGCAGGAAATAATTAAATAATGTTACCACCTCTCGTGATTTTATTGCAAATCTCAGGATTAGAGCTAGTTGGAAAATTTCCATCAGAATGATTTTTCGACAGAAAATGTGGTTTCCACAAACTCAAAATGTTCCGTGGACAACATTTTTTGATTTTCCATCAGGCAAATCAAAATGAAATATGTTGATACGAATTCCTTCAACATGAGTTGAAACCTTTCAGTTTGTTAAACTGCACTAAAACATTTGGTTTCAAGTCAATTCAACATTAAACTGCATCAACATACGATGTTGTGGTGCCTATGGGAGTTGCAGTTCGGGTGCTTCGTGCCTCCATTCTCTCCTGTGGACTCCTTCACTGATCTGCATCTCCCATGATGCACCTCAGTCTCACTTCATTGAGCCATGGGATATGTGGTCCACCCAGGGTGCCTGGCACTGAGAGAAGAATGAGGCAAAATCAATTGAATGCTGATAGTCCTCCAATGCCCTTTCCCACAGTTCCTCCCAAAGGGCACACAAGTTCTCCCACAATTGACACTGTTGTCTGGGAAGAAATCCTAGAGCCTCTCAGCACAAAGAACCATGGGATATGTCCCCCCAGACACACATGGGTGAGTGTAGAAACAGTGAGGATGCAGTAATATGGGTAGGGCTTTTTTGGTGGGCATGTTCACACCTGAGCTACACTAACCTGGCTGCTCAGACCCAGGTGCGGATCACCAGGGTTAGTTGTTCAGTGAAAACATACCCCCTGAGACCAAACTAACAGGGGTTTGCAACAGTTTAACTGAACTGGTTTAAAAACTGATTTAACAGATAAAGAGGCAGATACAGTTTAAAGTTGAACTGACTCGAAACAAAGCATTTCAACATTTCTGAATCAAAATTGTTTGGAACTTTTCACGTTAGAAAAAGTTTTGTTATTTTAGTATGTCTCAATATGGGACGAAAACAAATACAGAAATATTGGACTTTTCAGTGGGACAGAAATCCTGATTTCTATGAACCTCTGCTCTTGATATTTGCTCTTTTCTGAAAGCCCCAGTTCCTAAGGTCACGTGACTATGTTAAAATCTCAGCTTTCATTTTGAAACCAAGTAAATTTCTAGGCCTCATGGCTTCAAGAAAAGCTTGAAAATGGGATCCAAGTATATTCTAAAGGCTCAGAAATCAGAAGAAAAATAAAACAAACTCCAAATATATTGTTCTTTTTTATTATCCTGATTTTTGGGTCTGTGCCATGATTTTTGACTGTTTGGGATTGGCAATGTTGCTTAAATATCACAAAGCCATTAGGCCTGTAACATTTTCTGGGGCATTAATAATATGGGAGTACTTGTATAGCGCTTCCCATATTTAATGTATTTGACAAACATTAGCTATTTTATCCTCTCAAATGCGAGTGAAGGAGGTCACAATCATTAACCCCATTTTACACATTGGGGAGTCGAAATCCAGAGTAGTTCAGTGACTTTCTTAATGCCACAGAAGAGAGTGAATGAGTGTAGCACCCAGGATAAGAATTCAGGAAATCGGAGCGTTCTGCCCTGTGCTTGGACCATTAGACCACCTAGTCTGAGAGCTCCTACTGCAGTCACTGCTATACCCTTCAATCCAAGTTCCTGACGGAAGTTCATAAAACTCCATTATCTTCACCCTCAGCCTGCAAATACACCTTCTCTCCCTCCTGCTGTGCTCCCCGAGGGGTACCCTTATCTAAAGTTTCCAAATGGCCAAGAGCCTGTGGAGAGGATCGATTTTAAACTCCGAGCTAGGTGTGTGAAAGAGAAAAATGTCCCTCGAATCTTGTATCATGCTTGTAATTCCCTCAAAATCAAGCACAACTGCATTTAACATCCAGTTATTGGAGCGTTAACTGCTCTTGGCATCACCTTGGGCCATTAGCTAACAAAAGTAGTTGTTAGCCAGTAATAGCAACCCATTGCTCAGGGATTATTTAATTTTATTATTGGATTTGCTGTTCGATATTGAGATTCTAAAGCCGGGGACTCATGTAGCCCTGTTGAGCCACTCTGTCTTCTTCTTCTCCCTTGTCCTCTTAGACCCCATCACTGTGCCTTAAGACATGTAGCTTGATCTAAAGATTATGCGTTAATTATATTGATTACTTAAAATTCCCAGTTATCACTTTGAGGATTGACAGGTTCTTGTCCCAAGATCAGGCCCAGTATTATTAAAATTACTGTTCAGTTGGGAACCCCTATGTGCACAGTTGCAACACTCACACTTTAGGAACCCTTCTGTACTTATAATAGTTTATTATTACCTTTAGCAAAGTCACAAATACTCTCACCCAGCAAGGTAGGTAGAGACAATACAAAACATACATCTGAACATCCATATACTCACGCCATCCCTTGCAGAGCAACCTGAAATGTTAGCCATTATCTTCTCCATCACCATCACCTTCCTGCTCATCACCAGTGGGCACCATTCTGGCACCTCCCAAGGGTTACATCTCTCTCTCCTCCAGCCCGCAGGCTGGGATAGAACTTTTTATAACATGTTACGCTGATGCCACTATGTCTAATGCATATTCAGTAGCAACTTCTCCCCTCTTCCTTGTTTGTATTTCCTCACCCTACTAATGTTGGGGTGGTCTTCTCCTATAGGTCAGTATATTCATGATCTCAACTTATTATGATATACGTCAGTTTGTTCTCATGGCACTCTTGTGGTCAAGATATCTGCAGATGTCATATCCCAGTGGTTCCCAACCAGGGGTACACGTACCCCTGTGCGTACACAGAGGTCTTCCAGAGGGTACATCAACTCACGTCGATATTTGCCTCGTTTGACAATAGGCTAAATAAAAAGCACTAGCAAAGTCCGTGCAAACTACAATTTCATACAGACAATGACTTGTTTATACTTCCCTATATACTATACACTGAAAAGTAAGTTCAATATTTGTATTCAAATTGATTTATTTTATAATTATATGGAAAAAATGAGAAAGTAAGCAAATTTTCAAGAATAGTGTATATTTTTTTCATTTTTGTGTCTGATTTTTTAAGCTAGTAGTTTTTATGTGAGGTGAAACTTGGGGGTACACAAGACAAATCAGACTCGTGAAAGGGGTACAGTAGTCTGGAAAGGTTAAACGTCAGTGTAAGCCAATGTTAGCTCATGTTCCTGTGGTTGGCTGTTATGGTGTTGTTATGGACAAAATTTCCTCTTACACACACTATTTCCAGTTCCCCAAAACTTAGGGGTGACCATTAGGCCATTTATCTGTGCCAAAGTTTGTAGGCCTCAAGCCTTATGCTAACTGCAGAAGCTAGTGTCTTATAGGATACGGGCCTGTAGGTTACTTGCATCACAGCTGAATAAAATAAAGGCTAAAGCTAGCCCTATGGGTTACAGACCAGCGTTTCTCAAGCTAGCATAACCCCTTTATGTTTGCTATCAAAGTAAGACCAAAAAATGTATCAACGCTATTAATGTTAAACCTATACAACTTGTGTGTGTGTGTGTATGTTTTAAGAGATTGACAAAGAGCACTTGATCTTGAGGATGGGGTGTGGGGAAATGAGATTTTCTTTGCCTAAGATTACAATACAATTTTCACTGCCTCACGACCCCCCGATTGCCTTTCATAAGCTCCGGGGTCACGACCCACTGGCTGAAAGACACTTTAGACCCGGCATTCTCGCAACGATTTTTTTGGTGGCCTCAGAGTGCAGCCACCAACTCTGGCTGGAGGCCGCACTGTCACTTTTTTCCAAAAATTTTTATTTTTATGTAAGGTTTTGGGTTTTTTTGCAGGGGAGCGTGGGCAGAAGGGGTGGGGTCGGGGGCTAGCCTCCACAAAGGGGGGGCTCTACCTGCTGCCCATGCACCCACCGCTCACCTCCTCAGCCCCCGCCCGCCTCCTGTGTCCCTCCTCTCTCCCCCACTCACTGCTCACCTCCTTACTCCTCCGCCAGGGCTCCCCCCCACTCGCCTCGCTGCTCACCCCCTTCCCCCCCGTCCACCTCCTCTCCCCACCCTCGCTTGCTTCCCGCCTCCTCGCCCCCTGCACTCGCCTCCCGCCTCATCACACACACCCCTGCTTGCCTCCTCACTCCCCCACTCAGAGCCAGACCCGCACCTGCCCTCCTCATCCTGCAGCTGGCTCGCCGCTCACCTCCTTACTCCTCTGCCAGGCCCCCCTTTGTCACCCCCACCTGCCACTCACCTCCTCACTCCACCCCAGCTCGGGGTATATTGAGGCCTGAAACCTGTGTTCTCTGAGCATCTGAGAGACTGGGGCAACTCCTTCACTCCTGGAAAGCTAGTGCATGTGTCTGATGTCTGGCTACCTTGTTTTCCCTCTCAAAAGGAGAGAACTGCAGCACCCAAGGCCTCAACCAAGCCTGGGGTCCCATTGTGTTAGGTGTGTACGTACACATAGTAGGAGTCAGTCCCTGCCCTGCAAAGAGTTTACAGGCCAAGTAGATGAAGGAGAGAGGAGAAAGTGAGGCAGAGAGATATAGTGATTTGCCCAGGGTCACATAGGGAGTCTGTGGCAGAACTGGGAATCAGACCTAGCTCTATATAGCCCCACGCCAAGCGTAATCTACAAACCCACCTTTCTTCTCTAACAGTAGTGGTCCATCTGACTACCAGATCTAAGCATCACCTATAAGACATAATCAGCAACATGCCAGCATGCCTAGTGCATCTCAATTATCAATTTAAATTCAATCCCCCACAAAAAAATAAAGCAAGAGGCGGGGGGGGGGGGGGGACGGACAGATGGAGAAAAAGCTGAAGTTCCAACCAATAACGTTAGCGTTTTCTTCATCTGTTTTTTTCCTCTTGTTCTTTTTATTTCTGTGGCGAGGAACTGAATTCTCAATTGTCATGCACTGGGAGGGATCACTAGAGTTATTTCTGGCCGTTTGCTGCTGTGACAAGACTTCCTGCTTCATCGTCACCTTTTCGACCATTCCAGAAGCAAGGGAGGTTATCTGGTTAACTCTCGGCTCTTGCTTCTTCTCAGAACCCTTACTATAGAAAGATAAAGATGGCCCAATTACCAAAAGTAGAGAAGAAAATACTACCAATGACAGCTGACCCCCAAAAGTTCCCAGCTGTAGCTCTTGATCAAAAAGGAGCAAGAAGTTTAGATGCTTGGCCAGACTTATTCAAACTTCTTTGCTCTGGAAATCTCATGAGACCAAACACTCTCAGAAGACTCTTATTAGTACCTGGCTTTGATCAGGTCATGAATACCTCAAGCATAAATGTTCTTGGAACGTTTTGGTATTTCTGCTTCATGAAGCAGTTAATACCAAGTTCAGAGGCTTGTCGAATATTATTAATATTAATCACTCACTAGTTTTTCAAATTAGTATCTTTGTGCTTTCTGCCCCTTGCACTTGGGAAAAGCTCCCCATAGATCTCTGCAAAACTACCTCATTCTCTTCCTTCAAATCCCTCCTTAAAACCATCCTTTGCTGTGACACCCACAAAAAACTCTGACCACTGGCTATTATGCTGACCAGTACTGTATCATAGTTTCCTTGTGCTCCTTTGTCTATCTGTCTGTAGCTACCTGTTACCTCTTGTCTTGTCTTAGATTGTAAGCTCTTTGGGGTGGGCCCATCTTTCTGTTCTGTTTGTACAGTGCCTAGCACAAGGTGGCGTTGGACCATAACTGTGGATATTGGCCACTTCTGGAATACTATTATTAATAATATTGAAAACGTTTGGGGTTTTGGTTTCAAATCATGAAGAAAGAGGGCTGTTTTCAGTTTAAAGAGTGTCTGGAAGATCTTTTCTGATGTGTCTTGGTGCTCAGATACAAAGATGATGAACAACCATATAAAACCCTAGCTGGACTGATTTTGCACATCCCTGGTATGTAGGTTTGTTTAATCAAGGGTGGAAATTTGTCCATCCAACATGGCTTGGATGGTTGGTAATGGGTTATGGGCCCTTTCACCTACAGTACCCAGCTTAGCTGGGGAGATTGAAATCCTTAGCTATTTGAGAGCTGTTTGGTGACCTGTGCAATGAGTTGCTAGGTTTCAGTTTGGTTCCTAGCAGACAGATGTCCACGTTATAAAAAACATCATTCCAGCTGGCTCCAACAGGCTAAGGTTTTAATGGGTAGAGAGTCTAAACCACTCTGTAAAACCCTAACAGCTTGTGCATGCCAGCTCCAAGTCTGAGACACAGTGGTTAGGCTGCATGGGGGAAGCTTGCACACCTGCCTCCTATGATGCAACCCTATAAAAGCTCAACAAAGAATTTGAGTCTACAGGGCTGTTAATCTGGTACCATCTTCTGTCATTAAGTAATCTTCTCCATTGCACCACATTTATGCTGGTGGAACTCCATTCACTTCAAAAAGGAGAGCATTTTGCTTTACGTCATTGTAGAACGTTGCTCAGGGAGGACTTACTGAGATGCCTGTAATAATGAGATCACCTCCTGCAGGTCCAGTGGAGCATGTCCATCTGAACGTACCCTTCGTTGCCATTAGGAATAAGGAAGTCAACCTTACTGTGGTGGTATGGCCGAGTCAATCGGGCACCCTTACCTACTTCTGGTGGTTTGGTAACAGCACCAAGGTACGGTCCCTTTTTATTATATTGTACTTACTTCAGTGGCTTGGCAGGGCAGAATATTGTTTGAGCAGCAATGAAAACATGCTGCTCTTGCTGGGTTTTTTCCCCTGGATCTAAAAAAGTTTGTTCGGTATCTGAACTTTGCCCATTGTGATTTATTTTTCCCCTTGTGGGGGTGTTGCAGGAGTCATTACATTTTTGCCGCTGCTTATTATTGTGCTTGGCAGACCATTGTTATTACCAGAGTTTGCTTGCAACTTAACAAAATTATATACCACTATATACTGGATAATGCTGGGTTTCAACACAGCATTTAACAGCTGCTGGTGTTCAAGTAACCATCGGTGTTTCCATTATACACCAGTATACCGTGTATAATGCTGGATTCCAACACAGTACTTTAAAGCCGCTGGTATTCAAATAACTATCGCTGTCTAGAAAGTCAAACGAGGCTCCCAGTGAACTGTTCCTGCCTGACCATGCCTATTATTCAGAGCCATGAGCACAATTAAAGATAAAAGCGAAACCTCTCTTAAGCAAAGGGATTGGCAAAAATCAGTTGTCTACTACAAAGGATCTCTTTTTGAAAAGTTGGAATGAATTCTACAGGAGATTTTGGAGATGTTTCTAAAGGAATAAGTCAGGAGACTGCCGACTGGAGATGCTCTTTAATGCAGGTTCCATTGTTTGAGAGACCTGTGGGCTACAGTTTCAGACACTGCCCTCCTTTTATGCAGGTGTAAACTGCAAAGAGAAATAATGTTGTTGCAATTTTGTGTCCACCAGTACATATGAAGGTGTTTTTGGTCACTTCACTATCTGCATCCCTGATTCACAAGTGCAGTCAGGAACTAAGCCTATGTTTTCACGGCAAAGAAAGTGTGGTTTTTACTTTGAGATAGCTATACTCCCCAACTGGGATTGATCTTGACTAGCTACATCAAGGCAAGTGCTCAAGTTAGCTATCTTGATGTAAAAATACACCTATTTTTGCTGGGAAGACATAACCTTAGACATCAAAGCAGTATAAATTGCAGGTGGAAAATTGTACCTGTAGTCATTTGTGCCTGCAAAACTGGAGGGCATGTTAAGAATGGGGTATGAACATTTGAGCCTTTAAAAATCAGATAAGGATGGGAAAGTGGAGTTAAGTGGCTGAAGATCTCTTCTCAGCTCTAACAGTTCTGCAGTTTGTTTGCAGAGTCTCAGATCTGTAAGCGACTGGTTTCCAGTGGAATCCTGTGCCATTCGGTGTAACCTCGAATCCATGGACAGTATAGGCCGATATAGATGCCATGGCAAGGAATACTTTAGAAATGCACGGAGTAAAAATAGTTAATGCTAGCAATACAGCAAGATGATCAGTCATCTCTCTAGTCTCATCAGATTCTGTTAAGGAAATTGGGGTTGGCTTTCTGAAGAAGGTGTCATTTTGTGTCATTTTCACCTGTGTCAACCCAGGGATCCAGAATTGCCTGTAGACTTTAATCCATTGCCAGCTGTTGCCTACATCCTCACCCTGAAAGCAGGATATGGTACAAATATACCCACGCCCCAGAATCGTGCCCTGTTGCTTCACAGCACTCGGCTTACGGATGGCAACGGGAATACAGGGATGTGGCACTGGCTCGCTCTCTCTCCCAAATTCTGACGTGTGATAGTAAATGAGCAGGGCACTCTGCATGCCGAGGGGTGACTCGGAGAATTGCAGCCTTAGCACAACCCCTGTGTGTTTGTTTAGGTCTTGCGCGACAACAGCTACAGGGGTAATAATAGGGTGTTACCGGGGAGAATGCAAAGAACTGATCATGGTTGCACAATGGATTTTCGCACTCAGGGATCATGCATTTGCTGACTCTTCCTGACGGAAATGGTGAATGTTTTACAAGGATGACTCATCTTTTTATTCTTCTCTATGTCCTTGTACCAGGGTGGCTCGGTCATTAGGGGCTGGAGGTCGCCAATCCTGATGACAGAATGAGGCACACCTGGCAGAGATCAGGGCGATGGCCCTACAGAGAGCCCCAGGAGGATGTGATGGAGAGGGGAAGCTCAGGAGATTGTAGAGAGACTGCAGAGGGCGTGCAAGACTCCTGCAGGGCCAGAGTCAGCAGGGGGGAAGCCACCAGGCCTATGCAGAAGGACAGACTCCTGGCGGGAGGGTCTGGATGGTGGGGGGGCAGCTGACCCTATTACCATCCATTTCTTCCTGGGATCAAAGCTTGGGGCCCCTCTCCTTCAGAAGGGGGAATCTGCCTCTCTGCAGCAGTATCCCCCCCTCTTTAGCAACCTTTGCATGGGAAGGGGCTCTCGGAGGGGTGGGGGCAGAAGGGAGAGGAGCATGGGGTTTAGCGCCTCTCTGCAGCACCAATCCCTTCTAGCTCCATGGATATTCAAGCTTGAGCAGCATTATCTGGATCCTCTCGTGAATGCTACCAAGAGGGAGGCAGCCAATGGCAGCACGAGCCATTTTGCATTGCTGAGCCCATTTGGCTCCCAGATATGCAAATCCTGGCACGCTCCAGAACTGCCCTCTGCCCTCCAGCGCAGCCCTTCGGCTCTGCTGCAACACCACGGCCGTGCTGGCTTCGAGCTCCTGCTGCACTCTCTGGGTAAAACACCTCCTGCCTACAGGCTTTCCAGCCTCCGTCTCATTAGTGCCTGCCACTGCAGGGTTATGCTAATGTAATGCCAACAGACCCCGGTCATCGGCAGGCAGGATCGAACCTGGGACCTTGGGAGCTTAGTGCATGAACCTCTACCACGTGAGCCAAAAGCCAACTGGCTGTTAGCTAAGGCTATAAAGCAGATTCATTTTAGATCTCTCTCTTAAGTGGTCTCGCTGCCACTGGATGGGACAGAACACCACACCCAGGAGGTGTGTGGGTTACACCAAGTCATGTCACGGGGCATGTGGGATCCTGCTCCAGTCCTTGCTTAATGTGCACAGCTGTGGGTCAGGGATCTGCAGCTAATTCAAGGCAAAAGGGCTGCTTTTCTTAGGAACAAATTGGCTCAAAGTACAGCTGCGGGCTGCACCTGGGATACACGCCTGCTGTCTTAGAGTTGGGGGTAATTTATCCGTCCGTGTACCAGCTGCTCCCTGTTGGGGCTGGAGGCGAAAGCCAAGGAAGGACGGGTTGCGCTACCCAGGGATTCTGCTGGGAGTTCCAGAGACACCCCTGTGCGCGCAAACTCGCACATCCCTTCCCTGCTCGGGCCACCTGCCATTTCGAGAAGATCTAAGGGTGAATCTAGGCCCCAAGGTGTCACAGCACCTAACACCTCTCATGCAGCTTTGCAATCCCATCAGTGCACGGCAAACTTTGCCCCACACGCAAACCATTCTTTAAAGAGACCCACGGCAGAGCAACTTCCGTATTAAGCACACCCTGGACAAGGCACATTCTTCCCCCCACCCCCCAACACCAGACAGAGCCACTGTAGTGAATTGCTGGTCTGTTGCTTTTGCAATATAACCAAAGGCCAGTTTGCTTGGATTAACACAGGTTCGGTTTAATAAATGTGTCCGGCTATCTAATAATATGTTTGTGCAAATGAACCTTAAACGACTTGATTTAATTTAGAGTTAGTTCCCAGGCCTTGACGCTTGAATTAAATGGAAGGAATTGGCTGAATGTTAAAACACCATGATGCAGGTGAAATCAGCCTTAATAATACAACATCCACGAAGGCACACACACGAAAAAGGCAGTTTTGAAGACAACATTCGCTGCTGTTACTTTGGAATGGAATCATGGCTGGTAACCTGTCGGACAATTGCTAATGTTCCCCGCGGTTTAGAAGCACCCTGTTCTTCTGCTCCCATGTAGTGAGTGTATAGCTCACTAGGCATAAACACTATAGGGCTAGAGTGACCAGACAAGTTCACTCACTCGATCTCTGAGTCCCGTATGACCAGAACATCTGGGCTAAGGGGATCTGCCTGCCGTTGCTTGGTGATGCCCAGGTGTCTTGAGCAAAGGAAGGTTGCGTTCCCCAAGGAGAGCAAACACTGCTAGCCTGAGCCATGCCAAGTAAAACTCAGATTTGACTAGTCAAATGGCATGACTCATCCACTGCTGTGAAATAAAGGATTAACCTCATCCCACGCAGGCAAACTGACCCTCTGATGGGAATAAAATGTGAGGGATGTGAAGGAAAGGGGTAAGGGTCTGGGTGATTTATTTACGAGGAAGGGGCTGGTTTTGTGGCCAAGGCACTGGAGTGGGACAAAGGGTTCAGATTCCTGGCTCTGCCACAGATTCCCCTTGTGACTTTGGCTGTCACTTAACCTCTCTGTGATTCAGCTCTCATCTCTATTTAGGATAATAATAATGCCTCACACTTTTCATCAGTAGATCGTAAAGCACTTCACAAAGGAGATCAGTGTCATTAGTCCCATTTTACAGTTGGGGAAACTGAGGCACAGAGGCAAAGCAGCCTGCCCGAGGTCACCCACTAGCGGAGCAGGGAGTAGAATGCAAGTCTCCTGAGGCCCACTACTGCACTCCAGCCACTGCACCACCCTGGCTCCCTCACAGGGATGCTGTGATGATCCATGTATTAATGTCAAGTCCTCGGGAACGACAGTGATGAGGGCCACAGAGCTACTGAGATAGATAGACAGAGTTAAACATCTAGCCTGAGTTAGGCATGACTGCCATAGCTTGGGTCTGGATATTTTGGGGGAAGTATGCGGGGGTCCGACCTGGCTCCAAACTCTCGTTCAAGGCCATCTCTGTATATCGCTTGGCTAACCAAGAGCTGTGGGGCGGGAGGGAGGAATACTGCATTCTGCAGATATTGTCACTCCAACTGGGGAGTTGCTCATTGTGCTCTACTTGGGTATAACTAAGAGGAAGGGGATGCAGCTCAGCAAAAGGAAACTTTTAGGCTGAATTTCAGGAACCATTTGCAATAGTCAGAGATGTACCTGGCTGCGGGAGAGTCTCCATAAGGGAAGTTTGGGAAGGGCCGTGACTTGAGGCATGTATCAACGCAGAAAGCCCTGAGGAGCAATGCTGTATTAGCTGGTGGTGGGATGGATAAAATGGCTCCACAGGGCAGTTCCATGTGTCATTTCTGCGAGTCCAAGAAGAGACTGTAACCCCAGTCCTAGAATGCGGTTCTGTCATCATTGCTTGTGTTTGGCTTTTGCAGCCCCTCATCACCCTAGAAAGCAGCGTCTCCTATACCTTCGCCACCGAGGGGACGAACACCATCACGGTGCAAGTCTCTGCTGGGAGTGCCCTCCTCCAGGACACCAAGGACATCGCAGTGCATGGTATGCTCCACCAGTTGCAAGCAAAGCTCAAGCAGGGGGCAGGCAGAACCCAAGCGTCTTCCAGAGTCCAGCGGAAGACAGCGGGCAGTGGCTTCCCTATTGAATCTCAGTACAGGATAAGCCTGATTACCCCAGGGACAGGGTCCTGGATTATCAGGGCTTGAACTGTTTGGAGGATCCTCTGACTCCGGGGCCCGTTGGCCAGCTTCCCCAATTGTAAATGAGACCAGAGAGCAGGTTTGATTGAGCGAGGATCCCAAGAGAGAGCGATCTGGTTAAAGCACAGTAACAAAGTCCATCTAGCAAAGCTCTTTAGTTAAATTGCTATACTGCTTCCTCTGGGTCTGGGACTCCGCCCTGGCCTCTGTTATTTCCCAGGTTACTGGGAACTTCAAAAAAAACAAGGCACTGAGCTCCAGATCCTCTAATTCCCATTGTAATCAAGGAGGTATTTGAAATCAATGGGAGTTAGGTACCTTACTACCTTTGAAATGACCACCAAATGAAATTAATAGGTAGCAGGTTTAAAACAAACACAAGAAAGTATTTTTTCAGGCAATGCACTGTCAACCTCTGGAACTACTTGCTAGAGGGTATTGTGAAGGCCAATACTATAACGGGGTTCAAAAGGGAGCTAGATAGATTCATGGAAGATAGGTCCATCAATGGCAGGAATGGTGTCCCTAGCCTCTGTTTGCCAGAAGCTGGGATTGGGTGACAGGGCATGGATCACTTCATGATAATCTGTCTGTTCATTCCCTTTGGGGCACCTGCCATTGGCCACTGTCAGAGGACAGGATACTGGGCTTGATGGACCTTTGGTCTGACCCAGTATGGCTGTTCTTATGTTCTTATGAGGATCTGGGCCTAGGACTTCACAGTAAGATACATAACTCTGAGCTTTATAGCTCATATCTGCACTGCGTGGGAATCCACACAGCACTTACTGGACCTCGGCAGTTCCTGCTTGGACTGGGCACAATACAAATCCTGGACTGGATTCACAGCGGGGCCATTCCAGAGTCCTGGTCAGGCATATGGAGGCGATACCCCCAGAACATCATAGACTTCTCTCCCTGTGCCGCCCTCTGCTTCCATTATCCAGTTCTCACCAGCTAATGTGAGGAACATGGCCCTGCTCGAACAGCAAGGTTTTGCTATATGTGCGCGTCAGATGATGGAGGTTGCACTGAAGGTTTGTCTCGTTCCAGCGAGTACCTGTTGAATAAATGCTCATGTGGATACTAGAAAGCTAGCTGCTGAGATTTAACAAGCAGATAAATATGTATTTATCAACTGTGTAGCTGGGGAAATGCAGTGGATTTTAATAATCTGCTAACATGATTTAATAGCACACAGTTACTATTAGCCTATGTAAGTAAATCTGTATTTAATCAGCCTCATTTCAAGTGTGGTCAGAGGCATTGTAAATTTCTGGGAAATCGTTGTCTTTGGAACTGGGAAATAAGTTTCTTCAGGAAACGAATCCAACAGAGCTTGAACACATGCTGAGTATCTGCAACCCACTGGGGAGAATATGTTAGAGGTGCTCCTCTGTGCCCAATACACAAAATATGAGTCTTGTAGAGCAGTATCTAGCAAAGTGGAGCTCCTAAAGTCAAGTGTAGTAGCCCATACGTTTAGTGCTGGCGATCACCAGTTTGATCCCTTGTCTGTGAGCCACGGTGGAAGATGTCATATATGAACCTGCTGTCTGGTTTCGGATGGATGGTTGGAAACGCTACACTATGCACGTTGGTGCAGGGTTAAGCACAGAAGACTTGGAGGCTGGGTTGAGTTCACCATACAAAAGTCGGTTTCATTTTGGGTAGGTCTACACTTAAAAAGCTGCAGCAGCCCAGCTGCACCACAATAGCATGCTAGTGAAGATGCTGCTATGTCAGCAGGAGAAGCCCTCCCGTCAGCAGAGTGGTGTCTACACCAGGGCTTAGGTCGGTATAACTGCATCTCTCAGGGGTGTAGATTTTTCACGCCCTTGAGCAATGTAGTCATACCGAGGTTTGTAGTGCAGGCCTGGCCTTTGTTTGCCTTTTGTTTTTCTATCACGTGTGTTTTATTTAATAATGCTATGGCACCTAAAAAGAAAGGACAGCCCTTGCCATTAAAAGCACGACAAGACCTGTGGTTTTTATGGCAACATTTGTGGCATTCCTCATTGATGCTATTGTCAAGTTAATTTTACCTGCCTATTATAATACCTAGCTCTTTTATAGGCTTTGCATCTGTACATCTCAAAGCATTTTACAGAGGAGGTCAACATAATTGTTCCCATTTTACCAAGGGGGAAACTGAGGGATGACACAGAACAGGGATGTGACTTGCCCAAGGTCACCCAGCAGTCCAGTGGCAGAGCAAGGAATAGAATGCATGTCTTCCAAGTCCCAGTCCATGTCCAAGCCCTGAGGCCACCCTAGGAAATTATTATTGGCATTCTTTTACTTGTATTGCGGCAGTGCCTAGAGTTGCTGACCAGAGCTCAGGACTCCGTGATGCTCTCACAGTACACACATGAATCACAAAATACACCAGAAATTCCTGCTCCAGAAAGAGTTTATGTTTAATGTTGGCCGCTTCACCTGGGTTCTGTATGCTAATTATTGAAACCTCCAGACATCATAATGGCTCAAAACCATCCCACCCTCCATAAGAACGCTGATCTGAAATGCCCAGAGTCAACAAGCCAACCTGGAAACCAAAACCTCAAAAGAAAACAAAATAGCCCCCTAAAAATTCACACTGAGGAATGCCTTGCAGCATGGCTAACGGTTCCTCCGACGCTGGCCTCAGGGGCACAAGCTCTAGGTATGGTGGAAACCTGACTCCCTAACATACTGGAAGAGTTTGCGTTGTGTCCTCTGGCAGTGGCTGGTCCTCTAGAGGATAACAACCTACTGCTGCTACCACCCAGTGGAGTTATCCCTTTAGCTCAAGTGGTAGACATCTAGGCTGTGATGGAGAAGGCCCCAAGTCCAAACACATCCAGGGAGTCATTACATCTGCAACTGAGGGAGCTCTGCTGTTGATGGTGGAAAGCCAAAATGATGGCATCAGAGTACAACCTGTTAGACTTTGTGGTGCTGCATCAGAATTACAGAGCCACGTGATAGCACACTGAGGGAGGCATTAGGGGGTTGTGGGAAAGGAAGGAGCAATACACCTTAGACGAGACTTAAAAAGAGAGGATGAGTCAGAGAGATACAGGGAGGCAGGTCCAGAGGCAGGCGATTGTGCCAACAGTGGGGAGATTACAATGCAGGCCAGAGGACCGGTCTGGGCTTGGGTACTTTAAAAAAAATTGTCCCTGAAACCAGCCTGGGATGCCCCCACTTTAGCTATCAATTAATTGGGAGGTAATTTGGCAGCGTCTTGTGAATAGCCTTCCCTGGATTTGTGTGTCATTAGCACTATTGGTATCTGATTTACTGGGGTATTAACCATTCCTGGCAACCTTCCAGGAGACCAAACAGCTCATGCCTGCGTTTGGAAAAGAGCGTTTCTGACAGTCAGTGTTTGCTCTGCAGAGCACATTGCATGACAAGTGCAAGCGAACAAACCCATTTTGAGGCACTGGCTCCAAATTTCATCCTGACCCTGCTTTATTTACTGGGCGGCAGCTTTGCAAGTGGCAAGCCATAGGGTTAGATGTTCAAACTGCAAACCCAAAGCACGATGAAGGGAGCATGGACCCCCCTCTCTTAGCGCTTTCTGTTCTCCTTTCTTTCCTTTTCCCTTTCCTCTGTAAAGTGCCATGGGATGCTACTGGGATGAAAGGTCCTCTATAAGTGCAGTGTGTTCTTCTGTCTGTGTATCTCTGTCCTGCAGTGTGTTGGTCTGTCTCTTTGGCTTTAAGATCCTTTGACTAAAGGAACTGTGGTCCTAATCCAAAGCCATTGATGACAATGGGAGTCTTTTACTGACTTCTCTGGGCGTTGGATGAGGCCCTATGTATTGTCCAAATATTATTATTATTCTCTCTATATCCACAGAGTATTTCCAGTCTCAGCTCTTGTCATTTTCCCCCAATCTGGATTACCACAATCCTGACATCCCTGAGTGGAGACAAGACATTAGCAAAGTGGTCAAGCGAGCTTTAGTGCAGGTGAGTGCCTGGTTCCCATTCTCCTTCCTAAACTATGGAAAGGCAATTAAAATGCAGAGAGTTTCATAGCAGAATAGCTAAAAAAAAACAAAGGATGGGAAAGAACAGACATAATGAAGCCATCGTTCTGGAGTTGTCACCAGCAGGCTGTTAATGCGCTGAGCAATTGTTAAACAAATTCATTAGGGGATTTGTACTCAGCATTTTTCAACCTTAAGTATCCCAAAGCACTTTACAAACCCAATGTATTTGTAAAGTGGCTAATAGAATAAGATATTCCTTATTTCCTGTCTGTTGTATTAATTTAGGTGGGATATATGGGCCCAAAGAATCAAAGATGTTAACATGACCCAGACCCTGTCCAACATAAAATTGTTTTAAACAAGGTTCGGGGACTGGCATACAGAGACCTCAAGCTGCTTGGCAAACACACCATTAAAAAGCCCTTTCACCTTTTATTGAAGACACAGAAAAGAAGGAAAAACACTTAAAAGCGTTGGAAATGTGAAGTATTAAATAAGGCTGTTATTTTAACAATGTCTCTGGCTCTACTTCCCTTTAGTTGGAGAAAATCTTTGGAAGGAAAAAAAAAACATGTCTGACAGTCTCTTAGATGGTATTAAAGAGGGTAGTAGCTGTCCTGTCGAGGAAAAAGGAAGATAGTTGTGATGGGCTGAAGCTGTTGTTGTTAAAGTCCGATCCCGTTTCCTAGAAGATAAAACAAGACAAACGCGCAAAAGTGGGAGAGCAAAGAACACCAAAGATAGCAAAAGCAGCTTCTGTCTCCGGTGTTGACTCTGACTTGCAAGCTCACTGCTGGAAAAACACAAGCCCAGCACATGGTCTTGTCAGCCGCTCTGAGACCTGACAAACTTGTACCAGCATCAGGCTGCGTAGGGCATTACTTTTAGCTGCCTCTTTCTGGTCACAAGCTTACAGCAGTGTTGCAAAATATGCACGCTTGGTGGGTTAAACCAGACTCTTATTAGCGAGAAGGAAGAGGGAAAGACAGAGGAAAGGGAAGAAATAAGGTAGGCAAAGAAAAGGAGACCTGGGGAGGTAGGGGCACAAAAGCTCATATTTTAGGTGGCATTTAGGATTCAGCTGAAGCTGGCGGAGGTGATCATCTGGGTCTCTCTCTCTGGCCTGGTCTGGTTAAGACGGCTCTTAGGATGATGAAGGCCCACAGTCCCAGGGGATGGTGGGGGTGGCAACCGTGATGGCAAAGCTTGCTCCAGTAGCCAATCTCTGAGGACGCCAAGGGGAAGAGGTGGGTGGACTAGTCCCATCCCCTCATTATTTTTTCCACTTATTAGGCCTACTTTCCAACAGACCAATGTTGGTTCATTGATTCCTGGCTCAACACTTTTCCTGTTTACCAAGCATGATCTTAGCACAATCCTTGGGTTACAAGAGTAGGCCTTTTAGTTCGCACTAATTCAGCCTGCCTTGCCTTTGCACCTGTTCCCCTCAACGTTTGTTGTTATAGGTTCTTGTGACACTTTGTGAACTTACACTCACTTTTACAGCTGAGCTCATACTTAGGGTAAATTGATAGGCCTGGCTATCACAGCAAGTCCCATACAGTTGTGTAATGTTGCTATGTGCTGTTGTGTTCCACTCCACAGGAAGCTGCGTATCAGTGCTAGGTCAAAAGACCTATCTTATCCAGTGATGAGCTGCCAAAATTTTAACAACGGATTCCCTCCTCACCCGACGAGGGGGTCGTTGCTCACTCCCACCCCCTGGGACTCCTGCCCCATCCGACCACCTGTAGTCCTTGACGCCCCGCCCCACCCGGGACCCCTGCCCCACCCCCATCCCCTGACTGCCCCCAGAACCGGGCAGGAGGGTCTCGTGGGCCACCGTAGTGGGTGCCCACCCCACCCCTAAGAGCCAGAGGGACCTGCCGGGGGGCGAGGTGGGGAGTCCTGGTGGTGCTTACCTGGGGCAGCTCCTAGCACCTCTGGCTCCTAGGGGCGGGGGAGCGTAGCTAGGGGGGAGCGGGGGAGTGACCGCTCCCCCCACTGATCACATCAAAAGTGGCACCTTAGGCGCCGACTCCCTGGGTGCTCTGGGGCTGGAGCCCCAATGGGGAGAATTTGGTGGGTGCAGAGCCCCCACTGGCAGCTTCCCGCCCCGCGCCCGACCCCAGCTCACCTCTGCTCCGCCTCCGCCTCCTCCCCTGAACGCGCCGCCCTGTCCTGCTTCTCCGCGCCCCACCCCCCGGCTTCCCGTGAATCAGCTGTTCAGCAGCTGAGAAGCAGGCAGTGGCTTCGCGCTCAGGCCCAGGAAGGCGGAGGTGAGCTGGGGCAGGGAACGGTTCCCCTGCGCGCCCCCTACCCCAGGGTTACCTGCTGCAGTGCAGGTGGCCCTCCTTGCGCCCCCCCCCCGGGAATCCGGGGGGTGGGGGCAGAGAAGCAGAGCAGGGCAGCGTGTTCAGGGGAGGAGGCGGGGCGGAGGTGAGCTGGGGCCGGGCGCGGGGCGAGGAGCTGCCGGTGGGGGCTCCGCACACACCAAATTCTCCCCATGGGGGCTCCAGCCCCGGAGCACCCAGGGAGTCAGCGTCTAAGGCGCCACTTTTGGCCGGTTGTTAAATTTGAAGCCCTTTTAGAACCGGTTGTCCCTTGCGGAACAACCGGTTCTAAAAGGGCTTCTAAATTTAACTGGTTCCAGCTCACCACTGATCTTATCTATCTTATATCTGTACTGGAATGAGAGAGATGTCTTTTCAACTGATATTTAGCCTCCTGTGGAGTGGAGCACATATCAACCCTACATAACTGGTTGAGACAGGAAGTGAAGAATATCTCATCCTATTAAAACAGCAGGAGGTGGAGGGACCTCATTGAGACAGCATGTAACTAACCCTCATTTGGATTTTACCAGGACATTCTGAGCTAACACTCATGAATTCTTGCAAAAACAATAAAAGTGGCATGGAATAATTAATGCTATCAAGCTGCCAGGGACTCTGTTTTTATGTCGCATCAGGTGATAGATCAAAGCAAAAATTCCTGATTGTAATGGGCTCGAAGCAAGAGAAACGTCGTGTACTTTTCCTTCACATTTATTTTCTGCTGTTCTTGGAAACAGAATGTGATTTTTTTTACATTTTAACATTCCTATTTGCCGGTTCTCGCAGGCAGCAAAACTACAGGGAAAATTGGCCATTGGTGGAATTTCAGCAATTTAATTTTCACACTGTGAGAAAACGTGGTTCATCTGACGAAACAGGAACATTTTACCCCTTTACCAAATTTAGAGTCACTTTGCAAAAAAAAAAAAAAAAAAAAGACCGTCTGACTGTTTTCTGGTATCGCAAGCACCAGAAGGCGCAAAGTAAAATAGAAATAATCTAAGAATACTTGTCTCTGCATCCTCTTGGGACCAAATATTCAGCTACAACCTCTGAGCTACACTCATGCAACTGGTGGTGCCTACAAAAGTGAGGGCGCACCCAGCTGACACAGCTAGACAGCCATCTATGCATGAAAAGTAGGCATCGGGGTGGCCAGAAACCTGATCCGTAAGTGCATAAGGGGTTCATACCCTCCTTTTCAGGTACCATCAATTGTGTGTGCAGCAGTGGGTGTGCTGAAACAGGCTGCTGGGATCTGGGGTTTTGAGTCAGCTTTTTATAAAGATAGGAGATGTACAAAAATCGGGCTCTACTATAGGTCTGTATTTAAACCTCGCAGAGGTTGGGTTCTTTGGATCCGTGGGTATGGTCAGGCCCCTCCTTTGCTCTACAGGTTAAGGAGGAGGAGTGGTTCTGTACAAGAGCTTCCGTCACAGGTCCTACTGAGTGGACATCGCAGTTCACTAGAGCTATGTTACCTGTAACAGAACCTGAGCTCCCCAGACAATGGGTAGCAGCTCGCTGTCACCCACTTAATTAGCTCTTCGGAAGGGAACAGGTTGAAAGAACAAAGGGCAGGACCAAAAGGCACTGAGTGACCTTCGAATGCCGCTGCCGTCTCTTCTTCCTAGGCGACTGGTATCCCCGACGAGCAGATTTTGGTGGCGGTATTTCCTGGCCTGCCTACCTCCGCTGAGCTCTTCATCCTACCCCGCAAAAACACGACGGAGAGGAGGAAAGGCCACGAAGGCGATCTGGAGCAGGTAAGCAGTGGGGGTCACAGCACAGAATGCAGCTACGCTCAAAGAACACCTTGCGTGGACACTCACTGCACGCAGAATCCTCCTGGGGCTTTTACGTTTCTCTAAAAGAAGTGCTCCTGTTCAACTGCAGCTATTGACTTGAAGCCTATCCCACGTTCAGATAGACCCTAGCCCAGATGTGGAGTCTGGGCAGCATTGGAAGCCACTTTGAGCGAGCTTGGGGAACTGGGCACGTTTCAGGGCTGGAGACCCATACATTTCTCATTAAGCAAGGCCATTTTAAAAAGAAAAATAGCCTTTCCCAATGGCTTATTGAGGGATTCTAAGGAAGCTGAGCTGCGTAACCTTTCTCATGCCATGGTCCATAGCGCCCCCAGTGGCGAGACCCTGTTACAGTAGTGCCTGCCGCCGGGTCATACCCTCTCCATTGTGGCCTGAGGACAATACCCTACACGCCTGACAGTAATGGAAGGAGAGAGGACAGAGAAATGAGATAACGAACTGAGGCTCACTACAAATAAATCAGGCTCTTCTGCTTGTGTACGACTGGTAGGAGACCTCTTTATTCTGCAATAGCAATCAGCGCATGCAAACTATATTTGGAAGTTACAATATCCATCCATTTAGATAAATAGGTAATTACGGTGATGAATAGGGACTGCAATGTTCAGGCAAGAGGAGAGTTAGAAACAGCAGCACCAGGCTGCTACAATGTTCACACCAGGATTTCTAAGTGATTAAATCAGCTTTACAAAAGCACCCGGAGTGAAATGCTGCAGGAGAAAGCAGCTTAGCTCTGGCTAGTGTTCTCCGGTGCACCACTGGTGTACGAGATACACAGCACAAGCTTCGTGGGAGGCATCCCACAGCTTTCTCTCTCTGGTGCAACTAGGCATTAAGAAAGGTGGAGGACCACAGAGAATCTTTAGAAGCTCTTGTTACCTGCTAAGCAAAGTCATCCCCTTGAGATGACACTAGCCGATTGAAAGCCAGCAAGGTCGGTCTCTTAAGTGTGTAGCTCAGTGTCCCTAAGGGATCCACGAAGGCGGGTTTGGAAGGCCGTGTGTGGGGATCCTTCTGACTTCGGTTGAATTTTATCATAGAGGGTAGGGACAAGTGCAATGCTGCAGCGATCCCAGGTTTCTGTGAGTTCTGCTTCCATTGCAACACAACGATCTGTGCGCTGTGACCCCGCCATGGAAACGTCACTGTGCAGCATGCTGGACTGCCAGCCCATAAGGAGCCTGCCCTCCAGGTCCCCCATCATTTGAGCAGAGGGAGTGGGCTGGGAGTTAAACAGCCTTCAGGACTAGATTCCACCCCTATTTTAACAGGAGCTGCAGGCCTGGAAACGGCAGGGGAAGGAGTGTCTCCAGGCTGGCCCACTGGTCTATTGACCCATGGTCTGATCCAACCTCCATTGAGCTCAGTGGGAAGGTTCCCAATGACTCCATCGGGCACTGGATCAGGCCCCAAGAGTGTTGATTGGGAGAAAATGAGGGGGATCCCAAAGGATCTTCTTCCTACCCAAGTCTAGCTTTCTTGTGATACATAGGAGAGCAGATCAGATAATCTGGAGTTCCCTTCTGGTCTTAAACTCTGGGCCTCTACAGGTCTTGGTTTCCCTTCCAGTAAAAACATCATAGCACACTCCTGGGGTCTTAAAATTTCACCTTTTGTGCCAGGAGAATCACATGGAACGACACTGAGTTCCTGCAAATGCCTCCCACCGCTCTTACACCCACTCCCCCTGCTGCAGGACGGGTTAGCTTTTAGCTTTCAGAGACTGCTTGCGTCCCAAGAGGTTCTGTGTTGCTGGTACTATTGTCCATTTTGACCCCACATATCTCTGATTGGTTCACCAGGTCGTTGAAATCCTCTTCAATGCTCTCAACCAGAACCTGGTCCAGTTTGAGCTGAAGCCCGGCGTCGAAGTCATCGTGTACGTCACGCAGCTGACGTTAGGTAGGTGTGGAGTCCCACGTAAGTTGTGCTTCCCCCGTTACTTCTCACAGGAGCAGGGACACACCCCAGCATGCTACTGGCATATAGATAGATGGACCCTGGGGAAAGCGGAGAGTCTCTTAGTCATTCAAGCTGTGGCAGAGGGAGAACAGAGGCTGGCAATTGCATCCTAGCTCCATCCCAGAATTTAAGGAGGAGCCCACACTGTGAGCAAAAGAACCCAATCGAAATTGGGTGGCACTGGGGTCTGTTTCCTAATGCAAAGGTATGCTCCCCGTTACCCGGCATTCTCCCTCCCTGCACAGGACCCTCCACTAGCCAGTCAGCCCTGGAGAAGGGCCAGATCCACACCATTTGGCTCCAGATTGGGACTCGAATTGTTGGAGAGTTTGGGGTGCTGCAATGTGGGATCATGGGTTCAGGCCCACATCTAATCAGAACCTCCAAAAAACATCCCCTTTGTAACGTTTATCCCCCCCCTTTTAAATTGGTTCCTTTCCAAAGCTTCCCACGATAAGCTAATACCGTCCCAGCCAAAGGAGGGGCTAGATCAGTGAAGCTCTCGCTCCTTGGCCGGAAGTGTGTTCGCTTAAGCTTTGAGGGGGGAGATGGTTTAAAGGAGAGGCATTCAGCTTTGGAAGGGGGATGTTCTTCAGAGGTGCCTGACCAGCTTCAGAGCTTGCTTCCACCAGCCCAACCCTCTCCCATGTCTCTAGGTAGCTCAGCTGAAGAAGAGAAAGGGCTGATTAAACCTCGCTTTAGGCAAATGGCTTGGTTAGGTGAAGAAACCCCACTCTGTGACAAGAAGCTGCTGGGGCTCAAGGAATGGTTCCCTGGTCTTTGTGGTTAGATCCTGAATTTAACCTTCTGCAGATGGTTCACTGGCCCTTGTTCTTTTGTCAGATTGGAAGGTATTTGCCCACTCTCCGTTCTTGAAGCATCTGCACCACTTATTGACATCGGTCAGGGAAACAGCGTAGTCCGGTGGATGGAACAGAGGCCTGGGTTCCTCCTGGGCTGTAATCTTAGCTCTGTCACTGACTCTCTGCATGACCATGGGCGGGTCACCTTGGCCAAAACTTTTGCACCCCTAACTGGACACCTTTTGGGTCTGATTTCCAGAAGCGCTGAACACCGACAACTTCAATCATAGCCAGTAGGAGCTGGAGTGTTCTGTGCTTCTGAAAATCAGCCCCAAGGTATCTTCAGTTGGGTGCCCAAAATCTGAGACACACGAAGTCTGCTGCCGCTTTTGAAAATGTGAGACGTAGCTGCTCTGTGCCTCATAGAATATCAGGGTTGGAAGGGACCCCAGAAGGTCATCTAGTCCAACCCCCAAAGTTTACCCATTTATAAAAATACCATCATTGTAAGGCTTAGTTAATGCATTAATATCTGTAAAGTTTTTTGAGACACTCAGATGAAAGATCTTTTATAAGGCCCTGATCCAGTGCCCAGGGAAATCAGTGGGAGCATTTACATTGACTTCCATGGGCATTGAATCAAACCCTTATTGCTAATTAGAGCTGGGTGAGGATCAAGCCCTTATTGCTAATTAGAAGTGGGGGCACTGGGGAGGGGGAGAGAGACCAAGCCACCCAAGAATAGCCCATAGACTCTGTGGTTCGGGGCACTTGTGTAGGGTGTGAGAGATTCAGGTTACAGTCCCTGCTCTGCTTGATTCAGACCAGGGACTTCAACATGGGGCTCCCATGCCCCAAACGAGTGCTCTAACAATTGGAGTCTCACTTTTTGGCTTTGTCCAGAAATTCCATCCTGGACCTGAGAAACCTTCCCAATGGAAGTTCCATCGAGGCTGATACATTCGCGTGAAAAGTTGAGACTGCGATGAATCCTTATTTTCCGACAAGAAAACATTTCCCCCCCAAAATTCCCAGCCGTCTCCATTGTCGCTATAACAGTCCTATACAGGCAGCTGCTGCTCTTTCAGTGAGCATGGAACTTATGAGAGGGAAATGTAGGCATCTGCCGGAGGAACACTTGCCTGAGAGTGACCCATCTCTACAAATGAGCCCTGACTAAGATTAAGCACCAGCTCTCCATCTCCATCTTCACTCATCATAATACATCCCCTCCAATCTTTGGCAGCCCTGCAACCTACCCTGACGTGGTGCTCTTAGCGAGAGATGAGAGGCCGGAGAGCTTTTAGCTTTTGCTCTTGCTGACCACCCCTTGCAAGTACCTGGCCAGGTCTGCCGTGCAATATTTCAATGATCCCATTAAAGGAAATGGGGGTTCTGGTTCCCGTTGAGTTTGTCTCATAGAATAATGGGATTCACATTCCTCATTCGTGAAACATTCAGAGCCAAGAACTAGCTTAGACCATGGCTCCTGACCTCTCTCCCAGCTACTGCCTTTGCTCAGGCCATAGGTGGCAGGGGCAGCCTGACGCTGGTTAATTTAAGTCGTTGAGATTGCTTTTATTAGGAAGCAAATTCCTTACCGGTGGTATAAACATCAGGCTCCACAATAACAAAAAGCCCCTCACAGACTGTTACCTCTGGGGGAGAATGATAGACCCTGATGGTCAGGGGTGGACAGCCGATTAGAATTAAAGTGTCAAATCTGTACCCAGATCTCCAAGTTCAGGACTCAGTATTTGTTATAAATACTGCAACTGCCAAAATTCAGATCCAGGTGAAGATTCTGGACAGCCTTCCGGCCTCCCACAGTCTAGGGCAGTTTGGGTCTGAGCTTTTGCTTCAGGTCCTTCCCTCTACAGTGTTTAGATTCAGGAGGTCCAGCCCTTTCCAGCAATGAGAGTCTGAGCCAAGCTTTCTGCAGGCTGGGTGCTTCCGTGGGAGTTCTGAGAACAGGGTGCTGGCAGTCTCCGCCTCTTGGATTGCAAGAATCAGGGCAGGGACCAGGAGTGGCTTGGTTGGTGTAGACACCTCCATGTCTACTGTGCTATATAAGCAATGGAGAGTTGTAATAATGAACCTGGATCAAATGTTCTTTGCAGGTTCAGGAAAGTTCAGCTGCTACTTAAAATCATTTGCAAGAAGCTAGAGGGTCAGTGCTGGGATTAAACTCAGGAGTTCTGAGTTCTCAGTCCCAGTCTTGCACACTGACCACTAGGCCATGAGAATTCTGCCCCAGACCAGCGGTGGGAGCAGCTACCCACACAAGGCACTGCATACACTCTATTATAAACCACCCAAACCATATCAATAGAGGTGGGTCGGCGCTGCAAACTGCTGTGGAATTTGGGAAGCAGCAGGGGGCTGTTTGGTTGGAGGGTTTTGCTTTGGGCTTATCTCCAGCATAAGCTAACAAAATAAAAACATCTCGGCACCAGTCTTATCGAATCACCCTTCAAATCCTTTATGCTTCTGCTCCAGCTCCAGTGAAAGCTTCAAACAAGACAGCCCGAAGAGTTAACAAGGGAACAGTGAGTTTGTCTCAGCACAGCCTGATTCTGCGTTTTTATCAGGAGCTGTTACAGGGCATCGCCAACTCAAATAGGAGCTTCTCTTTCAAAGGCAGGGGAATTGATTTGTCTCATACCAGCTGGCTCTGCTCAAACAGCATGTCCCACACAGCGATGATAGGAAAGCAGATGCTGCAAAGAGAGAACCAGGTTCGGCTGCCTGGTGCCCAGACCCCCCTGGTTAATGGCTTCCCAATATAACTGTCTGCCCTTTCTCTTTGCAGCGCCTCTCGTGGACTCCAGCACCGGACACAGCAGTTCAGCGATGTTGATGTTGTTGTCTGTGGTCTTTGTCGGCTTGGCTGTTTTTTTAATCTACAAATTTAAAAGGTATGTTGAGAAGCTAGCCGGGGAGGTGGCTCTTTCCAAGGAAGCCTGGCAAAGGGATGCTGAAAATCCAGAGTTTAGAGCAGGAGAGCCGCGCTCCCTGATATGGGGGGTCTAGGATTGAATGACATAAGGGATTTGCGGCCAGAACCTCCCTTGACTTATATAGTTCCCTTGTCTTCTGTGGAGCTGTGCCAGTTTCCATCAGCTGCAAATCCAGCCTCTTGGCTTCAATACAGCTATCCTGATTTAGATCAACCGAGTACGTGATCCACTACGTTCAGTGGTGCTCCACTTCTTATCCCAGCTGAGAAGCTAGTCCTCGCTTTGGACTGATTTAGGATGTCAGTAATGTAATTACTCTTCCCTAGCCAAAATGATGAAATGTGCTTGCCTGTAAGGGCTGTGACAGACACTGGACTGGCTGCCACGTTTCCAGGCGGCCAGGCAGTCGAAGATACTGCCAAGTGGACCGTGTGTTACACGGGTACAAGGTGCACGTACAGTACATCCAAAATGTGGCCACCCATTAGGGTTACGGACCTGCAGTGTTCTGCTGTGTTTGGACAGCTGGGACCTAGTGGCGTTTTCTTACCTTAGCTACGATGGACAATGATTTACATAACGGGGGAAGGGAGGGGGCAAAGGATCACCTGAGGTTTGGCCAGCTCAGTTCTGCACTGCTTTGCACTTTGCATTGTCGTTTATACTTACAAAAAGCAAGGGTAAAGCAAGCATCTCCCAAGGGGTAGCGTTTTACAGCCGCTTTGCACAGGTGGGGCACAGGAGAATCAGGCCCTCGATATTTGATTCCTGTTGCTGCCTGGTCCCAGGAGATGAGTTTTGTCTCCACGTGTTGCTCACCACAGGTAAACCCTGTACTCAGACTGCTGAGTGCTAGCATCAGAACGCAGAAGCCCTCCATTGAGCAGTGTACAAATGATGTCGTAGGAGCCAGTGTTAATCACTCTCTGTTACTTCCCCATCACGTCTGCCCTGCTCTCAAATCAACAGACGATTTTTTTCCCCACGTAACTCGTTGTGAATGCTCCCTGGGACCTGAAAAATCAAGCTGTGTCTTGCAACAGCGCTAGAGATGGGCTTGAACCAGGACCTGAGTCAAAGTGTAGAGGGGGCTGTTCAAAATCCAAATTCAGCAGAGCGTTCGGTATCCATACATATCATGGAACCTGCAGCTGTTGTGACCCGACAGGGAGCTTGTCTGTGTCTGACATGCAGAGAACAGATACTTCCATGTTAAGTGCGAAGGTGCCATTACCAGACTTTAATATAAACACCCCGTTCCCGAGCAGCGGTCAGGACGTGCATTGTGTCCATTATACTCTGCTGCCTCAAGTTGTCAAAGAAAACTATGGGACAAGTGTGCTTTGTTTGCTGAATGGCTGCCTAATGGGCATGCTTCTTAGGCAGACAGAACTCTTCTTAGTGTAATCTTTGCATCCAGTAAGGTTCCTGCCGTGTTAAATGGGCTGCATGCCCAGATCCAGCCCCGCAGCTGTATTGTACTGTACTGGAAATACAGATTGGATCTGATTTTTGATTCTAGGCATGAATACGTTTTAAGTTTCTAACTCCCAAATCAGAGCCTTTCCCCGACAAGTCCCAGCCATACGCGTCTCTCTCTGACTCTTCTTCAGGAGGATGTAAGGCTGTGCCTCCTAAGGCATTCTTGGGTTGCAGACAGCCTGGGGTCTCGAGAGTCGAAAGCAGTCACTCAGAGGGGCCTGGGCTCTATGCTCCAAGTTGAAATCAATATCATTGTACTTATAAAAAGGAAAGGCCGCTCATTTCTGAACTTTTTAAATTGAAATTGGCTGGTACCATTGCCTAAGGGCTTGATCCGAAGCCCACTGAAGTCAGTGGGAATTGAGTGCTCTGATCCTGCGGCCACTGAAGTGAGTGGGAAAGCTTCCATTGGTTTCAGGAGAATAGGATCAAGCCCTTAGTGCCCAGGATTTTCATCGGCTCAGATGCAGCGTTTCAGCCTCCTACGCTTGTCAGGTCGATAGCACAAAGCCACTTCACTGTTGCTCTCTGCTCCCGCGCTGTGATGAAATGCAGCTTGCCAAAGGAGTGCCGGCCCTGCTCCTGAGCATGGGATGCCATTCCAAGGACAGGAGGCCCAGTGAGATGGAGAAGACACCTCTGCCCTAGAATGTGGGGACCAGAGGCTGGACTTCTATAGGAACCTTCCTTTTGGAGTGATGCAAAATCCCAAATCTTTCCTCCCTTGCCCGTGGCCCCACATGAGGCTTTCTAATCGAGTTGTGTCTGGGGCTTGGTACAAGGGGAATGGGCTAGTAAAGAGGAGTCAGTGCTTCAGGGCTGGAGCACCCCTGGAAAAAAAGAGTGGGTACTCAGCACCCACCAGCCGCCTGCCGATCAGCTGTTTGGTGGGTCCCACTGATCAACTGTTCCTCGGTGGGTGGGAGGCACTGGGAGGAGGGGGCAGAGCAGGGGTGGAAGAGGTGGGCAGGGCCTTGGGGAAAAGGGGTGGAGTGGGGCTGGGGCCTCGAAGCAGAGCAGGTGTGGAGTACCCACCTAGAAAGAGGAAAGTCGGTACCAGGCAGCTTGGCAAACCAGTGTGTGCAGCCCCTTGAAAGATAGCCCCTATGCTGCAGCATCGACGGCATCCTAAATGCAGCCTCTCTGAACCTCGCAACCCCCCGAAAAGTGCTCCCCACCTTATGCACCCCTCCCACCTCCCCAGGCGGGATCATTACAGGTGCCTGGTATGACTTTGCTGTGACCCAGGGATGGGGAGCCCAGACCCTACACTCTCTCCAAAGATGTGGGGCAGGACAGCTCTGGGCTGTAGAGGACTACATTCTTAGCTGCTTTGTCCAAACCAACACACGCCACTGCAAATGACAAAGGTTGGGGTGAAATCCGGAACCCCAAATGCCTAACGGCAGGGTCACGGAGCAGAAAACATGCTTAAACCCCAAGCCTGCTGCCTCTTTGGATTAGAAATTATAGCATGCAACAGCTCTCAATAGAGAAATGGGCATAAAGTAAACGCTCATCTCCCACTTCCTCCAAGCTGTCGGTCCACTGGCAGTGTGTACTTTTATGATTAGCTAGAATCACTGTCTGAATACCAAGTTTCTGTTTAGAGAAAGGGGGAGCATGTGGCTGCATAAATGTTTAATTCTGCAAATTTATAGAATTGGCATGCTGCTGGCTTCCACACAGCCTCCTTATTATGAGTCTGTATGTAAGAGACTCAGCCGATGCGTTAGAGATCCCTGCTGCAACCTGTTCTCCCAGCTTGGAACCCCTCTGGCTGTGAAAGAAGTGTGTGTATGTGGAGGTCACTCATTACAGGGATCAGAGAATCATAGGACTGGAAGGGACCTCAAGAGGTCGTCTAGTCCAGTCCCCTGCACTCAAGGCAGGACTAAGGTATTATCAGACCATCACTGACAGGTGTTTGTCTAACCTGCTCTTAAAAATCTCCAATGATGGAGATTCCACAACCTCCCTGGGCAATTTATTCCAATGCTTAACCACTCTGACAGTTGGGAACTTTTCCTAATATCCAACCTAAACTGCCCTTGCTGCAATTTAAGCCCCTTGGTTCTTGTCCTATTCTCAGAGGTTAAGGAGAACAATTTTTCCCCTCCTCCTTGTAACCATCTTTTATGAAGGTGAAAACTGTTATCATGGCCCCTCTCAGTCTGCTCTTCTCTAGACTAAACAAATCCAATTTTTTCAGTCTTCCCTCATAGGTCATGTTTTCTAGACCTTTAATCATTTTTGTTGCTCTTCTGTTCTCCACTTTGTCCACATCTTGCCTGAAATGTGGCTAACAGAACTGGACACAATAGAATCATAGAATCATAGACTATCAGGGTTGGAAGGGACCTCAGGAGGTCATCTAGTCCAACCCCCTGCTCAAAGCAGGACCAATCCCCAATTAAATCATCCCAGCCAGGGCTTTGTCAAGCCTGACCTTAAAAACTTCTAAGGAAGGAGATTCTACCACCTCCCTAGGTAACGCATTCCAGTGTTTCACCACCCTCCTAGTGAAAAAGTTTTTCCTAATATCCAACCTAAACCTCCCCCACTGCAACTTGAGACCATTACTCCTTGTCCTGTCCTCTTCTACCACTGAGAATATTCTAGAACCATCCCCTCTGGAACCACCTCTCAGGTAGTTGAAAGCAGCTATCATACCCCCCCTCATTCTTCTCTTCTGCAGACTAAACAATCCCAGTTCCCTCAGCCTCTCCTCATAAGTCACGTGTTCCAGACCCCTAATCATTTTTGTTGCCCTTCGCTGGATTCTCTCCAATTTATCCACATCCTTCTTGTAGTGTGGGGCCCAAAACTGGACACAGTACTCCAGATGAGGCCTCACCAATGTCAAATAGAGGGGGACGATCACATCCCTCGATCTGCTCGCTCTGCCCCTACTTATACATCCCAAAATGCCATTGGCCTTCTTGGCAACAAGGGCACGCTGCTGACTCATATCCAGCTTCTCGTCCACTGTCACCCCTAGGTCCTTTTCCGCAGAACTGCTGCCTAGCCATTCGGTCCCTAGTCTGTAGCGGTGCATTGGGTTCTTCCGTCCTAAGTGCAGGACCCTGCACTTATCCTTATTGAACCTCATCAGATTTCTTTTGGCCCAATCCTCCAATTTGTCTAGGTCCCTCTGTATCCTATCCCTCCCCTCCAGCGTATCTACCACTCCTCCCAGTTTAGTATCATCCGCAAATTTGCTGAGAGTGCAATCCACACCATCCTCCAGATCATTTATGAAGATATTGAACAAAACCGGCCCCAGGACCGACCCCTGGGGCACTCCACTTGACACCGGCTGCCAACTAGACATGGAGCCATTGATCACTACCCGTTGAGCCTGACAATCTAGCCAGCTTTCTACCCACCTTATAGTGCATTCATCCAGCCCATACTTCTTTAACTTGCTGACAAGAATACTGTGGGAGACCGTGTCAAAAGCTTTGCTAAAGTCAAGAAACAATACATCCACTGCTTTCCCTTCATCCACAGAACCAGTAATCTCATCATAGAAGGCGATTAGATTAGTCAGGCATGACCTTCCCTTGGTGAATCCATGCTGACTGTTCCTGATCACTTTCCTCTCATGTAAGTGCTTCAGGATTGATTCTTTGAGGACCTGCTCCAATACTCCAGTCGAGGCCATATCAGCGCAGAAGAATTACTTCTTGTGTCTTGCTTACAACACTCCTGCTAATACATCCCAGAATGATGTTCACTTTTTTTGCAACAGTGTTACACTGTTGACTCATATTTAGCTTGTGATCCACTGTGACCCCCAGATCCCTTTTTGCGCTGTTCCTTCCTAGGCAGTCATTTCCCATTTTTTATGTGTGCATTTGATTGTTCCTTCCTAAGTGCAGTACTTTGCATTAGTCCTTATTGAATTTCATCCTATTTACTTCAGACCATTTCTCCAGTTTGTCCAGATCATTTTGAATTTTAATCCTATCCTCCAAAGCACTTGCAACCCCTCCCAGCTTGGTATCGTCAGCAAACTTTATAAGTGTACTCTGTATGCCATTATCTAAATCACTGATGAAGATATTGAACAGACCCAGAACTGATCCCTGCGGGACCCCACTCGTTATGTCCTTCCAGCATGACTGTGAACCATTGATAAGTACTCTCTGGGAACGGTTTTCCAACCAGTTATGCACCCACTGTATAGTAGATCCATCTAGGTTGTATTTCCCTATTTTATTTATGAGAAGGTTAAGCGAGACTGTATCCACAAGGCTTGTTACCCTGTCAAAGAAAGCCATCAGGTTGCTTTGACATCATTTTGTTCTTGACAAATCCATGCCGACTCTTATTTATCACCTTATTATCTTCTAGGTGTTTGCAAATTTATTGCTTCATTATTTGATCCATTATCTTTCTGGGTACTGAAGTTAAGCTGACTGGTCTGTGATTCCCTGGGTTGTCCTTTTCTTATAGATTGGCACTATATTTGCACCTTTGGGGGACTCCGAGGACAGATGTGTGATGGGATAATGCGGGGTGGGTGTGTGTTTGTGTGTGTGGATTTGTTTTCTCTCTGGTTCCCAGAGACAACTGGAGGCTCTGTTCCACACAGCATCAGAGAACTCTTTTTCATTCCCCCCTTTCCCCCACCCCCACACACACTGCTCACAGCTTAAGACAGTAACTTTCCTACTGCTGCTTCTTCTGAAAACAGAGCTGAGATTCCCTTGATCTACAGGCTCATCTGGACAGTTCTGGGCCCTTTGATCCTAACTGGAGCTTTCCTGTTCACTCTCAAACCTTGATTGGACTGTTCAGGCCCCTTTTAGGGTCTGGTTCCCTTCACCTGGTGGACAGAGCCTTCTCCTACCCCTTATCCATTGCTGGAGAGTTTTGCACCATCTTCCTGGTGTACTCTTCCCCTTCATCCTTTGCTGGACTTCCTTGCACCCCATACACCTGGTTGGGTCTGTTCGATTCTTCCCCTGCCCTGCCTGTTTACCCTGCTTGGTACATTCTCTGTCCATTACTATTGGCAAAAATTCTTGGTTATAGTTGGTGGCTGTTGTTTCATTCTCCAGACCCTAAGCTGTCACTGGTGGTGGCGGTGGAGACTCTGGCCTGTATTGGTTGGGAAAGCAGCCTCCAGACCCAGTATGGCCATTCTTATGTTCTTATGGTTTAATTGCTCTAATGAGCTCAGTTCTGCAATGCCAAAGGCCACTGCCTGAAAAAGGCCTCTTGCTTTCCTTCCTTGGGCAGGAAAATCCCGTGGGTTAACATCTACGCTCAAGTCCAGCACGACAAGGAACAGGAGATGATCGGTTCCGTGAGCCAAAGTGAAAGTGCCCCCAAGATCACGCTGAGCGAGTTCACTGACCCTGAGGAGCTTATGGAGAAAGAACTGGATACTCGGGTTATAGGTAAGGCATGACTCCCTCTTGGCGAGCAGTCATCAACCCGGAGAGCACACTGGCCCTGGAGATACTGGCAGAGTCCATGTTACCAGGGTTCAGGAAAACAAATGGACACTGGCCTGGGTAACAAAGACATCTCAGGGTGTGAATGGGATGGGACACCTCACTGCGGAGGGGTTGTATTCACATGCACAGAGTTGAACTGATAGCCACATCTTGGGTCAGGAAGAATTTCCCCTCCAGAGTGGGGAGCTTGGGTTATGTTGCACTTTCCTCTGTTCTTGGCCTTTTCCATACTGGGATTCCCCCTTCCCAGCTAGCTGGGACCCCACTGCCATTTATCAATGTGTGATGGCTCTGTGTGTGTGTGTGGTGTTAGCCTTCCACATGTGTGTGATCTTGACTCCCATGATGTTTGGCTGGGGGATGCAGCCCAAGCTTGGGAACCCTAGAGCAAGGCCCAGGTAGGTTCAGGAGGGCTTATCCCATGTGATCCGTTTCCTGCTATTGCAAGAAATATGGGGTACATCCCCCCACCACCACCCGACTTCTCTCCCTAGACTCGGCCTGTGTCCTGCTGCACTGTGGCTCATCTGTACCCATTGCCCGTGGGCGAGAGGCGACAGGCTGGGCTGTTTCATGAGCTTCCCTTTTCTCCCTCTTATCTTCTGCAGGAAGCATCTCGACAATTGCTAACAGCGAAAGCACAAAGGAAATCCCCAACTGCACTAGTGTTTAATAGCGAGAATCCACTTGGTCTACAGCATTTCTGGCTTTTTATTTGTAATTATTATTATTATTGTTATTATTATTATTATTATTATTAAAAAAAGAAAATGATACGTCATTATCATCATTTGTGGGGGGCTGGGGAGAGGTGTTTTGTTTACCAGGGCCACTTTCATAAACGGCAGATAGATGCTCAGCATTTGGAAAATTCCCATTGGTTACAAATAACGATTGTAGGCCGAGACTACAGGGCTAAGCGATTTGAGTGCCCGGTTTGCATTAAAATGACTGGGAACCATGTGTCTAAATCTCCTAGGTGGATCTGAACGTCTCAGCAGAACTGTTGCAGGCAAATGATCCACTTCCCGTCTCCACACCCCGCAGCAAATCAACAGCCTAAGACACTGGAGCTGACTCTGCAATGTGCTGAGTGCCCTCAGCTCCCAATGACTTGCAGGTCTTAGCCGGATCGTGCCCACTCAATTGACTCTCCTTGTCCTTTGATGGGGAAACCGAGTGGCGTTAACCATTTGGGCTCCAAAGCTGGCGGGCGGGATGCACAAGTAGCTACCAAGAAGCGTGCACAAGTTTATGAATGAGGCTCCAACCTGTGCATCTGACTAGCGAGGATACCGATGGCATACTGTAGATAATTCCAGTGTAAATAGCTTTTTATTTCTTGGGAAATAATGTAATGTTTAGTAAAAGAAAAGTTTAAAAAAAACCAACCCCACACAAACACACCAACCAGGCCACCAAGGACCCCATGTGAAGTTCTTGTGCAACACATGGGTTCTCAATATATTCCAGTTGTCTGTCGTATTTAACTCTTTCAGCTCTGTCTGTGTTACATGGTGGTTTTTCTTTTTGCATAATGGGAAGGATTTTTTTTAGCGGGGGGAGTGATTTTAAGAGGCAGGAGTGAGGATTTCGTAACACACTTTAACAATGCGCATTGGTTTTTCACCCCAGTTCTAGAGCTAAGCCAATGCTCGTAGACTTCCAGTGCAGAATCTGGTGACACTGAGTAGAGAACATGATGGAAGCGAGGAGAAAGGATCTTGTTCTCAATGACGGGCAAACCTCAAAGTAGTAGGCTTTGAACAGGCTTCCTAAAGCCGGTCCTGATCCCTACAACCCCTGCTCGTAATGGGCCAGATTCTGATATCCTTATTCGCACTGCGGAGTACCTTTGAGTAGTCTCTCTGAAGTCATGCTCCAGAGTAAAGGGCACTTCTGTGTAAGTAAAGGTATCGGAATGGGGCCTGACGCATGTATTTAGGGACTGTGTGGGGGAATAAGGGTTGCAGTCTCAAGTCTGGTGCAAAGCTGAATCGGCATTTTCTCCAAACCTCTTGAGTGTGCAAAACTGAGCTGGGATTCTCCAAGGCTTCCTTACCAGCCTTGCAGGGCAACTGCTTGTAGGCCTGGCTGGAAGTGCTGCAAGAATACCTTTTGATGGTTGGTGCTGCCTGGTCAAAACGTGGCCTCAGGAAAGGCAGCATGAAAACAGGATCAGAGGATGCGAAGTTCTCTGAAGGTTTTAGAGCCTTCTGACCTCTTCCGTTCCGGTTCCAAACTGGGGGAGTTATCCGAGCAGGAGGAAATGGGGAAGATGCTAAAAATGGGCCCAGTCCTGCAAGGGTCCAAAGGGAGCGGAGAGTGCCTGGCTGGGGCACCTTTAGGAGCTGCTCAGCCTCTTGCAGGATTATAGAAAGCGGAGATGGGTTCCAAGTTGACGCCAGCTCCAAGACTCCCCGAAGTTTGGGGTGTTTGGATTCAGTGTTCCAGGTCATCTGCCCGCAGAGCTGAGCAGGAGGCTAGGCTTTAAAGCTCACTGGAAGTGTTACTAGTATCACATGCCTGGGGCTCTGTTCATCAGATGGAAGGTGGTTCAAAGATCTTTACAGGGAGAAAGGCTGGGAAGATCCTTGTGCAAAGAAAAAAGCGGCCCCTATGTCAAGATTCAATCAAACCAGGCAAATTTAGGGAAATGGCATTGTGTGAAACATTAAAGAAAAACAACCTCAAACCACTGCTGCTCCCAGTCTAATCTGCCACTTAACACGCTTGAGGTCCTTTCCATCGGTTTAAAAATAATTTCCCTCACCCTGTCACTTCTGCTCTAGTTCCTGATACAAACAGGAGACTGATGGCTATGCTTTCCTCTCTGACCTTGTGCTTCCATCCATCACATGTGCATACCCTCGTTCTGTTACGCTATCCTTGCTACTGAAACCCCAAATGTTTTACAGTAATGGGCCAATCTGCTGATAATACTGTCACAGCAGGGCCATTATTTTCAAATAGCATCCCATTTATATGGGGGTATGTGCGTGCGTGTATGTGATTTGCCCTACTCAGACTTTAGGCGAAGGCTTTGTGAGCTGCTGAGCAGAGAAATGGCACTTGGTTCCTACCAAAACATTGTACCAAATGATTTTCACTTTGAACATTTTCAGAGAATTTTACAGGGATTTTTTTCCCAGTGAAATTAAATTTGGAATTGATTCAGTACAAAAAAAAAAAAATCTCGTGGGGTTCCTCCCCCCTTTGCCTTTTTCTGCCTTTTTCCCATGCACATTGTGGGTGGGGAGGGGTGGGGGATCATGAGAAGGGAGGGGAACCCACAAAAAATGAGTAGTTTTGCTCATGGGGAGAGCTGGAAAATAGGACCCTTTTTGAATGATGCAAAGATTTGGCACCAAAAATGCTGTATCAGTCACAAAGCCATGTTTGTGTTGAGGGAACGTTTCACCCATCTCTAATCCTGAGCAAAACTCAGCTTCCGTGGGACTCAGCAGGAACCGGGGGTTTGATCCGGAGCCTGCTGAAACCAATGGGAGTTTTGCCACTGACTTCCGTGAGCTTTGGATCAGTCCCTGAGACTGCATGCTCGCACTCTCCCTCTCTTAGAGTCCATCGCCCAGGCTCTGGGAGGTGTAACTCTCCGCTTGGGTAGACATACACATGCTAGCTCTGCTCAGGCAAGCGCCTAAATATAGCAGCGTGGGTGGGATTGGGCTCTCAGTTCAGCCTGTCCCAAGTGCTTTTTATTAAAATAATAGAACAATGGAGAAAGAACGCCAAGAAATTTGAAGCCCTGTGGCCCATCTGGGCCATAATGCTGGCTGAAACTAGCAGCTCCATACTACCCTTCCTCACAGCTGCTGTGGAAGGGGGTGTGGCTGTGTTAAGGGGCGTGGCCAGAGCACACTTGTACTCCGCGAATCCCTGGTTGCAGCCACCATCAGTTAAGCAGCCCTGAGGCCGCTCTAAATTGCTCCAGGAGCCCCACCAGCCCCTGCTTAGTCCTGGGGATGGTGGGGGGGGGAGCACAAAGGTGGCACAAATCCTCATGCTTCCCTTTGGCGCCTGCCTGTATCACACTTGAGGAGCAAGGTCAGAAACTCTGGTTTCTTTTGAAGAGTTAAAAAAAAATCCCTCCTTTTATATTGTAAGGATTAAATGGGGCAGACAATTGCAATACTTCTATTAAACACGGTAATACAAATGCATGTCATATATATATACATATATATATAAATACTGTTCTTGGTTTTCTTGTTCCATTTGAATATTTCTACTGTAAAAAAGGCAGTGGTTTTGAAATTGTTGAAAATAAATGTATTTTTGTACATCAGATCTACCCATGGCTGCTCTTTCACTGCTCGTCCTTGTCGTTCACTCTTCCAGTGCAGCCCTGGCTGCTTCTGCTCTTCTCCCTCTGCTGAGCTGCCGGAGTGTTTGCTTGCCCTAGGACAGCGTTTCTAAATGGGTTGGTCGTCACCCCTGCACGGGGGCAAGTTATGAGGCTTTGAAAATGTTGCACTCTAAAGCAAAGAAAAAAAAATCTAGCCCTTAGCCGCACCTTATCAGTTTGGCTGCAATTCTTAGTTTTTGGTTGAATGGCACCGTATGGGAATGAGGCCCCTTTATATGTATCTGACTTGTTAACCATAACATCAGCAGTGTACTAGCGTGGCATGTAAAGCCACGTGGGGGAAGTGCTGTGTGTGTCCATTGGGAGAGGAGGCCTTTAAATCAGTTAGGGTGGAAAAATATGAATTAAACAAAAGAGGTATCCTTCCCACAGTGGGGCAAGGGACCAGATCAGAACGTCACCAAAAAACAGCCCTCCTCGCCAATTACTGATCTGCTTAATAGCCCACTCGGGGCCAGGCAGCTAGCTTTTGTTCCCAGTAGTGCTGAATCTTGGCTCTTGCTATTTGCCTTGCCTATCTGCTGCTGCTATGCCGTTAGCCGTGCTTTATTAAGCTAACTCTCCATAAAGCCACATGCTGCCCTGACAAAGGCTCTTTGTAGTATCCTGTCTGTGCCATTGGTAAAGCTGATTAAAATTTGAAATGACACATTTGCCCTTTGGCGTCGTGTTACCATCAACATTTGCTATGAGGAAAGATTTATTTCTAATACTCAGTGCAGGGGGCTGGACTAGATGACTTATCGTGTGCCCTTACAGGCCTACATTTCTGTGATTCTACGATTCATCTACTTGTCCATTGGGAAAAAGCAAAATGAAATGTTTTGTTTGGGGGGTGACCCAAATCAAATTAATGTTAATCTCTGTCTTATGGGTACCTCCTGGGAGTCGTGGTTTCCACTCCCATGAGCCATTACAGTAGCTCAGCCACAAACTGAGACCACAGTGCATCATGGGAGATAGTCAGGCTAGAAAACAGGACCCATAGCGGGGAGGGTGGGGAAAGAGACCCAGAAATACAACTTTCATAAGGTACCCCGGCTGCTCAAACAGAGCCATTAATGTTGACCATAAATGAAATCTTTTGAAAGTCCCAAACTGAAATTGTTGCGAACTTTTATTTTTGTGTTTGGATAGTTCAAATTTCATCCCAATTTGGGACAAAACCAAATATCCAAATAGTTCCTGTGTAATAGAAATGCCGTGTGTTGGTCAGTTCCAGGCTCCTCGTTTATTTTGAGAAGGCAGAACCCACAGACCCGCCATCCAGTTCACCATCTGCCTTTCAAACCAGCTTTCCTGCCACATCGTTGTTCTAGTGAGGCGCTGTGGAATTTACACGTCACATGCACAAAGCACCAATGCAGACAGGAATCTTCCTGGGACCTGCGAGCTGGCGATGGAAAGAATGAGCGTCGGGACTTCTGTTGGGTTTCCCTCATGCTCTCTCTTCTTTTTCCCTCTCCCCAGCGAAGTACTATGGTTATTAAGCCCTATCAAAGCCCCATTCCACCGCTGACATATTATTGTAATACAGCATCTGAGTGCTATTCTCTTGTCATGTATCATGGTACTCCTACATCAGCAGACTGGCAGCTGACAAGCACCCACGTTCCAGTGACGGATCGCAGCTGGGACGTTTTCCAGCGCTGCTTTGCCTTTAAGGAGAGAGGTTAGTTTGGCAGGTGGAAAGTAAAGAACACAAGGAGGGCAGTGCTGGAGAGCTGCCATTGAGTTTTCAAAGCCTTTAAATCTAGATTATGTATGAGGTTGGCTCTGGTGTTATAATTAACAGGGCTGCCGATGTTTCCATCAGAAACCCGTGGGTAGGGGTGGAAGGGGAGTTAGCCCTTCACTCAAGCTTATTCAGCTGCTATTTGGCACACAACTATCGGTGCAGTGTTTATGTGAGAGAGAGGCAGAAAAAGTGCTCCCCAGATTTGCCAGTGTCAATTACAATCCTGCCCAATTTCAGATGCTTCATTGTGTCTTGGGCCAGCTACATTTTGCAAATGTGTGTAGAAACCTATCAGGGAGGGGAAGGGGCAGGGGCAGGGAGATGGCGGGGGGTGGGGTTGCCCTTAATAAATACAAAAGGGTCTGATTCACTGTTTGCTTATGCCAGTTGCACTTGTGCATCTTCAGTGAAGTTACTCCTGATTTACACGAGCATGAGCACCATGTGAGTCGTTTACGTGCCCACTTCAAGGCAAGACTCAGTCCCCTTTAGTGCTAGCTGGGCATCGCAAGGCGTTGTAGGGTCAACATTTGGAGCAGTTTGTAACCAAACAAATGA
This sequence comes from Lepidochelys kempii, assembly GCF_965140285.1. Lineage (NCBI taxonomy): Eukaryota > Metazoa > Chordata > Testudines > Cheloniidae > Lepidochelys > Lepidochelys kempii. The sequence goes on along the minus strand of NC_136386.1, from coordinate 119,146,593 downwards.
AATTCAATAAAAACCAGGGTGAGGGGAAAAGACGGAGGTGGCTGGTTATGAACCAGGCTAGAAACATTTTCATGTCACATGCTTTTTAAACTGTCATGATAAATCTGTGTTGGTCACGAAAGCCACAACGGCAACTTGTTCAGGTACCCCTGTTACCAGAAAGCAAAACTGATTTGCAACCAAAATGTGAAACTGATGCCGGTGGCCCCATTTTACTGGCAACTGGCAACTTCACCCAGAGCATGGAAAGCCTTTCCCAGCCCCCGAGAGCACTATTCCCTTCCCTTGCAATGAGCCTGCATAGTGCTAGGAATACAAGTGAGGCCATGTTTAACCACCTGATTCTTTACCTTGACAGTGGCTCTATAACTGACAGTCTACTGGTTCCAACAGCTCTGAACCCGATTAAAAGATGTTGTGGGACTTTCATCATCTTCGCTTCCCTTCCTTGGCTACGGGCCAAATTCCTGCTCTGACCATCACTTCTCTCTGCCCACCACTTGGGGTGTAATGCAGGATTGGTCCCGATATTTTAAAAAAAATAATGAAAAGGATGCAACCTCCCTCCGCCCCGAGATATTCACTGGACTCCACGAACGCAAAGCTAGCCCGGGTTAAATCTGCTGGCCTCCTTCACGGTCCCTAGGCATTGCAGCACATTCGGCACGGGGGCTCACCGTCACCCGGCACGACTGCAGGGTGAGTTCAGGGGCAATGGGCGTGACCGCCATTCTGGGCATTTATGTCAGGCTCTGAGTGTTAATAGATTGTGGGGATGGAGCTGAGAATGTAGCTCTTTCAGTGAGGAACATGTTGAATAACCATAGGGACTAAACCAATTAGGGCCCAGTGAACTGGTTTGGATGAAATAGGAACTGCAGTTTCGCCCAGAATCCACGCTGACCCCGGGTCTTGGGGATGTTCACTCATGGCTGGTGCTGCGTGTGTCTTTAAGCACAGGGGTTGTTTAATTACATGTGAGCAGAGACGTGTATGGGGCGTTACCCGATCAGTTATAATCCATGTAGTCTCACCAGTGAGGTCCTCCTTTTTCTCTCATAGTATGGCCTCGTGGATATAGGACTGGATTGGGACGGGGGTGTGTGTGTCCTGTTCCTAGCTCTGTTACTGTGCTGCTGGGTGACCTTGGGTAAGTCAGTGAACTACCCTGCGCCTCAGTGTCCCCATCTGTAAAATGGGGATTAATGTTACTCACAGGCTTTGTGCTCTACTGCTGATGCATGCTGGGTAAAGAGAACAAGAGCATTAGTATTATAATACCACTGAATATCAGGCATGGGGAGAGTGCTCGATGTCCGCACACATACAAATTGTGAGTTAAAAGATAAAAAGCCAGTTGATGGCACTCATGAATACACAGCTCAAGTAGCCTGTGGCTGCCATACCCTGCAAATGGCTGCCTCCATACAGTCCATCCCAGTCTTGAGCAAGGGCGTGGGGCTAAGCCAGACGAGACACTGATGCATAGACCAGGGGTGTGCGCGTGGAGCGAGTTGCCCGGCTCAGAACGCCTTGTAGGGCAGGACTAATGTAACTGTGCAGCGGCAGCTGGAGTCGTGATGATGGCAAGGGTACTGCTACCCTTGGGGCATGAGGCGTGAGGCGGATTTCCCTTGTTTTCTGGTTCTTACACAGGGGCTGGGCTTTCCCCTCGGGCAGCAGACTGGGGTCATATGGCCAACTCCCTAGGACATAGGTGTCACCGGGCCAGCCCTGCAGTTCGTGTAAATCAGGGCAGCTCCATTGACGTCGATGGCCCTATGCCTCTTGACACCAGCGGAATACGCCACCGTTATCAAAATGGGGCTATTTCTTGGGGAGGGGGAGCCGCTTCTCCCTCCACCTTCCGAGTCATTAAAGTGCCGCTTGCATTTTTGTAGCCTGTTACACAATTATATGCATGCAGGGGGATGTGGCTAACTGGGCCCCACTGCTGGCGGGCGTGACACAAACCTTGCAGCAAATCACTGCATTTGGGACCGCAGCATGCTGCTCTGCCAGTGGGAGCTAACACAGCACATGGAGCCAAACCGTTCAGTGCCGGGCATCTCATTAGTGCCATGTTACAGCCAGCCCTGGCCCTACTCACCCACTGGTTCCTGAGACACGGGGTTGGGTGCCATGTTTATTTAAATGCTCATAGCCAGGATCAGTGGAGGTCGCTTTTGTAACTGAGGCTCAAATCCTTAAAGGTATTTAGCCAGCTAAGTCCTGGTGATTTCAGTGGGAGTTAGGCACCAAAATCCCTTTAAGGGGCTGGACCTCAGGGCTTCTTTATCACAATATTGCACACAACAAATTAACCCTTCGTGCACCCTCCAAGGTGCAAGGTAAACTCCCCTGGGAATAATACACCTAATCCTACATTTGATCCGTCCCAGGTTTGATGGTAGGGATTCTGACACACAGCGTTGCATTCTGTATAGCGACAGCTTAACTCCTCCAGTGCAGATTTTTAATTGCAGTCAGAATCAGCCATTAAAGCCTAGGGTCCTTGCAGGTATATAGGTGCTAAACTCCAACTGAAATCAATGGGTGTTAGGAGCCTAAACACCTCTGAGGAGCTGGGCTTAAATGATTTGCCCACGGTCCCAGCACTAGCATTTAGGGGCGCAGCTTCTCAGTTGCTAACTCTGGCTTCTGGGTGCAGCTCACTGGATTGCCACCTCCCTCCCGGTCATCACCCCTTTAACGTCCAGCCTCGCATGCTGGAGCCGCCTAAGATAACCCTGAAGTCTGCAGGAGGCCAGGGTCTGTGGGCTGGGATCCAGATTTTAGGTAGGCTGGGATTTGGAACTGAGGCCAAGCCAGGGCTCAGTAGTTCTGGTATTATCCTGTCTCTCGTTTTTAATCAGAATTAATGTCTGTTCAGGAACAGCAGCTATAACAGTTATTAAGGCTTCACAGCTGTTCAGCCAGTCAGATCACTTAATTGGTTTCTTGCTCCCTCACCTTCCAAAGCTGGGCAGAGTCGTGACATGCAAAAAAAGCCCAAAAGGCGCAGAGGTTTGGGTCAAACCACCAGCAAGGAGTTTAGGTAGTTATTTGAACGGCTCCATCTGGGCCAGAACACACGTTGTCTTGGAAGGTTTCTGGTACTGCAGGATGGGCTAGTGGCCAGGACACTTGCAATAGAACCCAGCTTTGCCACTGGGGCAAGTCACCGCTCAGTGCCTCAGTTTCTCCTCCTAGCTTGTTTATATAGAGCATCAGCTGTTTGGGGCGGGGACAAAGGGCTCCCAGAAGCAGCGGCATGGCTCTTCTCCAGCTCCTACACGTAGGGGCAGCCAGGGGGCTCTGCTCTGCACACTGCCCCCGCCCCAAGTGCTGCCCCCACAGCTCCCATTAGCCGGGAACTGCAGTCAATGGGAGCTGCAGGGGCGGTGCCTGTGTACAGGGCAGTTTGCCTGGGCGCCTCCGCATAGAAGCCAGAGACGGGACATGCCACTGTTTCCGGAGCCACTTGAGGTAAGCGCCAGTTGGAGCCTGCACTCCTGAGCCTCCCCACAAACCCCTGCCCCCGCTGTGATCCCCCCCAACCCCTCGGTCCCAGCCCGGAGCACCCTCCTACACCCCAATCTCCTCATCCCCAGCCCCACCCCAGAGCCTGCACCCCCCAGACGGAGCCCTCACCCCCTCCCACACCCCAACCCCAATTTTGAGAGCATTCATGGCCCACCATACAAGTTCTATTTCCCGGTGTGGCTCTCAGGCCAAAAAGTTGGCTTTTAGCTCATGTGATAGAGGCTCCTGCTCTAAGCTCCAGGGGCCCCAGGTTCGATCCCATGGCCAGGGTCTGTTGGTGTTACACTGGGGCCCCCATCCTTGCTCTGAGCCTGTATGCATGACACTAACATTACTCACTGCAAATTCACAATTACCCTAGCCCAGAATATTGCCATTTCGGACCTTGCAATGGCTCTGTTGTTTTGGTGGCAGAGGAAAAACATTGGTCTAGCTGCTGAAACTCCTTATTTTGACACCCCCTCCCCCCACCAATTACAAAGCCCTGGGAGATGGCTGTATTTTTCGCAGAGGTGTGAACGTTGTGGCCGGCCCACAAGGTTTCTCATGCCCCGTTCAGATGCTTGGAACAGCCATTCACAGCTGTATGAGCCCTTCATCTACGCTCAGGGACCCATAGTCTTGGGGAGAGAGGCAATATCAGGGTCTCATATAGACTTATACATGCAAGATGCTCAGCAGTGTAGACAGAGGAGGGAGTCAATGCAGCTTTAAAGTATTCAGCACAGCTGGCCCAGAAGCCCCGCCCCCTCACACACCTCTCTAACATGTAATGAGACTTTACTGACGTGTTAGGATGCAAGCAAAGAATTCTTGCATTTCAATTTTTTTCAGCAGCTGCCTGTGGCTTGCCTGGGCCCGGATTGCTTGTTTATGTTTATTCCTTCTGTTGCCCTGCCACCGCCTCACTTCTTCTTTCAGTCTCGATTAAGGGGAACATGACCGTTGTGGACTAGTAAATGAGCCAATTAAAACACCTGTCCTCTTTGCTTCGCTTTTTCAGGCAGCTAGAAAGCTTAGCAATCACCCTCTTCTCATCTTGTGCTTTGTTATCTGGTGCGTGGCATGAAATAGAGCTCAAGGGAACGGCCATGTCATTGTGGCTGGCTTGTTCTGTCTCGCTTTTAAACAGACACACAAAATGATGCTGTGTGGGAGCCGGCTTGTTCAGTCACTGCTCACCTGATGACCTGGATAGGGTTTGCCAACCCTCCAGGCTTGTCCTGGAGTCTCCAGGAATTAAAGATTAATTAAAGATTATGTCATGGGATGACCCCTCCAGGAATGCATCCAGCCAAAATGGGCAACCCTAGACCTGAACGGGATGGAGGTAGGAGGACTCAGACAGTTGAACTGTTATCCTCAAGCACTGATCTTCCTGGGTACATGTCCCACCAGGATTTTGCTTCAGCCTTTGTGCTGATGGGGTAGAGCAGATAGAAAAGACCTCAATGGATGTGCCATCCTCTGGTGCAAATAAAAGCAGAATATGGCCCGGAGAGCTTAAGGTACAAATTTGCAAGCGTGGCCATTGCGTTTGGTGCCCAACTTGAGAGACAACCCTTGGCCTGAGTTTCAGGGGTGCTGGAGATCCATCGTTCCCACTGAGAACCTCAAAACTCTGACTTTTCTCCCTCTCTGTATTTCTAAAGCAGCCACCCCCAAGGCTCTAAGGCAGTCACCAGCTAGGTGCTAATCGCTACGCCCCCAGCACCAGTGGAATGCCGAAGGGCAACAAAAATGATTAGGGGTCTGGAACACATGACTTATGAGGAGAGGCTGAGGGAACTGGGATTGTTTAGTTTGCAGAAGAGAAGAATGAGGGGGGATTTGATAGCTGCTTTCAACAACCTGAGAGGTGGTTCCAGAGAGGATGGTTCTAGACTATTCTCAGTGGTAGAAGAGGACAGGACAAGGAGTAATGGTCTCAAGTTGCAGTGCAGGTGGTTTAGGTTGGATATTAGGAGGGTGGTGAAACACTGGAATGTGTTACCTAGGGAGGTGGTAGAATCTCCTTCTTTAGAAGTTTTTAAGGTCAGGCTTGACAAAGCCCTGGCTGGGATGATTTAATTGGGGATTGGTCCTGCTTTGAGCAGGGGGTTGGACTGGATGGCCTCCTGAGGTCCCTTCCAACCCTGATATTCTATGATTCTATGATCTCTGGCGTCCCCGCTCCCAACGAACGGTTGCTCTGCTGCTACTTCTCTGGTGCTGGCCTGCAACCACCTTTCAGTTGTGCAATCCCATTTCCAGAGCAATCCCACCCCGCTGAATCGTACCACAGACAGAGACCAGTGGAGCCTGACCCCGTCCGGCTAGTGCACACATTCGAAGGGGCTATTTTCAGACCCAAACTTGTTGTCAGCCTTTATGCAGCCAGTAGCCTGTGCTCTTCACACCCCCGTGCAGCTGTAGGCGGGGGTTGTTTGGGGCCAGGTAGAGCTGTTGAGCGGGTGTAGCCTGCTCATAAGAGGCTCACTGAGTGTTGGACCAGTTTTCCTTGCTAATTCTCCTATCTTGCAGCTGCCTCGGCTGGACAACCAGTGAATTCCTCAGCCAACACCACCCGCTCCTTTCACGGAAGCACTAACTCGCGGTGCCCTTCCTAAGGCTCAGCGCTCTATTATGGATGGGTTGGGTTCTCCCCTGCTGCGCCTGCACCGGTCCTTAAAAGGGCGGGCGGGATGGGGGATAAATTGGTCTCTGTCAGTGGCATGGTTCTGCTTGACACGTTGATCATTTTTGATGGCCAATGTCAGCTCCCGCACGGTTTAGGAGAACACATCACCAGGCCTCCAGTGACAGTAACAGGGAGACGCCAGCCAGTGTGTGCATCACACGATAAGCTCCCTCTGCTATGCCTTGTGCTGCTACGTTGGAAACCTCCCAGGGAGATTGGATGGCTTAATCGGTTGGCAATGAGGCATAATATTTAGTCCTGCCATGAGTGCAGGGGACTGGACTGGATGACCTCTTGAGGTCCCTTCCAGTCCTATGATTCTGTGGCCTTCACCTTTTACCTCCGGACCAGCGAGTGTGTCCCAGATCATTTGAGACCGAATGTCCTCACTCTCTGAAACCTTTTGCGGTGTCTGTGTGAACTATGTTGCTTGTCTCTCTCCAGTTCATTTTGGACATGCATGTCCACCCTGCTTCTCCATAGCCCTGCATTGTGTGGAAGGGACCACAAGAGGTCATCTAATGCCAGAGCAGAATGGTAACCTCTTCTACCCTCTTTACATTTACTTTAGGATTCAAAGGCCCCAGTGCCCCAGTCTATCCTTACAAGGCCTGAAAGTGTGATGTCACCTCTTTGGATCCTCCTATGCAAAATGCATTTCCCCAGCATTGGGTTGGAGTCCTTCAATTTTAATGAGTGACTTTCACCCCCAGGGGCTAACTTCAACCACTGGAATGTTTGGAGAAAACCATACCGTACTCAGCCAGTGTTATGTATGTTCCCAGCGGGTCACTTCAGCCCATTTCTACTGGTGCTCATTTTCTGCTTAATCGATCAGCCCCCATAATCCCGCTGCCCTCCCAAGCCACCCAAGTCAGAGAAAGAGGAGATTTATCAGGGCGAGAAGGGACTGGATGCAACACGCTTGAGCGTTCGGACAGTGCAGAGCCTGAACGGTGTGGCCCGGATGTTACAGGCTTGGTTTTGCCCAGGAAAAGTGCTGGCCTCTAGATGGCACTGAGCTAATGTGCTAGTTAAACTCAACCTTTTCCCAGCGTAGCTGCAGGGTGACAGCTCACGGCTGGTGGGTTTGTGCCTCGGATGCGGTGAGCTCAACCCCGAGATACCTGCTGTGACCCTGCATCTCCGCTGGGAACAGGGCTGAGTGTCAATCCAGCCGAACGAGCATGTTCCATCTCCGCCAGCACTTCATTCCACCACTTTTCCTAAGCACAGATCCTCAGGGGAGTTCTCTAGGACAGTATTTTAGCGTTGTTTTTTTTTAAATGGCTTATGCTACCGAGCTTCCGCCGCAATCCTGGCAACACGTTGCCATAGTAACAGAGCTCAGCTTTTCCTGATTTTCAGCCTTAAAAAAAAAAAATCCCTTTGCTCCACCTCACCCTATTCTCCCTTGCGCCACCCGAAGCCATGGCTCTGCCTTCTACCTGTTGTATTTATTCCAACGTACCTTGAAAATGCAGCCCCTTCCCTTGGTTATACTTTTAGATTGAAATTCACCTCTTATATTCCATTTCAGGAATATGTTTGCTTTTGGCTGCGGCCTAGAGATAAAATCCACCCTTGTTGATTTGACAGGACGGGAGGGGAGACACTACATGTTACTGGAACACAGAGAACGGTCATATTTTGTTACCCAGCAGCACTAAATCGGAGTATTCAGAGATTTTATGGCCAGAAGGGACCATTAGATCCCCCCCTCCCCAGTCTGACCTCCTGTGTAACACAGGCTAGAGAATTTAATGTAGTTGCCCCTGCATTGAGCCCAACAACTTGTGTTTTGGCTAAAGCTTTTCTTCTAGAAAGGCATCCAGCCTTGAGCTGAAGCCTGATCACCACATGGAGAACCCACCACTTCCTGTCGTAGCGTGTTCCAATGTGTAATCGCCCTCACTGTTTAAAAAAAACCAGTGTGCCTTATTTCATATTTGAATTTGTCTGGCTTTAACATTATTCATGATACCAGTATCTACCAATGTGCTCTTAAGGTGAATCTCCCCATACTAAGTGGGCTGACAAACATGTCTCCACATCATTTAATCAGGCATGTCAATTTCAGCCTCCTGTCTATGCTTCTGCAACACCTCTCCCCACCCTCCCTGCATTTTAATATCTCAGGGCTCTCATTTAATTCAGTCTCTCTCACTCCCTCGGGAAACAAACAAAACCTGATGTTTACACCTGTTTCTTTTGTTGCCTCTCTTTAGCAAGCACCCATACCAATCACTTTTACAAGGACAGAATTAGGAATGAAATTGCGATGGAGAGAGACGCTCCGCATACAGATCCATTTTTTCTTTAGTGAGGAATGCCTGGCAGCTAAATGTAACAATTCTTCTCGGATGAATCCCTCATTTTCTTTATAACAACAAGTTACACAGACAGGCTGAGGGTTTTGTGAGATAGCCCCTCATTATCACACCAGTCTTTGAGTGTGGAGGAGTTCTGGGGGAAGGTTTTTTTTAAATAGGTTTCTTGTATTTAGACTGCAACACGCTTCACACACAAAAAATATTTCCCCTCCTTTCTTTAAGGAAAAAAAAATTAAGAATATGACAGGGCTTAGAATGAGAAAGGATCTGAAATCATTTTGACTGAGAGGAAAGGAATATGTGTACATTATTCATCGGACTCTGGGTTATTCATCAAAAGTTTCATTCTTCAGTTAAAGTCTTTTCCTTATCTTAAAGCCACTGACATGAATATATATCACCAAGTTAAAAAGATTGAATTACACTTCTCCCACTGCTGCTAAGATTCATGGATGCTCAAAGCCCCATCTTGTCCCTAGGTGTACTGAACCAGTGCATTTTATGATTTTCGGAGAACAGCCCTAACAGGGTTTGTCTCTTCATTGTGATATGGAGATGATTGAAAATGTGCTCCTGTATCACTTGATAAAAGACCTTTGCCAAAAAGAGAGAGCAGCTTTGTCATTTGAGAACGTTACCCTTGGGGATTGAGAGACCTACTTGAGAGTAAAAGTTCCAGCAGCCCTTTTTTCCTCCCTAAAAAAACAGAACATTCTCCAGCGCCTGTGACTGAGTGCCTTGCGTGGGAGAAGAGAATTGCACATGATAGACAGAGACTGAAGGTTAGAGGCATAACGTCCGCACTGTGTAAGGGGCAGGTTGGTGGTGTGCCGCCCCTGAGCACCGTGGAAATGTAGCTCCTCCTGCCCGCAAGGTGTGGCATATGCCTCCTTCCTGGTGCTTCCTACTTGGAGCAGCTTCTCCCCTCTCCTGTCATGAATTGGGCCCCAGGTTATTTTTCTGATGGCTGGTGCCTCCACCCAAGGTGACCCCTCACTGTGCCCGAGCCAGAAGGGTATAGTGCTACCACAGGCGAGGAGTATAAGACCCAGGGCACAAGAAACAAAGTCAATCAGCACAAATCCTAGCAGTGGACTGACACACCCAAGAACAACAATATAACGGGGCTGCAGGGGGAGGATCTGAGGAAGGAAAGGGTTAACTAATAAGTACTAAACAGTAAGAAATCAACCAATTCTCCACTCACAACTCTTCCCAACCCCCAGCTCCTTCTCAGGCAGGCGGTACGTGGAGAATGAATCCTGCAGCACTGAGAATGTTGGCCACCTGACTGTGCTTTCGCCCCTGAGTGGGGCAGGGTCCTCTCCTGGCTCCTACCAGGCTTGCTAGCTCCCTGGTCTGCAGTTCCGCTGTGGTCTTGGCTGGCTTTTGGTAGCCAGCACTGGGTGGCGTCTCCGCAACTCTGGAGGCCATTCTTTGAAGGGCAGGAACTGTCTGACCTAGGCACTAGACCCCCCCCACAGCAGTTCAAAGGCTCAATTGTGGGGAGGGGGGCATTAATCAGAGACTCCCTGAGCCGCTCGGCTTCTCTCTCAGCTCCCAGACTCAACCCTGAAACAAAACCTTGTCTCTGGCCGGCTGTGCTCTCCCATGGCGGGGCTGAGCAGAGCATTCCACACAGAAGCCTCCATACTGGCCTCAGCAGGCATTTCTAGTCCAGTCTGTCCTCTTGCCTAACTCCAGCCACGCTGGTGGCAGGGGGCTCTGACAGTCATTACAATTGTAGTCCCTAGTGTAGGACCCCCTAGGCTCAGCCTGGCATGCCAGGGCCAGGTAAACGCCAAGGGGTGTGTGTGTGACAGGAAGTAGGCCTACTCTCCCGCTCAATCTCTCCGCTACTCCAGTGAGAGAGTAGACTATGACCCGCCTATTCCTGGTGCAATGGACACTGCCCAGTGCGCTGGTGCTGCTGTGGAACTGAGCATGTGGGGAGGTGCAGAACGACACGATTAGCAGTGTACTATAATGGTGCTGCAGTGCCTTTAGTCCACCCTGCCCTGCCAGCTGTCATGCATTTAGCTGGTGCTGGGCAAAAAGGGATGCCTTGGGCCCCTGCACTGCCACACTAGTGAGGCTGTGATTCAACCCACAGCTACAAACGTCGTTGATGCAAAGGATAAAGATGCTGGAAAACAGAAGCCAGGTGTCCTCAGTGCCGCAGGGCCGGGTATGGACTGAGTCAATTGTTGGGTGTCAGGACAATTGGCTGCTATTGCTAGAGCTCTAAAGACAGAGACTTGGCCTTTTTCAGAGCCCTCTGTAAAACCTGGCTTTGCTGGGACGCTCACAAGCTATCATGATTTATTATGTGTACCACCTCAGCACCTGGGGACCCCAGTCATGGCCTGGGGCTCCCTTGCGCTAGGTGCTGTACAAATTAAAAAGGTGGCTCCCTGCCCCATAGAGCTTACCATCTAAGTAAAGCTACACATCACCCCCATTTGGCACTGGTTAGGCAAGTGGGGAATGGAGACTTTTGCTCTTTTCCAAACTGTTTGTTTGTTACCTCCTTCCCCCCAAGTGCTTCCCAATCCCTCTTTAGCTGTGACCTGCACCTGTCACCTGCTGCCTGATGCCTACAGCAGAAATTCACTGATAATGCTCTGTACAGCTTCTCACACCATGATGCCCTGATCTGTAACTGGGGTGCCTTCCTGACTCTTCCATTGGCATGCTGGGTGAACTTGGATTGGGCCACTCAATCACACTGCATCTCAGTTGCCCCAATCAAACTGGGTTTTAGACGTGCAGAAACCAATAGGTGGAATTCTCCAGCCTGAGATATGTAGGAGGCCAGAGAAGATGATCATAATGGTCCCTTCCGACCTTAAAATCCATGGATGAGATCTTCATGCCCACTTCAACCCCTCTAAGGTGTGTAAGAGGACCAGACTGGTATAAACAGGCCCTAAAAGCCCCAGAACAACTGGGGGAGTATTTTTCCTGTGCAGGCATGTTCGAAGACTGCTTTAAGGCTACCTTCCAACAACCCTTTTGCCAGCCGTGTCCTATCGGGATGCTGGGAATGGCAGCATGTGGTACTGCAGAGATTCCAGGAAGTGCTGAGGGCCACAAGGCAACTCTGGGGAGCCTGGCTGAATGTCGACAGGGCCTCAGGGATAAATTATGCTGAGGGATCTGGAGCAGCACCTTAGACCTTGCTGCCAAGAGCTGAGTTCAAGTCCTGCACCTCCTAAAGGCCCAGCACAGCATCTCAGCCCAAGATTCGGGGCGGCGGGGGGAGGTTGTTTTGTTTTTTCTAAACAAGAGGGATACATTTCCTCCAGCTGTGTAAAGTACTTTCAGCTCCATGGATACAGACTGCTTTGTGAGTGAAAAGGGATTAACAGAGATTATTTCATCATCACTTAAACTAAGCGCTATAATGTACCCATTTTTCAAGTGGACTTCCTCATATATTGCACCCAGTTGTCACAGCAGCGTCATTAATAATCCTCCACAAGTTCATTGCTCTTTGCAGCATTACGGCAGGTGTTTGGGGCACCCGTCAGCCTGGTTTCCACACCGGGAGAGGGGACATGTTAGATAGTCAGCCCTGAGCTGCCCATCACTCTGCATCAACATGGGTTTGATGGGAAAAACGGAAAGGTAAACGTTTGAGCAGGGCTAAGCAATGACTTGCCAAGGCCATGTGGCATGAATCTGAAATGAGGCGAGCTAAGACTAAAACCGTAATTCGTTAGACTCATTCATGCTGGTTAACAAAAGGTTTTAGCATTGGCTGACCAACAAAATTTGAAGTTGTTTTCATTTCAAATGGTATGAACTGGACTCTATTTTGGAGGCCTTTTTTTAAAGGGGCCTTAACCCAGACGTCCTTTACATGTTTGCAAATGCAAATGAGGACCGACAGGACGGGGCCCACAATCAACAGTGCCTGCAAATTTGTCCCTGTGTTTATTTTTAAGTCCAAAAAGGAAAACTGGGCTTTGAAACCGCCAAGCTCTCATTGTACTCTCTAAGCGAGTAAGAGGGAAATCAATGGAGATACACCAGTTCAGATGAACTGATGATCTTACCCTGATGGCTCATTGTCCTGTGCAAACCCATTTGGGGAGCAATATTCTTCTTCCCCTTTTCTCCATCTAGCTGGAGTTGGGTCACTTGAGCAGTCTTTTCCAGGCTTGCCAGTCCAATGTTCACTCCTTATCCCCTCTGTCGTCCCCTAAGCAGTCTATCTGCCATTTCTTTCCCATCTTCTTGTCCTCCATGCACAAACTCTCATCTCAAATGCCTCCCTCAAGGCATACTTTGTACGTGCCCATACCACCGCAGCCTCCTCTCTTGCAGCTTTTCTCTGATGCCACAGACTTTGTCTCACTTCTGATGAAATCATTCCACATGTGGTCTGACAATGTCTCCCCTCTCACTGTCCTCAAACATCTCCTATCAATGGCTTCAGGTCTTCTCAAGTGCCTCTCTTTGGGCTCCCATGTCTCTGCTCCATGCAGAAGAGCTGGTCTTCCCATGGTTTTATCGAGTTGTCCCTAAAGTAGTCTGGGAAGCCATAAATTACTCCACGTGCCTTGCGCCAGACACCCCACGGCTCAGCGGCCTTGCTTGTTGTCACTTTTTCTATTTGCTGCTAACCATCCCTTCAGTGCAGAAACCTGTTTTGTGCACCGGCTCTTACTGTTGGTCGTCATCTGTTTTGGTTCCATGCGAGTCACCCACATAACTTCAGTCTTTTCTTTACTCGTGTTGTGGCTGTAGTCTGTAATTGTTTGGTAGTCATATTCTGCCGAATTAAATCGCCCCTGTAGTTTTAAATGGGGCTGCTGTCTTTTTTGCACTTTCAGCTCACTGTTGTATGGTGCTGTTACCGTCTTTTTGCACCTTCTGTTTGAAGGCATCAAAATTGTTAACGGCTTACATCTTACAGCAAAGGCAGGTAGTATTATCCCTGCTTCACCAATGGACCAAGTGACCAATGAAGAGCTATGCCTACCTATCTATTACTTATATGGCCCACCATTTCTATACCACATGAGCACCTCACGATCTTTTAATGCATTTATCCTCAACGTCCCCAGAAGATGGGCCAATGTTAGTATCCCCTTATTACCGAAGGAGACCTGAGGAACAGAGTGACTCAATAAAAAAAAAGATGTGTTCTTCACCCTGAGGGGCTATAAACCTATGGCATATGGTACCAATGCCTTTCTTTTCATTTATATTAAAGTAAGTTTGCCACCATGGTGTCGTGGATTAAGATTTGCACCAGGATTTGCAACAGTCTGACCCAGCCCAGGTGTGATGCCCAGGGCTCAATGTAAGGGTCGTTGATATACTCAAGCTTTTGAGATTGAGACTTGGCTCTGTGGAGTTACATCCTAACAGAGAGCCATATTCATCTGTGGTGTAACTCCACTGAGATCATAGAACCATAGGGTTAGGAGGGACTGCAACAGTCATCTAGTCTAACCCATTGCCCAGAGGCAGGATTTGTGTCAGTGATTAATTTTTTCTAATGTGTTTTCAATTTTTTTCATAGCTTCATAGAGATTAAGGGCAGAAGGGGGCAGCTAGGTCAGCTGGTCTGACCTTCTGTACAACACAAGCCATTCTATTTCATTCAGTTATGCCTGGATGGAGCCCAGTAACTTTTGTGTGGCTAATGCATCTCTTCCAGAAAGGCATCCAGCTTTGATCTGAAGTCAAGAAGAGAGGGAGAATACATCACTCCCTTTGGTAACTTGCTCCACTGATTAATCACCCTCACTGTTAAAAGCACGCAAGCCTTATTCTCCATTTGCATTTGCCTGGGCTTCAACTCCCAGCTATTGGCAGTTGTTTTAGAGCATAACCACACATCAGGAAGGAAAGACGGTAGCTTTCCCATACACCAGATTGATCCGAGATCTTTTGCCCAGTGCACCGGATACTTAATATGATCACTTTGTAGAGGCTACATTACAATACAAATCCAGTGCCTTACACTCAGAAACATCCCATCCATGGTGAGAACAGGGACCTGGTTTGCTTGGTGAAAGCTGAAGGCTGAAGAACAGAGTGAGTTTCATCGCCACTAATGCATCTCTACTCTGACCCCAAGGGGCCACTTGCAAGGATACAAAGAGAATTCAGTCTACATGGCCTATCCAGTCCTTGGCTTAGCCATCCCCATTGCCTGTTTCAGCAGATAACTGGAGACAACTGTGATGATGGTTCCTGTGATGGCAACACTCTACCCACTGGGTGACCCCCCAACTCCGTTCATAAAAGGCAGCTTTCTGGTGAGAATCATGGGGGCAGGGGGGAATGGTTGATTTTGCAATGGGTCTAAACCTGACAGATGTCTAGTGAATAAGGGCAAAATGGTAGAATCCTGCAAGCAGACCGACTTCCGAACTATCAGGATGGTTAAGCACTGGAATCAATTGCCTAGGGAGGTTGTGGAATCTCCATCATTGAAGGTTTTTAAGAGTGAGTTAGACAAACACCTGTCAGGGATGGTCTAGATAATATTTAGTCCTGCCATGAGTGCAGGGGACAGGAGCAGATGACCTCTCAAGATCCCTTCCATTCCTATGATTCTATGATTATCAGACCTGGGCTCCAATGTAAATAAGGTCGAGGTCCATCTAGTTTCTGAACCACTGTCCTCAACAATGGGGTTGAGGCACAATAAAGGCATGTTAGTGGGACCGTAAACAGTATGGTAAATGCCCAGAAAATTCAGAGTAAGCCACTTAACTTATAGGAGATATGGAAGGCTCTAAGGGCTCAGGGGGCATGTATCTTGGAAGGTCACTGGCAGCAACAAAGGGTTGCAAAAGTCATCTGTTGAGTTACAAGCGAAGTGGGGCCAGATCTACAGCAGGTGTAAGTCAGGAGCTCCTTTGACTTCAATGGAGCTGCACAGATTTACTCCAGCTGGGGATCTGGCCCCTGGAGTCTCAAAGCAACTTATCCCAGGCCAACAGTGAGCAAGTCCTTTAGCAGCTGCCCTTGTTTTACAAGTTGACTTGTGTTCTCATTCCCCTCTGAATGCAGAGACTCTTGTTCCGCATGAGCGGCATGTTCTTGGAAATGGCTGTTTAATGGGAAGATTGGCAGCGGGAATGGAATCCCTGTTTCTCCTTTTCCCTCTGGTGCATTCACATTGTATATTTGAAGATCACTACCTGATAGTACAAACTGCGCTCTTTGGAGCGAGCAAGGATTTAACCTACAAACCATGCCATGAGAGCCTTTTCTGTAATGAGAAGTGTATGTCACCTAGTGGATAAAGGCCCTGGCCAGTGACTTAGGAGGCCTGGGTTTTATTCCCACCTCTACCACTAACCTGCTGGTGAACGTGGCCAAGTCACTGCCTCTTTATACCTCAGTTTCCCCATCTGTAAAATGGGGATAATGATATTAACCTCCTTTGTAAAGAGCTTTGAAATCAACTGATGAAAAGTGCTCTGGGTGTCTAGACTCCTGTTCACCTACTTAAAATGCAACATTGTTCAGCTAGTGTTAATTAGATGGTACTTGCACACAGCATCCCATGCAATTAAATAGCAACGTGGCTCCTTTTAATAAGGACAAAAATATTGACTTTGCTTGCTACTGTAGCTAATAGCTGGGTGTTAAACACATGTTAAAATTAAAGAATAGATTGAAACAGTCTATGGAGCTAGGTATTATCGACCACATTTTCATCCCATTAGCCTGCTATTTTTTTGTTCTGTGAAGCTTTTTTGTTTTGCGTGCTTTCGCTGTCTCCGTTACGTTTTATCTATTCACCTGTTCTTATTCATTCTGGGAATGCAATGGGAAAAAACAAACACCTGTACAGGTAGATAGATAATAGCAAGACCACATTGTCCAGTAAAGCTGTTATGTGCTGTGCATGGTTTCCTGGCTAAGCATCTCCGAACAGTACTCAGTGTTAATAGGAGAGATAGTTTCAAGTGAAATACCAGAGGAGCTGGCTTTTTAACAAGAGATGTTAGTGATGTGACAGGGTCAGGCCAGATGGCTACAGGAGAGTGATAGGAGGCAGATATATTAGCCCCAGATTAAGCAGGTCCCTTTCCCTGGGTAAAGTAACAGGGGCAGTTCCAGAACAATCAGGAACTTGCTGGAACCAATTAAGGAAGGCAGGCTAATTAGGACACCTGGAGCCAATTAAGAAGCTGCTAAAATCCATCAAGACAGGCAGGCTAATCAGGGCACCTGGTTTAAAAAGGACCTTACTTCAGTCAGTGAGGGGCGTGCAAGGAGTGGGCAGTGAGAGGGCGTGCTGCTGGAGGACTGAGGAGTACAAACACTATCTGGCATCAGGAGGAAGGTCCTGTGGTGAGGATACAGAAGGTGTTGGGAGGAGGCCATGGGGAAGTAGCCCAGGGAGTTGTAGTTGTCCCGCAGCTGTTACAGGAGCGACTGTAGACAGCTGCAATCCACAGGGCCCTGGGCTGGAACCCAGAGTAGAGGGCGAGCCCAGGTTCCCCCCATCCTCCTGTAATGGCGCTGGTTCTGGCGGGACCCAACTGAGAATGCCAATTCCGGACAAATTGCTTAAAGCAGGGCAGTTACAGCCCAAGGCTGGGGTTTCTATGCACATCAAGGCAAACCAAACCAGCCAAACAGAGAAGACTTTGGTTTTACCCCACTGGCTAATCACAAGTCACACAAGCAATTCCCTTAGCCACTCCAGTTTTCCAGGATCCCCACCAGTGCCACTTGTTATGGAAACAAGTGGTTATGAAAACCAATACCCCAGTAAAAGAAAAAAGGTTCTCTCGATCCCAAAGGACCAAGCCCCAGACCCAGGTCAATATACAAATCAGATCTTACCCACAAATCACGCTGTTGCCAATCCTTTAGAATCTAAAAGCTAAAGGTTTATTCATAAAAGGAAAGAAATATAGATGAGAACAAGAATTGGTTAAATGGAATCAATGACATACAGTAACGGCAAAGTTCTTGGTTCAGGCTTGCAGCAGTGACAGAATAAACTGCAGGTTCAAATCAAGTCTCTGGAGAACATCCACAGCTGGGATGGGTCTTTCAGTCCTTTGTTCAAAGCTTCAGGGTAGCAAAGTCCCTCCAGAGATAAGAAGCAGGATTGAAGACAAGATGGAGGAGCTGCAGCAGCTTTTTATATTCTCTTGCCGTGTGGTCGGTCTGTCTTTGTCCCAAAGACACGCTGTCCACCACATGGCCTGGAAAAACCTCAGAGTTCTGTCCATAGGCTGGTCCCTGCATACCTTGCTGAGTCACGAGGCGTGTCTGCCTTCTCTCAGTGGGTCAGTTGTAGAGCTGATGGTCCTTAATGGGCCATCAAGCAGGCTAGGCAGAGCTGACACCAACTTGTCTGGGGTGTCACCAAGAAGCACAGCATAAGTTTGGAATACAGACAGTATAAAGCCAATACTTATGTCTTTGAATACAAAAATGATACATGCAAACAGAAAGCATAATCCTAAGCAGCAAACCATAACCTTGCCTTAGACACCTTATTTGACCCCCTTTATACAAGATTTGGTGCCACTACAGGACCTTGGTTGCAACAATGTTCTATACAGTCCCAGTTCAAGTCAATAACGTCACACCCCCCCAACTCCCTATTGTATACAGGAGGAGTTGACCTGGACTGTGGGTCCCACCAGAGGGGAAGGTCCCTGGCCTGTCCCCCAACGCACTAGGTGGGACACAGAGACTGCAGGGATTGTTCTCCGTTTCCCCCATGCTGGTCAGTGATGAGGTTAGCAGAGTGAACAGCAGGTTTGAGCCACTAGCAAAAGTGGCCCAACTGAGGACTGCCGTGAACCTCTGAGGTGAGCAAATCTGCCAATAAGCGCAGGACCCACCAAGGCAGAGGAGGAACTTTGTCACACTGGGCAGCGGGTCCTTAGGCATATGCAGCTGTGTAGGGCACCCGAAAATTTGGGGCACCCCTGGGTCTTAGTGTCCACCCTCCTGCCTCTTCCTATCCCTGTTCTGGCTCCCACCCTGGCTGGCTGCTGCAGCCTGGTGAGTCTTCCTCCTGCAGGGATCTAGTACTTAAAAGTGAAAAAGCCTCCCAGCCTGTCAGACCTATTAGCACAACACTGAAACTGTTAAAGAGCCATTCAAGTGGTAATGGAGCCATTTAACAGGCATTTGCCAACCCTCAGGTATATACTGTCAGTTTCTGAATTTACTGACAAAACCAGTTGTGCATTACTGTAATATTTTCTCCGAACATGTTAGTCTACAGGATCTTAGTTTAAACTTTTCTTTAAAAATATTTCATTAGTGTGTTGCTGAATATTATAAAATCACATCTCTAAAAAATCCTTGCATGGATGTTTAGATGCACAAACTGGCTCTCCACTTGGGAGGTAACTCCATTCTCTTCATGTGTCAGTATAATAATGCCTGCATCTGAAGAAGTGGGGTTTTTTACCCCCGAAAGCTTATGCCCAAATAAATCTGTTAGTCTGTATCCACAAAAACAACAAGGAGTCCGGTGGCACCTTAAAGACTAACATGGATATCCCCTGATACTTGACAGTCTGAGTATTCATCTTTAGCCTGAAATGCTTGGACCTTCAGACATATAGTTTTTTAAATAAATCCTTCAAAAGACCACCCTTATCTAAAATACACATGAGAGCCGTTGGGCATAGGGGCACCAGTTTAATAATACTGCATAGGGCTCCATAAATCCACAGGTTGGCCCTGTTACTGGGGTTTGGAAGGAGAAGCGGAGACTGATGGTGACAATCTAGCCATGCTTTATTTTGCACCTTCCATATGCAAGCATACTCAGATGTATGCTAAGGATTATGGGAAATTTAGTCCAATGGTCGCACTCTAGGTACCATTTTTAAGGGCATTCATATCATCATGTACACATCAGGACTGAGTGAATAATGGATTTTTCGGTTAAAATAAAGAAAAAATATTCCAGTTTGATTAGAACCAACCCCACCAAAAAAAAGTTTTTTGTCAAAATGGAAAAAAAAAAATCGATCAAGTCAACTCTAAATGAATTTCTTCTGGGTTTTCATTTTAAGTGGCCATTAAAAAGGGGAGCAATGAGGACCCAAGAAAGTAGAGACCAGTCAGCCTAACTTTGGTACCAGGAAAGATACTGGAACAAATTACTAAACAATGAACTTGTAAGCATCTGAAGGACAATAGGGTTATAAGAATAACCGGCATGGATTTGTCAAGAACAAATCAAGCCAAACCATCCTAACTTCCTTCCTTGACAGGGTCACTGGCCTAATGGATGGGGAAAAGGAGTAGTAAAAGCCATTTTATGCGGCATTTCATCAACTGGAAAGCTCTATAAACCGGCATTTCTGATCCTCATTGAAATGCCAGTTTATAGTCCGGTTGGCGTGGGGCCAGGAGGGGGTGTGGAGCGCAGGCTCTAGGAGGGAGTTTGGGTGCTGGAGGGGACTTGGGGTATGGGAAGTGGTGTGGGGTGCTGGATCTGGGAGCCACTCATCTTGGGCGGCTCCCTGCAAGTGGTGACCTGTCCCCACTGCTCCTAGGCGGAGGGGTAGCAGGCGGCTCTGCATGCTGCCCCCGCATCCCATCCCAGGCATTAACAACGCAGCTTCCATTGGCTGGGAACCGCGGCCAATGGGAGCTGCGGAGGCGGCGCCTGCAGGCAGAAGCAGTGCGCAGAGCCACCTGCCGCACGTCTACCTAGAAGCAGACGGGACAGGTCGCCACTTGTGGGGAGCAGCCCAAGGTGAGCGCCTCCCAGATCCAGACCCCTGCACCTCCTCCTGTGCCCCAACCCGCTGCCCCAAGCCACCTCCCACACCCAAACTCCCTCCCAGCGCCCGCGCCCTGCACCCCAACCCCCTCCCTCTTAGTTAACTGGCATGTTTCACTTACTGGCACCTCCCTATTCCCCCAACATGCCAGATAAAACAGCTTTTACTGTAGATGGGCTATAACTTGATTTGAGTCATGCTTCTAACACAGTCCCACGTGACATTCTCATAAGCCAACTAGGGAAGTATGCTCTACATGACATGACTGTGAAAGGTGGGTGCACAACTGGCTGAAAGACCATACTCAAAGCGTAGTTACCAATGGTTCACTGTCGAGCGGGCAGGGTCCTGCAGGGTTCAGTCCTGGGTCTGGTACCATTCAATATTTTCATTAAGGAGTTGGATAATGGAGTGGAGTGTATGGTTATAAAATGTGCAGATGACAGAGGGATCGCAAGTGCTTTGGAGGTCAGGATCAGCACGCAAAGGGACCTTGGCAAATTTTGGAGAACTGGTCTGAATTCAACAAGATGAAATTCAAGTGCAAAGTGCTTCATTTGGGAAGAAAAAAAAATCAAATGTGCAAACTACACCATGGGGAAATCTGGCTGGGTGGTAAAACTGCTGAAAAGGATCTCTGGCTTATATGGGTCAACAGTGATGCAGCTGCCACAAAGGCTAATATCATTCTGGGGTGTGTCAACAGAAGTGTTGTACTGAAGCCATGGGCGGTAATTGTCCTGTTCTACTCAGCACTGATAAGGCCTCAGCTGGACTACTGTGTGCAGTTCTGGGCGACACACTTTAGACAAGCTGCGGACAAATTGGAGAGAGTCCAGAGAAGAGAACAGAAATGATAAAAGGTTTAGAAAACCTCACCTATAAGGAAAGGTTAAAAAAAAACACCCAGGTATGTTCAACCTTGAGGGAAGAAGACTGAGGGGGGACCTGATAACAGTCTCGAAATATGTTAAGGGCTGTTATAAAGAAGGTGGTGATCAATTGTTCTCCATGTCCACTGAAGGTAGAACAAGAAGGCATGGGCTTAATCTGCAGCAAGGGAGATGTTGGTTAGACAGTTTTTCCTCATAGCTATTTATGAGTAATTAAGCTCTGGAATAGGCTTCCAAGGAAGGTTGTGGAATTCCATTACTGGAAGCTTTCAAGAACAGGTTGGGTAAACACCTGGCAGGGATGGTCTTGGTTTACTAGGCCCTGTAACAGTTTAGGGGCTGAACATGATGACTGAGAATGGTAGGACTAGAAGGGACATCAAGGTTTGTGGGTGTTTCCCCCCCTTTTGGGGCATTTCCTTCTTCCCCACCCAAATGTCAATTTGAAACCCTGTTTTGAATCAAAACATTGAAATGTTTCAGAGTTGTTGAAATTCAACATAGTTTTGGGGACCCCCAAAGTGTTTTTTTGATTAAAAATCTTCACCCAGCTCTAGTACGCATATTGCGACACATTAAAATATGTGCGTAGGAATGGCCAGAATTAGGGCATCACCCAGAGCCCCAACCCACGATTAGGGTCTCATTGTGACAGATGCTGCACATACATACAGCAGGATAAAGCTCCTGCACGGCAGAGATTACAGTCTCACTAGACAAGGGCAGAGAAGAGGAAATAGAAGTGAACAGACTTGCTCAAGGTCACAGAGCAGGCAAAACTGGGACACAACCTAGACCTCCTGCTGCCCACACCAGTGCTCTATCTATTGGTCCATGCTGCCGCTGAGCACTTACATATTATGTATCCTTCTGGCCTTTCAACTTGCTTATGTGCATGCGAGGCTCCAAATATGGTAGGCACATGCTTATCCCCAGCCACACCGCTGACCCTCCAAGGAGAGCCTGAGATGGACACTGGTAGCATAGAGTCAGCTACACCAGCTTTACACTATGCAGGGGATGACCAGACATCCTAGCTGTCCTGACAGAGCAACTCTCCCTCTTGCTTGCACCACCAAGGGGGCAGAGGAGTGGTAAGCATCTAGCCCCGTTTTTAATCGCAGAATATGCAGGGCCACACTCTGTTCTCACTCAATCCAGGGACTCCACTGGGGTAGCACTGTTGTAACATCCCCGAAAGCAAGAGCTGAATCAGGCCCTGCCCCAAAGAGCAAGTGGCTTTCATTGTAAAGTGTAACCAGCGGTTCCTGGCTTGCGGAATCAAATGTGTAAATGAACCAGCAGTAAAGGAAAATTGGTAGCGTGTTCCGCCCCGACAGCTAGGGTGACCAGATAGCAAATGTGAAAACATGGGGGCGGGGGGAGGGGAATCACAGGGTCCTATATAAGACAAAGCCTCTAATATTGGGATGGTCCCGATAATATCAGGACATCTGGTCACCCTACCCCATGCCAGAGTGCTAGCTGTGGCTCAAATGGAAAGTTATGACATGGGTGGGGAACTCGAACTCCCATGGCCAGTAAGAGCGTCACTTCCTTCTAACCTCGACTAAGGTTCAAACCAGCAGCCTGCAGCTACTCAGTCGGCCGATCCAACCAGGTCCGTCTCTGAATGCTTTCCAAGCAGTACAGCCCCAGCCAAGCCAAGCTAAAATGGCGGCTCCCTTGAACTCCATCCTCTGAGTCAGTATTTGACACGTGGAGGAAAAAACCAAATCAGAACAGAAACCAAATGTACGTCGCCACTCTTAATTACTCCGTCAGGACACACACATGTTAATGAACTAATTGTGTTGATACTCAACTACTGCAGTTACGGTAAGTGCCTCCCGTCCCCGTCCCCCTGTCTACACAGCCCTTCTGAGCACGGTAGCACACACGCACTATGAGCCCGAGTCTGTAGACCTGGGCTCAGACTTGCTGCGGTGGGTTATCAAACGCAGCAAAGACATGCCCGAGATATTCCACCGTGCTCTTCGGCATACTCCCATTTCAAACGGCAGCAGATCAATGGGCTCTATGGAACATTTACTGCGCAGGAGTAGAGTCCACGCGGCGACTTCGTGTGCAGAAATCCAGGCTGTGAACGCACAGTGCACAAACATGCTGGACACAAAGTCTCCAGGCAGACAAGCGCACGCACTGACGTGCGTTTTTGCGGGTGGGTGCTTTCTGGCTTCCGCTTTCACTGTGCACCATGTACAAACTCCTGCCACCTACTGGTGGCTTGTGGATGCTGAGCACCCCCGATTTCTTTTAGGTGGTTGCTTGAGTCCCGGAGCACCCACGGAGCCGGCACCTATGCAGACAAGACCTTTAGTCTGGGTGTCCAAACACCTTAGCTCTCTTGAAAAACTGTCCAATAGCCCAGCTCATCCCTTGTCTACATCTCTGCACTAGTTTCCTGAGAATATATGAACATCCTTCCTCTAAGCTGCGTGATCTCCAATTTTCCCCCCGCCTTACCCCCAGAAGCAATAAACCTCCGCTGTTCATCTGAAGCCTGATGGTTTCCCAGCCGTTTTTCTAAAAGCCTCGTTTACTCTGGCAATTCGAATCAGTTTCCTATAAACATATTTTTATTGCACTGCAGGACAATTATAGCGTCAGTATTGTGTCAGGTGTCCAATCGAAATGGCAGCTTGAATGCCTGTGTTGGTGGGTTTTATGGGTTTTTCTTTTAAGAAAACAAGCTTCTGCTGCAGAAATTACAAATCTCCCATTATACTGCTGTTAACACTGACATAGTAGATATAGGAAACCGCAAGTGTGTTTTTGTTACACTTATTCTGTCACTACCATAAATCCTCCATTGGAGTTAGACAGCGCATGGAAATTTGCTTGCTGATTAATTACCCGTAGAGGAAGATAAAGAGCTGCTAGGCTGCCATTGGCGACAGCAGAATAAAAGTGATCACTCACATTTGAAATGATCCTGCAACATTCTATACACCTTACCCGTGCTGAATAATCAGAGTCCTCACATGAGGAGGAGCAGTTTAGGGTTACAGAATAGGCACTGGAAAGTGTTCAGATGGGCACCACGGTTATTGTTTATTTGTATCACAGCTGAGATCGGATCCCATTGTGCTAGGCACTTTATACCCACAGTGAGACACAGTGCCTAGGCCAAAGAGCTTAGCGTCTAAATAGCAGAAGCTCTAGGCACAGAGATTAAGTGATTTGCCTGGACTCACATAGGAAGGTTGTCGTCAAACGGGGAAGTAAACCCCAGTCTCCTGAGTCCCAGCCCAGAGCCTTTTCCACACGTCCATGGTTGTTTTCCTAAGACAGAGGAGGCTGTTCCCCTTTGGAAGGAGAAAGATTTGGATTTCTGATGCTGGGCTGTGCTGGCATTCGCGAAGGTTGCATAACTCATGTGCAGTGAAATAACGAGTGACTTATGCGGCTCATCCCAAACGCCTGCCAATAAAATCTTTATGCCACAGCATCATGTATTTTCCTGATGCCATATTATAGAGCAAAGCTATTTCCAATCATTTTTCAGAAACATTTTATTGTGACCATTTCTCATAGTCCTTCTCACTCTGCCTTAATAACCTTTCGCACTACACACAGGCCTCAGAGGACAGAACTATTGGAATAATTTAAAAATCCTCTTAAAATAGATATCTACAAGTTATTCCTTTACATCGGGGTAACCTGATATTGCATGTCTCCCCAGCGCGAGAAACAAATACCTGTTATTACTTTTCTACCAATGCCTAGAAGACCCATTCAGGGATGAGGAGGACCCTGTTGTGATAAGTGTTATACACACATATAAAGAAATGATGGCCCTAAGCATATGAGAAGAGGTAAGAGGTGAAGAATAGTAACAAACAGGAGAGGACAAGGAAATAGTGATATGCCTGAGTGTGGTATAATGAGTATCAATCAAAGCACACCATCTCCCTTTATAAATGTGGGCCATCGACTCCTTGATCATATCCAAACACAAGCCAGAAATGTACTAGTATGTGCTTTTAAATTTGAATCCAACCTTTTGCTTGTGTGGGGGGTGCTCAAATCCTTAATTAGCAAAGTATCTATTTCTAGTCTGGTGGGTCTAGTCCTGGTGAGATGTTTGACTTTAGTGACTTCTAGATATTAGATCAGAATTAATTTTCTGGGCGGAAAGGATACAGTTTTGCGGTAGTTAAATTACAAATCCAACAACTGGAACCAAGAGGAGCCATAAGGTCTTCAGCAAAGGATGATGCCTGGACTGGTGTCTTATTAGATATTCACTCAACACAGGAGCTGGTCAGGAGTTTTCCATTAGAAACAACGAAAAGTGAAGTTTCCACAAAACTAAAATTTTCTGTGGGAAAATTCCAATTTTGTTGGCAATGCTGATTTGCCATCAGGCAATGGAAGGTCCCATGTTCCCTGGGTGGCTCAACTCTTCTCCAACCTGTGATGAGATTTTTTTTTGAAGAATCCAAAATTTCAAAAGTAGGGAAATTCCATTTTTTCCCCTACCCCACAAGATCGTATGGATCGCAGAAGTGTGAAAAGCCATCAGTAGAACGGTACTGCTTCTTCATATTGAATTACACTGAGCCTTGGGACCAGCAGGCGTTGCTTTCTTTTCTTTTACACTAGGACAATGCTTCAAATTTTAACGGCAGCCACAATAAAAAAAACACTTCTTAAAAATGATGCAAAACAAAAAAACCCAACCCTAGGCATGCCCTAACTCAATCACATATGGATAGTGACCACAACGTATTTGAATGATCCATTCATTTTAGCCAGTGACATTGCCAAGCGCTGTCAGCTTATTCCATAGAATTGATTTAAAATGAGCCATTCTTACTTTCCCTATCGGTGTCAGATAAACAGAATCCACATTGGAAACCACTGTCCTTGTACTGATGTGGAGAAACAACCATGCAATGCAGGAAGCTCTGGAGAGACAGAATGCCACTCTGAGCATAAGCAAAATCCAAATGATTTCGAATATAAAGTTGGAGGTGCCACTTTCACAGGACCTTCTCCATCTGGGGCAGTACGACTCCAGTGACAACCGTTCGACAACATTTATCCACTGTGGGTCATGCTTAGATCTGGTTGGAAATTTTTTGATAAAATATTTTTTCCACTGAAAAAAACATTTGTCAAACCCAAAAGAGTTTGCAAACCAGGGGTGCTTTGCTGAATCTCAAAGCAGTACTGAAAAAAGTTTCAAAATTATAAGATGTTTAGTTTTTGACATTGGAAGAACATTTTAAAAAAAGTGGAAACTGCATGAAACAACTTGGTTTAGAAATTTAAGCTCATTAGACTAAAAAAAAAGTTGAAAGAGTCAAAAATCAAACCAGA
This sequence comes from Lepidochelys kempii, assembly GCF_965140285.1. Taxonomy (NCBI): domain Eukaryota; kingdom Metazoa; phylum Chordata; order Testudines; family Cheloniidae; genus Lepidochelys; species Lepidochelys kempii. Next base: position 119,120,039 of record NC_136386.1, on the reverse strand, counting down.
AGGTTTCAATTGACCTGAACTGGGGCGGGGGGCGGGGGGGGGGGGCGTAAGGAGAAAATTCTTCAGTTTGTGAAGTTTGATCAAGATTTCAATTTTTCACCTCAGGAAAAATGTTCAAACCTTTGAAAATTTTCACAGGAAGGGGAAAAGACTTTATTATTGAGCTGGAATCATTCTCTCATCCCATTTCATGAGCTAAATTAGAGTAGGGCTTAGTACACACTTGTATGAGTAGAACCCACACACTTCAGGAGGTGGTGTGTGTTGCACATACTGCTCGCTGAGGCCTTTGTTGTCCAGACAACATATAAAACCCAGGTTCTGACCAACAACTGTGAATATTAAAGACAGATGGCATTATTCCCAGTAGCCCAGAAAGATTCCTGTTTGCGTAATTAGAGGAGTTTGAACCGTCCAGTGCAAACCACGGGCAAGGTCCTCAGCTGGTGTGAATTGGCATAGTGCTATTGAAGAGAAAGGAACTGTGGCAGAGCAGCCCCAGTGGTGGGTAAAGTACCGATCTGGACTGTTGGCTTTGGCAGTTTCCAATTCTCGATTTACCATGCATGGTGTGTGGTCAGTCACAGGACTTTGTGCTCCTTAGTTGGGCAACACAGGAGAACGAGAAGGAGCAAATGGCACCTTTATGGGATGAATTATCTACCAAGACAGCATGCCTTTCAGTTGGTGAAACCTGTGACTTGCAAATGTTTTCGTGAATCTCTGATTACAAATCCCGGAATATTCGTGAACATGATCAAAGAAAACAAACCTGGTGCTGTCATTTATTAAACCATTTTGCTTTTCAACAGGCTGCAGTAACAATATTCTGCCTGGAGACAGTTTCACTTGGCGATGCTAATCTTCATCTTACCCTAAATTGTTTTGTAATGTTACTGTTCTAAGACAAACATCTGCCTTAATCCACCCCAGAACTGGTTGCAGTGCAATGGCGGGTGACATATCTCCTCTGTTTTCAGTTTATAAAGTATTTGGGGATCACTTGAGAGGACCAGCTAAAGACACTGTATTATTAGTAGCACTACTTTGGGCTAAGCAGCTTCATTCTGTCCCAGCCCAAGGGCTAGATTGTGACATTAGGCCCAGCCCTGATCATACGGCATTTAGTAACACTGGCCCAGGAGACACTGTAATCCAGAGACACTCTGCTGAGTCAGAATACCTGCACTGCTTCTTCCTTATTGCTGGAGATCTACACCAGTGATAAATTACTGACCCATCCCTTGACCATGCTGTATCAGCTATATTGGCTAGCATGCAGGGAGATGGAGCCCATCTACCTGCTCTGGGCAACAAGCAAGCAAGCAAGGAGTCTGAGTAGCCCATACAGGCATGTCAGGGGACAGGGGAGGAGTTTTGCTTCCTTGCACAGACAGGTGGTCCAAGCTCTCCATTAATAACCAAACCCACCAGCAGAAACAAGAGAAAAGATTTCCAAAGCTAAAAGAAAAGCCCTGATTTGAAATTAAAGTGAACCCTGCAAAGAGGGCCTTAATCTTATTTTCGGTAAGTGAAACTTTAAGGTTCTTTTAAACAAGTGATATGTCTCTCTGAAGGACAATTGCTTCTGGCACAAAGCAAAGCTTTTATTCCGTTTTTAAATTTTAATGGTGGTTAAAAAGTAATAATGCGTCATTATGGCATGGATTATGGTGATTAAATATTTAAAGGAGTTGCATACATCTACCCTGTAACAGAGGCAGGAGTTGGTGAAGGCTGATGTCTGTCATGGGAATGGAACATTTTCCTTTGGAAACAGACCAAACATAAAAGCATCCTCCCCCCTCATCGCCCCTGCCTATCACTGCCTAGGTACTCAATGGAGTATGTGAGCACCTCCTTTGCCATAAAACAGCATCAGACCCAGCAGTAGCATTTGGTTTATGATCTATGTGTGTCTAGTAGATTACCCTACTCTGGTAGGAAATAGAGTGGCTGTAGCATGCACCAGGAGTCAAGTGACGTGCCTATAAAGCCAAGCATTGCTAAAGTACTGGCAACGTATGTCTGCTCTCAGTTCTAGCTTAAGCTCAATGGTGATGTGATTTCTTCTGAAGCAGTGATCCACCAGGTCCAATGGTCTGGTCTCCTTTCTCAGATAGTGACCAATCCATGACGGTCATTATACACCCTGGAGCCCCCAGGTGGCACTGTGGGAGAAGTCTTCCTAAACTCGTGAAAAAGTAAAAAACAAAAGAAAACAAAAATCAAACCAAAAAACCCCCTGTCCCTCAACAATAATGAAATCTAAACTGGATGGCTAGAAACCTAAATCAAGTGTATGGCTGAAAACAGAAGCAAAATGTCAGCTATAACAATACTCTGTGGGGACACACACACAAGACTCTCAGCTGATGTAAAGCAACATAGCTCTAATGAGGTTAATGAAGTTACGCCAGTTTACACCAGCTGAGTATCATCTATCTGCTGGTGTAGATCGGCACAACTTCATGATACAGCAGCCAGATGGATAGACCCATCCCCTCTGTACAGATAGAGCCAAACTCCCTATATCAGGTATGAATTTAAACACCATCATATTACTTTGTTTCCTAAACCACAGGTATGAACTACCACAGGATTAAATCCCATCACAGTCAACCCAGCTTTTCATTCTTAAAACAAGGGAAAGATTGATTACCAAGGAAGCTCTTCCTATAAGAGAGTACTTTAGCTGAGACATTAAAAACCACACCACTGAATTCAAGGGGGTGAGGTTCAAAAGTGGTTCTGTGCCTCTTTTGCATTTCTTAAGGCCAACATTGGCTGTTGGTCAGAGAATAATTCATCGCTTATCAGGGCTGCTTTATACACAACTAGAAGACTCAGTTACTTTGGTGATGAGGGCAGTGTAGGGGCCTATGTAGAATACAATCTTTTGGGATGAAAGGTACAAGCGAAAGCAATATCAGTCACCCTTGGGTTATTTTTTGCCACATTAACCATCATATGAAACTGTGTTTCCTGAAACAGGAATGGTGCATATATAACTAGCAGGTATCGTGAAGAGAGGCCTGCTAAATTGTGACTCCATGAAAAAAGAGGCCAGGGTCCCACTTTCAGTCTAAGTATGCAGCCTAATACACAAGATGTTTTTTGCATTTGTGCATGGGTATATAATGCAGGGGAGGGCCTGAACCAAAACACTGTGGCCAAAACACCAAATGATATAGATACAAATTTTGCAGTGTGGGCCTCATCTCTTAATAGACTGCTTTATTTTATTGGCCATTGTATCCTCTCTAGGCCCAGTTCTCTTACACTGTTAGAAAACAAATAAAGTCAAATTTCACCCAGGAAGTCTTACACTGAAAGAACATTTAAAATAAAGAATAAAGACCAAGCCAATCTTCCCAAGTATTGCCAGTTATGGGCTGTGTTTTTCTGATGGAGTTTTTACACCGTGCATGAAGTTCATCCCTAATTTCTCTTCACGCCATTCAGTTTTCAAAGGAGATCTGAATTCCACCATTAAGCCCTGATTAATTAAGATATTGTTACACCAGCCCAACTTCAAGCACATGGTTAGTCCCACTGAACTCAACAGGTATGCCAACTCTTGTGATTTTACTACACGTCTTGTGAATAATGGTGGGTTTTTCCATGAAATCCCACCTACTGCAGTCAGCCAACTATATGAGAATCTCAGCTTGCATTAGATAAAAATGTCTAGTTCTCACGACTATGGAGAAAAGCTTGAAAATATGAACCTCTCAAATTTAAGTTTCATGATTTTTAAGCCAGTCTCGTAATTTCTTGCGGCCTCACTCATGATTTTGGAAGCCTTGGAGTTGGTAATACTAGTAGACTTACGCATGTGCTTAAGCAACTTGGATGTGAAATGGTCACTCAAGGTCTGTCCTTACGACAAAGAAAAGCCTGCGGCTGACCTATGTCAGTTGACTCAGGGTTGCAGGGCTGTTTTATTGCTGTGTAGACTTCCAGGCTTCTCCCACCTCACAATGAAACGGCCCTGCGCGCCCAAGCCAGCTGGCACGGGCCAGCCCAGGGTATTTTTTTTAATTGTGTAGATATGCCCTGAGTGACAATTTCATATCCAAGTTCCACAGCAATAAAACAGCCCTGTGCACAGGCCAGCAGCCACAAGATTTTCTGGCTGTGTAAACATATCTTAAGGACTTGTCTCCATGGTGCTTTAGTCCGCACCACAAGGCTGGAAGTTTTAGTCTACACTAGCATGTGGCATACTAACTGGCCAGTGCGGCTCCTGCTGACGTGCACAAGTCCATGGGGCCGGACGAGTTGCATCCGAGAGTGCTGAAGGAATTGGCGGCTGTGATTGCAGAGCCACTGGCCATTATCTTTGAAAACTCGTGGCGAACCGGGGAAGTCCCGGATGACTGGAAAAAGGCTAATGTAGTGCCAATCTTTAAAAAAGGGAAGAAGGAAGATCCTGGGAACTACAGGCCAGTCAGCCTCACCTCAGACCCTGGAAAAATCATGCAGCAGGTCCTCAAAGAATCAATCCTGAAGCACTTGCATGAGAGGAAAGTGATCAGGAACAGCCAGCATGGATTCACCAAGGGAAGGTCATGCCTGACTAATCTAATCGCCTTTTATGATGAGATTACTGGTTCTGTGGATGAAGGGAAAGCAGTGGATGTATTGTTTCTTGACTTTAGCAAAGCTTTTGACACGGTCTCCCATAGTATTCTTGTCAGCAAGTTAAGGAAGTATGGGCTGGATGAATGCACTATAAGGTGGGTAGAAAGCTGGCTAGATTGTCGGGCTCAACGGGTAGTGATCAATGGCTCCATGTCTAGTTGGCAGCCGGTATCAAGTGGAGTGCCCCAAGGGTCGGTCCTGGGGCCGGTTTTATTCAATATCTTCATAAATGATCTGGAGGATGGTGTGGATTGCACTCTCAGCAAATTTGCGGATGATACTAAACTGGGAGGAGTGGTAGATACGCTGGAGGGGAGGGATAGGATACAGAAGGACCTAGACCAATTGGAAGATTGGGCCAAAAGGAATCTGATGAGGTTCAATAAGGATAAGTGCAGGGTCCTGCACTTAGGACGGAAGAACCCAATGCACAGCTACATACTAGGGACCGAATGGCTAGGCAGCAGTTCTGCGGAAAAGGACCTAGGGGTGACAGTGGACGAGAAGCTGGATATGAGTCAGCAGTGTGCCCTTGTTGCCAAGAAGGCCAATGGCATTTTGGGATGTATAAGTAGGGGCAGAGCGAGCAGATCGAGGGACGTGATCGTTCCCCTCTATTCGACATTGGTGAGGCCTCATCTGGAGTACTGTGTCCAGTTTTGGGCCCCACACTTCAAGAAGGATGTGGATAAATTGGAGAGAGTCCAGCGAAGGGCAACAAAAATGATTAGGGGACTGGAACACATGACTTATGAGGAGAGGCTGATGGAGCTGGGATTGTTTAGCCTGCAGAAGAGAAGAATGAGGGGGGATTTGATAGCTGCTTTCAACTACCTGAAAGGGGGTTCCAAAGAGGATGGCTCTAGACTGTTCTCAATGGTAGCAGATGACAGAACGAGGAGTAATGGTCTCAAGTTGCAGTGGGGGAGGTTTAGATTGGATATTAAGAAAAACTTTTTCACTAAGAGGGTGGTGAAACACTGGAATGCGTTACCTAGGGAGGTGGTAGAATCTCCTTCCTTAGAGGTTTTTAAGGTCAGGCTTGACAAAGCCCTGGCTGGGATGATTTAACTGGGAATTGGTCCTGCTTCGAGCAGGGGGTTGGACTAGATGACCTTCTGGGGTCCCTTCCAACCCTGATATTCTATGATTCTATGATTCTATGATTCTATGACGTGCGCTGAAAGGCTCTTAGTGCACTTTAACGCAGTACTGTCGGAAGGGGATTATGTTAATGCACACTAGGGAATGTTTAGTGCATGGCAGCAAACTCTGCACACACAGGACAGACTGATGTGCACTAGAATTTACGCCTCCCTGGTGCAGACTAAAGCACCCCATAGACCAGCCCTTCGTCAAAAAAAGGGTAGGAATAAATGGCCAGTTTTCAGAATGGAGAGAGGTAAATAGTGGTGTCCCACAGGGGTCTGTCCTGGTCCCAGTCCTATTCAACATATTCATAAAAGATCTGGAAAAAGGGGTAAACAGTGAGATGGCAAAGTTTGCAGATGATGCAAAACTACCCAAGCTAGTTAAGTCCAAAGCACACTCTGAAGAGTTACAAAGGGATCTCACAAAACTGGGTGACTGGGTAACAAAATGGCAGATGAAATTCAGCGTTGATAAATGCAAAGTAATGCACATTGGAAAACATAATCCCAACTATACATATAAAATGAGGGGGGTCTAAATTAGCTGTTACCATTCAAGAAAGAGATCTTAGAGTCACTGTGGATAGTTCTCTGAAAACATCCACTCAATGTGCAGTAGCAATCAAAAAATTGAACAGAATGCTGGGAATCATTAAGAAAGGGATAGATAATAAGACAGAAAATATCATATTGCCTCTATAGAAATCCATGGTATGCCACATCTTGAATACTGCGTGCAGATGTGGTCGCCACATCTGAAAAAAGATATATCGGAATTGGAAAAGGTTCAGAAAAGGGCAACAATAATGATTAGGGGTATGGAATGGCTGCCATATGAGGAGAGATTAAGAAGACTGGGACTCTTCAGCTTGGAAAAGAGGCAACGAAGGGGAGATAGGATAGAGGTCTACAAAATCATGACTGGTGTGGAGAAAGTAAATAAAGAAGTGTTATTTGCTCCTTCTCACAACACAAGAACTAGGGGTCACCAAATGAAATTCATAGGCAGCAGGTTTAAAACAAACAAAAGGAAGTATTTCTTCACACAATGTACAGTCAACCTGTGGAACTCTTTGCCAGAGGATGTTGTGAAGGCCAAGATTAAAACAGGGTTCAAAAAAGAACTAGATAAGTTCATGGAGGATAGAGCCATCCATGGCTATTAGCCAGGATGGGTAGGGATGGTGTCCCTAGCCTCTGTTTGCCAGAAGCTGGGTAATGGGTGACAGGGGATGGATCACTTGATGATTACCTGTTCTGTTCATTCCCTCTAGGGCACCTGGCATTGGGCACAGTTGGAAGACAGGGTACTGGGCTAGACGGACCATTGGTCTGACCCAGTATGGCCGTACTTATGTTCTTATGTAACCATCTGTCAATTTGAACACCTTACTGCAGATGTGAATGCATTTAGGTACCCATGTCTTTCATTGGGGTACAACACGCTATGGGACTGCACACAAAGCCCGAGAGATGCACATTTGAGGTCAATGAGCTGCATGGATTCCTCAGACGTCACATTAAACTCAGGTGCAGAGATGTCCCAACTCCACATTGAGAGATTTTTCTGGCTAAGATTTTCAAGAAGAACCTCAGCTCTTCAGTCCCTAACTTGAGAGGTCTTAAAATGATCTGATTTCCAGGGCGGTCAGAGCTTAGCACTTTCTAACATACACAGACACACGCATCAGGATGCTTTAAAGATGACTCAAGTTGGGACATTTATTAAAAGTCACTTTTGAAAATCATGGCCTCAGACTTTGAATTAAAACCTTTCATAATACCCTTTGCTCTTCCCTAGCACCTGCCAGCCAGGGACCTCCGAACACTAAACCCTCATGAAGGAAGAAAATACCACCCTCAATTTACAGGATGGGAAACTGAGGCAGCACCCTTCCCAAGGACACAGTGAGTCTCTGCAAAGGTGATTTATCCAAGGACAGATCTCCCAATCCCCTGCTTTAACATCAACCTCCTTCCTTCCCAACTCAGAAAAAGGAATCTGGACAAATTCCACTCTTTCTAAAAAAAAGACGGGAGACAACATTTGCCGGAGTTTCCATTCAGGCATCAGGCTTCATCTTAAGAAAACAGCCCAATGCCAGACAGACCTTTTATTAGTACTTGCTTTAAAAGAAAAGAAAAAAAGTCTACATGCAATCTGACTGCCAATAGAACTGTGATTCAATTTGGCCTTTTGCTTTATGCCCCACTCCCCTCGCTGCCATCCCTTGCCACAGTATCGATTCGGTATTGTTAACCTTTCTTTATTGCTTGTTTATGTTCCCCCATTACTTTAAAACATCAATAAGGAGCTTTTTAAAAAGGACAGCGGCAAGAAACGGAGAGACACTGAGGAAAGGTCAGGGATGAGGAAGGAGGTGGTGCCGGCTCTTTAGAAGCAACAAGCTGACAGCGCAGAAAGGTTAGCATTCCTGCCGCTCGAGAGATGGTGCTCACTTGTTTATCAGAATGACACGAGTATCACCAACTCCCAAATACGTGCAGCCAGAGCCTAAGGCAAAATGTCAGGCTTTCTCCCTCGGTGTACATAATCTGTGGACAGACCTCCCTGCATCTCTTTCTGGCAGGTAGAGGATGCTTTTGAAGGTTGGCTTGGTTTTGATAGGATTCTTTATTTTAAATATTCTTCCAGTGTAAGACTTCCTGGATGAAATTGACTTCAATATTTTTTTTTTAAATGGTGTAAGAGAACTGGGCCTAGAGAGGATGCAATGGCCAATAAAATGAATCAGTCTATTAGAGATGGGGCCCAGAGTGCAAAATTCTGATCTATATCATTTGATGTTTATGTTTTGGCCATAGGATGCTGAAATAAGGACATGGTTTTCTCCTCATAAATGAAGATGCAGTGACCTGTGGGATCATTCCTTCAGCGAGCAGATTCTTAATGGAGCTGGCAGGAGGGCAAGACATACACTGTAACAGCGTTTTTGGGAGTGGACAGCTGAGCAAGGCATAGATAAAAATATGTATTTCAGGTACTTACAATACCCCCACAGTATCTGAACACTGCACCATCTTTAGTTGTCAACATACTTAGCCTCTCAACACACCCACGAGATGGGGCAGTGCTATTAAGCATGAGGAACCAAAGCACAGAGAGGCCATATAACTTGGCCAAGGTCATACACAAAGCCTGGTAGAGCTGAGATTTAAACCAGGGTCACCAGCTCCCAAGGCTACCACCTTAACCACAGAACCATCCTTCTAATGAAATACAAGTGTGTCTGAGATTATATTAGCTAGGATGTGAGTTCTAAGGGGGCCATGTGAGAGAATTCTTTTGCTCAAGCATCTCTAAATGCGACATAAGCTAGGTGAGATTCACCACAGAGTCAAATCCTGGTCCCATTGAGGTTACTATCAAATCTCCTTTCAGTTTCAACGGGACCAGGATTTTTTACCTATTAAAGGCCATGGCAAACTTCCCATTAACCTCAATGGCACCAGCTTATGTATTTATTTATTGCATTCCCCTCCCCTCGCAATATGGATAGTTGGCTGGATGCTGCTGACAGAACATCTGTATCTCATCACAGGCCTGACAGCAGCCATGTTTCCTAACAGCCTCGTTGCAAGGGATAAGCGGCCTCTGCCCTGGTCTACACTAGGACTTTAGGTCGAATTTTGCAGCATTAAATCGATGTAAACCTGCACCCGTCCACACGATGAAGCCCTTTATTTCGACTTAAAGGGCTCTTAAAATCGATTTCCTTACTCCACCCCTGACAAGTGGATTAGTGCTTAAATCGGCCTTGCCGGCTCGAATTTGGGGTACTGTGGACACAATTCAACAGTATTAGCCTCCGGGAGCTATCCCAGAGTGCTCCATTGTGACCGCTCTGGACAGCACTCTCAACTCAGATGCACTGGCCAGGTAGACAGGAAAAGAACCGCGAACTTTTGAATCTCATTTCCTGTTTGGCCAGCGTGGCAAGCTGCAGGTGACCATGCAGAGCTCATCAGCACAGGTGACCATGATGGAGTCCCAGAATCGCAAAAGAGCTCCAGTATGGACCGAACGGGAGGTACGGGATCTGATCGCTGTTTGGGGAGAGGAATCCGTGCTATCAGAACTCCGTTCCAGTTTTCGAAATGCCAAAACCTTTGTGAAAATATCCCAGGGCATGAAGGACAGAGGCCATAACAGGGACCCGAAGCAGTGCCACGTGAAACTGAAGGACCTGAGGCAAGCCTACCAGAAAACCAGAGAGGCGAACGGCCGCTCCGGGTCAGAGCCCCAAACATGCCGCTTCTATGATGAGCTGCATGCCATTTTAGGGGGTTCAGCCACCACTACCCCAGCCGTCTTGTTTGACTCCTTCAATGGAGATGGAGGCAATACGGAAGCAGGTTTTGGGGACGAAGAAGATGATGATGATGATGAAGTTGTAGATAGCTCATAGCAAGCAAGTGGAGAAACCAGTTTTCCTGACAGCCAGGAACTGTTTCTCACCCTGGACCTGGAGCCAGTACCCCCCGAACCCACCCAAGGCTGCCTCCTGGACAAAGCAGGCGGAAAAGGGACCTCTGGTGAGTGTACCTTTTAAAATACTATACATGGTTTAAAAGCAAGCATGTGAAAGGATTACTTTGCCCTGCCATTCGCGGTTCTCCTAGATGTACTCCTACAGCCTTTGCAAAAGGTTTCTGGGGAGGGCAGCCTTATTGCGTCCTTCATGGTAGGACACTTTACCACTCCAGGCCAGTAACACGTACTCGGGAATCATTGTAGAACAAAGCATTGCAGTGTATGTTTGCTGGCATTCAAACAACATCCGTTCTTTATCTCTCTGTGTTATCCTCAGGAGAGTGAGATATAATTCATGGTCACCTGGTTGAAATAGAGTGCTTTACTTCAGGGGACACTCAGAGGAGCCCATTCCTGCTGGGCTGTTTGCCTGTGGCTAAACAGAAATGTTCCCCGCTGTTAGCCACAGGGAGGGGGGAAGGTTGAGGGGGTAGCCACGCGGTGGGGGGAGGCAAAATGCGACCTTGTAACGAAAGCACATGTGCTATGTATGTAATGTTAACAGCAAGGTTTACCCTGAAAGAGTGTAGCCACTGTTTTATAAAATGTGTCTTTTTAAATACCGCTGTCCCTTTTTTTTTCTCCACCAGCTGCATGTGTTTCAATGATCACAGGATCTTCTCCTTCCCAGAGGCTAGTGAAGCTTAGAAAGAAAAAAAAACGCACTCGCGATGAAATGTTCTCCAAGCTCATGCTGTCCTCCCACACTGACAGAGCACAGACGAATGCGTGGAGACAAATAATGTCAGAGTGCAGAAAAGCACAAAATGACCGGGAGGAGAGGTGGCGGGCTGAAGACAGGGCTGAAGCTCAAATGTGGCGGCAGCATGATGAGAGGAGGCAGGATTCAATGCTGAGGCTGCTGGAGGACCAAACCAGTATGCTCCAGTGTATGGTTGAGCTGCAGCAAAGGCAGCTGGAGCACAGACTGCCACTGCAGCCCCTCTGTAACCAACCGCCCTCCTCCCCAAGTTCCATAGCCTCCACACCCAGACGCCCAAGAAAGCGGTGGGGGGGGCCTCCGGCCAACCAGCCACTCCACCACAGAGGATTGCCCAAAAAAAAGAAGGCTGTAATTCAATAAATTTTAAAGTGGTAAACTTTTAAAGTGCTGTGCTTAAAGTGCTGTGTGGCATTTTCCTTCCCTACTCCACCACCCCTCCTGGGCTACCTTGGTAGTCATCCCCCTATTTGTGTGATGAATGAATAAAGAATGCATGAATGTGAAGCAACAATGACTTTATTGCCTCTGCAAGCGGTGATTGAAGGGAGGAGGGGCGGGTGGTTAGCTTACAGGGAAGTAGAGTGAACCAAGGGGCGGGGGGTTTCATCAAGGAGAAACAAACAGAACTTTCACACCGTAGCCTGGCCAGTCATGAAACTGGTTTTCAAAGCTTCTCTTATGCGTACCACGCCCTCCTGTGCTCTTCTAACCGCCCTGGTGTCTGGCTGCGCGTAACCAGCAGCCAGGCGATTTACCTCAACCTCCCACCCCGCCATAAACGTCTCCCCCTTACTCTCACAGATATTGTGGAGCACACAGCAAGCAGTAATAACAGTGGGAATATTGGTTTCGCTGAGGTCTAAGCGAGTCAGTAAACTGCGCCAGCGCGCCTTTAAACGTCCAAATGCACATTCTACCACCATTCTGCACTTGCTCAGCCTGTAGTTGAACAGCTCCTGACTACTGTCCAGGCTGCCTGTGTACGGCTTCATGAGCCATGGCATTAAGGGGTAGGCTGGGTCCCCAAGGATACATATAGGCATTTCAACATCCCCAACAGTTATTTTCTGGTCTGGGAATAAAGTCCCTTCCTGCAGCTTTTGAAACAGACCAGAGTTCCTGAAGATGCAAGCGTCATGTACCTTTCCCGGCCATCCCACGTTGATGTTGGTGAAACGTCCCTTGTGATCCACCAGAGCTTGCAGCACTATCGAAAAGTACCCCTTGCTGTTTATGTATTCGGCGGCTTGGTGCTCCGGTGCCAAGATAGGGATATGGGTTCCGTCTATGGCCCCACCACAGTTAGGGAATCCCATTGCAGCAAAGCCATCCACTATGACCTGCACATTTCCCAGGGTCACTACCCTTGATATCAGCAGATCTTTGATTGCGTGGGCTACTTGCATCACAGCAGCCCCCACAGTAGATTTGCCCACTCCAAATTGATTCCCAACTGACCGGTAGCTGTCTGGCGTTGCAAGCTTCCACAGGGCTATCGCCACTCGCTTCTCAACTGTGAGGGCTGCTATCATCTTGGTATTCATGCGCCTCAGGGCAGGGGAAAGCAAGTCACAAAGTTCCATGAAAGTGCCCTTACGCATGCGAAAGTTTCGCAGCCACTGGGAATCGTCCCAGACCTGCAACACTATGCGGTCCCACCAGTCTGTGCTTGTTTTCCGAGCCCAGAATCGGCGTTCCACAGCATGAACCTGCCCCATTAGCACCATGATGCATGCATTGGCAGGGCCCATGCTTTCAGAGAAATCTATGTCCATGTCCTGATCACTCACGTGACCGCGCTGACGTCGCCTCCTCGCCCGGTATCGCTTTGCCAGGTTCTGGTGCTGCATATACTGCTGGATAATGCGTTTGGTGTTTAATGTGCTCTCAATTGCCAAAGTGAGCTGAGCGGCCTCCATGCTTGCCTTGGTATGGCGTCCGCACAGAAAAACGGCGCGGAACGATTGTCTGCCGTTGCTCTGACGGAGGGAGGGGCGACTGACGACACGGCTTTCAGGGTTGGCTTCAGGGAGCTAAAATCAACAAAGGGGGTGCCTTTACATCAAGGAGTATTTCAGGCAGGACTTCACGAAGGGTTCCAATAAGAAATGGTGCACCTAAGTTATTGTTCTTATTGGAAAAATGAGGTTAGCCTGGCCTCTGATTGATACATGGCTAGATTTACCTCGCTGCACCTTCTCTGTGAGTGACTGCAGTGTGACCTAGAGGAATGAGTCCCCTAGACAGGGGAGGAGGCAAATGAGTACAAAACAAATCTGGTCTATTTCTTGTTTTGATCCACTCCATCTATCTTTTACATCTTTGGCTGGCAGCAGACGGTGCAGAAGGACTGCATGCCATCCACATGGCTGCTCAGCAGAAGATGGTACAGTACGACTGCTAGCCATCCTCATCTCTTGCCTGCCTGGCAGAAGATGGTACAATATGACTGCTAGCAATCCTCATCTCTTGCCTGCTTGGCAGAAGATGGTACAGTACGACTGCTAGCAATCCGTATCGCCTGCCTGTTCACCATAAGACGGTTCAATAGGACTGACTGCAGGACTAAAGAGAATGACCTGGTCAAGTCACTCCAAATTTAGTCCCTGCGCCCATGTCTGCCCAGGCGCTCCCAGCCGACGTGGCCAGGAGCACCTCGGACACGACGATGATGGCTACCAGTCCTATTGCACCGTCTGCTGCCAGAAGGCAAGGGGTTGCTGCTACCGTGTAGCAAAGCCGTACTGCATCCGCCAGCACCCAGGAGACATACGGTGACGGTTACCTGAGCGGGCTCCATGCTTGCCGTGGTATGGCGTCTGCACAGGTAACTCAGGAAAAAAGGCGCAAAATGATTGTCTGCCCTTGCTTTCACGGAGGGAGGGAGGGAACGGGGGCCTGACGATATGTACCCAGAACCACCCGTGACAGTGTTTTAGCCCCATCAGAGTGCTCCATTGTGACTGCTCTGGACAGCACTCTTAGATGCCCGATTGTTTGCCGTTGCTCTGACGCAGGGAGGGGCGACTGAGGACACGGCTTACAGGGTTGGCTTCAGGGAGCTAAAATCAACAAAGGGGGTGCCTTTACATCAAGGAGTATTTCAGGCAGGACTTCACGGAGGGTTCCAATAAGAAATGGTGCACCTAAGTTATTGTTCTTATTGGAAAAATGAGGTTAGCCTGGCCTCTGATTGATACATGGCTAGATTTACCTCGCTGCACCTTCTCTGTGAGTGACTGCAGTGTGACCTAGAAGAATGAGTCCCCTGGGTGGGGAGGGGAAGCAAATGAATACAGAACAAATCTGGTCTATTTCTTGTTTTGATCCACTCCATCTATTTTTTACATCTTTGGCTGGCAGCAGATGGTGCAGAAGGACTGCATGCCATCCACATCTCATGGCTGCTCGGCAGAAGATGATACAGTACGACTGCTAGCCATCCTCATCTCTTGCCTGCCCGGCAGAAGATGGTACAGTACGACTGCTAGCAATCCATATCGCCTGCCTGCTCACCATAAGATGGTTCAATAGGACTGACTGCAGGACTAAAGAGAATGACCTGGTCAAGTCACTCTAAATTAAGTCCCTGCGCCCATGTCTGTCCAGGCGCTCCCAGCCGACGTGGCCAGGAGCACCTCGGACATGACGATGACGGCTACCAGTCGTACTGTACCGTCTGCTGCCAGAAGGCAAGGGGTTGCTGCTGCTGTGTAGCAATGCCGTACCGCGTCTGCCAGCACCCAGGAGACATACTGTGACGGTTACCTGAGCGGGCTCCATGCTTGCCGTGGTATGGCATCTGCACAGGTAACACAGGAAAAAAGGCGCGAAACGATTGTCTGCCCTTGCTTTCACGGAGGGAGGGAGGGAACGGGGGCCTGACAGTATGTACCCAGAACCACCCGCAACAATGTTTTAGCCCCATCAGGCATTGGGATCTCAACCCAGAATTCCAATGGGCAGCGGAGACTGCGGGAACTGTGGGATAGCTACCCACAGTGCAACGCTCCGGAAGTCGACTCTAGCCTCGGTACTGTGGAAGCACTCCGCCGAGTTACTGCACTTAATGCACTTAGAGCATTTTCTGTGGGGACACACACACTCGAATATATAAAACCGATTTCTAAAAAAAACGACTTCTATAAATTCGACCTTATTCTGTAGTGTAGACAGAAGAAGGTCCCAAGTAGCAGTGGTGATGCACACTGGAAAGCGAGAGCCCTGAAATTGGCTTAAGGAAGAAGAATGGGGGCAGATGTTTAAGTGTGCACACACGCACACGCACACGGCTAGGCTTGCAGTTCTGCGGGCACATGACTTGAGCTGTGCATACAGGAGCAGCCCGACAATGAAACAGCTCTGGCATGATGGAGGACATAAATTCAATCAGGAAACAAAATTTGCGTTTGAAGCACCCGGGGCTCGGTGCGCAAGCCGGCATTCACGGGCCCAGGCCTATTTGCACATCAAGGACTGCACGCAGAAACAGAGCAGGCATTTAGGATCTAGCCCTGTACAATCAGTGTAAGGTAGCAAAGACTGAATACTATTCAGTATTAGGTGCAAGGGAACTAGCCACTACCCTTCAACTGACAGCAGAGATGGGCCTGAACCAAGACTTCCAGACACCGCTAAACCTTTGAGAAACTCAGCTCCAAATAC
Source organism: Lepidochelys kempii (assembly GCF_965140285.1). Taxonomy (NCBI): domain Eukaryota; kingdom Metazoa; phylum Chordata; order Testudines; family Cheloniidae; genus Lepidochelys; species Lepidochelys kempii. Next base: position 119,104,297 of record NC_136386.1, on the reverse strand, counting down.
TGTGTCGTATGAAGCCATTTATAACTGAGATACTAGATTAATCTGGCCAAATTCTGTCTTCAATGAGACCTGTTAAACCTTTTGATTTTAAATAGGAACTCAGGCTTCCTCAAAAACTCAGCATACCAGCAGACTTTCCTAGTGCTCCTCACCTGAGCAACTTTACAGTGAGGCAGTGGGCCAGATTTTCCCCTGGCGGAGAACAGAATTGCTCCATAATGGAGCCACAATGATTTACACCACCTGCAAATCTGGCCCAGCGAGCATCCCTTCAGCAAACCACTCCAGGCACAATGGAGGAAATACAATTAAGAAAGGAAACAGTTTCCATTTCAAGCATTCAGAGGGTTATGATGAACAGCAAGACACAAAAGCCACCCCACCTAAGTAAACATACAATCCCAGTGACCTTTTATGATCAGATGTAATTGCACAAGGAATCTCTCTTTGACCCCACAAAGCTTTATAAATAATAGATCTTTATAATTCATGTTAAGAGACAGCATTGTGGTTGACGGTGCATGTTTAAGAGTTTGTAGTTCTGCTTGAAAACCCAAAGCTATTTTACTAACATGATCATTAGCATCCCATACCATCATCATTTTCTGGGCAAGTGAAAACCAGGAATAAACCAGGAATAAATGGATCTTTGAGAAAAGCACAGCTGGAGGGGTGGGGGCTCTCCACCAGCATGACAGAATGGGTTACTCCTGAAGTTTTTCCCTCTCAAAACCAGCTCCGCTCCCATAGTGAGGAGAGGAACTATGAATGGACACTATCATAATAATTCAAAGACCCCAGTCAGGATCAGAGCTCCAGCTTGCTGGGTGCTGCATAGACACCTGCCTGGACACTTTAACTGCCATAGAAGAAATGTATATCTGAGCTCCAATTGAAGGCGTTGGTGCCTTTCAGTTTGAGACTTGCAATGTATCTGCAGTGGAGATCATAAGAATTTCAGAGGTCACCCTCTCTGGTTCTTGCATGAAGAGAAGTGTCTGCCTATATTTGAAATAGGAGAACCCTGGAGGAGGCAAATGTTGCATTCAGTGCTGTAGATCACACTACACTACACACACAATTCTCCCCTTGGAGAAGAGATGAGAGAGAGACAGATGTAACCAATGTTGGTCATGTGTTTTAATGCCCTACTGGAAGGTGCTCAGATATTATAGCGTGAAGCTGGTATCAGACCTTATATAGAACAGAATAGACTCACAAGTGAAAGTTCCTGGCTTCAGTGATGTGTACACAGCACTTCTCCTCCAGACACATTAAGCCTTTGGGAGAGTCTCTAAAACTCCATGGCTCAATTGTCACCATTGCAGAGATGACACCAGCTTGATACAGTCTTCTCACTAATGCAATGCAACAAATGCTGCCATGTGGATGACTCAGCTCTTGGAAGAGATAGTCATGCAGATGAGCAAAGCCAAACCCATACAAACTGACACTAGCCTCCATCATGGGCAGCCTACCTCCCTTCACCTGTATAGTTCAGTCTAATAGTGCCGTTAGATTAATTACTGTTCCAAGACACAGGTAACAGCAATGAGAAATGCCTGCTATCCTACTCGGCTGGGACCTACTCCTGTAGGACCATTTGACTGCCCTGGTACCACTTTCTTTTTCCATAAATGGTCAGATGACAAACACCTGTATAAGTAATGTTGCTTCTGTCTGTATTCACACAGGGACAAAGGCCTTTGTGCATGGAAAGAAGTGTTCATCGGTGGCTATTCTATTCTTTGGAAATGAGTGACTTGATTCTTATTTGTCATCTACTCGGGGACAGAAGACTTCAAACAAACACTCTTTCCATTCCATTAGTATCCCTGGAGCATGCTAACAGGAGCTACTGAAGTTAGACATTTTGAAAATCAGCAGGTCCAGATCACTGTGAAAAAAAGATTTGAGGTTTGCGATGAATAGTCAACGGAACATGAGCTCCCAGTGCGACACTGTGTCCAAGAGAGCTACTGTGATCCTGGGATGCATGAACAGGGGAATTTCGAGCAGGAATAGAGAGTTTATTTTCTCTCTGTATTTGGCACTGGTGCGACAACTGCTGGATCCCTGTGTCCAGTTCTGGTGCCCAAAAATCAAGAAGGATGTTGAAAAATTGGAGAGTGTTCAGAGAAGAGCCGTGAGAACAATTAAAGGATTAGACAACATGCTGTATAGTGGCAGACACAAGAAGCTCAATCTATTTATCTTAACAAAGAGAAGGTTCAGGGTGATTTGATCACAGTCTCAGTACCTACCCGGGGAACAAATATTTAATCATGGGATCCTCTGACAGAGAAAGGTCTAACACAGTCCCACAGCTGGAAGTTGAAGCTAGACAAATTCTGACTACAAATAAGGCATCATTTTTAACAGTGAGAGAAATAAACCATTGGAACAATTTATCAAGGGTTATGGTGGATTCTCCACCTCTGATGAGTTTAAAAATCAAGAATGAGTGTTTTTTCTAGAAGATCTGCTCTGGGAATTATTCTGGAGAAGTCCTTCGGCATGTTTTATGCAGGAGGACAGACTAGATAATCATAATGGTCCCTTTTGGCCTTGGAATCCATGAATCTAGAAGAACAAGTGATCAGCAAATCACATGTATCACTTGTACGCAGACAGCATGTGAATCTTCCAGTCCTGTGCAGCTAGGCAGTAAAAAACAAAAACAAAAAACCCCCTTCATTTAAAAAAATAGTATTGTACTGCTTGACAGGTCTGAAGAACTGCTGGTGTCTAGACTCTTGGAAAATGTCCTCTCAATCCACAGCATCCAGTGGGTAGATCAAATAATTAAAACTGATTTCAGAAAACAAAGTCTGGTTGCAAACAGAAAAGAGGCGTAAATTCCTCAGATCAATGATCAGTGTGTTGCCCAGTGCTAAATGTTTTCTGTTTACACCACTGCATCCTCTGCAACGTCAGTAAAGATGCAGATGTTACCCAAGGCGAATAGGCTAGATTAACAGGCAAGAGGTCGTGCTTGGACTACTAAGAAGGAAAATCCATAGATTCAGTAAAAAGCCTCTAGCTAGGAGTGACCAGAGGTTAGTATTAATTAAGTCTTCCTTGAAGGGTGTAAAAGATGGTGCATTTAAGAAAGAAATTGTTTAAATTAAGCAAAATAGTATTCCCAGGTGAGGGTGTCTGCAAGGAAACTCTCAGGATGATAAGTGAGTATAACGAACAAACTACACTCGCGAAGGAGCTGGATGTACAAAAGCAGAGCTCCATGAGAGAAGTTTTCATCAATGATCAGCTACCTCCACCTCCCAGCCCAGGGCACAGCATTCATTGAAGACATTAGTATCATATGACAAGGTACATTAGTACCTTCATGGAGAGAAAATGCCAGGTATTACGGGTCTCTTTAAATCTAACTGAGAAAGGCAGAAGAAGAAGAATCAGTGACTGGAAGTTGAAGCCAGACAAATTCAAAATTGGAAATAAAGGTGCAAGTTTTGAAACAATAAGGGTGACTAGGCACTGGACCAAGGGCGGTGGTGAAGTCTCCATCTCCTGAAGTCTTCATATGAAGACTGGCTGCCTTTCTGGAAGAGATGCCAAACACAAATTATTGAGCTCAATACAGGGGTAGCTGGGTGAAATTTAGTGACCTGTTTCAGAGTAGCAGCCGTGTTAGTCTGTATTCGCAAAAAGAAAAGGAGTACTTGTGGCACCTTAGAGACTAACCAATTTATTTGAGCATAAGCCTGTCTTTGGGGGTGATCCAGCCATCTGCCAGCCCTGGGGCCTCACCGGTGGTGCTAGTCCCCAAAAAGGATCCGGTTCTGTGTGGACTATCGGAAGTTCATTGCCATCACAGTATCTGATGCCTACCCCATGCCCAGGCCTGATGAGCTTGTAGACAAATTGGGAGGAGCTCGATACCTTACCACCATGGATCTTACAAAGGAATACTGGCAAGTGCCGCTGGATGCAGATGCCCGGCTGAAATCGGCCTTTATCACCCCTCTGGGGCTCTATGAGTTCCTGACCCTGCCTTTCCAGGTCCTGAGCAGTTTTCCCTGTGACTCGGAAGGGGGAGCATCTTATCGGCGGATGTGATCCTTTCTGCACCCAGTGGACAGTCAGATTAGTGAGTCCAGCTGTCGGTACAGATGCAGCACCCCTCTGATCTTAGCTTGCTGGGCAGGAGTTATAGGAATATTGACTATGTAACAATTACAGCTGTGTGTGTACTTGGGGAAACACCCACCAGACAGTAGGCAGTCATCCTGAATGAGCATCTAAGGATAATAGAATTCTGAAGATACTAATCTCCTGCCTTCCTGAGGAGTTTCCTGGGATTCTGTATTGACACTGCAAGGTCATGTGATAAGATCACCTGACACAAAACGAAAGGAAAGGAGTACTTGTGGCACCTTAGAGACTAACCAATTTATCTGAGCATGAGCTTTCGTGAGCTACAGCTCACTTCATCGGATGCATACCGTGGAAACTGCAGCAGACTTTATATACACACAGAGATCATAAAACAATACCTCCTCCCACCCCACTGTCCTGCTGGTAATAGCTTATCTAAAGTGATCATCAAGTTGGGCCATTTCCAGCACAAATACTAACCAATTTATTTGAGCATGAGCTTTCGTGAGCTACAGCTCACTTCATCGGATGCATACCGTGGAAACTGCAGCAGACTTTATATACACACAGAGATCTCTGTGTGTATATAAAGTCTGCTGCAGTTTCCACGGTATGCATCCGATGAAGTGAGCTGTAGCTCACAAAAGCTCATGCTCAAATAAATTGGTTAGTCTCTAAGGTGCCACAAGTACTCCTTTTCTTTTTGCGAATACAGACTAACACGGCTGTTACTCTGAAACCTGACACAAAACATCACCTTGGACATGCTGATACTTTTCCTCTGTAGGGAGATGGGGATCAAACAAAGGTTTGCCACCTTAGGTGAATCCTTTTTAAGGCTGGGGAGTGGGTTAATCTGTACTCTCCTCCATTGCATACCCAAGAAGAAAGACTGCTGAAAGTACCTGGCAGGACAAAGGAACTAACCTGAAGGGAAAGGCAAGGGTGAGTCCAGACTGAGATAAGGGTCCAGGCTGTAAGAAGAAATAACTGGAACTCTAAGTTACAGAAACTCTGCAACTTGCCTAAAATAACATGTAGGGTGAGAAATTACTTCTTGAAACTAGTCTCTTTAAGAAACACTGACACTTTTTTGAACATTTCTAAATGGGCCACAATTTATTTGCCTTTGTCACTTTCCAACTGGATTATGCCTCCTTTTCACCTTTCATTTTATCACTGTCTATAATAAAAAAAAGAAAAGGAGTACTTGTGGCACCTTAGAGACTAACCAATTTATTTGAGCATGAGCTTTCGTGAGCTCATAATAAAGACATAGCTATAAGACAAAGACAAAGACAAAGCTATAATAAAGACACTCATTCATTTCAGCCATAAATACAGATATGATGGTTTTATCCCATGGCAATAAATGGTACTTTATTTAAAGGATCAAAAAGATAAACCAGCGTAGTAATTTACCATAATTATAGCAATGAACTGGTATGTAGAATTAGTCCCAGCAGAAATAAAAAGAGGATCAAGAAATTTCCATGGAAATCAGTGAAGTGGAAAGGAACAAGAAAAGATGGAAAATGTGATACTGTCCGTTGCAAGAGTTTCATTTATCTGAGCAGAGAGAACTTGTGGGTGGGAAAGGGAAGCCATGGCTAGGCACAATTCCTGTTTCTTCTCTCAAAAAGCCTACCCGGCTCAGTTGCCTCAGCTTGATGATACAGGCAGAATAAAAGGCAATTAGGAAGCAAAAAACCCACCACATTATCCCATGCTATAATCAGTGTCACTCCGGTGCTGTATGGAGGGAGATTTCAGGGCCTTGCACGTCATTTTCTGATTGAAAGAGAAAATCAATGACATGGAGTCTGGGTGTTTTCGAAGTGCAACTTGTTTATTTACAGGTTTCAGAGTAGCAGCCGGGTTAGTCTGTATCTGCAAAAAGAACAGGAGGACTTGTGGCACCTTACAGACTAACACATTTATCTGAGCATAAGCTTTCGGGAGCTACAGCTCACTTAATCAGATGCCACCTCCTTTGCTTTTTGCGGATACGGACTAACATGGCTGCTACTCTGAAACCGGTCCTTATGAAAAGTGTACCTCCTCCCTTCTCTCACTTTCTTGGAAACTGGCTAAAACATTTCTTTAAATTAAAAGGTGATGGCAATTATAGTACAAGTCATTAACAGCTTGCATGGAATTGTTCTCTGCTGTCGAGAGCTATGTGAAAGAGTGACGCAACATGAAACTTCCTGACATTGGTACTCAGGTGAAAGAACCTCTGCAGCTGTTTCCTGTTGATTGCAGGGTTGCTCGTCGGCATTGCTTATGGGGAATGTATGAGACCTACGTTTCTTCTTTGCAAAATAACTGAAGCATATGATTTTAAACAAATCATGAATTGGCAAATAGACTATTAAAAAAGGTCACAGTCCTGGCCTCCCATTAAAGTGCTCCTATTCAATAGTATTCTGTCGAGGATGATACATTACAAATCAGCTTTGTCAAAGTCAATACCTTCATTCTTTAAATACACTAGGTTTCCATCTCTCTCTATTGCAGGCTTCTGTTTGTTTGTTTGTTTTTTATTATTTTTTATTTTGCACAGCACAGCTTTAGCAAAGGTGGAGGGATCGAATGAAATTTGTTATGTTAACTCATCAAAGGGCAGGCCAGCTCTGTACCCCAGTTGCTTTCTCCAGCCAAGAGCTGCCAAAAAGGTCAGTTTCCTACCACAAGTGGTGGATGGAATTGACTGACTTCTAGAAATCGAAGATGGGGAAAAAAACCAAAACCCCCCAAACCCAACTTTAGACCTTCCTGCTAGCACAGCAAGATTGCTCCCTAAGTTCTCCACTGCTATAACTTGCCCTCTTATAGATGATTAATGAATTGCAACCTCCATTAGTTCCACTAGGACCCTATTATCACACTGTACATACTATGAAATTTTTCCTTCAGTTCACCCTAATTTTCTCATCTTGTATTCACAGGTTTTAAGCGCTGAAGGAACCATTAGATCTTCTAATCTGACCTCCTGTCTAACACAGGCTGTAAACTTTCATCTAGTTACTCCAGTATTGAACTCCATAACTTGTGCTTGACTACAGTATACCTTCCATAGAGGCACTCCCTTGTGATTTAGAGACACCGAGTTAAGTCTCCTTGCACCACTTTAGATAAGCACAGTGTCTTTTCGGGGGCACACAGATTAGCACTATTGTGCAGGTAGGCTACTCAGTGCATAGCATGGCAACCTCCTGGTGTGTATCTTTCATTGCAGCTGACACACAGAGAGATGCACTGAGGCTGATCAGAAAGAGGTGGTTATGGAGATGGGGTTGTTTCCCTCGCAAATACAATTGCAAGATTTAAGGGAACAGTTTCCATGGGAACCAGACACTTAAAAAAAAGTTTGGTGGAAAACCCAAGTTTCCCATTAAAAAAAAACCAGTTGCCGCAACAACAACGAAATGTTGACAGGTCCTATTACCTGACATGGGTGCCCCGTAACACAGGATGTCTGTGTGCCCCCAGCTCTGCAGGAGTGTGCAGAGGGCAGAAAGGCCAGGGCCATGCATGAGGGAGGGGAAGGCACTACACCCCCTGCGGACATGCAATCTATGGATGTGCACATGCACAAGCATGCATGCACACCCCTATACCCAGCACACCACCCAAGCACAGCAGCCATCCACGCAGACAGGGATTAGACCATGAACTTCAGGGACCTGGCAGCGGCACCAGGATCCTAAAGACAGGCAGCCCTGCTGGAGCTGGGGCACGTGTGAAGGCACCAGCCTATGGTGCCCCACCTCAACTCATGTGAGAGGTGAACCCTAATAATCTTCCTCCCTGTACTGTTGAAAAACCCTGTGCTGCTCGGCTACATCACTATGGGGGCCTGTCTTCTGCTGCATGGGGTGGATCCCTGTACATGGAGGGGCTTAAGATCACAGGCTGCACTACAGGTACTGAGCATACTTCCACAGGGTTCAGCACATTCAGCAAGCCCTGAGATCCTTGCAGCAGCGATTTCAAACCCTCAGCCCTCTCCCTTCTCGATGAGCATCCCCTTCAAATATTTGTAGAGGGTGAGGTCGTGATTAGACCTGGATTCCAAAGGCCTTTTCTTTGTTCCCTTGAGACCTTAACTTTCAGAAGGAAGCTAACCGCCACCATTGCATCACCTGGCAAACCCAGGCAGGGAGATGGAACAGGGCACAGTATTAACTGTTAGGAAAGAACATTGCTCTCAGCTTTCATGGGACTACCATGCCAATTGACATGGCAAAATACAAGTGGAAACAACTCTTTGGAAAGGGAGCCTGTAAATTCACCTCCTTGAGAAGAGTCTCCAGCCAGAAGGAAGCAGATCTCCCATAAAGACTGTGCCAACAAGAGTCCAGATGCTCCAAGGGGAGAACAGAAAGTTTAACCCCCCCTCCCCCCCTCAGCTAAACCACCAACAGATTACATACTATGTTATTTTACCATAAGAATATTTCCAGCAACACATTATTGTTAGGGGGCTTATTCCTTCACCCACTTACTTCCCTGGTCCTTCTCGCATGAACAGAGAGCAACAATACCCGAAGTCCAAAGGTGCAAACAATTCGATGTTTATTGGGGTGAACTTCCAGCAAGCATGATTCCAGTTTCCTTCCTTAGTATCCTCGTTCCCAGCTCTGACACCACAGAGCCTCACACCTGTGTCCCTGTTCCCATTCCTGCCCTTAGCCAAACATGATTCCAACTTCCTTACTCCCATTCCCTGTTTCCATTTCCCCCTTTAGCAAAACATGATTCCAATTTTCTTACTCGCATTCCCTGTTCCCATTTCCCCCTTTAGCAAAACATGATTCCAATTTTCTTATCCCCATTCCCTGTTCCCATCTCCCCCTTTAGCAAAACATGATTCCAATTTTCTTACCCCCATTCCCTGTTCCCATCTCCCCCTTTAGCAAAACATGATTCCAATTTTCTTACCCCCATTCCCTGTTCCCATCTCACACACCCACATGCCCATGCCCATGCCCATCCACACCCCCGTCACTTCCTCATTGACTACAGATTATATAGTAAAACTTGAGTTCTGCTTAGCTATACCTTAACCAATCATTTTCCTGAAATTTAACTAACCAATCCTAACATATTGTAACATGATTATGTAACCAATTATATCCCACCACCTCAATTAGTTTACACCCAGCAAAATTAATTATACAGCAGACAGGAACAATCACAGAACCAGACAGAGATTATACAGACAAACAACAGCAAAGTGGGAACTATAATGACAAAACAATACAGAGGTGAGGATTTCACATCCCAGCTATTGATAAGTGAGTTCTTGCCAGACAGGATGCTATCAAACTAAGTTTCCTTTTACATTTTCTAGGCACTTCCCTTTCTCTGGAGGTGATAGGAATACAATCCTGTCCTGATAGTGCCTAACAGCCCAATAGCACCTTATTTCAATGTGACTAGTTTGGAATGTGAGGATGTGACCGTTCGCTTCCCAGCTTATGGCTGCCTCTGCTGCTTAGCCAAAGGACTTAGCCTAAGCACATGGCCTCAGACTGTCACAGTAAGAGAAGGCCCTTACACCAGCAGACAGTGATTTTGATTCTTTCTTTTATACCTCTAGAACTAGCCAAGTGATAAGAATACACCTAAATTCTTAGAGTACAGGCCTTTGCAGACAGGCCTGAATATCTATATCCTAACACTCCACCCCTTTTTTTTTCTTTTTCTTTTGGGATCCTCCTGCCCAGGTATCCCTTAAAAAGCATAGGACATATGGCGACACATTTCCTGATAGGGCCAGGCATCAAGGTGGAAGGTGTCGATATTCCATTTGTCCCACTGCCCCTTGTGTAGTATTGTGCCCTGCACCTTCTCTCATACGGGCATACCACACCTATTCCAATTAGTGTTCCAGACTTCCCATTAGAGTGGGCCTGAGAAGGTTGGGTCCGGGTTGTCTAGAACACTGCAGGGTTTGGAGAGCTTATTACATTCCTAATAGGTTATCTCCCTATGCAACGTAACACAAGTACAGTTAACAATACAAAATCCACAGCAACACTGAGTTCTGACCACTGCAGTATGGTCCAACATCCGAGACACCCCCAAAATACTGCCTCTCCTCCTTCGATGGGGTCACGATCTTGTGTCCAGTTGCTGGCAGTTGCAACAAGCTGCTCCTTCAAGTTTTGTATGCTTTTGTCCATATCACAAGTCCATTGAATGTTCACAGAGAAATGGGATATTGTCCAAACCAGCTTGACCACTTGGTATGGAATCAGGCAGTAAGCCCTGGCTTATTCACAGCAATAAGATTCACAGATCCATTTGTGCACCAAAGTCCATATAGCAGCATGTAGATGGGTGTAGTTTGGTTATGGGCTGGTGTAATTGTGTCCCCAGTAATATGTACATTCCCAGCAAAACACCTTATACACAGTACACCCAATTGTCCACCCCTTGCATAGGCCATTGATCCCGCTCCTCTATAGTCATAGGAGAGGGGCACATCCAAACATCTTCTATTGATTTACACTATTTTACACACACCTCCATTAATTCCCAGTGAGCTCCTCCCCTTTTCATTATTTCCATAGGGCTTGTGGGGGCCACCTTAGTTGCCATTCCATTTCCAGGTATCACGGTAGCTATTACACAGGTGCTGGCCTCCTAGTTGAGAATTTGCATTCCCATACACATCTTCCCCCCAAAGGCCAGCCTTTGGAAGCCATCCCCCACCCACATCATGAGGTTTTCTGTTCATTAAAACACAACAATGCTAGCAACAAGACAAACACCACAGACAAACAACACAAAACATAGATCCATGGTATTCTGGGTTATTTTTCCCGCTGGCGCCAGCTTGCTTGTAGAGTGTCTGAAAAACAAAAGAAACAATTTCCTTCCCCATGGTGGGGACAGATTATTGCTTAATAATAATACCACTTTCTTTTACAAATGTCCTTGCTACTTGCAGGAAAAACAGAAGAATTACCTCCAGACTGTCCTTATTTTGTTCTATAGTCAGGCTAGTGAATTACCTCACTCACTGGTCATTTATGAAATTTATGAGATGGTGTACCTCAGTTTCCCCTCTTGTACAACAGACCAAGTTTGCAATAGTTTCTCTGCTGTACCAAGCTTTAAGTTTATTCTCAGGTAATAGCTGAGACACAGCTTCAGATTTTAGCACTGTACACACACACACACACACACCCCCCTTAAGGTTAACCTGTCCCCCTTATTTTCAGGCTTGACTTGTTTTTTTCACCTCCCTTTCCTGAAGGGCCATAATCTGAGTCTTCTAGTAGCTTGTTTGCTGACCAGATGTATTTGTTATTTGCAGCTCCTTTGTGCCCATCAGCTAGGTAATTTGCATTTACACACAGAGGCTTACTAGCTTGCTTTTGGATCCAAAGCTGTTAGCAGCTCAGACACTGTCTTAAAAGGGAAGCATTTTACTTCCACCAGAGTTCTGATTACTTTCCACTTTCATCTCCTGCTCCAAAACACAGCGATCTGAAAAAGAAAGCACAACCTATTGTGGCTCCTTTTGGAGCCCTATTAGGATTTTAATGAAGTACCATGTTTTATTTGCATTTCTTTTACTCCTTTTCCAATATACACTGCACATGTCCTGGGAAAATGCAAATTCCTTCCATATAGTTTAACCTCCATAACATCATATTAGCCAAATTAATTTTACACAAGGTATAACTGCCTCCCCCATGCCTACAGAGTTTTCATGCAGAACCCACCAAAGCAACAATCTGATCCCCCAGAGCAATCCCAAGGCTCAGTGTTCCCATCATTCCTCCCCTTTTCCTTTTCTTTTACCTGTGCACACACACACACAAAATTCTGTTTTGCCTAACATCCCTTGCACTGTAATTACTCTTTTTACACAACTGTACCCCGATTACACTTCCATCTTGTACAACTAGACACAACTAGGGGCAGCCAAGTTAAGTTCCAAAAGAAACCTCTTCCATCCTTTAGTGATTTTGATTACATTACCCAATAGTCAAATAATTTTGCTCAGATTCTCTCTCTGCCTGCTGCCTGCAGCAGTCCCCTATAGACCATTTCTGTGGGAAAAGGGCCCATTTTCCCTCAGAATAGCCATAAAGGCTTCTGGGGACAGAAGCGTAGTGGTGATAGTAGCCACTCTACCTGACCCCCTTGGAAAATTTAATGACCAAGCTTCCATCCAATGTGACTGCACAGAGTTGCACATACAGTTACATTTATATAACTGGGTTTTATCATTAAACAAAAACTTCCTTCTTGACATCTCACATAAGTATCCAAAGTACCCTCCATTAAAACTTCAGAAAAACAAAAGAGTGTGGAAAGGCAAGTTGCACTTTGAAACTTTTATTTTTTTTTTCCTCTACTCCCCCAGGACCAAGTCTCAGATCCAGTCTCTAAAGGTGGTCTGTTAACTCTGCTTTTGACCTTAAACCCTTTTGTGCCAAATCATCTTTCACTACCCCTAACTAATTTACAACCCTTCAGCAGCCCTTGCTGAAGCAGCACCAAACTTGAAAGATTACTGGCAGCTTCCCATAATGCTGCCCTTACTTCAAACCTCTCAAGCAGACTGAAGTGCCTCTTTTCCCTGGGAGGCATTCAGTCCCCATGGGCAGGGACCTTCTTCCCCTACCCATATACCAAGGAGGGTGGGCTCCTCAGCCACCCCCCATACCTCTGGGTCCCCTAACACTTCCTCCATTTCCTTTTTAATCTTATCCCAGGTTGCCCCCTGTACCTGGTATGGGCCCTGGTCCTCCCTTATCCATTTATCCAAAAAATCCTTTACCCTGGCTTGCCAGAACCCGCAACTACCATCACGAGAGTTCGCGATACCCCCTCCAAGCAGCTGCGCGGACTGTTGGGGAGGGGGACTTACAGGCTGCCACTCACCTATCCAATGCGATGCATCCGAGTCACTGGCACCAAGATGTTAGGGGGCTTATTCCTTCACCCACTTACTTCCCTGGTCCTTCTCGCATGAACAGAGAGCAACAATACCTGAAGTCCAAAGGTGCAAACAATTCGATGTTTATTGGGGTGAACTTCCAGCAAGCATGATTCCAGTTTCCTTCCTTAGTATCCTCCTTCCCAGCTCTGACACCACAGAGCCTTACACCTGTGTCCCTGTTCCCATTCCTACCCTTAGCCAAACATGATTCCAACTTCCTTACTCCCATTCCCTGTTCCCATTTCCCCCTTTAGCAAAACATGATTCCAATTTTCTTACCCCCATTCCCTGTTCCCATCTCACACACCCACATGCCCATGCCCATCCACACCCCCGTCACTTCCTCATTGACTACAGATTATATAGTAAAACTTGAGTTCTGCTTAGCTATACCTTAACCAATCATTTTCCTGAAATTTAACTAACCAATCCTAACATATTGTAACATGATTATGTAACCAATTATATCCCACCACCTCAATTAGTTTACACCCAGCAAAATTAATTATACAGCAGACAGGAACAATCACAGAACCAGACAGAGATTATACAGACAAACAACAGCAAAGTGGGAACTATAATGACAAAACAATACAGAGGTGAGGATTTCACATCCCAGCTATTGATAAGTGAGTTCTTGCCAGACAGGAGGCTATCAAACTAAGTTTCCTTTTACATTTTCTAGGCACTTCCCTTTCTCTGGAGGTGATAGGAACACAATCCTGTCCTGATAGTGCCTAACAGCCCAATAGCACCTTATTTCAATGTGACTAGTTTGGAATGTGAGGATGTGACTGTTTGCTTCCCAGCTTATGGCTGCCTCTGCTGCTTAGCCAAAGGCCTTAGCCTAAGAACAGGGCCTCAGACTGTCACAGTAAGAGAAGGCCCTTACACCAGCAGACAGTGATTTTGATTCTTTCTTTTATACCTCTATCACTAGCCAAGTGATAGGAATACACCTAAATTCTTAGAGTACAGGCCTTTGCAGACAGGCCTGACTATCTATACCCTAACAATTATGAAAGCGTGTAATACACTGAACTCAGGAGTTATGATGAGATATGGATACAGGTTAAACGGATGTATGTGTAGCTATAGGAAATTGAATTGTACTATGGTTTGACTTCAGCATCATCTCATAACAAAGCAGTGAAGCAATCAGGCAGAGAGGGGCGACCTGCTCAATCAGAGGAGCCTGATTTCAGGCACATAGCAGTTATCCAGCCCAGGAAATCGAATCAAAGCGAATGGGAACAGCTTGAAACTGACAAGAAACCCCATCTTTTAAAACTAAGGAAGAAGGGAGTTTTCCTCACTTGGAATATCTATGGGGACTGAAAGGAGGAATATATCCTGCAAACCCTTTTAAAATGGAAGGGGTTTGAACTGAAGATCATCCAAAACTTGGGGGACAATCTAGAGACAGGAAGCTGTCTGGGAACACTGGACCCCCCGCCTCTTAGCCGGGGCAGGAGTCTGATGGGAAGCTGTTATAAAAGACAATATGTAACTCTTCTTAGAAAAGGAATTTTAGCTAATGTGAAAGCATAAAGCCTGAGGTTACGTCTTCTTGGTTATTTTCTTTGCAACTTGCATATGTTTGTTTCCCCTTACTGTGGCTTTCCTATTACATAAACATTGTTTATCTTTAGCCCAAGCAAGTCTCTGATGGGCAAACTGTGTGACGTGCGTATACTGAAGTAAGGCGGTAACTGGGAGGGGAGGCTGGTTTCATGCCTTCGGGCATGACAAACTAGAGAAGAACAGTCCAAGTGTCGGGTATTTCAGAAATTGGGGAAGATGTATTTGGGGAGACCTGGGAATGAAAGGGCCTTTGGCATCACCCTGCAAAGTGTAACTAGGCTGGTAAGAGCCAGGGGGAGAACTTATGCTTGTGGGCAGGCTACTGGCATCAGGGAAATGTACCATAGCTGCACAGAACAAAGGCCCCCAATGTTAAAGAGCAGGCAGAGACAGAACCCATTACCAGTCTGGGTGGACCCCACAGTGTCACAAGGATTCCCAGCTAGGAGCATCCCCTCTCTTCCCCACTTTTTGGAAGGAAGTGGATAGGAGTCCTGACTGTCCCATCAGACATTTTGAAAACAAACCCCCTCCCCCGATCCCAAGAAGCAGTTGGACTTGTGTGAAAACAGCTGTTTGGCAGGTGAAGAGAACAGCAGGAATGTGTGGGCCTTGGAAATTTTGCTTAATTCCCCTTGTGGGCAAGAAAGTAAAAAGCAGTTCTCTTTCTGACTGCAGTTCCTCTGGCCATTTGTTTCATAGCAGGGCCTGTGGGGTGGAACAGCACCACAAGAGAAATGAAGTTTTTTCAGTATGGAGAGACACTATTTTTTCCTGTTGGAAATTCATACACTTTTTGATGACGTTTGATACAGTTGCCCAGGAAATAGTTGGATTAAGCTTTTCTAGAATTCCTGTCTCCCTCCCCGCAAAAGAGTGACTGTCAAAATTTTCCCCGGAAATTAGCAACATTGCACTTGAGTGGATTTAAAAATCCTTAGTGGAGGTTGGGGGGGAGAGGACCCTCTCCACAGTTTTCACTCATTGTGGACTTGATTCTTCCAGCCTCACACTGAGCAGTGCTCTATTCTGCAAATAGCCCTGCTGGTTTCAATGCAGCAAGGTACCACTGAGCGTGCCTGACAGAAGCAGACACAAATATCCATTCCCACAACTCCCATATTGTCCTTCCATGCAAGTAACAGAACAATGCCAGGAAATAATGCTTTTCACAGGAGAGTGGGGGACAATTCATAGAATCATAGAATATCAGGGTTGGAAGCGTCCTCAGGAGGTCATCTAGTCCAACCTCCTGCTTTGAGCAGGACCTAGCCCCAACTAAATTGTGTTAACACTCAGACCCACCATGGTGTCAAAACAAAAGCACCCCCCACAAAAAAAAAATTGCCCTTCGTGGTGGCCAACTTTATTTTTAATTTCTCATGCTAGAGGTTGGATTGAGTTGAAATTCTCCTTGTCATTTCAGTTGAAAGAGATGTTCTTCCCATCTTAAATAGGGCCACTAAGAATTCTTTAAATGAAGTGGTTTCTACTGAAAAGCCATCTTTTAAAAAGACACATTGTGGAACAACCCCTCCCCCCCAACTGTTCACTTTTTCAAAATTTTGATTTTGGCATCATTTTTATCAAAAGCAAAATGTCCCATTTACCAAAATCTCAGCTTTTGATGAATATTTTTTTATTATTATTTTCAACCACAAAATGTTTATCAAAAATAGTTTTCAACCCCCCAAACTGAAGTGGTTCTCCTTCAAACCAGGGGAAACTGAAACAATTTTTAATTTTTCTCTTTTTATTACTATTTTTTGTCATACAGGGGAGCCTAGATGCCCCAAATCATGGACCACAAGGCCATGGTGGTAGGTGCTGTACAAACGCAGGACGAAGAGCAGTGCCTGCTCCAAAGAGATTGCAATCTCTTTTGTAAGCCAGCTCTGATCTTAAAGTATTCCTTAGTGTTGATATGAGCCAGTGGAAAGGGGTGAACATTCCATCCAAGTTAGCCTGCACTTCAGTGGTGGTGGTATGGAAAATAACATAGCCGTAAACTTGGAAGTGCCATATTCTATTTATACCCTTCACAATTTCAGTGAAGATCACTGTGATTGCGTGAGTTGATCTGGCTCAGAATTTGTGAAGTACTTTGGAAAGACAGCTTAGGGACGCAAGCTGCTCTATTATAAATGTATTATATGGATATATGATGTACTGGCAATATGTACTATAGGAATGAAGGAATGGCCCCGCACAAATGAAAGACAAAAGGAGCTCCATTTGCCGTTTCTAGTGTTGCTTTATTGTTCTGTAGAAAACCTGAGGGTCTTTACTTCTTAACAGTAGTCTAATGAATTTAATGCAGTGCTATAGCAACCAGTTCACAGTGTAATGAATCTTAGAGCAAAACCTCACTAAGATGATATCTTGATGCTAAATCATTTTAACCCACTTTGATGAAGCAGCTGGCCCCGCTGGTGCAGTGCTTTTGCTGGGTGGCTTCAGGAGACAGCTGGGCTAGCATCAACTCATGGTTAGAGCTCTCGCTGCAACAGAATTAAAATCCAGGCAAGCTGTCTGAAATGTTTGAGACTTCCAAGCGTGCCTGGATTTTAAGAGTGTCTCAGAGCACTGGGTTTAAATCCACATCCCAAAGGCAAACAATGCGAAAAGCGGCTGAATTACCTCTGGTCCCTTTGCAGTATATGTAACACGCTGTATCTACAAGCGAATCCCTAATGTCTTTCCATTTGTGCATGGATCCAGGTGGTATATTCAACCTGCATCATGCTCAAGAATGCGCTCTTCAGCAATTAATAATCCACCGCAGCGGTCAATTTAATTTGTGGACATCATTCCCCACGGAGAAATCTGAATCCTAGCACTTCTCTGCACTCGTCCCTTCATTATAAATCTCTTTTGCACACACTCTAAACAAGTCCTTGTGGGATCATCCTGTTGCTTTGATATATCAGACAATCAGAGCTGCTTCACTAGACGGCAGTTTATAGTGTGAGCTATGTAACAGATGAGGATTTTTGACAGATTAAAAGATACTTTGTAGCAAAAAAGACAAAATTTGTCTGAGGAAACAGAGAGTGTTGGAAACAGATTGGATTAATGAGCACTGCTAGGTGACTAGTGTAAGAAAAACTCAGCAAATGTTTACCTGAAGTGTTAAATGAATTCACATCCTGACCCTTTGGGACAATTTCCATGAAGATTTGAGTTTCTCTGGCAGGCAAGTTTCACACAAAAACCAAACATTTGCACGAGAACCGCTTGCACATTCATCCAGTCAGTGGGCAGATGCAATACCACGTGACTTACATTGTCCGACCAATCACAACTGCTGACTGAAGCTCAAACACCAAGATTTCTTTGCGATCCAGCCATTTAAAATGATTCCCCAAATGGTCTGAGTTTGGAATGACGCATATGTCTGAGGAAATCTCCACAAACAGAAAAAGGGACTAAGTTCATCAGCTTATTCTGCTCAGTTCTCATAGGTCGGTTCTAAACAGCTGCATAAATTTTATGCTGTGTTTCTCCACAGGGGTGAGTTTTACCCAAGAGTAAAACAGGCAAGATCTTTCCACCAGCACCCCAATCTTCCATCTAGAGATCTTCCACTGCTGTAACATCAAATCCTCCCACTCCACCCAGAACCAGCCTCCTGACTGCTATCCTTTACCTTTTGGATACCTTTGAGGCAGGGAGACTTTGTAGGTTTGCAGATTCATCACCGGTGTGACCAGGTGCCTGGGATAGACCACACTGATAATGCCACACTCGAGGCAGGCTGCACGAAATAGGGCAGACAATCCCCAAAGCTGGTGATTTACTCTATAATTAGATCCACCAAATCAGTAAGGCAAGAGCTTCTGCAGTATCACACTGGTTAACCGGATACCAAACACTGTCCCCGTTAGGCATCCCAGCCCTTGGCTCCCACCCAGCAACCAAGGCTAATATAGTGGGAGATTACTGAAAACCCATTTCACCATATGTGAGGTTCTTTCTAATCCCAAAGGACCAGACATATATCCCCAGCTCAATATGAATCTCAGCTCTTACCCAAATACCCACTGTTAGGCAATCCTTAGTAAACCAACTAAAGATTTATTAATGAAAGAAAAGAAGGGAGTTATAAATGATTAATAGCTCATATACATACATATGATTGCAAAGTCCTTATATCAGGTTTGCAGCCGTGATGCTACAGACGGTTGGCTTGTACTGTCTCTCTATTAACTTCCAAAAGATTGGAGGGTCCTTGATCCTTAGTTCAAGATGCAACTTGTAAACCTACAGTCCAAAGAATTAGAGCAGGAAAGAGGCAACGGGGAGTGGGAGAGAGAGAGGGACCCGCTGTGAGAGCGGAGTGTCTTTGATAGGCCATCAACACACAGCTGTCTAGCCCTCGTGTTAATCCTTTCTGACGGGTGTCACCCAGGAATACAACCCATGTTCACGGTACAAGTACATAGCCAATATTCATAACTTCAGATGCAAAGATGATGCATGCATATAAACATGTTCATCACAGGTAGAAAATCATAACTTTTCCACTGACTCCACACATGACATGCTTTGTACAAGATTTGTTGCAATTGTATAACACTGGTAGCAACAATGACACAAATGGTCATCTTTCTTCTACACAGCGTCACAGCAGGATCAGGGCCTTATATTGTAAGCGCCTCAAGACAAGGAGATCCAGCATCCCAGATAGTCTGTAAAACAACCGGCCTACTAGTGGTGCCACATAAAACACATAAGCTGCAATTTAGAGGGACACCAGGAACCTGAAGACTGGTCAGTTTCAGAGTGTGAGTTTAAGAGTAGCTTCAGGTCCTACAATGGCCATCAAGACAGAAACCGAGGGCTTGTCTACACAGCATGTTGGTCTGCACTAGAGGGGGGTAAATTCTAGTGCACGCTAGTGTGTTGTGCACTAACTGGCTCACAGGGACCCTGCTGGTGCACCCTAAGAGTTACCTAGCTCATTCAAGTTGTACTGTTCGAAACGGGGCTTCATTAATGAGCTCTAAGGAACTTTCGGTGCATGCCAGCAGGGTCCATATGGGCCAGTTAGTGCAAAGCACACTAGTGCGCACTAGAATTCACACCCTTCTAGTACAAACGTACGCACCGTGCGGACAAGCCCATGATGGCCACAGAGAGAACGGACTCCCTATGTCACCTCTGGGTTAGGGCCGATGCACTTGGCAGCAAGGAGAAGCTTGAGCTGTCACTCCCTGCGCTGCACCTTTTCTGTGGGCAAACAGAGGACTTCTGCATTCGGAGCTGTCAAGCTTTTCAGGAACCTTATCGTGCACTTACAACTGGGCACTTGGAAGCTGCGGGGTGAAAAGATGAAAACATACAGGGCCAAATTCTATTGTCAGCGGCATGGGACATCACAAATAATCCCTCTACTCATGGTATGTGTGCCAAAGGTTTGAGGATGCTCCTCCAAGCACCGTTTGCCATCTTTTTGCCTGCTTAAAGAGCTAAACCTCCACAAAAAAAAATTCTACTCTCAAACCATCAATTTCCCTTCTGCACCTGGACGAGGCAAATTTCCAGTTAGCCAGATTCCCCTTTGTTGCTAGTCACCTATGCATGCTGAAAAGCACTAGCGGGTGTAGCGTTTCTGTTGGTAGCAATGTCCTTATTAGCCTTGGGCTGCAACCTGTTACCCAGAATGTATGAGCACTGTGCAGAAATGCCCTATATATGGAGAACCATAAACTCCCTAGAGAGCATCTAGGTTTTCTGCATAGGGCTGTAGGTTGATTAGCTTTCTTAGATGTTCTGTCTGCAGGGCCATGAAGTTGTATAGACAAGAATTTTTCTATCCCTGCCTCAGAATCTCCCACCTAGGGATCCAGGCTCTATTTTGGCCTAGCTTCCTACTTAAAGCTGAAATCAAGAGCCAAGGAATGCTCTACAATCTAAACTCTTCCCACAGACAGTCTAAGATGGCAACTGCTGTACCTGACTGCCCAGCTCTGGCTACCTTTGCCACTTCTGGATGCTTCTTACTCATCAGCTCTCTTCTAACCAATACAGATTCCCCATTACCACCCTCCTCCACAACTACTATTCTTTATCTTTGTGCAGTGGCCTCTTTTTATATTCTTCAGAGGGATCCTGATTGGATCTCCCTACTAGCCATGTGACATTTCTCATATCGTTTAGCCTATATTTGTCTGTGTTCAGTGTACGGGATCCCAGCACCCACGGAAAGTAGATTCTGCAACACGGGGGGAAATTCTGAAATACACCAAGATACCTTTAAAAAAAAAACATTTGGAAGGCCAGCATGAGGGATCCAAATAGAAGCTGGAGGAGTGTTGGGTATTCACCTTTTGTGCCTCATGGCTCCATTCTCCACTGCCCTGCACCTGGAGTCATCATGAATGCAGAGAGGGTGTAGGATGCAATCAGCAGCATCCAGACCCAAATTTGGTGGCTTGAGCCAGGGTGGTCTAAAATGAAAGTGCCGAGCTCCCATTCACGGAGGGCAGCTGTGAACTGTGGTGAACTGAACTCAGGGCTGGAGATCAGGGAATCTTGTAGTGCAATAGTGCCCAGAGACCCTGAAACAGCAGCTCACCTCTCCCTATCATGGAAAGACATCCGCTGCCTCAGTTTCCCCACGGTACCATGGGCATTTGGTGGACTTGAGGGTTAGCCCTTGGGCCAAACATCAGTAAGAGTCCTCCCTTATGGCAAACAGCCCACTAAACAACAGCCTTTCTGCTCCCTTTCTGACCTCATGCCTCCTTTCCCAGCCCTCCGCAGCTCAGTAGCCCTTGGCTACTATTGACAGGGGTGTCAGCTTACCCTCCTCTAACAGGGGCAGCTGAGAAGAGAAGGAGCCTCCCTCTACCCCAGATACCCCAAAGCTGTGAGGTACCTGCCTCTTTCACTAAAATCCCCACCCTACTTCAGTCTTCCCTGGGCCACTTCCTACACAGGCCATCTCCTCCTAGACCTCTCTAGCCAGGCTCTTTTCAGGCTTCATCTCCATGGAGAAGCCTCTGGCAAGTTCCTCCAGCCAATGCCTCTGCTCAGTGGAAGAACCTGTCAAGCAGACGGCGGCCCCTCTGGCTAAGATCTGCTGCCTCTTGAGCACTAGCTGAATCATGTGATTCCCCAGTCATGTGACTCTTCCCAGTCCCTGTCTAAAAATGGCAAATGATCACTTAACGACTCTGCTCCCTGTGTGTCTCCGAGACAAATCTTCTCATGGTCCTGTTAGCTCTGCAGAGCCAACGCAGCTCAGGGTGGGAGCTGGATTCTATCACGCCAACAATACAGTGCAGCCAAGGTTTCATTATCAAATCTATCTCAGATACTTATATGGCCCCCATTACTGTGATACCTGAGCCCCTCACAATCTTCAACGTACTCATCCTCACAACACCTCTGTGAGGCAGGGCAGTGCTGTTAACCCCATTTTTGTACATATGGGGAAACTGAGGCACGGGATGGCAAAGTGACTTGCTCAAAGTCACACAGGGAGTTGGGCAGAGAATTCAACACATGTCTCAACTGCTAAGCTAGCAAGCACCCAGCTTGATTTTCAGCTTTACAGTTAGTTAGAAACACCATCTGCTTTTAACTTGAAAAGCAGAGCCATTTTGCTCTGGGAGCCACTGATAATTGGTAAGTCTGAGACCCTGAAACTTGCCCTACAATGGTATTTTAATGGTGATGGGTCAGGTCAGGTGTTTACAGGACAGGTGAGATCCTCTTTTCCCCATCCCTCTTTCCTGCTACCTTGCACTGCTCAGACAGTGCAGTGCAGCCATAAAGTTGTTCTAAGGTGGCATCTGGGGATTCCCTCTCCTCCAGCCACTTCTCCTGGCTACTACCTGGCATAGGCAGCATGTTGGTGGCTCTCTGGGGACTGCACAGGCATGGCCAGAATACCTTGCAATCCAGTATTCCCTGTCTGGTATAACATTTATAGGGGACTCTTGCAGCTTACAGCAGCCTTGAGGTTGCTCTATATTGTGGCTCCCAGCTGGCTCCAGAATTGGATCCCCTCATCTTGTACCCCAAGGGCAGCTCAGTGGGATCCAAAGTTCAGCTTAGAAAGTGAATTTCCCCAAGTGTGGGGGCAGATCCATTGTTTTGGTTCAGGCCCATCAGCAAAAAGATTCATATACTCTTCCCCTTCTCTGGGCAGATTCGCCCTCTCTGCTCCTGCCTTCTGTGCACCTCCCATTTACATTGCTCGTCTTTGCAATCACCTCCCTCCAGTGATTTCCTGGTGTGTGAAATCACCTCCCTCCAGTGATTTCCTGGTGTGTGTTCTGAGCAATTTATTTGGAAGCAGGCAATGTGCTGGGAGAGACGCAAAGAGAAAGCAAAGTACTAAATTAGCTGCTGAGGGAGTGGAAGTGATGTTTGTTAAAATTCCACCGCATCTCCCAGGCTGGTGGGTGGGAAGTCACAGTCCCTCCAGCGTGGTCCTGCCTGCTCCACTCTTTGGAGAAACAATTATAAAATGCAAATATTTGTAGAGCATGTTGGCATCTTGTAATCTTCAATATTATTTCCAAGACACGAGTTACATGGGAGAAACAAAGTCTAATAAGCCTTTTTCTTATTAGCCAGCTGCTGCGGTTCAAATAGGATGGCGTGGGAAGAGGTGGAGGAGGGGGGAGGACTGAAGTGGGAACTACTTCCCCGGAGCCAAAGTACATTCAGCAAGAGTAGAGCTAGATGCAATGCATGCGCTTCTTATTTGCTTTTCTTAATTGACAAACAAGGTGATGGCTCTTTTATTCTCCCACAGCCAGAGCTCCGAGGGCAACGACAACATCCGGACTGAAGGTAGGTGTTAGGATATAGATATTCAGGCCTGTCGGTAAAGGCCTGTACTCTAAGAATTTAGATGTATTCTTATCACTTGGCTAGTTCCAGAGGTATAAAAGAAAGAATCAAAATCACTGTCTGACAGTGTAAGGGCCTTCTCCTACTGCACTCTCAGCAAATTTGCTGCACTCTCAGCAAATTTGCAGATGATACTAAACTGGGAGGAGTGGTAGATACGCTGGAGGGGAAGGATAGGGTACAGAAGGACCTAGACAAATTAGAGGATTGGGCCAAAAGAAATCTGATGAGGTTCAATAAGGATAAGTGCAGGGTCCTGCACTTAGGACGGAAGAACCCAATGCACAGCTACAGACTAGGGACCGAATGGCTAGGCAGCAGTTCTGCGGAAAAGGACCTAGCGGTGACAGTGGACGAGAAGCTGGATATGAGTCAGCAGTGTGCCCTTGTTGCCAAGAAGGCCAATGGCATTTTGGGATGTATAAGTAGGGGCATAGCGAGCAGATCGAGGGACGTGATCATTCCCCTCTATTCAACATTGGTGAGGCCTCATCTGGAGTACTGTGTCCAGTTTTGGGCCCCACACTTCAAGAAGGATGTGGATAAATTGGAGACAGTCCAGCGAAGGGCAACAAAAATGATTAGGGGACTGGAACACATGAGTTATGAGGAGAGGCTGAGGGAGCTGGGATTGTTTAGCCTGCAGAAGAGAAGAATGAGGGGGGATTTGATAGCTGCTTTCAACTACCTGAAAGGGGGTTCCAAAGAGGATGGCTCTAGACTGTTCTCAATGGTAGCAGATGACAGAACGAGGAGTAATGGTCTCAAGTTGCAGTGGGGGAGGTTTAGATTGGATATTAGGAAAAACTTTTTCACTAAGAGGGTGGTGAAACACTGGAATGCGTTACCTAGGGAGGTGGTAGAATCTCCTTCCTTAGAGGTTTTTAAGGTCAGGCTTGACAAAGCCCTGGCTGGGATGATTTAACTGGGAATTGGTCCTGCTTCGAGCAGGGGGTTGGACTAGATGACCTTCTGGGGTCCCTTCCAACCCTGATATTCTATGATTCTATGATTCTATGATACTGTGACAGTCTGAGGCCCTGTTCTTAGGCTAAGGCCTCTGGCTAAGCAGCAGAGGCAGCCATAAGCTGGGAAGCGACCGGTCACCTCCTCACATTCCAAACTAGCCACATTGAAAGAAGGTGCTATTGGGCTGTTAGGAATACAATCCTGTCCTGATAGTGCCTATCACCTCCGGAGAAAGGGAAGTGCCTAGAAAATGTAAAAGGAAACTCAGTTGATAGCCTCCTGTCTGGCAAGAACTCACTTATCAATAGCTGGGATGTGAAATCCTCACCTCTGTATTGTTTTGTCATTATAGTTCCCACTTTGCTATTGTTTGTCTGTATAATCTCTGTCTGGGTCTGTAATTGTTTCTGTCTGCTGTATAATTAATTTTGCTGGGTGTAAACTAATTCAGATGGTGGGATATAATTGGTTACATAATCATGTTACAATATGTTATGATTGGTTAGTTAAATTTCAGGACAATGATTGGTTACAGTATAGCTAAGCGGAACTCAAGTTTTACTACATAGTCTGCAGTCAATCAGGAAGTGAGGGGGTGGGCGTGTGGGTGGGGGAGATGGGAACAGGGAATGGGGGTAAGGAAATTGGAATCATGTTTTGCTAAGGGGGGAACAGGAACAGGGACACAGGTGTAAGGCTCTGTGGTGTCAGAGCTGGGAAGGAGGATACTAAGGAAGGAAACTGGAATCATGCTTGCTGGAAGTTCACCCCAATAAACATCGAATTGTTTGCACCTTTGGACTTTGCGTATTGTTGCTCTCTGTTCATGCGAGAAGGACCAGGGAAGTAAGTGGGTGAAGGAATAAGCCCCTTAACAGTAGGCTTGTTTCATTGGAGGGAGTGTGGTCCAATGGTCAGAGGCGTGGAGTGAGTCAGGACTCCTGCCTTTCATTCCCTGCTTGCCGTATGTCCAGGAGCAACTCATGCTTAACACCCGTGGGGTAGGGAAATCCACAAAGTCTATAGGGATGTGTAGTGGCTCCTATGTGCCCCCAGCTTCCTGCTCTTCAGTGTAGGGAATGGGGATGGAAAGCTGATAGTTGGAGGTGATCCTCCACTACCAGTACAATCCCTTCCTGCACTGGAGTGACTCTGGATTTACATCAGTGCAAATGAGATTTAAAAAGTGCCCCATTAATTTTATCTTGTTTGAATGTTTTACTTAATAGCTGCTATAGGACCAGTGGGGCTGTGAGGCAAATCCTCAGTGGGTGTAAATTGGTGGCACTCCATCTCTTTCTCCCTGCAGCCCCCAAATAGGAACCGCACAGGCAGGGAAAGTTTCCTGACACTGTCTCAGCAGCGTATCTCAAAGCTGCCCAAGATGGACCTCATTCTCAAGCCGTGTATGGCCGTGCTGCCCACATTGCCAACCAGGGGGCCAGTGAACATCAGTAATGTTTGCTGGGATCCTCTTCTAGACCCCACAGAGGAAAAGCTCCCACTGACTTCAGTGAACTTTGGATCAGGTCCTAGAGACTGCCTGGAAGCTGCGAATATATAGCCCATCAAAGAGTCATCCCATGGCAAAGCTCATTGTCACAAACAATCAGATGGCACATGTACAGGGGAGCCAGTGGTAAAAGACCCCCAAGCCCATTATTAATCTCCAGTGGTAACACCCGATAAAAAAAGAGCAAAGTCAGGACAGTGAAAATTTCAGGGGTAATGAAGAAGACGGTCCTGGACTAGTTTATTTAGCACCTCTGCCTGTTTGATGTACACCACAAACCATGCAGCATATCAACCAGCCAGGAATACTCCAGATATAACATGCAATAAACAAGAATTTATTAAGAGGAATGACTACATCAGGCAGAAAAAAAAAAACCCAACCCTGCAGGGATGGGATGGTGGCTTCGTTTTACGGCAAGGCACTCATCCAGTCCCTGAGTGGGCAAGATGAAGCTTAAGACTCAGCCATTTATCCTCTTGATGGGACAGTATTTTTACCTTGTAAAGCTGTATCATGCTAATGTTATTGCTGGTGCACCACCAGGGTTTACGACTTGCTACTTAATTTCCTTTTTTGTTAATGCTGATGTTGCTGTTCCCCAGCTCCGTGGTTAGGATCCCACTAAAATCCCATGGACAAAGGATGGTTTTGTGGTTAAGGCTCTGGATTTTGCCACAGGTTTCCTCTGTGACCTTGCAAATCCCTTCGTCTCTCTGTATGTCGGTTGTCCATCTGTAAAATGGGAATAATAATACCATGTTGTCAATGTACATTGAACCCTCTTCTTCTAAAGTTAGAGACACGGTGGTGCTGAGTGCCAGTATAAAACCCAAAGCTGGATGGATAGACAATTCCAGGAAATATCTTTAATACTGGGATCACTGGGAATTATGTACTAGAACTAGAAAACTGCCCCGTGCTATGCTCCTCCTCCGAGGATCACCAGAAAAACTGAGAGCTCAGGTGGCAGTGACATTATAATGACAGCATTCAAAATTGGGGATCATCTACCAGTAATAATGTGGGCGCAGAATACAGTGGGCAAATTCCCACAATGCTTTTCAGTGGCAATGGTAATGAGAAGAGTAAGTAGGACACATTAAATGTGTTCTCAGGAAGAAAACGTTAAGAAAAGTGGAAAATGGCCCAAACTTTCCCTGCTCTCACTGCAGTCTTTCAATTGCAATCTCAAGGACCTGGCTGCCTGTCACTTGGTGTAATGGATTTTGGAAATGCAATTTACATTAACCATCTTTTACTTATCTATCGATCATGGAGTGGCCTCCTGACAAATTGCCTTACACCCAATGCACTGTGTGATAATTGACTGGTCGAGGTTAGGAGTGGGCCGTATGTAGAGAGTATCATTACCTGAATCAAATCCAGGCTCATTTTCATATAGAGATTCTACATGGATGCTGCTGCACCACGAGAAACTCTGGTGCTATGGTCCCTATCAGTGGGACCCGGGTCGGCTGTACAGCCTCGACAATCACGTGGATATTTTTGTGCATTTCACTGAATCACGGTTATTAGAAGAGTCTCATTCTAACCATTTACTTTATATTGCAGCTCCTTTATTATTAGCAAAGAGATGCTATTTCTCTTAGAAATACCAGGTTGGGATCACACTGTACAGGCCTGTCCACTCAGTCGAACCTTTAACAGCAGGCAAAATGCTTTAAGAGATCTATTTTTATTAACTGCTAGTACATGCTTAGCACATTACTTATATGCAGAGTCCAATCACAGACATTAGGGATGGAAAAGACCTATTAGACAGAGACGTGAAATCATCACCACAGATCCCGCAACCACATGAAACTCTTCTGCTTCCAGGTGGTGCTGAAAAATAGGTCTGTGATTGACAGCTCAGCTCCGGATCCTCATCCAAACTTTCCTGCTGTTCAGGGATGGGGCTTTGGCTCAGCCCAGAACATAGAAATACTGCCGGGGCTTGCTGTGAGTTTTAGATCCAGATCTGAACTTCATATGGAACATGCCACTATTAAACATCTCCCTGCCCAGGACAATTCTCCAGATAAACTGGGTGTTCAGGAAGCCACAACACCTCCCACTGGTGGAGATATGCACCCTGCTGCTCCAACCCTCCTCTTATTTGATGGATAGTTGTCGCTTGGACTGCAGCAAACTCCTCTTCCCATGACTACTGTCCTCACTGTAGATATGTTCTAATTCAACAGGAATTATTTTGGGAATGTTCTATGTGCCCGTGTTATGCAGCCCATCAGATTAGATGTTCAGCGTGGTCCCTTCTGACCTTAGAATCAATGAATTGTCAACCCCTTAGGCAGCAATGGCTTCCTCTTGTCTTCGTGGAGCATACCTGGGTACCATTTTGAGAACACATTGGTCATTTGTGGCAGGCCAGTAGGTGGTTGTACCTCTACTCAGAGGGTTTGGTTTGTTTCAATGGGCTTGCCGATTAAATGGTCCATCATCAAGATGGAAACCTTCTCCTCCCCCGCCTCTAAAACTAGACATGGGCTGGAAATGGTTTTCCCGACCTCTGACCACCTTTGAGTTGCTGAAAATGCTTTTCATCCTAAATCAGGAAGAAAATATAAAATCCTGAAAATGTTCATGAACTAAAAATCTGGAAAAAAAAATCACTTCAGGTTCATTAAAATCTTTCATTTCTGATCATTTCAAAATATTTCATTTCAATTCTGATCGTCTGGATTTTGAATGGGGCTTTTTGGTACTCTAATTAGCTTACATTGTGAAAGAAAACATTGTTTAAAGCCAGAAAAACAGAATTTTCCATTTCAGGCATAGCACGTTGAAACGTTTCCACTCATTTTTTTTTCCAAAACTTTTTTCATATTGAAAACATTTGGCAAAAGCTGACCATGAAACGTTTTGGTGTGGACGAATTTGCATTTTCCAACACACAAAACATTTCAGAGGACAATTCCCAGCCAGCTCCATTTAAAACGTTCTGTATTGGCTATGGACGTGCATGCTATTGCCAAAGACGTGGGAGTCCTAAAGCAGTCTGTAGCTGGGTTATTCAGGTTCCTAGACAAGGATTCAAAATCAAATTACTCTCTGCCTCCTGGGGCTTGCAGGTATGTTCCCCAGATACTAGTGATGAGTGTGGGGGCTGATGAGACACATTGTGACGTTATAGCCAGAAGGCTGTACTTTGCAATACTTCCCTTTCTCTCTACAGTATATAAAGATCCAGCTTGGATGCCAGAATAAATCCCTGTGAAAAGAATGGTTTCAGAGCAGCAGCCGTATTAGTCTGTATTCACAAAAAGAAAAGGAGGACTTGTGGCACCTTAGAAACTAACAAATTTATTTGAGCATAAGCTTTCGTGAGCTACAGCTCACTTCATCGGATGCATTCTGTGGAAAATACAGTGGGGAGATTTATATACATAGAGAACATGAAACAGTGGGTGTTACCATAGACACTGTAACAAGAGAGTGATCACTTAAGGTGAGCTATTACTAGCAGAAGAGCGGGGGGCGGGGACCTTTTGTAGTGATAATCAAGGTGGGCCATTTCCAGCAGTTGATAAGAACATCTGAGGAACAGTGGAGGGTGGAGGGGGGGAATAAACATGGGGAAATAGTTTTACTTTGTGTAATGACCCATCCACTCCCAGTCTCTATTCAAACCTAAGTTAATTGTATACAGTTTGCAAATTAATTCCAATTCAGCAGTCTCTTGTTGGAGTCTGTTTTTGAAGTTTTTCTGTTGAAGAATTGTCACTTTTAGGTCTCTAATCAAGTGACCAGAGAGATTGAAGTATTCTCTGACTGGTTTTTGAATGTTATAATTCTTGACGTCTGATTTGTGTCCATTTATACTTTTACGTAGAGACTGTCCAGTTTGACCAATGTACATGACAGAGGGGCATTCCTGGCACATGATGGCATATATCACATTGGTAGATGTGCAGGTGAACGAGCCTCTGATAGTGTGGCTGATGTGATTAGGCCCTATGATGGTGTCCCCTGAATAGATATGTGGACACAGTTGGCAACGGGCTTTGTGGCAACGGGCTTTGTTCCTGGGTTAGTGGTTCTGTTGTGTGGTTGCTGGTGAGTATTTGCTTCAGGTTGGGGGGCTGTCTGTAAGCAAGGACTGGCCTGTCTCCCAAGATCTGTGAGAGTGATGGGTCGTCCTTCAAGAGAGGTTGTAGATCCTTGATGATGCGTTGGAGAGGTTTTAGTTGGGGGCTGAAGGTGATGGCTAGTGGCATTCTGTTATTTTCTTTGTTGGGCCTGTCCTGTAGTAGGTGACTTCTGGATACTCTTCTGGCTCTCTCAGTCTGTTTCTTCACTTCAGCAGGTGGGTATTGTAGTTGTAAGAATGCTTGATAGAGATCTTGTAGGTGTCTGTCTCTGTCTGAGGGTTTGGAGCAAATGCGGTTGTATCGCAGAGCTTGGCTGTAGACGATGGATCGTGTGGTGTGGTCTGGATGAAAGCTGGAGGCATGTAGGTAGGAATAGCGGTCAGTAGGTTTCCGGTATAGGGTGGTGTTTATGTGACCATCGCTTATTAGCACCGTAATGTCCAGGAAGTGGATCTCTTGTGTGGACTGGTCCAGGCTGAGGTTGATGGTGGGATGGAAATTGTTGAAATCGTGGTGGAATTCCTCAAGGGCTTCTTTTCCATGGGTCCAGATGATGAAGATGTCGTCAGTGTAGTGCAGGTAGAGTAGGGGCATTAGGGGACGAGAACTGAGGAAGCGTTGTTCTAAGTCAGCCATAAAAATGTTGGCATACTGTGGGACCATGCGGGTACCCATAGCAGTGCTGCTGATTTGAAGGTATACATTGTCATGTTCTGTATGTATATAAATCTCCACACTGTATTTTCCACTGAATGCATCCCATGAAGTGAGCTGTAGCTCATGAAAGCTTATGCTCAAATAAATTTGTTAGTCTCTAAGGTGCCACAAGTCCTCCTTTTCTTTTTATGAAAAGAATGTAACATTTCATTTACTTTAATGCCCCTGCTTATCCCTTAGTCCCTATTTTCTTATGTATCCCAATATCATAGATATCAATTGCACATCACAGTATGCTCCTCTGCTCTAATAGCTTAAATAACAGCTTGCTACTATAGCTGGTTGGAAAAAGCGGGGAGGGTGGGGTGATTCTGTGGAAAATTTTGAGTTTTTGGCACAAAAATGTTTGGAAATGATTTGGAAATGTTACAGCAGTACCTCATGGGAGTTGTAGTTCCAGGGCCTCATGTTCTCATTTTCCTCTATAGGCCAAGCTCCCTGGTCCGACTACATCTCCCATGATGCACCATGGTCTCCCCTCTTAGAAGAGGGAGGTAAGGCATCATGGCAGTCATATGCTCATATGCCATAGTGCTCTAATAGGAGATCAGTCCAGCTGGGGAGTTTGGCACATAGACAAGAGCAGTGGTTCTCAAACTTTCGTATTGATGACCCCTTTCACACAGCTAGTCTCTGAGTGCGACCCCCCTGTAAACAGAGCTGGATTTCCAATTAGGCAAAGTAAGCACGTGTGTCAAGGTTCCTCCCCCACTCTGAACTCTAGGGTACAGATGTGGGGACCTGCATGAAAAACCTCCTAAGCTTATCTTTACCAGCTTAGGTCAAAACTTCCCCAAGGTACAAAATATTCCACCCGTTGTCCTTGGACTGGCCGCTACCACCACCAAACTAATACTGGTTACTGGGGAAGAGCTGTTTGGATGCGTCCTTCCCCCCAAAATACTTCCCAAATCCTTGCGCCCCACTTCCTGGACAAGGTTTGGTAAAAAGCCTCACCAATTTGCCTAGGTGACTACAGACCCAGACCCTTGGATCTTAAGAACAATGAACAATCCTCCCAACACTTGCACCCCCCCTTTCCTGGGAAATGTTGGATAAAAAGCCTCACCAATTTGCATAGGTGACCACAGACCCAAACCCTTGGATCTGAGAACAATGAAAAAGCATTCAGTTTCTTACAAGAAGACTTTTAATAAAAATAGAAGTAAATAGAAATGAAGAAATCCCCCCTGTAAAATCAGGATGGTAGATATCTTACAGGGTAATTAGATTCAAAAACATAGAGAACCCCTCTAGGCAAAACCTTAAGTTACAAAAAAGATACACAGACAGAAATAGTTATTCTATTCAGCACAGTTCTTTTCTCAGCCATTTAAAGAAATCATAATCTGACACATACCTAGCTAGATTACTTACTAAATGTTCTAAGACTCCATTCCTGGTCTATCCCCGGCAAAGACAGACTACAGACAGACCCACAGACCCTTTGTTTCTCTCCCTCCTCCCAGCTTTTGAAAGTATCTTGTCTCCTCATTGGTCATTTTGGTCAGGTGCCAGCGAGGTTACCTTTAGCTTCTTAACCCTTTACAGGTGAGAGGAGCTTTCCCCTGGCCAGGAGGGATTTCAAAGGGGTTTACCCTTCCCTTTATATTTATGACAACGTGCCATCAGGCACCAGCATTCTAGGAGCACCTAATAGTTAAAAGTGGGTTAAAAGTTTCATTTTTTACGGAAAACATGAAGGTCAGCTGTAGGCAGGGCGGTGCTGAAGATGCTGTATCTAGGGGCGCGTAAGATGTAAATCTGGCCCTGCTTATAAATGAAAACCACATTTAAAAATATTTAACACTATTATAAATGCTGGAGGCAAAGAGGCGTTTGAGAGTGGAGGCTGACAGCTCACGACCCCCACATAATAACCTCATGACACCCTGAGGGGTCACGACCCCCAGTTTGAGAACCTGGAAAGAGGCACCCGAACTACAACTCCCATGAGGCACCATTGTAGCATTTCAGAATTGAAATATTTCACTTTTCAATGGAAAAAAATCAAAATTGGTAGCATCCTTGCTACTTTTTATTGTGATCTGCTTTAACCCCTGGAAGCTGGTAATCTGCCCCCTCATGTCTACTTTCTTGGGAGTGCAGCACCCTAGTGCCCTGAGCCAGAATGTTTTGAATGTGATGATATATTTACCTGCACTTTATTATACAGCCACTAGGTGGTTCTGTGTGCTGTGCAGAACTCAAGGCAGGAGATGGTAAACAAAGGAGACAGAGCTGGGACTTGTGCCGTGTGGAAGCTGCCCTTCTTGTGCCTGTACCCATAGTTGCTTTTTTCAGTGAACACCACATGTTTAAGGTGAACGCTGACTCCATGTAGCATGACAATAAGGTAGGCAAGCCCACTGAGAAAGAGCACAGTCTGGGAGGACAGGACTGGGTTTTTAATTTTAGTGTTAATTTTTGGGAAGTTAAATCACTCCACACATTTCTCATTATTTCAATTGGAATTTGGTAAATGGGAGAATGGTGCACGGGAGGTGGGGCTTGCAAGCCTAATTTTGGCCCTTCAACCCTCTCCTGTGAAGGTTTTCTGCTCCCCGCCACTCACCCTATTCTAAACGCCAACAGTGATGAGTTTCAACCCAGGCAGCAAGATGTGTGTTCCTGGTCATGTTTTAGGAGGAAAATCCCATTGATGAGGGTGGGCTACTGGTAAAAAGGGACTTTCCCTTGTGAACACCAACTAATTGATGTCAAATCAAGTCATCCCGAAGAGCTGTGATGGCTTCGAATCAGATCACAGAGAGCAACACAAGTTCATTACGCTTCATGCCAGGGTTGCAATTTGCAGTTTAATTGGTGATCCTTTGTTCAGGGATTCTTCATAACCCCAACAAATCAAATGTCACATCTCTTTCATCTTGACATCACGCAATAGCTGATGATTAAAACCACCATGAGAGCGGACGGTTATTATAGATGGCAAGGTCACCACTGTCTCCCCGTCTCTTTTCTGGGCCTGGGCGATTGGAGTCAAGAAGAGCACGGGAGGATAATGGAGTCTAACAAGGGAGGTTAAGTGAGGGTGGAAGACTGGTATCTTCCCAGTAGATTATTTTAGGGATTCTCTGTGTCTTTGCCCCAGTGCGGCAGTGGCTTAGATTTAAACCGACCATGGAAGAATCCAGAAGGCTGGATTTTTAAAAGCAAAAATTTGGCTTCAGACCTATGGATCCCATTGAGGCTTTGAGCTTTGAACCGGTGTGAATACATGGGGCTGGCTTAAAGAAATAATAAAACTGATGCAGAGTTGGAGCATGCCACATTGGCTGAAAATCTGAACCCTTGTGAACCTTACGCTACGCTGATTTCCACCAGCTGAAAGTCTGGCACAGTGGATTAAAAGTAGCAGATTCCCCCACCATCTCATCACCACCCACCCTCATCCCTGTTTTTCATGTTCAAACTCTTGCCTTTCTTTGAACTCAAGACTAGATCAACCTGCTGAGAGTCAGATCTGCAGCTGATGTAAAGTGGTGAACATCTCTGTGGCTTCAGCGGAGAAATTGGCTCTCATTCTGTATGGAGGCTCAAAGAAGTGTGGTTAATGTGAAATTTCACCTGTTACTGCAGTTCCTTGCTAAAGTGAAAGCACAGGTGCTGAAATTCAGCAGCACAAGGCAGGCTTTTGCTTGCTGAATCTGAAGAACACAAGGCTACAAATCTTAGGGAAAAAGGCCTGTTGCTGACACACACAGCACAGAGAAGATTATGATACAATAATAATATGCACCCAGGAGCATCTTCCATCTTACTACCTCAAAACACGTTGCAAACATTCATCAATTAATCCTCATAAAAGCCTTTGAATTAAATATCAGAGGGGTAGTCGTGTTAGTCTGGATCTATAAGAGCGGCAAAGAGTTCTGTGGCACCTTATAGACTAACAGACATATTGGAGCATAAGCTTTCAGGCATTCACCCACATTTTAATAAAACGGTGATGCTTTATGACGGAAATATGACCATGTATATCATTGATATTGCCACTGTTAGACAATGGCAACAAATCTTTCACAAAGTATGTCATGTAAGGTGTCAATGGAAAAATTATGATTTGCTAAATAAGATTAAATGTACCATCACAGTATGTGAAGTAATGAATACTGGCTATGTTTCTGTACCTCAGATGTGTTTACTCCTGGTGTAACACCCACAAGGTAGTTTATATCCAGTCTAGCCAGTCATTGTGAATGGACTATTCAAGCTTGATGGCCCATCAAAGACACTTAGCTGTCACAATGGGCCAGAGAAGAAACTCATTCTGCCCAGACAGATCTTCTGGCGGATACCTCAGGCTCCAAGCGGCCAATGGCGACCTCCTGTGAGTAATCAAACCATGTAAGAACATGTGATATGTTCATGTGACCCTGGACTCCATCTTGGGTCTGTAACTTTCCACCAACAGGACTGAGCTTTGCTTGAAAGAGAAAATTTCCAGGCACATGACAAAGGGTATAAAAGATGGCTGGAATGACTCCATTTTGCTTCTTTCTTGCCCTGATTCTCTGGACTGTGGATTTACAACTAAAAGGAGCATATTGAACTATGAACCGAGGACCTTCCAATCTTTTGGAAGTTACCAGAGAGACTTTACAAGCCAGCCATCTGTAAATTCACTGCTACAAACCTGGTATAAGGATATTGCAATTATTGTATGTATATGATCTATTAACCATTTTAACTCTCTTCTTCTTTTCTTTTATTAATAAACCTTTAGATTTTAGTTCCTAAGGATTGGCAACAGCTTGATTATTGAGTAAGATCTGAGTTATATTTAGCCCAGGCTAAGTGGCTGATCTCTTGAGATTGGAAGGGCCCTATATTTGATTAAATTGGTTTTCATAGAATCATAGGCCTGGAAGGGACCTCGAGAGGTCATCTAGTCCAGTCCCCTGCACTCATGGCAGGACTAAATAGTATATTTCAGTAACTACTTATCCTACAGTCCAGTGTCTGGGGGTGAGACAAGAGCTGGAATGCCTAAGGGGACGGCATTTTTGACTTCTTGGTAACCAGTGTGGTGAGACAGAAGTTTACTTTTGTTACCAGCTTGGTATACTCGAATGATAGAATTACCACCAGTGTGGGGTGAGTCTGCTCTATTTCTCGGCTGTTTGTCCTGAATCTGACATTCACCCACTGAGGTACAGTGACAAAAACTAATACCTATTCTGAGCAACACTAGGACATAAGTGAACTAGTCTGGTCTTCAGCTGTGAGTTTGTCAGTTCTTAGCTAATGCCTGCAGCTTGGGGAAGAGCTGCAGGCAGGTGCGACAAGGTTAATGCACCCTGAAACTGAAAAACGTCAACAGATTTAACACTTGTGGCCTGGACATGATGCTCATCACCCTGACCTTAAGCCTAACACTGTCTCTCCCCTCCAGATGCTGGTCTAGAAGGAGTGATCTGGCTCCATCTAATTAAAGACCAGCTGTCAGATGTTTATTCTGGTGCATAATAAAAACTGGACTATTAAATCTGAAGGGTTAAATTTCATAAGCAAATTAGAGCTCAGTCCTGCGAAGTACTCTGGCACTCCATCTCTGACCCAGGACAGCAGTGAAGTACATGCTTAACTTTTAGCATGAGTGTTGCCTTCATTGGGAGTGTTGATGTGCTTGAGGTTAAGCACATTTTCTAGTGCTTTGCTGAATCAGGGAGAGAGAATGCTCAACACCTTTCGAGACTGACTCCTTCATCTCCTAATAAATAGCACCTAATTACCAGACATGTCTTTAGTGAGGTTTGGTATCTACAAATTAGCTAGTGTATAACAAGGGACAAGCTGTCCAGAGGTAACATTTTCAAAAGTACCTAAAGCCCAGATTCTCAAAGATATTTAGGTTCTTGACACCCATTGATTTCAATGGGAATCAGGTGCCTAAATGCCTTTGAGGATCTGGACCTAAGTGACTTAGGAGCCTAAGTTCAACTGAAAGTCAATGAGACCTAGCCGCCTAAGTAACTTTTGAAAATGGGACTTAGGTATTTTGGAAAACCCCTATATAAAATATATAGAGATTCTATAAAAACAAAAGAGAAACTGTCTTATCTTGGAAGAACAGAAATATTTTCCAACATTTTTCCTTAGATGTCCATGAAAACTAGAGCTGGTTGAAAGTCAGATTTTCAGGAAATCCCTTTGTTCCAAAATTTTTCATCCCAACCCAGGACAAAGAGATTCATATTGTTCACAGAACAGATTTTCTGACATTTTTTTTTTGTTTGCAAATGTCTAAATGTTTTGTTGTGGATCAGTCTGATGTTAAACTGTGTCCCTGCAGGTGCAGATTGTGTTGTCAGTGCAAACAAGAGTCTCCCACCATAAGGGGCATGCACCAAAGAGTCAGGGAAGCACACAAGATGCTTCCCCTTCCACTGATCAGGCCCTGAAGAGCAGGAGAACAGGATGTGAAAGTGACTAGAAACAACAAGCAATCTGCACTATCTAGTTTAATTTTCAACAGGGAAATGCAAAAAGCCTGCAAAATCAGTTTTAGTACATGAACGTGGATGTGAAGGGTGTGGGAGCTGCCTGTTATATTTTCTGATTACACGTTCTGTCCATTTGCCTGATGCTTAGTATTTGCTAGATGATTACCTGTGAGGGCTCATTTCCAGCAGGGGATGACTTGCAGGGTCACAGGAAGAGACAGCAGCTTTAGATCACACCATAGACCAATACTTAAGGGACAGCGCAGAAAACCAGCTGCTTTGCTGTCTATCCTCAACCCTGTGGGACCACACTCCAGGGGCAGAGAAGAAGACAAAGGAATTGACGGGTTTTATATAAGGACGCACTCCCTAAGGGAGGAAGTCTGAGGGAGTGGCAGAGATGACTGTGGGGGAACAGACTGGCCCTTAGCCTCCAGAGGTGGGGGTAGCTGGGAAAAGCGAGGCCTACCTGAGCTTTAGGTAAGGCAGATAGGTGAGTAGACCTTTTCTGTGTTAAAAACCCATCTCTACCATTGAGATTAAACAATGCTTCATTTGGGAAAGGCTGGTTTGGGGCACCGTGCTCACTGCAGGAGAAGGGAAGAATCACAGCCAGACCTGCTGAGCAATCACGGTTGGTACCCAGGGGGCTGTAGCCCAGTGACCCAGTCTAAGGGTATGTCTACACCACAAATTAAGGTATAATGGTGGCATGGGCAGGCAGGCATACCTGCATGATCTTTAATCTAGCTAGTACAGGCAACAGTAATAGTGAAGACGTGGCTGAGTGGTCTTCAGCATGAGCTAGCTATCCCTATACAAGCGTGCCGGGTCCCTTGGCACATATTAAATGAAAGCTAGTGCAGGTATGTCTAATCGCACTACGCTCAGACCCTAATTCCCATGTAAAGGTATGCTGAGAGCGGGAGAATCATGGGATCCCTCCCCTCTCCAGGACTGGTGAAGCCAGAAGGCCTAATGCCTGCAAGTGAGGGGTAAAGGGGGTAGGCGGGGGGTGTGGGGGGAAGAGCTCTCAGCGGGACAAGAAGAGGGAACAGAGGTACAGTTAGTTCTGAACCATGACGATAGGTTTAATAAAACACCTGGGGAAATAAGTACAGATCCCCAGCTGCTGAAAACTGGTGTAGCTCCCTTGACGTTAATGGAATTACACCGACTGACACCAGTTGAGGATCAGGCCCATGAGTACTATCAGGGCAATACATTTGCTTTCCTATTCCATTCATTTAACCTACAGTCATCCTGTTAAACCGAAATCAAATGCTTTTTGTTTGGCTCCGATTTAGCACATGACCCCCCCAGATTGGAAAGGCCACTTCCAGTTACAAACCCAACAGAGCAATCCTTGTGCGAACCTGCTTGCATTAATTTTTATCATCCCAAACACGCGTCTCACATTGGCCCTGGAGGAAACCCTTTGTGTTGGCGGAATATCACTGATGTGTGTTGTTGTTACTGCTCATTAATTTGT
The DNA here is from genome assembly GCF_965140285.1 of Lepidochelys kempii. NCBI lineage: Eukaryota > Metazoa > Chordata > Testudines > Cheloniidae > Lepidochelys > Lepidochelys kempii. The sequence goes on along the minus strand of NC_136386.1, from coordinate 119,065,479 downwards.
GTTGCTCCGGCTTTCGGTATAATAAAGCAAGAATGATGCCTGGTATTTTCCCCCGCTCCTTCCTAACTGTTGTTTCATTCCATACAAAAACATGCATTGGAAAAATCACTCAAAAGGTACATCTCCCAGTGTACAACTGTGGAAATTGTCATGGCCACGTTTGGTGCCTCTGTCATTCTTATCTGCTGCAAGCACCTTCTCTGAAAGCTTCTGGAAACTTGGCACAGAGTACAATCAAAGATGCTGTAACAAAAGAGTCAGGGTTTCTATCACTGAAACTCTTTCAGGTGTCTGGGCTCGCCTTTTGGGAGTAACCCAGAGAAGTATTTCTAATCTCAGTAAAAGGCCTGTTCAAAGAAATACAAACAAAAGTATTTTGAAAAGCCAACAGTGAAAGATTTTGAATGGGACTGTGGCTGTGTGCTTGGGAAGCTAGAGAAAGCCCCTTGATAGAAAAAAACCTGTTTATAAATGTGTTTTACTAAAACGTATTCAATACTGATAGTACACAGCTCCATTGTCTGTTAAAATTAATTGAGCAAGTTTCAAAGAGGAACCAAATATCCGTATGAATAGAGATGCTCTAATGAATTGGAGAGTGTGGGGATAAAGTTTTCAACACCACTTAAGTCCCTCAGGAGCCTACGTCTACACTTGGAGCCAGAGGTGTAAAGTCCAGCTTGAGGAGACATACCAACACTAGATCTGGGTGGGCTTGCATGCTTAAAAGAGGAGTGTAGTCACAGTGGTGCAAGCAGCAGGAGAGCCTAACCACCTTCATAGAGTCCCATCTGAGATGTTTGGTAGGTTCTCAGGCAGCTAGCTGCTTCCGCAGGTCACAATGCAGCAGTTCCATTTCTAGCTTGGTAGCTTGATCAGAGCTAGAACAGGTCTGGCTCCTCGAGCAGTAGAGACACCCCAGCTTGAAGCATAGGTGTACCCTTAGTCTACTTAGGTTCCTAGTGACTTAGGCATGTTTGCAAATGTTATCCCATGTGTACATGTAGCTACATATACATGTTGCTGCCCACGGCTGGATAGGTTTAGAATTCCTCAACTATGGGTCTTAGACCCTGTACTGCTAACAGATTCAAAAGGTAGGAGCGTATTGTTTTGAAGCAAAAGGCTCTATGGTTTGTCCCTGCTTTCTCCAGGCAGTTCCGAGTAGCAATGGCATGCAGCACAGGGTACACCAAGCCATCTGTCTGTCTTCCTACAGATCCTCTGTCTGTAGTGTCTAAGCATTTTCGAAACCTTAGAAAAGACACAATGCGACCAGCCAGAAGCAGGGTTGCCAACCCTCCAGGATTATCCTGGAGTCTCCAGGAATTAAAGATTGATTTTCAATTAAAGATTATATCCCAACTAAAATTGGCAACCCTAGCCAGAAGGGCAATCAATCAATTCTCTACTCAACTCTAGTTGTTGAAGCTTTCAGCCAAAGTAGGGGTCTGAGCATATGACCCATTGCTGACATGTTATTCACTATTTTATGTAGAGTTTGTACTGTGGTAACGCCTAGGTGTCCTAGCCAGACTAGGACTTCATTGTGCTAGGTGCTGTAAAAACACAGAACAAAAAGATGGACCTGATTACACACACAGGCACACACACACATACACGACAATGTTTGTATCCAGCTCCAGAAGAGATTTTGGTTTCTGCTCAGGAACACACCACACCCTCTTTCCCATCTAGTCCACCGAGGCACTTCACAGCAGAGTTTAGTCCAAAGAGCATAAAAGTGTTGATTATTGTTTGGTCCAAGCTATTCCCCTTAAAAGAACATTAAAAATCCCCTGCAGACCAATGGGGTTACCACCCTTCCTTTTGATAGATGCTCTTGGATGGAAGAATTGACCTTGGGATGAATATCCTACAGTCAACTGTCTTGCCACAGAACTGTTTGTCAGCCAAATGGGCAGTGACTTCTGTTGCTAAAGTGCTATACTGTAAATCCTCCTGTTAAAAAAAGCTAACACATTTTTAGCAGATAAAGCCATAACATGCTGCCATAAAGTAGATTATAGGAGGTAGATATTGTTATAACAATTTAAATGCCTCTTTCATGCATGATTTTAGTTATTATAAAGCATATTATAAAAACTCATATAATTTGATAGGTAGCAGTAAAATATTTATGCATGGCATGATAATACAGTGCTAGCAAACTGGAGAACTTGTAGCCATGACACCTTGAACTGTGGACGTATCACACTTCCTATGTTAATCAGGTCCGGTCAGAGAGAAGTCACCAAGGAAAACTCCAGGAGACAGCTCCCCATTGGGTGTAAATCAGCATAGCCCCATTGATGTCAGTGGAGCTATGTTGGTTCACATCATCTGAGGCTCTGACTGAAGAGCTGGAGGAATGGGTTTTTTGATTCAGGTGATACTAATCTTCCCTCAGAGATAGTGCCAACATGGCATGAGGAAAGATTCTGCTATTACTTCAGATGAATTGTGAAACCACAATCCTCCTTATTACTTGAGTGCACACCAAGAGCCCTAATGGTCCGGCTATAGACTCAGTATCCCTCACCAATCTCTCCTTCTGAAACTGTTCCACTGTCCGTAAGTCATTTAAAGTTCATTGGGCCAGAGTGACTCTAAATTAGCCAGAGCAGGGATTTCCCGCAGCAGTGCCCAAACCACTGAGCTGTTCGCCAGTCTACAGTGGGCAATCAGGTCTCTCTCTCATGGTTTGTTTTGTTTTTGTGAATAATTTCAAATGGTCTTGGTGTCGTTCCACACTGGAATGGCAACACATGTCCAAACCTTGACATTTTCTCATGAAACGGAATTCTCGTTTTCTTGGCAGCCCTAACCCTGCTCCTGGATCTGCCACTGGCCTTCTGCATGACCTTGGGCAAGTCATTTCACATGTTTCCCCTTCCCACCCTTTGTGTACCTACATTGTAAGCTCCTTGGGGCAGAAAATCTTACTATGCGTTTGTACAGCACCTAATATATCAATTCATAGATTCCAAGGCCAGAAGGGGCCATTGTGATCATAGTCCAACCTCCAGGCCACAGAACTTCAACAGAATAATTTCTAGAGCAGAGCTTTTAGAAAAACATCCCATCTTGATTTAAAAATGGTCAGGGATGGAGAATCCATCACAACCCTGGGTAAATTGTTCCAATGGCTAATTACTCTCACCGTTAAAAATTTACACCTTATTTCTAGTCTGAATTGTCTAGCTTCAACCTCCAGCCACCGGGTTGTGCCTTTTGCTGCTCGAACGAAGAGCCCAATATTAAATATTTCTTCCCCATGTAGGTACTTATAGACTGCAATCAAGCCACTGCTTAACATTCTCTTGGTTAAGCTAAACTGAGTAATCTCCTTAAGTCTATCACTATAAGGCAGGTTTTCTAATTCTTTAATCATTCTAGAGGCTCTTCTCTGAACCCTCTCCAATTTGTCAACATCCTTCTTGAACTGTGGACACCAGAACACAGTATTCTAGCAGCGGTTGCACCAGTTGCAAATACATCAGTAAAATAACCTCTCTCTTCCAACTTGAGGTTCCCCTGTTTATGCATCCGAGGATTGCATTAGCCCCGTTGGCCAAAGCATTGCACAATGGGTCTCTAATCCTGGGTGGGGATAATCACAGACTCAAGGAATCATAGAAATGTAGGGCTGGAAGCAACGTCAAGAGTTCTTCTAGTCTGTCCCCGGTACTGAGGCAGGATTAAATATACTTTAATAACAAATAACTTCTTGAAAATCTGACCTGCAATGTATAAAGGCCTTTGAAATTTGGTCATCTGAATGAGAGATAAGACATAAGCATGATGCATTAGACAGCATGATTAGAAGAATGGGTGTTCTTTCCTTCAATCACTTCCTTTGAGAAGATCATCCCTATTCCTAAGCACATAGGGAAGTTTTAGGCTTTCTAACTCCATTGTTTGCTCAATCTCCAGCCATCATTAGGCATGTATTTCTCACTCAGATTTTGTTTTCAACTCAAAGAGACTAGATACAAGGCTCTCCCGTGCTGCATGCATAACTGCTTGACTTTTCCAAAGCCCAGGATTCATTTAATCTTACGGACTGAGTTTCCCCTTAGGAATGAAGTCAGGGGAGAAGTTAGGTAACCATGTCTGAACCAGTTAGTCAAACCAAAGCATGCCATATCACAGACTTAGCCTCCTCTATACTCCAGTGTTCCTGAGCAACGGTAAGTCCCCCTGCTTTATCAGGGGCAGAGCTACTCATCAGCGAGTTACATTCTGACTCTGCGGTAGAGGTATGGACTATTTGACTTAATAGAAAAAGATCCTCAGCTGGTGTCGGTGGGTGCAGATATACTGGAACCGATGGGGCTGTGCCCATTGACATGAACTGTGAATGTGGCCAAGAGGCCTTATCTACCTATGTCCTTTGCACCTCTCTAATGACTAAGCCCTGGTCTACACTAGGACTTTAGGTCGAATTTAGCAGCATTAAATCGATGTAAACCTGCACCCGTCCACACGATAAAGCCCTTTATTTCAACCTAAAGGGCTCTTAAAATCGATTTCCTTACTCCACCCCTGACAAGTGGATTAGCGCTTAAATTGGCCTTGCCGGGTCGAATTTGGGGTACTGTGGACACAATTCAACGGTATTGGCCTCTGGGAGCTATCCCAGAGTGCTCCATTGTGACCGCTCTGGACAGCACTCTCAACTCAGATGCACTGGCCAGGTAGACAGGAAAAGAACCGCGAACTTTTGAATCTCATTTCTTGTTTGGCCAGCGTGGCAAGCTGCAGGTGACCATGCAGAGCTCATCAGCAGAGGTGACCATGATGGAGTCCCAGAATCGCAAAAGAATTCCAGCATGGACTGAACAGGAGGTTCGGGATCTGATCGCTGTATGGGGAGAGGAATCCGTGCTATCAGAACTCCATTCCAGTTTTCGAAATGCCAAAACCTTGTCAAAATCTCCCAGGGCATGAAGGACAGAGGCCATAACAGGGACCTGAAGCAGTGCCGCGTGAAACTTAAGGAGCTGAGGCAAGCCTACCAGAAAACCAGAGGGGTGAACGGCCGCTCCGGGTCAGAGCCCCAAACATGCCGCTTCTATGATGAGCTGCATGCCATTTTAGGGGGTTAAGCCACCACTACCTCAGCCGTATTGTTTGATTCCTTCAATGGAGATGGAGGCAACATGGAAGCAGGTTTTGGGGACGAAGAAGATGATGATGAGGTTGTAGATAGCGCACAGCAAGTAAGCGGAGAAACCGGCTTTCCCGACAGCCAGGAACTGTTTCTTACCCTGGACCTGGAGCCAGTACCCCCCGAACCCACCCAAGGCTGCCTCCTGGACCCAGCAGGCGGAGAAGGGACCTCCGGTGAGTGTACCTTTTAAAATACTATACATGGTTTAAAAGCAAGCATGTGAAAGGATTAATTTGCCCTGGCATTCTCCTGGATGTACTCCCAAAGCCTTTGCAAAAGGTTTCTGGGGAGGGCAGCCTTATTGCGTCCTTCATGGTAGGACACTTTACCACTCCAGGCCAGTAACACGTACTCGGGAATGATTGTACAACAAAGCATTGCAGTGTATGTTTGCTGGCGTTCAAACAACAGCCGTTCTTTATCTCTCTGTGTTATCCTCAGGAGAGTGAGATATCATTCATGGTCACCTGGTTGAAATAGGGTGCTTTTCTTCAGGGGACACTCAGAGGAGACCGTTCCTGCTGGGCTGTTTGCCTGCGGCTGAACAGAAATGTTCCCCGTTGTTAGCCACGGGGAGGGGGGAGGGTTGAGGGGGTAGACACGTGGTGGAGGGAGGCAAAATGCGACCTTGTAATGAAAGCACATGTGCTACGTATGTAATGTTAACTGCAAGGTTTACCCTGAAAGAGTGTAGCCACTGTTTTATAAAATGTGTCTTTTTAAATACCGCTGTCCCTTTTTTTTTCTCCACCAGCTGCATGTGTTTCAATGATCACAAGATCTTCTCCTTCCCAGAGGCTAGTGAAGATTAGAAAGAAAAAAAAAACACACTCGTGATGAAATGTTCTCTGAGCTCATGCTGTCCTCCCACACTGACAGAGCGCAGACGAATGCATGGAGGCAAATAATGTCAGAGTGCAGGAAAGCACAAAATGACCGAGAGGAGAGGTGGTGGGCTGAAGAGAGTAAGTGGCGGGCTGAAGACAGGGCTGAAGCTCAAATGTGGCGGCAGCATGAGGAGAGGAGGCAGGATTCAATGCTGAGGCTGCTGGAGGATCAAACCAGTATGCTCCAGCGTATGGTTGAGCTGCAGCAAAGGCAGCTGGAGCACAGACTGCCACTACAGCCCCTGTGTAACCAACCGCCCTCCTCCCCAAGTTCCATAGCCTCCACACCCAGACGCCCAAGAATGTGGTGGGGGGGCCACCGGCCAACCAGCCACTCCGCCACAGAGGATTGCCCAAAAAAAAGAAGGCTGGCATTCAATAAATTTTAAAGTTGTAAACTTTTAAAGTGCTGTGTGGCATTTTCCTTCCCTCCTCCACCATCCCTCCTGGGCTACCTTGGTAGTCATCCCCCTATTTGTGTGATGAATGAATAAAGAATGCATGAATGTGAAGCAACAATGACTTTATTGCCTCTGGAAGCGGTGATCGAAGGGAGGAGGGCAGGGTGATTAGCTTACAGGGAAGTAGAGTGAGCCAAGGGCGGGGGGTTTCATCAAGGAGAAACAAACAGAACTTTCACACCGTAGCCTGGCTAGTCATGAAACTGGTTTTCAAAGCTTCTCTTATGCGTACCGTGCCCTCCTGTGCTCTTCTAACTGCCCTGGTGTCTGGCTGCATGTAACCAGCAGCCAGGCGATTTGCCTCAACCTCCCACCCCGCCATAAACGTCTCCCCCTTACTCTCACAGATATTGTGGAGCACACAGCAAGCAGTAATAACAGTGGGAATATTGGTTTCGCTGAGGTCTAAGCGAGTCAGTAAACTGCGCCAGCGCACCTTTAAACATCCAAATCCACATTCTACCACCATTCTGCACTTGCTCAGCCTGTAGTTGAACAGTTCCTGACTACTGTCCAGGCTGCCTGTGTACGGCTTCATGAGCCATGGCATTAATGGGTAGGCTGGGTCCCCAAGGATACATATAGGCATTTCAACGTCCCCAACAGTTTTTTTCTGGTCTGGGAATAAAGTCCCTTCCTGCAGCTTTTGAAACAGACCAGAGTTCCTGAAGATGCAAGCATCATGTACCTTTCCCGGCCACCCCACGTTGATGTTGGTGAAACGTCCCTGGTGATCCACCAGAGCTTGCAGCACTATTGAAAAGTACCCCTTGCGGTTTATGTACTCGGCAGCTTGGTGCTCCGGTGCCAAGATAGGGATATGGGTTCCGTCTATGGCCCCACCACAGTTAGGGAATCCCATTGCAGGAAAGCCATCCACTATGACCTGCACATTTCCCAGGGTCACTACCCTTGATATCAGCAGATCTTTGATTGCGTGGGCTACTTGCATCACAGCAGCCCCCACAGTAGATTTGCCCACTCCAAATTGATTCCCAACTGACCGGTAGCTGTCTGGCTTTGCAAGCTTCCACAGGGCTATCACCACTCACTTCTCAACTGTGAGGGCTGCTCTCATCTTGGTATTCATGCGCTTCAGGGCAGGGGAAAGCAAGTCACAAAGTTCCATGAAAGTGCCCTTACGCATGCGAAAGTTTCGCAGCCACTGGGAATCGTCCTAGACCTGCAACACTGTGCGGTCCCAGCAGTCTGTGCTTGTTTCCCAAGCCCAGAATCGGTGTTCCACAGCATGAACCTGCCCCATTAGCACCATGATGCATGCATTGGCAGGGCCCATGCTTTCAGAGAAATCTGTGTCCATGTCCTGATCACTCACGCGACCGTGCTGACATCGCCTACTCGCTCGGTATCGCTCTGCCAGGTTCTGGTGCTGCATATACTGCTGGATAATGTGTGTGGTGTTTAATGTGCTCCTAATTGCCAAAGTGAGCTGAGCTGCCTCCATGCTTGCCTTGGTATGGCATCTGCTCAGAAAAAAGGCGCAAAATGATTGTCTGCCGTTGCTCTGAGGGAGGGAGGGGAGACTGATGATATGGCTTACAGGGTTGGCTTCAGGGAGCTAAAATCAACAAAGGGGGTGGCTTTACATCAAGGAGTATTTCAGGCAGGACTTCACGGAGGGTTCCAATAAGAAATGGTGCACCTAAGTTATTGTTCTTATTTGAACAAGGAGGTTAGTCTGGCCTCTGATTGATACATGGCTAGATTTACCTCGCTGCACCTTCTCTGTGAGTGACTGCAGTGTGACCTAGAGGAATGAGTCCCCTAGACGGGGGGCGTGGGGGGGTGGGAGAAGCAAATGAGTACAAAACAAATCTGGTCTATTTCTTGTTTTGATACACTCCATCTATCTTTTACATCTTTGGCTGGCAGCAGATGGTGCAGAAGGACTGCATGCCATCCACATCTCAGGGCTGCTCGGCAGAAGATGGTACAATACGACTGCTAGCCATCCTCATCTCTTGCCTACCTGGCAGAAGAGGGTACAATACGACTGCTAGCAATCCATATTGCCTGCCTGCTCACCATAAGAGGGTTCAATAGGACTGACTGCAGGACTAAAGAAAATGACTTGATCAAGTCACTCCAAATTTAGTCCCTGAGCCCATGTCTGCCCAGGCGCTCCTGGCCGATGTGGCCAGGAGCACCTCGGACATGACGATGACGGCTACCAGTCCTATTGCACCATCTGCTGCCACAAGGCAATGGGTTGCTGCTACTGTGTAGCAATGCAGAACCGTGTCTGCCAGCACCCAGGAGACATACGGTGATGGTTACCTGAGCGGGCTCCATGCTTGCTGTGGTATAGCGTCTGCACAGGTAACTCAGGAAAAAAGGCGCGAAATGATTGTCTGCCCTTGCTTTCACGGAGGAAGGGAGGGAGGGAACGGGAGCCTGACAATATGTATGCAGAACCACCCGCGACAATGTTTTAGCCCCATCAGGCATTGGAATCTCAACCCAGAATTCCAATGGGCAGCGGAGACTGCGGGAACTGTGGGATAGCTACCCATAGTGCAATGCTCTGGAAGTCGACTCTAGCCTCGGTACTGTGGAAACGCTCCGCCGAGTTAATTCACTTAATGCATTTAGAGCATTTTCTGTGGGGACACACACACTCGAATATATAAAACCGATTTCTAAAAAAATGACTTCTATAAATTCGACCTAATTTCATAGTGTAGACATACCCTAAGAAGCACATAAATCAGCTGTCCTCCCTACCCCTTTCTCCTCCTAGACACTCATGCTATCCTCTCTCTCTTTGGTGATATACCATAAAATGTGTTAGAGTTTGGGAAACTAGTTCAAAGAAAAAGGAAGGGGATTTGCATAAGAAACAAATTTGCCTAGACATATTGGAGGGGCAGGAGGCGGAGAAGGGGTTAAATCAAATCCCATTATGTCACGTAACATGCCTTGTGGGGTTTTCAAGAGCAGTGGAATTACACATTACTTATTGGTAATCGCATGTCTAACAAGGTGTTCAGTATCTGCTGACATAAGCTAGCTCAAGGAGGTAAGGAGGTTTCTCATATCAATATTTAAAAGTTGCATAAAATCCCTGCTAAATGGATTATCACCATGCTAGAGCTGTCTCTGTGCAGCTCCTTTTAAAGAGATCTGCGGCATTTCAACCAGTTCCAAGCAGAAGAGGTATTTTATAGCTACCTGCTTTCTGGCAGTGGGGGCTGGTGGCAAATGAAAGTGATATTGCTAACCCCAAATGCTCAAAAAACATGAGTCAGGACGCCCCCTCCAAATGAAGAGATTGGCCAATATATACACATATAAACACACACGCCTTTGGCTTTGAGCCATTAGGGTTCACATTTTCAAGCAACCATGAGGACTAGAAACTTACATTATTTATAAAGCATAGATTCTCATAATCACATAAACCCAGGAGCTGGGGCTTTAAGGGAAAACAAAAAACAAGAAAAATATCACAAGACTCCTGATAAAATCACAACAATAGGCAACACTGAAAGTGCGTTTAATCTTATTGCTTTTAACACTCTTCACTTTCTTGGAGAAATAGCAACTGGGAGTAATAAAGAACGCAGTCCAAGCTGCTCCCATTGAAGTGAGTGGGAAACATTAGATGGTTCAGGGTGAAAAAGTATTGGGAGAAGGAAAAGGAAAAAGAACTTATGTAAATAAAATGTAGCAGGAAGGAAAAAGGAAGACCAATTGTGTTGAGACTGTTTGAGTTGTACTGGGCTTTCCCTGAGTTACTTCATGTTCTCGCTAAATTCCAAATGGGGTATGGGCACAGAACAGGTCCCTTTGACCTGAGGGCAGGTCATAGATAAACAGGGTAAGAAACCACCAATACCCAATACGTGGATGGACTGAGAGAACAAAACAGAAGTGGGTAGGCAAAGTACACAGTTAATGTGGGAAATGATCAGACTCTTTACGCCCTTCTCTAGAGTAAGGAATTTCTGTGTGAGCTTCAGAGGAGGCAGTGAAGTCATTGTCCTTGTCTCTAGTGCCATGGGTTACATGGTCACAACACTGGCAGGATGACTGCAGTGCAGTATCAAACTGGAAGGGAAAATGGGCAAGATTAAGTGAACAATGAGGATTAAGATCTGGAAGGAATGTTCTCCTGTTGAAAGTTGCCAGTTGATAGACCCCCTGGGAGGGGTCAAGCCATCTATAACCCATCACTGTGCATCGTCTCTGACATTAAAGAACATTCCCTAGCAATGAGAAAGATGTTTAAGTTCCATAATCCAGATGCTCATTGACATCTCTGATAAATCTGAGAACAAGGGGACCAATAGGGATGATTCATAGACTTGCAGACTCAGAGTTGAAGGCCAGAAGGGACCATCATGATCTTCTAGTCTGACCTCCTGCATCTTGCAGGCCACAGAACCTCACCTATCCGCTCCTGTAATAGACCCCCTAACCTCTGGCTGAGTTACTGACATCCTCAAATCACGGTTTAAAAACTTCAAGTTACAAAGAATCCACCATTTATTCTAGTTTAAACCTGCAAGTGTCCTGTGCCCCATGCTGCCGAAGAAGGCGAACCCCTCCCCCGTCCCCAGGACACCTCTCCACTAGGAACCTTATTGATCCCACCAAATCACTCTAGAAATGCTAAACCTACATAAGGTTGTAAAGACCTTTAGGAAATAACACACATATCCAGGAACAGATCCTCAGTTGGTGTAAATCTGTGTAACCCTGTTGATTTCAGTGCAGCTACACTGATTTACACCAGCTGAGGATCTGATTCTGAGACCAATTACTCTGCCCAAATGCTGGTGTATCTGTTTAACTCAGTGCAGTTATTTGCGCTTTATACCATTAAGTAAGATCAGATTCAGGCCCCCTAGAGGTGAAAGGCTCCATATTCCCTGGACCCATTCAATCCCTCACTGCTTGTTATTTCCAGTACCTTATATTTCTGCCAGGGCCAAGGTACATTTCCTGGTTTAACCTAACTTCATTCAGACGGCTTTCCCTTTCTCCTGCCTCTTGTAGTCTATTTGTTTCCCTAGAACCACTTGCAGTACCCATTAGTATAACAATTTAATGGCTCTTAAATCTCTTCAGTCCTCATCAGTGAGCTTTCAGTTTCTACACTGCAATATTTCATGCTATTGTAGTGGGAGCGGGGAGGATAGGCGGGTGGGCAGGTGGAGGGAGAAGACATATCTCAGCTGGTTATCCAAGAAGATGCTTTTCAGATATCAATCTATGAAATAGGCTTTTCTACCTTTCCAATTTACATACTTCATTGTTGAATAGGTTCACTTTTTTCCTGAGAAATCAAAGGGATTGCTCTCTATAAACGTCTTTAAGGGAGAACCAAGATCTTGACTGTAGGGGGAAATTAAAGTAACAGGTTTCTTTCAGAAATCATGGCAAATGAGCCCCCTCTCCCCCCGGGGCCATTTCGTTGTAGTCCTCTGGTTGTATTAATGTTACACTACCTCTGTTGGGGAGGAAAACTCAGAGGAAGTGCAGTCTAGTGCTCATAGCAGCATCTAGTGCTCTAGATTCTGCTCATAATTTGCTACATGTCCTAATTCTGTTCTGACTCTGTGTGATGGGGTGCACCTACCTTGCACCAGTCCCAAAAGAGTTAACTGAGCTTTGCAGGCTGAGGAAGCCCCGCCCCTCCGACTCTGTTGGGCATGCTCACCCCGGAGGCAGAGTATAAAATGAAGCAGCCCATCTCATTCTGGGCAGGCTGCTGAAGCAGGAGGATGCAGGCTCTCTCCAGGGAGCGGCTACAGGCCCTGACTACAGAGCCATGGCATGCAGAGCTCCAGATGGACTGCAGACCGCCTGATGAGCCCGGAGAAGAAACCACGCTGGCAAGGGCTAGGCCACTTGAGGACCTCAAAGACTCGGGGAACCGTGGAGCACCACCAAGGGAGAAAAGGTAGAAAGCAGCCCAGGGGACTTAGACTTTCTCCGGTGAGTGAACTGGGGAACCAGTCAGGGTGTTTTGGGAGGATCCCTGCTGATTCAGTGGTGAGCACCCCCATCATTGCCAGGGCTCTGGGCAGGGACTCGAAGGAACAGGGAGGGAGGGCCTGAATCCCCCTACCCTAGGTGCCATATACCCCTAGGTGATGCTCCACTTCCCCAAAGAGCCAGTAGGCCACACGGTACCCCAGCAGTGGGTGCCTTTATTGACTCTGGCCATTAGGCCACCCAGGGCAGCGTGGAAGGGCTACTCTATTGACTCTAGCCATTGGGCCACGCAGCCCTGTGTGGAAGGGAGACTGACTCCAGTCACTAGGCAATACAACCATGTTTTATAGTAAGGGGCATCGGGATAGGACCGAACAGTGATGATAGGAACAGGGACATGATCTCTCTCAAAAAGGGTTGCTAGATTAACACACGTGTTGCAGTGAATCCTTGAGGCCAGTTCAATTCCAGGTGGACTTGGGGCACTTAAACAGTCTTGTGGGGGGGAAAAAGAGGACCTATCTTTTTAATTCACTTGGGAAGAACATGCATCAATGAGCACTCATTGCAGCAACAGTGCAGGTGGTGGTGCCAGGTTATCTGCACCAGAGAGTGGCTAAGCATTTCTAGGAGTCAGAATACATACCCAGTACTAAAATGCAGCCATGACTACATCAGCAAAACTGCCTCTCTCGAGTCTTTGTACGGATAGATAAATAGAAGTGTTTATACGATGCTCATCAATATAGCTGAGCACCTAACAGAGATGATCATAATCTGCAGGCCTGCTTGCAGTTATGTGACAGGGCTTTTAGGAGGGGGACTGGAGAATAATTTCTCAACTTGAAGCTGCCTGGGGAATTTATAGGGAAACCACCTTTCAGGCAACCCATTCTTCGGGTAAGGAGAGCTGGGACCAGATTTCCCTCAGTGCCACTCAACCTGTCAGCCTGGGGAAGGGGTGTGAGTTCAGCTAAAATTAGCTTAGAAGTTGCCATTGCTTTTGGGGTCCCCAACTTGAGCCATCTGGGGGCTGATTTTGAGAGGTGCTGAGCACCCACTGCTCCCCCTGACTTCCCTGAGAGTGGTGGGTGGTCAGCACATCTGAAAAGTCAGGACCAAAGCACTTCAGGATAGGCCAAAACACAGCAGCAGACAGAATCAGTAGCCATTTTTTGAAAAATTGGCTTTAAGGCCTGAGCTGAGCACGACAGGATGTTCACAGGTGAACCTAGATTCCCCCAGCCTCGCACAGTCGTTCTTTATATAACCACTCGATTGTTGAGCCAGGCTCTGCGATTCCACGTGAGGTTCAGTTGCTTGTTTGGTGATCCAAGGCAGTTGGCATAAGAGAGAAACCCTGAGAGCTCAAAGCAAAAACAGCCCAATTAATCGCTAATTGTTTCCCAAAATAGGCCTGGAATGTGAACTAGCCGTCTCCTCTCTCAGCAAGAGTTTATAAACAATCACGAAATGAAGCTAACATTTTCCAACTCAATAATTCTCCAACATGCTGCCATTGTGTGATGAATGGAGGATTTCTTGGCTAACCCAGAAGTGATGCCCAGTGCTCCACTGATAGCCCACTCCTGGCCGTATTCACCTGCCAAAGGACACTGTGCTTGGAAGATTGGAAAGGGACTGGTGTCAGGCACTGGATTCTAGGTGGTCAAGCCTGATGGTTGAAGGAATTGGCGGCTGTGATTGCAGAGCCATTGGCCATTATCTTTGAAAACTTGTGGCGAACCGGGGAAGTCCCGGATGACTGGAAAAAGGCTAATGTAGTGCCAATCTTTAAAAAAGGGAAGAAGGAGGATCCTGGGAACTACAGGCCAGTCAGCCTCACCTCAGTCCCTGGAAAAATCATGGAGCAGGTCCTCAAAGAATCAATCCTGAAGCACTTGCATGAGAGGAAAGTGATCAGGAACAGCCAGCATGGATTCACCAAGGGAAGGTCATGCCTGACTAATCTAATCACCTTTTACGATGAGATTACTGGTTCTGTGGATGAAGGGAAAGCAGTGGATGTATTGTTTCTTGACTTTAGCAAAGCTTTTGACACGGTCTCCCATAGTATTCTTGTCAGCAAGTTAAGGAAGTATGGGCTGGATGAATGCACTATAAGGTGGGTAGAAAGCTGGCTAGATTGTCGGGCTCAACGGGTAGTGATCAATGGCTCCATGTCTAGTTGGCAGCCGGTATCAAGTGGAGTGCCCCAAGGGTCGGTCCTGGGGCCGGTTTTATTCAATATCTTCATAAATGATCTGGAGGATGGTGTGGATTGCACTCTCAGCAAATTTGCGGATGATACTAAACTGGGAGGAGTGGTAGATACGCTGGAGGGGAGGGATAGGATACAGAAGGACCTAGACCAATTGGAAGATTGGGCCAAAAGGAATCTGATGAGGTTCAATAAGGATAAGTGCAGGGTCCTGCACTTAGGACGGAAGAACCCAATGCACAGCTACAGACTAGGGACCGAATGGCTAGGCAGCAGTTCTGCGGAAAAGGACCTAGGGGTGACAGTGGACGAGAAGCTGGATATGAGTCAGCAGTGTGCCCTTGTTGCCAAGAAGGCCAATGGCATTTTGGGATGTATAAGTAGGGGCATAGCGAGCAGATCGAGGGACGTGATCGTTCCCCTCTATTCGACATTGGTGAGGCCTCATCTGGAGTACTGTGTCCAGTTTTGGGCCCCACACTTCAAGAAGGATGTTGATAAATTGGAGAGAGTCCAGCGAAGGGCAACAAAAATGATTAGGGGACTGGAACACATGACTTATGAGGAGAGGCTGATGGAGCTGGGATTGTTTAGCCTGCAGAAGAAAAGAATGAGGGGGGATTTGATAGCTGCTTTCAACTACCTGAAAGGGGGTTCCAAAGAGGATGGCTCTAGACTGTTCTCAATGGTAGCAGATGACAGAACGAGGAGTAATGGTCTCAAGTTGCAGTGGGGGAGGTTTAGATTGGATATTAGGAAAAACTTTTTCACTAAGAGGGTGGTGAAACACTGGAATGCGTTACCTAGGGAGGTGGTAGAATCTCCTTCCTTAGAGGTTTTTAAGGTCAGGCTTGACAAAGCCCTGGCTGGGATGATTTAACTGGGAATTGGTCCTGCTTTGAGCAGGGGGTTGGACTAGATGACCTTCTGGGGTCCCTTCCAACCCTGATATTCTATGATTCTATGATTCTAAGTGGTGGTTGAAGCCAGATGTAGGGTCGGGCCCAGGCGGAGGGCAGTGCTGAAACTGGGATCTGGACACAGGCCCTGAGTTGGCTCATCCATGGACCCTGACCCTGGCTCTGACAAGGAAGCAAGTTGAAGCAGGGCTGGAGTCAGCCCCAGGGTCTGGGGCCCAGGAGGGAGATGGCAGGGTCAGGGTAGGGCACAGAGAAGACTGAAGAGCGCTGGGACAAGAACAGGAACTGGATCAAGAGCAGGCTGCGAGCCTAGGCAGTTTGTAACCCTGCGAGGCAGCAGAAGGGTTCCTGGCTGTGTTGTGCTGTTGCTCAGACTAATCTGCAGCTTGGACAGGATCCATGAAATACCTCTGCCTGCGGTTCATCTGCCACGGGCCCTGCACAGGACAGGCTGCTGCAGCAGGCCTGAAGGCTGGGTCACTGCAGGCTCTGCAGGAGTGGTGAGGCTTAGTGGCTAGTCTGGTTGCAGGTTTGCCTCACAACTAGGGTAGTGGGGTCGGGAACCCCATAGGGACCAAAGCCATTACCTTCTGACAACAATCAGTGCCCTACTGCCTGGGGAGAGAGATGATGTCTGTCTCCAGTTCCTTGTGGACATCAAGACCAAACGCAGGACTGGATCCAAAGCCTACTTAAGTTGACAGAAGTTTCTCCATTGGCTTGAATGAGCATCAGATCCAATCCCTAGCCCTGGGGCAAATCCATGAAGTTATGCATGCCTACACCATAGCTGAATTTATCCACATCATAAAACCGACCTTCACAACTGACTCGCTGGCTGACAGTCTCAACAGAGAGACCAAGCACTGGATGAGCCACGAACAGTAAACACTGGATGAGCCAAAACTTTTATGGCTGACTTAGAACAACACTTCCTCAGCTCTCGTCCCTTAGCGCCCCTCCTCTCCTTTTGCTACATTGATGACATCATCATCATCTGGACCCATGGAAAAGAAGCCCTTGAGGAATTCCACCACAATTTAAACAATTTCCATCCCACCATCAACCTCAGCCCGGACCAGTCCACACAAGAGATCCACTTCCTGGACACTACGGTGCTAATAAGCGATGGTCACATAAACACCATCCTATACCGGAAACCTACTGACCGCTATTCCTACCTACATGCCTCCAGCTTTCACCCTGACCACACCACACGATCCATTGTCGACAGCCAAGCCCTACGATACAACCACATTTGCTCCAACCCCTCAGACAGAGACAAACACCTACAAGATCTCTATCAAGAATTCTTACAACTACAATACCTACCTGCTGAAGTGAAGAAACATATTGACAGAGCCAGAAGAGTACCCAGAAGTCACCTACTACAGGACAGGCCCAACAAAGAAAATAACAGAACGCCACTAGCCATCACCTTCAGCCCCCAACTAAAACCCCTCCAACGCATCATCAAGGATCTACAACCTCTCCTGAAGGACGATCCATCACTCTCACAGATCTTGGGAGACAGGCCAGTCCTTGCTTACAGACAGCTCCCCAACCTGAAGCAAATACTCACCAGCAACCACACACCACACAACAGAACCACTAACCCAGGAACCTATCCTTGCAACAAAGCCCGTTGCCAACTGTGTCCACATATCTATTCAGGGGACACCATCATAGGGCCTAATCACATCAGCCACACTATCAGAGGCTCGTTCACCTGCACATCTACCAATGTGATATATGACATCATGTGCCAGCAATGCCCCTCTGCCATGTACATTGATCAAACTGGACAGTCTCTACATAAAGGAATAAATGGACACAAATCCGATGTCAAGAATTATAACATTCAAACACCAGTCAGAGAACACTTCAATCTCTTTGGTCACTTGATTACAGACCTAAAAGTTGCAATTCAACAAAAAAAACTTCAAAAGCAGACTCCAAGGAGAGACTGCTGAACTGGAATTAATTTGCAAACTGGATACAATTAACTTAGGTTTGAATAGAGACTGGGAGTGGATGGGTCATTACACAAAGTAAAACTATTTCCCCATGTTTATTCCCCCCTCCACTGTTTCTCAGACATTCTTGTCAACTGCTGGAAATGGCCCACCTTGATTATCACTACAAAAGGTCTCCCCCACCCACCCACTCTCCTGCTGGTAATAGCTCACCTTATCTGATCACTCTCCTTACAGTGTGTATGGTAACACCCATTGTTTCATGTTCTCTATGTATATAAATTTCCCCACTGTATTTTCCACTGCATGCATCCAATGAAGTGAGCTGTAGTTCACGAAAGCTTATGCTCAAATAAATTTGTTAGTCTCTAAGGTGCCACAAGTCCTTCTCTTCTTTTTGCAAATACTGACTAACACAGCTGCTACTCTGAAACCGGTAAAATGACCGGATACCTGTAAAGATGGTCCTACCAGGACAAGGTTGAGGCTTGTACACACACATTTGCACTGATGTTGGTATTGCCTAGTGAAGAAGGGGAACGGGTCTCTTAAATCCCTTCGCAAGACCCTAGCACCCTGGGGAACAAAACACATTACTGCAGCTTTGGCCTCTAGGACTTCATCTGCACATGCAGTTACTTTGTGTCCATGAGTATAGTAATGATATATTGCAGTTACATGGCTTCAATGCACCTGGACTGCAGTGGACTGGCCCCTGCTTGAAATAGAAGGAGTAGGGTTCTCCCTAAACCTCCAGCCAGAGACCTGGCACAAGTGCCATGAAATGAGCCAGACAAAAGTGTTATTACTTTGTTTGAATTAGATGAGAACAGATTACATGTTAATGCTCCTCTGAATCAGGCAGAGGGAAAATTTGAAATCACGTCTCCTATCTCTCAGGTGATCACCATGCTATAGAGTTGCTTTCACGCTCTCTTTGGCCTACTGAATATTTATACAAAGTGGAACGGCTTCAGTGGGAGAGACTGAGGGTAACTCACCCTAGAAGGGGCTGGGGGTTAGAGCACTCCCTTAGGAAGGATCTGAGTTGAAATCCACGCTCCAGCCCCATTTCAGAGGGGAGATTCATACCTGATCTCCTATGTCCCAGGCAAGTGTGCTAACCACTGGGGTAAACCTTATAAGGGACATACACTTTTCTAAGCAGACCAAAATGAAATGTTTTATCCGGCCTTTTCTAATTGGCTGACAAATGCTCAAGATTTTCAGAATCAAACCAAATATTTTTTTCTGATGCATTGGTTTGCTGGCCAAACCAAAAAAATAAAAATAAAAAATCGGTTATTCATCCCGCTCTAACCATAACGTTCCCGCACTAGGGGCAACCTTACTCCTGGCATTTCCTACCTGTTGAGGGCTTGCATTTGTAATTTTGGTGTTCTTTTATGTCATTATGATTTAGATTCCAGTTCCAAACGCTATTCCAGCTGAGATTAGGGCCACATTGTGCTAGATGCTGTATAGACACACGGCAAGAGACATTTCCCACCTCAAAGAGTTTACAATCTAACTTGGGAAGACAGACAAATGCTGTGAGGGGAAACAGAGTCAGAGAGACGAGTGACATGTCCAAGGCCACACAGCAGGTCAGGGACTAAAACCCAAGCGCCGTAGCCACTGGAGCACCATCCTCTGACGTAGCTCGATGGTCATATTATGCATCTAACACTTCCAGCCAAGAGACATAGGTAGTTTTCCCCTCCACTGCTTCTCTATCCCCATTTTCTGTCTGATAGTTTAATGGCATCTTTTACCTCATACTGATTCCCATCTCTATATTTTACATCTTCCTAGCATATTAACGGCAGCTTGAGCCACACGTTTCTGTTCAACCCTGCGGTTAGCAGCACTGATTTGCTTTCCTTCCCAACGCAATGCAACTAGTTTATGTTTAATATTTTCTCGTCAGTTGCAAAGTGCTCCACATTTAACTTCATTTCTATGCATTAGAAGTGCACACACATTTGAAAGAATAAGACTCCCTACGCATCAGAAAAAATCCTTTAAATGAAGCTGAGGTGAGCGATCCCTTCCCTGAGGCAGCCAGTCATTTGAAGATCCATTTAACGAGCTCGCTTTTTCTTCAGACTTTGCCCTTCATACCACCTTGCACCCACGGATCTCCAAGCACTCTGCAAACCTCCCCACATTAACCCTCTCAACACCCCATTGAGGCACATTCATATAATTCCATCCATTGAGCAAAGAAGGAAACTGCTACACAGGGAAGCTGAGCAATTTCCCCAAGATCATGAAGCAATTTAGGGGAAGAGCTGAGAAGACAACCTAGAAGTCCTGACTACCAGCGCCCTGAGCTAACCTCCCTCACTAGTGACTGCCTCAGAATGAAGTTCATAGCCTCTGTTTGATTCTGAAGAGGAAACGGTCAGCTGTCCTACATCCCTCATTAGATGGAGCATTCTTATTTGTACACCACAGTTTGTCGTCTTCTCTCTCAAACACATTGTGTGGATCCATGGACTTCAGATATAGGCTAGGGCTTCCATTCCTCTTCCTCCCCCACCCCCCGATAACTGTTCTTATTGTATGTGTTTATGGGTTCTACTAGTATCTACTGACCTCTACTAGATGCCATTGCAGAATAGATCCATAGCCCCCGAGCTCTGCCTCCTACCATCTCCTCAGGCTAAGACAGGCTTCCTGTAGCATCCAGAACATAAATGTTGACCGCCCAGGTGGCAATGGCTGCTGCTTGCAAGCATCCTTTTTGTTTACTGTAATCAAACACATGTAGGCAGAATAGATCCTCTCCTCTTCACAGAACCCCCACGAGAAAATAATCCCATTTATCAGCCTACCTAAAATACGTCCTAAGTCTGGTCAAAAATTTTCCATCAAAACATCTCTTTTCCCCAAATTGAAAACTGGGTGGTTGAGAAAATGAAGATTTTCCCCTGAGAGCATCTACTTTCCTTGAAAGTTTTCAAAGTTTGACTTAAAAGATCCCACACTTTTCAACCTTGGTTTAGGTTTTTTGATGGGTGACCACCTTCAGCCATCTCCTCTTTCCCACTGGTCCCATCTCAGACAATCCTCTGTTGGGAAACACTTAAACCAAAATATTGATACAGAAATCACCAGGCCAGACTCAGGCCAAACTACAGTGTTAACAAGTTATAACAGAGCAGCTCCAAATTCACCACAGAGAGCTAGCCTGAGGTACTTGTGGCGGGGGGAGGCAGGGAGTTGGTCCTAGCAGGGCAGAGAAAGAGTGAGGGAGGATGTAGGTATCTGAGTCGGGTGTGCTGTCAGGGCATGTGCTTGGGTCACCCCTCCAGCACATATCCAGGTCTGGCCCTACACAGATGGGAGGGTTGCTGCTAGCTAGGGTGTTGCCCACACACCAAATGGAATCTCTATGGTTTCATTCCCCATCAAAGACTCCATGAAAAGCATGTGGTCTTCTGAGTGGCCTAGGTGAGATTCTCCATGGCCCTGCACCTGATGCCCTCACATACACCTGTGTCCCACGAGTGTGAAATGTTACCACTGCAGAATTCCACGTTCCCTCCCACCGGTGGGAGCATTCACACCCATTTGGCACAGGTGGGCCAGAATACACGAAATGCAAAGCTGGGGAGACACAGGGCCCAGCCAGCTGAAGCTGATCTCACATGGATGCAAATCAGGAGCAGCTTCATTCAAGTCAGTGGAGTTACAACCCCAGAAGAGGCTGTTAAAGCAGAATCCGATGCCATGATGCCAAACCGTACCTACCAGAGCAAGATAAGCCAGGATCAATACGATTTACTCCTTTGCTTTTCCAGGGAAGGTAAGCTCTTGTTCCTCGCAGATGCCTTCCCCTGCACCTCCCCTTCTGATCATTCTCCAATTCTTAAGCATTCATAGCCTAACTTGAATAGTAGCGCCAAGCATGTAGGCTCAGAGGTTCTGAAGTGCCAGAAAAGCGGGAGGTCGCTGTTTTGTGTACTGAGGGAGACATGACACCCCCCCCACCACCACCAATATAAATCCTCAGCAGCCAATGGAACATTG
The DNA here is from genome assembly GCF_965140285.1 of Lepidochelys kempii. NCBI lineage: Eukaryota > Metazoa > Chordata > Testudines > Cheloniidae > Lepidochelys > Lepidochelys kempii. The sequence goes on along the minus strand of NC_136386.1, from coordinate 119,043,836 downwards.
TTAGGTATGGTACAGCACTCCTTTTGTCTCCATGTTGCAGAGACAGGGATAATTTATCAAGATTTGTACTGCTACAGAACCCTTGATGAAAACAAGGGTGGAAGTTTCTAAAGCAAGGCGGATTTCATTAGGCTTTCTAATCCATGTATTTATAGACAAATTGTTTCCCAATTGACTTTGCAATCCTCACTTGCCATTCACAATACTTGGTGAATAATTGCAATTACCGTCTGCTTGATGAGACAATGATCCTTTGCTAAAAATTTTTTTAAAAAAATAGAAACGTTTGCATACAAGAAAGAGTGGGTGTAGTCAAGTATTCAGAGAGCCAACTGTCTGAGGGTTCCCATTCGAACGCTGCAGAGCCTCTTAGAAGAGAGGTCTTGGGACGATGATATTCCTCACACCCTATGCATCAGATCTCAACTGCTAAGCAGCCCTGGGCTTGTTCAAAATTCAGATGGGGCCCCTTCAAGGAACTGTGAGAAGTGATGCTGCTCTCTTGGGATGGGGCATTTGTCTTTCACAGCCAGCTCTGAGCCAACGTGCTGCTGGAGCTTCTGTTGATTTCTGAAGAGACATAAGTACCTCCATGCAGAGAAGACTGCTGACAGCAGACGGGTCTTTAATCTGGCAGACCAAGGCAGCACTAGAGCTGATGGCAGGAAGCTGAAGCTAAACAAGTTCAGACTAGAAATAAGGCACAAGTTTTTAACAGCGAGGGTAATCAATTATTGGAACAATTTACCTAGGAATATAGTGGATTCTAGATCCTTAGAGACTTGAAATTAAGACTGGCTGTCTATCTAAAAGACATACCATAGCACAAGCCCAATTATGGGCTTAATGTAGGGCTTACTGGGTGAAATTGTATACCCTGTATACAGAGTACAGTGATCAGAATGTTCCCTTCTGAGAATCTATGACTAAAACTGAAGCCCTGATCACGTGAAACAGTTAAAAATCCCAGGCCCAGGTGCTGAGAGCCATTGAACCAAACTATAAACTCTGTATATAATGGAAACCACTTCAAACCAGGGGTGCGGCAGAACCTCTGTCCCAGGCCATTTGCTTCAGCAGTAGAATAAGCTGCCATATCCTAGCCAAATTCCAGTTTGGGTGATTACATTTCGCCTATCTAAATTCCCCTGCAGTTTCAGTTGTCTCCAGTATTCTTCCTCATGTCTTGTCCTAGACTGTGCTGGGCTCCTGAAAACTTTTAAGCAGCTGCTGCCTTAGAAGAGGCAGGATTGGAAGAAGGGAGCCCTAAATATAGTTTGCAATTAGAGCTGGTGAATTTTTTGGACGGAACTTTTTTTTAAGCTAAAAATGCAGATTTGGGTAGAATAAAACATTTTGTGAATTGGGGGTCAATTTTGCAACAACAAAAAAATCAAAACATTGTCACATTCTAAACAAAATGTTTTGATTTTTCTATTTGAAATAACTTTCTCTTTCAAACTTTTCTTCATTCTTTAAACTTAAAAAAAAATCTTGAAACTCTTTCTGGTTACAGAGTAGCACCCGTGTTAGTCTGTATTCGCAAAAAGAAAAGGAGGACTTGTGGCACCTTAGAGACTAACAAATTTATTTGAGCATAAGCTTTTGTGAACTACAGCTCACTTCATTGGATGCATGCAGTGGGGAGATTTATATACATAGAGAACATGAAACAATGGGTGTTACCATACACACTGTAACAAGAGAATAATCACTTAAGGTGAGCTATTACCAGCAGGAGAGCTGGGGGCGGGGTGGGGGGGACCTTTTGTAGTGATAATCAAGGTGGGCCATTTCCAGCAGTTGACAAGAATGTCTGAGGAACAGTGGAGGGTGGAGGGGGGAATAAACATGGGGAAATAGTTTTACTTTGTGTAATGACCCATCCACTCCCAGTCTCTATTCAAGCCTAAATTAATTGTATCCAGTTTGCAAATTAATTCCAGTTCAGCAGTCTCTCCTTGGAGTCTGCTTTTGAAGTTTTTTGTTGAAGAATTGCAACTTTTAGGTCTGTAATCGAGTGACCAAAGAGATTGAAGTGTTCTCCGATTGGTGTTTGAATGTTATAATTCTTGACATCGGATTTGTGTCCATTTATTCTTTTACACAGAGACTGTCCAGTTTGACCAATGTACATGGCAGAGGGGCATTGCTGGCACATGATGGCATGCATCACATTGGTAGATGTGCAGGTGAATGAGCCTCTGATAGTGTGGCTGATGTGATTAGGCCCTATGATGGTGTCCCCTGAATAGCTGTGTGGACACAGTTGGCAACGGGCTTTGTTGCAAGGATAGGTTCCTGGGTTAGTGGTTCTGTTGTGTGGTGTGTGGTTGCTGGTGAGTATTTGCTTCAGGCTGGGGAGCTGTCTGTAAGCAAGGACTGGCCTGCCTTCCAAGATTTGTGAGAGTGATGGATCGTCCTTCAGGAGAGGTTGTAGATCCTTAATAATGCGTTGGAGAGGTTTTAGTTGGGGGCTGAAGGTGATGGCCAGTGGCGTTCTGTTATTTTCTTTGTTAGGCCTGTCCTGTAGTAGGTGACTTCTGGGTACTCCTCTGGCTCTGTCAATCTGTTTCTTCACTTCCGCAGGTGGGTATTGTAGTTGTAAGAATGCTTGATAGAGATCTTGTAGGTGTTTGTCTCTGTCTGAGGCGTTGGAGCAAATGCGGTTGTATGGTAGAGCTTGGCTGTCGACAATGGATCGTGTGGTGTGGTCAGGGTGAAAGCTGGAGGCATGTAGGTAGGAATAGTGGTCAGTAGGTTTCCGGTATAGGGTGGTGTTTATGTGACCATCGCTTATTAGCACCGTAGTGTCCAGGAAGTGGATTTTGCACAGCTACAGCGACTTCCACCCAGGGATCCCTAAGCACTTTGCAAACACCGGTGTGGCCTCACAAGATGTAAGGACAATAGGCAAGAAGTGTTGTTTCCATTTTACGGATGGCGGAACAGAGGCAAGAAGATTAAGTGACGTGTCCCTGTTTACAGAATGTGTCCATGGCAAAGCCAGGGTTTGAACTCACAGTACCTGAATTGCAGAGCTATGATTTGGCCTGAATATCATCTTTCTCTTGTGAATAGACCTGTGGTAAAATGTTTATTATTGATCGGCCACATCTGATTTCTTTTGTCAAAAACAGAATTGTTGCAAGAGTATGTAGATTTAGTTCACGCTCCAGCTGCAGAAAAGTCTAGTAAATACAGTGTAGTTATGGCACAGAACATGTCAAAACTCGGTTTAATTGCATTTGCAAGGCTGATGTTGGTGTCCAGGAGACAGGAATGCTGGCTCTTTGCTCCAAACAGTGTATAGATCTGATGAGTAACAGAACAGGTGAGCCAATTAAGCGCTTACCAGCATATGCTGTCTGAAATCTAGCAGCCTCTGACATGCCCAGCTACCCTCAACCTTATTTTCTTGTGCTTTTCATTCTGGAGAGGATGGAAGCAAAGAGTGCTTGCTTTTGTTTCTGGGAGATAACATGGCTTTGATTGCATGGTGCAATGACTGGAAGGAGATTTTGCCCATTAAAGCTGTAAATGTGGTTTTCCGTTCTGTAAACAGAGTAGAGGAAATCTCAATAAGAGATGCACTGCAAAAGGGATTTTTTTTTTTTTTTAATTGTGGATTTCCTCTGGCAAATTTCAACTAAGTGAGAAGAGAAAATTGTGCTCATGAAAGTTGATGCAGCCGAATTGGCTTGGAAAATATAAACTCTCCTCCCTGCTCACTGGAACCTCTGGTTTTGTTGCCCAAATCTGCCATTTTAATGCAATTCCAAACTGGCTCCCTGGAGCCTAGAGAACTTGGGAGGATGGCACTTTAGGAATGCAGAGATCAGATTCTAGAGCCAGAGAGACATGTTAGGAATGGGTAGAGGAGAGGGGGTGGGAGGGTGGGCTGCACCATACATCTGAACATTATTATTTGAGCCTCAAATTGTGCGGGATGCTTTATTAGCATAAATATGGTCACTGCCCTGGAGAGCTTACCAGCTCTTTGGAGTAGCAGGGGGAGCAAACAGTAGAGATGGATGAGGCGGCATTAAGAAGATTCCGTGATTACCTATGTAACCCAGGTTTTCTCTGTTCACATCAGCCCAACCTCTAGATGGTGCCCAAGAAGCCAAGGCACCAATGAAGCTTCCTTCACGCAATTAAAGGTTTGGGAATGGGAGATGGCTCATTTCTTGTGGGCGCTGCAGGAGCTCTCCCAACCCACAACTTTGCCGCTGGTGCAGTCGGGATGAGAACTGCTGCTGACTTGATTGAGTGCCTGGGAACGACCCCCCCTCCCCTGGATTTTGCACACCCCCGAAGCTGGAGGGAGTTTGGATCCAGATTTAAACATCATGATCGGGGCTAATATCTCCAGAAGGATTACTCTGAGTCGTGGTGATGTCACTAACCCAGAACGACGGCCTCAGACAGTTTTGGAAGAGAAGGTTCTGAAACACAAAGGATCGTAAACCCCTTTCATAATCTGGAAAAAAGAGAAAGAGAGGAAAGAGAAATGCCCCCTTCAAACATGTTAAAAAGAGAGGGGAAAATAAATATAAATGGCTGTTCGTTTGTTAATCTTGTTAAATGGAGTGATATGAGCAATAGCAGCATGAGTGGAGATAGTTAATGGAACAGGATTATTTTCAGATGCTGGCTGTGTCTGTATTAGAGCAGTGAATTTCCTGCTGTGTGGGTAAATTTCCATCTTTAATGATAAAATAAGAATATTACTAATAAAAGGTTCCCCTTAGCCAGTGACAACGGAGTTTGTGATTTCTCCCACCTCATGAATTATACCCGCTGACATTTTAGCAGCGGCCAGGTTAACAGGGGTTTGGATCTTTCCCCTGTGGCTGGGCTCCTGATTAGTTCTGGAGACATCAAACATTTCCAGTTTACGTCGTAAACAGAAAGGCGTAGGCCCAGATTCAGGAAAGCACTTGTTAGGGGGCTTATTCCTTCACCCACTTACTTCCCTGGTCCTTCTCGCATGAACAGAGAGCAACAATACCCGAAGTCCAAAGGTGCAAACAATTCGATGTTTATTGGGGTGAACTTCCAGCAAGCATGATTCCAGTTTCCTTCCTTAGTATCCTCCTTCCCAGCTCTGACACCACAGAGCCTTACACCTGTGTCCCTGTTCCCATTCTTACCCTTAGCCAAACATGATTCCAACTTCCTTACTCCCATTCCCTGTTCCCATTTCCCCCTTTAGCAAAACATGATTCCAATTTTCTTACCCCCATTCCCTGTTCCCATCTCCCCCTTTAGCAAAACATGATTCCAATTTTCTTACCCCCATTCCCTGTTCCCATCTCCCCCTTTAGCAAAACATGATTCCAATTTTCTTACTCCCATTCCCTGTTCCCATCTCACACACCCACATGCCCACCCCCACCCACACCCACACTTCCTCATTGACTACAGATTATATAGTAAAACTTGAGTTCTGCTTAGCTATACCTTAACCAATCATTTTCCTGAAATTTAACTAACCAATCCTAACATATTGTAACATGATTATGTAACCAATTATATCCCACCACCTTAATTAGTTTACACCCAGCAAAATTAATTATACAGCAGACAGGAACAATCACAGAACCAGACAGAGATTATACAGACAAACAATAGCGAAGTGGGAACTACAATGACAAGACAACACAGAAGTGAGGATTTCACATCCCAGCTATTGATGAATGAGTTCTTGCCAGACAGGATGCTATCAAACTAAGTTTCCTTTTACATTTTCTAGGCACTTCCCTTTCTCTGGAGGTGATAGGAACACAATCCTGTCCTGATAGTGCCTAACAGCCCAATAGCACCTTATTTCAATGTGACTAGTTTGGAATGTGAGGATGTGACTGTTCGCTTCCCAGCTTATGGCTGCCTCTGCTGCTTAGCCAAAGGCCTGAGCCTAAGCACAGGGCCACAAACTGTCACAGTAAGAGAAGGCCCTTACACCGGCAGACAATGATTTCTTTCTTTTATACCTCTAGAACTAGCCAAGCGATAAGAATACACCTAAATTCTTAGAGTATAGGCCTTTACAGACAGGCCTGAATATCTATATCCTAACAGCACTTAGCCTTGGTCTACACTAGGAGTTGAGATCGAATTTAGCAGCGTTAAATCGATTTAACCCTGCACCCATCCACACGATGAAGCCCTTTTTTTCGACTTAAAGGGCTCTTAAAATCGATTTCCTTACTCCACCCAAGACAAGGGGATTAGTGCTGAAATCAGCCTTGCCTGGTTGAATATGGAGTACTGTGGATGCAATTAGATGGTATTGGCCTCCAGGAGCTATCCCAGAGTGCTCCATTGTGACTGCTCTGGGCAGCACTCTGGATGCACTGGCCAGGTAGACAGGAAAAGGCCCGCCAACTTTTGAATGTCAATTTCCTGTTTGGCCAGCGTGGCAAGCTGCAGGTGAGTGCAGAGCTCATCAGCAGAGGTGACCATGGTGGAGTCCCAGAATCGCAAAAGAGCTCCAGCATGGACCGAATGGGAGGTACGGGATCTGATCGCTGTATGGGGAGAGGAATCCATGCTATCAGAACTACATTCCAGTTTTCGAAATGCCAAAACCTTTGTCAAAATCTCCCATGGCATGAAGAACAGAGGCCATAGCAGGGACCCAAAGCAGTGCCGCATGAAACTTAAGGAGCTGAGGCAAGCCTACCAGAAAACCAGAGAGGCAAACAGCCGCTCTGGGTCAGAGCCCCAAACATGCCACTTCTATGATGAGCTGCATGCCATTTTAGAGGGTTCAGCCACCACTACCCCAGCTGTGTTGTTTGACTCCTTCGATGGAGATGGAGGCAACATGGAAGCAGGTTTTGGGGACGAGGAAGATAGCTCACAGCAAGCAAGCAGAGAAACCAGCTTTCCCGACAGCCAGGAACTGTTTCTCGCCCTGGACCTGGAGCCAGTATCCCCCGAACCCACCCAAGGCTGCCTCCCAGACCCTCCAGGTGGAGAAGGGACCTCTGGGGAGTGTACCTTTTAAAATAGTATACATGGTTTAAAAGCAAGCATGTTTAATGATTAATTTGCCCTGGCATTCGCGGCTGTCCTGGATGTACTCTCAAAGCCTTTGCAAAAGGTTTCTGGGGAAGCCAGCCTTATTCCATCCACCATGGTAGGACACTTTACCACTCCAGGCCAGTAGCACGTACTCGGGAATCATTGTAGAACAAAGCATTGCAGTGTATGTTTGCTGGCGTTCAAACAACATTTGTTCTTTATCTCTCTGTGTTATCCTCAGGATATCATTCATGGTCACCTGGTTGAAATAGGGTGCTTTTCTTAAGGGGACATTCAGCGGTGCCTGTTTCTGCTGGGCTGTTTGCCTGTGGCTGAACAGAAATGTTCCCCGCTGTTAGCCATGGGGAGGTGTGAGGGGCTAGCCGCGCGGTATGGGGAGGCAAAATGCGACCTTGGAACGAAAGCACATGTGCTATGTATGTAATGTTAACAGCAAGGTTTAGCGTGAAAGAGTGTACCCATTGTTCTATAAAATGTGTCTTTTTAAATACCACTGTCCCTTTTTTCTCCTCCACCAGCTGCATGTGTTTCAAGGATCACAGGATCTTCTCCTTCCCAGAGGCTGGTGAAGATTAGAAGGCGAAAAAAACGCACTCATGATGAAATGTTCTCCGAGCTCATGCTGTCCTCCCACACTGACAGAGCACAGACGAATGCATGGAGGCAGAGAATGTCAGAGAGCAGAAAAGCACAAAATGACTGGGAGGAGAGGTGGCGGGCTGAAGAGAGTAAGTGGCAGGCTGAAGAGAGTAAGTGGCGGGTGAAGAGAGGGCTGAAGCTGAAAGGTGGTGGCAGCGTGATGAGAGGAGGCAGGATTCAATGCTGAGGCTCCTGGAGGATCAAACTAATATGCTCCAGCATATGGTTGAGCTGCAGGAAAGGCAGCTGGAGCACAGACCACCTCTACAGCCCCTTTGTAACCCACTGCCCTCCTCCCCAAGTTCCACAGCCTCCTCACCCAGACGCCCAAGAACGCAGTGGGGGGGCCTCCGGCCACCCAGCCACTCCACCCCAGAGGATTGCCCAAGCAACAGAAGGCTGGCATTCAATAAGTTTTAAAGTTTTAAAATTTTAAAGTGCTGTGTGCCCTTGTCCTTCCCTCCTCCACCACCCCTCCCGGTGCTTCTCTCCTCCATCACCCCTCCCGGGCTACCTTGGCAGTTATCCCCCTATTTGTGTGATGAATTAATAAAGAATGCATGAATGTGAAGCAACAATGACTTTATTGCCTCTGCAAGCGGTGATCAAAGGGAGGAGGGGAGGGTGGTTAGCTTACAGGAAGTAGAGTGAACCAAGGGCGGGGGGTTTCATCAAGGAGAAACAAACAGAACTTTCACACCGTAGCCTAGCCAGTCATGAAACTGTTTTTCAAAGCTTCTCTGATGTGCACCACACCCTCCTGTGCTCTTCTAACCGCGCTGGTGTCTGGTTGTGCATAACCAGCAGCCAGGCAATTTGCCTCAACCTCCCACCCCACCATAAACATCTCCCCCTTACTCTCACAGATATTGTGGAGCGCACAGCAAGCAGTAATAACAGTGGGAATATTGGTTTCGCTGAGGTCTAAGCGAGTCAGTACACTGCACCAGCGCGCTTTTAAACGTCCATATGCACATTCTACCACCATTCTGCACTTGCTTAGCCTGTAGTTGAACAGCTCCTGTCTACTGTCCAGGCTGCCTGTGTATGGCTTCATGAGCCATGGCATTAAGGGGTAGGCTGGGTCCTCAAGGATAACTATAGGCATTTCAACATCCCCAATGGTTATTTTCTCATCTGGGAATAAAGTCCCTTCCTGCAGCTTTTGAAACAGACCAGAGTTCCTGAAGATGCAAGCGTCAGGTACCTTTCCCGGCCATCCCACGTTGATGTTGGTGAAACGTCCCTGGTGATCCACCAGTGCTTGCAGAACTATTGAAAAGTACCCCTTGCGGTTTATGTACTCGGCGGCTTGGTGCTCCGGTGCCACGATAGGGATATGGGTTCCATCTATGGCCCCACCACAGTTAGGGAATCCCATTGCAGCAAAGCCATCCACTATGACCTGCACATTTCCCAGGGTCACTACCCTTGATATCAGCAGATCTTTGATTGCGTTGGCTACTTGCATCACAGCAGCCCCCACAGTAGATTTGCCCACTCCAAATTGATTCCTGACTGACCAGTAGCTGTCTGGCGTTGCAAGCTTCCACAGGGCTATCACCACTCGCTTCTCAACTGTGAGGGCTGCTATCATCTTGGTATTCTTGCGCCTCAGGGCAGGGGAAAGCAAGTCACAAAGTTCCATGAAAGTGCCCTTAGGTCTGCGAAAGTTTCGCAGCCACTGGGAATCATCCCAGACCTGCAACACTATGTGGTCCCACCAGCCTGTGCTTGTTTCCCAGGCCCAGAAGTGGCATTTCACCACATGTACTTGCCCCATTAGCACCATGATGCCCACAATTCCAGGGCCCGTGCTTTGAGAGAAGTCTGTGTCCTTGTCCTCATCACTCTTGTCACCTCGCTGACGTCGCCTACTTGCCCGGTTTCGCTTTGCCAGGTTCTGGTGCTGCATATACTGCTGGATAATGGGTGTGGTGTTTAATGTGCTTCTAATTACCAAAGTGATCTGAGCGGGCTCCATGCTTGCTGTGGTATGGTGTCTGCACAGAAAATAGGCGTGGAACGATTGTCTGCCATTGCTCTGACGGAGGAAGGGGCGACTGATGACATGACTTACAGGGAATTAAAATCAACAAAGGGGGTGGCTTTACATCAAAGAGAAACAAAAACAACTGTCACACAGAATGACCCCCTCAAGGACTGAACTCAGAACCCTGGGTTTAGCAGGCCAATGCTCAACCCACTAAGCTATCCCTCCCTCTGCCATTTCAGACAGGACTGAATCTCCATTAAAGTTTTCAAGGTGCCCCTGACAGACCTCACCAAAACGATTATCAAGGTCAGTTCCCAGACTACTGCACTGGGCAGCACAGCATGGGGAGGAGGTGACCAGCCCTCTGTGGAGAAAGAAGTGGTTCGGGACTATTTAGAAAAGCTTGACAAGCACAAGTCCATGGGGCCAGATCCGCTGCATCTGAGAGAGCTAAAGGAGTTGGCAGATGTGATTGCAGATCCATTGGCCATTATCTTTGAAAACTCATGGCGATCCGGGGAAGTCCCGGACGACTGGAAAAAGGCTAATGTAGTGCCCATCTTTAAAAAAGGGAAGAAGGAGAATCCTGGGAACTATAGGCCAGTCAGAATCACCTCAGTCCCTGGAAAAATCATGGAGCAGGTCCTCAAGGAATCAATTCTGAAGCACTTAGAGGAGAGGAAAGTGATCAGGAACAGTCAGCATGGATTCACCAAGGGCAAGTCATGCCTGACTAATTTAATTGCCTTCTATGACGAGATAACTGGCTCTGTGGATGAGGGAAAAGTGGTGGACGTGTTGTTCCTTGACTTCAGCAAAGCTTTTGAAACGGTCTCCCACAGTATTCTTGCCAGCAAGTTAAAGAAGTATGGGCTGGATGAATGGACTATAAGGTGGATAGAAAGCTGGCTAGATTGTCGGGCTCAACGGGTAGTGATCAATGGCTCCATGTCTAGTTGGCAGCCGGTATCAAGTGGAGTGCCTCAAGGGTCGGTCCTGGGGCCGGTTTTGTTCAATATCTCCATAAATGATCTGGAGGATGGTGTGGATTGTACCCTCAGCAAGTTTGCAGATGACACTAAACTGGGAGGAGAGGTAGATACGCTGGAGGGTAGGGATAGGATACAGAGGGCTCTAGACAAATTAGATGATTGGGCCAAAAGAAATCTGAGGAGGTTCAAGAAGTACAAGTGCAGAGTCCTGCACTTCGGATGGAAGAATCCCATGCACTGCTACAGACTAGGGACCGAATGGCTCGGCAGCAGTTCTGCAGAAAAGGACCTAGGGGTTCCAGTGGACGAGAAACTGGATATGAGTCAACAGTGTGCCGTTGTTGCCAAGAAGGCCAATGGCATTTTGGGATGTATAGGTAGGGGCATTGCAAGCAGATCGAGGGACGTGATCGTTCCCCTCTATTCGACATTGATGAGACTTTATCTGGAGTACTGTGTCCAGTTTTGGGCCCCACACTACAAGAAGGATGTGGAAAAATTGGAAAGATTCCAGCGGAGGGCAACAAAAATGATTAGGGGACTGGAACACATGACTTATGTGGAGAGGCTGAGGGAACTGGTATTGTTTAGTCTGCGGAAGAGAAGAATGAGGGGAGATTTGATAGCTGTTTTCAACTACCTGAAAGGAGAGGTATGGATCTAGACTCTTCTCAGTGGTAGAAGAGGACAGAACGAGGAGTAATGGTCTCAAGTTGCAGTGTGGGAGGTTTAGGCTGGATATTAGGAAAAACTTTTTCACTAAGAGGGTGGTGAAACACTGGAATGCGTTACCTAGGGAGGTGGTGGAATCTCCTTCCTTAGATATTTTTAAAGTCAGGCTTGACAAAGCCCTGGCTGTGATGATTTAGTTGGGGATTTGTCCTGCTTTGAGCAGGGGGTTGGACTAGATGACCTCCTGAGGTCCCTTCCAACCCTGATATTCTATGATTCTATGATTTCATGGAAAATGAATACAAAACAAACCTGGTCTATTTCTTGTTTTGATCCACTCCATCTATCTTTTACATCTTTGGCTGGCAGAAGATGGTGCAATAGGACTGCTAGCCATCCTCATCTCCTGCCTGCTGACCATAAGATGGTACAATAGGACTGCTTGCAGGAACTAAGGAGAATGACCGGTCGAGTCACTCCTAATTTAGTCCCTGCACCCATATCTGCCCAGGCGCTCCTGACCGGCCTTACCAAGGTGGCCAGGAGCACCTCGAACACGATGATGATGGTTTTCAGCCCTATTGCACTATCTGCTTCCACAAGGCAATGGGTTGCTGCTGCTGTGTAGCAATGCAGAACCGCGTCTGCCAGAACCCAGAGACATACAGTGACAGTGAGCTGAGCGGGCTCCATGCTTGCCGTGGTATGGCGTCTGCACAGGTAACTCAGGAAAAAAGGTGCGAAACGATTGTCTGCCGTTGCTTTCACGGAGGGAGGGCCTGATGATATGTACCCAGAACCAGCCGCAACAATGTTTTTTGCCCCATCAGGCATTGGGATCTCAACCCAGAATTCCAATGGGCAGCGGAGACTGCAGGAACTGTGGGATAGCTACCCACAGTGCAACGCTCCGAAAGTCGACGCTAGCCTCAGTACTGTGGAGGCCAAGTTAACGCACTTAGAGCATTTTGTGTGGGGACACACACAATCGACTATATAAAAAACGATTTCTAAAAAACCAACTTCTATAAATTCAACCTAATTTCGTAGTGTAGACATACCCTTAATCACGTACTTAACTTTAAAGAAGCGCTTAAGTCCCATTGACCTCAATGGAACTTAAGGACATGCTTAAGGTCAGTGATTTGTGGCACTGCAGCCTAGATCAGGGCTTGGTTATTCCTGGGCCAGAGGACGCAAGGAACCTGCCCAATCTATTGTTCTCCTGCATATGGGCTGGACAGAGTCCTCATGTTTCACAGCCCACTGGGGGCAGGGAAGGTCATGGCAGAGCTAGCCCAGTGCACAAGGGTGTGACTGAGGCATCCTTGAGAATTGCGCTACCTGAGCCACAATGGTTCTCAGATCTTCGGCTGGTACGGTGCAACCCTGGCTGTGGGTGAAGCACCACAACTGAGCCCTCAATCTTCACTTCAGCAAATCTCCTATTGCCGTCAATGGACTGAGTACGGGAGGCAGGAGTTAGCTCATAAACACAGAATCCTGCTTTGCCCAGTGGATAATTTGAAATCAGTTATTTACACTTCCTCCCGTTACCATCCTTATTTCCACCTGTTGTTTCTTGCATCTATATTCCTTCAGAGCTTCTCTCCGTCTCTCCCACCTGCACCTCTCGTTCTGTTTTTTATCCTTCTGTATTTTATTTATCTTTCTTGCACTCTTGCTCTTGTCCTGGTTTCTACAGTTCTTTCATTTTCTGGGCTGCTACCTATTTGCTTCTCTCTCCCCCTTTCTTCCCCTTTCACTTCCTCCTTTTCTCCTCTGTTCTCCCATTTTGAGTACAGATGCCTCAGCTTTGATTTTAATTTTACTGGTGGATTTAATTTCCCTAGGCTTGTGCATTGTCGATTAATTCTTTTTAGCCTGTGTTTAGACAATGATTCACAGTTAAGATGGCCTGGCTAATTGTAATGTAACTAATAGGCCAGAGGGCTTTTCGGAGATAGAAGCATTTCAGGAGTGGGATTTTTTTGGCTGTCCTGTAGCAATAAACATCAAGGCATAATAAAGAAATGTAAAAGTCTTATAGCTTTTACCTTATCGTTCTCGAAATAGACAAGGAGAGCTTAATGGAGCCTATAAGTAAACTTGAAATTTCAACATTTGCCAATTGTTATAGCCTATTCTAAATCTGCAAATGACAAGTGAAACCAAGCAAGTGGTAAACTTGAGCTCCCACTGTGTCAGATTTCCAGACAAAAGCTCAGTGTTGAGTATCAAAGACATAGTTTAGTGTGCGTGTGTATACCCAGAGAAAAGACAGACCAAAGATTGGACTGGATTCTCACGAAGGCTCTGGAGCAGGAGTCGAGAGATGGGGGTTCTAGTCCTAGCTCTGCCATGAACTTCCCTTGTGACCAAGGGAGTCTCCTTGTGCCTCAGTTTCCTCTATATCAAATGGATATCAATCCTTCCCTACCTCCAAGGGTTAATTAATTCATGTATGCAATGGGCTCAGATACTATGGAGGTGAGAGCCAACAAAAAGCCTGTATTAAAAAAAACGCCAAGCAAACCTGATTTCAGTCTTCTCTGATGTCTATTTGAAATCTGAACCAGCATTTGAACTGTGCAGATGGACTTCATCTTTTTAGTGGGACCCACTAAATTAGAGCATCTCCTCTCCCCTGCCCACCAACACAGTCTGGCTGTTTGAAATCTTTGTCTAGATCCTTATGTTGAGTGCATCACAGTGGGTCCTGTATGGAAAGGGCTCTGGCACCTCACACCCCGATCATGCTCCCAATGAGGCCAATCTGATTTGAAGAAGCTTCGCACCTCACAGGATAAGGCCTACTATAAACAGGGCTCTGGCTTCTTAAGGCCCAATCCTACTTCCCCTGAAATCCACAGGTGTTTTGGTCATTGGGAGAAGCATCAAAGCTCCTCATTGGCCATCATTGATAGCAAGGAGGTCACAGCAATAAGTGGGTAAAAAGCGGAACATCTGAATGGTTTGGCCAAACCAGCTTTTGAATATTTTCCTTTTACAGGAATGAGTCTCTGGTCAGAGAGAAGGAAGTCTGCAGCCAAAGACTGGCCTGGAAGTTCCAGCATACTCTGAGACTTCTTTCCCTCTGACCAGGCTGAGCCTGTGGAAGTGCTGCTGGGCCAGCCATAGCTGTAATGATACAAGCCCTTTGCTTCTGCAGGCTTCATTGTCAGGAACAGGCTTTTATGTTGTTTGATGCTCAGCCTTTGAGTTAGACGCTAGAGCCAGCCTTTCTAGTATAACCAGTAGGGAAGCTGGAACAATCTCAGGGGAAATCTCTGCTTGCTGTGGACTGCAGCCACTCATTAAATAATGGGAAAGTAATTAAAAAGTCTAGCTATACAATATGGATTCAATTAAAAAATGGGACAGTTGGTTGGGAAATTGGATCTATTTTTTAATCCTCTATCTGTTAAACTCCAGATAAATATTGTGTCTGTTTAAATAAAGTCACCCTTTTTGTTTTTGTTTTTTGAAGAGGAAAAATTTCCATTAGCAATGCTGCAAACTAGTGTATACAGCACAGTATAAGGAGCCCACAATAACAGATCAATTTTCATAGCCAACCACTTCCAAACAGACTATTTCAATCATTTGCCCTGCTATCCTATATAACTGTGTGCTCTTAGCACTGCAGTCCTATGTAACTGTGATATCATTACTGTTATCATCATCTCTTCCTGTTCTTGTGTCACGGTAGCTTATTGCATTTTTTCTTAAGCTCTTTGGACCAGGGACCATGTGTTTGTACACCACCAAGTTCAATAGTATTTGTGGGTGCTATCACTCTGCAAGTAATTCAAATAATGTTTGGTGCAAATCAATGTCAGTCCATTGATTGCTCGAGAGTGAGATTTGTGATGTGCATTCACTACGCTTTAACTATGAGGTGTGCTTGGTTACCTTACTCACACAGCATTGGATCTACTTCCAGAGGAATTGAAATAAAAATCATCATCAAGACCCTATGTCCTTTGATTTTCTTGGGGTGAAGTTGGGGGCAGCTTGTGGAATTAGAAGGAGCTAAGATGAGAGGATTTGGGTCTTAAACCTTGTTGTTTCTGGGTCATTTGAGGCTGGTTTTGCTTGAGGCCTCGACTACAAGAATGAATACTTGTAATAGCAAAGGATGGGGTGAGAGTTAAAAGGACTTTTCTTTTATCACATTCAAGTGATGCATGGGGTTTGGGATGGCTCTCTGCACGGGGGGGGAGGGAGAACATCACACCAAGATGATCATGAAAGGGTGTGACCATAGTTGGATGGAAATTTGGTTTGTAGTTAGCCACAAAAAAATCATTCTTGCTATTTGCCCAGCTCAACTGTCCAGCCAGATCTGGGCTCAAATCCTGCAACCCGCTCTGAAGGAGCACACCCGGCCTCCCATCAGCTTGAGCAGGAATGCATTGTGGGAGGACCCCCCATACCTACACAGAGCCTCCTGAAGACAACAGGCTTGTGCAGAAATCAAGGATGCATCTGTGTGGATCCAAAGCTGCTTTGGGTGTTATTTCAAACCCCTCTGCAAACCTCTCCAGGGCTTGTCTTCACTGCAGTGTGAGCTCAAACTACACCTCGAGTGTTACCCCTAACCTGACCCCCACTCTGCACACACAATTCTCTAGTGCAAGTTAAGTGGCGATTTAAACTTGAGCTAGCTGGCCCACTGGGTGGGTGTGTGGGGACTGACGCTCAAGTGCAACTGACACCTAGGGGATGTCTAGACATCAGTCACTGTGTGTGATTGTAGCTGGAGCAGACACACCTCAGCTACCCTGAGTACTTGAGGAGAGAACCTGCAGCAGCGTACCTGCCCAGAACCCTGGGTAATGACTTGTGAGACTAGCCGCTAGCCCAGGGGTGGGCAAACTTTTTGGCCCAAGGGCCACATCGGGGTTCCAAAACTCTGTGGAGGGCTGGGTAGGGAAGGCTGTGCCTCCCCAAACAGCCTGGCCCCCGTCCCCTATCCGCCCTGTCCCACTTTTCACCCCCTGACTGCCCACCTCAGAACCCCTGACCCATCCAACCCCCGCTGCTCCTTGTCCCCTGACCATCCCCTCCCGGGAGCCCGTGCCCCTAACTGCCCCCCGAGACCCCACCCCCTATCCAAGCCCCCCCCGGCACCCTGTCCCCTGACTGCCCCGACTCCTATCCACACCCCCACCCCCTGATAGGCCCCCCCAGGACTCCCACACCTATCCAACCGCTCCCTGTCTCCTGACTGCCCCCCCAGAACCTCTGCCCCATCCAACTGCCCCCTGTTCCCTGTCCCCTGACTGCCCCCTGGGACTCCCTGCCCCTTATCCAATGCCCCATCCCCTTACCATGCTGCTCAGAGCAGCATGTCTGGCAGCTGCGCCGCCTGGCCAAAGCCAGACACGCTGCTGGGCTGCCCTGCGGGAGCACGCAGCCCCACCGCCCAGAGCGCTGCCCGCATGGCTGCGGGGGAGGGGCTGGGGGCTAGCCTCCTGGGCCAGGAGCTCAGGAGCCGGGCAGGATGGTCTCGCGGGCCAGATGTTTTGCCCACCTCTGCGCTAGCCTATGCGGAAGTGCCTGCTGCTGTGGCTTCACTGCTCTGGGGCCCAAGCTAGCTAGACTAAAGCTAGCTCTGGAATGTCAGCTCAAGCTGCAGTCACACCTCTCCTTACAGTGCAGACATGTCCTCCATCTTGTAATGCAAGGGGATGCAGCAGCTCAAGTTACAACTCCTGGGCTGCTCATCAAGTCACTCTACCTAGCTTGAGTGTTGTTTCGCAGCGTGGCCCACAGCTGGAGTGGAGCTAGCTGTTGCAGTAAGGACAAGCAAAGGGGGACAATTTGACAGTTCCTGGTTCCGAGGAGAGTCTGGGATAGTTGCGAATGCCCCAGGGACCCCTTATTCCCACACCCAGGGCAGCAGAACTGCACACAGCCTTGCGATTCTGACACGAAGAAATTTCGTTACGTTCAATTTATTTAATTGCAACAAAAAAAACCCCCACATTAATGGTCTGCGAGAGCGAATTTTTTCCCCTCTCTCTTTCCTTTTCCAAAGCTGTGAAGTTTTATCTCAAGTGCTGAAGCTGTTCCTGGGTAATATATTTGTTATTAACTTTATGGATCAGAAAATGTTTTAAGCGATAAGTGCTAGGAGAATTCATAAGTCAGGTAGTTTCTTTGCTCCTTTATCCTGGGTTAGTTTACACTTCTCTCCTTGCTCACAGATTGCAGCATAGCTCATGGAACAAGACACGGGCCATTTTTCATATTAGCCATTTGCCATATTTCTCAGGTTCCAAAGTATAGTCATGATGGTTGGAACTGGCTCTTTAATTTCTATAGGATGTTAAGTACAAGCAGGTGGCCAGCCCATTGTCTAAACCTAGCAGATCCATGTCTGCTGAGAAACATTTCCTAACAAAGCCCAGGTTTTAAGTGCCTTTTGTCATCTGGCCATGAAACAAAACAGCTTTTATAATCAAAATAAAAATTAATTGCTCCAGGCACCCCTCCTCTCAGTGTGGATCAGGGGACACAAGCTGCGGTCTACCAGATGGCAGCTCTCAGCTCTTTGCTGCTAGAGTTCAAGAGAGGGCATGGCTCTCTGTGTGGGATTTGGAGCCCAGTGTGGCAAACCTCCTCCAGGGAGTGATGGCCACATGATCTAGCTTTCTGGATCACTTCTATTGGAAGGCCCTGATCTTGCCCCCTGCTGAAGCCAATGGTAGAGCAGGCAGACCATGGCAAAAAAGGCTTTAAATTCTCCTCCATTTTCATAATCCGTTCCCCAGCAACATCAATTGGTAATGGGGATTGAAAGGGTATAATCATGACCATGGTCTCCTACTCTCTGTCCCTCCAGCATCCCAGGAGAGACTACCAAAGTAAGTCAGAGCTAGCATCAGCGACGGTGTGAGAGCCAATCACTCCACAGCCTGATGTGGCAATACTCAGTCTCAGGTCGGATGTGTCACCAACTCATCCCTAACATGAAATAGCCTCTGAAGTGGAACACAGCAGCTGTTAAACAATGCACAGAAACAACTCAAGAGTTTAGGACAGGAAGTGAAGAGAGATACCCGCTTTGTATGAAAGAGAGAGAGAGGAATTTTGGATAGGTAGAATGAGCTACTCTAGGTGGATTTTGGCTCTGACACTAGGGAAGAAAAGTGAAAGGGACAAGAGTTCAGAAGGTTTCCATCCTATGTGAAATACAGCACCATTGCATCATTAGCATAGAGGGACCACTGCCATTTATTGAATCACCAGCACACGCCACTCCCTGTGGGTTTTCTTTTGGGACTGTCCTCCCCAAACGAAACAGTTTAACTTATGAGATGTGGCAGTCCCATAACCTGAGGTGCTGTAGTTCCTTTCTGAGTCAGTCTAAAATTATCCATCAAACCTCTCCCTTTCTTCAGAGAGCCCCCCAGCCCTACAGCAAGTCTAATGGCTGATTAACATTAACACTGCTCAGTGACTAGCACTCAAACCTTTGGGGAAGATACATATAGTAACTATTACAATGGAGAGTGAATTACTGTGCCAGATCTGGCATGACAGAGAGTGGACCCTACATCTAGCAATGCACATGATCCAGTGGGTAGAGACCTGAGTTTGAGTCCCTGCTCTGCCACAATTTTCTTGCATGAACTAAGGCAAGTCACTTAGCCTCAGATCCCCAACTGCTAAAATGAGGATAAGAGCACTTCACTTCCAAACAGGACTACAGTTACCACCTGCCTGGTATTTGACCGGTGTAGCTGGATTTTTTTATGGATTTGCCAGTTGCCAGAAAAATAATGTAATCTGCCATTTTTTTCCCAATGGGTCTAAAGATTTGCATGATTATCACAATACACTGGGATACTTAATGTCAAAAGTTTCTCTGTCCAGCTAAAAATGCTACAGTGTTCCCACTTCTGCAGTTTAAGTGGTAACAGATCAAAACTGCTGAAAATGTGGAGAAAGAAGTGGTTCGGGACTATTTAGAAAAGCTGGACGAGCACAAGTCCATGGGGCCAGATGCGCTGCATCTGAGAGTGCCAAAGGAGTTGGCGGATGTGATTGCAGATCCATTGGCCATTATCTTTGAAAACTCATGGCGATCGGGGAAGGTCCTGGATGACTGGAAAAAGGCTAATGTAGTGCCCATCTTTAAAAAAGGGAAGGACGATCCTGGGAGCTACAGGCCAGTCAGACTCACCTCAGTCCCTGGAAAAATCATGGAGCAGGTCCTCAATGAATCAATTCTGAAGCACTTAGACGAGAGGAAAGTGATCAGGAACAGTCAGCATGGATTCACCAAGGGCAAGTCATGCCTGACGAATCTAATTGCCTTCGATGATGAGATAACTGGCTCTGTGGATGAGGGGAAAGCAGTGGACGTATTGTTCCTTGACTTTAGCAAAACTTTTGACACGGTCTCCCACAGTATTCTTGCCAGCAAGTTAAAGTAGTACGGGCTGGATGAATGGACTATAAGGTGGGTAGAAAGTTGGGCTAGATTGTCGGGCTCAACGGGTAGTGATCAATGGCTCCATGTCTAGTTGGCAGCCAGTATCAAGTGGAGTGCCCCAGTGGTGCTGTATTTGAGCCCTCGGGCCGGTTTTGTTCAGTATCTTCATATATGATCTGGAGGATGGTGTGGCTTGCATCCTCAGTAAGTTTGCAGAGGACACTAAACTGGGAGGAGTGGTAGATACGCTGGAGGGCAGAGATAGGATACAGAGGGCCCTAGACAAATTAGAGGATTGGGCCAAAAGAAATCTGATGAGGTTCAACAAGTATAAGTGCAGAGTCCTGCACTTCTGATGGAAGAATCCCATGCACCGCTACAGACTAGGGACCGAATGGCTCGGCAGCAGCTCTGCAGAAAAGGACCTAGGGGTTACAGTGGACGAGAAGCTGGATATGAGTCAACAGTGTGCCCTTGTTGCCAAGAAGGCCAATGGCATTTTGGGATGTATAAGGAGGGGCATTGCCAGCAGATCGAGGGAAGTGATCATTCCCCTCTATTCGACATTGGTGAGGCCTCATCTGGAGTACTGTGTCCAGTTTTGGGCCCTGCACTATAAGAAGGATGTGGAGAAATTGGAAAACGTGCAGTGGAGGGCAACAAAAATAATTAGGAGGCTGGGGCACATGACTTTTGAGGAGAGGCTGAGGGAACTGGGATTGTTTAGTCTGTGGAAGAGAAGAATGAAGGGGGATTTGATAGCTGCTTTCAACTACGTGAAAGGGGTTTCCAAAGAGGATGGATCTCAACTGTTCTCAGTGG
Organism: Lepidochelys kempii; assembly: GCF_965140285.1. Taxonomy (NCBI): domain Eukaryota; kingdom Metazoa; phylum Chordata; order Testudines; family Cheloniidae; genus Lepidochelys; species Lepidochelys kempii. The sequence continues at coordinate 119,023,213 of NC_136386.1, read as the reverse complement.
TAGCAGATGACAGAACAAGGACTACTGGTCTCAAGTTGCAGTGGAGGATGTTTAGGTTGGATATTGGGAAAAACTTTTTCATTAGGAGGGTGGTGAAACATTGGAATGCGTTACCTAGGGAGGTGGTGGAATCTCCTTCCTTAGAAGTTTTTACTGTCAGGCTTGACAAAACCCTGGCTGGGATGATTTAGTTGGGGATTGGTCCTGCTTTGAGCAGGGGGTTGGACTAGATGACCTCCTGAGGTCCCTTCCAACCCTGATAGTCTATGATTCTATGAAAATACAGCAGCTGTTTGCCCACCAACACGCGTGCGTGTGTGTGAAAGGCTTGTCATGCATGAGTGAGGAGAAGTGCGAGGCATATTAGATAATGGAAGATCAGGGTGATGGTGTGAGTGATCCTACTACACCGCTGGGGGGGGGGAAAAGCTTTCATTAGAAACTACACATTCAATGACAAGTGGCTAAACAAAAGAGACTACAAAGACTAGCTGGCAAAATGTGCTGATGATAACAAACTAGCATTTGTTTTAATGATGTTATCAATCTTACCTATAATGTTTTCTCTCTCTAGATACTGTGAGTAGCTGTTCAGGGTGGTGGTGGTTTCAGAGTTGTCTTGTGGTTGGGATTGCAGCAGGTTTGCCTTATGTGGCGGTGGGGGGGGGGGAGTTGCTATTTTTTTGTATTTCAAAGTTGGTAACCCTAAGCAGGACACATGCACAAATGACTGTGAGGCACTTGCATATTACAGTAGTGGGGGGCATATGAGTACCTAAGAGAGCAGGAAAAAGCAATGCTACACAAAGATGGAGAAATGGCCTGCTGCAGGCAAAACTTCCTAACCAGTTAATGCATACCTATTACCAGAAACCCGGGGACCAGACCTCAGCATGTATCTGTCACCAGCAATACAGTGCATCTCTATTGTACCTTCCATGCAGGGGGGTTATAATGAATTCAGCCTCCCATTCTTGAGAGGTAGATGAGGTTTACTTTATGGTCATAAGAATGGCCATACTGGGTCAGACTGAAGGTCCATCCAGCCCAGTATCCTGTCTACCAACAGTGGCCAATGCCAGGTGCCCCAGAGGGAGTGAACCTAACAGGTAATGATCTAGTGATCTCTCTCCTTCCATCCATCTCCACCACCTGAAAAGCAGAGGCTAGGGACACCATTCCTTACCCATCGTGGCTAATAGCCATTAATGGACTTAACCTCCTCATGAATTTATCCTGTTCTCTTTTAAACCCTGTTATAGTCCTAGCCTTCACAACCTCCTCAGGCAAGGAGTTCCACAGGTTGACTGTGTGCTGAGTGAAGAAGAACTTCCTTTTATTTGTTTTAAACCTGCAACCCATTAATTTCATTTGGGTGGCCCCTAGTTCTTATATTATGGGAACAAGTAAATAACTTTTCCTTATTCACTTTCTCCACATCACTCATGATTTTATAGACCTCTATCATACCCTCCCCTTAGTCTCCTCTTTTCCAAGATGAAAAGGCCTAGCCTCTTTAATGTCTCCTCATATGGGACCCATTCCAAAACCCTAATCATTTTAGTTGCCCTTTTCTGAACCTTTTCTAATGCCAGTATATCATTTTTGAGCTAAGGGGGCCACATCTTTACACAGTATTCAAGATGTGGGCGTACCATGGATTTATAAGGGCAATAAGATATTCTCTGTCTTATTCTTTTTTAATGATTCCTAACATCCCATTTGCTTTATGATTGCTGCTCCACACTGCATGGATGTCTTCAGAAAACTATCCATGATGACTCCATGATCTTTCTCCTGATTAGTTATAGCTAAATTAGCCCACATCATATTGTATGTATAGTTGGGGTTATTTTTTCCAATGTGCATTACTTTACATTTATCCACATTAAATTTCATATGCCATTTTGTTGCCGAATCACTTATTTTGTGAGACCTTTTTGAAGTTCTTCACAGTCTGCTTTGGTCTTAACTACCTCAGCAGTTTAGTATCATCTACAAACTTTGCCACCTATCATAGAATCATAGAATATCAGGATTGGAAGGGACCTCAGGAGGTCATCTAGTCCAACCCCCTGCTCAAAAGCAGGACCCATACCTAATTAAATCATCCCAGCAAGGGCTTTGTCAAGCCTTACCTTGAAAACTTCTAAGGAAGGAGATTCCACCACCTCCCTAGGCAACGCATTCCAGTGTTTCACCACCCTTCTAGTGAAAAAGTTTTTCCTAATATCCAGCCTAAATCTCCCGCACTGCAACTTGAGACCATTACTCCTTGTTCTGTCCTCTTCCACCACTGAGAATAGTCTAGAACCATCCTCTCTGGAACTACCTCTCAGGTAGTTGAAAGCAGCTATCAAATCCCCCCTCATTCTTCTCTTCTGCAGACTAAACAATCCCAGTTCCCTCAGCCTCTCCTCATAACTCATGTGTTCCAGACCCCTCATCATTCTTGTTGCCCTTCGCTGGACTCTCTCCAATTTATCCACATCCTTCTTGTAGTGTGGGGCCCAAAACTGGACACAGTACTCCAGATGAGACCTCACCAATGTCGAATAGAGGGGGACGATCACATCCCTCGATCTGCTCGCTATGCCCCTACTTATATATCCCAAAATGCCATTGGCCTTCTTGGCAACAAGGGCACACTGCTGGCTCATATCCAGCTTCTCGTCCACTGTCACCCCTAGGTCCTTTTCCGCAGAACTGCTGCCTAGCCATTCGGTCCCTAGTCTGTAGCTGTGCATTGGGTTCTTCCGTCCGAAGTGCAGGACCCTGCACTTATCCTTATTGAACCTCATCAGATTTCTTTTGGCCCAATCCTCCAATTTGTCTAGGTCCCTCTGTATCCTATCCCTGCCCTCCAGTGTATCTACCACTCCTCCCAGTTTAGTATCATCCGCAAATTTGCTGAGAGTGCAATCCACACCATCCTCCAGATCATTTATGAAGATATTGAACAAAACCGGCCCCAGGACCGACCCTTGGGGCACTCCACTTGACACCGGCTGCCAACTAGACATAGAGCCATTGATCACTACCTGTTGAGCCCGACAATCTAGCCAACTTTCTACCCACCTTATAGTGCATTCATCCAGCCCATACTTCCTTAACTTGCTGACAAGGATACTGTGGGAGACCGTGTCAAAAGCTTTGCTAAAGTCAAGATACAATACATCCACTGCTTTCCCTTCATCCACAGAACCAGTAATCTCATCATAGAAGGCAATTAGATTAGTCAGGCATGACCTTCCCTTGGTGAATCCATGCTGACTGTTCCTGATCACTTTCCTCTCATGTAAGTGCTTCAGGATTGATTCTTTGAGGACCTGCTCCATGATTTTTCCAGGGACTGAAGTGAGGCTTACTGGCCTGTAGTTCCCAGGATCCTCCTTCTTCCCTTTTTTAAAGATTGGCACTACATTAGCCTTTTTCTAGTCATCTGGGACTTTGCCCGTTCGCCACGAGTTTTCAAAGATAATGGCCAATGGCTCTGCAATCACAGCCGCCAGTTCCTTTAGCACTCTCGGATGCAACTCATCTGGCCCCATGGACTTGTGCACGTCCAGTTTTTCTAAATAGTCCCTAACCACCTCTTTCTCCAGAGAGGGCTGGCCTTCTATTCCCCATGTTGTGATGCCCAGCACAGCAGTCTGGGAGCTGACCTTGTTCGTGAAGACAGAGGCAAAAAAAGCATTGAGTACATTAGCTTTTTCCACATCCTCCGTCACTAGGTTGCCTCCCTCATTCATTAAGGGGCCCACACTTTCCTTGGCTTTCTTCTTGTTGCCAACATACCTGAAGAAACCCTTCTTGTTACTCTTAACATCTCTCGCTAGCTGCAGCTCCAGGTGCGATTTGGCCCTCCTAATTTCTTTCCTACATGCCCGAGCAATATTTTTATACTCTTCCCTGGTCATATGTCCAACCTTCCACTTCTTGTAAGCTTCTTTTTTATGCTTAAGATCTGCTAGGATTTCACCGTTAAGACAAGCTGGTTGCCTGCCATACTTACTATTCTTTCGACACATCGGGATGGTCTGTCCCTGTAACCTCAACAGGGATTCCTTGAAATACAGCCAGCTCTCCTGGACTCCTTTCCCCTTCATGTTAGTCCCCCAGGGGATCCTACCCATCCGTTCCCTGAGGGAGTCGAAGTCTGCTTTCCTGAAGTCCAGGGTCCTCACTTTCTTCAGATCATTTATGCATAAGTTGAATAGGATTGGTCCTAGCACTGACCCTTGGGGAACACCACTAGTTATCCCTCTCCATTCTGAAAATTTACCATTTATTCCTACCCTTTGTTCCCTGTCTTTTAACCAGTTCTCAACCCATGAAAGGATCTTCCCTCTTATCCCATGACAACTTAATTTACGTAAGAGCCTTTGGTGAGGGACCTTGTCAAAGGCTTTCTGGAAGTCTAAGTACACTATGTCAACTGGATCCCCCTTGTCCACATGTTTGTTGACCCACTCAAAGAACTAATAAATTAGTAAGACGTGATCTCCCTTTACAGAAACCATGTTGACTTTTGCGCAACAATGTATGTTCTTCTATGTGTCTGACAATTTTATTCTTTACTATTGTTTCAACTAATTTGCCCGGTGCTGACATTAAACTTAATGGTCTGTAATTGCCGAAATTACCTCTAGAGTCCTTCTTAAATATTGGCGTTACATTAGCTATCTTCCAGTCATTGAGTACAGTAGCTGATTTAAAGGACAGGTTACAAACCATAGTTAATAGTTCCACAATTTCACATTGGAGTTCTTTCAGAGCTCTTGGGTGAATGCCATCTGGTCCCGGTGACTTGTTACTGTTAAGTTTCTCAATTAATTCCAAAATCTCCTCTAGTGACACTTCAATCTGTGACAATTCCTCAGATTTGTCAACTACAAAAGATGGCTCAGGTTTGGGAATCTCCCTAACATCCTCAGCTGTGAAGACTGAAACAAAGAATTCATTTAGTTTCTCTGCGATTACTTTATTGTCTTTAAGTGCTCTTTTTGTATCTTGATCGTCCAGGGGCCCCACTGGTTGTTTAGCAGGCTTCCTGCAGATGGAAAAGTGAGTTACTGACAGATTACATAACTTGGCTGTCATGTGATGAGTGGAACTGGAGAAAGAGGGTCAAGTTTCAGCAGGGACCCAGTTAGATGTGGCCCTAGGAATTTAAGCTGGGGCCTGCTTGCTACCTCACAACCTCTACTCAACAAGTAACCCTGGCCTCTCAACATACTCCACAATGATCTTTTTCTTACAACTCTGCCTGCCTGCGATATCACTTACTGCTAATGAACCACCGGCTAGTCACACAGAGCCAGGAATGGGGTCCAGATAGCCATGTCATTCGGACAACAAGCCCATCCTTTGGCTGGGAAAGGAAATCAGAGCATAGCTCAGAAAACCCCTCTAACGGTTCCCACAAGATAAATCAGATTTGTCTATTAAAGCTGCATTTGTGCCATTCAAATTCACTGGGATCTGGGATACTACTACATACTGCGCCATCAGTTAATGTTTCATGAAGCACAAGAGAAGACCATCTGTTAAATCTACAGTGCCTCTGGTTTTTATTGTGAATAATTCCCTCCCCTCTCACCGCTACATTTTAAAGGAGGGCAACCAATATAAAGAAATATTTCTTCACACAATAGAGAATCAACCTCTATAGTTCACTGGTGAAGGAAGGCAGCAAGACAAGGACGGAATAATTTCATGACCTTTAGTAAAAAGAAAAGGAGTATTTGTGGCACCTTAGAGACTAACACATTTATTTGAGCATAAGTTTTCGTGAGCTTATGCTCAAATAAATTTGGTAGTCTCTAAGGTGCCACAAGTCCTCCTTTTCTTTTTGCGAATACAGATTAACACGGCTGCTACTCTGAAACGTGACCTTTAGTAGCATTCATCTATCTGTCTCTGCATTGACTCAGGCATTTCTAACACACTCCCTGCTGTGGTATATGAATCCCTTACCAATTTACATTGGCCCAAGTCAATGGGTTATACAGGGACTTAAGTATTCTCTGCTTGCCTCCTTTCCAAGGGCAGGAGGAAGTTGTTTGGGGGAGCTGCAGCAAAGACATGGGTCTTGCATTTTGTCCTGTTGTCAGTCAAATTATGGCCATTCTTAACTGAAGGAGGTTCCACAGCTATGGATCGGCTGCCAAAAGAATTCCAGCTCTAGCTCCTACTGGTTTCCCTGAAAAGTCCATTATTCCTGAGGACCACAGCTACCACAGTAGCTTCTGGTTGTGGTGTGAGTTGTAGCCCTGGAAAGAGGCAGGGCCCATCCCATTGAAAGCTTTGAAGAGCGAAGCCACTACAGTAAGCTGCCCCTGTATTTGTTGGCTAGTTAATGGGTGCAGTGATCCATGCTCTGAAGTGAGGTGCTCTTATAAGTCTGTTACTCTGCAGGTGGGTTGCAGCACTTTGCACGCACGGATAGGTCGGTGGATTCATTCTCAAGTACAGTGTGCTGCAGCAGTCAAGTCTGGAGGCGAGCTAAGCTCTGTATGCAGTATCGGTGGGGTCGCTACTAGAATGCTGTGTACAGCTCTGGTGTCCACATCTTAAAAGGGACATTGAAAAAGTGAAGAGAGCGCAGAAAGAGCCCCAAAAGCGATTCAGGGACTGGCGAAAATGGCACAGTGAAAGGCCTACACAACTCAATCTGTTTAGCTTATCAAAAACAAGACAGAGGTGACTTGATTACAGTGTCTAAGTACCTTCATGGGGAGAAAATACTAGGTACTAAAGCACTCTTTAATCTAGCAGAGAAAGGCAGACCAGGCACCAATGGCTGGAAGCTGTAGCCAGAAAAAGTCAAATTGGAAATTAGACTCAAATTTTTAACAGTGAGGGTGATTTATCCCTGGAACAAACTACCAAGGGAAGTGGTGGATTCTCCATTGACTGTTCTGCACACACAGCTACAGGTTCAGAGCCTTAGAATGGAGCAGATACTCTGGCCTAAATTTTCACCTGTGATTTCTGATGTTGGATGCCAACCGGAGTCATCTTAAATGGGCTTGATTTCCAGAGGGTGGGTGCTCAGCAATTTCTGACAATCAAACTTCACCAGGACGCCCAAATTCAGTAGTCACCTGTGAAAGATTTAGGGCCCCCTCCTTCATGTCTTTCCCATTCAATCCTCAAATGGGATTATTTTTAATCTGTACTTGAAGTTTTAGATAAGCACCTTAATTAATCGCTCAATTTATGTAGAACTCATAAATGTGCACACATGAAATATTCTGAAGTTGAGCTGCCAAGAAGGCTGAGCCAGATAATGAAAGTATAAAGACCAAGAATTCTTTTTTTCTATTATGCCCTCTTATTTTCCCCCTCCACTCTTTTAAAAAAACTAATTCCTCCAAACTTTTAATACCTGAGCACGTGAAGCGCTTAGTCTGAGGTGATAATGATGACATTTTGACTTCGGGATTAAAAGGATGAAATAATTTCCTCTCTGAAGATAAATGAGATTGTTTCTTCCAACATAGGCACAGATACTGCAAGGCTCAATTCACGTGTGGACCACCGTTTAATTTGTAATGAAAGAGGGGCTGGGGCTCAAGCGATTTTTTTTTTTTACATTCATAATGGATGCAGCAAGCCCAGAGGTGCTGGAGCTATGCCTGGCAAGCCTTGGCACAAATTAAGCACTGGTGTGGACTGAAGAATACCTTGGGAACACTAGCTGTTGACTTTTGAGGCTAGATATCTGGACCGGTTTCCTAGTGGTAATGTTTATTAGAGAAAGCCGATGAAGTTATTCAGCAGTGAATACACCACAGGTTTGGTCAGCAAGATCTTTTCCTTAAAGCTTTGTATTTATAGGCAAGTCTGGTAGCACTTCCTCATGAGAGTTGTCCCACTGAAGTTCCCATTGGCAGTTGGGAGTTCAGAGTTCTATTTCTAGTTCTGCCCTGTGGGACTACTTGGGTAGATGCTCTCAAATTCATAGATACTAAGGTCAGAAAGGACCATTCCGATCATCTAGTCCGACCTCCTGCACAACACAGGCCACAGAATCTCACTCACCCACTCCTGCGAAAAACCTCTCACCTATGTCTGAGCTATTCAAGTCCTCAAATCATGGTTTAAAGACTTCAAGGAGCAGAGAATCCTCCAGCATGTGACCCGTGCCCCATGCCACAGAGGAAGGCGAAAAACCTCCAGGGCCTCTTCCAATCTGCCCTGGAGGAAAATTCCTTCCTGACCCCAAATATGGTGATCAACTATACCCTGAGCATATGGGCAAGATTCACCAGCCAGATACCCAGAAAAGAATTTTCTGTAGTAACTCAGATCCCACCCCATCTAACATCCCATCACAGGCCATTGGACCTATTTACCATGAATATTTAAAGATCAATTAATTACCAAAATCATGTTATCCCATCATCCCATCTCCTCCATAAACTTATCAAGTTTAATCTTAAAGCCAGATAGATCTTTTGCCCCCACTGCTTCCCTTGGAAGGCTATTCCAAAACTTCACTCCTTTGATGGTTAGAAACCTTCATCTAATTTCAAGTCTACACTTCCCAATGACCAGTTTATATCCATTTGTTCTTGTGTCCACATTGGTACTGAACTTAAATCATTCCTCTCCCTCTCCGGTATTTATCCCTCTGATATATTTATAGAGAGCAATCATATCTCCCCTCAACCTTCTTTTAGTTAGGCTAAACAAGCCAAGCTCCTTGAGTCTCCTTTCAGAAGACAGGTTTTCCATTCCTCGGATCATCCTAGTAGCCCTTCTCTGTACCTGTTCCAGTTTGAATTCATCGTTCTTAAACCTGGGAGACCAGAACTGCACACAGTATTCCAGGTGAGGTCTCACCAGTGCCTTGTATAATGGTACTAAAACCTCATCTCTACTGGAAATACCTCACCTGATGCATCCCAAGACCACATTAGCTTTTTTCATGGCCATATCACATTGACGGCTCATAGTCATCCTATGATCAACCAATATTTCAAGGTCCTTCTCCTCCTCCATTACTTCTAATTGATGTGTCCCCAGTTTATAACTAAAATTCTTGTTATTAATCCCTAAATGCATGACCTTACACTTCTCACTATTAAATTTCATCCTATTACTAATACTCCAGTTTACAAGGTCATCCAGATCTTCCTGTATGATTTCCCGGTCTCTCTCTAAATTGGCAATACCTCCCAGTTTTGTATCATCCGCAACCTTTATTAGCACACTCCCACTTTTTGTGCCAAGGTCATTAATAAAAAGATGAAATAAGATTGGTCCCAAAACCGATCCTTGAGGAACTCCACTGGTAACCTCCCTCCAGCCTGAAAGTTCACCTTTCAGTAGGACCCGCTGTAGTCTCCCTGTTAACCAATTCTTTATCCACCTTTCAATTTTTATATTGATCCCCACCTTTTCCAATTTAACTAATAATTCCCCATGTGGCATGGTATCAAACGCCTTACTGAAATCTAGGTAAATTAGATCCATTGCGTTTCCTTTGTCTAAAAAATCTGTTACTTTCTCAAAGAAGGAGATCAGGTTGGTTTGGCATGATCTACCTTTTGTAAAAGCATGTTGTATTTTGTCCCATTTACCATTGACCTCAATGTCCTTAACTACTTTCTCCTTCAAAATTTTTTCCAGGACCTTGCATACTACACATGTCAAACTAACAGGCCTATAGTCACCCGGATCACCTTTTTTTCCTTTCTTAAAAATAGGAACTATGTTAGCAATTCTCCAATCATACGGTACAACCCCTGAGTTTACCGATTCATTAAAAATTCTTGGTAATGGGCTTGCAATTTCATGTGCCAATTCCTTTAATATTCTTGGATGAAGATTATCTGGACCCCCCGATTTAGTCCCATTAAGCTGTTCAAGTTTCGCTTCTACCTCAGATATGGTAATATCTACCTCCATATCCTCATTCCCATTTGTCATGCTACCATTATCCCTAAGATCCTCTTTAGACTTATTAAAGACTGAGGCAAAGTATCTGTTTAGATATTGGGCCTTTCCTAGATTATCCTTGACCTCCACTCCATCCTCAGTGTTTAGCGGTCCCACTTCTTTCTTTGTTTTCTTCTTATTTATATGGCTATAGAACCTTTTACTATTGGTTTCAATTCCCTTTGCAAGGTCCAACTCTACTTGACTTTTAGTGTGTCTCACTTTATCCCTACATGTTCTGACCTCAATAAGGTAGCTTTCCTTGCTGATCCCTCCCATCTTCCACTCCCTGTATGCTTTCTGCTTTTTCTTAATCACCTCTCTGAGATGCTTGCTCATCCAGCTTGGTCTACAACTCCTGCCTATGAATTTTTCCCCTTTCTTGGGATGCAAGCTTCCAATAGCTTCTGCAGCTTTGATTTAAAGTAATCCCAGGCCTCCTCTGCCTTTAGATCCATAAATTCTTCAGTCCCATCCACTTCCCTAACTAATTTCCTTATTTTTTTAAAGTCAGCCCTTTTGAAATCAAAAACCCTAGTTGCAGATTTATTTTTGTTTATCCTTCCGTTCAGTTTTAACTGAATTAGCTCATGATCACTCAAACCAAGGTTGTCCCCAACAACCATTTCTTCTATGAGGTCCTCACTACTCACCAAAACCAAATCTAAAATGGCATCCTCTCTTGTCGGTTCAGCAACTACTTGATGAAGGAATCCATCAGCTATCGCATCTAGGAAAATCTGAGCCCTATTATTATTACTAGCACTTGTCCTCCAATCTATATCTGGGAAGTTAAAGTCTCCCACGATCACACAGTTTCCATTAATATTTACTTCATTAAAAACACTACAGAGGGCTCTATCCATATCCAAATTAGATCTTGGCGGTCTATAGCACACCCCAAGCACCATCCCAGGGGAGGCTCTAGTAGTTTTCTTCCCCAATGTAATTTTTGCCCAGACGGACTCTGTCTTATCCATTCCATCGCTTCTTATTTCTTTACATTCTACTTCATCATTGATATGCAATGCTACTCCACCACGTTTGTGGTTATTTCTGTCTTTCCTAAACAGCACATACCTTTCAATATCCAGTGTAAGGATCTTACAATCTGGTCCTATCTCAAGTAAGCTTAGTCACCAAGCAAGTGGAACTCCCTCCATTCAACAAAGGGTTCAGACCAGTCCTAGGATTCCTTCTCCAGGCATTCGCTCCCTACTCTGTCTCCCAAGCAGCCACTCTTAGAACCATCCCCCTGATTATGAGGGCGAGAGGATGAGGACAGCTGATTAGGCAATATCCCTGTACTATATCACAATGACAAGGTACAATAGTCTTCCAAGAAGCCTCCCTACCTTTTAATGCCCACTGCAGTACTGGTGTGCATCGTAGGTAGCAAAAAGGCTAATTCATCCCTAGAGATGGTCTACACAGGTCAGGGTTGAGACCTACTGGCAGAGCACTGTGGGGAAAAGCTCACATGGTCTCTGCCCCTTAGTACTCAGTGGATAAAATCTGGGACATTAGACAGGGGCTTAATTCACTAAAAAAGAAAAAGGCTTTAGGGGAACTGTTTGAGCTACATATAGGGGAAGTTTTCCCAGTGCATGTGCTCTCTCTCTGCCTGGATCTAACCTTTGTTATGAATCCTTCACTTTCAAAAGCATTGCCGTCAACTTTGCAATTAAAAATCATATATCTCGAGTGAGGGTGTTATAAAGCTATCCTTCTGTATGTCACACTCATTAGAGTGAAAAGATGCAGGTCACTTAATCTGGTTGTCAGAGACTATTATTTTTAAAATAAACTGGGTTACGGCAGCTGAAGTGTAAAACACCGTGTTTTCCAGCTATTAAAATAATTGACTATTTTGTTAAACTCCCCAGACTCCTTACCTGGAGGATTTCATTGTCCTAAAGTTTTAGGTGTTTTTTAGCCCTCTTGATGCACGCAGCCTAAAAGTCCGTGCCTGCTGGAATTCCTGACAGAGAACTGACTGCAAAAAGTGGTTTCAAAAACGTGTAGTCTGGTTTCGTATGCCAAAATCTCTTAAATCTGTTATAGTAAAATAATCCAAACATCATTAGCAACAAAGACAGATTCACTGCCTCCAGCCAGGCTGTGCTTGTTAAGGGAGCACTGTACCTCTCCATAACTGGATCTGAATTTTAATTAAGTTTGTTTAAAAGTAAGGTTCTAAACCAGAAAGTGACTCTATAAAACTAGCACCTTCTTATTGAACACATCTACTCCCTGGGCACCCTCAGCGGCCCACCATTTGCTTTAAGACATTTTCACTGCTTTTTACTGCTCTTTGTAAATTCAATCCTTTTTGTCAACAGGACTATTAAATGAGTTCCAGTTGCAGGGAGAAATTCCTCGTTTAGACCTTTGGAGACCATGAGGTTGCACAGATGTACACACAGAGCAGAATTTCAGCTGCAGAAGCCTTTCTGGGAATGATGCACAAGACAGAAAGTCCTCAGTTCGACTCCCAGAATAAAAAGACAATTTGTATCAGTTGTGTTACTCTGGAAGTGGGTGGTGTCTAGCTTGCCACTATGATGATGAAGCTTCCACTGATGTAAACTTATATCAGAAAGCAAGTAGGAGAACTTGCACTGAGGGATGTCCAGAAAAGCATAAATGGGAGAAAATGTGTGTGGGGGTGCACGTTGCTTGTGCAAAGGAAAGGAAAGTTCTGTTGGAGGCCTATGTAGTCTAAACAGACCCTGATATCCTGGGAGATTTGCAGAACTGGCAGTTAGAAGCAAATAAATTCTACATGGAACAAAATTTGATCTAAGAGACAACAGACACTTTGGACAAAATCCACAAAGGGATTTAGATGTGTACGTGCAACTTTAGGCATTTAAGACCAAAATTTAGATCTTCAAAACTCCTGCTCAGCTGCCACCTAAACCTGTAAGTCCCTAGGTGCCTAAGTTTCTGTCAGTAAAGTCCCCTGGGCATCTAAATTTCTGCTAGTGGGCATGCGTACAGCTGCCCATGTCCTGACATCGCCAATACGCTCAATGCCTAAGCGCTTGCAGGATTCTAAAACTAGGCCTATTTTACCTGTGGGGCCCAATTTAGTAGGTGTTCTCAGAGGCTGCCTAAGACCACATTGACCTGCTTGCCACCCCCCTAATCACAGCCAACAAGGTGGGGGTGGTGGCAGTAGCCTCCTTATACCAAATAGCCCAATGGTTAGAGCACTCACCCAGGCTTGGGACATCCAGGTTCAAGCCCCCACTCCGCCTGACTCAGTGCAGGGACCGGAACCCAGGTCTTCTACCCTACAGGTGAGGCCTCAAACCCCTGGGCTGTCGGGTGTTCTGGAGCAGCTTGCTCAATCTCTCCTGCTGAATCTATTTCACTTTGTGTAATCTCAGGCACCATGGACATTTCCAAACCTGCCACTTAACCCCACAAAGGCTTGAGTCCTCAGATACTCAAGTTTCCACCAGTGAGCATGTTCTAATCTGCCTAAGTCCTGCACCCACCCCACTAGTAATGAGATGCTCTAAGCCCTAGCTTAAGCCAAATCCCCCTCTATAGTCTAAAAATTCCACTTTGGGGTCTCTGGCAAGCCCTACCTCACCAGCAGGGCTCAATCCTGTAGGAGTCCTCTGAGTATAGAATCACAGAACCATAGGGTTAAAACGGATCACAAGGATCTAGTCTAACCCCCTGCCAAGTGGCAGGATTTGTTGTGTCTAACCTGTCCAAGGCAGATGACTATCCAGCCTCTTTTTGTAGGTCGAACACCTGCCAGACCCCGCAGCAATGGGGCTAGATGCAGGCCACAGATAGGAGCAGGGACAGCACAACCCCCTGCCTCTCAAACCAGTCAGGGGCACAGGGAAATGCAGGATGAGCCTGACAGAGAGACTGAGAGAGTAGAGAGAGAGATGGTTTGGGGGAGTCAGCAGAGAGACAAGTCATGAGCTGACCTGGCTTCAGTGCCTAACTCCAGGAGAGGGTTTGTGGCTGAAGCGTCCACAGCAAGAGGAACTGTTTATCATTGGCTTATCAGTCAGGTTGCACCAGGTCAGCTCCTTAGGCACCTAAGTCTCTCTCCTCTCCTTCCCCCCACTTCACCCCGCAGGTTTCTCTCAGCATTTCACTAGATGGCAATATGTCCTTGTACTTGCAACAACAGCAACTTCTCAGAGCTGAGCTTGACTGGGGCACTTGTCTCTGCCAGCCACCATGCTTGGAGCTGCCCTGGGTCATCTTTGCTTCCAGGTTGCCGTGTATGGGTCTCACCTTCCTCTTGGTGAGGTTAGCTGATTCCCTGCCCAACTGGCAAGCTTATGAGAATCCCTTTCTTTGGGGTTTAGCTATTCCCCTGCACTTTATAGGAAGCCTATGCAGAAGGGAGCTGGCTAACTCAGGCCTGAAAATCCCCCTAGGTGATGGGTAACCTCGGGGTTAGGCATTGATCTGCTCAGCCAAGTAACACCTAAATCCCTTTACAAATCTGGCCCTAAGATCTTAAGGGCTATATGATTGTACAGCACCTAGCGTAACGGGCCTCCGAGTGGAGTAAAAAATAACACTCCCATTGGTGAACACTGAGTTACTCACATGACTCATCCCATTTACTTTAGTACTTATGTAACTGCTCCCCAGTTGGAGTCAGGGGTTCACAGTCCGGCCCTTAGTGAGTGATGTTTTTTTGGAAGTGGAGTGTGTCTCTAAAAAGCATGTGTGATGTTTGTCTAAGGGTATGGCTAGCTAGCAATTGGGAGGTCTGATTACAGCACATGCAGGCATGCCCAAGCTAGCCGCGATCTAGTTAGCAGTGATGGTGCAGGCAGCAGCATGGCCTAGCCCCATGAATACATACTCTCCTTCCCAGGCTGGCTTGCCTGGGCCACTGTGGCTTCATCACTGTTCCTAGCGATCAAAGCTAGCCGGGGTGCATCTGTGTGTGCTGCAGTTATGCCTCCCGACTGCTGTGCAGACATCCCCTTGGGAGGGGGTTTCTTTGCTGTGTAATGGAAGGGGAAGTTGGGATAAGTGGATACCTCATCCACCCAGGCAAATCTTGATCCTATTGAAGTCAATGGGTATTTTGCTCTTGCTTTCAGTGGGTCCATGAGCTGCCCTTTAGCGTGTCTTCTGAATGAGACTGTGGCTATGTCTGGAGCCAGAGGTGTAATTTCCAGCTTATATAGACAGGGCCGGCTCTACACTTTTTGCCACCCCAAGCAGCGCGCCGAATTGCTGCCTGAAGAAGGGGGCTGCCGCCGAATTGCCGCCACGGGACTGTGAAGATACAAGCTGATGCCAAATTGCCGCCGCGGCGAAAAAACCCATGCCACCCTAACGACGCGCGGACTGCTGCCCCTTTCAGATTGCCACCCCAGGCACCTGCTTGGAACGCTGGTGCTTGGAGCCGGCCCTGTATATAGACGTACCCATGGCTAATTCTGATCGAGCTAGCGTGCTCAACAGTGGCAGGAGCAGCAGGAGAGGCTAGCCACCCAAGTATGGGGCTACAGTCTTGGACAGGATCATCCAGCTCCCCCGCCGCTCTGGCGACACTGCTCTTTTTAGCCGCCGCAGGTATGTCTGCATTGCCAGCTTCCACGTAGACATATTGTGTGAGTGTGTGAGTGAGACAGAAAGCAGTGGGGGCTGTCTGTTTAAGTGTGTGCGTGTCAGGAGGAGGTGTGTCTGACTGCAGAGGAGCAACAGAAGCAATTACAACCATAAATAAAATTATTATTAAAAAGCTCCGATGTTTTTAACCACTAGTTGTATCTAATCACTCTCAAATAAATGAAAAGAACAGTAAATGTTAGGGGAATAATTTGCTGTTAATCAAGAATAATAAAGTGAACAGCCTAATTTCCTCTTCAAACATCTCGGATTTACTGCTTTTGTATTTCTTTGCTCCCAGCTGATTACACGGTGATTTAAAGGAAGTTTGACAGCAGGGAGTGTCAAAATGAAGAATAACATTGTTTCACTGCACTTCTAGGGAGAATTTCAACCTCTCCCATCTAGGGAGCACTATCGTACTTTGCATGCATATAGCCCTTTAGGAGCACACAGCAGTTTAAGTGCATTAGTCCTTACAGTACCCCTGTGACATCAGTAAATATTACTATACCCATTTTGCAGCTGGGGAAATTGAGGCGCATAAACATGAAGGGAATTGCCTAAGTTTATGCAACAAGTCAGGGGCATGGCTGTAAACAGAACTGTGGAGTTCTGGGTCTTAATCCCAATCCAGACCACTTGAATGCACAGCTTCTACACTACTTTGAACTGGCGGGGGAAGGGGGGCAGAGAAGGAGCGGAATTAACTGGCCGCGGGGTTACATTACTACTTTTAAAATGTCAGGCAATGCAGCTCCTAACCCCCGCCCCCTGCCACATCATGTCAATGAAATGTCAAGATGGAGAATGTAATGCCACAAACACACCAAAATATCCAGAGATGATAATATCAAGGTTCCCATAGCCCCGGGTTTGCCCCCATAGGATTATTTTTGCACTGCTCTTAAACATGCATCGTTGCACACAGATGCAGGACAAACATCCTAAGTTTTTAAAGAGATGGTGACTCACTTTGGCCCCAACCCTGCAGCTGGATCTGAGCAGACGTCTCTGTGTGCCAGAGGCATGACTGGAGCTGGTACACTGGTGTCAAACACTGACTTCTCCTAGCCAGCTAAGGTAACATGCTTTCCCGAGGACTCTGGCCATGCTAAGTGTGATTAGGTTCTTTTTGTCACTTTTGTAATGAGAATGGTACCAAAATCATTAGAATTGTGCAGAAGCCCTGAGAATCAACGGAATGTTTTTCCACTCTCCTCTATCAAAATTTACGGCTGATTTCGGGTTCACTAAGGGAAAATCAGCTGATTCCAACCATCACCCAAACCTCAGGACCCAGTCTCAGAAGTGTCAGAAGACTAAGTGAGCCTAGGCCACACAGAGATTCTACATGTGAGGGGCAGGTTAGGCCAACATCCTTGGGATCAAAACCTCACAATGAGAAGAGGTGCACAATGCAGCAGTGAATCAGTGAGCAGCAGGTGGGTCAGCTGATGGCTACTGGAAGGCCACCTGCTCCTTGAGCAGCACCTGAAGAAGGAGGAGATACCCACTGAGTACTCACTTCTTGCTAGGTTGTCACCATAACAAGATGGAAGAGGATCAGCAGCATCTGGAAGTCATATGTCTCTAACTCAGGGTATGTCTATGCTACAATTAGATACCCGGGGCTGGCCTGTGGTAGCTGACTTGGGCTCACAGGGCTTAGGCTAAGGGGATATTTAATTTTAATGTAGACTGCCAGGGATCCTCACACATTGCAAGGTCCTAGAGACAGCTCTTTAATTGCAATGTAGAAATAGGATATGCTGGCTTTTTTGGCACACCCTAATGTCTGCCTGGGGTGGGAGCTGTGGCAAAAATGTTCAGATTTGGATATCTATAGTTCAGCACCTAAATCACTGGTCTGATGCTGAAAAGTGCTTGGTGCCTTTGAAAATCAGGACACTCATTTAGGGACTGAATCTAAAACCCACTAAAGTCAATAGGCTTCCATTGACTTCAGCAAGTTTCCAATCAGTTCCTTCATGCCTAACTATAGATTTTGGAGCTTAATGTTGGCCTCCTACATTTGAACATGTCCACCTATGTCTTTGTAGGGCTGAGGAAATAGAGTACTGGGATGGGACTGTAACGGTGCCAGACTCACCACAACGGCGCCTCCTGCTGGTTGGTTAGGGAATTAGCTCTTTCAGCAGCATGCCTTTGCTAGTGGTGTCTCGCTTTCCTTTACTTTTTCGGTCTCCACTGTCCCGACCGTTGGACCCCCGTCACACACACCGCGGCGTCCACTTCTGGACACTGCCCTCCGGCTGTGCCCGCTCCACTGGCTCTCCCCCACTTCTGGGGGACCGGCAGCTTCTGGTTCTATCATTCTCCTCGGTGGCTCACTGCCATCCTCAGTCTGGCCCCGTCCTCCAAGGGCAAACTGCAGTCTGGCTTAGCTACTCTCATCACTGGCAACTGGGGGGAAGGAGAGGAGCACCCAGGCCCACCCGCTACTCTGGGCCCCAACCCAGGGACCCTCTAGCGGCAGCCACTTATTGCCCTCTTCCAACTCTCCTCTACTGCCTGCGTCCCTGGGCCACTTCCCTGTAGCCCCAGCACTTCTCTGCCCCTTTGCGTCAGGGCCCAGCCCGGCAGTCGTCAGGCTAGAGCTCCCCCAGCCTCTGTTGACCATGCCCAGCCCTGCTACATCTTAGGTGCTTCTCTCTCTAAGAGCTAGTTCTTCTCCCTTCAACCTGCGGCCTTCTTATAGGGCCCAGCCTGGCCCTGATTGGCTGCTTTCAAGCCTCCACTTGATTGGCTCCCAATAAGCCCTTCCAGGATTGGCTGGAGCTCTGTGCAGCCTCTCTGGCTTGCTGTAACCCCTTCCACGCTAGAAGCCAGCTGCCCCACTACAGGGACCAAATCCCAGTGTAATCTTAATCCATTTTGCAAATGTGAATAGTAGCATTCTACTCTTTAGGAACTCTTATTAGGGAGCAGAAAAGGAATTTTACACAGGAATCACAGAATTGATGTAGGATTTGATACAACTGATCAGAAATGACCATTTGGTCAATACAATTTATTTCTTATATGTCATCTTCCATGTATAGTAACCTTGAAGGCATAGGATACAATATAACCATGCGCGTAACATTTATGGCCAGTTGCTTATTTATTCAGCTCTACAGTACACATCTAATCATTTTTGAATGGAAAAGAAAATTCAATTCAATCCAATCACAATACATTGTTGTTGGCAAAATTGAATATAGCCTTGACATTCAAAAGGAAAATAGTCAATAAATCCATGCAGCCTGTAAGAGGGAGGCAGGGGGCGGGGGGGGGGGGGGGGCAGAGAATCACTCACAGTTGTTATGCATTGTTTTAAACAAGCAGAGTTTGATTTCGACAATGCTTCTAATCTGAATGCCCCGCCCCCCCCCCACTTCCCTAATTCTTTCCATCATTAGCCCATCAAGGGAAATAATAATAATGAGACAGGACATTTGGGGTTTAGATTTCAGATTGTGAGGTCTGACACTGAAGTAACACCCCCAGCTACCCTGCTTAGCTTCCCATACAGCTTTATGTGTGTCTTGTTTCCATGTACAGCACTAACTCAGCTGTACTTGGCATTTGGATAGGCAGCTTGATACCTGCAACACATCATGAGTGGTTTTGTGTTCCTCTCTATGTATCTCAAGCAACCATCATTTAACATTTGGTGGTGACACTTTCTCATTTTCACAAACTATTAAGTTTGCTATAGAGCCACATAGATATGGGTCAACTGGTCTATCTCTAACATGGATAAACATGTTTTTATTTTTTTTTATCTTCATGTACCTGGGAGCAGAGGAACTGTCCTGTCAGAGAAGATCAATGGCCCTTCTAGTATGGTTTCAGAATAGCAGCCGTGTTAGTCTATATTCGCAAAAAGAAAAGGAGGACTTGTGGCACCTTAGAGACTAACCAATTTATTTGAGCATAAGCTTTTGTGAGCTACAGCTCACTTCATCGGATGCATTCTAGTATGGTATCCAGTCTCCCACAACATCCTAATCCTGATGCTCCCAAATGATAATAATTCATAACACCTTCTACTTTCAAAGCATACGACACACATTAAGCTTCTCAACATCTCTGTGAGGTGGGTAAAGGCTATTAGCCCCATATTACATAGGTGGACACTGAGACCCTGGGAGATTAAGTGTAGAGCTGGAATCAAAGCAAAACTTTAGGTCCAATCCCCAGCACACAAATTTGGGGGAAGTTTTACAGCTCGGGTCCATCTTTAGTTATTCCGCTTTCCACCGGCCACAGAGGGAATGAGAACTGGGTTGAGAACCCAGAGGCTTCTGGCTCCACCGTCCCATGTTCTTTCCTATGCCTGCTATAATACACATACTCTCATTTCCAATGCACGATGCACCCTATGTATGGTCCCATGTATCCCTGTGTCTGATGCACCCCAAACCCTTTCTCTTGCACCCCTGCCTCCAACCCACCCCGTGTGCTTTCCTCGTGTCTCACATAGGTTAATACATTATGATAGGTGTGCTCAAATAATACATTCAGATCTGAGTCTGACCTGCTCCTTCAGAATTGGCGGGGGGCGGGCCAGACGCCAGGTTTTATTTGGGAATGTTGATGAACAGAAGGGGTAGGCAATAGTGAGTGAGCAGCAGAAATGGGAAGAGACTGTAGAAATCCAGACTCCTATGCCTCACTCTGACCATGAGACCCCATTCTCTTTCCAACTAATACCTAATGCAAGCTGCTGGGAATGCAAGCAGAGTGGAAACTGTACAGCAAAAACCCTGCCAAACGTGCTCATTTAAAACAAAAGATGCGAGAATAGGCCAGAGCAAGAACCTCAGCCTATCTCTGTTTACTGTCAGTGATTCAGACAATGCCTTCTTTTGTGCTTTTAACTGCACCTTAGAGCTGCTCAATTTTATCAAACAGATGATCAAAGCATTTTGCTTATTGCAGCCCTGACAGCCCATAAGTCTGAGAGTCAAAACCCATTATGAAAAGCACAGTGTTGGAGACTTCATCTGCTCCAGTAAAATAAAATAAACCCACACATTCCCATTTCGTATCCCTTGGAGTCTGCTCTCATTCTCCAACTCTTGTATTGGCCCTGCGTCACTAGTGTGATGAATGGAACTGGAGAAAGACAATCAGGTTTCAGGAGAGATCCAGATGGGTGAGGGACTAGAGAGTCGAGAATGCAAGCCAGTAGCTGGCTGCTGATGTACAAACAGCAAAGCCTCAGCATGTAACACTGGCCTCTTGGGACGTTTAATACAGCCTCGTGCCTTATAACTAGAGCTGATTGGGAATTTTACATCAGAATAATTTTCCAGTGGAAAAGTCACTTTTAGCAATGTTTTAATTTTCCATGAGAAAATCACCCATTGCTAACAAAACAAGCAGCTCACCCACAATAATGGAGTTGTCATCACCGCATGCTCATTACCTTATTTCCCACATTTCACGGATGGGAAAATTGAGGCCCAAAGAAGTTAAGGGCCAGATTTTTAAAGGTATTTAGGTACCTAACGACCATTGATTTCAATAGGAATTGTGTGCCTAAATCCCTTTAAAAAATCAGGCCTCAAGTACCATAGGAGGATTGTGGCAGAGCTGGGAATCAAACCAAGATCTACTGAGTGCCAAGCCAGAGGTCTGAGTGTAAGCCCCTTTGTCCTGCTTATGATGGCTCCAGCTTTCTGCTAATATTCTATCAAATGATTTTTCTATCTCAAAAGAGCACCCAACCAGCCAGTTTTGAATAAACACTGCAGAATATTTCCAGAAAGAGAATCGCATATTCATCATTATCAGTATTTTCTCTAGAGAGCTGATGCTTCTCCAGGCAGACAGCAGAAACAAACCACATGACCCATGTGTCCAGTCAAATCAGTTCACATTTCGAGTATTCTTATTATCAATGAACAGCTTGAATTATTCACAGAAATCAATTGGCAGATAATTTTGAATGATGGATAAATCCAATAAAACTGCAATCATTTGGGGGAAAATTATCTAAGAGTAAAAGAGTCAACTTTCACTGGGTAAATTACCTTTGCTCAGCTCCGATCTTCACCTATGGACACACTCCCCTTTATCTAATAACAACAAACTTGGAAAAATAGGGCAAAAATGCAAAAGACAGTCTCTGCCACCCACTGTGTTATAATGGACTTTTCCTGCAGTGTCCTTAGTTAAATCTCTGACATTTCTGAGCAACCCCATAAGAGAATTTAATCTGTGCAGTACTGAAATTGCTTACTCTGTTCCTGGGAAAATAGAACATAATTGCATTTTTAAAATATTATTATTTCTTCTTGGTTTTTTGGATTCCTATTTGGAAACCTTAATACAATATATTTCCACCCCCCCCCAGTTAAAAAAAGAAGAATTCCTCTTTGTCTGGATTGTTTTTGTGCTGCCTGTGTCTGTTGTTTGCATGCTTCTGGGTGTTTCTTTTTCTCCCCCCAGAGCATAGTGCAAACTTTATGAGATCATTCAAAGAAGGGGTGGGGAGGAGGAGAGGGAAATGGAACATAAAATAAATAAATAAATAAACAATGGTGCTGTAATTTGAATGACTGGGGAGCCTCTGGTGCAGAATATGAACCATCAGGGGGAAATGTGCCAGAAAAATGCTCTAGTCCCCTTCCCTTGCAGAAAAGGGGTCTTGGTGCACTTCAGATGTTGCTGGCATTTGAAACCCAACAACTGGGCAGGTGTCTCAGCAAGACTGTCCCATTCAAATCTAGTGCTTGCTTCCTCTTTTTTTAAAAAAACCTCAGTCGTCTAATTATTAACGGTTCCGGGAGGCTCAATCTCTTTATCTGCTGTTCTTAGATCTTTAATTTCTATCTTAAGCAAACTTTTAGAAAATGGTCAGCTGTGAGGAATGCACAAAGGCAATAAGAATGCCAAAGAGCAATGTTGGGATTGTGTTGTACTCCCCACCGCCCTGTATTAGACCTGGATTCTTTTAGCAAGGGGTTGGGGTTAGCAATGCCTTAGAGTACTCTGTATTGCCTTACATGCCACCCAGATTTGATTCTCTGGCTCAATGAACTGCATCCCAAGAAAGGGGAAAAAATTCATAGGCAGGAGTTGTAGACCAAGCTGGATGAGCAAGCATCTTAGAGAGGTAATTAAGAAAAAGCAGAAAGCATATAGGGAGTGGAAGAAGGGAGGGATCAGTAAGGAAAGCTACCTTATTGAGGTCAGAATATGTAGGGATAAAGTGAGACAGGCTAAAAGTCAAGTAGAGTTGGACCTTGCAAAGGGAATTAAAACCAATAGTAAAAGGTTCTATAGTCATATAAATAGGAAAAAAACAAAGAAAGAAGAAGTGGGACCGCTAAAAACTGAGGATGGAGTGGAGGTCAAGGATAATCTAGGCATGGCCCAATATCTAAACAAATACTTTGCCTCAGTCTTTAATAAGACTAAAGAGGATCTTAGGGATAATGGTAGCATGATAAATGGGAATGAGGATATGGAGGTAGACATCACCATATCTGAGGTAGAAGCGAAACTCAAACAGCTTAATGGGGCTAAATCGGGGGGCCCAGATAATCTTCATCCAAGAATATTAAAAGAATTGGCACAAGAAATTGCAAGCCCATTAGCAAGAATTTTTAATGAATCTGTAAATTCAGGGGTTGTACCATATGATTGGAGAATTGCTAACATAGTTCCTATTTTTAAGAAAGGGAAAAAAAGTGATCCAAGTAATTATAGGCCTGTTAGTTTGACATCTGTAGTATGCAAGGTCTTGGAAAAAATTTTGAAGGAGAAGGTAGTTAAGGACATTGAAGTCAATGGTAAATGGGACAAAATACAACATGGTTTTACAAAAGGTAGATCGTGCCAAACCAACCTGATTTCCTTCTTTGAGAGAGTAACAGATTTTTTAGATAAAGGAAATGCAGTGGATCTAATTTATTTAGATTTTAGTAAGGCGTTTGATACTGTGCCACATGGGGAATTATTAGTTAAATTGGATAAGATGGGCATCAATAGGAAAATTGAAAGGTGGATAGGGAATTGGTTAAAGGGGAGACTACAACGGGTCCTACTGAAAGGTGAACTGTCAAGTTGGAGGGAGGTTACCAGTGGAGTTCCTCAAGGATCAGTTTTGGGACCAATCTTATTTAATCTTTTTATTACTGACCTGGGCACAAAAAGTGGGAGTGTGCTAATAAAGTTTGCAGATGATACAAAGCTGGGAGGTATTGCTAATTTAGAGAAGGACAGGGATACCCTACAGGAGGATCTGGATGACCTTGTAAACTGGAGTAATAGGAATAGGATGAAATTTAATAGTGAGAAGTGTAAGGTCATGCATTTAGGGATTAATAACAAGAATTTTAGTTATAAGCTAGGGACGCATCAACTAGAAGTAACGGAGGAGGAAAAGGACCTTGGAGTATTGGTTGATCATAGGTTGACTATGAGCTGCCAATGTGATATGGCTGTGAAAAAAGCTAATGTCGTCTTGGGATGCATCAGGAGAGGTATTTCCAGTAGGGATAAGGAGGTTTTAGTACCGTTATATAAGGCACTGGTGAGACCTCACCTGGAATACTGTGTGCAGTTCTGGTCTCCCATGTTTAAGAAGGATGAATTCAAACTGGAACAGGTACAGAGAAGGGCTACTAGGATGATCCGAGGAATGGAAAACTTGTCTTATGAAAGGAGACTCAGGGAGCTTGGCTTGTTTAGCCTAACTAAAAGAAGGTTGAGGGGAGATATGATTGCTCTCTATAAATATATCAGAGGGATAAATACCAGAGAGGGAGAGGAATTATTTAAACTCAATACCAATGTGGACACAAGAACAAATGGATATAAACTGGCCACTAGGAAATTTAGATTAGAAATTAGACGAAGGTTTCTAACCATCAGAGGAGTGAAGTTTTGGAATAGCCTTCCGAGGGAAGTAGTGGGGGCAAAAGATCTATCTTGCTTTAAGATTAAACTCGATAAGTTTATGGAGGAGATGGTATGATGGGATAACATGGTTTTGGTAATTAAATATTCATGGTAAATAGGCCCAATGGCCTGTGATGGGTTTTTAGATGGGGTAAGATCCAAGTTACCCGGGAAAGAATTTTCTGTAGTATCTGGCTGATGAATCTTGCCCATATGCTCAGGGTTTAGCTGATCGCCATATTTGGGGTCGGGAAGGAATTTTCCTCCAGGGCAGATTGGAAGGCCCTGGAGGTTTTTCGCCTTCCTCTGTAGCATGGGGCACGGGTCACTTGCTGGAGGATTCTCTGCTCCTTGAGGTCTTCAAACTACAATTTGAGGACTTCAATAGCACAGATATAGGTGTGAGGTCTTTTTTAGGAGTGGTGGGTGAAATTCTGTGGCCTGCATTGTGCAGGAGGTCAGACTAGATGATCATAATGGTCCCTTCTGACCTAAATATCTATGAATCTATGAATCTATGAAAATGGTCAGCTGTGAGGAATGCACAAAGGCAATAAGAATGCCAAAGAGCAATGTTGGGATTGTGTTGTACTCCCCACCGCCCTGTATTAGACCTGGATTCTTTTAGCAAGGGGTTGGGGTTAGCAATGCCTTAGAGTACTCTGTATTGCCTTACATGCCACCCAGCTTTGATTCTCTGGCTCAATGTGTCGCATCTGTGGGCTGTAAGTGCTCCGTAAAGCAGTGCTGGAGATTCATCACTAAAAGAACTGTTAAGGTCGAGGTGGATTTGCTCTACTACACCAGAGACTTCACAATCACAGTACTAGAGCGGGCCAGGAAATTCTTTTCCACACTTCAAATAGGTCTGAGAGTTTGAATTCTTTCCCTGTCTTGAATCAAGACAAAAAAGTAAAACTCTTAATGAACCGAAAAACCAAACCATGGTTTGGGGTCAGCTCAGTTGAAACATTTTGTTTCCGCAGATTTTTTTTCCCACTGATTTTTTTCTGTCTACTTAGCTGAAATTTCAAAACGCAGAGTCATTTTGAACAGGAAAATTGGAACACGTTCATTTTGAAACTGCCCACATGAAATGTTTCCATAATCTGAATCTTTTTTTCCCCTTTTACATTTTTTTCGAATCAGGCTATTCAGCAAACCTGACCCCGTTCCACGAACAGGTTCGGCACACTGATGAATTGGCATTTTTCGATAAAAAATGATTAGTGGTAAAAAATGTTGACCAGCTCTACACGGCACATGATACACTCATATATGCCACAATGGTCTTTTCCGGTTCTTTCCATGTCACCATTCACAGTAAGAGCTGGTGGAATAAGGGCCTAGAATTTCCCAGTCATCTGCTGCTCCATTGCCTTAATGTCCTAGAGAATTATTATTAAAGAGTCCATTACCGTAGTGAATCAGTGTGTTCCAGGCAAAGAGACACACAATCGCTAGATATTCATAGGTACACACACCACTTGGGAGCTGGGACTAGAGTGCTGGGTTTTTGACTCCAAAAGTGCATAGAATCATAGACTATCAGGGTTGGAAGGAACCTCAGGAGGTCATCTAGCCCAACCCCCTGCTCAAAGCAGGACCAATCCCTACGCTAAATGCATGCGTTAGCACCTCAGTTAAAGGTGGCTACCTAGATGGCAGTGGTAGTTACAGGTCACTTCCCATCTGTTAGGGCTATTTCTCTATCTCTTGCCCACACACAGAGGATAGGACATTATTTCAGATCTCATTATTTCAGATTCAGAACATCCCTTCTGCAGAATTTCATGGTGCCTCTCTATTGGATGGGGCAAAGCACTGGTGTCCAGAGACCTCAGTTCTGTTCCTGGTTCTCAATTAGGGGGTCACACCCCCAAGTGAGCCCCATGTTCACAGAAGCAACTTATCAGCTGCCACCCCATTGTGGCTGGGTGCAGGGTTGCTGGGCCTTTCCTTTGGTCACCTCCACCTATTGGTCACCTCCATCTGGGTCTTCTGTGGCCCAGGTATGGCCAGATCACTTAAAAGTTCAACCCCCTTCCGGGATATTCAAAGTCCCCAAATCAACAAGAGTTTCAAGTTAAAATAAATGAAAGGTCTTGTGTGACACCGACAGACCCTGGTCGTCAGCGGGGGGGATCGAACCTGGGACCTCTGGAGCTTAATGCATGAGCCTCTACTGCATGAGCTAAAAGCCATATGCGTCTTAGCTAAGGCTGTAGAGCAGACTCATTAATATCTTTCTAAGTGGTCTTGGTGCCACTAGATGGGACTGAGCACCATCCCCAGGAGATGTGTGGGTTACTTTTACACCTCTCCTGGGCTCAACTCTTCAGCTCCCTCTTCCTCTTGTGAAACACTAGTCCCCAGACTGCCTCCCTGCAGCCGGGCCAGTTGTTCCAGAGGCCCACCACAGCAGTTAGCTCCACTCAGGGGGCTTAGCTCTCCAGCAAAAACCTAGCCCCTAACTGCTGGGCTTCCACTCTTTTTAAGCTCTACCCCCAGCTCAGGTGTGGTAGATGGGTCTAATTAAACAGGCTGAGCCAGCCTCCAGGGCTTCTTGGTGCTTAAAGTAGCAGACTAGCCCACTTACCTGTGCCACTGATCTTCTCTATGACCTTGGGCAAGTTGCTTCAGCTCTTCCTGCTGTGTTTCCCCCTCCCAATCTTCGTCTGCTTTGTCTATTTGGATTGTAAGCTCTTTGAGTCAGGGACTTTCTCTCACTATGTGTTTTGAAATTGCCTAGTTCTGATTTCAGGTGGGCCTCTATGTGCTACTTTAATACAGATAATAACAACAGAAACAGCTTGCTAAGAGACTGAAAAAGAAATGTGTCCACCAATAACATGATGGGAGATCAGTCCTTCCACAGTAGAACAGAACCCCGGCAAGGTAAGGCCCAACTCCCCCCAGACACTTTTCAGTCTATTTCATTTATTGTACAGTAATTTTCTTTAGGCTAGATTATTGTGAGTCTTTTACTCGTAAGCAAAGTTTAGCATTCGCAAAGGGCTGCTATTTGGCAGGAGCAATGGGTCTCAGCCAAACTGTGCCTGCCAATTCCAGTCCTGAGTCCCAGCTTTCATTTACTGGTCCAGTGGGTGGAATTGAAGGCCTGTCTAAAAAGTCAACACTGAAAATGAAATTGCAGTTAGAGGGTAATTTGAGTAAGATCCATAAGATAAATTGTTCAGAGGGAGGAAAACAAAAACAAACAAACAAGAGCTATTTTTTCTTTCACTACCAAACTAGTTTTGTCATAAGAAGCTGGGAGGCTGAATATATCTTGGCCATGTTGACAGGAAAGAGACTTTGGAACGTGGTTGATACAATAACAGAGGTGAAAATACATCAGGGCGTGAAACATGAGGGGAAAAACTGCTTTGCAGGTAAGTCTGTGATTCTTCCCCCTTCTCTTTTAGTTTAGGAGTTCAGACATCTGTTTATGGCTCTGCTACTGAGAAACACAGGAGACTGGCTAAGGGGCCCACAATATCCATGCAGGGATCAGTTTGTTTTATCTGCTGGAGGAACCCCATAGCGTGTTGAGCCACTCCAAAGACTTCTTCTCCATGCAAATGGTCACCGATCTCTCTAGATGGCAAAGCTCATACAAGTTTGGAGTCTTTTTCTTCCTCTCCCTGTTTCTTAATTGGTTTCTCTATTTTGGGATCATTCATGATGATTAAGTTAATTAGCGTGGCTCTGTTTTCACCGAAGGTTACCAAATCCTCATGCTTCAGGGCAGAAGAACATCACTGGCAGAGGTCAGTAGGGAATTGCTGTATCCTCTTTTTTGGCCTCTACCTCTTGCTCTCCATCCAGTCTATCCAAAATGGTGTTACCAAAGTCATCTTCCTTTGTCACCCTTCTGACATCAAATGCATTCAGTGGTTTTCTGTCTTTATCCACATCAAGTTGAAGTTCCTTGTCCTCATCTCCGTCTTGTACAAAACACACACTTCTCTTGCTGTCTCCCCTCTTCTCCTATGCTCCCGACAAGCCTCGTTCTTAAGTTCCTTCTTCATTAGTCACATCTGCCTCAGGTAGGATGGGCTTGATAGACTGGGATAGGGGAGATCTGGTTTCAATTCCTGGTACCATCACAGGCTTTGTGTGACCTTGGGCAAGTCACTTAAAATCTCTAGACCTCAGTTTTCCATCCATAAAATAGAAATAATAAATCCTTCACTGGTCTTTTCTACATTGCATGGAAGCTCCTTGGTGCAGGGGCTGAGATGCATGTACAGCGTTGACCAGATGAAACTTCGAGGTGCTAGTGTAATCCAAATAATAATACATTGTAAACTCTTAGGGGCAGGAACAGTCATTTTCTTCTGTGCTTGTACAGCACCTACCCCAATGGGGTCCTGGTCCAGGGCTCAGGCCCGTAAGTACTACTACAATCTCAATCATATATAATGGAGAAGGATGATCCCTCAGTTAACCAAGTCCTAAACCAGGGGCCGGCAACCTTTCAGAAGCGGTGTGCCGAGTCTTCATTTATTCACTCTAATTTAAGTTTTCGCATGCCGGTAATACATTTTAACGTTTTTAGAAGGTCTCTTTCTATAAGTCTATAATATATAACTAAACTATTGCTGTATGTAAAGTAAATAAGGGTTTTAAAATGTTTAAGAAGCTTCATTTAAAATTAAATTAAAATGTAGAGCCCTCAAACCGGCGGCCAGGACCCGGGTCGTGTGAGTGCCACTGAAAATCGGCTTGTGTGCCGCCTTTGACACGCGTGCCATAGGTTGCCTATCCCTGTGCTAAACCATTTAAGTCTTTGTAGATTAAAGCCAGCACTTTGAACTGGAAACCAACATCCTAAACTTCCTGAACAGCAGGGCCTACAAATCCACATGAGCATCAATGCTGGGTGAGTCTGCTTTGAACGGAGGTTCAGAGGGTTTCCTCAGGTCTAGCGTTCCCATGCTACCTTTGCCCTATATACAGGCCGCATTTGTTGTCAAGTTTATCTCTGCCTCAGTGCCCAGTGCATGGGGACTCAGCATAATGCAGTTTAGTTTGCCCCTCCTGGCACTGAGGCTGTCTAAGTGTTGTTGAGTTGACTTGGCAGGTAGTGTAGGCAGATGTGATGTAAATAAGAGATATGCAGCAGCCACGCTGGCATAGCCAATAGACACAGGGGTGGGACATCTGGCAGAACAGATGCAATTTAGCTGGGCTGTGTAGGCTGCCCTCACAAACCTTCAGCTGCCCAAGAGCACTGCCAACCATCTGAGCAACTTACAAGTGGGCACCTTGCCCTCCAAGCAGATGGGCATGAGCATTAGCAGGCCAGAGACCACATCCAAGCATTGAATATTGGGTTGTTTTGGGGCAGTGGTCCCAGCTGGACAAGTCAAAACAGATGTCCAGCCTGTGGATCTTTGTTTAATGCCTCTTTATTGTGCCATGTATTTGTCAACCATTTTGGAAAACCTCCTCTTTGTTGCTTAGTTTCTATGTCATGGGTCCAGGGCAAAAAAGCTGCATGGTCAATGCCCAACTGGGGAACAAGCTCTATTCAGTGATGGAAAGCTCATTCTCTTGGTTTCTACACCGGATGTTTGAAGAACAGGGAGCACCAGAGTTTTATGACTTTTGACATTGTGCACTGAAGTGGCTACCACTGGACCTGAAAGGAAGTAGCTGGTGTGTTTGGAATCTCTACTGAATCAACACCAGTGAATTTTTAAAAGGCTTTCAAAGTCATACACCAGAGCAAAACTTCTGCTTCTCACAGCAACATTTTTAAATGACCAAAGACATCTGAGATGGGAAAAGACTTTTAGGTTGCCATATGTATCCTGGAGACCTCATATTTGCCCACTGCAAACAATTGTTTCCTGTATAATGTTGCTTCAGCTAATAGGGCAATATGCCCCGTCATCATGAATGCTTTAGGTTTCCAGAAACCTACAAAACCAGAAACAACAAATACAAAATCTTGACGTGCCGTGTAGATTCAGAAAGAATTCCAGATGTTGTTTATGTGCAATTTACAGCTCTTCAGGAAATGGTTTTCCCATCTTACTTATTTTCAAAAGTAAATTTTGAAAAGTCATAAAACTCTGGTGCTCCCTGTTCTTCAAACATCCGGTGTAGAAACCAAGAGAATGAGCTTTCCATCACTGAATAGAGCTTGTTCCCCAGTTGGGCATTGACCATGCAGCTTTTTTGCCCTGGACCTCCCATCTCGAATTGAGAGGAAAAGTCAAAATCTTGAAAATATTCATGAACTGAAAAATCAAAAACAAATTTTAGTATAGGCCCATCAAAATGTTTCATTTATTTCATTTATTCTTTTTTTACCTTAATTAACTTACATTTCTAAATTAAAGGTCATTTTAAAGCAGAAAACCAAATTTTTTTGTTATGAAAATGTCAAAACACAACATTCTGACAATTTCAAAACTTGGGGTTTTTTTTACATTTTTTTGAGTTGGGAGATTTGTCTAATCCAAACCTGTTTCGCCAACAGTTTTGGTTTTGACAAAGCGATATTTTTCTATGATAAAATGTTTCATCAAAAATTTCCTGACCACCTCTAGTGCAAACACAGACAAGTTGGAAAGAGATAGTTGTTAACAGCAAACTTTGACGTCATCAGGGCATGACAGGTTAGGACGGGGGGTATTTCTAATTGCAGAGGGATTTTAAGAAAGCACAATATAAATTACCGAAAATGAAACTGACCCAGAACAATGGGACTAAGGGTACCTCTACATTTGAGCTGGCAGGTGTGATTTCCAGGTTGGATAGAGGTACCTGCACAAGTGTGCTAAACACAGAAGTGTAGCCAGGATAGCATAAGCAATAGCTCAGGCTAACTGCCCAATGCATGTCTACCTGGACCTCCTGGGTAGGTACTCTGGCAACTTCACCCATGCTACCCTGGATACACTATTTTTAGCATGCTAGATCTAGCATGGGTATGTCTATGCGAGCTGGGAATCATACCTCCCAGCTCTAATGTAGATGTACCCTCAGATACCAGCTCTTGTGAAAGGCACCATGAGATCTAACCACACGATACAGTTAGTGAACTATATCCATCACATTGATTACCCAATAAGAAAATTAATATTTGTATTGATTTATTTGCAGTTAACAAAGTAAGTCAAAACCATTGACTCTCCTGTCAAAATAGAAACACCCTGCTGGTTTATTAGTGCAGAAAACGATTGCAGGAGACTTCTCAGTGCCTCCAAGGTGGATTGTCAGGAAGCTGTGAAGGAGCTTCCAAAGACATGACAACAGCTTGCAGATAAAACTCGGTGGCCGAATGCGGTATTGGACTGCATGTTAAGCTATATCATATCACAGAACAGAAAGCGGATGCCTCTCTTCCTGTATGGACCTGATGAAACTCACCTAGAGTATTGTGCAACAAGCATCTTAACCCTAGAGTGGTTTGCTACCGTACTCCCCAGTCCTGCCACACGCCCCTGCCCTTGCATAAGCCTCCAGCCACACTGCTCCTTTTGCAGGATCACACCCATATATCAGACTTCAAAAGTGATCAGTACAAATGATTAAGGGGCATGAATGATGGACTTTAGGGAAGATTCAAAGAGCTGAACTTGTTTCTTGTGGCTTGGCTACACGGTGGTGAAAGGGGAAATGGTGACTGTCTACAAATATTTGGAGTAGCAAGGAGGTAGAGGAAGTGTGGAAGGTGATTGCTAAGAAGGGGATGAAACTAGAGGGGTTTGGAACTTTTGCATAGCAAGGTTTTTCAATGAAAAATGACTTTTTTCGAAAAACAAAACTGGCCATGACAAATTGTCAACTTTATTGTATTTTTCCAGGTTTTGCAAAATTTCCCACACTGTTTCTTGCCAAGCTGTTTCAGAAATTTATTGAAATCATTTTGGCAATTTTCTTGTAATTTTTCATGTCATGGACACCATTTTTATCTTTCCAAAAACTGGGTTTTCAATAAAACAAATGTTTCAATAATGATTTTGAGAACGGTTTCAATAGGCATTTGGGTAAAAAAATATTATGGGAAACATCACCTAAAATGGCTCCATTTTGGACCCTGGGAAATACGAACAATTTTGAAAGTTTATGAAGTTGTTTTCCTGTTTTTGTTTTTTCCCCTAAGCTCTATAGGAATTTTTTCCCTCCAATCAAGTCTATTCGACAGCTGAATAGATTTTCACAGGTATTGTTGGAGACCTCAACACTAGAGACATATAAAACTAATCAGCACAAAGGGCTGGGAAATATGCTGTAAGGACTAAGATTGCATTGACTGGGAGTGGAGGAAGGAGTTAGGTAAACTTCCTAGATTTGAAGGCAGAAGGGATTATTAGATCATCTAGTCTGAACTCCTGAATATCACAGGCTATTACATTTCACCCAGCTACCCCTGTAAAAAAACCAGCACTGGTGTTTGGCTCAGCATATCTTCCAGAAAGGCATCCAGTTTTTATTTGAAGACACCAATGGACGGAGAATCCACCACTTCCTTTGGTAGCTTGTTCCGATGATTTTCTCATCTGAATTTGTCTGGCTACAGCTTCCAGCCGTTGGTTCTTGTTATACTTTTCTCTGCTAGATTACGGAGGGCTTGAGTATCCAGTGTTTTTCCCTCATACTTACACACAATGATTAAGTCGCCTATTGAACTTTTTGATAAACAAACCTGACTGAGCTGTTTAAATCTCTCACTCTAGGGCATTGTCTCCAGCCCATTTTGGTGGGCGTCCTCTCCAATTTTTTAACATCCTTTTTAACTCTGGGCACCAGCACTGTCCACAGTATTCCAGCATTATTCTCACCAGTGCTGGATACAAAGGGAGAGATGACCTTAATATATCTAATCCCTGGGATTGCACGGTACAAAAATATACAACCATCCTCAGCAGCACTCCTAGGATTTTTTAGCATTAAGTGGCAATTTGTCTGCGGAGACGTGGCCATTTGCCACATCTTCCCCTCACTGACCCAAGGAAGGGCTGGATAACTAAAGCAGTTAGACATTTTTTACTCTCTGAATTACCCCAATAACAGCTCCTTTATTACCCAAGTAATGTCAAGTAGAACCCCACTCTTCAACTTCTCCTATTACAATGGGGATGTTCTCAGAGTACAGTCCTACTCACGGTGAGAAAGGGTGGCAGAATCAAATCTTCGACACTTTGGGCTTGGTTCTTCCACTGCTGCTCATGTTGGTTAGTACCTTAATGAAGCTAATGGAACTCCTGGTGGAGACGTGTACAGCTCCATGTTAGCGAGGGTGCCAGATTTAATAGATTAATGGAATTTGAGGACAGAGAGGACCTTCATAACCATCTAGTTTCAGCTACTGAATAACACAGGCCATAGACTTTCGCTCCAGTTTTTGCAACAAGCCCATAGCTTATTGTGGCCCAATGTGAATGAATTCAGCATATCCTGTTCTTGGAGAGCTGCAGCTTCTCAGCTGGAGCGGTTTACTCCAGGGGTGCCTGTGACAATACCAGTCCGCTATTTAAAATGACAGCGCTTGGAGAACCTGCACCCTCTCCCATCCTCCCCCCACACCAAGATCCTAATGGAGAGGAGATATTTGCAGTTCATTAGCCATAATGTGTGTGGGTAACTCATTGACTCAAATGGATGAAATATTAAATATTAAAAAAGCATCTCGCATTTGAATTAAAAAAGAGAGGGGGAAAAGCCCAACATTTAACGAGCCTCCCGGCATCTATAATATTCTCATTAGGAAATTACACAGCTGACAAGATGGATGTGTACTAAATGCAAGAACAAATAACCACAAATTAAATGTTAAGTATTCAAAGCTAGAGCCACTTGCTGAAAAGCATAAACAGGGCAGCGTTTCAACTGGGCCAGAGCCAAATAAAATGTAACAAGAGGCTAACAAAATAAAATCATAGTGGAAAGTGTTATTAGAAATTAAGCAAACAAATTTATATATATATATGTTTGCTTGCTCTGGGGAATCGTTAAGGCAAATAATATGTCTAGGGGAGGAAGAATCTAAATCTTTGTTATCCTTTGGGAGAGCATGTTTCGTACCACTTGAAGGGGATGCAAAAGATGGGGTATCTCTCTCTAGAAAATGGAGGAAGCTTTGGCCATGATCCTAATGAAGGCAAAGTAACTAATGTAAGACACGAATGCTACATTCAGACCACATTAATGAATGAGTTAGATAAACACAGCCAGATAATCTGGAGCAGCCAGTTAGAGTGGAGGATGGGGGGTGGGGAATTAGACTCATAGGGCTTGATTTTCCATTATTCTGTTTGTGTGCTTAGGGCAAGGATGGAAGGGGGTGAAACTAAAAGGAAGTTTTAAGACAGCATTCTGCTCCCTGCATAGGGGGCTGTGCAGAAGGACCATTCAACCCCTAGTGTAAGCTACAGCAGCCCTTAGGGCTGCTCTAACATACGGTCTCTGGCCTGAGGCCATGGGAACCACTGAATAGCCATTCTGCAGGGCTCTGTGCTGAGGGGCTGAGAGCCAATGTAGAGCAATTCTACAGTGGGCAGGGAGACTTCCTGCATCAGTGGGGGCAGGGGGGATATTCTCAGGGGGGCATTCCCACATAGAATAACTGTGAATCAACCCCAGGTTCTTACCAAGGGACCCAAATATGCTCCATAAAAAGAAGGCAAACTTGGAAAAAATAAAATTGCCTCAAATCCCATGTGTATATGTTAATGGCGCTTAGAGTAGCCTGAAACAGTAAGGGGCAGACTTCACCAAGTAAATGGGGGGCTGTGAGGTTCAACTGCTTTCCCAAGCCAAGCAGAGAGGGATCTCCCCACTGCTTTTAGGGGCTCTCTCCTCCCCCTCCCTCTTTAACTGCTGGATGTTAAAGAGATCTTGGTTCACAACTGGGCTTCATGCTCACTTTGTGTTCTCATTGGAATTTCTGTAGAGGATCAAACCAATGGACAATTTAATCCTTTCTCTGGCAGTGATTCAGGCAAGATGCTTCCAAGGAAGGCATAACCAGCCCCGGAGACTCCCCATAATTGACCTACTTGTGCAATATTTTCTCACAGCCACATTTTTCTGTAGCCATGTCGCTGTTATGGGGTTGTTTTCTCTGTACTGCATCTTAAAATTTCGAAGGAGTCTTTCTGTCCATGGGGGCAGCTGCCATTTTGTGAGGCAAAGCATGTTACAGAATAGATGTACGTGCTGTGTCATGGAGACTTTACTTTTGTCCTTTCTTGACTTATTGTTTCCCTTAATTGAAAATGGAAGACGGGAAAAACAGGGCTGCTTTTTGTGCATGGGGGGACATAACACAGCATGTGGGTAGAGCAGCTCTGTATGTTCTAATCAAAGATTATTGCTTGCCCAAACGGTCACTTGTGGCTGGTGTTGGATGCCCAGTCTCCTTGTTATTGAGGCAGGAGCAATAGGGTTGTTATCCTTCTTGTGTGAATGGAGGGCAGCAGAACTGTACCTGGCATGCCCCGATGGAGGGACTCACCCATAACGGAAAGGCACTCACTAGGCAGGGGACATGGGTTCCAAAGCCCAATGAGTTGAGAGGGGGTGGGGACAGGTACTTGCACTTGCTGGTGTGGGTCCAGTTT
This sequence comes from Lepidochelys kempii, assembly GCF_965140285.1. Lineage (NCBI taxonomy): Eukaryota > Metazoa > Chordata > Testudines > Cheloniidae > Lepidochelys > Lepidochelys kempii. The sequence goes on along the minus strand of NC_136386.1, from coordinate 118,987,142 downwards.
AAGGGTCCTAGACAACATCTGACCCTTCCTCTCTGCATGGTATAATAAAATAGCTAATTTAGACTCAGTTGAAAGTCTTGTTACATGCTAAAGATCTGAAATCACTGATATGTAGGTCTAAGTATTACACCTACTTTGGGACAATGTCTCTATTGCAAAAGACTGCCCAGTGTGCACCAGCAGCGAGGCTCCCCCCCACTAACAGCTGAAATCACTGAGAGCTGTGTTAAGTGGGGGGCCCTGAAGACATCTTGGTGAGTGGCCAGCCAGGTGGCTGGTAGAGAGACTTGGCCAGTGGCCAGCAGAGTGGCTGGCAGATAGGCGTGGCAAGCAGCCAGCAGGCAGCTGGAAGAGAAGCTTGGCAAGTGGCCAGCGGGGAGGCTGGCGGAGAGGCGCGGTGAGTGACCAGCAGGGCGGAGGGCCAGAGCAGAGACCCGCAGAGAGGTGAGGCAATTGGCTGTTGGGGCAACAAGCGAGTGCCTGAGCAGCAGTGTAAGGTGCCTCCTTACCCCCCAATCCACTCAGGGTGGGAGGTGAACTCTGCGATTGAACCTCTGAACTCTGGGGCTGCACTGGCCAAGGACAGCAACTGTGAGTGGGGTGCAGGGAAGAGACTGGCACGTTAAAGGGACTTTAGGGGCGTGGGACTTAAGAACCTGAAGGGAAAAGGACACTGCCCAACTTACTTGAGGATGGGTCTTTTGTTTATGGTTTATGTTTATGAACCCTAGTTGCAGTGTTTTCCCAAACTAATGCTGTTACTTCCCTCCTTTTATTACAAGTGTTTGCTACACTCAGACTCTGTGCTTGCGAGAGGGGAAGTATTGCCTCTTAGAGGTGCCAAGGGAGTGGTGTGTAATTCACCGGATGGGGGCTTGAGCTGGTTTTGTGTTCTATTGTTGAAAAGGAACCCCTAAATACTGAACCCGGCCCTTGTTGCTGCTGGCTCCACCTGGCAGAAGGGTTACCTATGTAACTGGAGCACTTGCCCTTTTAAGAGAGGAAGTGATTCGGATATACTCTCTCTGTCTCTCTCTCTCACTCACTCTGGCTCTGTGTTGAGTTGTGCTGCTGACAGCAGAGTGTGTACTGGAAAAGTCTTGTTCGTAAAAACTCTGTTTAGATTTAACTACCCTGCGTGGATTGCCATTCCTCTGAGCAGTCTGACCAAAGACAAAACAACCAAGAACTCTAGTAGAAGGAGTGTTCACGGGAATGAACGACATTTGGAGTGAAAAGTTGAATCAGAGCTGATGCTAACAACCCTGTCCTTTTTGCTCAGAATGAACATGAAGGGCACTTGTTCAGTATTTCATGATAAACTCATTCAGAACACTAAGAAACTGGAAAAAATCTTCCACTCTGAAAAATATCTATGTATTGATGTTGAGTCAAAAGCTGGCAGTAGCAACATCAACCCACAGAGTTTAAGAGTGTACTTTTATCTTTTGTGTATTTCTCTACCCTAAAAATGTCCCAAATATTTCTCTATTTTTAATTTTAAAATATGATCCCTATAAATATATGGCATTTCACCTCAGTCTAGCACAGGACCCTTATACTTTTTTGGTGTTAAGCAAAAACACTTTTTTTTTTATGAGAACATTTTGGGAGCTGGGAATTTCTGACCAGACACTGCAATGAAAGCAGAGAGACAGAGTAACTTTAGGGATAACAGTGTTTTCCTTATTCTAGGGAAATGAATAATAAAGTTCCCTGTTCAGTGTTGGAAGACAGCGACACTTTACCATTGCTACATGACAGACAATAATTCAGTTTAGGAGCTAGATTTGATTGGTATGGCCTGTTTATGCTTGTTAGATTAATAGGTTAAAATCAAGAAAAATAAACATTCTTCCTGGAGTTTAAGTTTCATAGGTGCACTCTGATTAGTGCAGAAATAGCACCTTGCATTTCCCTGCCGAGTTTTATGAAACACAAGCAGTAAAAATATTTTATGTTAGGGGGGAAAAAAAAAACCCAACACTGTCCCTGTCATTTTAACAAGTTGTGTGACAAAAAAAGCATAATGTGAAACAAAGCATAATGTAAAATAAACCCTAATGAAAGCAAATATTGCCTTCATTTACACAGCCTGTGACACATCCTGTTCTCTCCTTGAGAGGAAGGCGCTGAACGATTTTTCACAGGTACAGTTTTAAGAATAAAATACACCACACAGTCTGTGCAATCTGATATTAACAGAAATACTCGTTCTGATTGCATTTCCCTCCTTAGGTGGTATTTTATCTTCTTTTCCTCCTTAAAGAATGAAAGTGCAATTCTATCGGTCAGCCTACATATCTTTCCATCATCCACCCATCATATTGCACCAGGTGTTTTCCCTCTCAAATACCAAGAAATAGCAAAGTGGGAAAAAAAGTTTGATACATCAAATTATTAACAGTAGTAAAGCTCAGGAAATATTTCTCGAAAGAGAAATGGTCTAGTTCAACCAAGAGCCATTGGGTTTGATGAAGGAAACACTGATTGAAATTTTATGGCCTGGGTTATACATTGGGTCAGACTAGATAATCGCAATGCATCCTATTGGTTTTAAAATCCATAAATCGGGTCTTGATCCCTTTTTGCAGCCTTTACATCTGCTTTACGTCATGTTCTGCTACCACAGAACAAAAAGCTGAGACTGTTACGAATGCTAATAAACTCCAAAGCAGACTGTTACTCAAATAACTATCAATGATATCATTTATTGATGTTCAACAGTAAAATACATATCCTGTGTTGCCAGCTCTTGCAGTTGTATCACAAGTCTCACGTTCCTGGAGAGAATCTCAGCTTTTACAGGGGGCAGGGGGAGTAAGTTTCTACCCCCTTTATGGCTGTGGAGAAAAGCTAGAACAAGTCTACCCTAAAGGGTCATGAAACAGGAGACAAAAAGAACTCAAAATTTATCATTAAAAAGAAAAATTGCATGATTTTTAAGCCAGTCACATGATTTGGAAGTGGGGGCTGATTCATATTTTTGGTACACTTATGCTTGGCAATACTGCGTTTATGAAAATGTATCATATCCATACACAGAGAGGGAGACAGACAGGCTGAATGGGCTCCCAAGGGCCCTGTGTCAAGAAGGGGACCCTGCTACAGTATCTGAGCAATTTAGCTCTTCACGGGCAGCCACACAAACTAGCACAGCCTGTTTACTGCCTTTTTTTCCCTAAACACTCCCACCAGTGTCTCCATGAAGGAAAATATTGATATATCTGAATTTGTACGACACCGGCTGGGCTTCAGTGACAGTCGCCCTCCTGTAAGCTGTTCTCCAGGCTGCTTGATCTGCTGAGAGCCATAATTTGTGTCTCTCTCCTTTTTTTTTTTTTTTTTTAATACGTGACTTTGCCACTCTTGGAGATTCTGCACAAAAACAGGCACTCGGGACAATAAATAGCAACGAGTTAGCCATGTTCCGCAGAGAAAATCCTACTCCAGGAAACTTGAAGATTCTCTAGAAGAATTATTTTTCCACCTTAAAGAACGTAGTGCATTTAGGGCCAGATTTTCAAGTGCTAAGCACCCACAATTGGTGTGGGTGGTAGACGCCTGTCTATTTAGATTGCTGGAAGAGGAGCAGGGAAGAACGGCCTTTTCCTATAGAAGGGGGAGGAAGCCTCACAGACACAGAGGTCAACGAAATGCCTATGGACAAATCAACCAACAACTGGACCAGAGCTGAGATCCAAGACTTAAGACATAACAGCTAATTATTCTACCAATCGCACACCCTGAATAATGAACGGAAGTCAGGACTCTTGGTCTCTATATCTAGTTCTGCCATTGATCTATTTTCCAACCACAAATAAAATCTCTTCACTTCTATGTGCCAAGATTCCCCAGCTTTAAAATGGGGATAAAAATACAAACCAATTGCTCAGTAGTTTTTGTTAAGCTTAATTAATTTATTTTTATTTGGGACGTAGCTCTGCTCAGTGGAGGGTGAAGAGCGTTTTACAGAATGGCCAGATCCTTCAAATTCCTGGAAATGTCACTCGAGGAATCTAACCATTTATGAAAAAAAAAACGCAACGCAGGTAGCTTAGCGATTTGCTTGAATGTCTCAAACCAATTCTCAGACTTGTCCTATGTGACAACACTTTGCACAACACAGTGAGCACTCTTGAGATGAGACTGCTGGTTGTACAGAAGGCCTGACGAGGGTTGCAGCACGTGCTCTCCCTCCAATCACTTGCATGTGCGTTCTACCAGCAAAAGAACAGATCATGAGTGCTCAGAAGGGAAAGGCAACAGAACACGGGCTTCAGAATCTCCGGCGCCATCCACGGAGATGACTGAAGAGTTCAACACTCCCTCCAGAGCCTGTGGTGAACGCAGGCCAGAGACAGTTTATTTTAGAGATGTCCTTTGGGAGGCCAGTATTGAAATTTCCTACTTATAGCCTGCATGCTCCACTGAGCCTGTTTCTTGGTCAAGCAGAAAGAAATAGTTCAGAGACATAATACAAACTTTAGCTTCTCCCTTTGGGGTTTTCGCTATTGAAAATGCACCCGTTTTAGCTTTTATACAAAATTCATAACAGTGAAACCATTTGAGAAACTGAACTTTTTCCTTCCTGAAACACTGAACAGCAGCAGTTAAAAGAACCCACCCCCCCGGAGAGGATATGGAGTTACAGCAGAGAGGTGGTGGTGGGCGAAGATCAAATGCATATGCATGGCATACCCCTTTGAAGCCAACCAGTGCTCCTTTGTCATCCAGAAGGGATGGTTATGTGATTGTTGCTGCTTCTGAGTGACTGCACATTGTGCACACAGCTAGTCTATGCTAAAACCTCCCACTGTTACTGTTACTGTTATCACCCATCTGTTTGTTTGCTTCACCCGCCTGCAACTACTTGTCTTCTAGGCCCTGATTAAGCGAAGCATTTAAGCATATGCTCAAGTCCATTCCTTATTTGGCAAAATCAGCTGGTGGATACAGATCTTTTTCAGATTCCCACTCTTTTATTTAATCAATTTCTGAGATTATTTTTAGTCACTCTTTATATTAAGGCTCCATTTATAACTAGTTTATAAAGATTATTCATAGTTTTTATAAGCAGGTAAATTTTCCATCCAACCTGTTTTATGATGGAAAACAGGTTATCAACAAAACACAATTTTTCATAAAAAGTCTACAAAAATTTAGATGTTTAATTGAAAAGACCAGAAAAGCAAAATATTTTGATTTTTATATGCTGCCAGAGTGCTTTATGGGAGTAGAAGTTTCTTTGCCTCATATCTCCACTCACATGTATTGTTTGTGCTCCTCTCCTTCACTATGACTCCCCTGATGCACCATGGCCAGGGATTCCCATTATACATTCTCTCCCCTCTCCAAGACGGGAGATCACGGTGCACTATGGGAGATGTAGTTTGACCAGGAAACCTGGCCTATAAAGAAGACTGGGAGCATGAGGCAGATGAAATCACAACTCCAAGTAGCTCTAGTTATAAATATGTTACAGGCTTGCATATTGCACATTATGTTATATGCACATCAGTAGAAGGTGTTATAGATGACAGTAGGCCATGGTTATGAGCAACCTATTGATGTAGTGGCCTCTATAACAATTAATCATTAATCATTTATTAAATCTTTATAGATTATTCAGAAATGGAACCTTTGTATAAAACATGACCAAAAAGAAAAATCCACCATAAATTTCAGTTGGCAATACAAATAAATCATGTTATTTTTTTCTCTGTTCTGATTAACATTTGCCCCAGTAGGTTTCTTGTGAAGCAACAACATATTGAAGGGGGCACTGGACAGCCAAAAAGCCCATCATTTGCTTCAATAATTGAGTGCCACCAACTTTGAGTCACAGCAGGAGTCACTTTTGGAATTCCATTTAGACCCCAGCGAACAGCAAAGCACCTGTGCTTTAATTTGCTTGCTTATTTGAATAATGTCCCATGACTGTATGTCTGAAATCAACCACATGTTTGAACATTGCAGACCCTATTAAGTGTAATTCTAGAAAATGCCACAGATTTGGAAATTGCAATAGCTTTAAGCCCTGGTGTAGCTTGATTCCAAAGTCTTTGCAAATATTTTTTGTGTGTAGAGGACACGAGGCCCTTACAGAAGTAAATAATATTTTCCCAACTCTTTCAACTTATCTGACACTGTCTGTATGACCACAGAATTAGAGGCACTATGACATGCTTCAACTGCTTCTAAATCAGACAATATTTTGTATCTCATCACGACTCCTTTTCAGTCACAAAAAGTAAATAAAGCAATCTCAGCTGGATCCCTATGTATTTCAGGTTTTCTGTCAACAGTTGGAGAAGTGTCTCCATCTCTCACGTCTATCTGATGAACGCACTGCTTATCTGGCCTTCATCTGCATGGTATCTGAGCACCTCCCTCACTTCTGCCCTAATGCATGCCAGATCCCTCTGGAAAACCTCTGGCAGATATTTATATCTTTTGGTGATCTTGGAGATGGGAGGGGATAGTGAGTGTTGGAGAAAGGGACACCAGGAGGGAGAGGTGGGAAGGTAGGCAGTGGGAGCATGATAGGGAGAAGGTGAAGACTGAAGGAAAGGACTTGAGGTGGAAGGAGGAGGAGGTGGTACTGGAGATGGGGGACTGTGGAAGAGCAGAAGGTCTGAGCAAGGGGAAACAAAAGAGGGGAATCTGGGGAGAAGCAGGGGAAGAAAAAGAAAAGGGGACTGGAGAGTGGAACTCTGGGTAGGGGAGCATAAGGGAAGGAGAAGATGGGGAATGGTGAGGGAAACCCTCTCTGCTCATGCTGTCCTCTTGTAGTTGCTCCCCAAGACCCTACAGAGGATGTCAGGGGAGAGAAGATTCCCTCCCCTACTTCCCTTGCGTATCCCCATGAGACTCTGCCTTTCTGATCCCTCACCTCCAACACAATCTTTTGTGGGCTCCTCAGATGCTGGTTGAGCATAAATGGCTGATGTTCCTAGTTAGGCTCACTGGGTGGCTGAGTAGCCAGAAGGTTTGTTGAGGTTGTGGGAGGAGAATAGGTTCCCTGGGAATTACAAACCCATTGCCCCGCTCTCCCTGCCACATCCTGTAGCTCCCCAGGTCCCATGCAGGTGTCACAGGGCAGTGAAGAATGTTTATGGCCCCTGCTCTGCTCCACACCTGGGGCCTTAAACATTTCTAACATTTAAAAAACAAACAAACAAAAAACCAAAGGAAATTCCCAGACCCACCCCCCAAAAAGGCTTTGTTAAGTTGAGGACATATTAGTAACAGAAGCGTAAAAAAAGAAGCTTGGAAGAATGTTGTAACTATAAAAAAGTGTCACCATTAGGAAACCAGGAAACTGAGAGTGAAGACTAACTTGGAAAAAAAACAGTTGCAAGTATGGAAACTCACAGCTAAAGCACCCTGACTAAGTACACAGCTTCATACTCCATTGTCTCCTTTTCATAGAATCATAGACTATCAGGGTTGGAAGAGACCTCAGGAGGTCACCTAGTCCAACCCCCTGTTCAAAGCAGGACCAATCCCCAACTAAATTATCCCAGCCAGGGCTTTGTCAAGCCTGACCTTAAAAACTTCTAAGGAAGGAAATTCCACCACGTCCCTAGGTAACCCATTCCAGTGTTTCACCACCCTCTTAGTGAAAAAGCTTTTCCTAATATCCAGCCTAAACCTCCCACACTGCAACTTGAGACCATTACTCCTCGTTCTGTCCTCTTCTACCACTGAGAACAGTCTAGATCCATCCTCTTTGGAACCCCCCTTCAGGTAGATGAAAGCAGCTATCAAATCCCCCCTCATTCTTATCTTCTGCAGACTAAACAATCCCAATTCCCTCAGCCTCTCCTCATAAGTCATGTGCCCCAGCCTCCTAATCATTTTTGTTGCGCTCCGCTGGACGCTTTCCAGTTTTTCCACATCCTTCTTATAGTGCGGGGCCCAAAACTGGACACAGTACTCCAGATGAGGCCTCACCAATGTCGAATAGAGGGGAATGATCACGTCCCTCGATCTGCTGGCAATGCCCCTACTTCTACAGCCCAAAATGCCATTGGCCTTCTTGGCAACAAGGGCACACTGTTGACTCATATCCAGCTTCTCGTCCACTGTAACCCCTAGGTCCTTTTCTGCAGAACTGCTGCCTAGCCATTCGGTCCCTAGTCTGTAGCGGTGCGTGGGATTCTTCCGTCCTAAATGTAGGACCCTGCACTTGTCCTTGTTGAACCTCATCAGATTTCTTTTGGCCCAATCCTCTAATTTGTCTAGGTCCCTCTGTATCCTATTCCTACCCTCCAGCGTATCTGCCTCTCCTCCCAGTTTAGTGCCATCTGCAAACTTGCTGAGGGTGCAATCAACACCATCCTTCAGATCATTAATAAAGATATTGAACAAAACTGGCCCAAGGACCGACCCTTGGGGCACTCCACTTGATACCAGCTGCCAACTAGATATGGAGCCATTGATCACTACCTGTTGAGCCCGACAATCTAGCCAGCTTGCTATCCACCTTATAGTCCATTCATCCAGCCCTTACTTCTTTATCTTGCTGGCAAGAATACTGTGGGAGATCGTGTCAAAAGCTTTGCTAAAGTCAAGGAACAACACGTCCACTGTTTTTCCCTCATCCACAGAGCGAGTTGTCTTGTCATACAAGGCAATTAGATTAGTCAGGCATGACTTGCCCTTGATGAATCCAAGCTGACTGTTCCTGATCACTTTCCTCTCCTCTAAGTGCTTCAGAATTGATTCCTTGAGGACCTGCTCCATGATTTTTCCAGGGACTGAGGTGAGGCTGACTGGCCTGTAGTTCCCAGGGTCCTCCTTCTTCCCTTTTTTAAAGATGGGGACTACATTAGCCTTTTTCCAGTCATCCAGGACCTTCCCCGATCGCCACGAGTTTTCAAAGATAATGGCCAATGGCTCTGCAATCACATCCGCCAACTCCTTTGGCACTCTCAGATGCAGCGCACCTGGCCCCATGGACTTGTGCTTGTCCAGCTTTTCTAAATAGTCCCGAACCACCTCTATCTCCACAGAGGGCTGGTCACCTCCTCCCCATGCTGTGCTGCCCAGTGCAGTAGTCTGGGAGCTGACCTTGTTCGTGAAGACAGAGGCAAAAAAAGCATTGAGTACAATAGCTTTTTCCACATCCTCTGTCACTATTTTGCCTCCCTCATTCAGTAAGGGGCCCACACTTCCCTTGACTTCCTTCTTGTTGCTAACATACCTGAAGAAACCCTTCTTGTTACTCTTAACATCCCATGAGAAGTGCATTTGCATTAAAAGAAACAGGACATCTGGTGATGGACACCATTGCATGTTTCAACCCATCACTCTGGACAGCATCCCTTTAAAATTAATTGGTGTCTGAGAGCACCAGGCAGGGAGTTCAGCTTTTGACAATGTTGTGCATTGGTTTGCCGAGAGAATTGGGAGTATGAACAGGTGACCAGGAAAGTACAGCATGCGTGGCTGATTCAGCATGTTCACTATGCCCTAGATGTATAAAGAAAGCTGGAAACTGTGGTGTGTTACAAGCTAGATAAGGACACTCTTTATTGTGTCTGAACGATAAAAGGATAGCTTAGAGGGGTATTTTTGTTGTTAAATCACAAGGTAGCAAGTAAGTGAAAAGGCAATGTTAATACCATGGGAACTGACCAAGCACATGGTAGGAAATCTATCGGGTATAACCGTTTCCAGTTATGCTGGTTCTCTGAAGTGTAGCAATTTGTTTGGTTTCTTTGCTTCTTTTCTGCACTGGATTTATGACAAAGCAGCCCCAGCCACAACAAATCACACAGGGTATGCTTGGACACATTAGGATCTTTGAAGCATATTACGGGGGATTGATTGCACCATATTGCTGTCCATTCACCTCTGCATACTCCTTTTATCTCAGTCTGCTGCAGACAGTATTATTCAGAGATTGTGCAAGTGATCTCTCTCTCTCTCTCTCTCTCTCTCTCTCTGTGTTTGTGATTCTTAGGATTTCATTACCAGATGCATTGTTAAAAGATGAACTGTCATCAGGTCCTGATATTGACTTCTGCAGGTGGGCGTTTCAATGAAACACCTTAGATGGAAGCAATCTGGAAAAACAGTTCCCCCTCGGTGATGCCCCCAATTCTTTTTAATGAAGGAGGGTGATGGGGTTGTCGGGGCAGAGATCTGAAACCTGAACATATGTTGATGGACATCTTTAGCCAGGAGAAACAGCAAATAAAGATCCCCTGGGTCTGCAATGATATTACCTACTTGCTGATGTCACTAAGGGTGGGATTTTCTAAAGCAAACAGCATTAACCTCACCTTACTTCCATTGAGGTCAGTGGGAACTTTCCCTCTTAAAGGTTAAGGAATGACTCCCTGGACCTGCAGCAAAGTGGGGCATGGCTGGAGCTATTTAATGGCAGAGGTGGATTGAAGCAGTTCAACCAACTGTAAATATGGGGCCACAAGTCCCATATATTTGCAGGTAGGCGCATAAATGTCACTCAGCACACACCAGCACACACCAACTCAAAGCAGCACCAGACTGTGCCATCCCAACACATGCAAAACCGGCAGATGTATCTCCAGTGCTACACTGGCCCATACCCTCCTCCCCCAACACACCTTTCAAGATCTATCGGTCCTACGCGTGATCATTATAAGATGTGGTGTACCTCATCCAGTGCATCAAATGTCCCAACAATAATGTGAGTGAAACCAGACAATCACTATGCCCTCAAATGAATTCACACAGAAAAACGATAAAAGACAAAACCACTGTATCGACAGTGGGTGACCACTTTTCATAAAGGGATCCCTCTATATCTGATCTCTCAGTCTTCATCATCAAAGGAAACCTGCACAGAACTCCTTCAAAAGATGAGCTTGGGAGCTTAAATTCATAACTCTTGACTTAATACCAAAAACATGGGCTCAATAGAGACACTGGTTTGATGTCTCATTACAACAACCTGTAACCCACTAGCCCTCCTTTTTCTGATGACTGCATAGCTGCTAATTGCCCATTTCATTTTGAATGGTTTCTTGCAACATGCGTTAACTCCTTACACTTAATAATCTGTTCCACCTTGTATTTAGCTTTGACACTCCGAGCTTTTCCAGACCCAAAGAATCTGTGCTTGCCTCTTTCACCAACAGAAGTTGGTCCAATAACTGTTTTTACTTCACTCACCTTGTCTCACTCAGAAACTAGTACTATTAAGGGTGATACTTCCAGCCGGGACATTACAGCCTCAGATACCCAGTGTATGGTGACTACAGAAAGGCAAGTATTTCAGAGATGCCATTGGGAAGGCAGATAAGCTAATTATCTTATATCTAATCCAGCCCTGCTTAAAGCTAAATTCCTAACCATGTTCTATAGGCCAGGCTCAAAAGGCTTATATATATATACATGGTGCAGTCTTTATATACATCTTTAGTCTGTGACATGACGTGAGGAAACGTATGTCCACAAACAGAGTCATAGCAGAGTCATGGAATTTAAGACCTGATCATCTAGTCTGACCTGTGTATCACAGGCCACCCACACAACTAGACACCCTGATGCTAAACCCAGCAACTGAACTGGGGTTACAAATAATAATAAAACTCACAATAACAAACATTATTTGACACCCACATTGTTAGTTTTATTGTTGTTTTTAATCCCAGTTCATGAATTATTCATGTTTACTTGTTAAGCACTTTTTCCAGCATGAAATGTCTGCTCTTGATCAGCATGCATCGCAATGGCAGAGTCTTTGAACAAATGTGGGTGGTCTTTGATGGATTTTATTTTGCATGACTTGTAAAGTGATGTGAAAAAAAATCCTTCTTCAACGGCAAAAAACCAAAATATGTTAATAGTCTGGGGGGAAAGCAAAATGTTTTTGTTCTTAGAGTCTGGCAAGATTCAAAACCGGATGGGAACTTTCTCTGGATAAAAAGAATAGCCAAAGTTGCAATAGTGTGGATTAAATTAGGCCAAGAGTTTTGGAAGGGATATGAACTTACACAATTCAGGGTTTAAGATGAGATTTAGGCAACAACTCCCTCTGAGCCTGCTGTAGGGTTGCTTATACCTTCCATCTAATGGCCATTGTCAGAAACAGGATACTGGACCAAATGGGCTTCTGATTCAGAAAGGAAATTTCTATGTTTTTTCCAGATTGAGATCTGCCATACCAAGGCATGCCATTCGTCTGGTTTTAAGATAGGCACTCCTGGTTTGGTAAGGTATGCCCCTGTCTGGTAGTGATGTAAAACTGGACGTAGTTTAATCTGGTATTGTCATGGATGCACCGAGGACATGATTTTGCAGAGCATGCTGCTCCCTCCTCCCCCACACCACCGGTTCGACTTTTCCCGCATAGAGCGTGTGAGGTCACGCCCGTGGGAACGTGGTGGCATACTCTGCAAAATGGTATCCTCTGTGCACCATGATCTTGCATGCCCTGTGTGTGAGAGGGCACACTGTTGGGGGCAGGGTCATGCAGGTGGGGGTAGGGACGACTATGGGGAAGTCCTGGACTCTGGGGATGAGTCCATGGCCACCTTATCCATACAAATCCATGTACTAGGAAAGGCCACACTCCTCAGCCTGTATTTATCTGTACCGCAGTGAACTGAACAGGAAGAACAGATTGGGGTGGGCATGTCTGATGGTGTTGTTTCCCTTTTTCTGCCATGGTTGAATGTGTTATGCACAATGTGATACTTAGCTGAGAGTTAGCAGAATGAACTGAAATGCTGCTTCCCGTGCAGTGGAAATTATGGCAACCCTTGCAGACAGTACATTCTTATACGCCCCCAGATACATATGATGGGAAAACAAATCTAGTAAAAAAAAAAAATCTTCTTTCAGTGTAAGCAGAAAAATAATTAATCGCACACTTCTGATCCTTTTTTTTTTTAATGTAATGAACCGTGGGTTCATACATACAGGCACTATCATCACTGATAGGCGCCAACCCCAAGATTTTCTGCCTCAAAAGCACCTATCAAATGCTTGATCTGAAAAAAACAACAACCTTACTAGCTGTAAGTAATAGACTGGTAAAGTCACTGGGCCCAGCCAGTAGAGGAAGACATGACCCCACACACTAAGTCAGTGTATTACAAATAAAATTTAATTGCCTCTTGGTACAGGGCAGAACCTAGCAGGGTAGATTTTTGACTGCTTAGGCATGCAGATACAGTCAGTGTGCTTGTGGAACTGTGATAATTGTGAATGGGTGTTCAGAAACATGCCTTCCCTAACATCTAGGCAAATTTACCTGCAAAATGTCCAGGTGAATCAGCATAATATTTAATCATTTAAAGATCCAATGGCTGGACCCGGAAGCCAACAAAGTTCCAATGGGAAATAAGATACAAATTTTTAACAAGGGGAGTAATTAACTATTGGAACTAATTGCCACAGGAGGTGGCAAAAGTTGCACCACTTGGAGTCCTTACAGCAAGGCCAAACATCTTTCTAAAACATGTGCTCTAGTTCAACCAAAAGTTTTTATGCTTGATGAGGGAACTACTGAATGAAATCTGGACTTGTGTTAAGCAGGAGGTCAGTCTAAATTAGTGTAACAGTCTCTTCTGATATTAATATGTATGAATTTATGATAGTGTCTTTATTTGAGAATCTCAAAGTATTTTAGGAGCGCTAATGGCTTCCTTGCAAGGCAGGTAGAGATGAATAGGCACAATGTGGTTATGACTTAATCCTTGGCCACAAAGAAAGTGTTGAGATGGGAATAGGATCTAGGAGTCCTGATGCCCTATTCTAACCAATGACCGCTCTTCTTCTCTGTTGGATTATTTTCACCAGGGGCCTGATCCAAAGCCCATTAAAAACTTTCATTGATGGCAGTGAGCTTTGGAGCAGATATTGTCTGACCAAGAATTGACTTGCTACCAAACTAAAAGTGCTTCTGCACTTTAGTGGCATGAAGGGAAATGTAACCAGAAATCTAATTCTGTGCCCACCTGGAGTATATTCTGCTAGAGATATAGAAGGGAACAGCATCATATAATTTGGTTTTTTTCCCCTTGCAAACTTACTTCTGTCTTAAAGAAACTACCAGTCATTACTGTTACTTTGACATGAACAGCAGATAACTCCCATTAAAAATTAGTGCACATCCCTTGACAGTCTTTGCACAAATGAAATCTTTCAATTCTGTCCAACCACCATCTGGAAGCTATGATCTCCTCCTGCTTGCACGTAAACCACAGTGGCTTTCAAGCTATCTACAATAATAAATAACAACAACAAGTGTATGGCAAACCATCAGACAAGTTTACAGTTTGATCAGAGCGCATTCTGGGATGGAATAGCAGGTTGGACAGTCCCATTAGTATCACCAATGTGTGGTTCAAGGGGGGATCTCCTTGGTCGTTCAGCGGAATGAAGATAACGGAGTGAGAGTCACTTTTTAAGGAGATTACAGGGCCTGAGATGTTGTCAGTGGGTCAAAGCCTAGTGCCATCAGTGATCTCATCTCCATCCATAACCACCTAGCCTAGTTCTGTCCCTCTGCAACTATGCTGCTTACAAACCCCAGGATGCAGCCCAGCAGAGCTGGAGGAAAACGTTCTTGGTTGAAAGGCTCAGCTGTGGAATGGGTTTATAGATGGCACCAGACTAATACATTCTGACCACCTTCAGGGCATCTTTAAGTCCCCTTCCCCTTTGACAAAGCATTTCCACCATAGCCAGCACAACAATGACATATCACCTAGCTATGGATACCCTAGAGCTAACTGACATTTTTCATTCTACATTCTTTGGACAAAAAAAATCTGCAGAAACTGTCCAATTTTGACTAAACTTGTCAGGTTTTTGTCCAAACACACACCTGAAAATCAAAGATACTTCAATTTTCAGTTGCCAAAAACAAATTAATTTTTGGTTTTAGTTTTTCAAAGATAACCTGAAAATGAAACATTTTCCAGGAATAAAAAACATTTCCTGACTCTCTATAATTCTCCCCCCAAACCACAGCCTCCTCTAACCAGTAGCAGACAAAAAAAAAAAGCTACAAGAAGTCACACTAGGGACCCCCTTGTGCATAGTTAATCTACTTGGGAAGTGCTTATGTAACCCACACACCTTTTGGGTGGTGTTGTGTCCCGTCTAGTGGCACTGAGAGAGAGTTAAATGAGTCTGCTCTTCAGCCTGAGCTAATAATCAGCTGGCTTTTAGCTCATGCAATAGAGGCTTATGCACTGAGATCCCCGGTTCAATCCTGCCTGCTGATGACCGGGGTCTGTCAGCGTTACACTTAGTAAAGGATACTATCGAAAACCCGTACATAGACAGACAGACATAAGCATTTTATTTCAATCAGACTTTCCCCATTTCTAGAGTCAATAATTTATGAATGACTCACAAAATGATCATGAAAACATTTTTCTCTTGATTGCTGACGGCATGCAGCAGTGGTCCCTTTAGCTCTCTAACATCTCCAAACTGTGTCTCTTTAAATACTCCCGCCGCCTCCACGAAGTAAGCCTTCTTTGTTGCTGTCCCCAACATTACAACAGCAGACATTTTTGAAGCTTTCCTTTGCTCCCACAACTCATTTAAAGTAAAACAATAACCAGGACTGTGTGGGCCTCTGGTTTAATGTTTGCATGATTGTTCCTTGCTGAGGAATGTCATTCAGGTCTGAATGTAAGTTGTTTCGTGTTTTACTCCTGGTTGGTTGATTTTAGAGTGCTTTTGTGTGCAGTGTTGCTTGCTAGGTAGCTGCAGTACCACCTGCCTCCCAAGCTGTCACAGAGAAGACTCTGTTACGATGATTGACACCAGGTAAGCACATCGTTAGACTCAGCAGATAGACAGGAAAGGCCATGGGATCTGTGCAGCAGTGAAAAGGTGTCTGGGATGTTTGCCGATAAGGGGAAGAGCCATTGTCCTAGGAAAAGCTCTTAAAATACATGTGTTCATTCTCAAGGAGGTCCCCATTGACTTCTGTCTCTGTTTGGTGATCCCAGGGGGGTGAGGTGATGGGTTTTGAAGTCAGACAGAAGACTTGACTTGGGTGCAATAAGGACCAGCTTGAATCTTTAGCCAAAGCTGAAAGTATCCATCCCTGAACCTTTTATTATTAGTTATTATTTTCTACAGCAGGGGAGGGCAAACTACGGCCCGTGGGCCAGATCCGGCCCATCAGGACTTTCAGTCAGGCCTGTGGGATTGCCAGCCCTGTGGTGCTGCCCTCCCCTGCAGGCACCACCCCCTGCAGCTCCCATTGGCTGGGAACAGGGAACCGCGGCCATTGGGAGCTTCTGGGGGTGGATTCTGCAGATGAGGGCAGCACGCAGCGGAGCTGCCTGCCCCACCCCTTCCCCAGGAGCCACTGCCGGACATGCTGGCCACTTCCGGGAGCAGCGCAGGGCCAGGGCAGGCAGGGAGCCTGCCTTAGCCCCGCTGCATGCCGCTGCCACACTGGAGTTGCTCAAGGTAAGCAGTGCTGGGCTGGAGTCCACACGTTGAACCCCTCCTGCACCCTGTACCCCAACCCCTTGCCCTGAGCCCCTTCCTGCACACAGCACCCCCTCCCACACCCCACACTCCCTCCCGTACCCCAACCCCCTGCTGCAGCCCTACATTCACGGCCCTGCATACAATTTCCCCACCCAGATGTGGCCCTAGGGCCAAAAAGTTTGCCCACCCCTGTTCTATAGTGAAGTAAAGCCCACTATAATCATCTAGTCTGAGCTCCTGTGTAACTCAGGCCACAGAACCTCCCCCAGATAAATCCTGTTTGAACTAGAGCATTTTTTCAATCTAATTGTGATTTGAAAATTCAGTGCTGAGGAATCCACCATGACCCTTGGCAGATGGCTCCAAGGGTTAATGGCCCTCACTGTTAAAAGTTTGTCCCCTATTCCCACGCTGAATTTATTTAGCTTCAGTTTCCAGCCGCTGGATCTTGTTAAGACCTTTGTCTTCTAGACTGCAGTGTCCATTATCAAATATTTGTTCCCCAAGCAGGTGTGATCATGTCGCCCCTTGTGCACTTCCCAAGCACGGAGGAAAGCCCAGTCCCTGCCCAGAGGAGCTCACGGTCTGAAACAGCCAAAGAGGGGGGAACGGGCTGCACATACAAACAGTGATCAGGGCAGAATAGCACATGTGGCTTTTAGTGCCACAGCTGGTGTTTTTCTTAAGCGTGGTGATGGGACAAAGGGGGAGTAATAGGTACTGGGAAGTAAGGTCAGGGAGTGGGGAAAAGGAAGGAAAGAATAAAAGGGATAATCAAGGGAGGAAGAAAGTATGTACCCAGCAGTATGGAACCAGTGTTAGGAGTGGTGGGAACCACAGCGTAAGTCGGCTCTGGTAGCTCCCTCTCAGTGGAGACCAGGGGAAGTTGGTTGCCTAAATTCTTCACAAAGGTCCTGCTTGTGTTTGTGTTTAAGTCCCATTGACATGGCTACATGCTTTGCTGAATGGGGATAGGATTACTTACATTCTTAATGCTAAAGTACGCACTTACGTGTTTTGCTGAATTGGGGGCATATAAGCACCTGCTCATGGTATTGGGCTAAGCCAAGCTGTAGTGATTCTTTCCAGGCTATATCAACTATAACTCCTAGTAATATATCAAGAAGTTTCAGACTGTGTCTTTGCCACAACACGCAGTTCAGTAAGACCTTGATCCAAAGCCCATTGAAAAACTCCCATTGACTCCAATGAGCTTTAGATCAAGTCCTGAACTGACTGTGAGTTGAGTTTGCATTAGAGAGAGTTTCTTGTACAAGAAGTGTGACTCTGCAGGGTCAAGGTATCCATATAGTTCAAGTCACTGCAGCATCAAGGCTCTGTATCATCTTTCAGCAACCCTTTGATAAGTGGTACATTATTTTACTCTCTTCACCCCATTTCTTGGAATTCCCAAACCATATTCAGCAAGGGTGAAATTCACCCATGTATAGAGAATCTTCACAAGGCTTATCAGCCACTTAAGCCCCACTTAATTTCTATTTTGAGGGCTCAACTGCTGCACAGACCTTGTACAGGGGAGTCCAGTAAAATCTGCAGTTCATCTTAAAACTATTCAGGTCACAATTTGTATCTCAATAAACAAAGACCTGACTCTTCTGTAACCCTCTGTTCAGCTTGTATTGCACACTCTCCCCCTATGTCTGACCCACTGAACACGTGAGCATTGGCTGCAGCTCCTAGTCCTTCACTCAAGCTGCGGTAGTTCACGCCGTATCACTAGAGATCCCAGGTTTAATCTCAGGCAATGACCAAGATGAAGGCTGGTGCAGTTGCTTGGGCCATCCCAGCCATCAGCCAAAAACAACCAGAAAAAAAGATAAACAAGAGAACAGCCAACCAACACTGAGTCACGCTGAAAAGTTGAAACTGAAAGATAAATAATTCATACGAGATGAGTCCATAGGGCACAGATCATTCCTGGAGACAGAAGTGTATATTTAAATCTGTAGCTTCCTGAACACTGACCAGGCTTTTGTTAAGGCACGGTGAACCCATTCTGAAGGTAAAAATGAGGGAAACCAGGGAAGCATCTTTAAGTTGCTGTGTATGAAATCCCAGCAACTGGCAACTGATGAAATACATTATTTTCTTCTCCTCCTCTTTCTCCTGTATAATATACCAGCCATCAAACCAGCCCCTGCTGTGCTCAGCAGTCCTCTCATATACATAACTGCCTAGGAAGATAATTTCCTAAGAATATTGGATTCACTTTTAAGCAGGATCTCTGGGAACTTTCGCTTGCACAAGATTTCCATTAGATGAAGGGGATTGCACAGCTTCATTGAAATTCTGAACTGCAAGCCTTGCGAAGGCTTTCAGATACCATCTTCCGATGAAGTGAGCTGCAGCTCACGAAAGCTTATCCTCAAATAAATTTGTTAGTCTCTAAGGTGCCACAAGTACTCCTGTTCTTTTTGCAAATACAGACTAACACGGCTGCTACTCTGAAACCTGTCATCTTCCAAGTGGGATTCATCTTCCACTTTGGGATTACCAGACAGTAGAATTCCCAGTTTTTTTAAAAAGAACACGTTATTTATTCATTAAAATTACTTTAAAATATTGAACCTGTAGGATTCCTAATCCTGGATTCACCTAACTTTTAGGTTACCAAGTCATAAGCAAGACTAAGTGAGATTGTGAGGCTATACAAGCCTAGGAAACTAAGATGAGTTTGGCAAAATGGCATTAAGAACAATCTCTTTATTCAGTGACAGGTTTCAGAGTAACAGCCGTGTTAGTCTGTATTCGCAATCAGATGTCAAGAATTATAACATTCATAAACCAGTCGGAGAACACTTCAATCTCTCTGGTCACGCAATTACAGACATGAAGGTCGCTATCTTAAAACAAAAAAAACTTCAAATCCAGACTCCAGCGAGAAACTGCTGAATTGGAATTCATTTGCAAATTGGATACTATTAATTTAGGCTTAAATAGAGACTGGGAGTGGCTAAGTCATTATGCAAGGTAGCCTATTTCCCCTTGTTTTTTCCTACCCCCCCCACCCCCAGACGTTCTGGTTAAACTTGGATTTATGCTGGAAATGGCCCACCTTGATTATCATACACATTGTAAGGAGAGTGGTCACTTTGGATGAACTATTACCAGCAGGAGAGTGCGTTTGTGTGTGTATGGGGGTTGGGGGTGAGAAAACCTGGATTTGTGCTGGAAATGGCCCAACTTGATTGTCATGCACATTGTGAGGAGGGTGATCGCTTTGGATGGGCTATTGCCAGCAGGGGAGTGGGGTGGGAGGAGGTGTTGTTTCGTGGTCTCTGTGTGTGTGGTGTCTTCTGCAGTTTCCACAGTGTGCATCCGATGGAGTGGGCTGTAGCTCACGAAGGCTTGTGCTCAGATGGATTGGTTAGTCTCTAAGGTGCCACAAGTACTCCTTTTCTTTATTCAGTGATTTATTGAGTGGCTTTTAATGGTCGTAACTCTTAGAAGATGCTCAGATACTAGGGTGATGGGTGCCGTTTGGAGAACCCAGGCTCTGAGGCTGCAAACACTCATGTGAGTAACTTCATGGATGCAACTGGTCCTCATTGAGCAAAACATATCTAAGTGTTTGCAGGAGCAGGCTGCTGGATGGATAAAAGTCCAAAAACTGAAATTCATTTGTAAACGTCATTCAGCGAGGGTGATCAGACGGTGCTAGGACAGTCCCAATATTTGAGGCTTTGTCTTCTATAGGTACCTATTATCCCCTCCCCCCTGATTTTTTGCCTTTGCTATCTGGTCACCCTAAATTCAGCTGATGCACTGCGGCCAATACCACTTGTTAGGGGGCTTATTCCTTCACCCACATACTTCCCTGGTCCTTTTCGCATGAACAGAGAGCAACAATACCCGAAGTCCAAAGGCGCAAACAATTTGATGTTTATTGGGGTGAACTTCCAGCAAGCATGATTCCAGTTTCCTTCCTTAGTGTCCCCCTTCCCAGCTCTGACACCACAGAGCCTTACACCTGTGTCCCTGTTCCCATTCCTGCCCTTAGCCAAACATGATTCCAATTTTGCCACCCTCATTCCCTGTTCCCATTTCCCCCTTTAGCAAAATATGATTCCAATTTCCCCACCCCCATTCCCTGTTCCCATCTCCCCCACCCACACACACACTTCCTGATTGACTGCAGACTATATAGTAAAACTTGACTTCTGCTTAGCTATATTGTAACCAATCATTGTCCTGAAATTTAACTAACCAATCATAACATATTGTAACATGATTATGTAACCAATTCTATCCCACCACCTTAATTAGTTTACACCCAGCAAAATTAATTGTACAACAGACACAATCACAGAACCAGACAGAGATTATGCAGACAAATAGGGAAATGGGGACTACAGTGACAGAACAACACTGAAATGAGGATTTCACATCCCAGCTATTGATAAGTGAGTTCTTGCCAGACAGGATGCTATCAAACTAAGTTTCCTTTTACTTCCCTTTCTCTGGAGGCGATAGGCATTATCAGGACAGGATTGTATTCCTAAAAGCCCAGTAGCACCTTCTTTCAATGTGGCTAGTTTGGAATGTGAGGAGGTGACCGGTCGCTTCCCAGTTTATGGCTGCCTCTGCTGCTTAGCCAGAGGCCTTAGCCTAAGAATAGGGCCTCAGACTGTCACAGTGAGAAAAGGCCTTATACAGTCAGACAGTGATTTTGATTCTCTCTTTTATACCTCTAGAACTAGCCAAGTGATAAGAATACACCTAAATTCTTAGAGTATAGGCCTTTACAGACAGGCCTGAATATCTATATCCTAACACCACTGTTGGTCAGACAGTTGTGAAACTAGACAAAAAGACCAGCCCTGCTTTCACGGCTTAGTGCTTTAGAATGGGCGACAGCTGAAGTCAGCCAGTCCCTGACTCACCACGACAGCAGACAAACCCACCAAAGTGTAGGCTTGTAAAATTGGCGCATCCCATCCTATGACAAGAGAGAGCAGCCTGAGGGCTGCTCTAGTAGATACCAGCGGCTGGGAGCCCAAAGAGCTGAAACTGTGGTCCACCATTCAGCGTGGACCAAGGGAAACCCACCCATGTCCCCTTTTCCCTGCTCCTCCAGCAGCAGCAAGAATGTGTGGTACAAGAGCCCTTACACGGGTTCCACACAACTGGTACATCAGTCCTACGCTGGGACAATCCTCCCGGTCTCAGGTAAACCAGGTTTGCAGCCAGATGACACTTGCAGATCAGAGCAGAGCAGCTGCATCTCCCCAGGGGATCTAGCCCCTAATTTCTGGGTGTCTATTCTCACCAACCCCCCAGATTTTATGACTCCCATCCCTGCTTCCTTCCCACCCTTTCATCATCAGTTATTTGTGGATATTAAAAACGTCTTTTCTCTCAATATCCAGCGCCAGTGCTATCCCATTGGGGGCACTAAGCAGGAATATTTTTGCTCCCCCAATACAAAAACAGGCAAGTTCTCATAATAAAAATCAAATAGGGGGCCCCTTTGGGCTGCTTGGGACCCTAAGAAATTGTCTAGTCTGCCTATGCCTAGCGCCGGCTCTGATTATCACTTTTCCTTCTTTGTGAGATTAAAGAGCCCCTTTTCTATTCCTTAACCAGCGAAAATCTACCCTTTAGCCTTCTCATCCTTTTAAGGGCTAATATCTTCCTTTCCCCTCCTCCCTCCTCTTATCCTCCTCCATTTCCCATGTCTTTCAGTGCAATACTTTAAGTGCACTCTCCCAAAAAGCACTGTTACGTTTTCTTACCATTTCTCTAGACTTAAAAATAATGGCTCTACTTTGGCCTACTGGCCTCTTTGGAAAGAGCCTGCTTGACTTTCAGCAATCAGCAGCCTTCTCTTGAGAAAGTCCTGCGGAATGCGGCCTGTTGAAATGGCTCCCCTTCCCCGGACAGATTGCTTCTTGTGTTCTGGGCCGAGCGTAACCTCCCATTTTGACACATCGAATGGTACGCATCTCTTGGCGGCTCATTCTGTGTATGTGTCTAAATCCTACTGAAGTCCTTTAGGGTTGAGTTCAACTCTGTTGTCAGGAAATGTGGGTATCCTGTTCTACATTCCATTAGCTCAGCCCACCAAATAATCTGCAGCATCTCATGACGTGGTGCCATGATTCTGCCACTTCTATCTATCCATTTATATAGCCCCCCATTACTAGGGTATCTGTGAGCCCCACAATCTTTAATACATCTATCCTCACCACACCCTGTAAGATGGGACACATCTATTATTATTTTTACAGATGGGGATCTGAGACACAAAGAGACTAGGCGTCTTGCACAAACTTACATAGGAATTCCTTAGAATTGAACCAAGGTCTCATGAATCCAAAGTTAGCCCTGCTAACCCCGAACACCAACCTTCCTCCTACCGCTTATGTGTCACAGCTGGGTGGAAAACAGTATTTCCTGTGATAAGTCTGGAGAGGAACAAAAAGTTAATTAAAATTGCTTCCCCCCCTACAGAGTGATCCAATTTTCCAATGAAAAAAAAATCAGAAATCAAAAATGAAAACCTTTAAAGCCAAAAACAACCACAAGTTTCCCAAAATGGTTATTTTTCACAGATTTTTTTTTTCAAACAAAAGATTGTGACTGGTTCTATTAAAACCATGGAGTTGATGGTCAGCCACAAACCATTATGATCTGGAATTAACCATTATAATCTCTCAATTTGCCATTGTTTCAGCCCTGCCCACTTTATTTCTGCGATTGTACTAAGTGTCCTAGCTTCTTCGCAGTTAGACCTCCAGCACAGAGCTTTATCAACTGACAGTCACAGATGTCTCTCATTTTGGGCCTGATCTAAAGCCTCTTTCAGTCAATGGGTGTCTTGACTGAATTAAGAGCATTTTCCATCAGACCCTTTATGTGCTATCCCCATAAACAGCTCAAAATGAGATGTCTGTCCGTACAAATAACGCACCTAACACTGTTGCACTGTGGTATAGTTTACAGGCTCTGCAGTTTTCCCACCTTCCACACCTTGCTGCAGGCAAGAGATTCAGATGGGCTGCAACTCCACCCTTTCAGCAGCAGACAGCCTTTTGACATACAGCAGTAAAGCACTTATGCTGAGGAGCTCTAGCCAACAGCAGTTACAGTAGAGCACTCTGTAATGAAGACACCGTCATAATAAAGAAGCATTTGATTATTTCGTTGCCCTTCGCCTTTCTTTGGCTCAGCAATCACTTAGGCACCACAAAGTCATGAAAATACCCCAAAACTCTCTCTCTTACATACACACACACACAGAGAAATAATAGGTAACCACCTCCAAGTGTATAATTTCCGATACCACAATTTGTTTTAGTATAAGTGTATTTGCCTAGGAACAAAATGTTACCTACAGCATGGGGCCAGTAGCTGAATGTAGCTGAAAACAACAAGCAAAAGTGTTAGTTGCATAGTGGCCATCAATCCCTCAATAAAGAATCTAGATTGAATGAGTCTGTCCGTCTAGGTCAGGGGTGGGCAAACTTTTTGGCCTGAGGGCTGCATCGGGGTTCCTAAACTGTATGGAGGGCCAGGTAGGGAAGGCTGTGCCTCCCCAAATAGCTTGGCTCCTGCCCCTTATCCACCCTCTCTCACTTCCTGCCCCCTGACTGCCCCCCTCAGAACTTCCGACCCTTCCAACCTGGCCTGCTCTCTGTCCCAGGACCCCCTCTGCCCCTAACCGCCCTCCCCCCAGGATCCCATCCCCTATGCAACCCCACCTGCTCCCTGTCCCCTGACTGCCCCGACCCCTATCTACACCCCCGCCCCCTGACAAGCCGCCCGGGACTCCCTCGCCTATCCAAACCCCCCTCTTCCCTGTCCCCTGACTGCCCCAATCCCTATCCACTCCCCACCCTCTGGGACTCCCACACCTATCCAACCTCCCCTGCTCCCTGTCCCCTGACTGCCCCCCAGGACCTCCTGCCCCTTATCCAACCACCCCACTCCCCACCCCCTTACCATGCTGCTCAGAGCAGCAGGACTGGCAGCCGCGCCACCCAGCCAGAGCCAGACACGCTGCCGCGCTGCCTGGCAGGAGCTTACAGCCCTGCGGCCCAGAGCGCTGGCAGCACGGCGAGCTGAGGCTGAGGGGGAGAGGGGACAGCAGGGGAGGGGCCAGGGGCTAGCCTCCCCGGCCGGGAGCTCAGGGGCCAGGCAGGACAGTCCCGCGGAGTGGATGTGGCCCGCGGGCCGTAGTTTGCCCACCTCTGGCCTAGGAGGAAGTTACAGACAGGTACACCAGCTATTGATCCAAAAGTCATTATCAGCTGTGTCCTGTGATAACAAAGCAGGCTTCTCTTTCCACAAGAGATTCGTGTTTAGTAGCAGCAGGTTTCCCAGCTGGATATATAGGATTGTCATCACTTTCCATTTGAATTGTCTTCTTCCAGGGGTTTGTAAATGAGGGCTGGGTGGGGAGGGGGTGCTCAGCTGTCTCACAGCTTCACTAATCAGGCTTTCGTTTCATGGATGATAACTGGGTTTGAGTTTGCACCCTTTCTCAGGAGCTTCTTTCAGGCACCCAATGCCAAGTGCCGACAGATCTCAGCAAAGCAACCCAAACCTGCTTATGGGCCCACTCCAAGTGCCCTCAACCTATTTTCAAAGCTCTGATTTCTCTAACGACATAATCAACATACCCATTAAAACACAAACCATGACAGTACAAAAAACTCTTTAAACAGCATTCAGGACCACTATGAAATATGAATAATCAGCCCATTTCTAGAGATATATATATTCCAGAGTCCTCCATTTGCACGGCTCCGTGAAAATTTGTCTCCTGGCATCACATCGGTTTTTAACCCTTCAGGGTGAGTTCATTTGAACATCAAAGGCACAGCGGCTCAAGGAGAAATTAATTTGAAACCATTAAGTTGGTCATACTTGGATGTCATTAGAGATAAAACAGGAAAATTGAATCAAAACATTTCAATTTGGGTCAGTTCAACATCCATCTCTGCCTCTCTGAGCTGCTGCAGTGCCTCATGGGAGTTGGAGTTCAAGTACCTCATGTTCCCATTCTCCCCTATGGGCTGCATTCCTTGGCTAGCCTACATCTCCCATGATGCACCACAGGCATGGGACTCCCAGCATGCATTGCAGAGATAGTCCCAACTGCTGAACAAATCTCCAGATTAGGGCTTTGAACACACCTCTGGCTGAGCAGACTGTGGTGTTCATGATTTAAGAAGGGCAGGTCGCACTAGCAAATTAATGTGCTCCATATGCTTGGCCAGTTTTCCAGAGTCCAAAATCTGCAGCTATTAAATATAATGAATCAGGCATTATAGATTACACCCAGTATCCCAACAGTGTCATTACATAGGATGGGAAAGCTGCTGGGTAAACAGCAGACAGAGCATCCTTCAGCAAGCAATCTTTGACACAGATGCTTAGCTTGTTCAGAGATAGGTTTTAGCAGATATGATGACAACCCCAGCAGAGAGGAAGGGGAAGGAAACACAGCGAAGCACTGGAAGGGCATCTTAACACCGTGTTAGGCAAATGAGACTATAAGTGATGGCTGTACCTTGCACGGTGTTGGGAGGGTCATAAACATAGCAGAGACAATTGCAGCTAAATGAGGTGTATCCCAGGCAGCTGTCCTGATGCATTTGGAGGCCATTTGCAAAAGGAAAGATTCTCCTATCACCATTTTAAGAAACACTCCCAGACAGCTGACGCCTCCTCAAATGCCTGGAATAACGCAGCGGAGATACTTGCAGGAGCTGCGAGTCAGTTCCTTCTTGGCACCGGCTGCGTTCTAGCTGGGTTGTTTTATGCATTATAATTACCTGGCTCAGTAGTGAGCCGTCTGAAACCCTTAATCACTGAAGCAACCAGGCAAACAAGCTAACTTGCCTCATTCATCTGGGGCTCCCCCTCAGTTATGTTTCTTCAATCTAGAATGCCGTCGAAGCCTGTCTGGCTGCAAAACACAAAACACGGGGGAGCAGAGGGCAGGAGTAGCCTCCACCCCACCACTTAGCACCCCCAGAGGGTTCTCAGTGTTGCCAGCTCTCCCATGTCATGATAACTGATGTCTTGGTTAGAGTCCCTATTAATGCCCTGTGTTGTTAAGGAGTAAGACCCACCTCTTGTGTGCAGCTAGCGTATAGATGGAAATATTTTGAATTATATTACAGGAGTACCTTGGCTGGGGCCTCTAGATCAGGTCTGCATTGTGATAGGCATTTGAATACGTCTTGTGAGAGAGAGCTCCTGTCCTGTCTAGATGGACAGGACAGACAAAGGCTGGGACAGGAAACAGGCACAAAGAGGGGCGGTCATATACCCAACATCACACAGCAGGTCAATGGCTGAATCAGGAGTAGAACCCGGGTCCCCATGTCCAGTACCCTGTCCAGTGGACCACAAAGCCTCTCTTGAACCAGGGTCTTCAGTAAAACAGCAAATAGTATTCAAGGGACTAAGGATACTTTGCATTTCTATAGTCGCCTATTCAACTATTCAACCCAGCCCAGTCCTGCAGTATCAAAGCACAAGGTGGAACAGCTGTAAGGCTGGGAAAAGCCACAAGACAAGGGCAGGAGAGAAGGAGATATTACAGTGTAACAGAAGAATAGATAATGGGGCTTGCTCAGGTACGAGCCTCCATGTCACCAGCACCACCAAACACAGCACAGCCCCTTGATGGCAGGCGTAGCAGGGACGTTGACTAAATGGACCTTTGGGATTGGACTCCCTGTGACTCCTAGAGATGGTTCCTCCATATCAGGGCTGAGGAATGCTGGTGGGGCAGCGTGGAGAGGGCTCCCGCTACTGCTCATGCTATGGCTGAACATTTTCAACCCCTTCCCAGTGGGCATACACCATTCAAGGCTAGAAGGACCACTGGTGTCTCCTAGCATAGCTGTTCTTAATATACTAGAAACATAGAAATACTGCACCATCCAGAAATTGAGAAGTTCATTTCTTTTGGCCACCCTTTATCTTATATCAGTTCTCCCATGTGCACCCTAACCAACTCAGGTATCAATAAGACCGGAGGAAATGGAAGGAATTAAGAGCTCCTCTAACCCTCAGGCTACGACTTGCCCACCTATTTGTTTTCGCCATATGCTAAACTTAATACTCTTTCTCAGCAGGGCACAGGAGCTAATATAATACATAATCACAGAGAAAGCATTGCCTTACCGAAATATCATTACTAACCACCCGTCAGGTTTCTGTGGCTACTGGAAGTGCTTCCTTACATTGTAATGTGTGGACAGAATACTGAAGACGCAGTGAAAGTTAATCATTTGTCATCACAGTGAGGTCTGATTCTTAGTAAAGAATCTAAGCACCGAATGGGATGGAGGCTCAACTGCCACATCCCTCACCTTCCAGGCTAAGGTGGAAGCAACTTGAGGGAAGCCTGCACAGCTGCTGAACTTTGTGGATACTGTCTTGGGTCTCCAGGGCTGGGTTAGAAATTGACCAAAAGTGAGACCATTTCATCCAACTACTCCCCTTCCATCTATCTAAGGCACTGATCTCCCCCCACCACCCCCGCCCCGCCATCACCATAGTATCTGAGCCCCTCATTGCCTTTAATGTATTCATCCTTACACCACTGTGAAGTAGCGCAGTGCTATTAGCTCCATTTTACAGGTAGGAAACTGAGACACAGAAAGACTAAGGGCTTGTCTACATGGGGGTGAAGGGGAGGCTTAAGTGGAGTGAAACCAGTTTGAAAAACACTTATGTAAACAAGACAAAATTGGTTGCCGTGCACAAACTCCATATTTAATCGGGAACTCTGGAGTCTGCTTTCAGAGTGAACTAAGTTTGCTGCAAATAGAATTAGTTTGGTTGTTTTTTGAGTGCTCATAATGCGGCTGCATGCTACTTTGTTGGTCCTCTAGCTGCTATTCCATATTACTTTGTGGGTGACCATGACTGACTGGTCTGTTTACCTGTGAGTCCTCCACTTCTCTCGTGTCAAGTTGCCCAGATGTCTCCTACCCCATTTAAGAACTGGCCTGGGGCCAGAATTTCATAGAACCTTGAGGACATTCAGCAAGACTCAGAGGATGACCGCAAGGAGGATGAGCACGAAGAGGGAAGAGTTGACCGCAGAAAGTCAGATAGGAGGCGAGCCCAATTCCCACTATGCAGCAGCCAAGCTTGATTCCCAGCCAGAAACCCAGGCTGGGACTGAGGAGGCAGATTCTCTTGAGGGGATTTTGGCATGTAAGGATCTATCTTTACAATTTAGTATTATTATTAGGGCTGCCACACAATTAAAAAAATTAATCACAATTAATCGAGCTGTTAAACAATAACAGAATACCATTTATGTAAATATTTTTTGTTTTCCACATTTTCAAATATATTGATTTCAATTACAACACAGAATACAAAGTGTACAGTGCTCACTTTATATTTATTTTTATTACAAATATTCGCACTGTAAAAAACAAACGAAATAGTATTTTTCAATTCACCTAATACAAGTACTGTGGTGCAATCTGTTTATCATGAAAGTTGAACTTACAAATGTAGAATTATGTACAAAATCCCCCCCTGCATTCAAAAATAAAACAGTGTAAAACTTTAGAGCCTACAAATCCAATCAGTCCTACTTCTTGTTCAGCCAGTTGCTCAGACAAACAATTTTGTTTACATTTGCAGAAGATAATGCTGCCTGCTTCTTGTTTACAATGTTACCTGAAAGTGAGAACAGGTGTTTGCATAGCATTGTTGTAGCTGGCATCGCAAGATATTTACATGCCAGATACACTAAAGATTCATATGTTCTTTGATGCTTCAACCACCATTCCAGAGGACATGCTTCCATTCTGATGATGGGTCTGCTTGATAATGATCCAAAGCAGTGCGGGCTGATGCCTTTTCATTTTCATCATCTGAGTCAGATGCTACCAGCAGAAGGTTGATTTTCTTTTTTGGTGGTTTGGGTTCTGTAGTTTCCGCATCAGAATGTTGCTCTTTTAAGACTTCTGAAAACATGCTCCACACCTCGTCCCCCTCAGATTTTGGAAGGCATTTCAGATTCTTAAATCTTGGGTTAAGTGCTGTAACTATCTTTAAAAATTTCACATTGGTATCTTCTTTGCATTTTGTCAAATTTGCAGTGAAAGTGTTCTTAAAACAAATGTGTGCTGGGTCATCATCCGAGACTACTATAACATGAAATGTATGGCAGAATGTGGGTAAAACAGAGCAGGAGACATACAATTCTCCCCCAAGGAGTTCAGTCACAAATTTAATTAACACATTTTTTTAACGAGCATCATCAGCATGGAAGCATGTCCTCTGGAATGAAGGCCGAAGCATGAAGAGACATACAAATCTTTAGCACATCTGGCACATAAATATCTTGCGATGCCAGCTACAAAAGTGCCATGCAAATGCCTGTTCTCACTTTCAGGTGACATTGTAATTCAGAAGCGGGCAGCATTAACTCCCGTAAATGTAAACAAACTTGTTTATCTTAGCAATTGGCTGAACAAGAAGTAGGACTGAGTGGACTTGTAGGCTCTAAAGTTTTCCATTGTTTTGTTTTTGAGTGCAGTTATGTAACAAAAAAACCCTACATTTGTAAGTTGAATTTCATGATGATGAGATTGCACTACAGTACTTGTATGAGGTAAATTGAAAAATACTATTTCTTTTATCATTTTTACAGTGCAAATATTTGTAATAAAAAATAATATAAAACGAGCACTGTACATTTTGTATTTTGTGTTGTAATTGAAATAGATATATTTGAAAATGTAGAAAAACATGCAAAATATGTAATAAATTCCAATTGGTATTGTATTGTTTAACAGTGCAATTAATCATGATTATTTTTTCTAATCGTGATTAATTTTTTTGAGTTAATTGTCTGAGTTAACTGTGATTAATTGACAGCCCTAATTATTATTATTGTGCTCTTCTGCTGCCCTAGCTTCTGTTCTGGGTGCCCATTGTAGATGCCACCCCCACCATCCCCTGGCGCCCTAGAATCAAGTGAGACAAATGTGCCTTTGTGGTGACCTTGACCAGACCGGACCAGGAAGAAGGATCCAAATGACATCGCCACTTTTATTGTCTCCAGCTAAATCCTGAATATTTTGTCGCCCCCAACCCACTCCTGTCCCTTGTTTGCTTTTCCTTCCCCACCTTATTTCTCCTCTCTCCTTATCTGTCTCCTTTTTCATTCCGTCTAATAAGACTCTGGCTTAGCCGGCCAAGACTTCATGTTTTGCAACACTGCTGTGAGCCTCTGACCAGAAAGAGGCAGCTAAATGCAACGCCCTTAAACCACCGGGTGCTAGTACAAGTTTGCCAGGTTTCAGAGTAGCTGCTAAGACCACGTGGTGGGCCTGTGTTTTTCCAGCAATGAGATTGCTAGTGAGAGTCAACCACAGAGACAGAAGCTGGATGTTCTATCTTTGCTGTTCTTTTCTCTCCCCTTTTGTGTGTGTTTGTCTTGTCTCATCTTCTAGCAAAGAGGACTGAACTCCAGTAGCAATAACAACAATCCAACACATCTCAACTAACCATCTTCTCTTTTCTCCCAACAAAAGACAGTTATTACCGTCTAAAAGACGGTCCAGCAAGGAGTTTTTCCTTATAAAACCTCTCTACAGCTACAGGGAAAGGGAACAAGAGATGTGGTTAAAATGAAAGCCTTGCTTAGTACTTTTACATTTCAAACGCTTTAAAACTGTTTTTGCTTCTCATTCCGTATTTTTAAGAAAAGCTTAAAGTGCTGTTTAATGGTGCGTTTGTCATAGTACTCAGCAGGTTGAAGTCTCTGTATACAAAACCTTCTTTAAAACTATTTAATGTTGGACAGTTTCATGGTTATGTTAGCACCTTTGACACTTTGGGCCCACGTATTTCATCGAAATTAACGCAGCCATGGCCAGATGGCCATGGCAACCCACTCCTCCACAGGCCTGCTAGCTCCTCCACGGGGCTAGCTCCCCACATCTCTCCAAACATTTGCCTTTGCCATCCTGGAAACGAGCCTTTCCCACCAATCCACACTGGTGTCCGGAGCCCAGAAACAACACGGCACGGGGGGGAAGCGGTGGCAGAGCCTGCTCCTCTGGTATCAGTTGCTCAGTAGCCTCGTCTTTTCCTCATGCTTCTCCCACTTCCTCCTTCTCTGCTGGTGGAGCTACTGCAGTTGTTGCCACAACATCTACTTGGAGATATGGTGGGTGAAGTCCAACATAGGCACCGACTCCGTGGGTGTTCTGGGGCTGCAGCACCCATGGACAAAAGAATAGTGGATGCTCAGCACCCACCAGCCACCCAGGCCGATCCCCACCAATCCGTTGTTCGGTGAGCGCCACCGATCAGCTGTTCAGTGGCGGGTGGGAGGCACTAGGGGAAGGGTGCAGAGTGGAGGCAGGAAGAGGTGGAGCGAGGCTGGGGGGCACTCAAGGAAGGGGGCGGGGTGGGGGCAGGTAGAGGCATGGGCGGGACCCCAGGGGAGAGGGTGCAATGGGGGCGGGAAGAGGTGGAGCAAGGGTGTGGCCATGAGGCGGAGCAGGGGTGCACCACCCCTCCGGAAAGAAGTAAGTCAGTGCCTGTGACGTCCAACGCTGAATTCTTCTGACTTTGCGTGCTGAAATACAGCCCAAGCAGCCTGTACGTATCCACAGTTGCTAGCACAGCAGCGTACAGCATTCCTGGGTCCATGCCGGCTGACGCAATTTGACTAGGGTGCTAGCAGGCCTGGGAAGGAACCATGGGATTTTTAAAATATGTCACCCCGCCTTGCTTCTGCTGTGCATCCCAAAATGCAAAGTGGAAACAAAAATCGCAGAATGCACTCTGCTGAGCAGCAGAGGAAAGGACGATTGATACCCTTCAGGAATGCCCCACTCTTCATAGGCAGCGAGTCACTGCCATGCCTACACGATGAGGTGAACTGAAAGAAGAAACAGCATCTCGTGTGCACGCTGTTACTGAGGGTTACGTCTCAAAAGTTAAATAATGCACATGAACTCAATCTGGTTTAACACCCGCCATGTCCCCGGTGTAGACAAGCCTTAAGTGACTTGTACAAGCTCACACAGGAGGTCTGTGGCAGATAAGGGAAGTGACACCCATTTCACAAGGCCCCATTAGTGTCCTAACCACTGAACCATCCTTCCTCTTAACAAAAAAGAATGGTCTTGTGATTAATGCACTGAAGTGGGACATATGTGACTGCTATTCGGTTCCCACATCTGACACTGACTTCCTGCACAACCATGGGCAGTTTATGTAACCGATTTCTCTATTTCCCATCTGTAAAGTGGGGACAATCAAACTGCCATTTACTCTGTCTTGTCTATTTAGATCGTAAACTCATTGGAGCAGAGACTCTCCCTTATTATGTGTTTGTAATATGACGTGGCCCTGATTTTTGTTGGAGGCACTACTGGAATGCAGATAATTAATAATAACTTACTCACATTTTAAAAAAAGCATTTGGAGGTCAGATAAAGTGGAACTTGGATCCAAACCAGATGTTACCATGTTGCCTTACCTGGTCTGAGTCCAATCTCACTGATGTCTCAGTTTCCCCTCTTGGGCTCCTCAATAACTCACAAAGACTTTCGCATGTCCAATAACACCCAGGCTTGGGGTCTGGTTTATTAACGTAAAGTTCAAAAGGAAAAAACAAAGCTTCCAGATGATGGTTTTCGTTTAGCCTACCAGCTCCCTACACTCTTGCATTTCTAGCAGGTGTTGGCTCTCTGCACCCCTGCGGCTTGGAGCTGAGAAGATTATTTGTATAGAAGTGTTCACGCCACTCCCGAGCAAACAACAGCTCCCAGGACTTCCAGCCTGGAACCTCTCCTGACTCTCCAACAGTCTCTCTTATCTACAGTCCAGAGGCCTGATTTTAGCCACCTGTCACATGACACTACTCATTCTCACCACCTGGGCAGGTGAGCAAAGTATGTCGGACATGGGGCTGAACCCATCTTCCCTTAAAGACCCAGCTTGTGACACCAGCCTAAGCTTAAACTCACCTCATTCACTGATTTTGACCATCATCCAAATCTTAAAATGAATTAGAGAGAGATTTGCTGGGATAAAGACACAAAAATAAGTAGAAATTTAAGGCAATCGGTATCAATTCCAGCCTTCTAAGTATTTTTTAAAGCTATAAATATGGCAATGTACAAAGAGAGCCCTTTGTGAAATAGAAACTGTTTTAGCTGTTGCCAAACATGTAGCATATATAAATGCCAATATAAATGTCTTCCTTTTTTCATCCCCGCTCTTGACAAAACTGGATTGTGTGAAATTATTCACAGTTCAACGAGACAACTGCACCCATACCCAAAACATTTATTCATTCTTTCTTGAACCCATGGAAGGTAGATCTGAGTCAAATCATTTCTGTTCAAATTTGCCTAGAATTCTATTTTAAATGTTTTAATAAACTGAAAATAAAAAGAAAAGAAAACATTGTGTTGATTTACGGCAGAAGAAACAAACCCTCTTTGTGCGCTAGCGTTTTCCAGATTTCTGGGTAAGGACTTGATTGTCACTTTAATCACAATCCTCAGCAAAGAATGATACGTAAACACCACCACTCCGGACACAGCCCCATCTCAGACACACATTTCAGAGTCACAATTGGGTGGAAATGTACTGCATGTACTAACATAGTTCCTATTTTTAAGAAAGGGAAAAAAAGTGATCCGGGTAATTATAGGCCTGTTAGTTTGACACCCGTAGTATGCACAGACTTGGAAAAAATTTTGAAGGAGAAGGTAGTTAAGGACATTGAAGTCAATGGTAAATGGGACAAAATACAACATGCTTTTACAAAAGGTAGATCGTGCCAAACCAACCTGATCTCCTTCTTTGAGAAAGTAACAGATTTTTTAGACAAAGGAAACGCAGTGGATCTAATTTACCTAGATTTTAGTAAGGCGTTTGATACCGTGCCACATGGGGAATTATTAGTTAAATTGGGTAAGATGGGGATCAATAGGAAAATTGAAAGGTGGATAAGGAATTGGTTAAAGGGGAGACTACAACGGGTCCTACTGAAAGGTGAACTGTCAGGCTGGAGGGAGGTTACCAGTGGAGTTCCTCAAGGATCAGTTTTGGGACCAATCTCATTTAATCTTTTTATTACTGACCTTGGCACAAAAAGTGGGAGTGTGCTAATAAAGTTTGTGGATGATACAAAGCTGGGAGGTATTGCCAATTTAGAGAAGGACAGGGATATCCTACAGGAAGATCTGGATGACCTTGTAAACTGAAGTAATAGTAACAGGATGAAATTTAATAGTGAGAAGTGTAAGGTCATGCATTTTGGGATTAATAACAAGAATTTTAGTTATAAGCTAGGGACGCATCAATTAGAAGTAACGGAGGAGGAAAAGGACCTTGGAGTATTGGTTGATCATAGGATGACTATGAGCTGCCAATGTAATATGGCCGTGAAAAAAGCTAATGCGGTCTTGGGATGCATCAGGTGAGGTATTTCCAGTAGGAATAAGGAGGTTTTAGTACCGTTATACAAGGCACTGGTGATACCTCACCTGGAATACTGTGTGCAGTTCCGGTCTCCCATGTTTAAGAAGGATGAATTCAAACTGGAACAGGTACAGAGAAGGGCTACTAGGATGATCCGAGGAATAGAAAATTTGTCTTCTGAAAGGAGACTCAAGGAGCTTGGCTTGTTTAGCCTAACTAAAAGAAGGTTGAGGGGAGATATGATTGCTCTCTATAAATATATCAGAGGGATAAATACTGGAGAGGGAGAGGAATTATTTAAGCTCAGTACCAGTGTGGACACAAGAACAAATGGATATAAACTGGCCACCAGGAAATTTAGACTAGAAATTAGACGACGGTTTCTAACCATCAGAGGAGTAAAGTTTTGGAATAGCCTTCCAAGGGAAGCAGTGGGGGCAAAAGATCTATCGGGCTTTAAGATTAAACTCGATAAGTTTATGGAGGAGATGGTATGATGGAATAACATGGTTTTGGAAATTAAATATTCATGGTAAATAGGCCCAATGGCCTGTGATGGGATATTAGATGGGGCGGGATCCAAGTTACCCAGGAAAGAATTTTCTGTAGTATCTGGTTGATGAATCTTGCCCATATGCTCAGGGTTTAGCTGATCGCCATATTTGGGGTCGGGAAGGAATTTTTCTCCAGGGCAGATTGGAAGAGGCCCTGGAGGTTTTTCGCCTTCCTCTGTAGCATGGGGCACGGGTCACTTGCTGGAGGATTCTCTGCTCCTTGAAGTCTTTAAACTATGATTTGAGGACTTCAATAGTACAGATATAGGTGTGAGGTTTTTTGCAGGAGTGGTGGGTGAAATTCTGTGGCCTGCGTTGTGCAGGAGGTCAGACTAGATGATCATAATGGTCCCTTCTGACCTAAATGTCTATGAATCTATGAATCAGCAAAAATTACTACTGCCCCCAGACCAACCAGCAAGTAGAGGGGTTGGAGCAAATACCCCACCATCTGTCACCCAATTGCTGTCCATCTTCTCCATTGAGGGAGTAAGCAGGTGCATGGTTCTGCATTCAAGGTCTAAGTAGCCCACATGGGTATATAAGCAGGGTTCTTACTCCTTATCCTGTGGGTAGAGAGGCCAAGTTTATTCCTAAATGAATGTAACCTTTCAGAACCTTTGGTCCCTGTATGACCGCCATCATCATAGTATGTAAGCACCCCACAATCTTTAATGTATTTATCCTCACAACACCACTATCTGGGGTAGGGAAGTGCTATTATCCCCATTTTATAGATGGAGAAACCGAGGCACAGAGAAACTAAACGTCACACAGGAAGTCTATCCTAGCATGGGGACCCATGTCCTAGACTAGGGCTGCTGACTACTGGGCCGTCATTCCTTTATGGAGTCAAACACAGTAGAAATGGGTCTTTGCTGTTAAATCAGTTTGTCCATCGTTTGAGGGGTCAAAGCAGGACTGGGTTGTCTAACAGTGTATTTTCTAATCCAGTCCAATTTTACAAAGGCAGGGAAGCATCAGGGATGCCAGCTCTCATGAGTTTATGGGGAGTCTTGTAATATTTCTTACTTTTCTTAAAGCCCCAACTCCTGGAGTCATGTGATGATATGAGACTCAGCTGTCCTTTTTGTTTTAAAGGTCAGTTTCTAGCACTTGTGGTTTCAGGGGAAAACTTGAAAATATGACACTCCCCCATGGGGCTACAATACCAGATAGCAAAAACAAAACAAAACACAACCCCCATAAATCTTATTTTTTGTAAAGTCTTTGAGATTTTAAGCCAAATCTCATGATTTTTTGGGTAGAGGGCTCAACTCACCATTTTTCAGTGCTTGGAGTTGGAAATTTGCACGCTACGTCACCCATTAGTAGGGTGTCAGGTGCTCTCTAGCGTATCTAGTCCTCATTACTACCCCTCAACCCTACTGAGGTGGCTACTGCCTCCCAGGGGTTAGGAAAAAGCACTGCCTGTACTCGGGGGGAATGCAGTGGTGACTGCTGGAAGGGCAAGGATAGGACACTTTTGTGCTCCCTTGGCCATCCTTGAAGGGCCAGAGCCAATCTCACCCTAAAAATAATAGATGCTGCACAAAATCAGCATCTTTTTTTCGCTTTTACAACATAAACTTGGCTTTTTAGGTTGCGGAAACACCCTTTAGCACGAGCCGCCGGCCAGTTCTGCAGATGATTCTGGCTGTGGGTCATGCCATGAAAAGGCAAGGGCCCCGGGCGTCACTTGCAAAGTAAAACAGAGGGATGACTCCGTTACAGTGGAATCGCTCTGCAAGTGGAGCTGATCAGCCTGACGCTGACCAACCACTGCCACACATCTTGATTATAATCCCTCGCCCTTCCACGGCACTTTTCATCAGTAGATTTCAGAGCATTCTACAAAGGAGGGCAGTATTATTATCCCTATTTTACAGATGGGGAAATTGAGCGCAGAGAGTGACTTGCCCAAGGTCCCCCAGCAGGCCACTTGGAGAACTGGGATTAGACCACACCTCTCCTAAGAGCACTGGGCTGGAACGATCCACTAGACCACACTGACTTTTAGCTGTGTAGTGTGCACCTTGTACACTGTACCAACCTCAGCAATCTATTATATTTATTATTATTATTGGCAGTGGCACCCAAGAAGTCCTTGCCTTGAGTAGCTCATGTTGAATGGATGGACAGCCAGACAGAGATCAGGGATGGGGAAACAACAAAACAGATTTTACATACAGATTCCCCAGAGCCAGCACAGCAGAGGGCCTTGTGGATGAGTCTGGGGCAATTCTACCATGCAGAGAAGTGCATAGTGTATCGTATTGTCCAGTAAAAGCATTGGGCCAGAGTTTTCAGAAGTGCTCAGTACCCACAATGGGTTGTGGATTCTAGTGGGTTGCTGCTTGGGAGTAGAAACTGAACTCTATGGAAAAGGCCAGAGAAGACTAGCTGGAGAAGTTCTCTCTTGATGGACTCAGACTTAGGTTTCAGAAAGCCATCCTGGTAAGTAAGTTCATTTAGGGCCAGGCTTTTAGAAGCATTCAGTTCCTTGTCTGTTGGGTAGTTCTGATTGGCGCTGAGCCCTTTTGAACCTCTGGCCTCTTATGTATATCAAAATCTAACACACAAGGCTTGCTGTTCAAAAGGAATTATTTCTAGGACATGCTCCATTTAGCTATTCAGTCACGACACAACAGCAGCTTCTGATTGTCTTCAACAGTGAGGCAAGTGCTCCATGCATCACAGAGTTTTATAAGTACGTTGGAAAATCAGACCCTGCTTATTATCCATGCACTCCAGACTCCATGCCACGAGCTGACACAAGGAAGCTGTTATGAGGTATCACGTCAAGGATCCATTTGCTAATTTTCCTACTGCTCTAAATGACAGTGGTGCCATGTCACAGCTCCCAGAGCAGCTCCAGAAAGCTGTTAATGTCAGTAGAGTAAATAATGCATGCTGCAACGTTGGTCAAAATACATATTTATTTGACAGACCATAAGGGCCATCAGGTTAAAAAAAAAAGTACTAAGACATCCTCAGCTGCATCTCCACCAGCCAGATGGAGCCTTTCCAGCCTAGTCAGACATATGCATATTTAGATAATTTCAGAAATGTGCGTTATGAGGAGGAAACACTGCTGGAATATGTCGTATATTCGCTTAATCCAGCGGGTGAAAGGATCTTCCCCTCCCTTCTGCTGTGCTGCTTTACCGTGCAGCATCCCATAAAAATCAGATGAACAGCAAAGTCTGGGCACAATAGGGAGAGCTCAGGGAAGTGTTTCAACTTTGCCCATTTATAGCCTGCCTTTTTCTGGAGGGATAATACACCAGCACTTGAAATACCAGTCTTCTTTTCACAGGTGCCAGGAGCTGCAAGCCTTGTTACAAGGTTGGGGGAAGAAGAAATGTGGTCGCCCTAGTCAACTTCTACGGAGTTCCGGTATTTGCAAGCATGTGCCAAAGGCACTCGGAGCTTTGGGTGGAGTTTCAACAGATTTTAAGGCCGGAAGGGACCACTGTGATCACCTAGTCTCAGCTCCTCTATAACACAGGCCATAGGACTTCCACGAATTAACTTCTGCTTGAGCAAGAGCAGTTCTTTTAAAAAAACACCTATTTTTATTTAAAAATTGACAGTGGGGTGGAATGTACCGCAACCCGGGATCAATTGTTCTGATGGTTTATTACCCTCACCGTTAAAAATGTATGTCTTATTTCCAGTCTGAATTTGCTTAGTGTCATCTTCCAGCCATTGGAATTTGCTATACTTTTGTCTGCTAGATCGAAGAGCTCTGTGTTATCAAATGTATGGTCCTCAAGTAGGTACTTACAGACTGTGTCCACGTCTCCCCTGAATCTTCTCTTTGTTAAGCTGCTTAGACTGAGCTCCTTGAGTCTGGTTGTTCGGCTTGGTGTGGGGGGTGGCAGGCTGATGTTTAGTGGCGTGTGATACCCAGAAGGTCAGATCCCCTGAGGAACAGGCAGTGTGGTGGTGCGGCTTCTTTCCCAGCATACTGACCATCAATGCCCGCTCACTTCCATGTGCAAGCTCATAAGCAGACCCATGACTGAGCCTTAAGTAGATTGCAACTTTGCTGAGGCAGAATGCTCTGTGCTGCCAGTGGCGGCTGTCCCCTCCGCGGTGGCTCCATCACTAATAGGGGTGGCCGTTGTAGCAGAAAGAGAGCCTGAGAGAAGAGGCCTGGTATGAGGCCTGACGCCTGAGGTAAAGTAGTGGGCAAGTTTTGCTGATATAAAACAAAGTTAGCAAAACTCAGGCTGTAAGCAGATGTCAGGCTCTGCCTGCTTGCAGGCTCACAGAACCTGGAAAGAACAGGGCCTCATACCAGGCCTCTTGTCTCAGGTTCTCTTTCTACTACAGCTGCAAGAGGTGATGGCCTGTTTCTTCAGCCACTTGAATGGGCTTGGACCATGAGGGCCACGCCTCAAGCCCATTCTTCTGCCGCTGGGGATCAGGCAAATGGAAGCCTTTCCAAGACCACTGCTGGTGGTGATTTATCTGTGAAGGCTGCTTCCAACCTCCTCTCATTGAACGGGGCTTGCAAGGACGTGAGACAATGAAGGATATTCAGGAGACAACGCACATGGCTTGAGTCCCGGGAGCCCACCACTTACACTTCCTAACCCCAATCACGTGTTGGCCAGTGGTGGCCGCTCAGTGCAAGGTACCTTTGTTGCCATCATTTTATCCAGAAAAGGGTGGCCTCAGACCAGTTTGCATGATGCAGGCTGGGCTGGAGGGAGGACTCCTATGTCAGTGGAGAGGGACTATTTAGGGATGGGAGGAACACCAGCAGAGGAACAGAAATCTTTGGCCCCTGCTGCCCAGTGTAGAACACTGAAGCCAAATTAACTTTCCGAGATGCGCTAATTTCTCCTGGGTTCATTCCTAATTCCATTCTTCCTGCCCATTTCAGCCAGATCTCTCAGGGCTATCTCAGCCTAGATCCTGTCTATGTTTGCGCTTGATGCTAAACTGCCAATGGGCAGCATCTCACCAGTAACCCTTATCATCATCACCTCCAGAGTCCTGACATTCATCTTGCATGTCACTACGTCAACCATCTGCTCCACACCTTCATTGTGTTGTTAGTGACCTTTGTAAATGAATCTGCTCCTGCCATTTTATTAATTTAATATGAAAAGAAAAAAAATCTTATAGCTAACTAAATAATAATCCCCCCTCCCCATCCTACCCCCAACAATACAAGGCTGGCAATAAACAGCATGCCTGACTGCAGAAAATTGGTTTAAGAATTCTAATGATGGTGATGATTTATTAATGCACTCGTCTGCATCTGTTACTGAGAGCATTATGTATGCCTCAGTAGGATTTGACTTGATTTGTTGAATATAAACCAAACAGACAACAGGCATGTAATGAAAAGTACTACAGTTTCTGAGTCCTGTCTCTTTAATATCTGGGGGAGATTTGCTGCCTACCCCCTCTGAAGATGGCTTTTCCATCTAACTTCATTACCAGCAAAGAGGGACATTCCAAATCGATTTTGCAGTCTGTGTACTGAGCATTGTAGTAGCCCATGATCAAACAGAAGCCACCCTTAGCAAAGCTGATTTGAATGTTATTTTATAAATCTAACTATACATGGAGAAGCACAAAGCTCTATTTATATAATTCCCTACAGAGCAGAGATCAAGCAAGGGTTATAGAGCTCAGCTATGGCATGACTAATTAGACCACCAAATTTTAATTAGTTTTCATATCCAGGCACTTTCCCATGTATAACTGCTTTTGGAGGACAAGACTCCTATTGAAATTAAAAGTGAATCAAACACATACTGTGTTGGTACTGTAAGTACAGTGACACTCAATTGGGACAGTATTTACTAGATTTATACCCTCATTTATATTAACTTTACACTTTTCATTATACTAAAATCAATAAATAAAACTGTCTCTTTTCACTAACCTGTTCATTAGAGCCAATCAAAAAACGGAATTTCCGTTCTGAGGGGAATTCTGATATTTTGACATTTCGTCAGGAATAGCTGAACTTCATACAGAATGAAAACCTCCAAAACATTTCAATGCAGAAATAGCTCAATTTGTTTCAATTCCTCCAATGAAAAGTTTTGCTGAAATCAAGCGTTTCCCACAGAACATTTCAGTTTTGACAAAATCTCATGTTTCAATGGGAAAATGTTTCATTCGAAACTTTTTGGCCAGCCCTTCAATGAATGAATGCCATAGTACTTAGGTACTCAGTTTTCTGGGAACCCAGCTTGAGACAAGATGGCTTGATTTGCAAAACCCCTAATTTCAGATGAAGTTCGACACAGGCTCAGCAGAAGCTTTGAAAATCAGACTCATTTAGGCACCACTAATTGATGCCCTCCATTAGCTGCCATTGAATCGAGCTAAAGGCAAATACTGCAAGGTATTGGTGTGATGTTGCACTCCATATGATTTTATGA
The DNA here is from genome assembly GCF_965140285.1 of Lepidochelys kempii. Lineage (NCBI taxonomy): Eukaryota > Metazoa > Chordata > Testudines > Cheloniidae > Lepidochelys > Lepidochelys kempii. The sequence goes on along the minus strand of NC_136386.1, from coordinate 118,945,240 downwards.
AAATATGCTAATGAGTGTGAATATTATGTAACTGGAATATACTTCATGCAAAAGGCCTTTTGTAAGGTATCATTACAAAGCTTATAATCTACTGAGTGTGGTCATCCTATTTGTATAAGTGTATCATTCTTGTATCTGACACTAGAAATATGAAATATAACTCTGAGGTTCTGTTGTAATTATGCAAAGTGTGGGCTATTAACGGTGGTTTGGAATCTTGATGGCTCCCATCAACCAGGACAATTGACTGTGGATGGCTCTGTTTACTTGCAAGCCTTCCTGTGAGTCAGGCTGGGAAGAATGAAGGCTTGGGGTCTCACAGGACATGTGACCATGTAACCTGGTACTGGAATCCATCTTAAACCTGGTGCTTTTCCATTTAGAAGGAGAGGTGGGAACCCAGAGAGGGACAAAGGATTCTCACCTTGTGCAAAAGATATATAAGGGTGAGGGGGGTAACAGAACAAAGGAGGCTGCAGTCATGAGAAAGCCCCTAGCTACCACCTGAGCTGGAACAAGGACTGTACCAGAGGAAAGGATTGGGCCCAGACTACAAAGGAGTCTAGTCTGTCAAAGAAGCTTATTGGAACATCTCTGAGGGTGAGATTTCATCTGTAATCACTTTCTTACTGTATTAGGCTTAGACTTGCAAGTCTTATTTTATTTTGCTTGGTAATTCACTTTGTTCTGTCTGTCATTACTTGGAACCACTTAAATCCTACTTTTTGTATTTAATAAAATCACTTTCTACTTATTAATTAATGCAGATTAAGTATTAATACTGGGGGGGGGGGAGAAACAGCTGTACATATCTCTCTATCAGTGTTATAGAGGGCGAACAATTTATGAGTTTACCCTGTATAAGCTTTATACAGGGTAAATCGGATTTATTTGGGGTTTGGACCCCATTGGGAGATGGATATCTGAGTGCTGGAGACAGGAGCACTTCTTAACCTGTTTTCCGTTAAGCCTGCAGCTTGTGGGGGACGTGGTTCAGACTTGGATCTGTGTTTGTAGCAGGCAAATGTGTCTGGCTCAAACAAGGCAAGGTACTGAAGTCCCAAGCTGGCAGGGAAAATGGGCTCAAAGGTAGTCTAGGCACATCAGGTGGCAGTCCCAAAGGGGTTTCTGTGATCCAACCCGTCACAGCTGGGTCCTGACATTTCTCCAAGGCTTGATTTACCTTTGTATTTGTTAACTTTACATGCAAGGCTGATATGATATTTGGAATTTCATAACTTCAACATCGCCACAAGTCTAAGCCTGTTCTTGTTTTTTTCCCTCATACAATCATTGTTTTGGGCTTAATAATCATGGTAATACCAGCTACTTACATATATGCAAAAGCAACACCTTTTCAAGGATCCTAAAATGCTTTAGGGTGGGACTGACTTGAAAATCAATAGGATTTTGGCACTGAACTCCTGCAGGCACTGTTGAAAATCTTACCCCTAGAAAATAACATGCTTCACCCACCAATGAATATGCTTCACCCACCAATCTCTGGGGTGGAATGGGATAATTCTTTAACAATGAACTGCAATACTTACATACTACTGTTTAGGACAGAAAGTGAAGAATTCTGTATTCCAGTTGAGATTTCAAAAATAATTTATTTATGAATTTCTAATGAGCAAATAACCTTTGTATTTAGAGATCTGTGATGTAATTACCCCGGATGGAATCTAGCCTGGACTCCAGGACTAACTGCATCTTGTCCCAAAGACAGTTCAATGGGATCTTGAACTACTGCTATGAATCAGGACTTTGGTTTTGTGGGTCATGATAAAGATGCAGCTCCCAGCCGCACCTACCGAATCCTCTTCCAGTGAGAGCGGAAAATTTCTATTTGCTGTGACACCAGTGTCACCTCCTGCCAGTGGTGGTGCCAGTTTCTTCCCAGCGGGGGGCTGAGGTGGGCTAGACAGAGGATTAGGTGGGCTGTTCATAGAATCATAGAATATCAGGGTTGGAAGGGACCTCAGGAGGTCATCTAGTCCACCCCCCTGCTTAAAGCAGGACCAATCCCCAACTAAATGATCCCAGCCAGGGCTTTGTCAAGCCTGACCTTAAAAACCTCTAAGGAAGGAGATTCCACCACCTCTCTAGGTATCAAACTCAAACTCCAGGACTATCAAAATCAGCTATCAAATCCCCCCTCATTCTTCTCTTCTGCAGACTAAATAAGCCCAGTTCCCTCAGCCTCTCCTCATAAGTCATGTGCCCCAGCCCCTAATCATTTTCATCGCCCTCCACGGGACTCTCTCCAATTTGTCCACATCCCTTCTGTAGTGGTGGGGGCAGGCCCAAAACTGGACACAGTACACCAGATGAGGCATTCCCACTTTCGCCACAAGACCCCGCCCCTCTTCATGGCCCTGCCTCCGCTCTACCTCAGATAAGTTCCAGCCCTGCCTCCTCCTCTAAGGCCCTGCCTGCTGGCCAGAGCTGCTGCTGCTCCTCAGCTCCCCACTGCCCTTTGACCGCTCGCAGCTGGTAACAGCCTCTAAGGTGGGGCTACCTAACCTCTGAGGCTGACAGAGCCCTTGGGAAGCAGCAACTGTGGCTGGGGGGCAGGGTGTGGGGCGCTGGAGCCCAGCCTGGAGTGGGAGAGTCCAGGCAGCTGTGAGGAGCCCTGGACTCTCCACCTGCCCTGGGTGGTGTCATCTGGTGGGCAGGGACATGGGCTGGGGACTGCTCTCGGGCCCCCCAGTGCCCGCCTGGGCTTACTCTTGCGTTGCTCCTGCTGACACCTTCAGATCTGGGCACCTGGCCAGCGAGTAGCTACCGCCGTCTCTGGACTGCCTCCAGAGCTGGGTGGCTGGAGAGTGGTGGCTGCAAAGGGGCAGGGTGGGATGCTAAGGTAAATTTTGGGGTGGCTATCATCCCTGAAAGCTCCCCCCCAGCACTGCCCCTGCCTCCTGCAGCAGCTGGCTGATCCCTAGCACAAGTACTGATCCAGCCCAGTAAGGCACTCATTGCAAGAAAGTAGCACTGCAAGCCTACTGCAGATGTGCTGCTGAAATTTGCAACTGTCCTATATTTGCCATCCTATATTTGCCAGCATACTTTGCTGAGCACCAGAAAAGATCCTGTTTATCCATCTAGATTAGACACTTATATGACCTCCATTACCACAGCATCTGAGCACCTCACACTCTTAAGGTATTTATCCTCATATCACTCCTGGGAGGTAGGGAAGTGCAATGATCCCTATCATACAGACGGGGAACTGAAACTAGGGCCCACAGTCTCAGAAGTACGTAGGCTACTAAGGTCCATTGATTTCAATGCAAGTTAGAATCCTAAATACCTTTGAAGAGCTGGGCCTAAGTGATTTGCCCAACCTCACAGAGGAACTCTGTGGGATGAAGCAGAGAACTAAATCAGAGGCTGCCGAGTCCCCAGGTAGTGCTCTAACCACTGGGCAGACATCTCCCTCTGGCTCTCTCCACCAAGAGTGAAAGTATTCAAATGATCTTGTGAGATGGTCCCTTTCCAGCATGGGCCAGAGGAGGCTGTGATGCATTTGTCAACCATTGAGGCTCTCTCTAGCACACCTAGTAAAGAGCAAGATTTCTTAACTCAGTGGAAACTGGCTAAACAGACTGCCTTGTTGCAGCAATGTGTCATTCTCGTAAGAGCCTGGTAACACAGATGAACTGAGGGCTAAGAACAGACAATCTTTGGGGAAGCTAAGGCATTTTTCTGATCTCTGCTTGTGAACCCTGCTCTCAGGAGGTTTATCCCAGACAGATCACTAGATGTTAAGATAAGCATTTTTCCTCTCTCCTGGACATGCCAATACGACTTGTTCCTGGTTTATTTCTCAATTTCCTTTAACAGGACTTCATTTAAAAGGGCTCGGCTGTTTTATGAAATGTATTTTGATATGATGCTAGAGAAAAAATGTCCTCATTTAAACAGATTTAGTCTTTTAAGCAGTTCAGTTTTCTGTTGCATACGATCTTTTGGTCCGCTGGGTGTTTAGAGTCTTTTCAAGTTTATTCTTTCATCAGATATTCATTTCTAAAGGACTTGTCTGAATTTCCATAAATATGATTTTTTGAAACCTAGTACAGGAAAAATGTTGTCAATGGAGCTATTCTTTTAACCCTTAGGAAACATGTCATTTCTAAGGTAGATACCACCAGGAAACTAGCTCTTTTTAAAGACATGGAGAAGTGAAATAGGAGGAACTATACTGACGATCCCAAAGCACTTTATAAAAAGAGGGTACGTGTATCATTATCTTCACTTTACAGATGGGGAAACTGAGGCACTGAACGGTCAAATGATGTGCTTGAGTCCACACAAGCAGATAATGGCAGAGTTGGGAAGAGCGCTTTGCCGTCCTGCATTGCAGTATTCTCTCCATCAGCCCATTGCAGTTCCATTCATCACTCTGAAAAAAAAAAAAAGCCATCCCATATCTGCAGACAAAAATGACATTGCACCCAGGGTCAGAGTCACCCAAACTTCCTGAAATAGAAATCCATGCATGGGAATGCTTGGAATTTTGCAAAGGAAACATAGGTTCTTTCAGGCATTCCAACATAAGCTGAAGACTGGTTCAGTTTTTTCATGACCTGCCCATGGCATACGATACAGGTTGGCATATGAGCCTTTTGGTGAAATTGTCTAGAAGTATGCCAAATTGGTTTGCTTCAGCAATGGCTCTGTTTTTGAGAAATCATTTCTGTGTGCATATTGGTGATAGAACAAATGCTTGGAGGCACGAGAATGGCCTCCTGCAAGGATCAGTATTATCTCCAAAGTTATTCAACTTATATTTGACTGACCTACTGTATACTGGGTCTTGCAAGTTTGATTATGCAGACGACATATGACTCTGCACTCAGTCACATTCCTTTGACATACTTTTTGAGAGTGTTTTGAATGCAGATATGGCGGCTCTGGCTGATTATTGTCATTGGTGGCTCCTGATACCAAATGGAAGTAAGAGCATGTCAAGTGTCTTCCACTTACATTGTGCACAAGTGGGCAGAGAGTTCTCAATGGTCAGCAAATAAAACATGATTCACACTTTGTCTATCTAGGTGTCACGTTGGATAGAACTCTCACATATCGTGACCATCTTACAAAGACAGCGACTAAGATCAAAACATGCAAAAACCTGCTTGGAAAATTGGCCGAAACAACATAGGTCACCAACGTCCAAGCGTTATGCACTTCGGCCTTGGCACTCTGTTACTCAGCAGTGGAGTACTACGCTCCAGCATGGGCTTGCTCATCTCACACAAAGATGACTGACATACAACTTAATTTCACCACGCGTTATTATTTCCGGCATCCTTAAATCTACTCCTCTGCCATGGTTACTGGTTCTCGGCAATATTGCTCCACCAAGTGTTCAAAGAGAGGAAAGCATAGCAAAAGTCAAAATGAAATTGCATGATATGCCACAACTTCCATTAACTAAAGACTTATTTAATCCACCATATGGTCATCTGCCCTCATGGTGCCCATTGTGGATAAGTTTATCAGGCGAGGGATTCACGGTAGAGGACACGTTGCTAGCTTCATGGTCTGCAGACGAAGTGACAAATAATTATCTTATCTCGGACCCCACTCAGCGTCAACCTGGGTTTGATTTACCATGAAGGCAATGGAGCCTTCTCAACCGCTTTCATACCAGACATGGAATTTGTGCTGCAGCAGAATTTCAGTGGCGTTCTAGAGACAGTCCACTATGTCAATGTGGGCAGCCACAAAACCATGACACAGATGATCAAGGACTGCAAAATGACTCAACTTCCTGGAAGGCTTCGTGCCGTGAACATTGTTGATAAGAACGTTGTGGCTTGGCTTGAGCAGATTGCACATGCCAAATAAATAGGCCAGGCAGCCACAATAGTGCTGATAGGAACTAGCGGTGTGTCGGGGAGGGGAGAATGGAGCAGTGGGTTGAGAACTCAGGGTCTCTTTCTTTGACATCGCCTTTATGTTTTCACATGGGGCTGCCACTGGATTGATGTAACTATCTGAGCCCATTTAATAGCACTGGGGGCAAAGCAGTGGGAGACTTCATAGTGCATCCCCCAGGAACTGAGTCACCAGTTACCCAAAGGCGAAGTTAACTTGCAGAGATGTGCTGCTCAGCTGTACGGTGCTGTTCTATTCACCTCCACTGCCCATACGCACTGAGCCAGCCCAGTGCATTTCCCCATTAGAGCTCGAAAAAGGTCAGTAGTATAGCAAGAAAAGTAAAAGTGCATGTAGCTTTAAATAGTCAGTGGGTTTGCCTGTTACAGATGGCGATAGAAAAATGGAAAGAACAGTGACGGCCCAGTCCACCTTCCTTTGAAATCAATGGGCAAGATTCCCCTTCAGTTCAGTGGCAGTATTTACTCATGCATAGGTGAATGAAATGGGACCACTCATGGGGATAACTGGTGGGCTAGATTGTGCCCCTTAGGACACAGCTCTACTTAGGGGGCAGGAACACAGCCTCACCACCACGCTGGAGAGACTGTCTCAGACTGGGATTCAATTCGGTACCATTCAATGAGACTTTGTTGACTTGACAAGCCCTGCCAAAGTGTAAACAGGAGACAGGTGTCCATGATGGACCCAGGATAAGGCTACACACTGGGTGTGGTTCCGTATCCATTCCTGAGCTGCTGGCTGGTGGTTAGCTAGTGCAGTGCCATCTTTGCCCTCCCTAGGGTCAGTTGCAGTTCTTCCTCATGGCTTTTTGGTGAGATGCCTCTGACAATTCCCAATGATCGGAGCGAATCTCCTTCTTGACACTCGTGTTTCTGAGGCTGGAATAGGAAGTTCCTCTCAGTGCATGACTTGTGACTTCTCACCTTCAGTTCATGGCCACTGTTTCTGTATTTGGGAAGAGCCAAATTGTGGGGCAGGGACTGAGATTGGAATTGCTTTGCATACTGAGGGAAAGATGAAGACCCATCATGTCCTACATCCCTCCCTTTCCCTATCTGCACAATGCCCCTAAGTGTCTGCCCCCCTTGTTACTATTTATGCAACATAAGAATGGCCATACTGGGTCAGACCAATGGTCCATCTAGCCCAGTATCTTGTCTTCTGACTGTGGCCAATGCCAGGTGCTTCAGAGGGAATGAACAGAACAGAGCAATTACTGAGTGATCCATCCCCTGTCGTCCAGTCCCAGCTTCTGGTAGTCAGACGTTTAAGGACACCCAAAGCATGGGTTTGTGTCTCTGACCATCTTGACTAATAGCCATTGATGGACTTATCTTCCATGAATTTATCTGATTCTTTTTTTAACCCAGTTATACTTATGGACTTCACAACATCCCCTGGGAATGAGTTCTACAGGTTGACTCTGAGTTGTATGCAGAAGTATTTCCTTATGCTTGTTTTAAACTTACTGCCTATTAATTTAATTGGGAAACTCCTGTTTTTTGTGTTATGTTAAGGGGTAAATAATACTTCCTTATTCACTTTCTCCACACCATTTGTCATAAATATAAAGGGAAGGGTAAACCCCTTTGAAATCCCTCCTGGCCAGGGGAAAGCTCCTCTCACCTGTAAAGGGTTAAGAAGCTAAAGGTAACCTTGCTGGCATCTGACCAAAATGACCAATGAGGAGACAAGATACTTTCAAAAGCTGGGAGGAGGGAGAGAAACAAAGGGTCTGTGTCTGTCTGTATGCTGCTCTTGCCAGGGACAGAACAGGAATGGAGTCTTAGAACTTTTAGTAAGTAATCTAGCTAGGTATGTGTTAGATTATGATTTCTTTAAATGGCTGAGAAAAGAATTGTGCTGAATAGAATAACTATTTCTGTCTGTGTATCTGTTTTGTAACTTAAGGTTTTGCCTAGAAGGGTTCTCTATGTTTTTGAATCTAATTACCCTGTAAGATATCTACCATCCTGATTTTACAGGGGGGATTTCTTTATTTCTATTTACTTCTATTTTTTATTAAAAGTCTTCTTGTAAAAAACTGAATGCTTGTTCATTGTTCTCGGATCCAAGGGTTTGGGTCTGTGGTCACCTATGCAAGTTGGTGAGGCTTTTTATCCAACATTTCCCAGGAAAGGGGGGGTGCAAGTGTTGGGAGGATTGTTCATTGTTCTTAAGATCCAAGGGTCTGGGTCTGTAGTCACCTAGGCAAATTGGTGAGGCTTTTTACCAAAGCTTGTCCAGGAAGTGGGGTGCAGGGTTTTGGGAAGTATTTTGGGGGGAAAGACGCGTCCAAACAGCTCTTCCCCAGTAACCAGTATTAGTTTGGTGGTGGTAGCGGCCAGTCCAAGGACAACGGGGGGAATATTTTGTACCTTGGGGAAGTTTTGACCTAAGCTGGTAAAGATAAGCTTAGGAGGTTTTTTCATGCAGGTCCCCACATCTGTACCCTAGAGTTCAGAGTGGGGGAGGAACCTTGACATGGTGGCACAGCGGTGGGATTAACCTGAAACCATTTTGAGATCCAGTTGAGATTTTTTTGAACTAGAAATACAGATTTTAAAAAGAATTTTTTTTTTCCTTTGGAAAGGAAGTCCAGAAAGCAGTTGAAACTGAAAGCAGATTGTTTTTTCTCTGCTTTGTGGCCAAGCAGAGCCAAAAGGGGATTATCTTGTGAATTGCAGGTTTTCTTTGCCTGGAGGCAGGGTACTTAACTCCTGCAGGGAAATTCACAGTCTTCCAACCCAGAGTTTTTTTTTCTTTTCTTCCTAAAAGTAAATAGGGGTGTGTGTGTTCTACCCATTTGCTTTTTCTTTGGGCTGGGTAAGCAGGTTTCCAAGTAGTTGGAGGTTTTTTGCTTTAATTTGGGCCCAGAGCAGAGACAAGGGAATTGTCTTTTTCTGTAGGCTGACAATCACTATCAGAGAATAGGTATTCTATTCCAGCACAGCAAAATTTTACAGCCAAGTTTTGTTTGTTTATTTCTAAACCTCGGGTGTAAAGTTAGTTAAAAACAGAGAGGTTAGAATGACCAAATCCTCTTTCCAGCCTTCGGAGCGCCCTCTGCAGGCTGGTGTCTCACCTGCCACTGGCCCTGTGTCCCTCCCAGACACCAGTGTCCTTTTCCTTGGGGTTCTGCCCCCTGGAAGTGCCCCCACACTCTGGATCTCCCCTCCCAGGGGAACCCCCAACTCTCTAAACCCACCTTGCCTCAATGGCTACTGCCAGTCATCATCTAGCCCCCTCTCACTGGGGCAGACTGCAGTCTGTAATGGCCACTCATCACTGGCAAGGTGTTAGGATCTGCTCCCTTTGCTTATCCTTCAGCTGCCCCTCTGCAGCACCAGTACCTTTTCATAGGCTTTCCTCAAGGCCTGCAGCCTGGGGGTTTACCAGGCTGGAGCTCCCCAGCTCCCTTGCCCTATTCCCCAGCACTGCTCTACTCTAGGCACTGTTGGGGACACTGGGGCATGGCCACTAGGTAACTCAAGGGGATGGAAGACCACGAGTGTCAATGAAGCCCCCTCGCACTAGGCCCAGGTGTCCTTGGCCCCCCTGCCTGGAGGCACTCGCAGCAGCTCTGCGTACTAGGCCCAAGTGTCCCTGGCCCCCCCGCCTCGAGGCACTCGCAGCAGTTATGCTGAGGATCTGCAACAATATGTTGCAGAGTCAGACTGCCTGAAACTAAGCAAGGCCAAACAGGGCAGATATGGAAGAACAATGCTGAATAAAGCAGCTTTATGTATGGTTTAACAAATGATACAGAGAACAAGGGAACTAGCTGGGAACTGGATTGGCTGGCTATATGGATACTTAGGACAGCTTGCTATTGGATAAGTATGCTGGGAAAAAGGATGTATAAAAGCCTGTGTAACTTCCTGTTCTGTGTGCAGGATTTGAGATTTTATTCTCCCTGTACCTTTTTGCAGCTGCAAATAAACTTTTCTGCTTCTCCACCCCGTTGTGATTATTGGGTGGAGCACAACGGGTAGCGAACCAACTCCGGCTGTTGTTTAGCCTCTCGGCACTGGGTGCCGGTAACAGTACCTTGCTCCCAGGCAGCTAGCCCTTCCCACTCTAAGGCTGGAGTGAGACTCCTTCAGCTCCTGGCCCCCAACCCTCTTATCAGGGCCAGCTGGGCCCTAATTAAGCTGCCCACAGCTGTGGTCAGCTACTCCCTCAGCTGCTTTTACTCTTTTCCCCAGCCGCAGCCCTTTCCAGGGCTGCTTTTATCCCCTGTTTTACTGGAGTCGGGCAGGCACCCCACTACAGATGGGACAGCCAGAACTGCAGGCAGTATTCAAGATGTGAGCATACCATGGATTTATATAGTGGCATGATATTATCTATCTCTTTAGTAATGGTTCCTAACATTGTTAGCTTTTTTGACTGCTGCTGCTGCTGCAAGGATGTTTTCAGAGACCTATCCCTGATGACTCTAAAATCTCTTTCTTGAATGGTAACAGGTAATTTAGGCCTCATCATTTTGTATGTGTAGTTGGGACTATAGAATCATAGAACTGGAAGGGACCTTGAGAGGTCATCTAGTCCAGTCCCCTGCACTCATGCAGGACTAATTTATCGAGACCATTCCTGACAGGTGTTTGTCTATCCTGCTCTTAAAAGTCTCCAATGATGAAGATTCCACAACCTCCCTAGGCAATTTATTCCAGTGCTTAACCACCCTGACAGTTAGGAAGTTTTTCCTAATGCCAACCTAAACCTCCCTTGCTGCAATTTAAGCCCATTGCTTCTTGTCCTATCCTCAGAGGTTAAGAAAAACAAATTTTCTTCCTCCTCCTTGTAACAACCTTTTGCATACTTGAAAATTGTGATTGTGTCCCCCTCTCAGTCTTCTCTTTTCCAGACTAAACAAACTCAATTTGTCCAATCTTCCCTCTTAGGTCATGTTTTCTAGACCTTTAATCATTTTTGTTGCTCTTCTCTGGACTCTCTCCAATTTGTCCACATCCTTCCTGAAATGTGGTGCCCAGAACTGGATACAATACTCCAGTTGAGGCCTAATCAGTGTGGAGTAGAGCAGAAAAATTACTTCTCATGTCTTGCTTACAACACTCCTGCTAATACTTCCCAGAATGATGTTTGCTTTTTTTTGCAAAAAGAAAAGGAGTACTTGTGGGACCTTAGAGACTAACCAATTTATTTGAGCATAAGCTTTCGTGAGCTACAGCTCACTTCATCGGATGCATACTGTGGAAAGTGTAGAAGATCTTTTTATACACACAAAGCATGAAAAAATACCTCCCCCCACCCCACTCTCCTGCTAGTAATAGCTTATCTAAAGTGACCACTCTCCTTACAATGTGTATGATAATCAAGGTGGGCCATTTCCAGCACAAATCCAGGGTTTAACAAGAACGTCTGGGGCGGGGGTAGGAAAAGACAAGGGGAAATAGGTTACCTTGCATAATGACTTAGTCACTCCCAGTCTCTATTCAAGCCTAAATTAATTGCATCCAATTTGCAAATGAATTCCAATTCAGCAGTCTCTGGCTGGAGTGTAAGGAGAGTGATCACTTTAGATAAGCTAAAAGGAAAGGAGTACTTGTGGCACCTTAGAGACTAACCAATTTATTTGAGCATAAGCTTTCGTGAGCTACAGCTCACTTCATCGGATGCATACTGTGGAAAGTGTAGAAGATCTTTTTATACACACAAAGCATGAAAAAATACCTCCCCCCACCCAGGAGAGTACAAAATATATAGGAATGATAGAGTAGGTCACACTGGTGGGGAGTGGCTCAGGGAGATTAAAGAAATTACAAAACCAGAAAACCCAATAAATAATGGGGGATTTCAGCTATTCCCTTATTGACTGGGTGCATGTCAGAAGAAATGCAGGGATATTAATGGTGTCTACAAATTTTGACTGCTTCTTGGAGCAGCTAGTTCTGAAACTCACAAGGTGAGAGGCAATCCTTGATTTTAGTCCTAAGTGGAGCACAGGATCTGGTTCAAGAGGTGGATATAGCTGCGCTGCTTGGTAATAGGTTTATTAGCATTAATAATTAGCGACCATAAATAATGTAATTAAATTTAACATAATGGGGGGGAGGAATTCCAAAGAAACCCACCACAGTAGTATTTAACTTCAAAAAGGGGAACTACAAAATAATGAGGAAGCTCGTTAAACAGAAATTAGAAGTAAGAGTCACAAGGATGAAATGTCTGCAAGCTGCTGGAAACTATTTAAAAAACCCACCTTAATAGAGGCTTAGACTTAATGTATACCTCAAATTAAGAAAAACAACAGTAAGAGTACCAAAAAATGCCATCATGGCTAAACATGGCCTAATGGAGGCTGTTAGAGACAAAAAGGCATCTTTTAAAAGTTGGAAGTCCAATCCTACTAAGGAAAATAGAAAGGAGCATAAACTCTGGCAAGCCAAGTGTAAAAGTATTTGAAGAACAACTAGCAAAACTCACAAAAACTAACAGCAATTTAAAGTACATTAGAAGCAGGAAGCCTGCCAACAATCAGTGGGGCCACTGGACAACGGAGCACTCCAGGAAGGTGAGGGCATTATAGAGAAGCTAAATGAATTCTTTGCATTGCTCTTCACTGCAGAGGATGTGAGGGAGATTCCCACACCTGAGCCATTCTCTTGAGGTGACAAATCTGAAGAACTGTCCCAGATTGAGATGTCAGTAGGGAAGGTTTTGGAACAAATTTATAAATTAAACAGTAACAAGTGACCAGGGCCAGATGGGATTCACCCAAGAGTTCTGAAGGAACTCAAATGTGAAATTGCAGAACTACTAACTGCGGTAAGTAACCTAGTGCTTACATCAGCCTCTGTACCAGGTGACTGGAGGATAGCTTATGTGACACCATTTTTTAAAAAAGGCTCCAGAGGCAATCCCCACAGTTACAGGCCAGTAAGCATAAATTCAAGACCAGACAAAATTGGTTGAAACTATAGTAAAGAACAGACTTATCCGACACGTAGATAAACATATGTTGGGGAAGAATCAACACAGCTTTTGTAAAGGGAGCTCATGCCTCATCAATCTATTAGAATTCTTTGAGGGGGGTCAACAAGCATGTGGATAAGGGTGATCCAGCTGATATAGTGTACTTGGATTTTCAGACAGCCTTTGACATGGTCCCTCACCAAAGACTCTTAAGCAAAGTAGGCTGTCATGGGATAAGAGGGAAGGTCCTCTCAAGGATCAGTAACTGGTTAAAAGGTCAAAGAGCAGGAAAAAATGGTCAGTTTTCACAGTGTGACCTACTCTGTCATTCCTATATATTTTGTTAGAGGGTCATAGCAGCTACTAGCAAGTGCTGTAGAGGGCTCAGAAGGATTACTGGGCAGAAGAAGAAAAAAATCATTTCCCGCATGGCACTTCTTATTTTATTTTACTGCAACAGTTCCAATGCAGAGTGCGAAAGGCTTTTTATTGTCATCAGATTTACATGGTAAAATTTAATGTACTGCTTGTCAGCTTTAAATACTGGAAATATCAATAAAATGTCAAATTATACTTGACTTCAAATACAAGCAGTTATAAAAAAGCAATACAAATTTACAATGATTTAGTCTTCTTCCTCCCCCCCCCCAATAAAACTGCATTATATTTTTTATGGTGAAAGCTAAACTTTATTTTTTCCCTCATAGCCCAGATTTATTGGGATTTACATCACGACTAAAATGTGTTTCCCTTACAAATCAATGGCTAAGTACTGGAACCGGTACCAAATTTTTTAATTATGGCTTCAAAGTAATGTAATTGTGGTTTTTAATGGCTCATACATCTGCTTGAAAGATCATCTAAGTTTGTTCAAAGTTTTGAAAGCAATAAAATTAATTTTTTGGACAGTCAGCTACCAAAACGGGATGGCACTGATGTTAATTGGAGTGTATGGCATAATATCTCCTAATGCATTTTGTGATCCATTTTACACATGGAAGATTCTGGCCAAGAAGGCAGTAAGTGCTGCATCAAAGGAGATTTCTACAGAGCCTTCAGTTCAACAGTGCTGCAGTAGTGTTGTTTTTAATTCCCTTTCTTCCCAATATTGAAGATATAAAAGATTCAAAAACGTTTGAACAAGAGCCCTGGTAGCGCAGTAGGGCTAATGCACTAGATTTTTCTCCTCTAGCAATTTGAGCGCCGAGCAGCAGAGGTGTAGGTGGCTGATTGAATTCCAGCTCAGGTCAATAATTTCTCCATCCGATGGCTGTTTAGTGGTGTAAGTAAGTGGGCTAACTCACGGGCTCGCGCACCAAAGAATTCTCCAGACACAGGATTTCAGTTCCTTTCCCTTTAGGGCATCAGCTTTATTTCTTCAAATGCCTCACATTCAATACATCACTCATGTCTGTTCCCTGGCTGTCCTACAGGGGCCTGTGTACTCCCTACAAGATTACGTTACACACACCAACAGCCTGGGAGTCGAGGCAATCCCCTTCACTCCCTTTTCTTTCCTAACTTGCTCTTGCAGGCCATTCATCTGAGTGTGATATACAAACTGGGTTCTCTACCCAGACCCAGGGACATACACCTGCTGTTGTCCCCAGCAACTGAACTATTTGCTGGCTCTTATGAGGACCAGGTGATCTTCAAGCTATCACTTAATCCCTGGCTTCACAACATCAGCTGGGAGGCAGCTGATAAGTCACAGATGGGGCTAGGTCCAACTCCCCTTAAAGAGCCAGCTACTCTCTGACAGATGGTCTATGTGAAATGAGTTGGTGCTTGTTATGTGTGCCCCCCACACCCCTTTATACAACAAACATAATATGAAGGGACCACATAGGCACAGAGGGGTCCAAATAACCAAGTTTAGTGAATATTCATGACATGCAAAGCCTCATTACATAGACATGCTGCTGCTCTGGCTGGCATCTGAAATACAGAACACAGTGCATGCCGCTAAAGGTATAATACCCTAGTCCTATACACTACAGTGTCCACATCCACTTTCTAGTGATAAAGGACTAGTTGTCCAAGCCTTCAATCAATGAACCCATTGAGGAGGTCAGACTAGCTGACAGGAAGTCAGGTTAGGTGAGCCAGTAGTCCCTTCTGGTCTTGAAACCTGTGATCTGTGGGTACATCTACACAACACGGCCAAAAAACAACCATGGCAGCAAGTCTCAGAGCCTGGCTCAATTGACTTGGGTCGAGGGGCTTGCGCTATGCAGCTAAGAATATCAGCATAGACGTTCCACTTTGGCTGGCAACAGGGGAGGGTCTCAGAACCATGGCTCCAGTCCACGTGGGAATGTCTGCACTGTTTTTAGCATGAGCCTCGTGAGTCGGAGTCAGCTGACCCGGGTTCTGAGACTCGCTGCCTCTGGGAAGGGAGGGTTCTTTGCAGAGTAGACATACCCTTCGAAGACCTGACTCCTCTACAGAGTTAGACAGTCATGCCCTTTGACTTTTCACAATCTTAACATAAATGGGAAAATTCCAGAAGGTTCTGCTGAAGCTGCTGTTAAAAGCAGCTGCTCTAATGGCAAGTGCTTATGTTAACCGTGATCATGATTCTGCTAATACGCAAGCCCAGGTAATCAAAGGAACCTAGGTGCCTAACCCACATTGATTTCAGTGGGAGTTGGGTGCCGAAATACCTTGGAGGATCTGGGCCTCCATGACAACACCTAAACTAATTCCATTTGCCCTGGCTATTTTGTAGTCCTGCAAAGGTGTGTCTATGTAAAATAACGCTCTCTTAATGTTACTTGTAAAGTTCATGTGGAACACAGTATGATAGGAAGTAATGTGGCTAGGGAGGCTGTGGATTTGCCTCATGCTCAGAAATACTGCTGCTCTGCATTGCATCTCGGATCTGTCTCCAGGAGTGTATTTCCAGGGTTGCAGCATTCAACTAGGCATTTAAGAGACAGCACCTGGTTTTGATCTCATGCACCGGCACAGATCAGGAGCAATTCCAGTGAAGTGAATGTGGTTGACCCTGGTGAGCGAGGGAAGAGTCAGGCAAGCCAAAATATAAGAAGGGAAATTGCCATCCTCTTGCTACCTGATTATTGTCTGTAACTAGCATTCACTAGGAGTGCATGGATTTACTGCTACTGGCCTGGCCTGGGGAACAATAGTCATTACTAGAAATATTTAGTGACGCTCTTTCTTAAAAAGGCTCCTGGAAAATGTCCCAAGGTCTCTGTCCCTTTGCACAGAATGTAGAATGGCAGGCAGCAATGAGCCGTCACAACAGAGCCAATCTCAAACTGGATGCTGGTATTCTACACATTGGGCACCTGTTATAATGTCTATAAAAATCCAGTCACTAGGGTGAGAAGACAGTTAGTTAAACCAGGATGTGTGGCTGTTCCAGGTTTTGGTATAGAGCGTTGTTGGGAAGTGTGGGTCTGTGGAGCACTGCAAAGTTATACGTTGTTGCTTGAACTCTGTTAATATGCAAAGAAGATGGAGTATGTATTGACCACCTGACACCAAAGCAACCAGTGGGGACAGTGGAGTGGCTTATTGTGAATGGAGCAATTCACACAGAAAGGGAAAAGCCAGCTAGACAAATTTTGTCAGCGTAGCATCTAAAGAACTAAGGAGTGTTTAGCCTGCCCAAAGCACTTGAATGCCTGAGCATTCCAAGTCTTCTGAATGTTCACCATAGTGGAGCTCTGGTTTGGCGCCAATTTTACCAACCCAAAGTGAATAAGAAAAGGAGAAAGAGAACTATTGCAGCTAGATAATCCCTCATCTCAGTTCAAACATCAGGATAAAACAAGAGGTGGGTGAACCGGTTCTAACAAAAGAAGAACTGTCCTGAACCTTCATCCAAATCGCCAACCAAAAACTTTCTTGGAGGTTGAAAATCTGACCTCCCAGTGACATATACTAGCCAGTCAGCTGACTGATTAACCAATCACTCAGTTAAGTCACAAGTGCATAGATTTAAAGAAAACCCTGTTACAAGAAAATACAAAACTGAGAATAGCAAAATAGAAATGACTTTTCCCCCACTGCTACATTGAAAGAAAAGTTGGTGAACCGCAGCAGTTGAGACAATTTAACTAGAACAGTTTGGCTAAAATCAAAACAACATTCAACGCATACAATTAAAATAGAAGTTATTTTTCCCTCCCAATTTCCCCTGGCTATAATTAGCATTGCCTAGGCTTCCCTGTCAGAGGGTTAACAATATCATAACCTGCTGCAAAATGCTTCAGAGTCTGGGACAACAACCTGCTTTCTGCTCCTGGGCTCAGCTTCTCCCAACTCACACAGGGCACATGACCTTCTGCAAAGCAGCTGCCGTGACTGCTCGCCCTCATGGAGTCTGACTCTAACAAGAGGGAACCTCTTGGAGCAGACCCAAAACTATCACACCCAATCCCAGAAGCTTTTGGATGTGGAGTGCTAAATCCGCCTAGCAACAATGACCCAGATACAACACACTCCTATCTCCCGCCAATGGGTGTCTTAAAGAGATATCTCCCTATTAGGCACATGGGTTACAGAAACATTTTGGTCGACCCAAAACAAGCAAACAAAAAATTGTGGGGGTTTCGGGCCTCGAATATTTCAATATTTTGACATTTCATCCCAATTCAATACGGGGAAAAATACTGGTGGGATGGGAAACCCATTTCCCTTCCAGCTCTATTCAGGACCCCTGGGTTCCTATCTATGCTCTACCACTGACCTGCTGGGTGTTCTTGGGTAAGTCACTTCACCTTTCTATGCCTTTATTTCCCCTCCCATCATTTATTTGTCTTGTTTATATAGACCGTGAACTTTCAGGGGCAGGGATTGTTTCTCACTCTATGACTGTACAGTACCTGTCCCAGTGTGTGCCTGATTTGGTTTGGGCTTGTAGACATGTAACAACAATGGGACAAGTATTTACAATGAAACTGAAAAATTGATCATTTCCACATTTCATTGCAAATTTGAAATCGTCTCCACCTTTCACCCACTTTTCCTGAAATCGGAATGAAATCAGCCTATTTCTCAGCAATGTCGGTTTTCTCAAAGAAAACGTGTCATTCTGCCGTGCCTTGCCCAATGATTTTGTTCAAATGATTTTGTCAAAGTTCAAGGGCTGCCAAACCAGGTGGAATGAAATTGTGGAAAATGCTGTGAAACATTTTAGGGGGAAGAAATGGAAGAAAAAAATCTGCAGTTTGGCTCCTCCCCAATAGAAGCATCGCGAAAAAGTCAACAGCTGGTATTTCCAGTTCCAAAAAGCTTTGCAAGACGTCTGGGCTCTCAGTTGTCCTGCACCTACTGGTTCACCTATCACTGAATAAAGCTGCCTATTATTTTATTTATACCACAGTAGCACCCAATGGCTCCTAGATCATGGACCAGTTGTATTAACTATAATGCACAAGGAAGAGCTTACATTCTAGAACAGAAGTACCTCAGGTCACATAGCAGATGACCTGACAATAGAAACCAAGTCTTTTGAGAGCTAAGCTAAGAGCTGGCCCCTCATCCATATTGCCTTGCCACCATACCCTCTTGTGGACTTCCTGTTTCCCTTGGACATCAGAATTCCTGACAACTGAGCCCCTCATACCAATGCCAACAATCCGAGTAATCCAGAACACATTTTAGATCTAACAGTCTATCTGATCGCGGTGTTAGTCAGACTCCTCTGGCGTCGGATTATCAGCATTAGTAGATTTCTGACATCAGATCAATGGCATGACAATAATTCTGAGGGGCATCTTAAGAGAGGAGAAACTCCAGCATCCTTATTTCAGAAGCAGAGAGAACACTTGCTGTAGAAATCCAAATTCACAGCCCTTAAAAGGGCTAAATAACATTTGTCACAGGAGGGTCAGAGCTTTTGGAGCACTAACTGCTATGTAAATGCCTTTTCAAGGATGCCAGAAAAGTATGAAACCCAAAAAATATTCTTGCCCCTCTACTTCTCAGCTTTTGGAATTAGCCGTGTCCTGGCCAGATCCCAATCAGATAACCGGATTTTGTTTGATCAACAATAAAGTCCCCTTGTAGTTTTAGCTGGGTAAGAATCTTGACTTTCTGTCTCATGCTCTTAACTGTGCACTGTTTAAAAGATGATTTCAGAAGCTATGTTTTTGGGGTGCAGGTAGGGATGTGTGCATAGATGTATTCAGTGTTGCTAGCTGGAAGAAATCCTTGTATTACCCACATTAGGGAAGTCTTTGTCTCCTCTCGTGGTTGATCCACATAAGAGGTTTATAAGGCTGTTTCTGGTTTCAGTCCTTTGGCTCCAGCAGAGTTTCATGCTTTTAGTGTTGAAGGTTCCAAGTTCAAACCCTGTTGCTGACTCAAGTGGGTCAGCTATAGTTGCACTCAGAGAGGGCAAAGACCGCAACTGTGGCCAGTCCCCATTGCTCTCCAATTGCCATGTGCATCCGCTCCCCAAATGTGTCTTTTTATGTACAGTACATATCATGACGAGGGTGATTAGATGCTGGCAGCTCATACAGTAACTCCTTGCTTATTGTTGTAGTTATGTTCCTGAAAAATGCTACTTTAAGTGAAACTATGTTAAGCAAATCCAATTTCCCCATAAGAATTCATGTAAATGGGGGGGGTTAGGTTCGAGGGAAATTTTTTTCACCAGACAAAAGACTATATTTGATAGATAGATAGATTAGATACACACACATACACAGTATAAGTTTTAAACAAACAATTTAATACTGTACACAGCGATGGTGATTGTGAAGCTTGGTTGAGGTGGAGTCAGAGGGTGGGATATTTCCCAGGGAATGCCGTGCTGCTAAATGATGAACTAGCACTTGGCCGAGACCTTAAGGATTAACACATTGTTGTTAATGTAGCCTCACACTCTACAAGGCAGCACAAATGGAGGGAGGAGACACAGCATGGCAGAGAGAGAAAAAGACACACACCGTGTGTGTGTGTGTGTGAGAGAGAGACAGACACACACCGTGTGTGTGTGTGTGAGAGAGAGAGAAACACACACACCGTGTGTGTGTGTGTGAGAGAGAGAGAAAAAGACACACACCGTGTGTGTGTGTGTGAGAGAGAGAGACACACACCGTGTGTGTGAGAGAGAGATGCACATTGCCCCTTTAAGTACGCTGCCCCACTCTAAGTACACTGCCTTTTAAAGTAGATCAGCAAGTTGAGACAGCAGCTGCTGCTAGCAAACTCCCTCCATCCTGAGCCATGTCCTGTCTCCCCCTGCTCTGTGGAGAAGGGGTACAGGAACGGGGGGCAGGAGCAGGGGGAGGGGGACACCCTGACATTAGCACTCCTCTTCCCTCTCCCTGTGCACAGGAAGCAGGAGGCTCCCGGGAGCAGCTCCGAGGCAGAGGGCAGGAGCAGAACATGGCAGTGGGGGAGGGACAGCTCAACTGCCGGGTAATTGGTAGCCTGCTGGGCCGCTGCTGCACAGGGAACTTAGAGGAGCTGATAAGGGGGGCTGCCGGCCCACCCTGGTTCCAAGCCCCCACCAGCCAGCTCCAACGGGCTGCTCTTCCTGCAAGCAGTGGACAAAGCAGGCGGCTGCCAAACAACGTTGTAAGGGAGCATTGCGCAACTTTCAACGAGCATGTTCCCTAATTGATCAACAAGGAAACAACGTTAACCAGATGATGTTAAGTGAGGAATTACAGTATCTGCTTCCGGGGAGGAGATATAAACTCACAGGGAAGGCAGTGCAAAAACGAAGGCTCTTTTGTTCTGGAAGGTGGCTTTGGGTGTCATAGTTAAACCTTTTTTACTGAGCGCATGGAAGCTCTGTTGTATTTACATTTGGGTCTTAAAGGGGCAGGATACCTGGGACACTTTTATTTATAAACTAAAGCACAGGTGTTATAATTTCACTCCTGCCTGCAGAATAGTTTCCTCTGATCAACCACTGCTCTCAGCAACCTGTCACACCAGTGTGTAAAGTGCAATGCGGAGAAAACAGAGCAAGATGACAGAAGCACAGTGGCTTAGGAGCTCAGACACTGAGGATGTCTACACAGCAATCCCAGGTGTGATTGCAGCATATGTACATGTACGTGAGCTAGCTTTAATCTGACTAGCATGAGTACAGACAGCAGGGAAGCCACAGAAGTGTGGGCTGTGCAGGCCTGCACAGGAGGCTGGGTAACTATTCAGGAGCCCATGCTGAAATCCCAGCAGCTGCAGCTTCACTACTCTCTACACCCTGTAGCTTGAGTCATAGAGTCCAAGGCCAGAAGGGACCACTGTGGTCATCTGACCACTTGTATATAGATATAGAACTGTCCCCGAATAATTCCGAGAGCAGATCTTTTAGAAAAACATTTTTCAATGGTCAGTGTTGGAGAATCCACCAAGACCCTGGGTAAATTGTTCCAGTGTTTATTTACTCTCACTGTTAAAAATTTATGCTCGCTCAGGTATGTCTACATGTGCTGGAATCACATCTCCAATTGAAGTGTAGACATAACCAGAGACTGGGAGGGGGGCGGTTTCTATCCGTGCCATCTTTCCTCTCAAAGAGTAGCAGTCTCTTTTCCCTGTGATAATCCAATGAAAAAAACCTGGAAACTCAGGGATGAAGGGCAGATCCTCAGCTGGTATAAATTGATATGGCGGCACTGACATGAATGGAACAATATTGGCTTGCACCAGCTGGGGAACTGGCCCGAAGTCCTGATTATTTTGGGCATAGAACTGTGTGAATCTTCATATGGATGCTGCACCTTCTGCTTCCTCTAGCTTGCATCTCCAGAGAAGCCTCCCCAGAGTGATATCTAGCATTACCAAATGAGGGTCCTAACCTGACAACCCCGTGAAAGCTTCTGCTGAGAGTAAACATTGCAGACAGCCACTAGGGAATCCCTTATGTCTCTGAAAGCTACTGTCTGGGGAGAGGAGGCTAATGACAAAACAGAAGGTCAGCCCTCATGGATACCAGTATGGTTTGAGAGCCTCAGGAGAATCCATGCTGGACAGGCCTCTAAAGCATATTGAGACAATATAGTGGTTAAAAGAGGTGAGGCAAATCTGCCGGGTTCTGATCCCAGCTCTGCTATGGACTTGCCGTGTGATCTTGGACAAGTCACTCAGGCTAGGATTTTTCAAAAGAGTCCCCTAATTTTTCGTGCCCAATGTGAGATGCCCTGGGCTAAACACCACACAACTCCATTTGAAAGCTAGAGGTGTTCACAGTCCCCCGCACCCAAATGTCTTGCCTCCTGTTGGCTGGGTTGCTTCAGAATGGGAACGTGGCAACAGCTGGAGCCACGGAAGCTACGGTGCCTGGGTGGAAGATGAATGGTCCCAGAATAAAACGGTAGGTGTCTGTATTTGAATTGGGGAAACGTGTCATAGCAACTTTAATGTTTTCTTCCCAGGTGGCCAGATACAGAATGGAGGTCATGGTGTCTATTTTACTAATTCTGAACCTGACTGGACTACAAATGGGAGAGCTCCTTATTCTGGTGTTACATGGGCACAGGCTGAATGTAAGGTGGGCTTGTATTTCTGCAAGGGTAGGGTTACTTTCTTCACAGAAAATCCACTGGACAGCAGATAAAACATGAGGAAAGGACAGGATTTTCTCTCCAGTTCACCCCACATGACATTCTCTGATAGCAGCTGCCTATTCCCTGAAGGTGAGCTGTGACTGTGGTTGCATACTGTAGCACATTACTCCACAAATGAATGGGGATTTATGTGATTACGGGTGCTATTCAATGTGACTTAAGGGTATCAAATTTAATGACCCTCTTTGATAGAATAGGATTTTATGTCCTGTTTTCAGACCAGTTGATGAGCCAGTTGCAAATAGCTTGACTGTGACTGACACATTCCTGCCAATAGAGGGCAGTGGTTATGACAATGACCCATCTGCTATGGAGATATCCTACAAGAAAACTGTATGACAGATAAAGATCAACTGGATGAAAAATACAGGACAGAACATAATTGTAAAGGACCTGCACCCACCTTGGTACAAAATAACACAGACGATCCTGTGTGTAACTACTGCTTGAAAGCACACTACTTTTAATCAGATCAAGTGTTTCCTACAGGCTTCTTGTAGTTCAGAATCACAGGAGATCAGACCCCAAAGAAGCAATATTTCTTAAAAGACGGAATGGGGAGGTGCCAAGCTAACTGTGGTTCCCACATGTAAGCACAGCATCCACTAAAGCCCAAAGTTCCTTGGCTTTGTCTTGTTTTCAGGATTAAGGAAGCCACTCTTATATCATGCAGCAAGCTCATCCTGGCCTCTTGTAAAGAAAAGTATCTGAGTGAGTATGGGAATGAAAGGATGTAACATCATAATGGGAATTGCAAGGGTAATGTCCAGTCAGCCTCTGAAGATGCCCAGTGTAAATGAAATGTTTGCAGAAGCCTGAGCAGACTCAGGCTGAGCTGAATACCTGTGTAATTAATAAATTACTGCACCTTCTTTCCCTAAACACCTGACTTCTGAGTGCTTAGCAGACACTATGCATGTCCCAATCCATCAGAAGAGGATCATCCAGATGACTATTAAGAAGACTTATATCTACCTCTTCTGGCTTGGATGATTAGGGACCTGTACATGATTCAGGGGAGGGTACTGGGGTTGGAATATGGGGAGGAAGAGTAGACTGCAGCTGAGATATAGTGCTGTAAACCAACCAGCTGTCCAACCAGGCATGCAAAGGCTCTGAAATATACTTCCTGATGGTTTAGGAGGTTTTATGTCACAGGGTCTGTCACTATAATGCTGCGGTGAACCATCCTGAAAGGTTTCAAAATCCTACCCAGAGCCTATTAGCCCCAACATCAAAGCAGAAAGGTTCATTTTAGTTCAAAGCTATTGAGCTTGAATGCAATCTCAGTTTAGCAAAAGAGCAACTTTTCAAACAACCAAATAATACAAACAAAAAGAGCGTCAGAAACAAGTCACAATGTGAAGATCAGAAAAGGAGAGAGAACAGTCTCTTACAATTACTTCTTCCAGGGGGTAAAGGATAATTGAAACCAATGAGATTGTATCTAAAAGCTCCTTGCATTGAGAGTTATTTGACAACCAAACAGCAAGGTTTTAAAAGGACTAATTAAGTAGAAATGCTTCTATTTTCTCCAATGCAAACGTTGCCCAGTGCTTCTCATAACAGAGTTGTTTACTAGGTGGAATATATCAAAATGCACCAGACCTGACCCAAGAGCTCCAATCGAATCCTTCTCTGAAAGCACAGCTCAACCCTCCTTAGACTGATGCCAGTGAAGGGTGAAATTGAGCCTTCGAAAGCAGACACTTAATGCTGACATGCTGGGCCAAGTTTTCAAGGGGGCAGAGGTTGGGAAATGAATGGATGCCTCTTGTATTTGCAACAACACTCACCAGGAAAATGGTCCTTTGAACGCAAGGCCCAGGTGGCTGTGCACCCACATGCCTTCTGAATGTGCAAAGGAGCTTGTTTTGTGGGTGGAATTGTTTTCGACTGCAGTGCAATCTAATGGACAGGTCCCTGGACTGAGAGTCAGGAGACTCCGTTTTCTGTTTTTGTCTCTTCCACAAACCAGCTCTGGGACCTTGGGTAACTCATTTCCATTTGTTTTTGCCTCTGTTTCCCCTCCCACTTATTGTCTCTTTTCAACTGTGAGCTTTACAGGGCAGAGTGTGTTTGTACAGTCCCTAGCACAATGGAGCCCTGATTTTGCGTGGGGTCTCTAAAAGTAAATCTATACTGCAATAAAAGATCCATGGCACAGCTATGGCTGGCCTGGGTCAGCTGATTTGGGCTCATGGGTCTCGGGCTTACGGGCTAAATGTAGCAGTGTAGACATTCTGGCTCAGGCTGGAGCCCAGGCTCTGAGACCCCGGGCTCCAGCCCAAATCCCAGAGCATGTCTACACTGTGATTAGATACCTGCAGCTGGCCCATCATAACTGACTTGGGCTTGAGCTAAGGGGCGGTTTAATTGCCGTGTAGACATTTGGGCTTGGGCTGCAGCCTGAGCTTTGGGACTCTCCCCCCCTTGCAGAGACCTAGATCCTGGGCTCCAGCCCCAGCCCAAACATCTACACCACAATTAAACAGTCCCTGATCCCCAGCCCCATAAGCCTGAGTCCGCTGGCATGGGCCAGCTGTGGATTTTAAATTACAGTACAGACCTACCCCAAAATTCTACACTGGTATTTTCAGCGCCACAGCCCAAGCCCTGTGAGAAGGCGTCAATTGACCCAGGCTCTGAGATTCGATGCCGCAGGTTTCTTCTTGCGATGGAGGTGTGCCCTAAGTGTTACCATAACACACGCAGCAACAACACTAATGGAAATGCACGCCTTTGCGTGTGCAAAAACTACGCCATCCTATTGAGATGCTCTTTATTCCCACGCTATTTTATTCTTTCAGCAGCAGACAGAACATATTAGCAATGCATGTCACACATCTCTGTGTCAAGATGTAGTAACAGAAGTGCATTCGGCTGATGTGTTCAACTAACTTTCAAATGGAAAACACTGGGCTGCTTTGTAAAGAAATATCCTCCATCCATCGGGAAAGAAGCAGGTTTCAGTGCATCATCCCAGAGTTACATTTGTTAGGTGACATGAACTTGAGATTATATATTGATTAGCACCTGCTAGGACTATGTTATTGTGGGTGAGGTGAAAAGGGAACCATATGAATAGACCACACAGGAGTTTGGAAAAAACCAGTATATCAGGCTGAGGGAAATATATTAGCTGGAAGAGAGGGAAATGCAGCCTGGAAATGGTCATTTTCGGGGCTATAGCTTCACGGATCTGCCATATTTAAAAGTTGAGCCTCAGAAAGGCATGCTGGGGAAAAAAGAGGGCAACTCTGTCCTGGGAACAGTGTATAGGGAAAAGGAAGTCAGCAAGGAACATGCTTCTTGGAAGAATGATTTGCTTCTGTATTGTGCATGCCATCCACCACTGTGTCAGAGGAAGCCACATGGAAAAGCATGGGTAAGTATGGCAATGTATCCCACACTGATAAACATCTACATGCCCGAGTTGATATTTCTTAGCAAAGTAATACAGCTCTGGTGACAGGTGCTGGACAGACAGCCTAGTGGAATAAATTTCCATACTTAGGAGGGAGGCAGTGTGGCCAAGTGGACAGTAAACCAGCTGCTGGTTTTGGGATAGACACTTTCCCACTAGGAACCAGCAACTCATTCTAAATAAAGCAGATTATTGAAGAGGCATTGGATCATAGGTCCTGATTCAGCAAAGCACTTAAACACGTGATTAAGTGCTTTACTGAAGTAAGAATATAATAATTGTTGGTCAATAACAGCCAGAGAAAAATTTGGATCCACTTCCTCGATGTGAAAGTCTGTGGGTAAAATTCAGTTCTCATGTAATATGAATCCCTTATACCATAGCTGAATTTGTCCCCTGATTTCTATGTTGTTTCTGAGATACAGCTGTTGCTCTTGAACAAATATAGATATAAACAATGAGGTGCATATTGTGCGGGTGAATTATTTGGGAAAGAACACTGATCTTGCCCAACCCAACCATGTTTGAATCTCTCCCAACCAAATCACTGCAAGTCCAGTTCAGCAGATAACTTTAAGATATTTGTGCCCTCCTGATGTGATGGAAACAGTCCCATGTTCTGGATTGGAATTGGTTCTTTTCAGGAATATGGCTGAGATTGCCTCAAAACCCAGCTGGCATGTTCTTACTCTAAAGGTCATCTAAACTCATCATTCAGATCAAATAAAGGTTATCGGTTAAATATATGGGTATAAAAAACGTATTCCTGTTAGGCATCTTTTTTACATCAAAAATATATCTAGAAATCCTTCCAAATCTGCCCTTCAGTATTCTTAGCCATTTGAGTCATCAGTTGAGCACACTGAATGCTTGGTTTTGTTATTCATTGAGAAATGTGAACGCTGTTTTGTTGATGACCACATATTCTCCAAGTAAATTTCAAACGTGCCATCATATCTTTACCTCACCGACATCCATCCAATGTTCTACAACTGTCCAGGGACACAGCTGTTTCTAAGCCGAGGCTGACCTGGGCCCAATGTATTTGTAATGAAGATAGATTGAAAAGGCAGTTTTCTGGATCTCAGTTAGATCAAGGCTGGGGTTCAGTTTTCAGATTCAACCGTGCCTCAACTTTACCAATCGTTTGTGTCAGAAACGGGCCGCAACAGGCATTTTTAAATAGTTCAAGCCTTACAAAATCAGCTGTTCTCATGAGACTTTAGCGATTTTGGGCCTCATGGCAAATCAGATCAAGAAAAAAGTCCCTTTCCAGTTTTGGATTCAACTTGGAAAAAACATAGGAGATGTTTTGGAGCTGGGGACTGAAGTGCAATTATTTGTCCCCCTTCCTTATCCTAACTAACAGTAACAACACTTGCACACACACACAACTCTGAGTTGGTTCCAGCTCTGGCCCACCTTGGCTATCAAGAGTTATCATGCCGTCCACCAGCATAAAAAGCCATTTCTTTTGTCTAAGAATCTTAATTGCAACTCCCCAAATGTTATTATTTCTTCCACTTTCTCAGTCTCCCTCTCGTTTCTGCCCTCAGGGGTACTGCCTTTATGAAAATCCATGATAAAAAGTGGTATTCACTCTGGGGGTTTTATTTTCCTACCAACCATTCTTTGAAACAAAGCCGACTGGGTAACTTTGTATGTGTTTTTTTGGCCATGGGAAAGAGAGAACCTTCAATAGTAATGGTGCCTAGCAAAAAGCTGCAGAGGTCTGTGTTACTGTAATGTATTTATATCCACATCCAGTAGAAAAGAATTCATTAGGAATAACAGTGCAATGAAAAGAGCTACAGATGAATGGTCACTTGGCCTGAGGCATCTGCTGAAGGTATAAAAGCAAAAGGATGCATCACTCAAACTGCACCCCCTATTTATTTGTCAGATGCTATGGAATAAGCCACTCTAACATTATTACCTAAAACAATAGGGAGTTCGCATTCTCATCTAGGCAGGAAGGAGGCATTCGAAGAGTTCAAGCAGCACCTACAGTATGAAGTGCTTCTGGCAAAAAGGCTATTAAGACATGTCAACTTGGACAGTGGTACAGATGGCTGGCGGGCATTGTTGCATAACCAAACTTTAACAGAGCTGCTCACAATGTTAGCTGCATGGTGGTTGGGCGTGTTAGATAGGAATTAAAAACAAGGGAAAAAAGGTTTCTAAAACCCTAAGGTTATACATTAATGATCCTGGGGTTATAATCAGGGAAAAAAGGTGCATACCACTCAGATTAATGACCCTGTCAGTTCAGAAATGTAGCATACGGTAGCTTACATGCACTCTGTGGGCTTTAGAGTAGCAGCCGTGTTAGTCTGTATCCGCAAAAAGAAAAGGAGGACTTGTGGCACCTTAGAGACTAACACATTTATTTGAGCATAAGCTTTCGTGAGCTACAGTTCACTTCATCGGATGCATAGAATGGAACATATAGTAAGAGGAGACGTGCAGAGAATATGAAAAGGTGGAAGTTGCCAGACCAACTCTAAGAAGCTAATTAATTAAGATGAGCTATTATCAGCAGGAGAAAAACACTTTTGTAGTGATAATCAAGATGCAACAGAAAAACATCAGAAACAGACTCCAGTGAGAAACTGCTGAACTTGAATTGATTTGCAAACTAGATCCCATTAACTCAGGCTTGAATAGAGACTGGGATTGGCTGGGTCATTACACAAATTGAATCTATTTCCCCATGTTAAGCATCCTCATGCCTCTTGTCAACTGTCTGAAATGAGCCATCTTGATTACTATATGTTCCATTCTATACATCCGATGAAGTGTGCTGTAGCTCACGGAAGCTTATGCTCAAATAAATTGGTTAGTCTCTAAGGTGCCACAAGTCCTCCTGTTCTTTCTGCGGGCTTTGTAGTGGTAAAGGGATCAAAGAAATCAGAGGTGTTAACTTACACTAAAGTAGATGGCATTTATTTATAGCCCATGTACGTAGGCAGGGGCAGTTCTCTCTTCATCGCCACTGAGTTATGACGGCAATATCACTCAACTGTGAGGATAACACCTCTACACTACTGCCCATCTTTTGACCGACATTTTCAAAAGGCACTGGTGGTGTAAATTGCCTCCATGAGCGAGTCCCAACTTAAGCACCATAAAGAGGTGTTCTTTTCATACATACTTCCCAGTGCACTTAAACTAACCACTGACTAAGACTTTTTTGCTATTGTGATCGCAGTTGTTACAAATATTTATTACCGTGGTCAGAAATTAATTACATTTTTGAAAGTGGTTTGTTGTCTCACATAAGAGCTATGCACTTTTGACTATTTTGCTAGCTTTTTCACTACACTTTCCCATTCCATGCTCCCCTTCACCATCCTCCACATCTGTGCAGCATGATCCGTCAGTATAAACACTACTAGGTGGGCATCTGTGTTTTATTTAAGGCTTTTCAGGTTTTGAATGTGTTAAGAGCACTGAGTATCTGTGCCTGGTGAGATCCAGCCCGCTGATACTTTACTCACCTATCCAAATAGAGCTGGTTCTCTGATGTGTCAATCATTTGAAGAAAAACGGCAATAAGACAGCTGACACTGTATTGCCCCTGTGCAACCTAACCTGGGGATTGTGTGTAAAGGTTCTATTACCTTTGCCTCTGTGGGACCTGAAGGTTGAAATGCATTCACTGTGTCTCTTTAAAACAAATCTTATCTCTTGCTGTCCAACTTCTTGGTGTTTTTAGTTCCATCAGAATGGCCCTTAGTTTTCAAGCTCTTGGCTACATCTCACAATTCTAATTAAATTTGAGGTTCCTCTTGTCGGGAAACTAGCAGAGAATTGTTAAATGACTGTTACATTGTGGCTGATGCAAAACACCTGTATTCATGATGGAACACAATTAAAAATTCAATACATCTTATCTACCCCAGCCAGTGATTCTGTGGGAATAAGTCAATCACTGTTCTTCTGTTTGTCCTTGTAAACGGGTTTTCAGAAAGGTGATTTTCTCCTGTCTTGGTTTCTGCTCCTTTTCTTTTTTTAAAAAAATGGGTCCACGTCCAAAACTTAGAAGCTTAGATCTTCAGCTTGTGAACATCAGCATAGCTTCACTGCAGTCAATGGAGCGAGGCCAATTTATGCCAGCTGACTATCTGGCCCAAAGAATGCTGAAGCAGCAATCAGACCTTTATATCCAAGCCAGACAAAGGCTGTTGAGACATGCTAACCCATATGCAATGGAAGCCAGATTTAGAAGAGACGAATCAATACAAATAAAAAAAAATTACTTTTCAGTACTGTATGATAGCACATTGCCTCCAGCCCCCAAAGGAAGGCAGGTGATTACAGACAGAGACTTCATTATGACTGGAAGTATGTATCTTTTTAACTCTATAGCACCTGAAAATGGTTAAATTGATTTCTAAGCCTTTACCAACAGGGCTCTGAGTTACTACAGAGATTTTTTCCCAGGCATCCGGCTGGTATGTCTTTACCAGATGCCCAGGGTCTAAGTGATTGCCATATTTGGGGTCGGGAAGGAATCACCCCTCCCACTCGGGTTAGATTGGCAGATTTTTGCCTTCCTCTGCAGGGTGGGGCATGGGTCACTTGCTGGTTTAAACCAGTGTAAATAGAGGATTTTCTTTAATTTGAAGTCTTTAAATCATGATTTGAGGATGTCAGTAACTCAGCCAGAGGTTGGGGTCTATTACAGGGGTGGCTGGGTGGGTGAGGGTCTGTGGCCTGCAATGTGCAAGATGTCAGATTAGATCAGCGGTCTCAAACTCAATTGACCTTATGGCCAGTGCCAGTCCTCAAACCCTGCCAGTGGGCCAATAACATCACTGAAGTTGGTGTTCAGAAAAGAAAATGTTCACATCGCATTTTTTATTTTGAATTTCTTAGAAATAATAAAACTGTCACACAACTTTAGAAAATTCTTCACCGGCCAGAGAGTTTTGAGTTTTTGCCAGGCACCTGGCAACGCTTCAGTTCTGTCGGTTTGTTGATGTTTGGCCTCAGTGACTGAGCGGTTGAAACCTTCAGGATTGCAGCGAGGTGGGCGTCAGAGAGTTGGTATTTTGACTTGTTTATATTCATTGTGGGAAAAAGTGACTCTGTCTCCATGGCTGACTCTGCCCGGTGACTAGTGATGGTATCTCTGTCCCTCTCCCGCAGCCAATGGGCGCTGCGGGGGCCGGTGCCTGCAGCAGACAGAGCCAGCAGCATGTCTGCATGCGTCTCTCCTCCGCGGGCCGCAGTGGGGAGGTTCTTGGGTTGCAGCTGGCCCGCGGGCCGGGACTTTGAGACCGCTGGACTAGATGATCATGATGGTCCCAGAGGTGAAAGTAATTTAACAGACTTACTGGTATGCAGGGCAGTCGGGGTCCTGGGTCAGGTATGGGGGTGGCTCTGGGTCCCTGGAAAACGTAGGGCCATGGGCGGAAGGGGAGAGCTGGGGCCGGACTCCCCCAGCCAGCCCTTCAGCACTGCCCGTCCCACGCTGCCTGGGGCTCCGGCAGCAATTTAAAGGGCATGGGGCTCTGGCCGCTACCAGGACGTGGTAGCAGCAGCGGCCACCGGGAGCCCCGGGCCCTTTAAATTGCTGCAGTGGCCAGAGCCCCAGGCCCTTTTAAATTTCCGATCCCGGGGAAGCTGCCCCTTTTGCCCCCCCACATCAGCCGCCCTGCCGGTACAGCTGGCTGTGTCCTGGCAGCCACTTTCTTACTGGTACGCCATACCAGACCGGACCGGCTTACTTTCACCTCTGGATGGCCCCTTCTGACCTTAAAGTCTATAAGTCTTTTAATTGAAGTGTTGATGGAAGATGATCAAGAGGTAGAGCCACTTGGGTTGTTTTTTTTTTTTAAAGGCAATTGAGCATATTGGGTCTAATGGAGGGGAAAAAAACCACAAAGCACATAAAGTCTAGCAGGCAAACATTCCCTTTATAATGCCTATGATCCAGAGTTCCTAAATCCTTGATACTGCAGTCTCTTGACTGCCCATCACAGGTAAGAAGTTGAGAAACTCTGAGTGCAACTTTAGGGACTGGTTTCAAGCCACTTACTCACTTTGGGTAACAATTATTCCTCTCAACTTTTCAATGGAAAATTGGGCTTTTTGACAAAATTAAAAATTGCTTGGAAAATTGCCACCAAAATATTTGCTTCTTCACTGGAAACCCCAAACCTGAACATTATGGGTTTTTTTTTTTTCAGCTGATTTTTTTTCTTCAGTTTCTGGCTGTTTGATCCAAAGTCAACATTTGTTATGGGAGAAAACAAAACAAAACAACCCTCCAAAAATGTTTTCCAACCAATGCTATTGGGGAGTACATAGGAATACGAGGAGTCCAAATGAAATCGACGGGGCTACTCTTTGGTGTAACAACTCACCAATGTGAGCAGTGGTTTCAGGAGGTGATCCATAGTAAGCACAGGTGTCTCAGTATTTGTGATAGAATCGGAAAATTCCCAGCATTCATAGGGTGCTTATCCTTGTACTTGCCCT
This sequence comes from Lepidochelys kempii, assembly GCF_965140285.1. Classification (NCBI taxonomy): domain Eukaryota; kingdom Metazoa; phylum Chordata; order Testudines; family Cheloniidae; genus Lepidochelys; species Lepidochelys kempii. Next base: position 118,912,909 of record NC_136386.1, on the reverse strand, counting down.
CCATGGATCTCAGAAAGCTTTACAAACACTAAGCAGACATTCTGATCCCCATTTTACAGATGATTAAGAGATTACGTCACTTGCCCAAGGTTCCAGAACTGATCAGGAGTAGAACTTAGGTTTCACTGCTCAGTCAAGCACCACAGCTTCCCAATGGTCTGAAGGTTTCAGAGAAGTTTTTGGTGGGTTGGTATCCACAAATGGCTCTATATTATTGACAGGCCATGAAGACAGAACTATCCTCTCCTCTAAAAAGGGAGTGAGAATGGGGCCCCCTTTATTAAGTGATGACCTTTCGGTATAGAAAGATTCTGCTAAGTGAGGGGATGGTGTTTCGGAGTTCCCTAGGACTCTGAGAATTTGGTAGGTCAGATTCTTCCCTCAGACGGAGGCAGTTTCAAAGCAAAATGTGCCCATGCATGTGAAGATCCCCTCCCCTGCACCTTTCACTCCAGTAAAGGTAATGGGTATTCATGTTGGGCCTCTTCAAACTCATTTAAGCAGTACAATATGAAGGATATTCCCTGCCATTTCCTGATTGGCTGGAGGACCTGAGGCAAAGCCCTTGACCCAGTCAGCAATTAATTGCCTTTCTTGCTATTATACATCATGACAATAAAGAAAAAATAATTAAGTAACTAACTTTTTATAAGGGAAAGGCCACACCATAGAGTTTTGGGGTGTTGGGACCAGGGGTTTTGGTTCCACCCACTCTTAAAATGAGCCTGAGATATTTAATCTGGATTAGGATGGGAAGTATGGGGGTGTTCAGATGTTGGGGTTTGATTCTTATCCAGCTCAATCTTATTTTATTTGCTGGAGAGTTGCGGGCTAAACGGTGTACTCCTGTCCAGGAATAGAGATTCCTTTTGCAGACTTTCCCTAGTAAGCCCATGTGGGTACATTAACCAATATTGTAAAGCAGGACTTCATTCAATGTTTCATTAGGTTCATAATGATGTCCTTAATAACTAGAATGTTTATACATTCCCATAAATATTTCCTAGAGTGATCTGAGTGGGAAATGAAGGAGAAGTTAGAAAAAATGAATGCAAAAGAACATGATGTGTGTCAACAAGTAGGGATGACAGTACTTTTGAGTTCCCCTAAAGGTCTGTTGTGGATCACTGATATAACCCCTCATCTCCCGCTGTCGTACTTCTGCAGCAAAATTACAGTCAGTGTACATTTCCATTAACATTCTGCCTAGAGTGAAATCAAAGATGTGCTGTGTGGCTATTTCTGGTTGCTGTTAAATCTCTTTCCTTTAAATATGAATAACTCCAACCACTGAAAAATTTATTAGTGGCTCTGTCTGGAGCTGGCAACACCCTCTCTGTTCTTTGTTTCTATCACTAAGTTCCTTCAACTATTTATATCTGAGCCATAACATTCGTTCCATACTTACCTTTGTTATAGTAGATCTCAGGCAAAGAGCACATGGCTTTAGAGATTTTCCTTGACTCATAGAGAAGTACAAAATCCAAACAGAATACATAACTGTGATTTTTTTCCACTGAAACCCTTTATGAGACAGACAGACAGACAGGCATCCTCCTCCTTCATCTTATTTTAAGTCCATTCACTGCAAGAATTACATCAGACATGAATTTGGCCTATTGATTTTTAATGGTTCTTTGCTGTTCTGAGTGAATTTGCCATTTACTATGACTACAACACATTTTTAAAAAAAAAGTTCTTCCTTTACCCAGAAAATGTTAGAGTGTTTTCACGACTTTAATGCTGTTGGAGTGTTGTCTTGATGTACAGAAATGATGCTGAAAGGCTCTTCTCATATTACCATCCAGTCATAAATGTGAGCCCTACATTGGAGAGACAGTCTCTGGCAGTGAAAAGGTGTTTTGGTCTATATTGCTGACTTTTAACAGGTCGAATAAAGTGTCTAAGGTTTGCCTGGGAGCAAAAGTCCCATGATGCTTTGCAGGTAAGCTAACTTTAAAGAGTGGAATTTTACTGAAAGCTGTAACCTTTGGTTCCTGTACTCGCTCCAAAATTGGAGCAAAACGCATGTAAGCAGAGACAGGGTGGGCTCCACCCTGACATCTGGTGGTGAGGTGTGGCAAGTTGTGGAAAAGAACTTCAGGGGCTGATCTCATTTGCATAGGCACACCCACCCTGCCTAGAATGAGGCCATAACTGCCCAAATCGTCACTTTGGCTGCTGTGGGATCCCCAGTGTCTCTGTTATTGGGGCGGGAAGAATAAATTGTTAGTACCCTGATTATGGGAACTGTGCTTGGAACTGTACTTGGCCTTTTTGTTATGATGGAGGACTCACCATCAACTGAGTAGCACTCACTAGGCAAGGGACATGGGTTCCAAAACTCTGTGAATTGAGAGAGACTTGAGACAGGTATTAGTGCCTGGTGGTGTAGGCCCCTTTTGTGAGGGCCTGAAGCACCAATTGCACCTCTGTCTCTCTCCACTGTGGAATGTCAGAGCTAATTTTGGGTCTATTAAGAGTTTTGTTACAGGTATTGTGCTGAATTCACTTCAGCCTTATAGTGCACCAGCACTAAGGCTCCCACTACTATGAGCTGAAATCACTGAGAGCTGAAATCACTGAGCACTGTGTCAAGTAGGGGGGAGCCGGAAGTTCTAGTGTGCAGTGGAGCCGGTCGTGAGACAGCAGTGTGTTCGTGAGACGGCGAGCTGAGCGGAGCCGGTCGTGAGACAGCAGTGTGTTCGTGAGACGGCGAGCTGAGCGGAGCCGGTCGTGAGACAGCGGTGTGTTCGTGAGACGGCGAGCTGAGCGGAGCCGGTCGTGAGACAGCGGTGTGTTCGTGAGACGGCGAGCTGAGCGGAGCCGGTCGTGAGACAGCGGTGTGTTCGTGAGACGGCGAGCTGAGCGGAGCCGGTCGTGAGACGGTGAGCTGTGCAGAGCGGAGCCGGTCGTGGTGGAGCGGAGCAGAGCCCTGTGGGGCAGTCAGCTTCAGGACACGTAAGGTGCCCCTTACCTCTTTCCCCCACACCCAGGCACATTTTAGCCAGATTGGGGAGTAACACTCTGCAGGTGAACTTTTGAACTCCGGGGCTGGACTTTTTTTTGGACTTTGGGCGATTAGTGGATTGCTGGACTCAAGAGACGTTTGGGTTCTGGGACTCAAGAGCCTGAGGGAAAGGATGTGGCCCAAATTTTCTGGGGTGGGTCAGTGTTCATGGTTTGGTTAATGAACACTAGTTGTGGTGTTTCCCCAATTTAATGCTGATGTTGTTTGCCTCATGTTATTAAAGATTCTCTACTACACCAAGACTCTGTGCTTGCGAGAGGGGAAGTATTGCCTCCTTGAGGCGCCCAGGGGGTGTGTAAGATTTTCCCAGGTCACTGGGTGGGGGCTCGAGCCAGTTTTGCATTTGCTTTAATGAGAGGGAACCCCTGTGTATTGAACCCGGCCCTTGCTGCTATCAACTTGGCCTGGCAGAAGGGTTACATTTGTGGGGGCTCGTCCGGGATCGAGACTGGGTCAGTACCCCTCGCAAGCACATCTTAGGTGAGTCATTAAATTGGGAGAACCCAGAATCTGGTTGTTGTTGTTTTGATCTGTTATATTTGGGAAAGAAATTACAGTTTGTATAATGGCCCTACATTTGCTAGAGGATTGGTGCAAGGGGATGAATATTAACCCTAGGAACTGTGTCCTGGTGACCGGGGTGCCGGAGGCATTCGATGAAGGCTCAATAGAGCCTACCTTAAGGGCATCCACTGAGTACCTGAGTAAGTGTAAAATGCGTGGGCGCATATTTGTGAGGGAGGATGGAGATTTTGCTGTACTGTGTGAGCTGCCGTCGGCTGTGGACCCTCTACAGGTTCCAGGCACGATAGCAGTGGAAGATGGTGAGTGGAAGGTAATAACTACTGGGAGCCAGCCCTCACCGGCTCCTGCATCTGAAGTGGAGTTTTTAAAGAAAATGTCAGCCTTTTTGGGGAGAGAGGGGAAGACCTTGGCTGATATGCCGGGTCTGTTGGGCCTTGACCCAGGAGTCCCAACCCGGGAGGCTGCTCCATCACCTGATGAGTGGGTGAAGGCTTTGGGGCAAGCATTAGAGAAGGTCGTGCCACCCCACCCTGAGTCAAGCCCCTATCGTAAACTGAGGCTGTTTTCTGGGGGTCCCACCCCAATACCCGGGGAGGAAGCATTTGAACCCTGGCTGGAACACACCACTGAAATGCTGCAGGAGTGGGCAGTACCTGATGCTGAAAAGAGAAGGCGACTAGTAGAGTGCCTCAGGGGGCCAGCCCTAGATGTGATTCGCACCCTGAAGCTCAGTAACCCTGGGGTCAAGGTAAAGGACTGCCTAGAGGCCCTTGATCATGCCTTCGGGAGAACCGAGGGCTCAGAGGATGTTTATTGCAAGTTCCTCAATGCCAGGCAACAAAAGGGAGAGAAAGTTTCTGCCTACATACAGAGGTTGGAGAAATTATTACAGAGAGCCATCATGAGGGGAGCAGTAGCGGTTGAGCAAATGGACCGGACTAGATTGGCTCAGATTGTGAGGGGAATTCAATATCAGAATCCAATCCTTCTCCACCTTCGATTAAGGGAGCGCCAAGACAATCCACCGGGTTACTCTCGACTGATAAAAGAGGTCCGAGAGGAGGAAGAGAGGCAGGCAGCTGGTGAGGTTTGGGAGGTTCAGCCACCCCAGGCAACTGCCACAACATCCATACGAGCGCCCAAGGCGCTGATGGTGAATCCTCAAGAGGAACTTACCCAACGAGTGCAGGTCCTGACACAGAAAGTGGCTGAACTAGAGAATACCATCGATTCAGCAAAGACTTCAGCGTACAAGGAACCCCCTGTTACCACGGTCCAGAAGACTACATTTAGAACCTCTGCCCCACCCCGGCAACACGGGAAAGGGCAATCCTTCTTCTGCTACCGGTGTGGCCAGGATGGGCACATTGCTGCCAGGTGTCAGAATGCAGAGAATCCCCCGCTAGTATACCAAAAGCTGAGGACCACCTGGGGAAAGTCGGGAAACGGCCCCAGGGCCTGGGAAGGGAGCCGCCTAGGCCTGCAGGGTTTGGAGGCTCCCCTGCGAAGAACCATGCCACCCGAATCCCACCAGGATTGATAGGACCTCGAGCTGAGGTCACTGTAAAGGTTGAAGGGACAGAATGTAGAGCAGTGCTTGACACGGGATCCCAAGTGACTATCATATTCCAGTCTTTCTACCAGCAGATGCTTATGCATCTGCCTATACAGCCCTTGACAGGGCTTGGCCTGTGTGGTCTCAGCATGGATGAATACCCGTATCAGGGGTATGTCATTGTACACCTGGAATTCCCAGAAGAGATCGCTGGGGTAAGACAGGAGGTGGACACTGCAGCTTTAATATGCCCTGACCCTAAAGGTGTCTCTGATGTGTCCGTGCTGATAGGGACCAACTCCAGCCTCTTTAAGGTACTTGCAGATTACTGCAGACAGCGAGCAGGGGACCAATACCTGAATACCTTGGTGATACACACACATTGTGCTGCAGCCTACAGAAAAATTGAGGACGCAAAAAGAGTGATGCCTGATTTGCCGGTGGGAGCACTGAGGTACGCAGGCCCGGTCCCCTTAGTGGTGTCTGCAATGACAGAAAAGGAGGTGATTGTCATGAGTACCTGCCTGAAAGGCAATAAGAGAACATTAGCAGTGGTGGAGCAGCCAACTGAGGGAGGGCTCCCTGAAGGAGTGCTGGTTCTTAGTGGAGTCATAACCCTACCTGCTGAAGCCCAGGAAGAGGTGACTATACTGATTGCTAATGGGACAAGTCGTGATATTTTTGTGAGGCGAGGACAAAAGATAGCAGACCTCTTTGAACCCGAGTCAATTGTAACCCCCCAGTGTGAAACGCAAGTTCCGACGATAGACCCAGCAAAGTTTGACTTTGGAGATTCACCAGTGTCCGAGGAGTGGAAAGATCGCCTGAGGAAGAAACTTTGTGAAAGATCCAAGGTGTTCTCACTGCATGAGTGGGATGTGGGATGTGCAAAAGGAGTAGAACACAATATCAGACTACATGACTCTCGACCTTTTAGGGAGAGATCTAGGAAGATTGCTCTCTCTGAGATGGAAGATGTGCGACATCATCTTCAGGAGCTGGCTGCGAATGGCATCATTACAGAGTCCCGCAGCCCATACGCCTCGCCCATTGTGGTAGTCCGTAAAAAGAATGGGAAAATCCGGATGTGTATTGACTACCGCACCCTAAACAGCCGTACTGTGGTCGACCAGTACACTATGCCTCGAGTGCAAGATGCCTTAGACTGTCTGCTGGGAAGCCAGTGGTTCTCTGTGTTGGATCTTCGAAGTGGGTACTACCAGATCCCTCTGGGAGAAGAAGATAAGGAGAAGACTGCCTTCATCTGCCCATTAGGGTTTTATCAGTTCGAACGCATGCCCCAAGGGATTTCTGGAGCACCTGCCACCTTTCAACGTCTCATGGAGAGAGTTGTGGGAGACATGAATTTACTGCAAGTGTTAGTTTATTTGGATGACCTGATTGTGTTTGGAAGAACCTTAGAGGAGCATGAAGAAAGACTTCTTAAAGTGCTTGATAGGTTGGAGGATTATGGTCTGAAGCTTTCAATTGACAAATGCCAGTTCTGCAGAACCTCAGTGAAGTATGTGGGTCACATCGTATCCCAAGAGGGTGTGAGTACTGATCCTGATAAAATAGAAGCACTCACTACATGGCCACGTCCAAGTAACTATAGAGAACTCAAGACCTTTCTTGGATTTAGTGGCTACTACCGCAGGTTTGTGAAAAACTATGCTACGATTGTAAAGCCTCTGAATGATCTTACCAGGGGACATCAGTCCAGCAAGAACAAATCTAAGACCAGGAATAAGGGGAGGTTCCCAAAGCCTCCTGTGCAGAGAAACTATGGCCCCTTTGCACCATTTGGGCCACGGTGGGATGAGAGATGTGAAAGGGCTTTTCGAGAAATCATTACTTGCCTAACTCATGCTCCAGTCCTAGTTTTTGCTGACCCAAGCAAACCATTTATCCTGCATACTGATGCCAGTTTGGAGGGTCTGGGAGCAGTCCTGTACCAGGAAGTGGAAGGCAAACATAAACCTGTAGCCTTTGCCAGCCGAGGATTGTCTGATAGTGAAACTCGTTATCCCACCCACAAGCTGGAATTCTTGGCCTTGAAATGGGCCATCACTGAGAAATTTCGAGACTACTTGTATGGTGCTCAGTTCCAGGTGTGGACAGACAACAATCCACTGACCTATGTGTTAACAAGTGCTAAGCTGGATGCTACAGGGCAGAGATGGGTGGCCGCCTTGGCTAGCTATGAGTTTAGCATTCAGTACCGATCAGGGAGAAGCAATGTAGATGCAGATGCATTGTCCAGGCGTCCGCAGGCTCCAGAAGTTGCTGTGATACCCACAGATGGAGTGAGAGCTATTTGCAGTGTGAGTCGTCGAGAGCCAGAGGCCTGTGAGAGCCTTCAGGGATGTATTGCAGAAGCTTTGGGCCTGCCCCCTGAATGCATGCCTTCTGCCTCAGTGAACTATATTGCATTGGACCAATCTCCTTTGCCCATGCTCAATGCGGCTGACTGGCAAGAAGCCCAGCGGCAAGATATTGACATTCGTGATACACTACTTGCCAAAAGGGAGGGGCGAAGCCCAGCTGCAGTTGTCCCACCTAACCCGGAGGGTAAACTACTATTGAGAGAATGGACCAAATTAAAACTGATTCAGGGAGTGCTACACCGAATGACCACCGACTCTTTACAAAAGCAACGAGCACAACTAGTACTGCCAAAAAGGTACAGAGCCCTGGCCATGAGGGCCCTGCATGATGACTTTGGGCATTTAGGGATGGAGAGGACTCTGGAACTTATTCGTAGTAGGTTCTATTGGCCCCGAATGGCTGAAGATGTTCGCAGGAAATGTGAGACTTGTGCTCGATGTGTTCAAAGGAAAACTCTGCCCACGAGGGCTGCATATCTGAGGAACATCACCAGCAACAAACCTTTGGAGTTGGTATGCATTGATTTCTTGTCTGTAGAGGTAGACAAGAGGAATGTTGGGAACATTCTAGTAGTGACTGACCATTTTACACGGTATGCACAGGCATATCCCACACGTGATCAGAGGGCCACCACCGTCGCTCGAGTATTGTGGGACAAATATTTCTCAGTCTATGGATTCCCGGCTCGGATACACTCTGATCAGGGGCGGGATTTTGAGAGTCACCTTCTGAAGGAGGTGCTGAAGATAGCAGGAATTAAAAAGTCTAGGACAACGCCTTATCACCCCCAAGGTGATCCCCAGCCAGAGAGGTTCAACCGAACCCTATTAGATATGTTGGGAACTTTGCGACCAGAGCAGAAGGCAACCTGGAGCCAGCATGTCGCATTTCTGGTGCATGCCTACAATGCCACAAAGAACGATGCTACGGGAGTCACCCCATATCTTTTGATGTTTGGGCGAGAACCAAGATTACCCATAGACTTGTGCTTTGGTGTATCAGAGGATGGAGATAGCTATGAAACTCATCAGCAATACGTATCCCGACTAAGAGAGAGGCTGCAGGATGCTTATCGCTTGGCTACCGCTGCGGCTCGGAAGAACGCAGACCGCAACAAACATCGATATGATGCTAGAGTGCGTTCGCAGGAGCTCCAGCCGGGGGACAGAGTCCTGCTGCGAAATTTGGGTATCGCTGGCAAACACAAGATAGCTGACAGATGGAAGGCAATACCTTACCTGGTGATGGAAAAGCTGGGAGATCTGCCGGTCTACAAGATCAAACCTGAAGACAGTCCAGGGCAAATAAAGACGGTGCATAGAAACCTTTTGCTCCCTGTGGGGGAATTGGTAAGCACCCCTTATGAGATGGGCCATGACAGGGCAGCCGGGCAGAACAGAAGTGCTAGACCAAAGCTGCCATCCAACACAGACAGTGAGCCTCCTGCAGCTAACTTACCCCTATTCTGCACATCTGAGAGTGAGTCTGAGGAGGAAGACACAACCCTGGTGTATCCTGGGATGGAGACAAGATTTCAGTCTCGACCAGCTGAACCGAATGAGAGTTCTCCCTTTTCCACCCTAAACCCTATGGCGGAATTATTTAGGCCCCTTTCTGACACCCCTGTGCCGCTGATGAGACCCCCGTGTGATGACACACACAGGTTATTGGCCAGTGGAGACACTCAGGTAGAGGATGTCCTGGGCACCTTGGACCCTCCCGCGTTAGAACTAGGAGTGCAGGGGCCTACGCCAGTAGCCAAGAGACCCTCAAAGGAAGCCTCTCCATCCATCAATCAAGAGGACGTTCCCCTTACCTCAGCAACAGAGATTCTCAATAGACGAGACAGGGTGATAAGACCAGTAAAACGGTTAACTTATGATGCACCTGGGGTGACTAGTGAGGAGCCAATACATTTAGCACACAGGATTGTGGAAGCCAAAGTGGGCTTTCTGAGGCCTTTTGGAGGAAATCAATGAGTTGGTATAAAGGGAGTATGATTTGTCGGGACGCCAAATTCTCGGCTGGGGGGAGGATGTAAGCAGAGACAGGGTGGGCTCCACCCTGACATCTGGTGGTGAGGTGTGGCAAGTTGTGGAAAAGAACTTCAGGGGCTGATCTCATTTGCATAGGCACACCCACCCTGCCTAGAATGAGGCCATAACTGCCCAAATCGTCACTTTGGCTGCTGTGGGATCCCCAGTGTCTCTGTTATTGGGGCGGGAAGAATAAATTGTTAGTACCCTGATTATGGGAACTGTGCTTGGAACTGTACTTGGCCTTTTTGTTATGATGGAGGACTCACCATCAACTGAGTAGCACTCACTAGGCAAGGGACATGGGTTCCAAAACTCTGTGAATTGAGAGAGACTTGAGACAGGTATTAGTGCCTGGTGGTGTAGGCCCCTTTTGTGAGGGCCTGAAGCACCAATTGCACCTCTGTCTCTCTCCACTGTGGAATGTCAGAGCTAATTTTGGGTCTATTAAGAGTTTTGTTACAGGTATTGTGCTGAATTCACTTCAGCCTTATAGTGCACCAGCACTAAGGCTCCCACTACTATGAGCTGAAATCACTGAGAGCTGAAATCACTGAGCACTGTGTCAAGTAGGGGGGAGCCGGAAGTTCTAGTGTGCAGTGGAGCCGGTCGTGAGACAGCAGTGTGTTCGTGAGACGGCGAGCTGAGCGGAGCCGGTCGTGAGACAGCAGTGTGTTCGTGAGACGGCGAGCTGAGCGGAGCCGGTCGTGAGACAGCGGTGTGTTCGTGAGACGGCGAGCTGAGCGGAGCCGGTCGTGAGACAGCGGTGTGTTCGTGAGACGGCGAGCTGAGCGGAGCCGGTCGTGAGACAGCGGTGTGTTCGTGAGACGGCGAGCTGAGCGGAGCCGGTCGTGAGACGGTGAGCTGTGCAGAGCGGAGCCGGTCGTGGTGGAGCGGAGCAGAGCCCTGTGGGGCAGTCAGCTTCAGGACACGTAAGGTGCCCCTTACCTCTTTCCCCCACACCCAGGCACATTTTAGCCAGATTGGGGAGTAACACTCTGCAGGTGAACTTTTGAACTCCGGGGCTGGACTTTTTTTTGGACTTTGGGCGATTAGTGGATTGCTGGACTCAAGAGACGTTTGGGTTCTGGGACTCAAGAGCCTGAGGGAAAGGATGTGGCCCAAATTTTCTGGGGTGGGTCAGTGTTCATGGTTTGGTTAATGAACACTAGTTGTGGTGTTTCCCCAATTTAATGCTGATGTTGTTTGCCTCATGTTATTAAAGATTCTCTACTACACCAAGACTCTGTGCTTGCGAGAGGGGAAGTATTGCCTCCTTGAGGCGCCCAGGGGGTGTGTAAGATTTTCCCAGGTCACTGGGTGGGGGCTCGAGCCAGTTTTGCATTTGCTTTAATGAGAGGGAACCCCTGTGTATTGAACCCGGCCCTTGCTGCTATCAACTTGGCCTGGCAGAAGGGTTACACGCAGAATGGCTAAAAGCTCCCAGGTAAAGGAATAATCACTAACCACGAGGTGTTGAGACAATTGGAAGGTTGTGAGGGAACAGAGGGGTTAGAACATAACCTAGGACAAGAAGAAGTATGGACCAAAAAGGAGGAAGTACATAAGGGTTGCCTTGGTAACAAAAGGGGGAAACAAAGATATAATGTCTCTAAGCATTTGTAGGATGACTAAACAGCAAGTGTGAAAAATCGGGAGAGGGCGTGGGGGTAATAGGCACCTATAGAAGATAAAGCCCCAAATATTGGGACCGTCCCTATAAAATTGAGACATCTGGTCACCCTAAGCATATATGAAGGGGAAGGAGACCACGTGCAGCTTTCATGCAGTCTGTCAGAGACAACTACATGCAAAGGTCTTCCGTAGCTCTGTGTGTAGTTATATGCCTCTCTTTGCAATGTGCTGTCTTTACTAACTATTAATCAACAAATCCAATCAAGCTGACTGATCCAAGGTTGTTGTTATTAAACTAATCTAGGAAACCCCTCTCAACAAACACATAGTCTCAATTTTAAAATGTATGAAGTATTATCAATTAATTGGTTAGTGATGAATGGCAAATTATTCAATTATTAATTAACAATAATGTGGTCCTTTCAGTTGTCGGCCTTTCTGCTGACAATTGATTATTAAGGTTTCTAGTTCGTTCCCAGCTGTGATAGTGGTTTGTGTGGACACCTGCCCACCAGCCACTGGATTGAGACAAATGACTATTTTCATGTAAGGGTCACCAAACAGCCATTAAATAAATAAGGGTGAGCTACTAACTTGTTCCACATGACAACATGGAGAATTAAAGCTGCATCAGGTGTCCCTTACTCCCCTGCACTGGCTATCTGTATTGGGGGCGTAGGGTGGCTTATCTTCATTGTACACAGGTGGGCAGAGCCTTCTCTTTGTGCTCTGTATTCCCAATGTGCTGGCTAATGCAGCTGAGCCGGCATGGGAGAGGGAAGCAATCTGGACTAAGCATAGGCATAGTGCCAATTACTTCCCCTCTGCCAGCACTGGAGAAAGAGATGAAACCAGGCACTAGACCGATGGTCTGGGTCACGGTATGGTTCCTGGGCTGTTCCTGAGGCCGGCAATGGCAAAACTGAGCCCTATATAAATCAAGGAGTAATATTACTAAATGATAATGCAGAGCGTGAATGAGCCCAGGCCACACCCGGTTGGCTCAGCTATCTCTGTGTAAATCGGGAGTAACTCCATTCATCATTATCATCACCATCATGGCAAATCCCAAAGGGATATGACCTCTGTGCAAATTGAGCGCTGCCCAGATCAATCTCTGGCAAAGCGCTTGGAGTGGCCTGATTGCATATGCAGTTTAAGGGAGTGACTTCATGGATGGCCGTGAATTTACTCCAGACTTACATGGCTGTAACTGAAAGCAGATTTTGGCCCAACGTCTTTGCTTTGTTTATGAGCTTAAGATATATTTGTCTTCACCGGCTTCTAACTGATTTCATTAGCTCTGGCTGATGGATTAACTGTGACTAGTATAATGTTATTGGAAAACACCTTGATAAGGCCATAAAACTGTATGTATTGTTTTTTACACCACATGCAACTAATCAGGCAAACTTTCTCTCTGTCTGGGGAAGCTTGCTCACCCTACCGGCTGCTATTCCCATCTGCTATATTTATGCCATACAAATTATACCATCCAAAGTCATTTCATATGTTTAGAACCATCATCCTCTAGCGCACCTAAGTCCTTGATGAATGCTTATGTTCAGCCATCGGCGTTGACTTTTCGTTTTGCTGGTGGGTGCCACACACCGGCTCCACCCCCTCCCCCAAGGCTCCGTCCCTGGACCCTCACCCCCACTCCACCTCTTCCCACCCTGCTCGACACCCTCTCCTGAGACCCCCTCCCTTGAGCACCTCCCATTCCCTCCTTCACTTCTTTCTGCCCCCTCCTGCCTTCAGGGCAGTGAGTGTGGGAGGGGGCAGAGAGGAGTGAGTGGTGGGTCAGCCCTGCTCAGCAGTTGATGGGGACAGCCACGGAAGAGCTGCTGGGAGCTTAGAGCCAGCCGCTGAACAGCTGATTGGTGGCTAGCCTCAGGGCCACCAGAGTAGCAGCCTCGGCCAGTCCTGTGGGTGCTGAGCACCCCTTATTTTTTCTCCATGGGTGTTTGAGTCCCTGAGCACCCATGGAGTTCACGCCCTAGCTAACAAAGTGACATTGGTTGTACCTGCAAAGAATTGTGGACACACTATGCAAGCTTGCAATTTGCAGGTTCAAACTCAGAAGCTCAGCTTTTAAAACTGGTGCATATGTTAGTAAATAGTAAGAGCATAAAAAAGAACTCCTGTTACGGATAACAGCCTGGAGCTAAAGCCTGGGGAGCTCATTTTCAGTTTTGCTTCACAGGCCCTGATTCAGATTATGGGCACACTGGGGACATTAAGCTGCCTATTGCTCCTGTGAGAGACAGATCTAAGTCAATACAGGGCCCTTATTGGGCTGGCGACAGAAAACAGGTTGAGTTGCGATTAGCATCTTTTGGCTGCATGCAGCAGCAGTAGCTGAGAGGTTCGTGAAGGTTTGTTGTAAGTGAAGGAAAAGTAGACATGTAAGAAAGACTCAACAATCACAGTACATGGACCTGAGCAAAGAGGATATATTTGTTCCTTTGGAAAGAGCAATGCATTGGTATGACATATCCGTGGGCTCCAAAGTACTAGAGATGCATATACTTTTACAGGCTCCAAGGTTCAGTATGGGTGAGCCTTAAGAGGCTTGAATGCTTTTCCAGATCCTATTGGAACTATTCAAACCTCTTAGAAATCTGGTGCGGATATGATCTTTCAAGAGATTTCTGGTATTTAATCTTTTGGGTCAGGACAGTTATAACATGAAATCAGGTTTTACTGCAATATTTAGGTACCTCCATTTCCAAACAAGTTGATTCAGAGGTATATGAAGAGTGGGGGGAAAGATAAGAGGATAAATATTTACTTCAGGTTTTTTTAGGGATTTTGCAAAGGTTCAGGTCAGTTGTTAGTAGAAATGGGCCTGGATCAGCACTGAAATCTGAATTTAAGCTCTTCCAAAGTTTGATGCCAGAGCTGCGAGGGAGTGTCAGATAGCAAATCTGAACTGTGTGGTTCAGGCATGGGCCTGAAACATTTTTCCAAATTAACCAGACCCATGTTCCCTCTCCACATAACTTTAGGAAGCTTGGAATTAGATCTGGGTCGGAACTTCCTGACTCATACATAACTCCAGTTCATCCAAACAGGCAACTTAAAGACACTCTTACTACTTAAAAGTGGGCTTTGAGTAACTGGAAACCCAGCTTGGTAGAGTTCAAGGTCAATTTGGAGCTCCTCTGCCTGGCTCTAATGAAGGAGATCACATTTCATTTTACTAGTGTTTTTCATGGGGCAGCGTACAGAATAAAGCCAGTTTAGCGGAAGAGAAGTTATGCTTCCCAGGCAGTAGAAGAATGCTGCAAGAGAAGGGAAGTGACAGTGATATGAAGGCAATTTAATGGACACATCAAGGGCAAAGCCTCAAGAAGATGCCTTGTGAGAGGAGATGCTGTGGTCCAATGGATTGAGCAACGTCCTGGGACTCCGGAGATATGGGCTCTGCCAATGACCTGAATAAAGACTGGGAGTGGTTGGGTCATTACAAAACCTAATTTCCCCTTACTGTTACTCACACCTTCTTGTCAACTGTTTGAAATGGGCCACTGTCATTACCACTACAGAAGTGATTTTTCCTCCCTTGGTAGCCTACTGTTAACTAAATTGTCTCATTAGACTGACCTCCCACTGGGTAAGGCAAACTCCCATCTTTTCATATGCTGCCTATTTATACCTGCTACTGTATTTTCCACTCCATGCATCTGATGAAGTGGGTTCTAGCCCACAAAAGCTTATGCCCAAATAAATTTGTTAGTCTCTAAGGTGCCACAAGGACTCCTCGTTGTATAAACTTGAGAGTCACTTCATCTTCTTCCCACCCTCTGTCATATCTATTTAGACTGTAAATCCTTTGGGGGCAGAGACTGTCTCTTACTATGCATTTGTACATCATTGAGCACAATGAGGCCATGATTTCGTCTGGGGCTTCTAGCCGCAAGTAAATAATAAAGTCAGGCGAGGTTAAGCATCACACCAAACCTAACCCCGTCTTGCTAGTTTCTACCTGACCGCTTGTTATTTAATATTTTGTGCTACTCACAGCCCTACACATGTTAAATTAATACTCTAAATATTCAGAGACGTGTCAGTGAATTCTAGAGGACAAAATGCAAATAACTGTAAATTTCTGTTATTATCAGCTTCATCAATGCAAACAAGGAACAGTCGGGCCATTATAAGACTTGATAAGAGTGCATAGTGAATGATTTCCCTAAGGAACTGGATAAAACTCATCTCATTCCATTTCCTTTTGTATAATGATATCAATTGTTTCAAACAGAAATACCCGCATACACTTTTTGTCTCACCTCTTTATATTTAAAAAAAAATACAAGATCTGTTCTATTTCATTTTTGTATTGTAATTTCAAAATGTGGGAAAGAGACTTGAAGAAAGGTATTGCGTCAGAAGCAGGGAAAGCACTGTAGCACCAGAATAGGAGTGCATTAACAGAATAATGGCTCTGGAAAGAGAATGTATTTTAGTGCCACAGATAAAGAGGAGGCTGAAAAGGAATAGAAAGAAGCAAAGAGAGGTCCTAAAATTTGAATTCTTTTCTTGAGAGTCAATAAAATGATGCAATTTGCTATGAAGAAATACCGTCCAGTATCCATAATACGCCAGACATGTTTGGCAACAAATCAAAGTTCTTACTCTTTCCTTTCAAAGCCATCATTAGAATTTTTTTAGATATATAACGCACATGCATGTTTATAGCTCTATTCCGCTGATGAAAAACTTCCATTGAAGAATATCGCATGAGGCCACCTTGTAGAAAAAGTAGCATTCATGGAAATAGCACATCCCTCGGCTACCTGTAAAAGGGGTCCTGTTTGCATTTTACAACTGAATTAGGAAACTGTGGGGTTTAGTGACATGTCTGGAAATTGTCCTTGTTGAGGGCGAGATCCTTCCACTCTACGAGGACTCCTATGGATTTCAGTAAGATTAGTTGCAGAGCAAGGTGTCGCAGAGTGTAAGGGTGACACTGTGTTACTGCTTTATCAATGGAAAGTTTTATTACTATGAGCAGAGTGGTGGCCTGTTTAGTGGCTACTTTGACCATCACTGATAGCCATCACCACTTGCCCATTCCCTGCAGCACCTAATTGGCAGGATACAGATTCCCAACTTCCCTCCTGGGAGGAGGAGGCGTGTGTAATTGCCAGAACAGATAAGTTAAATGCTTTGATGGACAGATAAGTCCCTGATTGGCATCCCCAGATATTACAAACATGTGATTGGTTTTCAGATAAGCTATGTACTGAATTCCTTACTTTCCTTTCTCATAATCCTGTCTCTCTGTGTGTATATATATATATATAAGAAAGAACTAATTACGATATTGAAGACCCAGATGTGAAGATACAGCCAAGGTCACTTAATGCTCTGGTTAGATATTGCCTCTCTATTTATGGTATTTCTAAAGCATCTATCACCTTGGTAACTAAACAGTACCTAGCTTGGAAAGAACAAGAAGTAAGTCATTTATTGCTAATAGGAAACTGATTTTTTTTCCAAAATTATGTACTGTATTTTATGCTTCTTTCACTGAAAATAATGAGTTACACTCACATCTTCCTGCGCCTCTTTCTGCTCCAGTGGTGAGTCACTCTGGAGTTATGTTGCCCTGCTGTGGTTTTTATGACCTTTCAGAAGTAATTACAGTGGGAATCTGTAGCGTTCCAACATTCTGATCCATTTCCAAAAGTGCATTTCTTCCCGGAAGATGAATTCAGTGCTGGTGAAAAGTACTAGGTTCATAGGCTTGGAGAACAAAACCATTTCCTGAACCATGGAATGGACATGGCTCATCTAGGGAATCAGTAGGGTCGCCAATACTGCTCCCTTGGGACCTGACTCAAAGCCTTTTGAAGTTTGTGGGATTCCTTCCATTGACTTCAATAGGCTTTGTACTGGGACCTTAATTTATATTAGCCTTGATCTGGAGGGATTCCCTATAAGATCCTGGGCCCTTCAGAGTGAAATCAAGTTACTTAATAGTCCAACTGCAACAACTTTCAAACACTACCGTCATGAGCTACCTTCAGACATTTGACCTACAAAGTGGGAGGTGGGTCAAAGATGGGCCAGTGGGAGTGAGCTAGTGACCTTCATCAGCCTCTTTGTAATGTTTATTTGTTTTCACCAGAGCCCATATCGCTACAAATGAGCTGAGACTGTGTTCATAAAGATCACAGGTCAGCAGTGAAAACTAGCCCTACCAAATTCACGGCCGTGAAAAACGAGACACGGACTGTGAAATCTGGTCTCCCCCATGAAATCTGGTCTTTTGTATATTTTTACCTTGTTCTATACAAACTTCATGAGGGGAGACCTGCATTTCTCAAACTGGGGGTCCCAACTCAAAAGAGGGTTGTGGGAGGGTTGCAAGGTTATTGTAGGGGGAGGGGGAGTGTGGTATTGCCACCCTTACTTCTGCACTGCTTTCAGAGCTGGGTGGCTGGAGAGTGGCGGCTGCTGACCGGGCGCCCAGCTCTGAAGGCAGCGGTGCAGAAGTAAGGGTAGCAATACCAGGCCATCCTTACTTCTGAGCTGCTGCTGCCTTCACAGCTGGTCCCCCAGCCGGCAGCTGCCTCTTTCTGGATGCCCAGCTCTGAAGGCAGCACCGCCCCCAGCAGGAGCACAGAAATAAGGGTGGCAATACCGTGACCCCCCCTACAATAACCTTGCAACCCCCCCCCCCACCTCCTTTTGGGTCAGGACCCCTGAAGTTATAACACTTTGAAATTCCACATTTAAATATTTGAAATCATGAAATTTACAATTTTAAAAATCCTGTGACCGTGAAATTGACCAAAATGGACCCTGAATTTGGTAGGACCCTAACTATGACATTTGTGCCAGCCCAGCATTCTTGCTATGCACGATCATTTGCTAAGGTTAAAGATGTATTACACCCAGCAGCTTCCGCATGGCCTGGGATGGGAAAGAGTGGGATCCAGCAATTCCAGCAGGGAATGAGAGTAGAGACCATATGTAAAAATCATATGTAATTTGTATTGCTATAGCACGTAGAGACCTGAATCAAGGGTAGGCAACATTGGGCGAGGCATTCTACAAATGAAAGAAGCAGTCAGCTCCTTCTCCCGAGAGCTCTCACTCAAGGATTGCTATGTAGTTTCTGGGATCATCTCATCTCTGTTTGAAATGTCTATAATAGTACTGACCTAGAGATCATGTAGTCTATTCTCTTACAAATGGAGGTTTTGCCCAGTTCAATGATTTGTCCAGCCTACCTTTAAATGATGCATTTGATTGAGGCTTCTAACTCTTTGGGAGACTATTCCACAGTCTAATGAATCTCACTGTTCGACAAATTCTCATGATAGCTTAAAATATTCCCTTTGCTGATTATCAGTCCCATTAATCCTAGATATCAAAGAATTCTAAGTGCTCAGTACCTAGGTGATAGGTGAAATATGAGACCCCAAATATAACATAATAGATAGAAACCCTTGGATGACTATAAAATGACTCTCTGCTTTCAACACACCATAGCTGTTCAGAGTTACTCATAGAATCCTAGACTATCAGGGTTGGAAGGGACCTCAGGAAGTCATCCAGTCCAACCCCCTGCTCAAAGCTCGTGAGGACTTTATGGGAAGGGAAGCCACCATGCTGTCTGATAGTGTACAATGTGTTATGGTCAGTTCTACAGCATGTCCTGATATTTAACTGAACACTTCCACTCAAACACGGATCACTGAGAGCTGCGTAAATGAGACCTTTTATTATGCAACCATCTTAGAGCCATTGGGACTGTTCTTTGTTATGTGCTCTTTATGATCTTTATAACTAATCACAAGGGTTAAAAAAGAATGTTCCTTCTAGGCAGGTTATTCCATAACTGCCTACTGCATGGAGTTTCTTACATCATTTCTGGGAGCAGCCGGTCCTGGCCAGTGTTGGATATAGGACATGGGAGTAGATGGACCACTGATCTGATCCACATCAGTCACAGGTAACTGACTAAAAGTGCTTTGAGGTCTATTGATGAAAAGCATTGTCTAAGAGTTAGGAATTATTATTAATATTCAAATTGCAGAAGCACCCAGGGGCCCCTAACAGATATTGGGGTCCCATTGTGGAAGGTGCTGGGCAAATCTAGAGACATTGACAATCTGTGTTCTAGAGAACTCACAATCTAAGGACTTTAATATTGCAGCTGGTTGGAAAATGGGAAATATTTTCTGAAAATAAAATAATTTTAGTCCACACGTAGCCAAAGGAATGATTTGTCCTTTATTTGAAAATGTTCACAAAAATGTTTTATCAAGAATCTTGGGCTTCACAAATTTTCAAAAGCAACATTTTTCAGTTGTGCGGGTTTGCAGCATTTCACCCTTTCTTTCTGTTTTCATCCTTTTCTCCCTTTCCTCCATTCTGCCAGTTAAAAAGGAGAAGGGAAAAAAAGAAAAAAAGAAGAGCGGAAAGCAATACCCTGAACAACCAAAAAATGATTTTTTTTCATTTTGTCGAAAAAACTGAATATTTCAGAAAACAGTGAAATTTTTAATTAAAAAAATAATGTTTTAACGAAAAGTACCAACCGGTTCTATTCATAATAGTAGCTGGCAGCAGGGGAAATATCTCAAGTGAAAGAAGATCAGGATTAACACATATCTGCGAATAAACAATGTGGGGAAATGCCAGAAGCACCACAGTTAAGGTTGTATCTTGATTTTCATAGATATATAATTTAAGTCTTATCTTCCTTCATTGGCATACACACAATTTCCATCCTCTTGGGGATAGGTTAAGGAACGAAACACTGGAAGGTTAGGAAAGGATGTTCTTGTAATAAATATCCTCCTTCAGGTCTTTTACGGTGTGCTCTGTTGCCGTTCAGACAATATCCATCCTCACTGGAGGTGAAAGATATAGGAGGAATCTGTCTATGGTACTTATGTGGGCCCTATCACCATTGTATCTGAATGTTGCACAATCATGAACATATTTATCTTCATAACACCCCTACTAGGGAGGAAAGTGGAACTGGCCACATTTTACAGAGGGGGATCTGACGCATAGATCCATAATTTCAGTGGATGTTAGGAACCTAAATACCTTTGCACATCTAGACTAGTGAAACTACGTGATTATCTAAGGTTCACACAGGAAATGTGTGGCAGAAAAGGCAATAGAACTGCAGTTTCCAAATCTCAGACTAATACTGTAGCGTACTGCTGGGCATACTCAGAGCGGTAAGACTCTGTGTCACCACTCTGCCTCAGCAAGAGTGATTTTGCTGGTGATTAGACTATGTGTCAGCTCCCTGCCGCACCAGTCTGTCTTCTTAACTGGCAAACTCCTTAGGACTGTCCCAGCACACCTCACCGAGCAGGTAACCATCAATGAATTCCAGCCCCTGTGCTCCTCAGAGATGTTTCTCTGCAATGCACAGTCCCTGTCACTGTGCAGCCACAAAAGACTTAAAGGTCTCGCTGTGTTGGAGTCAGTACATCACAGCTTATTTATCATACTAAGGTAAATACCCCCTTCCCTTCGAACACAGCTCTGAATTGGGTTATAGTAAAAGTAAAAACAAGAGCACAGATTAAGTGATGCCAAGTAAAGGATAAAGGCAGAGATGGTTACAAGCAAACAAGAGTGAAAACAAACATCTAAAAGTCTAAAACTTAATCGAGCAAGATGCAGTCTGAGTTCAAGATGGTTTCTCTCCCCCACCCCTGCCTCTTTTCCAGCCTTTACTGGCCAGAGACCCAACACAGAGACCAGATCGCTTGGTTCCTTTGGCTATGTCTACACTACCGCGGTAAGTCGACCTACACTACACAACTCCAGCTATGCGAATGACGGGGTCTACACCGTGGGGAGGTCGATGGGAGAAACTCTCCTGTCGACTTACCTTACTCTTCTCATCGGAGAAGAGTACAGAGATCAACTGGAACGCGATCTGCTGTCGATTGGCGGGTCTTCACTAGACCCGCTAAATCGACTGCCGGTGGACCGATCTCAGAGTGTCGATCCGGGCTGTAGTGTAGACCTGCCCTAAGTCTCCAACCTGTGCAGTAAGTCTCATACTTGCACAGCTTCTTGAATTACCCAAAGCCTGGGATAGGGATGGGTGTGTAGGATAAGATGACCTAGTAGATCTGCTTAGATGTCTCCAAAGTTAGGGAAATGAGAGATCTATGAGACAGGGAACAAATCACAGCTCTGGCACTGCGAGACAATCAGGAGTTTCACTTATTAGAACAGACACACACAAATGAGACAATGTATGTGTATGAAGCTTGCCTGTTCCCTGGGCTGCATGGAACAAATTGCCTGAGATATTCATGGCGGCCTCCCTGGAGTAAGGCCGTGATGATTATTTATAAACAGTCCCCACAAACTGCTTTAACTAATAATGTTTTAATTTAATGCATTTTTGCGGTTTCACATTTATTGCGTACACATAGAAGTTTTCTAACTGAGACAAATGTGGGCTGGATCCGTTTGACTGAGATTTAGTATGCAGGAAACTTGATGCTACCCTCCAGAGGCTGAGCCCACTGAGCACAAATATAAAATAAATACAAATAAATTAAAGTCTTTGATAGGCCTCCAGAGTCCCCCAGCTGAGCTGATAAAGCAGCCCCCTTCCTCTCCACTTACAGGATCCTCTAGCCTGATTAGAAACAAATCTTCCTGCAAAATTGAGTTTCCTATTTCTGTTCTCCTAATTGAGCTCCAGTCAAAGCTTGGAATGAAAACAGGAGGAGACTCAGCTTTACCTCCACAGAACATGCATTGGAATTAATGATTTACTGTGGAACTATTCTTGGACTAGCAGCCTTTGGTCATCATAGATCTTAAGGTGAGAAGGGGCCATTAGATCATCTAGTTTGTCCTTCTGCATATCACAGGCCATAAAAATTCACCCAGCTACCCCTGCCTGAGCCCAACAACTTGGTTTTGACTAAAGCATATCTTCAAGAAAGGCATCCAGTCTTGATCTGAAGACTCCTTTTCTGCGGAAAAGGACCTAGGGGTGACAGTGGACGAGAAGCTGGATATGAGTCAGCAGTGTGCCCTTGTTGCCAAGAAGGCCAATGGCATTTTGGGATGTATAAGTAGGGGCATAGCGAGCAGATAGAGGGACGTGATCATCCCCCTCTATTCGACATTGGTGAGGCCTCATCTGGAGTATTGTGTACAGTTTGGGGCCCCACACTACAAGAAGGATGTGGATAAATTGGAGAGAGTCCAGCGAAGGGCAACAAAAATGATTAGGGGTCTGGAACACATGAGTTATGAGGAGAGGCTGAGGGAACTGGGATTGTTTAGTCTGCAGAAGAGAAGAATGAGGGGTGATTTGATAGCTGCTTCAACTACCTGAGAGGTGGTTCCAGAGAGGATGGTTCTAGACTATTCTCAGTGGTAGAAGAGGACAGGACAAGGAGGAATGGTCTCAAGTTGCAGTGGGGGAGGTTTAGGTTGGATATTAGGAAAAACTTTTTCACTAGGAGGGTGGTGAAACACTGGAATGCGTTACCTAGGGAGGTGGGAGAATCTCCTTCCTTAGAAGTTTTTAAGGTCATGCTTGACAAAGCCCTGGCTGGGATGATGTAATTGGGGATTGGTCCTGCTTTGAGCAGGGGGTTGGACTAGATGACCTCCCGAGGTCCCTTCCAACCCTGATATTCTATGATTCTATGATTCCTTTGTTTAGCAATTTATCCTATAGCCAATGTATTTGTTTCTCAGGCTTTCCGCTAGTGATGGGTCAAACACCAGCATTTCAGACCCAAACTCTTTCAAATTTGGGGGTCAGATTAGACGCCAAGCAGTTGTGATGGGCTCCAGAATTGGAAGCGTGTCATTTTCTGTTTTCGACAAAGCTGAAATCTCCCAAGAATGATTGATTATGCAAGATTTGCACCAATCAAAATGCCAGAGACTTTGAGAGGTTTTTCCTCTCCCTTCCTGGGGCCAGTTAGGGAGATTGTAGCAGCAGCAAATCCAAACTTTAACCCTTAATGTGGTCTCAAATCCAAGCTGGACAGGTTAGGTAAGCTGCATTCATGTACGGACTCAATGTTCCTGATTCCTGATTCCCCCTCATTGGGAGGCTGGTGAGGTCAACCAGAGATTTAGCTTTTAGGGCTTAAGAGGCCTTTTCCAGCCTGGGACTGGATTTTCAAAAACGCTCCCTTGGTTCTCAGTGCTGTTGCGTGCTAAGCACTTCTGAAAATTTGGCCCTAAATGAACTTGATTAAAAAGCATGGCTTCTTTCAACCCAGGGATGAATCAATCAAAACCAATGCCTCCCTTTCTCCTTTCCTGAATTTGTAATGCCAGCGGTCAGCCTAAATAGAGACAAGGTGGTTGAGTTAATATTGGAACAACTTCTGTCCAACTTCTCTCTTTCTCACCAACAGAATTTGGTCCAATCAAAGATATTATCTCAGCCAGCTTGTCTCTCTAATATCCTTGGATCGACATGGCTACAATAACACTGTATAGCCCAAATACCGGAATTCTAACGTGCTGAGGAAACTGTCTGAGCCCTGACCATTCCTACATTTGGGTCACACTGGGGTAGCCTTCAATCTGGAAGAAAGGGTTAACCTTTTCCTTGCCAAAGCCCTGGATGGTGTTTATAATACATGCCATTACACCTAAGCTAAATCTAAACCAGGGCAAAGCACTTAGAGACACACACCACTTTTTCATCTCAGCACTTCTACAGCTGGTTACTTGTGCCACATTATTTCTTCAAAAGTCTCCACTAAGCCACTGAACCCCAGGGCAGATCGCCCCCTGAAAGGGCAGGAAGTCTGATCTCTCATTCCCCTGGAGGTATCGTTGCTGGGCTATAAGTTACATCCAGGGGTGGTAGGTGGAAGCCCTTTGCTGAATGGATGCACTGTCTCAACGCTTTCCTGGCCATGCCCTTTCCCAGCTAGTAAGTGCCAACTTTGTGGGCTGTGATGATCCCCTAGAGCGTTCCTGTCATTTGGGAAGTGACAGCTGTTTTTTGCTTCTGAAATCTGCCATTCCTCAGGAGCTATTCCTTGAGGATCCCTTTTCTGGGTTTGTCCTGGTAGAAGCTGGCATGACCCCAGGCTGGGGCTGGGGCTGGGGCTGGGGCTGGGGCTTAGCAATGAACTATATAATGAACATGATTGTTTTCAGCAAGATCCTTTAGTTTTGTAAAAAGAAAAGGAGTACCTGTGGCACCTTAGAGACTAACCAATTTATTTGAGCATAAGCTTTCGTGAGCTACAGCTCACTTCATCGGATGCATACTGTGGAAAATACAGACAATGTTTTTATACACACAAACCATGAAAAAATGGGTGATTATCACTACAAAAGGTTTTCTTTCCACCCCCCCCCCCACTCTCCTGCTGGTAATAGCTTATGCAAAGTGATCACTCTCCTTACAATGTGTATGATAATCAAGGTGGGCCATTTCCAGCACAAATCCATCAACTGCATGAAAAAACTTGTACAGATACAGACAGACATCATTTTCCTTTCCAAATGCAAACAGATGGACATCGTACCAAAAGGACTGAAGGTAAAATATCCATTACAATCTACCTACCATACAGACTATGCTGACAGCTTGTGCCACAGGCTCTCAAAGAAACTGCGGAACCACCTGATCAACATCCTCTACAGCAAACAGGGAAAAATAAAGAATGAGCTCTCAAAACTGGATACTCTCATAAAAAACCAACCTTCCACACAAACTTCCTCGTGGCTGGACTTTACTAAAACTAGACAAGCCATTTACAACACACACTTTGCTTCTCTACAAAAGAAAAAGGACACTAAACTTTCTAAACTACTACACGCCACAAGGGGCCACAGCAATGGTTCCCTCAACCCACCCAGCAATATTGTTAACCTATCCAACTATACTCATAGCCCAGCAGAAGCAGCTGTCCTATCTCGGGGCCTCTCCTTCTGCCCCTCCACCCACACGAATATGATACAGTTCTGTGGTGACCTAGAATCCTATTTTTGACGTCTCCAACTCAAGGAATATTTCCAACACACCTCTGAACAACATACTAATCCACAGAGACCTCCCTACCAACACTACAAAAAGAAGGATTCTAGGTGGACTCCTCCTGAAGGTCGAGACAACAGACTGGACTTCTACACAGAGTGCTTCCACCGACGTGCACGGGCTGAAATTGTGGAAAAGCAGCATCACTTGCCCCATAACCTCAGCCGTGCGGAACACAATGCCATCCACAGTCTCAGAAACAACTCTGACATCATAATCAAAAAGGCTGACATAGGAGGTACTGTTGTCATCATGAATAGGTTGGAATATGAACAAGAGGCTGCTCGGCAGCTCTCCAACATCACTTTCTACAAGCCATTACCCTCTGATCCCACTGAGAGTTACCAAAAGAAACTAGAGCATTTGCTCAAGAAACTCCCTGAAAAAGCACAAGATCAAATCGGCACAGACACACCCCTGGAACCCCGACCAGGGATATTCTATCTACTACCCAAGATCCATAAACCTGGAAATCCTGGGCGCCCTATCATCTCAGGCATTGGCACCCTGACAGCAGGACTGTCTAGCTATGTAGACTCCCTCCTCAGGCCCTACGCTACCAGCACTCCCAGCTACCTTCGAGACACCATTGACTTCCTGAGGAAACTACAGTCCATCGGTGATCTTCCTGATAACACCATCCTGGCCACTATGGATGTAGAAGCCCTCTACACCAACATTCCACACAAAGATGGACTACAAGCTGTCAAGAACACTATCCCCGATAATGTCAGGGCTAACCTGGTGGCTGAACTTTGTGACTTTGTCCTTACCCATAACTATTTTACATTTGGGGACAATGTATACCTTCAAATCAGCGGCACTGCTATGGGTACCCGCATGGTCCCACAGTATGCCAACATTTTTATGGATGACTTAGAACAACGCTTCCTCAGCTCTCCTCCCCTAACACCCCTACTCTACTTGCGCTATATTGATGACATCTTCATCATCTGGACCCATGGAAAAGAAGCCCTTGAGGAATTCCACTATGATTTCAACAATTTCCATCCCACCATCAACCTCAGCCTGGTCCAGTCCACACAAGAGATCCACTTCCTGGACACTACAGTGCTAATATATGATGGTCACATAAACACCACCCTATACCGGAAACCTACTAACCGCTATTCCTACCTACATGCCTCCAGCTTTCACTCTGACCACACGATCCATTGTCTATAGCCAAGCTCTGCGATACAACCGCATTTGCTCCAACCCCTCAGACAGAGACAAACACCTACAAGAGCTCTATCAAGCATTCTTACAATTACAATACCCACCTGCAGAAGTGAAGAAACAGATTGATAGAGCCAGAAGAGGGCCCAGAAGTCACCTACTATAGGACAGACCCAACAAAGAAAATAACAGAACGCCACTAGCCGTCACCTTCAGCCCCCAACTAAAACCCCTCCAACGCATCATCAAGGATTTACAACCTTTCCTGAAGGATGACCCAACACTCTCACAAATCTTGGGAGACAGGCCAATCCTTGCCTACAGACAGCCCCACAACCTGAAGCGAATACTCACCAGCAACCACATACCACACAACAGAACCACTAACCCAGGAACCTATCCTTGCAACAAAGCCCGTTGCCAACTGTGCCTACATATCTATTCAGGGGACACCATCACAGGGCCTAATAACATCAGCCACACTATCAGAGGCTCGTTCACCTGCACATCTACCAATGTGATATATGCCACCATGTGCCAGCAATGCCCCTCTGCCATGTACATTGGTCAAACTGGACAGTCTCTACGTAAAAGAATAAATGGACACAAATCAGACGTCAAGAATTATAACATTCATAAACCAGTTGGAGAACACTTCAATCTCTCTGGTCACGCAATTACAGACATGAAAGTTGCGATATTACAACAGAAAAACTTCAAATCCAGACTCCGGCGAGAGACTGCTGAATTGGAATTCATTTGCAAATTGGATACAATTAACTTAGGCTTGAATAGAGACTGGGAGTGGATAAGTCATTATGCAAGGTAACCTACTTCCCCTTGTTTTTTCCTACAACCCCCCCCCCCCCCCCGCCAGACGTTCTTGTTAAACCCTGGATTTGTGCTGGAAATGGCCCACCTTAATTATCATACACATTGTAAGGAGAGTGATCACTTTAGGTAAGCTATTACCAACAGGAGAGTGGGTTTGTTGGGGGGGCGTGTTTGGGGGGGGGGGAGAAAACCTGGATTAGTGCTGGAAATGGCCCATCTTGATTATCATACACATTGTAAGGAGGCAGATTTCAGAGTAACAACTGTGTTAGTCTGTATTCGCAAAAAGAAAAGGAGGACTTGTGGCACCTTAGAGACTAACCAATTTATTTGAGCATAAGCTTTCGTGAGCTACAGCTCACTTCATCGGATGCTTATTTGAGCTTATGCTCAGATAAATTGGTTAGTCTCTAAGGTGCCACAAGTACTCCTTTTCTTATTGTAAGGAGAGTGATCACTTTTACATAAGCTATTACCAGCAGGAGAGTGGGGTGGGGGGAGAGAAAACCTTTTGTAGTGATAATCACCTATTTTTTCATGGTTTGTGTGTATAAAAACATTGTCTGTATTTTCCACAGTATGCATCCGATGAAGTGAGCTGTAGCTCACGAAAGCTTATGCTCAAATAAATTGGTTAGTCTCTAAGGTGCCACAAGTACTCCTTTTCTTTTTGCAAATACAGACTAACACGGCTGCTACTCTGAAACCTGTAGTTTTGTGAAGCACAGCAGGATGTGACAACAAGGTCCATCAGTCTGTGATCATTTCTATAGCACGAAGGTGTCTGAAGCCCAAGGCCAGCCTATAAAGAAATGTGTCTCTGTTTGTAGCCAGGAGGAGGAATGGAGACATGCCACACAGAAGTTGTCTAATGGAGAAGGGGGATTGCTATGAAGCTGTGATAGAAGTCGTTGCTTGGTCATTGCAAGGCAACTCTTGGAGGGGTGAAGGCACATTCCAGGCAAGCATGCGTGTCTTTTATCATCACTGTTGACAGATGTTGATAACAGATGCCAGACAACTGACAAACAACAATACATTTGTATCACAATCCCATCCGATCCACTGTAGAACAATAAAACAATTGTTCAGACTACAAAGTGTGCTTTTCATGGTACTACTGGCAGGGTGAAAGTAACTTAAAGGACTTACTGGTACCCCGGAGTCCTGAGCAGGGGGGGTGGGGCCTCAACCAGAAAGGGGCAGGGCCTCAACCTGAAGAATTGGGGCCTTTAAATCACCACCGGAGCCCCGGGGCTCCCAGCCGCCACCACTACACAAGTGCTGCTGCTACCCGGGGGTTCCAGCAACGGGGCTCTGGCGGTGATTTAAAGGGCCTGGGGCTCCGGCTGCTGCTGGGAGCCCCGGGCCCTTTAAAATCGACACCCTAGGGAAGCTGCCCCCTGCCAGTACGGTCGGCTGTGTACCAGCTCTTGCCGGTACGCCAGACCGGACCGGCTTACTTCCACCTCTGACTACCAGATGAGTCTGGGCAGTTCAACTCCGGCAGTTCAACTCCTAAAGTTCAACTGGAAAGAAGATTAGGTGGAAGGGTGACAGAGGAAGGATATTGAGCTCATTAGGAAAGATTAAAGCCTTAAAAAAAATCTATTTTTTTCCTTCTTGGGAAACAACTTAGAGAGGAGTGGAAGAATGAGCTTGTGGTTATGGCAATAGTGCAGGACTCAGGAGATGCGGGTAAAATTGCTGGCTCTACCTCTATGACCTTAGCAAGCCTCTCTGCACCTCAATTCCCTGTCTGTAAAATGGGGATAGTAGCACTTCCTTTCTCTCGCCATTTAATTGTCACTTTTTGTTCAGGGGTAAAATCTTCAAAGCAGGGACTCTCTGGTTGTGAACCATGGGACTCCAATCTTGGCTGAGGTCTGTAGGTGCTATGATGAGATAGACAGCTAATTACAGTACCTTCACCCCCTTCTCCCAAGGATCCCAGACGTGAAGTTGATCCAAATTGTTTCTAATTAACTTGATTCATTTATCTTTTGTAGCATTAAAATAACTGAAGTTAAGAGATAATTACAGATCAGTCACTGGATCTCTGGGGCCAGATCTACCAGGGCTTTATAACCCTCTTTGCTGGATGGATGATGAACTTTGACAGTGTTCTTCTGAAGCAAGACAACTACTGCAGAGATCTCCAAGAACTGCAGTCTTTCACTTAAAACCACTTCCACTGGACAGTTCACTTAAACTTTAAAAAGGTCTGGAATCCTTCTCATTTTATCTGAACTGGATCACCCATTCTCAGAAGAATTATACATTTGGAAGGCGCTGAAGCAAAAACCATGGTAATCCATTGCCCTCCAAGAAAGGACACCTGGGATGTATTTCCACTCTCCAAGAGGTGCAGCCAGGTTATAGCAAGCCATCTGTGTATCTCTTAGTGCCATAAATCAGTGTGGAGAGAGATGACAAATACATTTCTGTACACAAAGGTATATATGTAAAAAAGCTAGATTTTCAACTAGGCTGCAACCTGGGTCTCTTTTATGTGCCAGTATTTTTTTATCCACAATTCATATAAGTATTAAGGGTATGTCTACACAGCAACTACGCACTCTTCACAATGAAGGCTGTTGCTGAAAATCTGGACTGCTGTAATTGTAGATAGGAAGGAGGAAAGATCTTGTGACTAAGGTGCAGGCTTAAGCATTAGGAAACTTGGGTTCCGTCCCCACATCTGCTTCTGATTTCCTGTGTGACCATGGTCAAGTCATTTATACCCAGATTTGTAAAGGTATGCAGGCTCTAAACAGTTCACCAACATACACCTCTGTTCTGCAGAGAAGAAGCTGTGGGGTGGGGGTGATAACTGGATGTTTGACTTTGCATAAGGTCTTTCATAGTGTAGGTCCTGTCTTCATTGCTACTCAGTTTGGATAATTAACCCTCATGCTTCAGGGCAGGAGGTGATAACTGCAGGGGTCAGGAAGGAAGGATGTCCCTCAGGTACAATGTGAGACAATTGGTCAGTTACTTAGCAGGGGGCTGTGTGTGGGTGTGGATGTGGGGAGTTACCTTCTGCTGGTCTGCAGCAGCAGGATGTCAGACTGATGCTTGGCATAGCCTGCATTCCTAGATGAATTCTTATCATCTTGCACACCAATAGCATTTGAGTGTTGAAATCACAGATGCATAATGTGGCAGGTGCTTTTCCATGCTTAAGCAAGATCAACCTCTGAATCACCTCTTAAAGAACCAAGCAAGGGTATTGCTTTACACGTAGTCCCACATCGCTCCGGCATGTAAACATGCAAAGCAAACACGAGAAAGGTTTCTAGTTGCTGAAATCACTTACACAAATCATCTTTATTTGTCAAGCTCAGAGACACAGAAAACATGTTCCCTTAATTATCTGGGTTTTTTTCTCCTCCCCCTGCTTCTTCCGAGAAATACAGGCAATTCATGTACGTTTATGGCCCTTTTTTGTATCTGCTTTGCACGATTAACTGCTTGAGCTGTACAGGACTGGGTGTACGGTTGTACTTACCATTCTTCTCAGTGACTGCTAGGAATAGAAATATATCTGACATGTTTGATCCTCCTCAATTGGTGAAGAAGAAAGAACTCATCATGGGCCAAATTCATCCCTAGGGGAGCTCTTTTGCCTTGCCCTGCATCTCTAAGTTAGTGCAATATTTGATCCTTAGGGCCACATTGAGTGCTGCACCAAATTATACAAGCTGAGAATTTGCCATGTCATATGTAGACCCTAGAGATAGATGCAGAGGGAATTCATAGCCCATAGTAATGATGAGCGTGTACATGTGGGCGTTTGGTATTCTCTCTTGCAATTTTTGCATGCTTAAAAGACTCCAGGTCCCTGCAGAATGGCAGAGACTAGAGCAGCAGTTCCTCTCAAGCTGTACAGACTCAGCGGTTGAACCATTTGAAGTTGCTTTGCAGGTCTTTACAGGAAATGCAGCATTTCAGAAATAAGCCTTCCCCCACCCCCTGATCAGAGCCCAGCTATTAAAAGACTTTGCAACTTAGCTTTGAGCTTTAGCTGTGTGTCTATTTTCACTAACATGTTTTCCCTCCCAGTCTTTATGGGCTCTGTGCGTCTGAATGCTTTTCTAATTGCTATGTATCAAGGCCCAGGCCCTCAGACTTATTTAGGTGCCTAACTCCCATTGAAATCAATGGGAATTAGGAACCTAAATATCTTTGGAGACCTCGGGCCAAGTATATCTGAAGGCTATTTGGCCCTTTGTTCCTTATATACATACACACCTACCTAGATATCCATATAAGCACATACACACGCCAAGAAATACTAATTGAGAAGGAACCATGCATGCTCTGCCTTGTAGGCCACTGTGTAAAGAAAGGTCCTTTGGCTTTAGGAGCATGGATACCAAATCATATCAATGGTCCATGTAGTCCAGTATCCTGCCTCAGAAAATGGCCAGTGCCAGCTGCTTTCTTAGTGGAGAATTATGAAATAATCTGCTATAGGGGAAGTGCTCCCCGTCAGTTAGTTTGGTTTAATGCCCAAATGCCTGAGCATGTATCTCCTTTCTAAGCAAAATAAGGCAGTACATTTCCCACACATTTTTTTGCCCAATGGGACAACACTTGATTCCTTCTTGGTTGAAGTTGCTATTGTTTCCAGGTGAATCCTCACCATACTGTCCATGCAAGTTTGGAAATGAGCATCTAATTCATAGAGGATTGGGTGCTTCAAAGTTCAGAGGCCAATATTAACAATCTGATAGCTTGGACTCACTGAATATTGTTCTAACAGGAGCCACTGAGTGTGATTGTTTCATGTAGTCTTACTA
Source organism: Lepidochelys kempii (assembly GCF_965140285.1). NCBI lineage: Eukaryota > Metazoa > Chordata > Testudines > Cheloniidae > Lepidochelys > Lepidochelys kempii. The sequence continues at coordinate 118,880,880 of NC_136386.1, read as the reverse complement.
GTTGCTTTTCTTGATGTGCAACACTATTCAGTCTTTGAAGAAGTTTTTGTAGGAGTTTTTGCAAGGCTGATTTCTTTTTAGGGGAGCTGTTGCAAGTAGCTAGGGAGTTTGCTATCTGCCTTAATCTCTAATGAGAGGCAATTCCTTAGGCAGAGTTGCTTCCTGAGAACTGGGCATTTAGGCTCACCTCTAGTCAAAGACTGGTGTATTTAGTGTAAAAAAACAAACAAAAAACAAACAAATCAAGTTGCATTGAGACTATACCCATTCCTCTGCATCACTAATATTTCTTCTTCCACAGCATGCCAACTTGCAAAGCCTCAACATCTGCTACTGCTTGACGGAGGGGCAGAAAAATATTTTATCCAGGGAGCTCAGAGTTGTTCATAAAAATTCAGACTCAGAATTCCTCTGTGAGGTAGGTATTATTGTAGCCACTTTCTGTGGCAAATGAGGTCCGAGAATATTACGTGACTTACTCAGGCTCACTGAGGGATGCCTGGTCTAGACTAAAAAGTTAGGTCGAGTCAGCTACATTGCGCAGGGGTCTGAAACATACACACCCCTAAGTGGCAAAGTTAAGCCGACGTAACCCCTGGTGTAAACAGGGCTAGGCCGATGGAAGAATTCTTCCATCGGCCTAGCTACTGCTTCTTGGAGAGAGGCCAGTGGGAGAATTCCTCCCCTTGGCAGCAGTGCAGCTGGGGTGCTGTAATGTTTCAAGGTAGACAAACCCTGAATTAGTAGCAGAGCTAGAATTAAAACCCAGGAGTCCTAGCTACTTGCTTTTTCCTAAAGACCATGCTCCATCCAAATCTGCTGATCAGCCTGGCTAGTCTACTACTAATGCTTCTACAACTATGGGAAAAGACCCAAAATAGTACAACTGAGCATGTTCATTCTCCAACTAACCTTTCTTGGAGATAATTTGATATTCTATTAAGTGAGCAATCATGTCCCGAAGATCCATGTATTTATGAATTTGTGTCTTCTAATTTTTCCTCATATTAAAAACACATACAACCTGGAGCTTGGTGATAAAGAACTCAGTGCTGGCTTCATTAGCACTTGCTTAAAAAAAACCCCTCATCAAGAAATTATCAGTAATTTGTATTTCAGATACTACCGTCATTTGAATTGGTGTTTGCTAATCTCCAACACACAAAAGGGAGAAAGATAACATGAAACAAGTTCTCCCTTAATCATTTCAGAGGATTGCATTGCTTAAGAAGCCCAGCACAATTACATGCTTTTGTGGCAGGCTGTTATGTCTGAGTGTTTCTTACAAAAGAGGTCCTATAGTGCTTATGGTGAGTGTAATGATGGTGTACGTTTCTACCAAGTAGGATACAGTAAGATGTATTCATATTTTACTCTTACATTTCACAGGATCCGGGCTCGTATGCACTGGATTCAGGGAATAAAGTCTGAGTCCTTCGCTGTGGCAGACAGGAAAGTTCAGATGGATATGTAGTTCCCGGTTCTAACCTCACTTACACCAGAGTAATTTGATGGACCAAGAATGGAATCTGGCCCAATGCGGACTGAACTTGCTTCCACTGAACGCAACGGCAAAACTTCTTGAATGCCAGAGGACCAGGTGCTAAGCGCAGGAACAAGCTCAAACTCAGAACAACACAATTGGGCATGATCCACATGACAGGCGATCCAGGAAAAACAGAAGTTTCCCCCAAACCAGTCATTCAGTGCAACGTTCATGATTCAGAAAGTGATTTGGTTTCAGTGGCCATTATTGGTGCTGTGAAGAGAGAAGGCAGAGTTGGCAAAAGTAACAGAGTGAGGCATAAACTTGATGGCTAGATGCTGTTGCGGAAAGGGAGCCAACTTCAACCTTTAGCTAAACAAATCCACAGGTCTGTTACACCCTACTTTCTAATAATGGGCTGGATTGTTAGAGAGCGGCCTCCCATTTTGTGGGTTCCAACCCAATCACTTAGATCAGTGCTTCTCAACTTCTTTCATACCAGAACCCTCTCTCATCTAGTCCAGACCTAGCTAGGACTCTCCTTCCATGGGAAGGGCAGAATGCTCACTAGCACACGCACCTGACTGAAAACCCCGGACTTAGATGGCAATGTACTTTACTGGTGTCCACATACAGATACTGAGCAATCTACACGATCCTTCCGGTATCTGCCAGTAAACTGAAGGCACACGCACAAAAAATGTAGACGTGATTTTGGTGGATGCACATTGCGCCTGGGGTAAAACCTTGCCTTCCTACCTTATATCTTTGTCTATCCACATTTATGTAGCACGTATCCTCACTACCTTTTCAGTGCCTCTGTTTCCCTCCTGTGCTTTCCCTGGTCAATGAATGTCAAAATACACTCATAAGCCTGTAAAAATGATCCCCAGACACACACAGTATAATCCATCATCGCTACGGGACTGGGGCTTTAACCTCATAGCTACCCGGTACTTTCTTGTAACGCTCACATATAAAACCCCAAATCATTCTTCAGCGAAAACAAATGAAACGCCTGCTCTGCATGCCGTCGGCAGCAGTACAGGCACAAAGCTACTGGAGCGATGATATATTTTAATACCCATTTCATGCATACATTTGACAATGTGAATTATGCAGGTATCATGCTATAGCATAAAGACGTGGTGGCAGCCAAGGGAGTTGCAGGTAGCACATTTCTGTCTCTGGGATCCTGCTCTGCAGAGATATAGATCACAATCAACTGCTTGTTACATATGAGCCAAATCCTGCAGTCCTTGCAGAGGACTGGTCTAAGCAAGGATAGCACAGTCATCATTTACAAGTAGGGCCCTACCAAATTCACAGTCCATTTTGGTCAATTTCATGGTCCTAAGATTTTAAAAATCGTAAATTTCATTATTGCAGCTTTTTAAATCTGAAATTGCACAGTGTTGTAATTGTAGGGGTCCTGACCCATAAAGGAGTTGTCGACGGGGCGGGGAGGGGGTCGCAAGGTTATTGTACCGGGGCTGCGGTACTGCTACCCTTACTTGTGCTCTGCTGCTGACGGCGGCGCTGCCTTCAGAGCTGGGCAGCTGGAGAGCGGCGGCTGCTGGCCGGGAGCCCAGCTCTGAAGGCAGAGCCGTCGCCAGCAGCAGCGCAGAAGTAAGGGTGGCATGGTATGGTGTTGCCACTCTTACTTCTGTTCTGCTGCCTGCGGAACTGGGCCTTCAGTCAGCAGCCGCCACTATCTGGCTGCCCAGCTCTGAAGGCAGCAGTGCAGAAGTAAGGGTGGCATGGTATGGTATGGTATTGCCACACTTACTTCTCCATTGGTGCTGGCGGGGCGCTGCCTTCAGAGCTGGGCGCCTGGCTATCAGCCGCTGTTCTCCAGCTGCCCAGATCTGAAGATAGCGCAGAAGTAAGTGTGGGAGTAAGGAAGTGTGACCCCTCTAAAATAACCCTGTGACCCCCCTGCAACTCCCTTTTGAGTCAGGCCCCTCAATTTGAGAAACACTGGTCTCCCCTGTGAAATCGGTATAGTATAGGGTAAAAGCACACAAAAGACCAGATTTCAATGGGGGGAGACCAGATTTCATGGTCCATGACACATTTTTCATGGCTGTGAACTTGGTAGGGCCCTAGTTATAAGGCCAGAAGGGACGACTGGGATCATCTAGTCTGACCTCCTGTATAACATGGGTCTTAGGAAGGATGGAGTAGTCAAAAGGGGCGGGGGGGTGGCACTCTATGTAAAAAATTTAATTACCTGTTTATGAATCACAGATAACTCAGAAGGAAATTATGTGGAATGTTTATGGATCAATGTCCTAATAGATAAAGCACAAGATGGGGTATTAGTTGATGTCTGCTACAGACCACCAAATCACACTACAGAACTATATGGCAAGCTCCTTATGCATCTGTCTATAATGTGTAGAAAAAAACAACACTGTGTAATCATGGGGGACTTCAATTTGAGTGATATATACTGGAGGTGTCATTCTGCCAGCACTAAAACATCCTTGGATTTTCTAAATATTACAGATGACAATTTCCTAACTCAAAAAGAGTTGCAGCTAACATGGGGGAATTCTATATTAGACCTTAATTTAACAGACAAAGAGGAACTGATCACAGAATTACAAAATTAATGGTAGCTTAGGTACAAATGATCATGACTTTATTCTGCTTTCATATTATAAATGTGAAAGCACAATAAAGTCCAGACCACGAATATATAGATACATATACATATGTACACTTGGTGCTTTAATAGGGCCAACTTCACAAAGCTAAAAACAATTATGAACCAAATCAGCTGGGAGGAAGAATGTAATCAGAACAGTGTGAATGATCATTCAGAATAATTTAAGAATACCTTAATAGATGCTCAAAAAGCCACAATGCCACAATTGAGGAAGAAGGCTGTGCTAGTTAAAAAACTGACCTGGGTTAGAGGAGAAATGAAGGCAGTTATAAAAAAATAATATATAACAAATGGAAGAAAGGGGAAGTTGATAGTAATGAATATAAAAGTAGAAGTTAGGAATAGTAGAAAATTGATAAGGGAAGCCAAGGGACACAAGAAGAAATTAATGGCCAGCAGATCTTCTGAAAGATTTGCTCTAGGAATTGTTTTGGGGAAATTCTACAGCCTGTGTTATACAGGAGGTCACACTATATGATCACAATGGTCCCTTCTGGCCTTGGGATCTATGAATATTTGACTTCCATGAATTAACAGCTGTTTGAATTAGAGATTATCCATATACTTTAGAAAAACCTCCAAACTTGATTTAAAAATTGCCAGATGATGATGACTTCATCAAAACCATTGGTAAATTGTTCGAATAGCTAATTACCCTCACTCTCAAAAATTTACATTTTATTTCCAGTCAGAATTTTTCTAGCTTCAACTTCAGCCATTGGATCTTATTATAACATTGTCAGCTAGCCCAAGAGCCAATTATCAAATTTTTGCTCCCCGTGGAGATACCTATAGACTGTGATCAAGTCACCCCTTAACCTTCTCTTTGTTAAACTGAATAGATTGAGCTCTTTGAATCTGTCACCATAGGCATGTTTTCCAATCCTTCAGTCATTCCCGTAGCTCTTCTCTGAACTATCTCCAATTTATCAACATCCTTCTTGAATTATGGGTACCAGAACTGGACACTATGCTAGTAGCAGTCACACCAGTGCCAGATGCACAGGTAATATAACTTCTCTACTTCTGCTTGAGATTCCCCTGTTTATACATGCAAGGATCATATTAGCTGTTTTGGCCACAGTGCTGTGTAGTGGGGTGATTGTCCCATTTCTGGAGAAAGGGGTTAAAGCAGCCCTGGAGAGGGCTGTGGCTGGAAATAAGGGGATTAAGAACATCTGGGAAAGCTGAGTGAGTAGCTGACCACAGCTGTGGCCATCTTAACTAAGGCCCACCTGGCCCTTATAGGAGGGCAGTGGGCCAGAAACCAAAAAGGATACTCTCTCTCTGCCTTTAGAGGGAGAAGGGCCTGGCTGCTGGGGAACGTACCCGAGTACCTGAGGTGGAACAAGGCTGGGAGAAGGCCAGAGGAACTGGGGAGCTCTGGCCTGGAAACCCCCCCAGGCTGCAGGCCTAGAGTAAGGCAAATAGGTACTACGGTTGCGGGGGGCAGCCCACGGGTAGGCAAAGGCAGCAGGTCCAAACCCCTCTTGGCTGTGATGAGTGGCAATTATACTGCAGTCCGTTCCAGTGAATGGGGGCTAGATAGTGACTGGCAGTCGCCCTATACTGAGGCAAGGTGGGGATAGTGGGTGGGGAGTCCCTGGGGAGGGGAGACCCAGAGACTGTGGGGGTACTGCCAGGGGCAGCACCCTGGGTAAAAGGGGCACTGGGGTCCAGGAGGGACATGGGGCCAGCGGCAAGCGGGACATGGGCCTGCAGAGGGTGCTCCGGAGCTGGACACAAAGCTAATCCCCAGGAACCAGCAGGAGATGCCGCAGGGGTGGGTCCTGCCCCCGTCACATGCTGCACTGGGAGATCATTGTCAGCTGATTTTCTAGCATATCTTTCAAGTCTTTTTTCAGAGTCACTGCTTCCCAGCATAGATGGATTGGGCCACTTCCTAGCTGCTTGAATAAGGACTGAAGGCCAGATTTTCAGAGCTGTTTAAGCACCTAAGGTCATTGATATGGGCCCAGTGGGATTTCCAAAGGCACCTAAGCCTGTTATGCACCTAACTCCTGTTAACTTCAATGGGGTTAGGATTCCACTCAAAATCCTCATGGTCCATCTGATGGTGTCCCACCGCTCCCATCCCTTTTGTGCTTCTCACAGACTACTCAGACACCTTCCCCCCTGTAGATAGCTGTGTGTAGTTTATTGACGGTGTTTTGCTCCATTAGCTTTTACATACTAGTGCAGTCACATTATTATCAAGCTTTATTACCCTTTCTCCATGGAGGGGGAGAGATGTTTCCTCTCGGAGAACCTCCTTTTGTCAGGCCCTGTTAGGCTTTTCTCTCTCCAGCTTCTGTCCTTCCTGTTTTTCATCCAGGCTCCTTGCTAATGGACTAATTAGCTTATTGGCTGCCCCAATCTCCTCTGGTAAGCAGGAACTCGTCTCCTCAAACAGGCCCTCTGTGGCGGCATAACTGGTGAAACAGTGACCAGGGTGCAGGCCCAGCACTCTGTCACAATGCAATAGAGCCAGCTTTTGAAGGCAAGGATTGTGCAAATCAAATCAAAGGGAAATGGGAATTTTATTCCTGGTGCTGGTCTTCAAAGGTCCTGGCCAAGCTATTTTCCTCCTTGTGAGTCTTGGAAGTGCTCAAGTGAAAGAAGTTTCCTTTGGGGTTTTGCTGTTGTAGGGTTGTGCTTAAGCATCTTCAGCACACTTATTAGAGAGTGACATTTTTCTGGTTTTCTTTTAGTGACAAATTGCATAAGCGTAATTGATAACACCTTTTTTTTTTAAAGGGGCAGGTCGCATTTTAACAATATCTATAGTCAGGAAAAATCTCATAGCCCAAAATTGAAATTATGCCATAGATACTATTATTATTATTATTTTATTTAAAAATAGAGCTAATATTGACAACATGCAACATGGCACAGAAATGTAGAATTTACATTGTACATTGTAGTATATATTCTCAAGTCAAGTATTGGTTATATATAAGCATGATCCACCTTAATGACACATTTTCATTTCAGATTCTTTTGGTGGGAACATGTACATTTCTGGCCTTTAAAAATGTTTACCATTCGGTACTGATTTACACTGAATATTTGTAAAAAATATTTATTTTGTTCAGGACAAGGAGTTTTAAGGAGACAGCATGGCATTATAAGAATTATTCAATCAATAATTTAATCATAAGTACAACTTTGTCTTAAAACAACTGTCCTTTTTTATGATTTTTTAAAAATTATTAACTGGTAATAATTTGAAAAATCTGCTTCCCCTTTTCCTATCTAATATCCTATCCAATATTCCTATCCAGCCTTTGTGACTTTAGAAAAAGAAGTTCCATCAATGAAAATGACTTTTCTTTTGAAAGTAAGATTTAGGTGCCTAAGCCGCTTAGACACTCTTGAAAGTTGTACCCTGAGTTTCCGATTCTGAGATGGAAGGAACAGTAGAATGACTGGCTGGCATTTTTTATGCATGAAATCTATCAGAGCAGGTGCCTAAATACTTCTGAGGATCTGGACTAGTACGCTAAGCATCACGAACTGGGGCATTTCTATTTTATTCACAGATATATTTTAAAGAACGGTACACATGTAATTGTTGTTGTTGTTTCAAAGCTATAGAGCTTCACAGCTCTTTTCAGGACCTGAGGATCTCACCACGCAGACCCGGCTTGGTGCAATAATGGATGAAAGAAAAAGAAAACAAATATTTTACATTGATATGACACTTGTCAACCCAAATTGTAAGCAAGATTCGCTTTAATCACCACTGAAATGCAGCAACCTTTGGAGCAGAATGCAAAAGCTATACAACAGTCCCCAGAAATGCAACACACAATAGTTTTGGACAGGAAGTGAAGAAATACCTCCTACATTTGCGACTGCAGAGGGAATTTAGGGCCTAATCTAAGGCTGATTGGAGTCCATGGGGGTCTTTCCGTTAATTCTAAAGAGCTTTAGAGCCGACCCTCAAACAGGTCGAATCTAATTAAGGTGGAATTTGTCTGAAAAGCCAGCCAACGCCGCCACCTCCCCCCCCCCACCTTTAGGTAGAACATTCAAGTCAAGTGCTATAATTGTTTCATTATTACTTTGCATTGTACTGTCTGCTTCTTGCATCCCTCTGTTGTGCCTCAATTTAGGTCTACACTAGAAAATTAGGTTTCAGAGTAACAGCCGTGTTAGTCTGTATTCGCAAAAAGAAAAGGAGTACCCACGAAAGCTTATGCTCAAATAAATTGGTTAGTCTCTAAGGTACCACAAGTACTCCTTTTCTTTTTACTAGAAAATTAGGTCAGCATAAGTACATTACTTAGGGGTGTGAAAAATCCATCTCCGAGTGGAGTAGTTAAACTGACATAAGTCTCCGTTGTAGACACGGCTAGGTCAGTGGAAGAATTTTAATGCCTCTTGGGAAGGTGGATTACGTATGCCAAAGGGAGAACCCTTCCCTTGGCATAGGGAGTGTCTACACTGCAGCGCTACAGTGGCTCAGCCCCAGTAGCACCGTTGTGCTGCTGTAGCATTTGCAGTGTAGACACGCCCTTATACTTGGCTTGCAAACTCTGTGGGACAGGGGCAGTCTCTGTGATGTGTGGTTGTACAGCGCCTGGAACAAGGGGGCCCTGATCTAACTGGGAATTGGTCCTGCTTTGAGCAGGGGGTTGGACTAGATGACCTTCTGGGGTCCCTTCCAACCCTGATATTCTATGATTCTATGATTCTAAGACTGGAGCTCCCAGGTAGGGTGACCAGATGTCCTGATTTTATAGGGACAGTCCCGATTTTGGGTTTTTTTTCTTATATAGGCATTTATTATTCCCCCGCTCCCTGATTTTTCACACTTGCTATCTGGTCACCCTACTCCCAGGTGCTACTGCAGTACAAATAAATAATAAGTATATCTGGCTTAGGTGGGTAAGTTACACCTATCTATAGCTGATTCACATGCCTTTGATTGACTGTCCATAGTTACCAGTGGTCCAAGAGTGATTTTTCAGCAGGCAAAATGCTACTTTACCAAATTGTGAACCAGGAGACTCTCTGTTGTGCTAATTAAGCTAGAAACTAAACTTCGGAGGTTTGTAGTGGAGAATGCACAGATGAAACCGGGGGAACAGTGCAAATGAGACCAGGACCCTTACTGCATAAGAGGAGGTCTGCAATTAGTGAATACAGCGTATCACTACATTGTCAGGAAAAGCTGAAAATGAAATTCAGGGACGATTTCTTTTCAAGCTCTGTCGCTAGAAAGCTCCCGAGCAGTGACCTTATACTCAGGATTCAGCTTTCAGTGGGTGTGTCCAACATTAAAGCTGACCGGGAAAATAAAAACCTTCTTTCAAACGACTGTGTGCGCCTCTGGCAAAGGTTCTAGAGGTGATGGCTTTGAACATCCCTCTTCGTGAGGGCTCTGTCACTTGGAATGGGCAAAGAATAGAGGCTAACCAATTTATTTGAGCATAAGCTTTCATGAGCTACAGAGCCGTAACTCACGAAAGCTTATACTCAAATAAATTGGTTAGTCTCTAAGGTGCCACAAGTACTCCTTTTCTTTTTGCGAATACAGACTAACACGGCTGTTACTCTGAAAAGAATAGAGGGAATCTTCAGTGAGATGTGGCTTGTTCAAATAATTATACTGCTTGTCGGATACCTTTCTGAATGCAAAACAACAACAGGTTTATATTTAAATCCAAGTCTCTCTCTTTCACACACACACACAAGCTTTTCAAAAAACCCTGAAACTTTACCAAGCCCAGAAAGAACGATAGACTTGCCCAGTCATGAAAAAATGTTACTCATCCCCAGACTGGTTTGTAGATTTATCATGAGGCTAAAGTAGATGATGTGGGGGGGGGGGGGGTTCCATAGATGAGGAGGGGAGTGAGGAAAGTAGTGGTGGATGAATATCAGTAGGCATGGGTGACCAATTGAGATATGATCAGAAACCACCTAAATTGTCTCCTGATGCCAAAGTGAATCTTTTTCAAGGTAAAGAAGGGTTTGCTTCACTTTTTAAACATTTATGCATTTCTGGTGGTAACCAGCAATGAGACCCTTGGGGCTGAAATACAGAAAGAAAAGCTGCCTTGAGATTTCGGGGCCCAGGAGAGACAGATACAATTTTCTGCTCTGCTACAGATTTCCTGTGTCACCGCTAGCAAGTCACTTAGCCTCTCTGTGCCTCAGTTCCCCATCCGTATCGTGGGGTTAATAACACTGCCCTACCTTGCAGGAGTGTTGTGACTCTAAACGTACCAAAGTCTGTGAGGTGTTCAGATTCTAAGACAATGGGGCATATAAATACAATAGACAGGCATAACTTGGGAACACTGAAATCTCATGGAAAAGCCCTTTTCCTGAAGAGATCTGCAGCCTAAAGCAATCATCCTGATTGCTTGTCTAAACTGACCCAAACCTCTTCAAATTCATTTATAGTTTGTCACTACAGATCTGAGCTAGAGTCAAACCAGTGAATTAGGCATGAAAGGTCCCATTCCCCAATATCAACCTCACTGAGCCATTCAGCATTTCCAGCAATCAGACCCCATCCATCCATTGTCTTTTCCCACAAGCTCTGCTTCAAGCCCAGAAGTGTCTGGCGTGGCAAACAGTTTAATAAACTATCTCCTGGGAAAAGTTGGAGCTGAATCACAAACTATGAAGTTTTCATTTGGCGGAATAAAAGAAGAAGTAGAACTATCAGCTGGAGTCATAAACACCTGCCGTGTAAGTTCAGTGGGTTAGATGGTTGCAGCCATCAGAATATCATTCGCTGATAACGAGAACCACAGTCAACAGACCTTGCTAAGGAGTTGAATTGTTGGTACAGAAATATTGCATGTCTATAAATAAAATGCCCATTAGCTTTCAAGGAACCAGACTTTGAGACCACTGTAGGGGGAGGGGCTGGAGGTGGGAATTGATTATTATCCATTGGTAAATTAAGTGCTAGAGACTCTTAGGGCAAAAGTGAGGGGGCTTCAGTATCCACAACCCTTTTTGATTCTGAGTTTTTTTCTGGTTTTTCAAGGGTACCATGAGTGATAAGGGGGAAGGGGTCTGGGAGGGGGGTAAGTAGAGGCTTCAGGGGGCCGGAAGGTGGTGGCGGATTGTTGGTTGTGGATCTGGACAGGAAACTGTTTTCCTGGTCTCGTGACAATCTGAGATTTCAAAATAAATAAATAAATAAATTCCTGTTCCACTTTGGGACAAACTCGAGATCTTTTGAAATGTTGCAGGGCAAGAGATCAACTTACCTCAGGATCCAGAAGAGGGACTTGAACCTGGGTTTCTCAAATCCTGAGGGAGTACCTTAAGCATTGGGCAGTTGGTTAATCTGAGAGGGAATGTATGCACTCACTCTTGATTGCTCTCCCCTTCCCGCGCGTATGTTCCCACCAAAAGTTTTGGTTTTGAGAAATCAGCTTATTCAGATGAATAAATGTTTAGCCAGAAAATTCCCAGACAGCTCTAGTTGGTGGATGGAAGGGCAGGTCTCGGAAGGACTCCTTTCCCATGTTACAGGAGCTGAGCTTTCATCATTTCTGCCATTTCTGCTGTTAGCTTTAGCCAACAAACACTTATTTTCTGTCCTTTGTTCACTCAGCTGGGTACAGTCCTCATGTGGATATCAACTAAGAGGCAGCAATGAGCTAGAAGTGAGAGACCATCTCTTTGCCTGCTCCTTTTGGGAAGAGCCATGTCTTGTCTCCCCATCTACTTTTGTGGTATTGTCCGGGGGATATGAAGGTTCCTAGAGTCCTCCAGAATATGGTTATAAGGAGATGGGACCTTTTTACTGATTGCGGCCAAAACTGCAAGAGAGCACATGTCTACAGCCAACTGACCTACCAGGGAAGCAAGAGTCTCAACTCAAGGGGTAGGATGCCAGCAAGATCACAGCCCAGACCCACCTGTGGGAATGAATTCACCACAGTAAAGGCAACGCAGTGAACATCTTCAACTCACAGTGATGTCTGTGGGGAGCAAAGGATGCTCAGCATCATGCAGAACTGAGTCCATAAACTGGGAGCGACAATGAATAGGATTCCCCAGGAAAGTCCAGAAAAAGTCTCCTGGAGACGTATCAAACTGGAGAGGGAAACTGCAGGTTGTCACAATAGAAGTGCACAAGTTAGAATTTGGCCGGGACACCGGTGGTAGCACATCTTCTCTGACGAAAAGACTCCAGAGATATTTAATGACCAAAAGGATTAGCGTCAGAGTAGCAGCCGTGTCAGTCTGTATCCGCAAAAAGGACAGGAGGACTTGTGGCACCCTAGAGACTAACACGTGTATTTGAGCATAAGCTTTCATGAGCTACAGCTCACTTCATCGGATGTGTGCAGCGCATCTCACAGAGGCAGGTGCAGCCTACTGATTCAACGGCTGCACTATATGAAACGGCTGAGGGGACACCAGCCTCTCCCTGGCACTGCATCCCTGGCAACAGGGCCAAACCTGTGTGGCCCTACAACCCTGTGTGCCAGATTACAGCATCTAGTGGGCTCACTCTCACTCTAGTTTCATGATTCCTGCGAGTAAACTGAGCCCATAAACCCATGCTAAAGCTACCCTCGTTGGCTTGATCTCAGTCTGGCTGCAGACAGCTTGCCTCTGGGTAACTCAGTGGCTTTTGTTGTATGTACTATTTTTGTTTTAAGCTACAGTTTTGGTAAAGCGATTTCAAAAGGTTTCTGCAGTAACAGAAATGCACCGTATTAGAACCAAACACTAGTTTTTATGGAAGAGAACATTAATCTAAAGATTATGCTTCCTGGTGCTTTGAAATAAAGTGCACAAGAGGAAAAAAAACCAGCGTTTGCCCTCTTTCATTGCAGCTTAATAGCCATGGCACTTAATCACTCTGAGCTGTTGCTCTCCTTTTGACTTTCCCAATAGGCAGCTGTTTCCCTTCTGTGCCCGTGCTAGGATATAGATATTCAGGCCTGTCTGTAAAGGCCTATACTCTAAGAATTTAGGTGTATTCTTATCACTTAGTGAGTTCTAGAGGTATAAAAGAAAGAATCAAATTCACTGTCTGCCGGTGTAAGGTTCTTCTCTTACTGTGACAGTCTGAGGCCTTGTTCTTAGGCTAAGGCCTTTGATTAAGCAGCAGAGGCAGCCATAAGCTGGGAAGCGAATGGTCACGTCCTCACCAGTCACTCTGAAAGAAGGTGCTATTGGGCTGTTAGGAATACAATCCTGTCCTGATCATGCCGATCACCTCCAGAGAAAGGGAAGAGCCAGAAGATGTAAAAGGAAACTTAGTTTGATAGCATCCTGTCTGGCAAGAACTCACTTATCAATAGCTGGGATGTGAAATCCTCATTTCTTTGTTGTTCTATCACTGTAGTCCCCATTTCTCTATTGTTTATCTGCATAATCTCTGTCTGGTTCTGTGATTGTTTCTGTCTGCTGAATAATTAATTTTGCTGGGTGTAAACTAATTAAGGTGGTGGGATATAATTGGTTAAATAATCATGTGACAATATGTTAGGATTGGTTAGTTAAATTTCAGTAAAATGATTGGTTAAGGTATAGCTAAGCAGAACTCAAGTTTTACTATGTAGTCTGCAGTCAACCAGGAAGTGGGTGGGGGGGAAATGGGAACAGGGAATGGGGGTGGGGAAATTGGAATCATGTTTGGCTAAGGGTAGGAATGGGAACAGGGACACAGGTGTAAGGCTCTGTGGTGTCAGAGCTGGGAAGGGGGACACTAAGGAAGGAAACTGGAATCATGCTTGCTGGAAGTTCACCCCAATAAACATTGAATTGTTTGCACCTTTGGACTTCGAGTATTGTTGCTCTCTGTTCATGCGAGAAGGACCAGGGAAGTATGTGGGTGAACGAATAAGCCCCCTAACAGCCAGCAAAACACTCATCATTAAGAACCAATTGGTCCTGTGCTGTATATGAGTGACTGAATGACCAGTGAGTTATTGCACAGTCTGCTTGTTTTCTGTTTCCCACTGTGCCCAAAGCTTTCAAAGAAAAAGAGTCACCTCTCCCAGTTCCCATTGTTTTCAGTATTATTGTTTATTGGTTTATATAACAAACTTTTAAAGGGTGGAGTAGTGTAAGAACAATTAACATGACAACCACAGATGGACAGGTGACAGTACGACTTTTAAATAATTAAAATAAATTACACTGGTTAAAGATTTTTCATTTGAACCACAGAAAATCTGAAGTCAACAGCTGAAGGAAGTTAGTGGGACAAGTGTTACGTTAGAACAGAAGTGGATTGGTAATAGATATGGAACCTTTTCATTCTAAGGCCAAATTCTGGTCTCACTTCACCCGTGTCAACCAGGAATCTGCTGAATCCACCTCAGGGCTATGCCTGTGAGGCAAAATTGACCCCTCAGTGACTGCAATTCATGAGGAAATGCAGTGGGACCTGTAGGGCTAAGTGTGTGTGTGTATAAATACTGGAACTGGGTGGGAATTTTCTGTTACCAGGGGATTTTCTACAGAAGCTGCTGTTTCCATTAAGTCAAACTTTCCCTGGGAAAATCAGAACAAAAATATTTTAATTGGGGATTAAGATGATCCGAATCAAAACATTTTGGTTTGTTGAACCAAAATAAAACATCAGAGCACTTTGACATGCATATGTGTTTGCCTGAGCTACTATGGTGCCTCATGGGAACCGTAGTTCAGATGCCTTGTGCCCACCTTCTCCTCTATGGTATGAGCCCTTTAGCTGGACTACACCTTCCATGATGCACCACAGTCTCTCCTATAATTGAACCTCCATGGCACTTCATGGGCAAGGTAGTCCAGTCTGGGCACCTACTCCATAGAAGACAATGTGGGCATGAAACATCTGAGTTACAACTCCCATAAGACACCACCAGGACTCAGGCAGACACAGTTCAGTGTCACACCAAGCTGAAGTGTTCTGAAAAATTTGATTTCGAAGTGTCAGATCTTTCCATTTCTGGGGGAAATTGTGGTACTTAGGCTTTTTGCCCTGATTTGGAATGCAAACAAATATTGAAATACCAGAATTTCCCGCAAGACAGAAATTCCAATCTTTGACCAATTACAAATAGTCACATTTGACCAGTCATGGGGTCTTTTTGATAACAAGCCACTTAGTAAACATCAGGATTAACTATGCAATTTGGGCTACAGAATGTATAGTCCTGTTTACACTACCCCCTTTCTTTAGGACTTCTGTTTCTGTCACACAGACAAAGGTAAAGAACCCTTCACACCCCTTGCCAGAGGGCTCAGTTCCAGCTATTGACTTCTTATATTTATGTCCATGATTGTCTCCATAGTGGCATCAGCAGCACAAGATTCAAACACAAGTGCCTCAACAGAGACAGAAAGGGACCATGTCTACCTTAGGAGTTTACTCCCTATGCCTTTTCAGTCCCTGGCAACCTCTGCCGAGATTGCCGACAAGCAAGCCAGTTAGTGCAGGAGATAGCTGTGGAAATGTGGGAAGGCTAATCCAATGGAGAGAATGCCAGCGGAGCAGTGGGATACTAACATTCAATGCCACTACATACTTCCTGTGTGAGCGCTTGCAAATCACAGTCTCTGTGCCTCTGTCCCCTATCTGTAAAATGGGAGTTCAGAGGGATTTTGTACTGCTAAATAAAAGATTGCGATGCTCTTAGATGCTACAGTAATGAGAGATCCATGAGCAGCAGAGATAGATAGACTTTAATAGAAGTAGGTTTTTGCCCTGGCTGATAAAAGATTATTAACTGGTCAACACTGATCCCAGAAAAGAAAAATATTCAATTTAACTTTACATTTTTTGCAAAAGAGGATTGTGGGAACTGAAGACCACTGTCATAGAAAAGTCATTTGTTGTTAATCTGATATTGTTCTAAGCCACAGTTTTGTTATTGACACCAACACAGAAATCTTATAGCGTGGTAATAAACATCAAAACAGCTTTAATTTGTAACTGCTGCTCCTCTTATCAGTAATGGAGAGAGGTCTTTCAGACTGGAATTCCACTATTAGCATACTCCCAGGAATAGGTTGATGCAGGTCGAGGGGTTGGCCCATGGGATAAGGAGAACCAGAGGAAGATTTTAACTTAGAAACTTTTGTTAGTTTGATGCCTTCTCTAACCCTCCACTAATAACATTCTAGGGTGCAAGGGCTGTTTGACTGACATGAGTTAATGTTTGCTAGACCACATGGAGGAAGGGAGCCTTTGGTCGGGGTGGTAGAAATGGGGTTTGGTGTTGTGGGGTTTGAATGCATGACAGAGAGCATGGAGGTAGGTGTTAGAGAAGGAGATGGAAATGAACAGAGTTGTAAGACTGGTCTCATTGATGGAGCAAAGAGGAAGTGAGGAGACCCAACAGGGAATGAGATCAGAGATACTATAGGATACTGTCAGTTTTTAAGAGAAGGTTAGACAAATATCTGACAGGGATGGTCTAAGAAAGCTTAATACTGCATCAGTGCAGGGGGATGGACTAGACCCCTTGAGGTCCCTTCCAGCCTACATTGCTATGATTTCTATGACATAAACCCAAGGCAGAGGTGTGCAGGGATTTGAAGGCAAGAAGGAGGAATTGGCAGTCTCGATAGCTCAGGAAAATGTACCCTAATGAAAGCACTGAAACAAATAGGGTGAAACCCGATATTCCTATTGAAACAAACTCCAGTGGGTTCATAGACTCATAGAATATCAGGGTTGGAAGGGACCTCAGGAGGTCATCTAGTCCAACCCCCTGCTCGAAGCAGGACCAACCCCAACTAAATCATCCCAGCCAGGGCTTTGTCAAGCCTGACCTTAAAAACCTCTAAGGAAGGAGATTCCACCACCTCCCTAGGTAATGCATTCCAGTGCTTCACCACCCTCCTAGTGAAAAAGTTTTTCCTAATATCCAACCTAAACCTCCCTCACAGCAACTTGAGACCATTACTCCTTGTTCTGTTGTCTGCTACCACTGAGAACAGTCTAGATCCATCCTCTTTGGAACCCCCTTTCAGGTAGTTGAAAGCAGCTATCAAATCCCCCCTCATTCTTCTCTTCTGCAGACTAAGTAATCCCAGTTCCCACAGCCTCTCCTCATAAGTCATGTGCTCCAGCCCCATAATCATTTTTGTTGCCCTCCGCTGGACTCTTTCCAGTTTTTCCACATCCTTCTTGTAGTGTGGGGCCCAAAACTGGACACAGTACTCCAGATGAGGCCTCACCAATGCCGAATAGAGGGGAATCATAGAATAATAGAATATCAGGGTTGGAAGGGACCTCAGGAGGTCATCTAGTCCAACCCCCTTCTCAAAGCAGGACCAATCCCCAACTAAATCATCCCAGCCAGGGCTTTGTCAAGACTGATCATGTCCCTCGATCTGCTGGCAATGCTCCTACTTATACTTAGCCCAAAATGCTGTTAGCCTTCTTGACAACAAGACAACACTGTTGACTCATATCCAGCTTCTTGTCCACTGTAACACCTAGGTCCTTTTCTGCAGAATGCTGCCTAGCCGCTCGGTCCCTAGTCTGTAGGAATTCACCTGAGTGTTGGATGAAGTGTAAAAAAAAGTGAGATGGGACATTTTCCAGGCTAGGCTTTGGGGGTTTTATGGAACATAAAACAAAGATTATAAAACCAAGACCAAGCTGGGATGGGTGATTAGCTCTCTCTCCTGCTTCACCCCCACCATTCTTTTTTGGCCAATAACCTGAGTGATTAATTGGCATCAGTGGAAAATTTGCAGTTCCTGAGGGATATCACTACAGGCAGAAGGTCTGCATGCATGTGCTTACTTTCCAGTACTTATGTAATTCATTCCTTCTTTAAAATCCTGTGGGATAAAATGAGCTAAAACTTCTACCTGAAAGAGCAAATTATTACAATGCAGCAGATGAGGAAGCCCCAAGGTATGTCACTGTCAGAAAATTAATACCTTCATGCATTATTATTTTTGGACAGCTATTAAGACTCAACCCAGACACAGGTCAGTGTGTGGACCGGATGTATTGCACACCCTTTCTGATTTACAATAGAGGAGAAATTGGAATGAAAAATGCAGCACAGTAGAACTGTGATGTTCAGCTCCCACCATCCCCCGATAATTATTCATGCTTGAAATTTGGGACTCTCTCAAAGCAGAGCCAACCTGCTCTCTTTTGATGGCAGAACGTTGTTTTGACTTTAAAGGTCCAGTGCACTTTAAAAGTTATTTCCCTGCAGTTCCCCTACCCACTCACCACTAACAAAAAGGAAAAAGGAAATTATCATAGGCCCATGCTCAAAGGGCAAAAGATGTTTTCTTAAACATTGTGTAGGGGTGGATCTGGTCTAACTATTTTAATACATATAGTGCTCAGATTATCACTTGTTATTTAGAGTTGTCAGTGCAAGTGAAATGTACGGCACAGCTAAAATAAAGGGAGTGATTGCCTTCGATATTGTTGCTTTTATTACCAGACGCTATGATCAGTTTCTGGATATTTGTCAAGGAGAAACGAAGCTGGCACCTGCTGAATTCAATGGGGGAGTTAAATTAAAGAGTTTGACAGCAGCAGGACGGGGTTCCGTTGTGGTATTATTCTTATTTGTTTTATGGTAGCACCTAAAGGCCCCCCAATTGAGATCTGGGATCCACTGTGCTAGGCGCTGTATAAATACATAGGATATGCCTAGCCTGGAGCTGGAAGGCGTAATTTCCAACTCAAGCAGACATACTTACCCTAGCTGTGAGTGAGCTAGTGTGCTAAAAATAGCAGTGTAGCCTCGGTAGTGCCAGCAGAGGGAAGGGCTAGCTGCCCCGAGTACAATCCCATCCTAGATCCTAGGTCAGAGTTTCTCAAATGCAGCCACCAGGGGCTTTTCTTGCAGCCACAGCCTTCTGGGCTGTGATGGGGTGGGGATGGGAGGAAAAATAATGGCCCCTCCCTCTCTCTGTTGTTCCTGGATGCGTCACCTTGGTGTTGATTGCTGGGATCGCCAGCAGGGGTTGGGATCTGCCCCACTCTGGAGACACCTGGGGTACAGTGCTGGAGGAGAAGGCAGCCAGTGAATTACACACCTTCCCGCGGCAGTGAGGCTCAGGCTTTGGGCCTCAGCTCCGGAGTGGTGGAGCAGCAGGTTCTGGCAGAGGGACTTCAGGCTCCAGCTCTGGGCTCTGGCTGTGGGGCGGCCAGCCCCAGACTCCAGTCACGCGGCTTCAGACTCCAGCCCCTGCTGCCTCCCCCGGCCCCTCTCCCACCAACCCCCATTGCTCCAGGCCCCCGCTGCCTCCCCCGACCCCCCTTCCGGGGTTTAATTTGTCCCCAGGTTTGGCAAGGCTGAGCAAGTCTGCTGTGAAAAGTGATACATGCGTGTTTGTTAATATCACTTTTCACAACAGACTTACTCGCTATCAATAAATAAATTATAATGATTTGGACGTGTCTATGTGCATATGTATTTGTTTTTCCTAAAGCTAATTAAGTATTTTAGGGAAAAGCGTGAGCACGGCTACCAGAAAGAGCTGATGGCCGCACTCTGAGGCCACCAGAAAATTGGTCCTGAGAACCCCGGGTACGTATTCGGGGTAGCTGCCGCTGTTCCCGTTGCTGTATCTACCCTGCTATTTTTAGTATGCTAGCTGACTCAGAGCCAATGTGAGTGTGTCTACTTGAGCTGGGGTTTACACCTTCAGTTCAACATGTAGCCATACCCTTAGAGACACCAGACCCTATAGTGAACACACAATTAATTTTGTTACGTGCTGTAACTGGATTGCTCTCAAGCAGAGGGTGAAATTCCAATTTCAGGCTAAATCTTCCCTCAACGTGCCTCAAAAAATAAAATAAAATAAAATAAAATAAATCTCCTGCAGTACATCAGAGAGGCTGCCCCAGGAACTGTAGGGGTAGCATTTTCAGCAAAATGCAAACGACTTATCTTTCAGAGCCTGATGTCTTTTAATAAACACTTAGCCTTGAATTAATTTATGTGACAGACATGGTCTAGCTTGTGCCCTCATGTCAATCCGCCATGTTCAAGGGTTTGTTTGGTTGGTTTTTATTATGGTAAGAAGCCTATGAAGCTTAACTGTGAATAGAAGATGAAGAGTTACTCCCAGCAAGCCTCATTTAAAGCCCATTGACTTCAATGGGATTTGGATCCAGTCTATTTTGTATAATATACTTAAATATTCATTGGGACAGAGACAGAGTGACTCTATAGACTAGTGGTTAGGGCAGTCACTGGGGAGCTCCGAGTCCCAGGCCCTGCTCCAGTGAATATGATTGTTTATACAAAGCGGAACAGCTTCAGCAGGAGCGACTGAGAAAGACTCACTCCAGAAGCACCCTGTAGCCTGGTGCACTCAGCTGGGAGAAAGAGGGAAACCTGGATTCAAGTCTCTGCTCCAGATCAGGTCAAGTGGGGATTTGAAGCTGGGTTTTCTCATCGCCCAGCTGAGTGTGCTAACCACTAGTATACAGAAGTGTGGCTGTACCATGGGTTTCTTGCAAGAAAGGGCTGACCTCGCTTGGGTGCATAACTCCAGGGGAGGATTCATGTCTGTGAACCCAGAGTGGAGGAAGGTGCTTAACTCCCTGATAGGAGTGGGGTCTAAACCTCTGCATTTCCTATTGGCTCGATTAGGCAGCTCCTCACTCAGCTTGCTGGCTTCTGTAAATCGCATTCTTCGGCATTTAACTCTCCTTCTGCATTGCACCAGGAGCCCGGGTGCCTGCCTTGAGGCTGAGAAGCCCACGAGGCCGCAGGGCACCTTAATGTGAGGCACGGCAACACCCAGGTCCCTGAGTGGATCTAGCCCTTGGCTCTTCTCTAGGCCCGAGTCCCCTTCAAGCCAGTGGGAGCATTGCAGGAACACAGAATTTAAGCCAAATGGGACAAAGTTGAAGGAAAAAGGAGGTCCAGAGATGAGGGTAGGAACCTGCGATTCTGGAAACTGGTTCAATTTCTTGCTCTGAAAAAGGCTTCTTCTGTGACCTTGGGCAAGTCCCTTAGCCTCTCTGCGCCTCAGTTCTGCCTGCAAAATAGGGCTCTATAGCAGCAGTGATGGGAGGAGAAATAAATGAAGGTGTCGGAGCAACAAACAGTCTACAGTAATGGGGGGCCATGTAAGTACCTAAGAGAGCTAGATCCTGCTCTCATTGAAGTGAAAGGGGATTTTCCCATAGCCTTAACAAGGAGCAGTATCAAACCCCTAGCTTAGCTCCGCTTTGGCCATTTATTTCAGTCCCTTTTAATAACCAGTTTAAAATCAATGTAAACCCTCATGGGCTTCTGCTGAGGAATCACAACTTTGCCGTTCAGTCACTTTCTATGCCAAGATCAAGATTTTGCTTCACTGGTATTTCAAAGCCTTTTTACAGAAACACTCGGGCAATTACTCCAAAGGCTCCGTTCTTTTCGGCCTAGAGGGGACCTTGCCTTTCCCTAGTGCCAATTAAAAAAAGAAGGAAAAAACCCACCCTCCTCACTCCTTGTATTGCTTCATTGCTCCTCTTAATTGTCTTGTTCGAGTCCATGCCAGAAGAGATGTACCTTGTTACAGAGCTGTGAACCTACAATCAACTTTGAAAACTATCAGTTTGCAAGCTCAAGCTCAAGCAATTTTTTAAAAAAACAACAACTTTTGATGGAAGGAAAAGGGAGGAAAACATTAGGTGTTTCCTGAATCAAAGTCTTTAATAACATGTTAATCTAGGTTATTATAGATTCTGAATTGAAGTTGTCAGCTGCTGAAATTTTCCCGTGGCTTACTGTCAAATATATGCAAGTGTGTTTGGAAAGTCTCTCAGCACTGTAATCATGGATAAAACAAATTCTGTGATGGGACTCTACATTTTCACTAATTATGTACCATTTAGTTAATCTGCCTACATTATTTACAAAGTGTATTTTGTAGTTAAATACTTGAAGAGTTGACAGGGTAATGTTCAACAGCTATTTGGAAGAGACATGAAGAGGCTGTAAAAAAAAATCTCTATTTTAAATAGCTCTTTGTGTGCCTTTTCTTCTGTGTTTTCAACACACAGATAGAGGCTGGGGTTGTTTTAAAGCCCTGTGTGTGTGTGTATATATACACACACAGATACACCTATTCAATGGTCCAGCACTTTTAGGAACTGCAACCTGGTCTCCCTTTCTGCACCACAATTACATGGGCACAGATAATTTCCGGCAAACATTTTGTACCTGAAAGCACAACTAGAATGAAATGTTTCAGAGTGAACACAAACACGGTTATATGCAAGTATAAGCACGGGCAGGCTTGATGGTCAAAGATTTCCAGCACCTGCCGTGCACATTAACTTCAATGGGATGAATGGGATGCTCAAAATCAGGTCTGCGCATGGGCTCATATGTACACAAAGCAAAGCTTACACCACCAGCTGGGACACGTGATCAAATGCCCCCCCCCCCCGTTCTTTTGCAGTGAATAAACCCCCCCAGAGATTAACCAGCATTAGTGCAAATTCCCAGTTCCGTATGGGCTTTCCCTTCATGCATAAGATCTGCCTTATTTACTTGCGTATGCTCACTCTACAGCACGTATCCCATTCATTCTTCATTTAAAGCCTTATGAGATATAATATGCAAAAGCTGCTCCCTTGAAGCTAAAATTAATGCCATTCATTACCAAGTGGGTGGGAAGTGCCTGTGGGAAGAGAAACATCTTGAACCCAGGATGTATTATCTCTGCCAGGTGCTGGCAGGGAGCGCAGCACCTGTGTGATTGTCACAAGCTGAAGATGAGCCCAGTCACTCAGGCATGGTGGAAGGCAGGCTGTAGATTGCTTCAGTATGGTCACTCTGAACAGGTGAAGCTACTTCTCCTAGGGCTCCAGGGACCTGCTGATGCTGTAGGGTTTGTTGTGCATAACTGCCAGGAGAGGCGTGGCCCGGTATTTGTGTTTTTTGTGGGTGTTTCCAGTGCTGCAGGCCCCAGTGCCGAACGGCACCCACCCAAGTATTTGCTGAGGTCCCACTGAAGTCAATGGGGTGGAGGGAATATCTATACAGTCCGTGGCAACCTGCAGCAGTGAGCCTCCGAGCCCAGGTCAACAGATTTGGGGTTGCGGGGCCCACAGTACCGCCAAAAATAGCTTGGTAGGTGGAACTTTTAACCCCAACCCCATCCCAGGCTTCAGAGCCTGAGCCACAATGTCTACGCAGTTGTTTTTAGTGTTGCAGTTCAAGCCCGCATCTGCCAACCCAGACTCAGAAGCTGGCTGCCATGGGCTGTGTAGACAGACCCTTAACGAAGCTCACTGTGGAGTTGAGGTGCAAGAGGGATTTGTCAGCAGGGTTACATTAAGGCAGAGGCATCTGTGCCTAGAGACCCAGCTCCTGGAGTGATAGGGTTACATCAGTATCTTGCACTGGACTAGGACTCAGCAGACCTGTATTCCATTCCTGACATTGGACAAGTCACTTCCCCCTTCTGTGCCTCAGTTTCTCCGTCTGAAAAATGGGCCTAATGATACCACCCTCCTCTCTAAAGCTACTGAGGGAAGGTGCTACAGAAGAGCTAGATATTATTATTATTTTAAAAAGCCTTTGTGGCTCTGACAAAGAGTTTGAAAATGTGACCTGAGTATAACGAATTCAGTGCCAACTGCCTGAGTCTCAGAGAGCCTGAGACAATAGCTCTAAAAGTAGGAATGGCCTCATCCATCTTAATGAGGTGTTGACTCCAAGATCCTCTGCCCTGGGAGTTCCTGCCAAACCCAATCCAGCAGTGGACTCTGTGGGTAGCAAGAGAAGAGTGCATTGGGGCCATCCATCCATACAAACACATAAACCCCAACTACTGGGGAAAGGATTGGCAGAGTCCCCTGCTGCTGTTCCCGCCTTGTCAGTGAAGAGGGGACTTCTGGGCTGTCATTTCTGCTCCCATAGGGTGCCCTGCTGCTGCTCCTGAGGGGGAAGAAAGTGGCCCCATACCACTCCTTGTGCAAGGAAAGGCCAGTGCTGCTTGGGAAAGGAGAGGAGCCCAAAGAGGAATGGTGGCAGGAGGGCCCCCTGAGCTCAGCAGACAGCTCTAGTGTGGGTAAGTAAAGTCAGGAAAATCCATGAACATTAGTGACATGACAGCAGGAGTTTTGGAAGCCTTCTTGGTCTTCTGCTGGTAGTTCCTGCCAACTGCCTCTCTGGGCTGTGGCTAGGACCACAGCAGGGGGCCTTAGGTGTGTGCCAAGCGCCCTGGAGTGCTTGGGCAGTGATCAGAGTTTCAAGGGAGCCTGTATCGGGTGTGGAGTGAGCCTTGTGTGGGAGGGCAGGGGGTCGGATGTTCCTCCTGAAAACCAAAAACTCAAACACAGCCTGGCTCACCTTAGCTGAGGGAGACCGGGTCATTCCCCCCATAGATGAGCGAAGGATGAGTCTGCACCCTGAGCTTCTCTGCCCTCAGAGAACCCGGCTCCTAGTCTGGGCAGGCCACAGTGTCCCTGCCTCTGAAATCCTGCTCCCAACCAAGCTAACTCTCCTTTACAATCTGCTTCCTCCTGTTCCACTGCTGATCGTCCCTTCTGCCAGACATGGCGTTTCTGGGGGCAGAGCTGACTGCAGGCCGGAACCATTAACCCCTTTCTGGCCTGGCCCAGTGTGGCGAATTTACACTCCATACCAGACAGCCTATGACCCACAGGCTACATGGTGTATGTTGAGGAGCTTATTTGTGGTATCCCATATAACAGTGTGTAGCCCTGCCGGGGTGTAAACCAACCTGAATTTTGGAGGATTGTGCCAATTTCTGGGGCAAGGTCCCTTGTCCCAGCTTGATCTCCTGGGAACGTCAAAAAGTCTCCAACTGATGTGAAATCATGCCCACCTTCCCTAGTGTGGTAACAATAGTACGAATCACATTAGATCTTGGCTCATGCAGTCAAGCGCACCTCAGAAAGTGTCATTGGCAGAGGGGGCTTGGCTTGGCCTAGCCAGCACCACTGCGGCCCCATCCATGACACCAACATGGCTTCCTGGCTCAGACTGGAGCCCGTCAACACAGCCCCTCCCAGGTCCCTGTGCTGCAGGGAGTTGAGCTAGCTCCCAGTTCTTGTGAGAATTGCCTCTCTCTTCTCCTGAGTGTCTATTTTTCTTGCACAGTTACAGGAGCGAACTACCTATTCCAGTCAAAGTGCTTGAGTGTGGAGCCACGTACGCTACTGAAGTGCAGTATGAGCCACTGAGGAGAAGAATGATTTCGGAGTCTCAGGGGAATGACAAGGGTCTTTTGGTTTCCAAGTTAAGCAGAATATCAAGAAGCTACAGGCTCCTGACCAGAAATTCACTCTCTGGGGAGCAACTGAAATCTACAAGAGGAGGATGCAAACCCTTGGAAAAGTGGTTTCTGTCTGAGACCTTGCCTCTTGAGTTCCTTTCAGTTTCTGGACTAAAAAGGGCCTATGGCGTTTGAAGATGTGATGGGAGACAGAGCTGTAGCCAAAGGAAACCGCAGCGAGGGGGTGGGGGAAGAGAGCTGGTGGGGCATACCATTAAGCAACCATTAGAAAATAGCTCTTATGAGGAATAACCTGTGGACTCAGCACCTATGGATACCTGTGTTACGTGATGCAAGCATGGTCTCATAGTTACTTCACCCGCCTGGGACTTCAGAAATATGGGTTCAAAGCCTGCCTCTTCCATACACTTCCTGGATGATCTGGGGCAAGTTATTTTATTTATCCTGTTCCTCAGTTCCCCACCTGTAAAATGGGGATAATCCTTCCCTCTCTCACAGGAGTGTTGCATGGTTAAATGCATTGATGAGTAGGAAGTTCTCTGGTATTAATATATGGAGGGCTACTTCGGTAGATCTGTTTGTACAAAACCAAAGGGGCCAGATCCTCAGCTAGTATAAGACTGCATAGCTCCTCTAACTCAACACAACATGACCAGCGGTAGAGCTGGTCAGAAAATAGAACTTCCATTCCAGGGGAAATTCTGATATGAAAAAAACAACAACCCTAAGGGAATAGCTGAAATTTCAAAATTTCCCCTGGAACAAAAATTCTGATTTGGATCCATCAAAATGTGTTGATAACATCAGTGCAAAATACACTTTTACTGTGTATATAATATTAAGTATATCTATACATATTACATTTGAATCAATATTATAACATCACATAAATCAATATGAATTGAAAATTACCTTAGGAAAGTGAACATTGACATTATGGAAATAAACCGAGAAAGTAAAAACAATTTGTTCAGATTGTTTCTCGTCAAAAATTAAAACGAAGTCAACATATTCCCACAAAATGTTTCAATGTTGACAAAACCGCATTTTTCAATAGGAAGCTGTTCTGCTGAAAACTTTTCGGACAGCTACAACCGACAGATACCAGCTGAGGATCTGGTCTTATGTCTCTTCCAAGACATTTTGTTAAGAACCAGGAAGACTGCTCCTATTCCTTGGTCATTCTAAATTACTGCCTGATGAAAGGGAAGACAGTGTTGAGATCTGGCAGCAGAGCAGGAGTAGTAGTGGTTGATGTGCTCTCTTGGTAGTGCCTACCAGGAGCTGACCATTGACACTACAATAACTTCGTGTTGGGGTAGCCTTTGAGACCTTATCTGCTCAGGAGTATGTTGGAGTGGCTTCTGAGAGCTTATCCACTTGGTTCCCAAAAACTCTGCTCAACTCAGAACTTGTCAGTGAGGTTTCTTTATTGGTATACAACGAAAGTACACTTCAGTTGATCAAGCTCAAGGGTAGAGGTTGGGAACAGGATATACCAATCATCCAATGTGCACAATCACGGATCAACTTATATACACACTTATGCTCAATACTGTTGGCTAATACATTGTGTCACATGCTTTATGATTGGGTCACTTGTTTTCGTAGTCAATCCCCATCTATATCACGAGCTATTTATATGCTGCACTACATGCTAGGCCCCTGCTGCAAGCGATCACACATTGCATACTATTCTACTAGCTCTTTGCTATTAACTATCTCCTCTACACATTCACACGGCTACGGTGAATTCATGCTTCATCCATTGTTTCATGTCCTTGCTCAGAATAGACCTACAATTCCTAGTGATTTATAAATCTGCTCCCGTGTAGGGCAGATGGCTGCAATCTCCAATGACCCCAATGGGGGCTGAATGCATATATGTGAGTGCAGAGGTGAGCCTAAGGTAGCAGTAGACGGTTTGAGTCACTGCTTTCCTTTCCCTTCCTTTGAAACACCACAGACATTCCAGAGATGAACAAAATCTAATGGAGCAGTGACAGAGGGCTTTGTTCATCATCCTTCTATCTCAGAGAAAAACTGTTTAAGAATGTGATTCAACAAAAGTGCTTCCAAGTTCCCCTGCCAAAGTGTTTTCATGCTAAATATGATAGGTACTGAGAATTTTTAACCTACCCAAAGTAAACAAACACCGAAATAAAAATGAAAGATTTGCAAATTAAACTGTTTGTTTTGGGGATGAGAGCAGTTTGACACTCCTCCAAGTGGAGACTTTGTCTGTTAGACTGAAGGATTAAAGCAAAACAAACATTTTTCCTTTCTGACTTATTTGTTGTTGTAAACGTGCTCCAAAGAAAATGACAATCATTATATGGAATACAGTACCAGAGAATTCAAAGTGAAAACAGTGACCTATTTAAAAAAGGATACAAACCAGAAAAGTCAGAACAATGATTCGGAGACCGACAATTCCATTTTGCAAAGACTTTTGATGTTTCAATGTTTGCTTGTGTTCTGCGTCGGAATAGTAATTCCACCTTTCACATGTTTTCACGAAATAGAATTGTGTCAAATCATCCGTTTTCAGATCAAAAAGGTCAGGATTCAGTTCCTCCTTTTCTTCTGCCTCCTTGGAACTGACCAGATCTACCCTGGAATACAGAAACCTTTCCACTGGAAATGTCATTGACATTGATATGTCTCCATGAAACATCTCAGTTTTGACACAATGACATTTCTCCACAAAATGCATTGAGTTAAAAAGGTTCTGATCAGGTATATAAATAAGTATGTGTATATACTTGTCTGCATGTGTCTGTGTATTCAAATTCCTTGCCTATGGGCCCAATCCTGCATATATAAAGCTAGGCATGCTGCTTACTATCATGCAGGACTGGGCCCTATGTTACCAAGGCCACCTTAGGTGCCAATGCAACAAGTCTGTGCTTAATTTTATGCAGGAGTCAACTTGGCTAATGTTTAAAGTAAAGCTTATGCTCTTTTGCAGGATTGAGCCAATAAGTAGCCTAATTAAACTGCTGAAGTCACTGGATGAAATTCTTTGGCCTGTGTTGCACAAGAGCTCAGAGCAGATGACAATAGCAGTCTCTTCTGGCCTTAAAAATCTATGAAGTCAGAGAGACTGTTCTCACATGTATGTGTCTTCCAGGACTGGGGCCTTAGACCAAGGATTCTCAAACTGGGGTCACGGCCCCCCAGGAGGTCAAGGTTATTACGTGGGGGTCACGAGTACATACCTCCCAGCAAGCTAGTAAGTCTGCTGTGAAGTCTGCACTAGTAAGTCTGCTGTGATAAGTGATATTAACAAACATGCAAATATCATTTTAAAATAGTGTTAAAATATAAAAAATGTGTTTTTTAATTTATTAGGAGGGGTCGCACTCAGAGGCTTGCTGTGTGAAAGGGTTCAGAGTAACAGCCATGTTAGTCTGTATTCGCAAAAAGAAAAGGAGGACTTGTGGCACCTTAGAGACTAACCAATTTATTAGAGCATAAGCTTTCGTGAGCTACAGCTCACTTCTTCAGATGCATATCGTGGAAACTGCAGCAGGCTTTATATATACACAGAGAATATGAAACAATACCTATTCCCACCCCACTGTCCTGCTGGTAATAGCTTATCTAAAGTGATATCTAAAGGGGTCGCCCTAACAAAGTTTGAGAACCACTGCCCTAGCCTGTGAAAACCTGAAAGAGTGCTAGGAATTGTGTTTGCTTTTCACCACTGCTAGTGATTTGATGACAGTGCCTGTCTCTTTAATCAGTCGCAGATTTTGCTTCTCATGCACTACTACGTATATTTATCTATTGCTATCAGTATTTGCCCTTGAGGAAAAGACTTTGGGTGGGATGTAAAACTGTGGACTAACTCACCAGAAAAAAAGAGCCAGTCAGCAAACTGTTTTAAGTGACTGAGGTAGGGAGGGAGTTTTGGAAACATTTCGATCCTCTTCTCTCCCCCCAGCTGAATTTTTACAACACAAAACCTACATTTTGGAAGTAAGTTCTTTTGCTTCTTTAATAAAAGGAAACAGTCACTCAACAGATTTAGAGAGAGAACAAGTTGAATGGGAGAAAAGATGAGAATTTTTTGAAGTGGTGATTTTCTCTTCCTAGTTTCTACTTCTTTGTTGAGGTTTTTATAGTGGTATCAGCTAAAACTTTAGAAGTCTTTAAAATGTTAATTAATTAAACCTCACAATCACTAAGTACTGTAATTATGATTGTGCCTATTTTATTACTATTGATCATTATCTCTAGAGCCCCCTGGGTGTAAACAGCACTTTACAGATAAATACAGGGATCCCTGCTCCAAGAAACGTAAAATCTGGTACAGATGGATAAAGTGAAGCACAGAAAGGTTAAGGTGACTTTCCAAAGTGAGTCAGCAACAGAGCTGGGAACTTGAAACCAGGAGTCCTGGCTCTCTGGCCCCTGTTCTAACTACTAGCCTTTACTTTACTTTTTTATTTAAATGGGTTTCCACCTAAGGGCCCTGATTCAGCAATGTACTTAAACACGAGCCTGACTTGAAGCACATGAAACTCCAGTGGGAGTCCCTGGAGGCCAGTGGGAGTCCCATTGACTCCAGTGGGACCACTCACATGCTAACAATAAGGCAGATGCTTAAATACACTGTGGAGGGCCCTATTCGGCAAAGCATTTCAGTGCATACTGTAAGCATATGCTTAAGAACTTCCCTATCATGTTTTTCTGAGTTGGGCGCCAAACCAGGACCTCAGTGAAGAAGCAATGAAATCTCTATTGATCATAAAATAGCCCAGGCAGTGATTTAAAAGCATCCTTTTAAATACATACTGGCTGCCCAATGAGCTACCACTAACCACAGGCTCCAGGTGGGATCAGGAACCATTGGGGTGGCTGCCATGCAATCACAGAAGATGAGGAAATCCATGCCCTGGAGAGTGATCCCTTCCCATCAGCTTCAATCCCCTCCAGCCAGTAGGCATTTCCACCTACCTGACAATAAACTGCTCAGGTTTGCAGATACTACATACCATGGGAGGAGGGGGAGGGGAGGGAATGCAGTGTCACACAAAACTGCTTGGATTGTTTAATTATCTGAGATGAATAGAAGGGCAAAGGCAGTTCACCAGAGCTACATCTTCACTAACGAGCCTTGGAGCCAGCGCGGTAAAGAAAATTTCTCCCTTAATGTAAAGATGCTGGAACAGAACTTTCAGCCTCTGACCTCAGCTCTCCAGTCTCTGCACAGCCCTGAGCTTCTTGAGAATTCCTTACTGGCCTTTGATTTATCTCCCCATTTGGTTTACAGTCCTGTGCAGGAGTTTGTTCTGATCATCCACAATGCACATGTTTAAAGGATATATCCAAAGCATTCAGGCTTTGTTGTAGCAGGAGGGCAAAAGGGGATGGAAAGCAGTGAAGGGGGCCAGGGGCTGAAAGTGTCCGAAGAGAGGCAGTGGCAAAGTGGGTTAATTTTATACACACAACATCAGAGTGTCGCATCAGCTTGAAGTATAGTTAGAAACAAAGGTGGTGCCATCAATCACATTTGTTCCAGTGCTCACCTCACTTCACCGCCCAACTGCAGCACAAATTATTACTGCTGCTATAGAAATGGAAAAAGACACAAATATACCAAACTGGTCAGAATTCAAAGGGTAACACACAGCGCAAACTGTGGGTCTCTTTCCTTGACTACTAGAGAAGGAGGACTTGTGGCACCTTAGAGACTAACCAATTGATTTGAGCATGAGCTTTCGTGAGCTACAGCTCACTTCGTCGGATGCATAAAAGTGGAAAATGCAGTGAGGATGTTTTTATACACACAGACCATAAAAAAAAATGGGTGTTTATCACTTCAAAAGGTTTTCTTTCCCCCCACCCCACTCTCCTGCTGGTAATAACTTATCTAAAGTGACAGGTTTCAGAGGAACAGCCGTGTTAGTCTGTATTCGCAAAAAGAAAAGGAGTACTTGTGGCACCTTAGAGACTAACCAATTTATTTGAGCATGAGCTTTCGTGAGCTACAGCTCACTTCATCAGATGTTTACCGTGGAAACTGCAGCAGACTTTATATACACACAGAAATCATGAAACAATACCTCCTCCCACCCCACTGTCCTGCTGGTAATAGCTTATCTAAAGTGATCAACAGGTGGGCCATTTCCAGCACAAATCCAGGTTTTCTCACCCTCCACCCCCCCACACAAATTCACTCTCCTGCTGGTGCTAGCCAGCAGGAGATCATTGTACACATACACATTGTAAGGAGAGTGATCACTTTAGATAAGCTATTACCAGCAGGAGAGTGGGGTGGGGGGAAAGAAAACCTTTTGAAGTGATAAACACCCATTTTTTTATGGTCTCTGTGTATAAAAACATCCTCACTGCATTTTCCACTTTTATGCATCCGAGGAAGTGAGCTGTAGCTCACGAAAGCTTATGCTCAAATCAATTGGTTAGTCTCTAAGGTGCCACAAGTCCTCCTTTTCTTTTTGCGAATACAGACTAACATGGCTGTTACTCTGAAACATGACTACTAGAGACATCTACCTGAGTCAGCTTCATAATATCCCCAGACTAAGCAGTGTGACGCCATTGGCTAAAATAGTGAGGCAGGTTAGTGGAGACCCAATATAGAGTGGATTATTGGAGTCCCCTAAAACAAAGAAATGTATATTATAATCTTTGCATTTCTACAGTTTCTTCCACCCAAGGATCTCCAAGCACTTTACAAGCATTGCTTAATTAATTCTCAGAACCACTCTGTGAGATGGGCCAGTTAATCGCCATATTCCAGAACAAAGAAAGGTTTCAGAGTAGCAGCCGTGTTAGTCTCTATTCGCAAAAAGAGAAGGAGGACTTGTGGCACCTTAGAGACTAACCAATTTATTTGAGCATAAGCTTCCAATGAAGTGAGCTGTAGCTCACGAAAGCTCATGCTCAAATAAATTGGTTAGTCTCCAAGGTGCCACAAGTCCTCCTTTTCTTTTTGCAGAACTAAGAAGTAACTTTGCTCAAGGCCGTGCAACAGGGTAGTGGTGCAGTCTGGTCAGATTGGCAGCGACTTTGAGGGGTGTCCACCTTCCTCTGCAGTGTGTGGGTGATGGTCATTTGCCAGAATTATCTGCCTATATCTCATTTAATCATTTCCCTGCTATTGCGGGGCCTTGGCCACTGGTGCTCCTCGGGCTGTCCTAGTCTCTGCCTGTGGTACGTAACACTCTAGTCTCCTGTGGGCTGTGATAGTTTGGTCTAATGTCTGTTGTTGGGTTTAGTATGTGGGTGCTGAGGGGGTATTGGTGGCCTCTGATACACAGGAGGTCAAACTAGATGATCTGGTGGTCCCTCTTGGCTTCTCACCCCTGACTGATGGTCAGCTTATTGTCCCCCTACTACAAAGGCCCGACAAGTCTGGACATTTTGTCCTGGCTGGTGTGATTGCTACTGCTGTCCTTATATTTTAATGCCTTAATTACTAAGCTGCTTGCCTTACTAATGCACACATAGTTTACAGAAGACGGCTACAAAAAGGCTAGAAAGAGGTTCCAATAGTTGGCTCCTGATACAAGGACCTCACCCATCATTCCCTCTAAGTAAACTTAGCACAGAGACCAGGAGCCTTGATAAACTATGAGCTGACTTACTCAATGTGCAGAAAGTTTGCTGTTTTCCTTCCAGCAGAAGGACCATTAAAACAGAGCCAGAGGCCTTCTGCACTTCATGGAAAGCAAACAAAGCAGTGACGCAGGTTTTACATTCAGTAACAACCATCCTTTCCTGTCCGTAAGGGTGTTATTCTTTTCCCCATGCAGCTTCCTTCATTTTAGAAGGCAGTCTACTGCTGAAGAAATATTCAGTCTGCCTCAGCAGGTTGGCTGGCAGGAACAATGTGTGTAACTGTGGGGAAATTCCTCCTACTATATTAATTCCGAGGCTGCTCTTTAACTATGGTTGGTGGTGAAACCAATGACCTTATCCTAACTGTGGACCAAATTAGCTGCATATGTATAATCAGCGTGTTATACAGGCCGCTCACTGGGGAACAGCAGGCCAAATAGACATACACTTGATAATCTGCATCTGCCACCAGATTTGGAAAGTTTGGAGCTTTCAAAACTGAATTAAAGAAATAAAAGTTTGCCACCCGACGTTAAATTTCATGCTAACAGGTGGCTGGGCATTATCACGCTAAGGGAACCCGGGGAGGGCAATGGGGTTGTGAAGGGGCCTGAGGAAAGCTGCAGCTATTTTTCAGATAGAGGGGCAAACAGCTCCGTCTTTTCTGGGAGGAAAATCCAGCAGTAGAATTCTAATGAGCAGTGGATTGGTTTGCCTAGCACTGAGTTCATTTAAGTGTGGTTCTAATCTGAAAAAATACCACAATGGGATTCTATATCTATGGACTCTCAATAGCTTCCGAATCAAACTTGCTCCATTTACAACAAAGGGTTTTTTTTTTTCCAAACTACTAACCCTGAAAACTGCACCAAGGATTGGAAAGCTGAACTGGGGTCTTATGCTTCACACCATTGGGAAGAAAGAGATTGCCCAGGGGAATTCCACTAAATTACAGCTGTGCAACCTTCCATCTTCAGATTTTGCTATCAATTCCACTTGTTTCAGAGTAGCAGCCGTGTTAGTCTGTATCCGCAAAAAGAACAGGACGACTTGTGGCACCTTAGAGACTAACCAATTTATCTGAGCATAAGCTTTCGTAAGCTTCATCCGATGAAGTGAGCTGTAGCTCACGAAAGCTTATGCTCAAATAAATTGGTTAGTCTCTAAGGTGCCACAAGTACTCCTTTTCTTTTTGCGAATTCCACTTGTGAAACTGTTTTCTTCAAGAGAGGGTCATGTGAGATCCAGCAGTGGGTGCTTAGTTAACAATTCATCCAACAATGTGTGAGCCAAAATAGAATTCAACTCACTCTCCCATAGCAGGTCTATCAGAAGTAATATATATGGCTTTTTTTCCACTGAAATAGGTAGATGAGAATCTGAATACTAGACCTCACTGAATATTAAACAAAACCCTCACGTATGAAAATTTTCAAAAATAAAAATGTTAAGGCTTTTTGTTTCCCAGGGGTTATGCAACTGCTCACACACCAGTATGCAACTGCTTACACACCAGTATTCAATCAAAGTCACAAATCATTTGAGAAAGTGTTTGTTCACTCTGAAAGTTATCCAGTCATGGAACAGAAAGTTTAAGATTCAGGTAACCCATCACGGGCAATCAATATTGAACATCAAATGGCTGGAGTGTACAGTTCAGAACCTAGAGGCTGAAACCTGTTCATCCAAACTCTTTGGCAAGTAATGGGGAATAATCAATATATTCTCAGAAAGCTGGATTGGGTTTTGAACACTCCACAAGCAGAAAAAAGAGCTAAAATCACAATAACTCTTACTCACAATGAAGAATTCAACCAGCTCCATTGCATATGCACCAAAAAGCAGATCAGTTAAATAAAGTGAACATGTTTTTACCTGAAATCATTGTAGAAACACATTTTACTATTCAGCATTCAAAACAATCCTATGAATTAATAAAGGGACTATATATTCATGAATACAGTGGCCATATTTCTTGTAACTTTTTAGAGGTGAAAAAGAAGCTACTGGTTTCTTAAGATTCTCTGAAGGGACTTAACCATGTGCTTATGGTTAGGCTTTATTGAATCAGGACTGTTAGGGATGCTTCATTTTATGATCTTATACTGTCCGCAATTAAGGCCATTCAGAGGTAGATGTGGGAATGGGGTTAATTCTTCATGATCACTTATGTATTTGATTTGCCTGTAATTGTAGGCTATTTTCTGGTATTTTCCATGGTACTGAGCTGGTCTGTGGGAGGTTTTTCTCTCAGCTCAGAGAGTAATTTTACACATTTTAGTTAGTAGAGAGAGGAGATATATTTATAAAGGAAAAGTAACAATAATGATGAACATTTTCAATAAATTTTGCTATAGTCCCCATTAACTAGAATGGATGCAAAAAAGAAGGAAAACTAACAAATCACAGCACCATAGAATCTCACTGTTACGAACACCAGAGTTACAAACTGACCGGTCACAACCACACACCTTGGAATTGGAAGTGTGACAGGCATCGGTCGGTCCTCCGAGCCCCTAGGGGCGATGGAGAGCAATGGTCTCCATGGCAGGCCTCAGCCCCACCTCCCGGGCATTGGGGAATTAGCGGGAAGGGGTGCCGGACAGAGGCACGCAGCGCACCCCTCGGGCAGGGGAGCGCCGGTGTAGGGGAACGCAGGCCCACCCAACTCCCCTGCGTTCCAGCCCAGGGCCCTGACAGTGGTGGGAGGCGAAGGTCCCGCTGCTGGGTCAGCGGGGCCGTCCGCGCCCACTGACCAAACACACCCACCCCACGGTGTAGTTGGGCCCCTGGGTTACTTCCTACCCAGTCTCTCTCAGGCGGGCCGCTCTGGTCCCTCCATCTCCTCCGGGTATTCCGCTGCGGGCAGCTCTGGTCCCTCCATCTCCTCCGGGTATTCCGCTGCGGGCAGCTCCGGATCCTCCATCTCCTCCGGGTATTCCGCTGCGGGCAGCTCCGGATCCTCCATCTCCTCCGGGTATTCCGCTGCGGGCAGCTCTGGATCCTCCATCTCCTCCGGGTATTCCGCTGCGGGCAGCTCTGGATCCTCCATCTCCTCTGGGTATTCTGCTGTGGGCAGCTCCGGTCCCTCCATCTCCTCCGGGTATTCCGCTGCGGGCAGCTCCGGATCCTCCATCTCCTCCGAGTATTCCGCTGAGGGCAGCTCCGGATCCTCCGGGTATTCCGCTACGGGCCACCCCCCCTCGGTATTGGACTCATGCTGGCCCGGGCTGCAGTCAGGCCCCTCCAGGTCCTCTGGGTATTCAGCGGCCGGCAGCCCTGGTTGCCACAGGCCTTCCCCCCGGTCAGGCTCCTCCTTGCCCAGGGCTTCGCCTGGGTCAGCAGCAGGATCGCGAGGGAGCAGCCTGTGTCTGTCTCCCTCCCTGGTGCTCTCCTCACTGGGCAGAGGGCCCCGCCCTTTGTACTTCCTGTCCCACCCTTCCCCTTCCGGGGATTGGCAGAAGCTTGGCCTGGTCCCGCCCACTCAGGGCCAGAGGGTGGCTCTTTACCCTCTGGTTTGGAGGGGAGCCTGGCTCCCTAAAGGAAGTATGCAATCAGGCAGTAGCAGAGACAAAATAAAAAAGAAAGCAAGAAAGCAAATACAGTACAGTACTGTGTTATACACAAACTAGTAAAAAATAAAGGGAAAGTTTAAAAAAAAAGATTTCACAAAGTAAAGAAACTTTTTCTGGACTTGTTTCATTTAAATGAAGATGGTTAAAAGAAGCATTTTTCTTCTGCATAGTAAAGTTTCAAAGCTGTATTAAATCAATGTTCAGTTGTAAACTTTTGAAAGAACCACCATAGCGTTTTGTTCAGAGTTACGAACAACCTCCAGCCCCGAGGTGTTCGGGACTCTGAGGTTTTACTGTATAAGCAGCAAAAGTAATATTCAGAGGTCACGGAACTTCCCCAATATTCAGTTTCAGAGTAGCAGCCGTGTTAGTCTGTATCCGCAAAAAGAAAAGGAGGACTTGTGGCACCTTAGAGACTAACAAATTAATTTAGCATAAGATTTATTCTCCCCCCCCCCGCCACCCCCGCTGTTCCTCAGACGTTCTTGTCAACTGCTGGAAATGGCCCACCTTGATTATCACTACAAAAGGTCCTCCCCCACCCCTGCTCTCCTGCTGGTAGTAGCTCACCTTACCTGATCACTCTCCTTCCTGCTTGTATGGAACACCCATTGTTTCATGTTCTCTGTGTATATAAATCTCCTCACTATATTTTCCATGGCATGCATCCGATGAAGTGAGCTGTAGCTTACGAAAGCTTATACTCAAATAAATGTGTTAGTCTCTAAGGTGCCAAAAGTCCTCCTTTTCTTTTTACAATATTCAGTGACATCCTTGAGCAGACTTCTATTCTGGCTAACGTATTAACTAACTCTTCAAAGCAAATTCCATGAGTAGAGCTGCTTGTTTCTTTTTCACCAGAAAAAATAATTAAATGAAAAGGAATATTTTGTCATTGAAAGTTTTCATTTTATATATATGTATATATAATTGGCAACCCAAACCAGAATTTTTTTTTCAGTTTTCAATTTTTGAAACTGGAAAAAGTGTTTGGGTTTTTAGATTTTCAGTGATTCAGAACTTTCCCTTTAGACAAACAGCCATTTTCTATTAAAAAAAAGGAAAAGTGATAGAACCTGTTCAACCCGTTTTATCCTTGAGTGCCTCATATTGCTCTGGAAGAATGATGTATGTATCTTGAAGACAACAACGTTTACACTCACTGGGGCAATGTCTGCTACATCCCCTTGGAAAAAAAGAATTGGCCTGATATTCTTCCGACTTACACTGATGCAACACCGTTGACTTTAAAGTTTTCTGGCCTTCCGTTTTACATCTCATCTGAAAGAAAACCTCCAGCAGTGGTTAAATACAGAACTAAAGGGGAAAGGGCTACATATTGTAAGAACAACACTACTCCCAGGAGTAACTGGATTTTCCTTTCCATGTACCGACCCAGTTTGACCCTCTTTAGCTTTTAAAGATACAGTCTGAAGCAGATTATCTGCAGGCTCTTTCCTTAATTCACTGTGAATGATGGATTCTGACCAGCTGCAGGGAGTCCAGCATATGATCACAAAGGTGAATTGGCCCTGTGGGTAAGTCCCAAATGTCACCAACCCATTGCCTGGTGGGCCAGGATGACCTAACTACTGCAGAAAGGGGAGAAGAAAGGACTCCAGAGAGAATGTAAGAATACTTATAAAAGGGGTGTATCCATACTGTTTATCATCATCTGCACCCAAACTCTTCAGGCCCATTTCCCCATAAGTCTTCTTACCTCCCAGACAAGTCCCAACTTTCCTAGGGAGGCAGCCGCAGTTGGTGTCCAACTTTCTCCAAATTCCATATTTTCCCTTCCCACCATCCCTGACAAGGTAATTGCCTCATCTCATGCCCCTTTCTGGAGCTGTTTTTTTTACCTCAGCCTTCCTTCAGCCTTCCAATCTTCTTGGGTGTTACCACTTCTCCTCTTCTCTCTGGAAGTAGTGGGATGTGGCTTGTATTTATATGCCAGACCTCTCCTACCCAGCAGCCTCTGAGAGGATAGGTTAATTGAAGTCAGCTGCTTGGATTTTTTTCCTCCTGCCATGTGATTGTTTATTCTGTCACATTCACCATACTGGACTTAGATGGCATCTTCTGTGCTCTAACATCACCCACTCTGAAGAAAGCCAAGTGAGTGATTGCAACTGGATCCGTTTAAAGCCCAATTTCGGCCTTAATTCTGCATTCCAAACCTTCTCTGATCTTGAGCCAGCCCTTTCGTAACATAAATATCTTATTTTCCAGGGACTTGAAGAATTAATAGCTCGCCTTGACTTAAACATAAGAACGTAACATAAGAACATAACATAAGAATGGCCATACTGGGTCAGACCAAAGGTCCATCCAGCCCAGTATCCTGTCTACCGACAGTGGCCAATGCCAGGTGCCCCAGAGGGAGTGAACCTAACAGGTAATGATCAAGTGATCTCTCTCCTGCCATCCATCTCCACTCTCTGACAAACAGAGGCTAGGGACACCATTCCTTACCCATCCTGGCTAATAGCCATTAATGGACTTAACCTCCATGAATTTATTTAGTTCTCTTTTAAACCCTGTTATAGTCCTAGCCTTCACAACCTCCTCAGGCAAGGAGTTCCACAGGTTGACTGTGCGCTAAGTGAAGAAGAACTTCCTTTTATTTCAGAGTAACAGCCGTGTTAGTATGTATTCGCAAAAAGAAAAGGAGTACTTGTGGCACCTTAGAGACTAACCAATTTATTTGAGCATAAGCTTTCGTGAGCTACCGCATCCGATGAAGTGAGCTGTAGCTCACGAAAGCTTATGCTCAGATAAATTGGTTAGTCTCTAAGGTGTCACAAGTACTCCTTTTCTTTTTCCTTTTATTTGTTTTAAACGTCTCTTTTTAACATTTTAACATTTGTTAATTTTTAACATTTTAAACATTTTTGTTTTAAAATTCTCTTTTTAACATTTAAATAAAACAGAAAAGCCTGCATGGCAATAGGGACTGATCTCTCAAAAATTTCCCTTAAAAAGAAAAACTAGGTAGGGATGAGCCTAAACCAAACCCTCCCAGAACTATCCAAAGATTTGTAAAAGAGCAAAAATATTCTTAGGCTAAGAGTTCAATTTCCTTACTGGAGAGCTCTGGGGTAGTTTTTGGCTGAGTATAATGTAATCATTCAGTGATCCTTCCTGCTAATGCTCCTTTCCCCTATTCTAATATTATAGTTTCTATAAATATATATCACCTCTTTATTATTGCATCTGACATGTTGTACCATTGCCACCTGCTTTTAAATTCCACAAAACTAAAGAGGGATTTAACCAGACTCATTTTCTACAGATAAGAAAAGGAGATGAGGTGGGGGAGAAGAGTGTTTGATTTTGCTTGAGTCTATCTGTTGGCCTCTAATGAAATCTCCAGTGTCCTGCCACCTTAAATTAGCACACTCATTTGTTACTTCAGCTTTGTTCAATAGAGCTGATCTGGTATCAAAAAGAAATCAAGGTAAAGTGCTTCCCAATTAAATAACACGAGGAATTTACAGAATGGAAAAAAACAGGCAGGTTAGGATTATCGATTCAGTTAATTTTAATTGGCACTGTTAAGGTCAATTGAAGGCAACTTCAAAGATCGAGAGTTAGTTTCCAATCAGATTATCTCCCTCCCTACCCCTAGAATGATAGATTTCAAATCAGACATTGAAATAGTCAAAGGCCCCGGGTTTTCTGTGTTGGGGAACTGGTGCACTTGCACGGCCAAGTAGAATCTCCAAAATAAATGGAAGCCACTTTCACAAGCACACACTGCATCAAAGTAGGCGGCACCAAAAAACCCAAACTCATGCTTCCTCCCACGCCCCTCAGAACAAATACTTGTATTTAATTGTGTATGACAAAAAGATGATTAGGTCTTTAAAGCCCATAAATTACATTTGTCAGCCTCCGAGGAAACAAATAGAGTTTCTTGTCCTGCTGTAGCAGTGATGAATGGGAACGTGGGAATTTTGCTAGCAGTGCTTTGTGTTGACTTGGGAACCTGTTTATTGATTCTTAATGAAAAACTATCCATCCAAACCCATCATGGACCCAATTGGTGAAGCTATATAATGTGAATCATAGGGCTGCTTGTACTACAGGTTTGCTTCCCTCCGTTCCCTTCACATGTCTCCATTGGCTTTTTTACTCTTGATGGAGGAAAGTGCTAATGGTGGGTTGAGTTTACAGTGGAGCATGAGGGGAAGGAATAAGAATTAGAAAACCCATTAACTAAGATTTATATGGCGTTAACAGGCATCAATAGAATTGACAGTCTCAGTATAGGGACATCAATTTTTGGCTCATGTTCACAATTCAACTGTAACCTTCTGACTGGTCTTCTGCTTAGCAGTGAATTTAAGTGTTCAGTGTGGAATGCAATCGATTGAAAACCTTATGCTACAGTGATATCCTAACAGAGAGCAAATTCCTCCCTGCAATGAATAATCGCACAAGGGATACTCAAGAAATATGTGGGGTATTCGGAGTCATCTCTTTAACGCAGTGCTGCTGAGACCGATGCCAAGGATGTGGACACTGGCACACCGTGAACCGAATTTGGAGGAAAATTATCAAAACTTATTTCCTGATAAAGACTTTGTTTCATTATTAATCCTAGTTGGATTTAAACAAGCAACCTAAAGACACAGGGCTGGTGCTTCACGACCAGTCCACGCTAGCTATGTAATTCCTCTTCATCCTGAGAGAATTCCATCTCTGGCATAATGCCAAAGGGGCCGACTCCATGGGTGCCATTGCTGAAGCACCCATGGAAAAAAATTAGTGGGTGCTTAGCACCCAGCAGCAGCCAGCTCCTCCCCCTCCCCACCAGTGCCTCCCACCCACCGGCGGCCCCGCTGACCTCAACTCCTCCCCCGCCCTCCCAGGGCCTCCTGCCGGCTGCGATCAGCTGTTCTGCAGCATGCAAGAAGTGCTGGGGGGATGGGAAGGAGCGGGGACGGGGTGTGCTGGGGGGGGCGAAAGTGGGTGGGAAGAGGCGGTCCAGGGGCGGAGCAGGGTGGGCGTGGGGCAGAGGTGAGGCTTTGAGGGAAGGGGTGGAGTGGGGGTGGGGCCTGGGGTGAAGCAGGGGTTGAGCACCCCCTGGGCATGGAGGAAGCCAGCACCCTGTGCGTAACTCCATTGAAGTCAATAGAATTACCACCTGGTTGAATGTGGCCCCTTGTTTTTGGCGACTATATTCCTGATATCTCAGCAGCCTCTTTCTGGATGTAACAGAGACTACTGAAAGCCTGGCTGGTGTACGCGATGTCAGGACTGTGCGAAGTACCGAGTGGTAAGCTCATCAAGAGCCCATAATTAGTTACACATGTGCTTTATTGACCTGTCCATGAGAAAGATGTCTCTGGGATGGATTTGCCAAGATACTGCTGCATAAACTCATAAACCCCTTCCTCCTCCCAGCTATCACACAGATGAGTGGCTAACAGCCTTAATTATCAGTTTGATTTAGAAACGGAGCTGCTGTTCTGAAAGTTAGGTATCCAATTAGTGACATACAGTCATCACTGCTAATGTGTTGGCATTTCCCCTTGTAAATTTATAATTGGTTGAACTAAAGAGGGAATTGAAAAAAAAAAAAAAGGAGATGGATGATTTTTTTTCCAGCTTGGCATGGTGCAGAGGTGAAAGAGATACGTCAGCTGTTCTGGAGTGAACGCACTGACCAGGTGCGGCATTGCAGGGACTCTGCCTTCGTTTCCTCCGGCCCCAGACAGCTGCCTGGCCCTGTGATAGTGGCCTCTTTTCACAGCACCAACCCTGCTACCATTATAGGAACCACCCGGTCTGGTTTTTGGTCTAATTCTTAACGACCTGTCTCCCCCTCAGGTGCCACAGAATGATCTAACTGGGCTCCCCGGCTCTCCTTAGTCCCGTCACTGCCAGGTTGGTGCTTCTACACCCCATCACACCAGCTTTCAGAAAGGTTTTAACCCTCGGAATCATACTGGTTTCCAGACTCAAAATGAAGTGGACAAGCTAGAGAAATGGTCTGAAGTGAATAGGATGAAATTCAATAAGGACAAAAGGAAACTCCTCCACTATTTTGTACGTGTGCAACTGATTGTTCCTTCCTAAGTGGAGTAGTTTCCTTTTGTCCTTATTGAATTTCATCCTATTCACTTCAGACCATTTCTCTAGTTTGTCCACTTCATTTTGAGTCTGGAAACCAGTATTGTTCCGAGGGTTAAAACCTTTCTGAAAGCTGGTGTGATGGGGTGTAGTAATGAGTGCTGCAGAAAAGGATCTGGGGGTCATAGTGG
This sequence comes from Lepidochelys kempii, assembly GCF_965140285.1. Taxonomy (NCBI): domain Eukaryota; kingdom Metazoa; phylum Chordata; order Testudines; family Cheloniidae; genus Lepidochelys; species Lepidochelys kempii. The sequence continues at coordinate 118,838,097 of NC_136386.1, read as the reverse complement.
ATCACAAGCTGAATATGAGTCAAGAGAGTAACACTGTTGCAAAAAAAGAAAACATCCTTCTGGGATGTATTAGCGGGAGAGTTGTTAACAAGACACGAGAAGTAATTTTTCTGCTCTACTCTGCGCTGATTAGGCCTCAACTGGAGTTTTGTGTCCAGTTCTGGGCGCCACATTTCAGGAAAGATATGGACAAATTGGAGAAAGTCCAGAGAAGAGCAACAAAAATGATTAAAGGTCTAGAAACCATGACCTATGAGGGAAGACTGAAAAAATTGGGTTTGTTTAGTCTGGAGAAGAGAAGACTGAGAGGGGAGACGATAACAGTTTTCAAGTACATAAAAGGTTGTTACAAGAAGGAGAAGGAGGAGAGAGACTTTTTTTTCTCCTTAACCTCTGAGGATAGGGCAAGAAGCAATGGGCTTAAATTGCAGCAAGGGCGGTTTAGGTTGGACATTAGGAAAAGCTTCCTGTCAGGGGGGTTAAGCACTGGAATAAATTGCCTAGGGAGGTTGTGGAATCTCTGTCAGTGGAGATTTAAAAGCAGGTTAGACAAACACCTGTCAGGGATTGTCGAGATCAGTGGTTCTCAATTTATTACACATTGACTTGGGCTGTAGGGCCCAGGTGACATGGCAGTGGCAGCCCGGATCCCGACCCTGGAACCCAGACCCCCGCCATGCAGGGCTAGTTGGCTGCCCACCCCAGACTGACCCCATGGGGGTGGGTGGCTGCCCTGGACCCCAGGACCCCTGCCACACAGCTGCCCAGGCCCCAAGAGCTCGTGGCCCCCGCCATGCGGGATGGGCCAGCTGCCCATGCCCCAGTCCCCCACCGCACAGCTGTCCCGGACCCCTGATCCCACAGGGCCAGCTGGGAGCCCAACCCCGCTGCAGTAGGCAGCAGGGCAGCCTGGATGCCTTCCCCTGGGCAGCCAGGAACCTGGGCACTCAGGCTGCCTTTAGCACACAGCTGAGCTGGGCCGCAGCTGCATGCTAATTGGACCACACGTGGGCCGTGGGTTGAGAACCACTGGTCTAGATGATAATTAGTCCTGCCATGAGTGCAGGGCAGTGGATTAGATGATCTCTCGAGGTCCCTTCCAGTCCTATGATTACTAGCCAAAATTCTCTTTCCCCACCCCCCACTCTATTTTTGTCAACTGTCACAAGTTAAGCAGAGTTGGCTTGGTCAGTGCTTGTATAGGACACAACCATGAAAAGCTCCAGAAAACAGAGTTAGTGATTCATTAGGTATTAGATGGCCAAAAAGCCATGATTCTACAATCAAGGAGGAGGACAACTTTGGGTAAAAGCCCATTCTGCTTTAAATGGGGGAAATGACAGTAGCAGTTAAAAATAATTCAAAATCCCAAACTATATATAATAAGGGGAAGATGGTAGCAATGAATATAAATTAGAAGCTGTGAAGTGTAGAAAATTGATAAAGGAAGCAAAAATAAATAAATCAGGAAATAATCTATGGCTGGCAGGGCTAAGGACAGTAAGAAAGAGGGGGTTTTTTTCCAACTATCTTAGGAACTAAATAATACTAACAATGTTTCAGGACCATTTCTAGATGGATCTGGTAAAATTGTTAACAATGATGGAGAAAAGATAGAGGTGTGGAATAAATATTTCTCTTTTATATTTGGTAAGATGTAGTATGATGTACCTATATCATATGATAATAATGAGATACTTTCCAGTTCATGAGTAACTAAGGAAGATATTAATCAGAATCTGTGCAGGATAAATATTTTTAAAATCAGCTGGCATGGATGATTTGTACCTGAAAATCCTAAAAGAGTTGGCTGAGAAGATGTCAAACCTTCGGACATTAATTTTTAATAAATCTTGGCATACCAGAGAAATTCTAGGACACTGGAAGAGTGATAATGTTGTGCCATTATTCAAAAAGGGCAAGCAGGAGACCCAGATAATTATAGGCTGTAAGGCCGCACATCTGGGAAAACAATGAAAAAGCTGATGTGGGATTTAATATTTTTGAAACAAAACATTTGATGTTTTGGTTCAAAATTACTTTTCATTTTGGCATTTCAGCTAATTTATACTAAAAAAAAGTTTTAAAAATGTGAAAAGTCAAAATTGAAATGAAATGTATAGAAATCATCAAAACAAAATTTTTGATTTACCTGATCCAAAAAATCCTTTCAGATAAATTGGTTCATGAAAATTTGAGATTTTGACTTTTTAATCCTGATTTGGGAGGGGATTTTTTAAAATATATCTTGAAAATTTTCACGGGATGGGAAGCTGTTTCCTGCTCAGCTCTAGTTTCTAATGGGTCCTCCATGGCTTGGTACTATTCCAGACATTGAGCATTTTTAATCAATGATCTGGAAGAAAATACAAAATCACCTACTTACAAAGTGTGCAGATGACATAGATTGGCAGAGTGGTAAATAATGAGGAGGACAGGTCACTTGTACAGAGACATTTGGATCACTTGAGAACATGAGCCTGTGTGGGGTATACAAACTCCACACTTTGCAACAAGGAGTTAAGTATCTTGTTGGGGACACTGGGGCATGGCCACTAGGTAACTCGAGGGGATGGAAGACCACGAGTGTCGATGAAGCCCCCTCGCACTAGGCCCAGGTGTCCTTGGCCCCTCCTCTTGCTTGGAGGCACTCGCAGCAGCTCTGAATACTAGGCCCAAGTGTCCTTGGCCCCCTCGCCTGGAGGCACACACAGCAGTTATGCTGAGAATCTGCAACAGTATGTTGCAGAGTCAGACTTCCTGAAACTAAGCAAGGCCAAACAGGGGAGATATGGAAGAACAATGCTGAATAAAGCAGCTTTATGTATAGTTTAACAATGATACAGAGAATCAGGGAACTAGCTGGGAACTGGATTGGCTGGCTATATGGATACTTGGGGCAGCTTGCTATTGGATAAGTATGCTGGGAAAAAGGATGTATAAAAGCCTGTGTAACTTCCTGCTCTGTGTGCAGGATTTGAGATTTTATTCTCCCTGTACCTTTTTGCAGCTGCAAATAAACTTTTCTGCTTCTCCACCCTGTTGTGATTATTGGGTGTAGCACACCGGGTAACGAACCAACTCAAGCTGTTGTTCAGCCTCTCAGCACTGGGTGCCGGCAACAATCTGATCTGAGCTAAGCCAGCCCCGCCACACCACACCTGCGAGAGATGCACATCTTGGAGAACGAGGTAAAAGGAAACAGAGCAGCTCACTTGTGGGCAGGCCAGGGAAGAGGAAAGACCGCTACCCAGCACCTCCTGAGAAAAGGGCTGAGTAGTGGAGAAGGGCATAACAAGAACCAATGGCTTTAGAAATAAGGCACAAATATTTAACCATTGGAGAAAAAAAAAACCTACTGAGGGAATCAGATTAATAGAAATTACTGTGTACTAACTGGTTCATACTTCATTCGAAAGCATGTTATATGTGAAAGTTGAATGTCGTGCATGCAACTTGTAAAGCGCTGCCATGGACTGCTGCTAGATCATTTATACGCACTGTACTAAATGTGCCTTTTTCACCTTACTCACAGCTGTTAATTATTTACACGTGTTTGACATCACAGATGGATGATCTTATGGTTCAGGCACAAGACAGGGAACCTGGGGTCCTGTTCCTGGCTCAGCAGCAGCCTTGCTACGTGAACTTTGGACGAGGCACGAAACCTCTTGACTGCTCACTTTTCCCATCTGTGCAATGCCATAGTAACAGGTCCCCATCTTACACAGGTGTTGTGGTGTTAAATTCATCACCGTGTGTAGGGCTCTGTGGGATCCTTGGATGGGAAGTACTAAGGACATGTGAAATAGAATTATAGTCGGATTGCAGACTGGGAGGTGGATGTGAACCAATCCCCAGCTCCTGGTTAAGCAGAACAATTGCTTCTTTTTTTATTCCAAACAAGCTAATTGAGTGATAAGAACATAGATCTTGTCTACATGGTGAAGTAATGCAATCTACAGGGGCATGATTTTAAAGTGCTCTAAGCCTGCTGCTCATTCATTGGTCTGTGTAGATCCGGCTGGTGCACGATATTAAAGTGCAATGAGGAACCTTTAGTGTGCACCAGGAGAGTCTATAGCACGGGTCAGCACCCTTTCAGAAGTGATGTGCCGAGTCTTCATTGATTCACTTTAATTTAAGGTTTCACGTGCCGGTCATACATGTTAACGTTTTTTAGAAGGTCTCTCTCTATAAGTCTATATATTATATAACTAAACTATTGTCGTATGTAAAGTAAACAAGGTTTTCAAAATGTTTAAGAAGCTTCATTTAAAATTAAATTAAAATGCTGATCTTACGCCGCCGGCCCGCTCAGCCCGTTGCCAGCCTGGGGTTCTGTTCACCTAGGCCGGCAGCAAGCTGAGTGGGGGATGCGGCCAGGACCCCAGACCAGCAGTGGGCTGAGCGGGGCTGGCGGCCGGGACCCCAGATCGGCAGTGGGCTGAGTGGCTCAGCCCGCTGCCACTCATCCCACTGCTGGTCTGGGGTTCAGTCCACCGGGTCCTGCCAGCCAGGGTCCCGGCTGCCGGACCCGCTCAGCCTGCTGCCGGTCTGGGATCCCAGCCCTGCTCACATAGAACGGGTACCTACCTTCTCCCTGGTTCTGGCCATTCTCTTCCTCTCTCTCTGCACTCAGCTGAGAGTGGGAGTGTGCTGAGCACAGGGCTGGGGGTGAAGGAGCATGCTGGGGGTTGAGGTGCAGGGTCTGGCCAGGAGCTAGAATAAGGGAGGGAGGTCAGAGTTGGGGCAGGAGCTTTGGGTGTGGAGTGCTTACCCGGGCAGTTCCCATTTGGTGCGAGGGGTGCAGGTGGGAATGTGAGAGGGTGTTTGGTGCTTAGGGTGGGGGTGGGAATGTGGGGGGTGCAAGAGTCAGGACATGGGGTGTGAGGGGGCTGGGTATGTGTGGGGATGCAGGAGTCAGGGCTGGGGTCGTGAGGGGTGCAGGGGTCAGGGCAGAGGGCTGGGTGTGTGTGAGAGGGGAGCAGGCGTCAGGGCAGAGGGCTGGGTGTGTGCGAGGAGGGTGCAGGGATCAGGGCAGAGGGCTGGGTGTGTGGGGGGAGGTTGCAGGGGTCAGGGCAGGGGGCTGGGGGTGTGGGCTGGGGTCATGGGTGTGCTCCCATGCCCCTGCTCAGAGCGGCTCACAGCAGGGGGCTGGAGGGGATATGCCCTGATTCCACCCCCCTTCCCCAAGACCCCATCCCCACCTCTTCTCCGCCTCCTCCCCGGAGCAGCGAGCGCTCTGTGGCTCCGCCTCTCCCCCTCCCTCACAAGGGCCATCAGCTGATCAGCGGCAGGGAGAGGAGGTGCCAGAATGCAGCACACTGGGGGAAGAGGCTGGGGAGGGGGACCTCGCCTGCCCTGCAGCAGCAGCTGGAAGGACCAAGCTTCTTCATCCTGCCTGGGAGGGGGCGGAGAAGAGCGGGCCAGGCCGGGTCGGGCCAGGCCAGGCCGGGCTGGGCCGGGCCGGGGCAGGCAGGAGTTTTAATAGCACGCTGCTGCCTGCCAGGGTCCCAGCCTTGGTTCGGCAGCGGGCTGAGCGGGGCTGGCAGCTGAGACCTGGCAGGCAGCAGCGTGCCATTAAAAATCGGCTCGCAGGCTGTCTTTGGCACACATGCCATAGGTTGCCAACCCCTGGTCTACAGGGACGAATTAGTGCGCATCAGAAATCACACCCTGGTAGAGTATATTACCCCACCCTGGAGACACACCCATAGTTAGCTAATAGCTTTAAAATAGGAGAAACAGAGGCACAGAGAGGGCAGTTGCCCTGTATCAAATTGAGTCCATGGCACGGTTGAGAATAAAATCCAAGAGTCGTAAGGAAAGCAGAGGTCTAGGAATCGCTCTTGGACAATGATGCCCTAGAATTCTGATGCATAGGGGATGGGGGGTAAGAAAACAAGCAGCTACAACAGTAAAACAATGCTGTAATTTTCTGTGCCACACAGTTAATGTCACATAGTTAATGTTATTGTTGGAGCTGCACATAGCAAGGACAATTCAATCGAACGCTCTATGCCAGCCACCAGTGTAAGCATACATATCACCCTCTTGCCTCTCCTGGGAAGCTATGGAGTGCTGTGTATAGAATTTTCTGGGGTAACAGTTGCTGTATGACACTTCTTGGAGGGAGCTTGCAAAAACATGGCTTTGGGTTATCATTGCTACACAGGTGAGTCCAGGTCCAATACCCAATGAAGTTAGCGGAGATACTCCCATTGACTTCAATGAACACAAGATCAGAACCATGATACCAGCCTGTGTGTTTCTTTATCTCCCAACACGGAGGGTTCTGCACTTGGTGTTTATAGAAATGCAGCAGGGAAGCTTGGGACTGGGCCAAATTCAGAGGTTAGTCTTGACTCTAGAGAGAGTTCAAGTTATCATTGTACCTTTTATTGGTGCCCTTCAAAGTATCTGTTGCATAAAAGTCAACTCCCTCAGACTCAAGTCCTGCTTTCAGACACAATTTACACACCTCCTACACAAATTTGGTCCACTGAGACTCCATGCCCGCCAGAGGGAAATTATGAAAATTGGTTCTTAACTCATCCTACTTTCCAATAATTGTATTTGTTCTCTACACAACAGGGAAAGGAGCAATGGGGAAGAAACCACATGGTTCTGTTGTTGGAGTGACTGTGGTATGGGCCTCTTCCACCGATGGTGGCCTTGTTTCCCCTTTCCCTCTCCGGCGTTCTTTCTCTGTAAGTTGTCCTAGAATGTCTGCACACATCTGCCTGCCTCCCTTCAGAGAACAGCTACTTCTCGGAGATAGGTTTCAGAGTAACAGCCGTGTTAGTCTGTATTTGCAAAAAGAAAAGGAGTACTTGTGGCACCTTAGAGACTAACCAATTTATTTGAGCATAAGCTTTCGTGAGCTACAGCTCACTTCATCAGACGCATACTGTGGAAACTGCAGAAGACATTATATACACAGAGACCATGAAACAATACCTCCTCCCACCCCACTCTCCTGCTGGTAATAGCTTATCTAAAGTGATCACTCTCCTTACAATGTGTATGATAATCAAGTTGGGCCATTTCCAGCACAAATCCAGGTTTTCTCACCCCCCCCCCCCCCACACACACACAAGCTCACTCTCCTGCTGGTAATAGCTCATCCAAACTCACCACTCTCCTTACAATGTGTATGATAATCAAGGTGGGCCATTTCCAGCATAAATCCAAGTTTAACCAGAACGTCTGGGGGTGGGGGGGTGTAGGAAAAAACAAGGGGAAATAGGCTACCTTGCATAATGACTTAGCCACTCCCAGTCTCTATTTAAGCCTAAATTAATAGTATCCAATTTGCAAATGAATTCCAATTCAGCAGTTTCTCGCTGGAGTCTGGATTTGAAGTTTTTTTGTTTTAAGATAGCGACCTTCATGTCTGTAATTGCGTGACCAGAGAGATTGAAGTGTTCTCCAACTGGTTTATGAATGTTATAATTCTTGACATCTGATTTGTGTCCATTTATTCTTTTACGTAGAGACTGTCCAGTTTGACCAATGTACATGGCAGAGGGCATTGCTGGCACATGACGGCATATATCACATTGGTAGATGTGCAGGTGAACGAGCCTCTGATGGTGTGGCTGATGTTATTAGGCCCTGTGATGGTGTCCCCTGAATAGATATGTGGGCACAGTTGGCAACAGGCTTTGTTGCAAGGATAGGTTCCTGGGTTAGTGGTTTTGTTGTGTGGTATGTGGTTGCTGGTGAGTATTTGCTTCAGGTTGGGGGGCTGTCTGTAGGCAAGGACTGGCCTGTCTCCCAAGATTTGTGAGAGTATTGGGTCATACTTCAGGATAGGTTGTAGATCCTTAATAATGCGTTGGAGGGGTTTTAGTTGGGGGCTGAAGGTGACGGCTAGTGGCGTTTTGTTATTTTCTTTGTTAGGCCTGTCCTGTAGTAGGTGACTTCTGGGAACTCTTCTGGCTCTACAATACCCACCTGCGGAAGTGAAGAAACAGATTGATTGAGCCAGAAGAGTTCCCAGAAGTCACCTACTACAGGACAGGCCTAACAAAGAAAATAACAGAACGCTACTAGCCGTCACCCAGAAGTCGGAGAACACTTCAATCTCTCTGGTCACGCAATTACAGACATGAAGGTCGCTATCCTAAAACAAAAAAACTTCAAATCCAGACTCCAGCGAGAAACTGCTGAATTGGAATTCATTTGCAAATTGGATACTATTAATTTAGGCTTAAATAGAGACTGGGAGTGGCTAAGTCATTATGCAAGGTAGCCTATTTCCCCTTGTTTTTTCCTACACCCTTCCCCACCCCCAGTGAGCTGTAGCTCACGAAAGCTCATGCTCAAATAAATTGGTTAGTCTCTAAGGTGCCACAAGTACTCCTTTTCTTTTTGCGAATACAGACTAACACGGCTGTTCCTCTGAAACCTACCAGCAGGAGAGTGAGTTTGGGGTGGGTGGGTGAGAAAACCTGGATTTGTGCTGGAAATGGCCCACCTTGATTATCATGCACATTGTAGGGAGAGTGGTCACTTTGGATGAACTATTACCAGCAGGAGAGTGTGTTTGTGTGTGTATGGGGGAGGGGGGTGAGAAAACCTGGATTTGTGCTGGAAATGGCCCACCTTGATTTTCATACACATTGTAAGGAGAGTGGTCACTTTGGATAAGTTATTACCAGCAGGAGAGTGAGTTTGTGTGTGTGGTTTTTGGAAAAAAGGGGGGGAGGTGAGAAAACCTGGATTTGTGCTGGAAATGGCCCACCTTGATTATCATACACATTGTAAAGAGAGTGGTCACTTTGGATGGGATATTACCAGCAGGAGAGTGAGTTTGTGGGGGGGAGGGGGGGCGGAGGGTGAGAAAACCTGGATTTGTGCTGGAAATGGCCCAACTTGATTATCATACACATTGTAAGGAGAGTGATCACTTTAGATAAGCTATTACCAGCAAGAGAGTGGGGTGGGAGGAGGTATTGTTTCATGGTCTCTGTGTATATAATGTTTTCTGCAGTTTCCACAGTATGCATCCGATGAAGTGAGCTGTAGCTCACGAAAGCTTATGCTCAAATAAATTGGTTAGTCTCTAAGGTGCCACAAGTACTCCTTTTCTTTTTTCTCGGAGATAGCAAACAAGTTGTCACTGTGGTCATTTAAGTAGCTTCCTGCTCTCTAATTAGTTAATGATTTCTCTGCTTAGCATTTCTCTAACTCACTTTTTCCTGCAGGAGTCTGGCAGGACAACTGTCCTCTTTATAGTTCTGGTTTCTGCTGCTTACAAATTGCTAAAAAAACAAACAAAAAAAGCTTCAAATATATTTGTTTCTTTAGGAACATCAGAATCAACATGTGGTCCCTCACTGCTTGGGTGATAACCCTGACTAATGACCACCAATCTTGATGCAGTGTCCTTGTTGGTGGTTCTCTCTGTGTTATGTGGGGCCGCATCCACACAATATATATACTACTGGTATGGCCCTGAGGATGTCACATGAACTGCAGCTGGGTGCTGATTGGACTGCAAGCGGCCCATGGGCCACGGGTTGAGAACTACTGGTCTTCGTGGATATGACTACTTGATACCCTCACATTGGATATTCTTCTCCCTTGTTTTTAATAGGGGTGGGTGTATAATGGGGTACACTCACCCTTGGGGGACCTCTTTCTGGCTGAGTCTGGGGATTAGTTCTCACCTTATCAGGTGCCCCTTTCCACCGGTTGCTCATACTGTGGCCTCTCTCTCTCTCTCTCTCTCTCTGTGGGACTTTGGGTGCTCTCTCTACATGACTCAGCTGTCTGGCCAGGTCACTAGTTTGTCCTCCCATTCGGGGGTGTCAAAGTCCCACTGGACAAGCTGTCTGCATGCCGTGTCAGGCAGTCTTCCGGGCCAAGTCCAGGTCCAGTGCTTTCACAGTGGCTGGCAGGGAAACATGGGCCTGCCCACTACTCTAATTTTCAGCCCAGGGACTGTATGCCCAGCAACTCTGGTCTGCTTAATCTCAGATCCTCTTGCTGTTTTTCCTGGTCTCCTTCCTACCTCACTTCTCTAGTTCCTGGCCCACGTCTGGGTTTACCAGGCCAAGCTTGTTCCACTCCGAGTGGCAACTCCTTCCACTTGGCGTCTTGCCAGACTCTGTTGTCCAGAGCAGGATCCCAGGGTTTACTCTGCCCCTAGAACTGCTCCTGTCCCCAGCCATCTCCCAATCTGTCCAGACAGTGACCTCCTTCCTGCAACCCTCTTTGTCTTTGTTTTTTTTGGTGCAGCAGTCTAATCATATGAGACTATGACTGCCAGTTTCTTCATTCATTTTTAGCATATCCTTTCACTCAGTTGAATATCCTTAAGAAAACAAGACCTTTTCTTGCATTATTCCATTTTTCTGGCATTCTCACTAGTCCTCTTAGGGAAAGAAACTTTGATTCCAAGCTCTCTCCGTTTTTCATAAAGAAACTTTTCCCCCACAGGTTTCAGAGTAGCAGCCGTGTTCGTCTGTATTCGCAAAAAGAAAAGGAGGACTTGTGGCACCTTAGAGACTAACCAATTTATTAGAGCATAAGCTTTCGTGAGCTACAGCTGCATCCGATGAAGTGAGCTGTAGCTCACGAAAGCTCATGCTCAAATAAATTGGTCAGTCTCTAAGGTGCCACATGTACTCCTTTTCTTTTTTCCCCACAGAAAATTACCCACAATGTCATAAAACTTGATCACAGTTTTTGTTTTGTTTTGTTTTGCACACATTACACAGTCCATTTTTATGTCTTTTAAAGAGGTTTAGCTTATCATTTAAGGCACAATGACCTGCTAAGATGCTAAAAATGACTCGTTAACTTTGTCATGACTGCGGAATATGGTAGTATCTTCAATTTTTGAGCATACCCCATAATACGTCTGTCCTTTTGTTTCCTTAGTCCACAGTTTTTGCCATTCCTGGGCACACTCCTTTGTGACCACACTTTTAAATTCTTGTCAACATAAATGTATCTTAATATCCACCTCCTCATTTTTTTAAGAGCTTGTTTTGCTGCTTTGTTAGCCATTTCATTTCCAGATATTCCGATATGCACAGGAGTCCCAGAGCTTCGCGAACCAGCTGAGCGGCGGCGAACTAGCTGAGCAGCGGGGGACAGCAGAGCAGCTCACAGCAGGAGTTTGCCTGGGACTGGTAAGTATCCGAGTGTGTGTTTGTTTGCTTGCTGAGGAAGTATCCGAGCGTGTGTTTGCTGGGAGGGCAGTGTGAGAGCCTGAGTGAGTGTCTGATTGGCTGCTAGCCTGCAGGGGGCGGGCATTAGGGTGTCTGTTTGTTTGCGTCAGGGAAGCCTGGCTGTTTAAAAATAGCCAGAGCTTCGCGAACCAGCTGAGCAGCGGGGGACAGCAGAGCAGCTCACAGCAGGAGTTTGCCTGGGAGTTCGCCTGGAGTGAGCCCAGTGAGGCTTACGTCTTGCAAACTGCTCTGAGGAAGCTCATAGTAGGAAGGTGATATGGAAGGGGGGGGTTCAGCTGTTGTGACCTGCATTGGATGTGCCATGTTTGTCTTTCTTCCACAGGACAGAAGCGACTTTGTCTGTACAAAGTGCAAGCTGGTCTCCATATTGGAAGAGAAGATTGAAGGTCTGGAGCAACAGATAACGACCCTGCGTTGCATACGAGAAACTGAGGATTTTCTGGACAAAACTCAGGATAGGCTTCTAGGGGCACAAAGCTCTACAGATATAGAGCAGGTTGCACAGAGGAGCCAAGAGGCCAGTGAAGAAGCTTGGCAACATGTGACCTCCAGAAGAGGTAAGCGGAATGTCTGGGTTCCAGTAACACGGACACAGGTAACTAACCGCTTTCATGTTCTCTCCACAGGTACCGTTGCGGAGAGTGGACCAGATGATATGTCTGGGGCGAGAAAGCAGAAGGAGACTCCGCTGGTTGGAAGGCATGAGATGCGATGTCCTGAGGTTGGGGGTTCCACGACCACCACTCCCAAGAGGAGAAGGCGGGTGGTGGTGGTCGGGGACTCTCTCCTCCGGGGGACTGAGTCATCTATCTGCCGCCCTGACCAGGAAAACCGAGAAGTCTGCTGCTTGCCAGGGGCTAAGATTCGCGATGTGACGGAGAGACTGCCGAGACTCATCAAGCCCTCGGATCGCTACCCCTTCCTGCTTCTCCACGTGGGCACCAATGATACTGCCAAGAATGACCCTGAGTGGATCACTGCGGACTATGTGGCTCTGGGAAGAAGGACAAAGGAGTTTGAGGCGCAAGTGGTGTTCTCGTCCATCCTCCCCGTGGAAGGAAAAGGCCGGGGTAGGGACCGTCGAATCGTGGAAGTCAACGAATGGCTACGCAGGTGGTGTTGGAGAGAAGGCTTTGGATTCTTTGACCATGGGATGGTGTTCCATGAAGGAGGAGTGCTGGGCAGAGACGGGCTCCATCTTACGAAGAGAGGGAAGAGCATCTTTGCCAGCAGGCTGGCTAACCTAGTGAGGAGGGCTTTAAACTAGGTTCACCGGGGGAAGGAGACCAAAGCCCTGAGGTAAGTGGGAAAGCGGGATACCGGGAGGAAACACAGGCAGGAATGTCTGTGAGGGGAGGGCTCCTGCCTCATACTGGGAATGAGGGGCGATCAACAGGTTATCTCAAGTGCTTATATACAAATGCACAAAGCCTTGGAAACAAGCAGGGAGAACTGGAGGTCCTGGTGATGTCAAGGAACTATGACGTGATCGGAATAACAGAGACTTGGTGGGATAACTCGCATGACTGGAGTACTGTCATGGATGGTTATAAACTGTTCAGGAAGGACAGACAGGGCAGAAAAGGTGGGGGAGTAGCACTGTATGTAAGGGAGCAGTATGACTGCTCAGAGCTCCGGTACGAAACTGTAGAAAAACCTGAGTGTCTCTGGATTAAGTTTAGAAGTGTGTGCAACAAGAGTGATGTAGTGGTAGGAGTCTGCTATAGACCACCGGACCAGGGGGATGAGGTAGATGAGGCTTTCTTCCGGCAGCTCACGGAAGCTACTAGATCGCATGCCCTGATTCTCATGGGTGACTTTAATTTTCCTGATATCTGCTGGGAGAGCAATACAGCGGTGCATAGACAATCCAGGAAGTTTTTGGAAAGCGTAGGGGACAATTTACTGGCGCAAGTGCTAGAGGAGCCAACTAGGGGGGGCGCTTTTCTTGACCTGCTGCTCACAAACCGGGTAGAATTAGTGGGGGAAGCAAAAGTGGATGGGAATCTGGGAGGCAGTGACCATGAGTTGGTTGAGTTCAGGATCCTGACGCAGGGAAGAAAGGTAAGCAGCAGGATACGGACCCTGGACTTCAGGAAAGCAGACTTCGACTCCCTCAGGGAACGGATGGCCAGGATCCCCTGGGGGACTAACTTGAAGGGGAAAGGAGTCCAGGAGAGCTGGCTGTATTTCCAGGAATCCCTGTTGAGGTTACAGGGACAAACCATCCCAATGAGTCGAAAGAATAGTAAATATGGCAGGCGACCAGCTTAGCTTAATGGTGAAATCCTAGCGGATCTTAAACATAAAAAAGAAGCTTACAAGAAGTGGAAGGTTGGACATATGACCAGGGAAGAGTATAAAAATATTGCTCGGGCATGTAGGAATGATATCAGGAGGGCCAAATCGCACCTGGAGCTGCAGCTAGCCAGAGATGTCAAGAGTAACAAGAAGGGTTTCTTCAGGTATGTTGGCAACAAGAAGAAAGCCAAGGAAAGTGTGGGCCCCTTACTGAATGAGGGAGGCAACCTAGTGACAGAGGATGTGGAAAAAGCTAATGTACTCAATGCTTTTTTTGCCTCTGTTTTCACTAACAAGGTCAGCTCCCAGACTGCTGCGCTGGGCATCACAAAATGGGGAAGAGATGGCCAGCCCTCTGTGGAGATAGAGGTGGTTAGGGACTATTTAGAAAAGCTGGACGTGCACAAGTCCATGGGGCCGGACGAGTTGCATCTGAGAGTGCTGAAGGAATTGGCGGCTGTGATTGCAGAGCCATTGTCCATTATGTTTGAAAACTCGTGGCGAACCGGGGAAGTCCTGGATGACTGGAAAAAGGCTAATGTAGTGCCAATCTTTAAAAAAGGGAAGAAGGAGGATCCTGGGAACTACAGGCCAGTCAGCCTCACCTCAGTCCCTGGAAAAATCATGGAGCAGGTCCTCAAAGAATCAATCCTGAAGCACTTGCATGAGAGGAAAGTGATCAGGAACAGCCAGCATGGATTCACCAAGGGAAGGTCATGCCTGACTAATCTAATCGCCTTTTATGATGAGATTACTGGTTCTGTGGATGAAGGGAAAGCAGTGGATGTATTGTTTCTTGACTTTAGCAAAGCTTTTGACACGGTCTCCCACAGTATTCTTGTCAGCAAGTTAAGGAAGTATGGGCTGGATGAATGCACTATAAGGTGGGTAGAAAGCTGGCTAGATTGTCGGGCTCAACGGGTAGTGATCAATGGCTCCATGTCTAGTTGGCAGCCGGTATCAAGTGGAGTGCCCCAAGGGTCGGTCCTGGGGCCGGTTTTGTTCAATATCTTCATAAATGATCTGGAGGATGGTGTGGATTGCACTCTCAGCAAATTTGCGGATGATACTAAACTGGGAGGAGTGGTAGATACGCTGGAGGGGAGGGATAGGATACAGAAGGACCTAGACAAATTGGAGGATTGGGCCAAAAGAAATCTGATGAGGTTCAATAAGGATAAGTGCAGGGTCCTGCACTTAGGATGGAAGAATCCAATGCACCGCTATAGACTAGGGACCGAATGGCTAGGCAGCAGTTCTGTGGAAAAGGACCTAGGGGTGACAGTGGACGAGAAGCTGGATATGAGTCAGCAGTGTGCCCTTGTTGCCAAGAAGGCCAATGGCATTTTGGGATGTATAAGTAGGGGCATAGCGAGCAGATCGAGGGATGTGATCGTTCCCCTCTATTTGACATTGGTGAGGCCTCATCTGGAGTACTGTGTCCAGTTTTGGGCCCCACACTACAAGAAGGATGTTGATAAATTGGAGAGAGTCCAGCGAAGGGCAACAGAAATGATTAGGGGTCTAGAACACATGACTTATGAGGAGAGGCTGAGGGAGCTGGGATTGTTTAGCCTGCAGAAGAGAAGAATGAGGGGGGATTTGATAGCTGCTTTCAACTACCTGAAAGGGGGTTCCAAAGAGGATGGCTCTAGACTGTTCTCAATGGTAGCAGATGACAGAACGAGGAGTAATGGTCTCAAGTTGAAGTGGGGGAGGTTTAGATTGGATATTAGGAAAAACTTTTTCACTAAGAGGGTGGTGAAACACTGGAATGCGTTACCTAGGGAGGTGGTAGAATCTCCTTCCTTAGAGGTTTTTAAGGTCAGGCTTGACAAAGCCCTGGCTGGGATGATTTAACTGGGAATTGGTCCTGCTTCGAGCAGGGGGTTGGACTAGATGACCTTCTGGGGTCCCTTCCAACCCTGATATTCTATGATTCTATGATTCTATGAATCCATGATATTGTTACACAGATACATGCTTGCATTATTTCTCTAGCTAGGGACATTATTTTACTTATTATGTCATTTCTCTTTCCAAAGTCCCTGTCCTGCTTGTCATAATGCCTGACAAGGAAACAGATAAAATTATAGCTGTAGTCAGTTGCATGTCTCTTACTTAAGTTAGCGCCAAGATTATCCCCATTAGTTCAGCTGTCAGAATAGTCAAATAATTTGACAGCTTTTTAGATTTCTGGATCCCAAGACTAGAATGCAGAAGACTTTCCCACTCTATTCATGCTGTTGTCTTTTGATCCATGTGTATAGCCTCGGCAAAGCTGGCCTCATTGTTCATTCATACATTCAGAAATTTCACTGGTCACAATGTATAGTTTTTCTTCCCTTGTTTTTTTTTTTTTCATACAATTCCAGATCCACAAATGGAGGAATTCCTGTCCAGCTATAATTTCCTGTGACTAAAATTTTTTATTTCTCTCAATTTTTGTTTTTTCATATCTCCTTTACCCATATTTGGCCCTAATACTATGAGGAAGTCTGTGGCAATCCATATATTTTTGTCTACTAAGTTTCCAGCAAGCCTCATAAATCTGTTGTGTATGTCTGTTTTCATGATTCCCTTTTACCTTTTCCCAAAATGTTAGATCTAATAGTTTCATTGTTAGATTTATAGGTGCTTCTTCAGGGACTATTTGTAGCACACAGACTGTTATTGTAGGGGGAGGGATAGCTCAGTGGTTTGAGCATTGGCCTGCTAAACCCAGGGTTATGAGTTCAATCCTTGAGGGGGCCATTTAGAGATCTGGGGCAAAAATTGGGGATTGGTCCTGCTTTGAGCAGCGGGTTGGACTAGATGACCTCCTGAGGTCCCTTCCAACCCTGATATTCTATGATCCTGTTATCATAAGAACATAAGAACGGCCATACTGGGTCAGACCAATGGTCCATCTAGCCCAGTATCCTGTCTTCTAACAGTGGCCAATGCCAGGTGCCCCAGAGGGAATGAACAGAACCGGTAATTGTCAAGTGATCCATCCCCTGTTGCCTATTCCCAGCTTTTGGCAAACAGAGGCTACTATCTGCCCAACCTGGTTAATAGTCATTGATGGACCAATCCTCATTGTGCTACATTCCAATCACTGAGCCTGGGCCTGGAACAGTTCCAAATTTCTAAGAGCTGTTTTTGAGGCTGAACCAAAAGCTTGGCATCCATGGTCTAAAACTGGTCTTATCAATGCTCTGTCCATCTTCAATACAGTCTCATCTGTACCCCTTTTGTTTCCAGCTACTCTGTCATGTTCATCCTCTCTTTACACTTTTGTATGGTATTATCTATAGCAGTGATTGTCAAAGCCGGTCCGCTAGCGGGAAGCGGCGCAGGCCAAGGGACGTACTGGCCGCCCTTCCCGCAGCCCCCGTTGGCCTGGAACGGCAAACTGTGGCCAGTGGGAGCCGTGATTGGCCGAACCCGCGGATGCGGCAGGTAAACAAACCAGTCCGGCTCGCCAGGGGCTTTCCCTGAATAAGCAGCGGACCGGCTTTGAGAACCACTGATCTATAGGACCATCCCAAATTAATTTATTATCCAACACTACTCCTAGGAACATAAACTTTTGAACTATCTGATTTTTCCACCCTAACAAAATAAATCCCCTAATTTTCTTTCGCGTTAAAAGCATTCCCTGAGTTTTTGCAAGTCAGAATTTAAACCTCCAATAATTTGCCCACTTGGAAATTCTCTAGAGTGCCTCATTAGTCTTTTCCATGGCTACTTAAAGTCCTTTATGCTTGGTCCATATAGCAAAGTCGTTTAAAATAGGGAAATACTTATTCCTGTCTGCACATGTCCAGGGAATTTTTTTTTGCGAGACAAAAAAGGCATTATATGCATTTTAAACAAGCAATTTAATACAGCTATTAAACAGGCTGGCAGTCCCCCTATCAGCTCTCCTACACACACATACCCTCAGCGCCTCCTGCCCGCCGGCGAACCCTGCAGATCAACGCCTTCCCCCTGCTCCCCCTGCCTCCTGCCCACAGCAATCAGCTGTCTTGCGGCTTTCAGGAGGCAGGGGAGAGGAGCGAAGATGCAGCACCCAGCCTCCCCCCCTCCCTCCCCTGCCTCTGGCAATCAGCGGCCAGCCGTGGACAAAGCAGGTGGCCAAATGACGTTACAGGGGAACATTGCACAATTTTAAATGAGCATGTTCTGTCTTGGAGAAGGGACATAACATTGAAACAACATTAAGCGAGAGGACGTTAAGTGAGGAGTTACTGTACTTTTTCCATGTCCAGAAAGACTTATCATGACGTTCTTAGTTTTTATGCTTTTCTGTACCTCTGTTTCTAGTCTCATTATATGGTCAACTGTGCATCTTCCTTTTCTGAAACCACTTTGTACCTCAGTTTGAATATCATTTTTCTCCCAGTATTCTACCTGTCTGACATTTATCATTTATTTCGTGATTTTCCCCACACACGATAGGAGGGCAATAGACCTATTAGCATCAGGTCTTGTATGTAGCTTGCCTGGTTTCCTAAATAGTAACACCAGTGCTTGTTTCCATTTTACTGGCAGCAGTCCTCTCCCCCCTTCCCTCCCCCCGCCCCGCACCTCCCGACCATCTATTATTATATAACCAAATAGAACCTTTAAACGCTCTTCTGATTAATGTTGGGGCATTTCGTTACTTATGTCATCTCTACCTGGAGCTGTATTTTTACTTTTTCTAGCGGCTGCAATTAGCTCTTGCCTACTAAATTTTTTTAACACATCATGTGTATATTCTCTCCTGCCACTTAATAGTTCACAGTTTTCCTCAATTACTCCCCTTTTTCATGAAACTCATTGCTTTGATTCCTATGACTGCTGACTTTTTGGAACTCTTTTCCTAAAATGTCTGCCATTCCTAAGTTGGAGCCCTCAATGTCATTGTTTACAGTAAGACCAGTGTGACGGGGCAAGGCCAGATGGCTATAGAAAAGTAGTGGGAGATAGATATATTAGCTATATATATATATATATTAGATATAAACAAATCCCTGGTACCAGGTTAAGTGAAATGGAAGCTGCTCCAGGTCAATTAAGATACCTGGGGCCAATTAAGAACTTTCTAGAAGGCAGGGAGAATGCTAGGTGGATTGGGACACCTGAAGCCAATCAGGGGCTGGCTGAAACGAATTAAAAGCCTCCCAGTTAGTCAGGCGGGGGTGCATGTCAGGAGCTGTGGGAGGAAGTTGTGCTGTTGGAGAGGCTGAGTAGTACACACCATATCAGGCACAAGGAAGGAGGCCCTGAGGTAAGGGTGAAGTGGAGCTTGAGGAAGTGAGAGCTGCTGTGGGGGAAGTAGCCCAGGGAATTGTACATGTCATGTTTCTAAAAGGTCAGCTACCATAGCTGATACTATTAGGGTCCCTGGGCTGGAGACCGGAGTAGAGGGTGGGCCTGGGCTCCCCCCCGACCTTTGCCTCCTGATTAATCACTGAGACTGGGAGACAACAGAGTCTGTGCAAGGAAGGATAAGTTCTCCTCACCTCCTTTGCTGGCTTATGATGAAAATGGCTCAGTAGACTGTGACCCTTGTCTCTAGAGAAAGAAGGGTTACGTAGAGGGTCACAATGAGCCTCTGAAGCTAGCGAAATCTGCCAGGAAATGCAGGACCCACAGAGGCAAGGACAGAGCCTTGTCACACCAGGTACACATTTACTTTTACTTATCCTTATATATTTCTGAAAGCTTTCAGTCAGTTCAATTTCCCACAGAAATTCCTCCAACTTTCTTTGTCCTTTTGATAATCCTTTGTGATACCACCTTACATCTTTTATAATTCATTAAAAATTTACTATTTATTGTGTGCTTCTGCTTACTTGCATGCTCTATTTCTTTCCTTGAGTGCTATCCTCATTCCACCAAGGAACCAGATTTCTCGGTTGGGAGCAATTTGATGTTTTGTAGACGGCCAGATCAGCTGTTGCTATAATTCCTTTTATTACATTGTTATAGAATTCTTCTTGGTTGTCACTTGTACAGTTACTGCATCAATATTCACCACATTTAGTCTTGAAAAGGCCCCAGTCAGCTTTTCAAAAATTCCAGCTAGGAACTCTGTTTTGTGTTTTTGACATTTCCTCAGCCTTGGTACGCAATAACCATAGGCAGGGCCGGCTCTAGGCACCAGCAAACCAAACACATGCTTGTGGGCGGCACTTTTCAATGGGGGCGACACTCCGCTCCCCCCCCCCTTTTTTCTTTTTTTTGCTTCCACGGCTCTTTCTTCTTTTTTTTTTTTTTGCTTGGGGTGGCAAAAAACCTAGAGCTGGCCCTGACCATAGGGAAGCGATCACTTCTCATTCTGCCTTCTTTATGACTTTCCCAGCTGCGTTTACTAGTGATATTATTTGTTGCAGTTACCAAATCTGAAACAGAAAAGGATCCATCTACTGAATTAAATTTAGTAAGTGCTTATGCATTCAGTATTACCAGGTTATGCATATCAATAAATTGTTCTAAGTGTTTACCCTGTAGGTCTCTTTTCTTACTTCCTGATAGCTCATTATGACTATGAAATTCCTCACAAATTATGAATGGGTTTGACATTAACTAGTTTTTTTTCTAATTCTAAAATAATTAATTTGTACCTGCGTTATAAAGATTATAAATCCATATGTAAGTGGTGTTGTTCTACATGGGAATCTCAATAGCATAATATTCAAAACTTAGTTTCTGCCCCTACATTTCAACGTAACTAAGCCCCTCTTTTATAACTATAGACGACTCCCCCTCTGCTAGCCCTTCAATCCATCGTGAGTATATCATATCCCGGTACATTGAACACAAGTTTTACTTATTAGCCATGTTTCTTGCAAACATATTACATCAGACTTTTTTCCCATTTCAAAGATGGCTTTCTTAAATTCCTGTCTATCCATTATTAAGCGATCTGCATTCCAGCTAAGGATCATTAAGACCATGTTATTTAAGCTATATTATTCCCTTCATTTAAAATTGTGTGATTCTGGTCTACTAAGAGATAGTTTATCTTTAGATTTTTTTTCTGCTGCTTTTGCTATGGTTTTAATCTTTTCATTTTTTCTCCTGTCGGCAAATGACACTTAACTTCTATAATGAACACTATAAACTTCTCCATACCTACAAGCAATATATCATCTCTCATTCCTTTCATATTCTCCTCCGTGACCAGAGATGTGTTCTGCTACCCGTGTATATCTTTTCTCTGACTGGAGTATTTGTTTTTCTATTTTTTGCAGCTGGTACTTTTTGGTAGCCTCCGCATAAAATCCTTTTAGAATTATTTTAATTTTTGTATTTCACTAGCTCATTCTGCTGCTGCATTTATATGCTGCATTTAGGTTCTGTTCCTTCTACATAGATCTCATCTGAGTGATTTCCTCCACATTCACTGCACCTCCTTACAAATGGCTGCTGCATGTCCAAACCTTTGACAATTATAGCTTCTCAAAGAGAGGGAATATATGGTTTAAGCCTGAAAGCTTGATACCCTATTTGAAGCCTATCTGGTAATGTCCCACTTTTAAGGTGTTATAGATAGCTGGATTTTCCCCTCTCTCCTACTAAGTAGCCGTTTAACAAAAAATACTTTATCTTCACCTATCCTCTTTTTGAGATGACCCTCAGACAATCCTAGCAGCACCCGATACCGAATCCCTCTTACTTCTGGGGTGTTCAGTTATAACTGTTTGCATGTAAGGACGTGGGGCCTAGAACCAAGGTCTGCAACAGCTGATATGCCCAGACCCACTGGCAGTCCCTCTTGCTTCTGTCAGGCATTTAGGCAGTGGACAAGTAACTTTCATTTTCCCTATGGCTACAGTTTTAAGAAGATTTTCAGCTCGCTCCTTATGTGTACATGCTCTCAGTAGTTCTCCCCCTGGATTGTTTTACTTCTTTGTATGTCACCAGTTCAGGGGGTTAACATCTCCTAGTTTTACCTCTTCTGTCACTGATTGGACAATTATGAAATGTTGAATTTACCCTGGTTTTGTTTTTAATTTTTCCTTCCGCAAACCCTGATACAGATAGTCTGTTCTTTACTTTTTCCTGAAGTGAGACCATTGGTCATCTCCTGGTGCTTCTCCTTCATAGCCCAAGGCAACTTTCTCTTTTCATCTGTCTCTGCCTCCATTGCCAGTTTCAATGTTTAGCCTCCTTTCAGCTGGGTGCCGGGGCTTGTCGCAGCCCAGTCCCACCCTCTTCAGCCAGATACCAGTACTCAGCCGGACTCAAACCTCAGCCCGACTCAAACCTCAGCTAAGCCTCAGCTCGTCCCCCTCTTGCACTCAACTTCTTGGCTTTATATAAGCCCAGACTGTCCTGCCCAGCTGGGCTTCATCTTCACTTAGGCTTGATCCATCCCTGGCTGTCTTCCAGGTATAGCCTGTAAGGTTAATTGGCCCTTTTTATCTCCTCAGGCCTTGTGTGATGTTGACACCGCATCATCGGCTGGTTCTAAGGAAATCTGCATTTGAGCTCTAATCAGAGAACATAAGCAAACACTACCCTCTGCATGGCAGGGACGGGGTCCCTGAATAGGGAGCTGATCAGCAGCCCATAGAGATATTTGTGTTCCACCGTAATGAGATGTATTTCATCTTGTCCTAACACAATGTGCCTGTACCATATCAGAGTGTATGAAAAATAATAGAGAGAAATAATACAAAGGGACAGAGAGAGGTTAAAAATGTGGGCCAAAATTCAACTTGGAGAAAATGGTCACAGTTCATTGTGCAAAACGCAGATATTCAATGGGAAGGAGAAACCTCGATATTGAAGTAATCGATGGATATGTGCTAGAATTATGTTCTTAAAATGGGTTTGGGAAGCAATGCATAAGCGCAGTCTGCCCTAGGCAAAGCAATGGGTATATTTGCATGTCTGACCAGCCTGGTTGTCAGGCAAAGACAATGAAAGTCCATTTACATAAAAGGTAAACCAAGCCATCAAGCTAACAAGGGGAAGAGGTAACAATTAATCTATCACCACTGCAGGAGGAACCAGCATGAAGACTTCACCAGACCGCATGGCGTCTCTTCCCAGCAGGAGAAAAATAACTTTATCTACAAATACTTTTCAAGGGTTTACTGGTTTATAAAGACAGGGGGCCTGAACCCCAAAGAATAAGCAATTCAATCAACTGATTTATTATACAGTAATACTGTATGCAAAACGTATTGAGTAATGTCTTGTATGAAAGCCTGTGACACACTGGTGATTAATATAGTTGTGAAATGTATGTATTAACGCTATATGAGAAATTATTGATACCTATTGATATTATGCTTCAAAGTCTCTGACCAAACAAAGGGAGAAACAGGTTTTCTCCCAGATAGGAAGGAAGGTAGCACCGAGAATCAAAACAATGGCAGACCCATTTATATATGGATCAACAGGGAGACGGGAAGTCCACGGGAAGGGAGGGACAGTGTGGGGTCATCTTGTCTCTTGAACTGGGTGGCTGAACTCTCAGAAATATAAGTGGTGGGGAGTCATTTAGCATCTTTCACCTAGGAAGACAAGCAAACCAGCACTCTGTACTTCTGTGGAAGGTCCTGACAGAGAGAAAGTCATCCATGGCTGGAGAAAAGAATGATTGGAAAGAAACCTACCTTGGACAAAGACTGTATCTGTTAAATTCAATCTTAGCCATTAGAGAGCATATTTTTACTTTTATTTTCTTGTAACCATTTTTGTCTTTATACTTTGTAACAGAACACACTTAAAATCTCTCTCCTTTTGATGAGATACACTTGTCTTACTTTTAATCGAAACCAACCCAGTGCTGTGTTTGAACTGAAGTGATTGTTAGCTCCAGATCCAGTAATAAGCTGTAATAGGTTTTTGTCTCTTTAAAGGAGCAATGAACCTTATTACTTCTCTGAGTGTTCCAGCAGCAGGCTGGACAATTTAGGGCAGATGGATTGGGGAAAATTCGAGACTGGGGCTGTGTTGGAGTCACCCTGCAAGTAGTAAGCAAGGCTTCTGGAGACCAGGATGGGGCTATTGTGTTGTAAGCAGACTGCTGGGGTGAGAGTGCCGGCTGCACAGCACACAAATATTCAGGGAATGGCATGCTGGTCTGTTGGCTGTTGGTTTTTGGGCCGTGAGCTACCCAGGGTTATGGGACAGGTGATGACACAACCCATCACTGGTCTGTGTTGCACCACAAAACATTATCATAACATAATAAATGTTTTCCTCCTCTAGATTGTAAAATGCTTGATGAACACAAATTTGCCAGCATTTGAGTTCGGAGAGGTGCAGACACCATCACGGGTGCTTTCGGTGACCTGGGATGAGAGCTCTGTGCCAATAGCCGATAAAAATTGGGAAAAAATAGTTTCTGGTCGACGCAAAACAAAAAATTTCAGTGAAATAAATTGGAAAAAAATTGATTTGGGTCAAACAAAACATTGAGCGCAACCAGAAACAAAATGTTTCCTTTCATTTTTTAGGGACATTTTTACTTAAAAAAACACCCAACGACAAATTTAAGAAAAATTCAAAAAGAAAAGTCACTTGAATTGAAAAAAAATCAAAACATTTGGGGAATGGTTTTGGGTTTTTTTTTGTTTTTTTGGGGGGGAAGGGGGTTGGTTGAGACTATTTGGTGAATTTGACATGAATTTGCAAAACGGTTTGGTTGACCTAAAAATGTTTAGTTTGCAAAAAGGTCACCTAACTCTAGTTGGGAAAACTCATGAATTGCTTCCCACAACTTCCAGTATCTTCATGTCCTGTAATTCCCATTGACTGGCAGAGAAAGAGCAGAAAGGGGAACCCAACCTGTGGGGTCTCTGCATATAGAAAGGTTTATTGCATGTGTCTGAAAGATAGACAGCAATGAAGACTTTCGTTCTCCATTCCTTTGTCTATAGTAAGAAGAAGCAGGAGCCAAATGCAATGTGTTTTATTTCTGTTCCATTTTGTGCAAACATGAAAATAAGAATGTAAGTAAACTGCATCAGGGAGTCCTTTCTCTCATTTTATTAAGACTCCTGCAAACTGATATTTTATATCACCCTACCAGGGAGTTGGATTTGGAGAAAAGAAGGGAAAAGATAAGATGTGCCAGGCCTGTGGAATCAGATACCCATAACGGAACAGAGGAGGAATATTTCAAAAATCAAAAGAGGAAGCAAATGAAGAGAAACATGAAAAAGTCAATCTCAAGAGAACGAAACAAGTCAGCAGTATTATCATTGTATTTACATTTTCATCTGTACCATCGCCATTATCTGTGTGATTTAAGAAGGATGAAGGTTTGGTTGCTATCTTTAGTGAAGAAAGATGGTCTTGTGATCTTTAATAGCAATGAGTGCTCAGAGTTTCAGTTTCAATTGTGCTGAAAAATGGAATGAGTGGAACATAAAAGATTAAACTGGAAAAACAACAACATTAATTACAGACTCACAAAATTAATTGCTTCACAGCATGAAAACAGTAGACTACAAAATCCAATAGGTAGATTGGAGAGGTACCAAATTTGTGAGCACACTTACTTTGGGAAGAAAATGTCAAAGCCCATTGTGCTAAAATAAAAACAATTAATTGGATATGTAAAATAATAACAGGGGAATCAGAAACATTCACTCCATTGTCCTGCTGTATAAATCAGAACATTCATTACAGCATCCTACTGTATAATCAGTGCTTTTATTTACACAGCTCATATACGGCAGGATGTGAAGTTTTGCCAAAATATAAAGCACTTCAGGCTTGAATGATCAAAGCTGGCTATAAATTCTTTGTCAAGGAACTAAAAAGAGATGCTTTGAAAGCCTGAAATAGCAGTTTGCTCACCAGAAATAGCTTCTAGGGAATCATGGAAAATGTACAGGGCTTTGCATTACACAGAAGACGTCACATGCTGAACAGCTGTTCCGTGAATGGCCATGTTTTCTGTGGAAGATCACATGATAATAGGCATTGGGCAAAATCCTGGAGTCCTTTCTTACTTCCCAGGCAAAACTTATGGTGGTCACTTTGCCTGAGCAACGGTGTTTGGACCTATTCAGAAGGAATTCTCTTGCAGAACCATTTATCTCTGGGCATTGTTTCATCATGTAAATGACATTATTATTATTTTGTATTACATTAGTGCCTGAAGATCTCAACTGAGGTCACGGCTCCATTGTGCTAGGTGCTGTACAAACACATAGTGAGAGACAGACACTGCACCAAACAGTTTATAATCTATATAGATAAAGCAAGCAATGGATGGGAGATGAAAAAGAGATAAAGTGACTTGCCCACAGCCACATAGAAAGTCAGTAGCAGAGTTGCGGATAGAACTCTTGATACCCAGTGGTCTAAACCAGACTGCCTCTGGTTGACCATCTTACTTTCCACTGAACATGTAGTTTGTTTGATATTCATGTCACTTCTTATATGGTGTAATATATTGTGTTGAAAGTGGCTTTTCCTGGGATATATCTCCTGAAGTAACTATCTGTTTTGTCATTTGTCTCTGTCTGCGGGTATTGGCTGGTGTGGCTAATAATTCACGCATCAACATGCAGATTCCCTTTGCACTTTTTGCCCTTTTATGGATTTTGTGGTAAGAACTTGAGATTCAGGGCAACTTGATGAAAAGCAAAGAAAAGGTGATCATGTGTGCATTTATTTCATTTCTTGAATCTGTGAATGGAACATGGGTAGGAAGTATTAATACACTTTTGATTTGTTATCAGTTTATCTGACAGAGTATCATTCATCAATTCCACAAAAAAAATGAATATGACTGTCTGCCACTTTATTTATTTTAAGAAGAATGTTAATTAAAAATATAGGTGACCACTGTGGGAAGATGCCACAAAATTGTGTTTTCTAGTGCTTAAAGGGGAAGAATGGGAGCCAGGATACCTACATTCTCATCCCAGCTGGTACTGAAGTGGGCAAGCCACTCAGAATTCTTGCTCCATAACTCCATTTTCTTAATGCTGAGAGGGGGTAGTTATACTATCCTACTGCATGGGGGTGATGATGATGTTAGATTGAAAGGTGCTACAGAAATTCAAAGCATTATGACAAGGTCCCCAGGTCCTGTGCCAGCTGAAGAGATCATCTAAAAACCTTCTACTTCTCTGTATGGTATATAGTGAGTAACTGAGCAAGAGAATCTTCAAAAAGGAGGAGTTAGCAGATGCAGGAGCTATACAATGTCCTTGCAGACAGCATGGAAAAGGGGTCCTAACTGACAGTCACTCTAACCTCTTCAGAGTAGGGTGTGGGGATGGAAATCATCTCAGGTACAACTAGGAAAGAGTGGGCTTCCATTCTGCTTGGCTAGCACAGTGTTAGAAGTGTTGAAGAATATAGCATTTAAAGGTTAAACCAGAGGCTTGGAAGGACCACAGTGAAATTAATCTGGGTCCCATACTGGGAAGGATCAAGTCTTCTTTAATGTGGCTGTGGCCTTTGGTCCAGTTGACTTGCTGGTATCAAAGGGTTAGCAAAGGGTCTGAGAAAGGTGGGAGGTGACTCTGGTGGCTTGGTTTGTAAGTGGCAGGCCCATTTTGTGTAATCCTGTGAGTTCTGGAACTCACTTCTTCCCTGTCAAACCGGTGAAGCAGAAGGCAAAAGAAAAAGAGATACGAGAAGAAGGGAAATGAGTTAACGAAGAGGCCAAGGACTGAAAATCCTCAGATCCTTCCCGATATTCCCCCACTCAAATATGTACCACCAGCCTTAATACAGTCCCCCAGTATTACATCTTATGTACTTTCAGTTGTGGACCATTTCCCAAATGCAGCATGTTACAGATATCCATCACCCACCTCCTGAGATGATGCAGAGCTCTGTGTATAAATGGGATGTATTCATCCCCTCCTCCCTCTTGAGATGATGTGTTGTCTCCAACGCAGAAAATTACTCCCTCTCCAACCTATGAGATGTCCCATTTTTACAACCCACCCCCCCTTCCCACTGAGGTGTTGCCCAGTGTCCCAAGGGAACTGGAAGGATCTCAAAGAAGATTACCCGGACTTTCTTCTTCTTCAGCTCTCTTCCAAGGTTCCTGAAGTCTCCAATAACTTGTGTAGTTTCATGTGATACCATATCATTGACTCCAACGTGTATCATAACCAGTGAAGGCTTCACAGTTCCATCCAGTCTTGCAGTTACATCTCATAGTGTCACTCCAGGTAGACAGCTGCTGTCCTTGGTAACTTGAAAGCAGGTAGCCCTTTAGCTCAAGTGGTTGCAGTCTGCCCTGTAGTACTTAAAGGTGGTAGGTTCAAACCTAGCTGCCAACTTGTATAGCAACTTTTTTTAGATGAGAGACACAGATGAGGTAAATTTTTGGGAGGGCAGTACATTAGAGAACCAGAGTAGGGAATTCCAGGCAAAGAGGCAGTATGAAAAACAGCTTGGAGATACTTCACTGTGCCTCAGCTTACTCTCCGAAAAATGTCTATAATAATACTCCTATAGAAGTTGGTCCCATGAGAGATATTACCTTGTCTCTATAATAATACTCAGGCTAATTCGGCAGTGTTTGCAAAGTGAATAGAACACATGGGAGGGAAGGTGCTGTAGACATCCAAAGTAACAGCTGAGTAAGAAGGTTTGAGAAACAAAGCTCTCCTCACCTGTCTTAATGGAAGAATTACATATCTATTCCATCCCTGATTCTCTACCCCATGGGTCTTTTTGTAGGTAGCTGGAGAATAAGTCATCTGTCTAAGCAAAATATTATGGAGACTCCATCAGAAGCTTGTCAACTCCCTGTCACCTCTCCACCCCACTGACTGGCCTATTTACATTCCCCTTCTACTTACGTCTTCTCATTATGCACGAGGAAATGATACCAAAGGTCAAAGTTCATCCTATTGTATTAACGTACTCTGCAAAGAATTCAAGTTTTACTATTGGGTGACAGGGACAAGGCCCTGCTTTAGCATATGCAGACACAGTGTTACTTTTCCCTGCTTCCCAAGCCCAAGGACTAGGAAAGAACAGGTATGACGAGGTAGGACCTCTGACCAACAACGCTGTCAGGAGCTAACAGCCAAAAGCAGGGATTGGCTTACTGGTACCCAGAGGGAGAAGAACCTTGGTTTGTGTGATGCTGTATAAAAGAAAGGTGACCATTCATATCACTAGTGTTAGCACTGTTGCAAAACTGCATTAAGTCTGATACAAAGTATGCCATAGAAGATATCAATAGAAAAATTATGGTTTGCTAAGTATGATAATCCTGTCTATATGCATGTATCGTCTTTGTATCTGAAGTAATGAATGTTGGCTATGTATTTGCATCTCAAACACGTGTTGTGTTTCTGGGTGACGCTCCCCAGACAGATTTACGTCAGGGCTAGCCAACTATGTATGGATGGCCCATTAAGGACACTCAACTCTCACAATGGCCATTGAAGAGACTAAACACACCCAATGAGCCTTTCTTGGAGACCTTTCAGAAAACACTGAGGCAATGGCCTCATGGTGTGTAAGGACATGTGACAAGGACATGTGACCTAACACTTCATCTTTTGCCAGTAACTTCCCATACACCTGGGCTGAAGGTATAAAAGGGAGACTGAGACATCATTTATTTCTCTTCATTTCTCTGGACTGGATGTCTAACAAGGAAGCTTTGAACAAAGGGACTGAATGACTCCCCATCAGTTTGGGAGCCCAGAGAGCAACTTTTCACAAGCTAGCTGATTTACATCACTGCTATGATCCTCACCTGCAATCTCTGAAAATCAATTGTACTGTATATGATTTTTTAATCATTTTATAACTCTCTTCTTTTCTTTATTTTTATATTAATAAACCTTTAGTTTTTAGTTACTAAAGTATTGGCTACCATAATGATTTTTTGAGTAAGATCTAAGTTATATATTGACCAGGTGAGGTGGCTGATCCCTTGGGATTGGAAGAACCTTATATCTGATGGATCAGGCTTTCAGTAACCTCTCATAATAAATTCCAGTTGTTTGGGTGATAAGCCAAGGGCTGGAATGCCTAACAGGATGGTGTTTTTAGCTTCTTGTTGACTAGTGTGGTGATATAGAAGCTCACCTTTGTTACTGGCTTGGTAAACTCTAATGATAAAATAGCCACCCGTTTGGGATGTGTCTGCCCTGTTTTATACAGGCTGTCCTGAATTTGGGATACATATCTGTGACCCACTTAGGCACAGTGAGGTGACAGTTTGCATCAGATAAGCAACCCAAGGAATGACAACTTTTTATAACGCACCACCTCTGGATGGGTTGTTGGCGGTGGGGAGTTGAATGCTGAACCACCGGATCTAAAAGCAAATCCCCTACTGAATGGGGTAGAAGAGCCAGATCTGTTAGTGGCAAGGCTGTAGCACACTTGTCAACATCAATGTGTGACCCAGCCACTAGAGGGGGCCCTAGTGTCCTGCTGTTCAAGTGTGGGTTACACCTTCAAACCAGAGTGACAAGACTGGCTGTTTAGAAACCCGATCCATAGCCCATCAAAGACAATGGAATACTTTGTATTGCCTGCAGGGGATTTTGGATCAGGTCTTTGTTGCAGCCTTGGATCTTTTTGTGTGAGTTGTACTTTTGTTTCAAATCTGATTTTTACCTTAAAGTATATTGGCAATAAAAGGCTGAATAATGAAGCTGTTCTTATACAGGATGTAGAGAGGCTCTGCTCAGGTTCTGATCCAGTCAGGTTAGGTCCAGAGATTCAAATCTAACACTGCCTTCCTTAAATGAGAAAAAAATTCAGATCTGACACCCCAGTTTTGAATCACTTCTTATTATTCTCTTATTATCTTGCATATATTATTGTCTTATTAACGTGCCTGGTGAGAAGGGTTTTTATATGCTCAGAAGAGGACATACAATGGCATCTCAGGCCTGGGATCTCATATTTGATCTCTGGTTTCTTTCTTCTCTTTTCCATTGTTGCAAGATTCTACTTTAATTACTTTACCAACTTTCATGCATTTTTTCCCTGGTGATAAAAATGTAACATTCTTTTACTGTACATCACTTGGCGGAACTATCTGAATTATGCTGGAACAGGGCCATCCTAGTGCCAAATCAGCTGCCAACACAAAAGAAACTTACATTTGTCAACCCACTGCAGGCAAAGCAGCTGGGTAATCCAATGAACCATCTCAGCGGGTGCCTTTCCCCCCTTGCCTCTACAACAAATAAGAGTCTCATAGACTGATAGATTTTAAGGTCAGAAGGGACCATTATGATCATCTAGTCTGACCTCGTGCACAACTCAGGCCACAGAATTTCACCCGCTCACTCCTGCAATAAATCTCTCACCTATGTTTGAGCTATTGAAGACTTCAAATCATGGTTTAAAGACTTCAAGGTGCAGAGAATCTTCCAGCAAGTGACCCGAGCCCCACGCTGCAGAGGAAGGCGAAAAACCCCCAGGGCCTCTTCCAATCTGCCCTGGACAAAAATTCCTTCCCGACTCCAAATATAGTGATCATGAGCATGTGGGCAAGACTCACCAGCCAGATACACAGGAAAGAATGCTCTGTAGTAACTCAGATCCCACCCCATATAACATCCCATCACAGGCCATTGGGCCTATTTACCACGAATAGTCAAAGATCAATTAATTGCCAAAATCATGTTATCTCATCATACCGTCTCCTCCATAAAGTTATTGAGCTTAATCTTGAAGCCAGATAGGTCTTTTGCCCCCACTGCCTCCCTTGGAAGGCTGTTCCAGAACTTCACTCCTCTGATGGTTAAAAACCTTCGTCGAATTTCAAGTCTAAACTTCCTGATGGCAAGTTTATATCCATTTGTTCTTGTGTCCATATTGGTACTGAGCTTAAATAATTCCTCTCCCTCCATGGTATTTATCCCTCTGATATATTTATGGAGAGCAACCATATCTCCCCTCAGCCTTCTTTTGGTTAGGCTAAACAAGCCAAGCTCCTTGAGTCTCCTTTCAGAAGACAGGTTTTCCATTCCTCGGATCATCCTAGTAGCCCTTCTCTGTACCTGTTCCAGGTTGAATGCATCCTTCTTAACCATGGGAGACCAGAACGGCGCACAGTATTCCAGGTGAGGTCTCACCAGTGCCTTGTATAATGGTACTAACACCTCCTTCGCATGATGCATTCCACATTAGCTTTTTCATGACCATATCACATTGGCGGCTCATAGTCATCCTGTGGTCAACCAATATTCCAAGGTCCTTCTCCTCCTTCGTTACTTCCAAATGATGTGTCCCCAGCTTATAACTAAAGTTCTTGTTACTAATCCCTAAATGCATGACCTTACACTTCTCACTATTAAATTTCATCCTATTACTATTACTCCAGTTTACAAGGTCATCCAGATCTTCCTGTATGATATCCCAGTCCTTCTCTGAATTGGCAATACTTCCCAGCTTTGTGTCATCTGCAAACTTTATGAGTACACTCCCACTTTTTGTGCCGAGGTCAGTAATAAAAAGATTAAACAAAGTTGGTCCCATAACTGATCCCTGAGGAACTCCACTGGTAACCTCCCTCCAGCCTGACAGTTCACCTTTCAGTAGGACCCGCTGTAGTCTCCCCTTTAACCAATTCCTTATCCACCTTTCAATTTTCATATTGATCCCCATCTTTTCCAATTTAACTAATAATTCCCCATGTGGCACCATATCAAACACCTTACTGAAATCTAGGTAAATTAGATCCACTGCATTTCCTTTGTCTAAAAAAATCTGTTACTTTCTCAAAGAAGGAGATCAGGTTAGTTTGGCACGATCTACCTTTTGTAAAACCACATTGTATTTTGTCCCATTTACCATTGACCTCAATGTCCTTAACTACTTTCTCCTTCTAGATTCCAAAACTCATCTTCCTCCTGCAAGCTGGCTTTATTAACAAAGAAATTAATTAAATTCAGTGCATGTCTTCTTACTCTGCTTAGCTAGTCCTAGGGTTCCTCCTTCAATGCTAGTCAGACCACAGTCTAGATCATCTCTAGATAACCACTCCCACCTCCTTTATCGTCAGGTGATGTAACAAACCACCTGCCTCCATGAATTAGCAGACCCCATTTAACCCTCTCCAAGCAGGATCAACACCTGTTACCAATGTGGAACCCGAGGGTAACATGCCTTTATGCAAATTGTTTCTTATATGCCTTTACATGCCTTTATAGAAATTTACATTCCTTTAGCCTCCTGATCATTCACTTATATAGACCTACAATCCTTTTGTCCTGTGGACTAACAGCAGTATTTCTGTGAGCTGAATTTCAGATAAGCTAAAACAATCCCATTAAATTTGAGAACTGGAGAGGCTTAAAACTATGCTGATAAAAAGGTCACCCCGGCAACAGATTGATCTGAGTGATAGATTCTGAGCACAGTTAGATCAGTCAATGTTACAGGCTGAAAGTGATGCAGCTAAACCACCGTTTTCATTTCATTTCTCACTGGTCAGCTTCAAGCTAGTTTATGAGAGGCAACATTTCACTACTCCCCGACACTGACTGAAATATGAGGCAGGATGCTCAGATCTGAGGCTGTTACGAGGACTGGAATTAGAGAGCTCAGCAAAAATCAGTGGTTTAGGGCAGGGGTGGCCAAACTCACTGACCCTCCGAGCCTCACACGACAATCTTCAGACGTTCGAGAGCCGGGGTGTGCCTGCCGGGGCTCAGGGTTTCAGCCCTGTGATGGGGTGGTGCGGTAGGGACTTCTGCTCTGTGTGACTAGAGGGGTCTCAGGGCTTCAGCCTAATGGGGCAAAACTACCGCGGCTCAGGGCTTCAGCCCCACTCCTGCTGAAGCCCCGAGCCCTAGCAGGTGCCTCCTGCAGGGCTGAAGCCCCAAGACCCCCCTCCCTGCTGGCATAGGTGGAGGAACTGAGGGTGCTGCCGCACCCCCTGGCTTGAAGTGGTTTCCATTATATACAGGGTTTACAGTTTGGTTCAATGGCTCTCAGCACCCCACTACAAAAACTGTTCCAATACCCCTGCCTTCTGGGCAGAAGCTCCTAGCCCCACACCCGCTGCAGGGCAGAAGCCACAAGCTCCCCCAGATAGTCTGGTAGGTGGAGAATGGGGGGAGGCATGGGGGGGCTCCAAGAGCCACACTTTAACTGTAAAAGAGCCACATGTGGCTTATGAGTCATGGTTTGGCCACCCCTGGTTTAGGGAAGTGAGACAGCTGTACACATGAATTTAATGTTTATAATGCCTATGCACTCTAGAGTGATTATTCCCATTATTTGTATTGCATCTGAAATTGTTCTTTTCATAGGGTGCAGTAACATGGTATATGATGGAATTACCACAAGAAATCTAGATCTGTTATTATTTCAATGATCCCAGCATACGAAGTGAAGTCTAGCTGTATGGTCATCGACTTTTGGTCAGAAGCATAATTTTACACAACTGTTTACTTTACTCAGGTTAGCCAATCAGAAAGGGAAACTCTGCATTTCCTTTTTCTTCCACTTTAGGAGAACTATAAGAAAACGCATATAGACTATTCTGCTACTATTGATGCTCTCCAGAAATGAAAGGCCCTCAAGGAAGCAGGTAAGTATCCTATAAAATATACCCGGGTATTCAAAAGTAATGGCCCATTCAGAAGCTGCAATGATTGCTAGGCTGACCAGACAGCAGGTGTGAAAAATTGGGATGGGGGCGGGGAGGAATAGGTGCCTCTATAAGAAAAAGCCCCAAATATCGGGACTGTCCCTATAAAATCAGGACGTCTGGTCACCCTAATGATCGACCCTCCTTTCTATATCTGCACCACTATCCTTCCTGTCTCCCAGGCTCATAATGATAGCCTGCTAGTGCGCGGGGTGTTTGCACGGGTACATCGAGAGGGCCCGTGAGGAATCTGTGGTGTGATAGGCTGGTTCATGTTTGCACAACACTGCCCTCTGCTGGGCTGAATGGGCTGCTGCTTTGCAGAGCCATTCCCTGAAATACTTCAACAAGCGGAGCTTCTCCTACCTCCAGCGGAAAGAAGGTAGCGCATGCAGAGTTGTGCATTCAGGTTCCAGAGTAACGTGACTAAAGCCGCAAGTTATTATATTGGGGAACCGGCATTAAAAAATGGTGCCATTTAAACTCCTAGCCAAAAGCCGAAGACCATTGTGATTTGTTTTCACTGCCTGTGCTGGGAGCACAGAAATAATACAGGACCTGGACTTCTTGTGGTATTTTCGTGATGTGTCAGGTTACTGTGTAACCCATGGGTGAGTGTGTGTTACAGGTCCATGACAGTGCCCAATCCACAGAGAATATGAATCTGGTACAGCCCCATCTACAGTGCTTTAGCAGCCCCTCCTTTTAGCTCTGGAGGTCCCTGGTTCAATGCCAGACGTATTGGACAAGATGGCGGCTGCAACAATTGCACCCCATGAAAGTCTCCTGTGCTATACGGCTAGGGTTGCCAACTTTCTGATTGCACAAAACTGAACACCCTTGCCCACCCCCTGCCCCCAAGCTCCACCCCTGCCCCAACTCACTCCAGCCCTCCTCCCTCTGTTGCTCGCTCTTCCCCACCCTCACTCACTTTCACTGGGTTGGGTTGGGGGTGTGGGAGGGGGCTCCGGGCTGGGGTAGGAGGTTGGAGTGCAGGAGGCGGGGGGTGCAAGCTCTGGCTGGGGGTACGGGTTCTGGGAGGGAGTGAGGGTGCGGGATGGGTTCCGACCTAGGGCAAGGGGTTCAAGGTACGAGCTCCGGCCAGGCGGCGCTTACCTGAGGCGGCTCACAGTTGGCAGCACAGTGGGGCTAAGGGAGGCTCCCGGACTGCCCTGGCTCTGCACTGCTCCCGGAAGTGGATGGCATATCTGGCCCCCTAGGTGGAAGTGCGGCCATGTGGCTTTGTATGATGCGTGCTGCCCGTGTCCACAGGCGCCGTCCCTGCAGCTCCCATTGGCTGTGGTTCCTGGCCAATGGGAGCTGCAGAGCCGGCATTGGGGGTGGGAGGGGCAGCACACAGAGCTTCCCTGATGCCCCTGCGCCTAGGGGCTCCAGAGACATGCCGGCCGCTTCTGGGTGTCACGTGGAGCCAGGGCAGGCAGGGAGCCTGCCTTAGCCCCACTGCACCACTGACCAGATTTTTAACCGCCCGCTCAGCAGTGCCTTTTTGACAAGGCATTCCAGTCAAAAACCTGATGCCTGGAAACCCTAGATACGGCAGAAGCAATTTTCATGGGGCAACAGCATGTGAGGGGATGTTGCAAGGGGATAAAGCATCATCGCACTTTCAGGAGTCAATCCCCAACCCGTATTAAACTTAGTGAATCCTGTCTCAGAGAGAACAATTCTCACCATTAAGGACAATGTTCTTGCCTCCAGCTCAGCAAGTCCCAATTTTGCCATTTAAAAAAAAAATCTATATTTTTTTCCAATGTACTCCCTCCTACGAGTGCCAAATAACAAACACAGATGCAGGGAAAAGGTATTAAATTGTTTTGATTGCATTTCTTTTAAATATACAATATATCACTTCAACTCCCAGAGGCATTCAGCGAAAAGCCCACAAACAAATTCAAATGCAAATAACCACAAACACAACACCCTGCAAATAGCCCCAAGTAACTATGCCGCTGTCTCCATGTAAGGATTACGCCTGGATTCATTTAACAATGAATCTGCAGACTCTTTAGATTTCTCTTTTTCTGTGTAGACCATAGCAGGATTATTAGTATTTTTTTTGATAGCCAAAAGGCGATTTGTATAGTTATTTGCTGTTAGTTATTGAATACAGAAGACGACTGAGGCAGGGGTAGTGCATATGGGTAAATGATGAAATGCTTATTCTAGCTGCACTGCGTGATTGTAATAATTAATGATAACACTAGTAATGATGCTGTTCAGATTAGAGGGTGAGCATTATTTACAGTGTAGTCTCTTTTTGCCTTTGTTCCCTATCTGTGAAATGGGGATAATAGCATGGACCTACCCTGCAGGATTTGTGGTGAGCATACATTTATGAAAGACTGTGAAGTGCTCAGATGCAACTGTAAAAGGGGGCCCGATCAGTTCCGTGGCTTGCTAGATCTCTCTCTCTATCAAAACCAGCTGCTGAAATAAATGGAAATCTCTATACCTTCCGGGGAAAGATTTGATGAGCATTACATTCATGCACTGAGCACTTGACTGCCTTGTACATAATTTGCTGCCGGTCGGATTACCTGAGAGGAGCAGATTTGTTTGCAGTGCATGCAGCTTCAGGTATTTTACTGCTCACACACCTTTCAGCTTCGAGTGGAGCTGTGGGGGCTAGCGTTCGCACTGAGACATCTGGAAGGATATTCCAGTCCAGCTGTGGACTAATAATATTCTCCCCAGCCGGGTATATATCACCAAATGATGTTAACACCAAAAGACCAACATCTGCATCAGGTTAAAACGTGAGGCTGTCATTGTTTTCTGCCTGGCAACGGAAAGCAGCAAGAACCTCACCCAGATCTTTGCTGATTTAAAATACCCCAAGTCACACTGAGGTTGGCAAGCTGCCAGTGCCAGCTGACACGTTCCCGGCTTTAATATTTAAGAATAACTACATGGAGTCTGTTGACAGGCTGCAAACAGCGAGTGGGAATGGGGGAAAATGTCTGAAATCCCTGTTTCATTTACTCTGGAGTCTTCTGGGACCATATTGAAAGCAGTTATCTGTCTATCACGGTTTAAAATCCGCACAGCAACTTGCTACGGTAAGTAACATCTAACACCTAGTTCACTAGGGTGTTGTGTGTGTCTAGAACTGTTGAAAGGTAAAACACAGGGAGACCGGATGGGGACTGCAAAAGACCATGGTGGAGCAGTTGATGGGGGATAACAAGAAGTGCCCTGGGCTAATGGCTGTAGGGACATTTGGGAGATTCATGCTTGGTTTCAGAAAGAAACTCACTGCTGCAGGATATTGTTGGAGGAAAAGGCTCAGGAGGGCACTGAATTTAAGACAAGAGTAATGACCTCAGTGACACTAATGAGGATGCAGATGACAACAGGTGTCAATCCTCATACATCAGGACCTGACTTGATCACCAGATTGGGTCAGGAGATATTTTCATAGAATAACAGAGTTGGAAGGGACCTCAGGAGATCATCTAGTCCAACCCCCTGCTCAAAGCAGGACCAATCCCCAATTTTTGCCCCAGATCCCAAAATGGCCCCCTCAAGGATTGAACTCACAACCCTGGGTTTAGCAGGCCATTGTTCAAACCACTGAGCTATCCCTCCCCCCCAAAGCCTGACATTGCATAATTCATTGAGGGGAATATTGCCCATGGCACTGAAGGCTCCAGAATGGGCCTCTGTCAAGCACAGGATGGACTAGAGAGAATGGAACATTCCTCAGCTCTGCAGTAGCAAATATCTAGGGCCAATATTTTCAAAAGTGTCTAGTAATTTGGGGTACCTTAGCTTTTGGGGCCCAACCTGAGACCCAGTAAAGGAGCCTGATTTTCAGTAATTTCTGAAGATCAGGCTCCTTTGAGGAGTAAAAAGAGGACACCCAAAGTCACAGACACTTTTCAACCTCTGCTCCATAGATTGTGGGTGACGTGATGCAGGGGAGAAGAAGGGACAGCTGGGTTAGACAATCTTAGGCAAGTCACATCACCTCTCTGTGCTTCAAATTTTCCCTTCTGTAAAAGGGGGATAACACCTATCACACAAGTGTATTGTGTGGCTTAATTCATTAATGATACAGCACTTTGAGATCATTGAATGAAAGATGTCCTACAGCATAAGAATCATTATCTCAAACAAACTGCTCTCTAGGAAATCTACTGGGCTGTACACCAGGGGCAATCAAAATTTCTACAACTACAATGAAGCCTAGAACCAAGAGGCACCTGTTCCTGAAGTGCAGGCTCTTAGTCAGGCTAACGTAGAATAGCTATTAGTAGTCGAATAATCCCTAATACTACCTATCTCTTTTATAGCACGTTTCATCCAGAAATCGCTAAACATTTTACAAAAGGGGGCAGGATCACTATCCCCATTTTACAGATGGAGAAACTGAGGCACAGGGAGAGAATTGACATGCCCAAGCTCAGTTGGGGCTTACGACACACGGTTGAGCAGTTCTGATTCAGTCCCGTAGAGGGCAGCAGTCACACAGCCTGTTGATTGTAGTCTTATGTTCTAATGTTTTATCTGTTATTGTTTTGACTCAACTGTCTACCATTAACCTCTTTATTGCTATTTCTGTTCACTCTGAATGGTCGCTGCCTTTCAAAAAAATCACTATTAACTGTATGTAGAGGCTGGTTGATGCTTTTGCAATACTTGCTCTTTGGTATTTGACGCTGAGCTGGCAGCAGCTGTCTTTCAACTCCGTTGCCCTCCACTGCACAAAAGTCATTCAAAGGAAAATCTCAGAAGGATCAGCTCCCTCCCATTGGTATAGAAAGGGTGCCTGGTTGATTGATGATTCAGAGAGGTCAAGGGCATCAGCGTGTTGCTGTGGGGGATGTTATGTCACCCGTACAATACAGTGCTGTCAGCAGCCCGACAGAGATGTGCTGAAGAGCGGGGTAGCTCCATTTCTAATCTGGTTGATATCAGTTAGGACAGGTGATGTATTGTTCTTTTAGCACCACTGTGACGGGCCTCATCCTTCATGCCTGGCACTACCTGAAAATCAGGTAGATAGATTCCACCCAGCCAAATAGCATCTGATTTTATGATGGGGGGAAAAATATGCCAGGGCTCAGCAATGACGACGGCAGATTTATACACTGCACGAGCACCAGAAGGGCCCCGGAGCACCCTGAAAGCTTTCACAAGGGCTAGATTGTACCATTAAAGCACAGGGCCGATTTGGGGGTGGTGGGGAGCCGTATCGCCCCAGGGAGAGCTTTGGGGAGCACTCTGCCTCAGGCAGGAATGGTACTAGCTGGAGCTCTGCGGTAGCATGCATGTGGAGTGCGCTCTTTAGGCTACCCTTTAAGCTAGTGCAGAGAAGGGGCCTGGGGAACAGGGGACATCCCTGAGTCTCCGCTCTCTCTCTTACTGAGTGATGCAGAGGATACTAGCAGGGAACTCAGGAGAGCTGTGATGCAGTGGCTCCATTTGCAGCTGTATGTGCCCTCTTCCCTCCTTTTGTACCCACACAGAGGCCAGCTGCAATATGGCCCTCTAGATAATAATCGCTCTGACTACCGCTGAAGTCAGCTTCCTCTGGGGGTGAAAGGCACCAGCTCTTTGACTGTTTGGCAATGCTGCACAGCAGTAAGTGAAGAAGGACCTTGTAGCCAACAGACGCAGGAAGGGACCTTCTGGAGTAGGTAAAATATAACCCAAACTGGAAGGGTGTCCGCACGCTGGGGCAAACTCTTCCAAATGTAGCATGCAGTCTTTAAAGACAACCAGGGCCCAGATTGTCAGTTCCTTCTGTAAGGTGGAACTTCTGTTAAGACAGGGGCTTAGCACCAGGCTGGAACACTGGTCAGAAGGCCAGATTCTGATCTCAAGCACTGTGGATTTAGTGTGGATTTACACCAGTGAAAGCAAGATCAGAATCTAACCTAGTGCGAAGCAGGGAGAATACCTGTGCCTCAATAAGAGAGAGAGTTCTCTGTGTCACTGTCACAAACAGCTACCTGCTTGGGGAAAAGGGATTTGCCCTCATCAAATATAGCTTGCTGATTGTGGAGAGTTTGTGTGTGTAGGGACCTCAAGATACAAGGCAATAGGGGACAATGTCCATGTATAATGTGCTGCTGTCACCTTGCATTGTGTTCATTGAAGTGCAAGGAGAGCTCTTCAATCTACATCTAAGAACGTAAGAATGGCCATACTGGGTCAGACCAAAGGTCCGTCTAGCCCAGTATCCCGTCTTCCAACAGTAGCCAGTGCCAGGTGCCCCAGAGGGAATGAACAGAACAGATAACCATCAAGTGATCCATTCCCTGTCACTCACTGCCAGCTTCTGGCAAACAGAGGCTAGGGAAACCGTCCCCACCCATCCTGGTTAATAGCCATTGATGGACCTGTCCTCCATGAACTTATCCAGCTCTCTTTTGAACCCTGTTAGAATCATGAAGAACACTCAGCATGCCAGCTCCTACAATGTAACCAATAAGTTGAGCTTTCCAGAAGCTGTCTGTGTCTTGCTTCTAGACCCTGGGACAAAGAGACCGACATTCATGGGGTTTCCTTTGTCTCCCTTAGGTAAGGAATGGTATCAAGGATTCACTGAGTTGAGTTATATTTACAAGGTGCTTGAGAGAGGTACAACTGCCACCCTATACAATGATACACTGACGTTCTCCTCTGCCTGAAGCCAGATTTCTATAAAAGGATGAAATCATGGCCCCTCTGCCGGAGGCTAAGAGGGCTGACCCTGAGGAAAGACAGCTAGAATGTCATGCACTTGTGATATGGGAAAACACAGTGGTCTTCTGCTTCTGCACTGCAAAAGCACAGAGGTGACCATGCTGCGAGGGACGGCGCTAGTGTGCAGACACCAATGCCTCCTGAGGGAATATTAGAGCTCCTTCTTTTGCTATGGTACAGGCACCACGTGCTGGAGGAAACACACACAGAGATCGGGGGCTTGTGGTAAACTCAGTGCAATAAGGGACAATCACCTCTGGGATTCTTTGTTTCCCTCCAGTGCTGGCCCCGTGTAGGCAAATTTGGTTATCACAATATTCCCATTATGATTATTGTCATTAATATTACAGTTGTGCCTAGAGGACTCAGATGAGGTTGGTGCCCTGTTTTGCTAGGAGCTATACAAACATGTAGGAAGAGATAGTTCCAGCTATAGAGCTTGCAGTGTAAATAGAAAGGACAGAGACAAGGTGGGAGAAAGGAAATATTATTATCCCCATTTTACAGATGGGGAACTGAGGCACAGATAGATATGAAGTGACTTAGCCAAGGTCACCCAGGAAGCCTTCAGCAGAGCCAGGAACTGAATCCAGATCTCCTGAGTTCCAGGCCTGCATCACGAAGACATCCAGTCATAGATTGATGCAAGCGATACACCTGGGACACAATCAGATCAGCTAATGAAACTGTTGGAATGAAAATGTACATTTCATTTCTTTTGGACCGATCGGTGTCGCCCCAGTAAATAAGGGGTGACATCAACTCCTTCCTCATTTCTATGCCGAGGGAAAGGATTCTGAAGCAGCCAATCCCCACCCAGAGGTCGTACGCCCACGTCCTATTTGCTGGCAGTGCATCTCACTAGCAATGGAAAGAGAGGTCCCCAATAATAAGGAATAAGTCACTGGTGGTTTCACGAAGGCCAACCTTTTGAAACTATCCTTTCCTCTTTTGATGGGAATAGAGTGAAGTGAGGCAGGAAATGAAATCAGCAAGGATTTCTGGAGAAATCGGGTCTCCTCGCTTCTGAAGCACACGTCCAATTGCCGTGATTATAATGCAGAGGTAGAAAGGGTCTGTTAACCACAGTTAGAGCTAGTGGGGACACTTTTGCAGTGATAATCAAGGTGGGCCATTTCCAGCACGTCTGAGGAACAGTGGAGGGCGGGAATGAACATGGGGAAATAGTTTTACTTTGTGTAATGACCCATCCACTCTCAGTCTCTATTCAAGCCTAAATTAATTGTATCCAGTTTGCAAATTAATT
Organism: Lepidochelys kempii; assembly: GCF_965140285.1. NCBI lineage: Eukaryota > Metazoa > Chordata > Testudines > Cheloniidae > Lepidochelys > Lepidochelys kempii. The sequence continues at coordinate 118,796,051 of NC_136386.1, read as the reverse complement.
CCAATTCAGCAGTCTCTCCTTGGAGTCTGTTTTTGAAGTTTTTTTGTTGAAGAATTGTCACTTTTAGGTCTGTAATCGAGTGACCAAAGAGATTGAAGTGTTCTCCAACTGGTTTTTGAATGTTATAATTTTTGACATCTGATTTGTGTCCATTTATTCTTTTACGTAGAGACTGTCTGCTTCGGCCAATGTACATGGCAGAGGGCATTGCTGGCACATGATGGCATATATCACATTGGTAGATGTGCAGGTGAACGAGCCTCTGATAGTGTGGCTGATGTGATTAGGCCCTGTGATGGTGTCCTCTGAATAGATATGTGGACACAGTTGGCAACGGGCTTTGTTGCAAGGATAAGTTCCTGGGTTAGTGGTTCTGTTGTGTGGTATGTGGTTGCTGGTGAGTATTTGCTTCAGGTTGGGGGGCTGTCTTTCCACATATAGCAATTTTATAGCCCCTCAGCCTGAGCCCTGCATGCCCAAGTCACCAACCCTGGCCAGCTGCGGATGTTTTATTGCAGTGTAGACGTACCCTCAGTGAGAGGTGAATTGGGATGCAAAATGCCTTGAAGACCCAAATGTCTTTTCTAGAGAGATCAACAAAGTCAAAAGGTGAAAAGGGCCCAGAGAGCGGGCCAAATTCTGCTCTCATTTAGCATGTAATTCACCGTATACACACCAGGCCCTTACGCATCACTTTGTCCCTGTTTTCAGGGCTTACGAGGGACTCCACTGGTGCACGGATCTTGTGCTGGCTGGATAAATCCACAATGAAGTCCCCTGAGTGGCTCTGGATTTGTACCAGCGGGGTTGAGATCAGAATCAGACCCACCGTGCTCAGTGTCTCTGGAGCTAATGACTCCTCTCGTCTTTCTGCGTTTGACTCTTGCATCCTGCCCTCTTCCGTGTCTTGCGGTTGCTAAGCAACCTTGCACAGAGTGGTGGGCGGAAGACCAGTTACATGCATCATTTTTGTCTTAAAGAGGCAACACCTCTGATGTATGTGAAGGTTCTGGTAGTAGTTAGTACCATTGCAACTAAGTCTCTCGCCCTCTCCCCCAGTTTTAGCTACTGCATATTTTAGAAGATGCTGGGAGTGGCTGGGGATGAATCAGAGTCTGACCCTGGTGGGGAAGGAATAAAGCAAAGTTTAAAGCCCATCTTATTTTTTTGTGCATTTGCAGCTGGCTCGGAACTGAAAGCATCAGCGGGGTCTCCCACGGTCTCTGAATTCATCATCTGATGAGCTGGAGGATATTAATGTTGGTTCTGCCCAGGGGGGCGGGTGTTATATCTGCCTTAGGGGAAAATAAATCAGACCTTTACCATAGATCTGATAGATCTCTTGCAACGATTGACATAGCCAGTGTATGTGAAGTATGGATCTGGATTAATTCTATAGGGTGACAGTAGTAGCCGCTCCACTGAGATAGAGCTTGCATTCAAAACCCTTATTTTAGCTTAAAACTTTCTTCCCTTCCCAGGATGATTTGCTTTGTGATTTACTGCCATGGACGCCAACACTGATTATTGAACCAACCACCCTTAGGCATGATTCCCTATAGCTTGAGCTAAAGAAGCCGGCTCAATCTCAAAACTGTAATAGACCCATATTCTCTAAAGGTTGGGCACAGAGGAACACATACACACTCACTCACCAGTGGGGTTATGTTACAATTTCTGAGCCCAAAGGTAATTTTTTTTGAATATGGATGTTTCTGTTCCACCCTTATTGAGCAGGGGCCAAGCCACAATATTCAGATGCAAGCTAGAATCTGGATTGAGTTCCAAAGTTATAGGCACACTGGTCTGATCCAGTATGGCAATTCTTATCTTCTGAATCTGATACCTGGCCAGTATCATGGAATTCTGTTCCCAGTTCTGCAACTCACTGCATGGGCTTGGGTGAGTCACTGTGTCTTTCTGTCTCAATTTGTAAATGCCGATCATACACATTGATCTACTTTGCAGGGGGGTTGTGAGGGTTCATCAATGTCTGCACAGGGTTCAGATGTGCTTTGAACATAAAAGTGCTAGGGATTAACCTTTATGGGAGCTGCAGCCATTAGGAAATACAAGTCCAAAGAGTCCTAGTCCTGGCAAGACTTAATAAAACTGTCTGAAGAGTAAACAAACTGACTCAGTAATATATTTGTGAATGAACAGATGACCTGTAATTCAGTTCTACTCATGGGATCATTCTGGGCATCTGACACTATTCAAATGACCAGCTACTGGGCACTCTTGTAAATGTTCTGATGTTCCTGAATCACAAGTTTCATGAACTTGCACCATGTTTGCATCAACTATTCATTAATTCCTGTTCATCATCCTCTTTTCAGGGAGTGGACGCAGTACCCTGGGACCAATGACACACCATAAATAGTCAAAGTGAAGAGTTTGCAAGCAAGACATATGTTATTGGTCTGAAACAGTCCGTGAGTGCCCAGTATCATGACAGCTAATGGGCTGATTTGGGGAGAAAAAACTCAGATTGGCATTGAAAAGATACACTTTAATTAACTGTACTTACCATGCATCATAATTACTAAGTATGACCTTGGAACATTGAACCTTGCTTTGTTAGGAAGAGCAATATTCAGCAAAGCCTTCCTTTGCAGCAGCATCTCCCCTTAACTTTCCCACTTCTTCCCTGCGCAGCGATTTAAACAATTCTCAAGCTAAAGATATAACAAGCAAAGATAATGATAGAGCAGGTACACCCTGGATGAATCAAGAATGGGAGCCAATAAACAATTATGGGGTCGCAGCTGGGTGATTGAAAGAGAATGTTAGCAGTACTAAGAGTGAGGGAAAAACAGATCCTACTTCAGCTCAGCATGTAGCCCTACTGACTTCCAATGCAGAAGCTCCTTATTCACTGTTTTGCTGGAATGCAGACTTCATAAATAAGGACAATCCTTCATTTCAGTTTTACTTACTTTGATGCCTTCTTGGATTCTGCACAGTATGCATCAGACTTTGCAGTAACACATGAAGCTGCAAGCACAGTCTTGTGCAACAGGGGGGCTGATCCAAACCCTATGGGGGGGGCTTGCATCAGGGCATAGCAATTGTTATTCCAGACGGTGCTAAAGCAAACTCCCCCTTGGTTTGAACAACTCTACATTTTGGATCTGGATTGGATTTTTTGCACCTTGCATCTTCCTTTTGTGTATGTATAAAAATAGACTTCAATACAGACTAACACAGCTGCTACTCTGAAAGGTGGAGATCGTTTACCTGGAAATTGATAGAAAATGCTTCACTGAGATCATAAAGAGTAGGAAAGGTTCGCAGATCTGCACAATGGCACCCTGTGTTTGGAATTAACTGGAAATGGGAAGATTCACTATAGAGGCCCATTATCTTCACCTCACTGCAAACCATAGCAGGTTCTATATAGAACCTGTGTCTTACAGAAGCAATGACTGCAAAGAGTATCTATGTCTATACAATGCAGTGTGACTGCGGTAACTCAGCACACTGGGCTGCATTTTGAGGCCCTTCCCAGAGACCTTAGCCCGCTTCTTTTCAAACAGCATGGGAATGCCAACTGTCACTCAAATACCAAACATTCTCAACCGTTGCTCTCCTTTGGAATGGAAAGACCATGCTGTACCGTGGAAGTGAACTGTCTGGTCATCAGAGGAGACCCACGGCAGACCCCTCACTTTGGGGCAGGATGGGCCACTCTTTTTGCACAAGGACATCCACTGATGTCAATAGCATTCACTCAGAGTATGGTAGATGACCGAGCATGAGTAGGAGGGGGAGTACCTGCCCTCTGGTCTCTAGGCAAGACTTCTACCAAGTTAAAGGAGAATTTGCCTACTCCATGGAGACTTCAGGATTGCCCCACATATTGCCAAATGGACTGAGCCAGGGCTGGGATCTGGCCCCTTTTCCCCCTCTCAGTGTTGTGACCATTTAGGATAGCTGTCTCTTTTCTCTGGAAGAGGGATTTGCTCTATTTGTGTTTCTCCCCCTACCCATCTGATTTCAGTGGTTTAATATCCTGAGGCAGCCATTAGAAGCTGGGGCATTCTGTCATGCTTGCCCTGGAGCAGTTCCCTCTATTGTATTTTAACTCCCCACCTCCTTAGCCCCCCCAGTAATGTTCACTTCCAAGTTGATTTTGGAACCCCCAGTGTTTGAATGGGTTTGAAATTGGCCTGCCACGAACGTCAAATTTCCCAGAACCTCAGACAAGGTTCCGCTAGAGTTCTGTTGTTTCAGTAGACAAAGGCTGGGAGGCAGAGGCTGCAGGGAAGGGTGTCTTACGGTGGAAGCCCAGGTCTATATCCACCTGTATATGGTGGCATTGCAGCTGAGATGCTAGAAGTTCACCACTGCCTAGTATCAACATGGGTCTCTCCCACTATCTGGATTTAATTCGACATGCAAGTGGAGGGCTGACTCCAGGACACATGCTCTCTGTTTGACTCCTAGCGTCTACAGGATTCACAAAACCAAGATAAAACATGAGTTTTGATAAAAACCAATCTGGACACCATCAAACAGACAGTTCCAGTTTTAGGGATATGTGGTCACTCTGACCCTGAAATGACTCTGCTGACTTCTGTAGGGTTACTCTGGATTTCCCTTGGAAGAGCTGAGGTTGGAATCGGGTGTTTCATGAACTGTGATGTGGTGCATTTGCAAGGTTTCAGACATTGCTGCATATGAGGATGTGGGAGGGATGGGAAAGAGGAGGTTCTGTGCAGCAAAAATAAATACAGAGCTACAGACATCCTGCTGCGCCTCAAGGTTAATTGGTCGTTTAGTTTTAGATGCTGTCACAATAGATCAGCTATGTCCCACTGTAATCAGAATGAACACCTTCCAGTAGGCTTGTTATTTGACAATAGAAAGTAATTATTTTAATAATAATGGCTGAGGTAGGGAATGTTCCTTTGTGCACCGCAAGCAACCACAGCAATGGCAGCGGGCGCCCTCTCGGGTTGCTAGATGACCTGTCTTCAAAGGGAAAGTCCTGGATTTTTTTGCAATAGCCCATTCTATTGCAGACTCCCAGGTGACCTTGGCAAGTTACTTAGGCCCAGGTCCTCAAAGGTATACAAGCACCTAGCTGCCACTGAGTTCAATGAAGGCCTTGATTCAGGAGAGCCTGCAGGCACTTGCTTAACTTCAATCAGATGAGAGGCCTTCAGTGGCAGCACGGTTAAAAAAAAAGTGAACTTCAACTGCGGTCCTCCGTCTTGGTGAGGATAGGCAGTGCCTCATGGGAGAAGCAGTCTAGCTGGGGAGCCCAGCACACAGAGGAGAACTGGGACGTGACAAATAAACAACTGAACTAGAAGTTCCACAAGGCACTGTGACAACCTGTCAGAATTTAAATGTTTCCGTCTTCAGCCAAAGGAGTTTGGGTTTTTTGATGAAAAACTGAAATTTTCCATTGAAAGCATGATTGAAAAACAAACAAACAAACAAATCAAATTTCCCACAGAAAAACAGCTGTGACAGAAAACTGTGGATCAGTCCTCACTGGAGGAGGCATGAGGGGGACTAGTCTGGGGAAGAGAAGAAAGGCTAAGTGGGGAAGAGAAGGAGACTGGTAAAGATCAGGGGCCAGGACTAAGGGCTGGGCTACTAGGAAAGAACATATGGGGCCCATGGGGAAGGAGAAAAGAGATCATGTGCTAGAGGAGAAGCTGGCAAGCAGGAAAGGCCAAGGACAAAGCCACTGCATACTCCATGCCCATGGAAATGATTCAGGAGTTCTGAGCATCTTATGCCTCCCCGCTCCCCCCTGCAGCTGTTTTTTTGGCAGTCACTCAGCTTCTCAGTTAAGATTTATACATTATTGCATGGGCTGATAATGGTTTGCTAGAGAGACGGCCAACTTTCCTAGCGATTGCTCCAACCTGCCGGCAAAGTCCTAGTGGGTGGGAATGAGTTGTTTTCTTGAGAGCTGCTTTGATGGGTTTTTTGCTTCTCAAACTGAAGTCATTTCAGGCAAGAGTGTTTTGTTCTTTTCTTTTCTTCTGTCTCAAGCTGTATCCCCTGCTATGCCCCTTCCCTTCACCCCCACTGGGCGTTAGTCCTTGTGGATGCATCCTAGGCCCCTCTTTCCTTGATTATGGCTAGGCTGTGGATCAGGCCCTCCTCCCCTAGAGTTTCCCAATTAGCTAGAGGTCAGCTCAGAGATTTCTTCACTACATGTGCACACCTGGTTTCTTTCCATATAAAATGGGGCAGAGAGCTCCCAGCATGGAAGAAAGTCTAACAGCATCTACAGGAGACCTGCCAAAGCAGGCTGTGCTGGCCCAGGTGTTCCAGTGCAGACCAGCCTCTGCCGTTGGGACAGCTGTGGACACTGCCAGTGGAAATGAAATCTCCTTTCCCCTGCTGGAAAAGCTGCTTTCCCTCTGTGGGAGTGAAGACTGCTTGAGGCACAGCTGGCATTGTGGGCAAGAAAGGTGCAAACTGTATCTCTTTGTGCCAACAGGGCAGGGGTCTAACTTCCATTGACTTCAGTAGGAATTAATTAGATGCCTAAACATAAGGACATCACAGCTGTCATACTGGGTCAAACCATCATCCATTTAGCCCAGTATCCTGTCTCTGACAGTGACCCATACCAGAGCTTTAGGAGGAATGTACTGAATAGGGCAATTGTGGAATAACCTATCTGTCTTCCCTACCTGACTTCTGGCAGTCAGAGGCTTAAGGTCACCGTGAGAATGGGGTTGTGTCCTTGCCATCTTGGCTAATAACACTACTGGACCATGAACTTATCTAGTTCTTTTTTGAACCCACTTGTACTATTGGCCATCACAACATCCCATGGCAATGAGTTCCACGGGTTAATTGTGCACTGTGTAAAAAAGCACTTTCTCTTGTTTGTATTAAACCTGCTGCCTATTAATGTCATTGAGTGACTCCTGGTTGTTGTGTTGTGTGAAAGGCTAAACAACACCTCTCTATTCACTTTTTCCACACCATTCGTGGTTTTATAGACCTCAATCATATTGCCCCTTAATTGTCTCTTTTCCAAACGGAACAGCCTTAATCTTTTTAGCTTTTCCTCATATGGAACCTGTTCCAGACCCTCGATCATCTTTGCTGCCCTTCTCTGGTCCTTTTCCAGTTCCACTAGATCATTTTTGAGATTGGGCAACCATAACTGAACACCATATTCAAGGTGTGGGCACACCATGGATTTATATAGTGGCATTATGATATTTTCTGTTTTATTTTCTTTCCCTTTCCTAAAAGTCCCTAACATACTTTTAGCCTTTTTGACCATTGAAGTTATCAGAGAACTATCTATGGTGACTCCAAATCTCTTTCTTGGGTGGTAACAGCTAATTTAGAACCCATTATTTTATATGTAAAATTAGGATTTCCCCCCCCTCCCCCAATGCGCATTACTTTTAATTTATCCATGTTGCATTTCATCTGCCATTTTGTTACCCAGTTTTGTGAGATCCCTCTGCAACTCCTCATAGTCAACTTTGGAGTTAATTATCTTGAATTTTTTTTTTTATTTCTTACAAACTTTTCCACTTCACTGTTCACCCTCTTTTCCAGATTATTAATGAATACATTGAGCAGCACATCTCCAAGTACAGATCCTTGTGGGATCCCAGTGCTCACCTCTCTTTTGTGAGAACTGATCACTTATTCCTGCTCTTTGATTCCTATCTTTCAACCAGTTACTGATCCACGAGAGACCTTCCCTGTTAGAGCCCCATGACTGCTTACTTTGCTTAAGATCCTTTGGCTCACTGGACTGTAACTGCCAGGATCTCCTCTGGAGCCCTTTTTAAAAAATTAGCTATTTTCCAGGCTTCTGGTACAGAGGCTGATTTCAGAGATAGGTTACAGACCAGAGTTAGTTGTTCTGCAAATTCATATTTGAGTTCCTTTAGAATTCTTGGGTAAATACCAGCTGGTCTTGGTGATTTATTACTGTTTAGATTTACTCTAAAACCTTTTCTCCATTGACACATCAGTTTGGTAGAGTACTTCAGATTTGTCGCCCCCAAAAGACTGTCTCTGATGTGGATATTGCCCCTATATCCTCTGCAGTGAAGACCAATGCAAAGAATTCATTTAGCTTCTCTGCAACAGCCTTGCCTTCCTGGCATGCTCCTTTAACACCTTTGTTGTCCAGTGGTCCCACTACCTGTTAGGCAGGCTTCCTGCTTCTGATAAACTTTTAAAAAATACTGTTAAAATTTTGCATCATTAGCAATTGCTTCTCAAATTCTTTCTTGGCCTGCCTTCTTATACTTTTCCATTTTACATCTCTGAGGACCTGAGCTCTTGATCTTTGAGGATCACCTGGTTAGAAATTTGTAACCTAGCCAGAACGCTCCAGTACTCTGTATTTCTAATTCTCCTTTCAAGACCAGCCTGTGGTATCTTGAAACAGACAGACATTTCCACTGCAAAGAAGTGGGTAAGGGCAACTGAAAGGAGAAACCCAGGGAAGCAGGGCTCTCACTGTAATCACCGATCAGGCCTCTGTATAAAGCCATGAACAAGAGTCTGATCAAATGCAGGTACGGATAATCTCTAGGGGAAAGCCACCTGCCAAGGGAAGGGAATGCCTCATTAACAGCTCTTGCTGCTGTGCTCACTCTCACAGGGTCAGAATACCTGAGCAGCAGGTCTGCTAATGCTGTCTCATCCCACTCCACTGCATCTCTGCTTTATGCTGCTTTTTGTTATCACAAAAACTTTGTTGCTCCGCAGAAAAAAGCAGAGGGACTCCAGTAAAGCACAGGCTACAGAGACTGCAAAGCGCTTATTTCTGCAATAGAAAGAAGCCTAAATGAGCAGTTATGGTGTGATTTTTTTGGAAGCACTTTTCTTGATGAAATCCAAGTGCAGCTAAATTAGTCTTATAATGATCATTGAGAGAAATGGGGGGCGGAGGGGCAACCAAGCAAGCACTTTAAAAGCAGAACAAAAAAACTTTTTGCAGAATTGGTAAAGAATATTGGGGTTTTAATCCCTCCACACTGGCCAGTGCACAGTTCTAGCGGCAGATTTTACTGGCTTAGGATGTTCTAATTCACCTCAGGCCCTGCTGATGGGAAAGTATGGACACACCCAGTGGAACAGAAACCTGCCTCCCCATATAAGAAACAAAGGTGACCAACAAGTCAAAATAAAACGGGTTGTTCTGGGAGATGGTCCTGACATATTCCCTGCCCAAAAATGTTTCTGTTTTTTCCCCATTGGCATTTTGAACATTCCCCAACTACTCTTCATTCTGTGCTTTAGAATCTACTTACCTAACCCCCCATGACAGCTGGATCCAAGCACCTCACAGACATGAGCCCACTTTTCCTCAGACCACTCCTGTGAGGTAGAGAAATGTTATCAACTCCCCGCTTATAGACTACTAGGGTGTAGGGGAGAGAATCAAACCCTTGCCCAGAGTAAATCGGTAGCAAGGGTGGGACTTGACCTCAGATTTCCTGAGTTCTAAGCCAATGCTTTAGCCACACAACGATTGCTGGCCAGCCTACTTCAAGGGGAACGTATTGAAGCTTTTTCACTGCATCCCTTGGGAGCGTATTCCCCAGCCCAGTCGATAGGAATGTTTTTCTGATGACCAGTCTGACATTTTGGAAGAAGACCCCTTCTCCTCACCCCCTTTTCAAGTATGCAGAAGAGAGGTTATTTTCTAAGCCTTCAAATATATGCCCCAATGCAGGTTAAAGAGGCTCCACTCCAGAGCAGAGTGTGGGATATCTTTAAGAAGCCACCTAGAAGGACCACTCCATACACTTCATGTTCTGCGTATCACACAGTTGAAGACAGTCACAGGACAGCTTCACTTATTTAATAAAATCATTCCTACATTCACCTGTCTGGTTCTTTTGAGCTCATCTGAAGCCACCCAGATCCCAACATGCCTGTACTAACATACCTGAAGGATCACACCCCACATGTACAAAGAGTGGCAGCCACTTCTGAGTTGGAACATAGTTGCCATATAACAGTGCGCAGCAGTGTTCAAGAGGAATCATAGAATCATAGAATATCAGGGTTGGAAGGGACCCCAGAAGGTCATCTAGTCCAACCCCCTGCTCGAAGCAGGACCAATTCCCAGTTAAATCATCCCAGCCAGGGCTTTGTCAAGCCTGACCTTAAAAACCTCTAAGGAAAGAGATTCTACCACCTCCCTAGGTAACGCATTCCAGTGTTTCACCACCCTCTTAGTGAAAAAGTTTTTCCTAATATCCAATCTAAACCTCCCCCACTGCAACTTGAGACCATTACTCCTCGTTCTGTCATCTGCTACCATTGAGAACAGTCTAGAGCCATCCTCTTTGGAACCCCCTTTCAGGTAGTTGAAAGCAGCTATCAAATCCCCCCTCATTCTTCTCTTCTGCAGGCTAAACAATCCCAGCTCCCTCAGCCTCTCCTCATAAGTCATGTGTTCTAGACCCCTAATCATTTTTGTTGCCCTGATTGATGCAGGACTGGATGGCGATAAAGCAGACACCATCACCCAGTTTAAACAGTGGTGAGAATTTAGCAAAGGCACTGGAATTTGGCCAGGACACCTTGATAACTGTGAGAGTGAGAGCAATTTAGTGGCTATTGCAGCTAGGATGCGATATGCAGACTTGACCTTAGGACTGCAGCTGTAAGAATTGAGAATCCAGGGCTTCCGCAACACTATTTGTCCACACATGGCACAGATTCACTGAAGCATTTCCTGTGAAATTTGTTGCAGCAAGAAGTTTTCCTGGCTAATATTTATACGTCATTTAAGGCCTGTGTCCCCACATTTGTCTCCCCCCAGCAAACACACAGAGCAAACCGGGTTTTCATAACAGTTAATTCTTACTTGCTGCTGCTAATAAGGACTAAGCAAATGTTCTTAACTATTCTCTGAAAATAAATGTGCCAGCCTTACCAGAGGTCATTAGAATTCTATATACTGTATCTCAGTGGTAATTTATAATGTAATAGCTTTAATGAACAGGGCCAAATTGCTCTAAAATTCTTAAGAGTGTTCTTGAATCAGCCATTGCTCAGAGTCTCTCTCTGTACTTCCTCAAGCTATATGGAGAGACTAATAATAAATCATCCTGCATTTCTAAAGCATCCTTTTATCTTGAATTAGCCCAAAGTACTTTAAAAACCCTCTGTTTATACAGGAATGATTTCACCCACCACTGAAATGAAATGGAATCACCCCTGGAGTGGGACATGACAGCTGTTTAGCTGCAGATATTACAACAGGCTCGGCTAAGTGGATGATTCTGTGTCCAGTTGAAACTGGAGAATGGAATTTGGCCAGGACAGCAGGGCCAGCACCTCCTACTATTGCAAAAACTGCCCTGAGATCGCAAATGACTATGACTTGAAGAGTCCCCAGTTTTGGGTCTTACCACAAAGATGGTATGTTCTGAAGCAGTGGTTCCAAGCACCATAGCAGGTCTCCTATGTAGGTTTTGTCCACACTGTGGCTCGGAGTGAACCTCCCAGCCCGGGTTAACAGACGAGCACTAGTGGGGCTTGAGCTAGCATGCTAAAAGTAGCAGCATAGACCTGAAGCAAATACTCACCAACAACCACATACCACACAACAGAACCACTAACCCAGGAACTTATCCTTGCAACAAAGCCCGTTGCCAATTGTGCCCACATATCTATTCAGGGGACACCATCACAGGGCCTAATAACATCAGCCACACTATCAGAGGCTCGTTCACCTGCACATCCACCAATGTGATCTATGCCATCATGTGCCAGCAATGCCCCTCTGCCATGTACATTGGTCAAACTGGACAGTCTCTACGTAAAAGAATAAATGGACACAAATCAGATGTCAAGAATTATAACATTCATAAACCAGTCGGAGAACACTTCAATCTCTCTGGTCACGCAATCACAGACATGAAGGTCGCTATCTTAAAACAAAAAAACTTCAAATCCAGACTCCAGCGAGAAACTGCTGAATTGGAATTCATTTGCAAATTGGATACTATTAATTTAGGCTTAAATAGAGACTGGGAGTGGCTAAGTCATTATGCAAGGTAGCCTGTTTCCTCTTGTTTTTTCCTACCCCCCCCCCCCAGATGTTCTGGTTTAACTTGGATTTAAACCTGGAGAATGGTCAGTTTAGATGAGCTATTACCAGCAGGAGAGTGAGTTTGTGTGTGTATGGGGGTGGGGGGGATGTGAGAAAACCTTGATCTATGCAGGAAATAGCCCGACTTGATTATGTAAAGAGTTGTCACTTTGGATGGGCTAGCACCAGCAGGAGAGTGAATTTGTGTGGGGGGGTGGAGGGTGAGAAAACCTGGATTTGTGCTGGAAATGGCCCACCTGTTGATCACTTTAGATAAGCTATTACCAGCAGGACAGTGGGGTGGGAGGAGGTATTGTTTCATGATTTCTGTGTGTATATAAAGTCTGCTGCAGTTTCCACGGTAAACATCTGATGAAGTGAGCTGTAGCTCACGAAAGCTCATGCTCAAATAAATTGGTTAGTCTCTAAGGTGCCACAAGTACTCCTTTTCTTTTTGCGAATACAGACTAACACGGCTGTTCCTCTGAAACCTAGCATAGACATTGTGGCTCTGTGGAGGCGTGGGTTCGCCACCCGAGCTCAGACCCAGAGAGTTAGGTGGGCTTGAGCGTTCTGATGGCTGCCCAAGCTGCAATGTCCACAGTGCTAACTTGAGCCCAGCTCGCGTGAGTCTGTCAACCCAGACTGGGCAGCTTGTTCCCAGATGGGGTGCAGACATATCCCTAGACGTCACCCATCCAGGCTCCTGAGCTCATGGCCTGGGGTAAAGGAAAGGTCTCTCTTTCTTGGCATGGCAGGGGTGAGTTTCCTGGTCACCATTATGACAGCAATGGAGTTCTTTGCAGAGGACGCAATTTCAGCTGGAAGGAATGGATGGCTGAAGGTTATTGATGATGACTGCTTAGGCAGCTCAGTGATTTTTCAGTGGAAATGAGTCACGGCTTGGCAGCTCCAAGGAATAACCCCCCAAAATAATTAAGGAATTAAACTTACTGGAAGGGAACCTGGTGCAGAGTCAATTTTTATGTCTCTCCTTTCAGATTTAATATTCCTTTTCAGCACGAAATAAAGCACCATGAAGCTTCCATGCTCCAATGGCTATACACTGCTCTGTACCCACACTGCCTTGTCTTACATTGTGTTGGTTTCTCTTGTGCTTTCACAAGCCCTCAACAGTCAGGACCTGTTTTCTTGATATGGATGCTCCTGCTATACATCCTATTGGGTTATCAGACTGACAGCAATCAGGAGCCAGAAGCATCTCAGTCCAAGTCTGAAACCCCCATGCATTGCTCAGACTCAGGGAGTTCCCAAGAAGCTGTGTTCCACAGGCCCCCTGGGGAAGATCCCAGGGTCTTGTAGCCTTGAAATTGGCTCCATTGTACTCTGGATCCCCCCGCCATGGTTGCAGAGGTGGGGCAAGGGCTAATCCTCAGAAGACTCCAGCAGATGCAGTGAACAAGATGAAAATGGAGAGGTTAAGAGAAGCCTATTGAAAATGTAACAAGCTATGGGGAAGTACACGGAACATAGTTGCAACAGGTATTGAATCTGTCTTCATATCCAATCTCCCACCCTAGTCACCATAGTTCTTTCAATCAAATACATGCATTTTTATATTCATACTTTTCTTAAAAATTTTAGTTTTATAATCCAAAAAATAAATATTCACTTTCCCCAACTGCCCCTTGGTCCCATCATTAAGCATTGGTCAATTTCTTGTGGGTATTATGTCAGAAGTGGGCCTTTTGAAGGTACTACAAAGAGAGGAGGGTGTCAGGCTATGCAAAATAGAATTGCACTCTCCTGTTTTGTGTAGCCCTAGGTAACAATAGGACAGCAAGGTTTGAAAGAACCTGAGGCATTGATGGATTTTGCTGAAAAGCATGGAGACCTGCATGGGTTCCTACTGCGAGGTACCCCCACAACAGGGGTGTTGGGTAGAGAAGAAATCTCAGCACTTTGCAAGGTTGGTATCAGGGCTGGGGCGTGGGCAGCTCAGTCTTGGGGTTAGTGTCAGGCATGGGCCATGGGGCTGGGAGCCAATTATCAGGCATCAGGCTGGGCTAGAATGCCAGAATTGAGAGGCAAACTGGAGGGCAGGGTTCAAGACTCAGTTACCAAGAGTCAGGATGAGAAGGCAGGAACAGATAAACACCAGATAAGCAGTCCATGGTGGGGTGAAGCGCAGTTGTTCAGACAACTTCCTGTTTCCTCCTCTGGCTTAAATAGGGGCTGCGGCCCAATCAGGAGCCTTGGAGCTCTCCAAATCTGAGCATAGCTTTGTGCCCCAGTTGGCTTCATGGACCCCAGTCCCGGCAGCTCACAGACAGTGGAGTGTGATGACTCCCAGGACCTCACCAGGGCCCGACACCTGGTGATTGTGGAATGCGGGCTGCAAAAACCCACCATCTCTTCCAGGGCAATTTGGAAGGTGATTCTATTTCAGCTGATCAAGACTGCAGGGTCCAGGGAAGTCATAGAGCCAGTGTAGCTGTGAAAAGAGTCAAGTGTGCAACACAGTGGCATGAAGAACTCCAAAGGATAATTACTGGAAGGGAACTCAATTAGCCGGAACAAACAACTGATTTTTCAATTAAGGGAAAGCCTGTAAATCATTACAAAGCACTTGTCATACTGCATTTCTCTTCAATGCCATAGTAAGTGCCATCTTTATAAGCTAGGGAGTTAGCCCAGTATGGAATAGTCCTTTATTTTCCAACAGACATATTGATAATTATGATGACTTCCCTGCACTAGCTACTTACCTTGAACAAACACTCACTTCTGGACTCATTCGTTTCAGTAGGTGGTAGGTGTGTGGTAAAAAGAGGGGAATAATACAGGCAAGATTCTGCATTGAAGTATACTGGCTTGCATTCATTTGTGCCTTTGACCCTAAAGACCAGTTATTCCCAGTGAGGATCCCAAGCTCCTTTGGTATGTGGACTATAGAATGGGGATGGACAAATTCTTTTTTTATTTTCTTTTTTTTTTAATCCACTCAATCTGCATGGGGTGGAAAACTTGATTTGTACTTCAATAATAAGGGGCGGGGGAACACCTTTGATTTAGGAGAAAGATAAGGAGAAAGAAGGACATGCAAAGAAAAAAAAATCCAATTAAAAAAAAGAGGGCAAAAATGGAACAGGTGGACTGACACAAAATGGAGAGAGACTGTTGGGGGGAAAGGAAGTGGAGAAGAGGAGAGAGAAAAATTATAAAGTAAAAAATTAATATAGCATATATTATAGGGTGAGCTGGTAGCTCTGTATATAGCTAAGGTTGCCTGACACGTCTTCTTATAACTGCTTTCAGTTGCTTAGAACTTTGCCCATTCTGGCTCAATCTTTCCATTCTGTGTGTCTCCCTCATGCTGAGCCTTTTTGGAAAGTTTCAGCAAAAATGGTGTCGTTGTTCCTGAAAACAACATTGTTTGGGCCACGTTAACAAAATCTTACAACTGTTTAATTGAGAACCTCTAGCACCCTCATAGTTTGAAGCAATGGTCTGAAATTTGGTAGTGGGTCACACTCATGTCAGGAATGTACTTTTGAAGTTCTTGTGGAAAAATGCTCAAATTTGGCCCACTGGTAAACTTTTGAAAAATCTTAGTTTGCACATGCTCAGTAGAGACTTGTTAGTATGGCAGCTAAAATCTCGATCTGCACTGAGCATGCTCCAGCCCAGAGATACAGGGGCTGAGCAATATTTTCCTGGCAATTGCTCCTCCCAGCTGCCATGGTCCATGCCAGGTCCAGGTCCGGGCACTGGAACTGAAAGTAGGGAAACTGTCTTCTCTTTGCCGCCAGTGATCCCCCAACTGGTGTCCAGGCAGCGTGGGGGGAAAAGCTGCCCAACATGAATGCAGATGGTATAAGACCTGAACCAGACTGGGGTGGTGGAGTGGGAATGGCTTGGGCAAAGGAGCCTGTGAGGTAGAGAATGGGACTGGGAGCTGTAGGGGAAGGGAGATTGAGATTGGCTGGGCAAGAGAACTTAGACTGGTGGAGGAGAAATGGCAATGAGGGATGGGGAGATATTCGGGAAGACAGAGATTAGACAAGAAAGTGAGGGGCGAGGGAATTCGTGGATTTAAACTATCTTTTCGATATCCCTTCCTCCAGCATAAGTCCAGAGACTCACTCATCCCTGCATAGAATGCAATAAAATACACCTGAGTTATCCAGCCCATCCATTTGCATTAGTGCAGGATGGATTAAACCAATACATGTTTTAACACCACTAGAGAGGCTGACTCAGTGAATTCCTCCACTGGCTCATTGACCTCATTCTGTGAAATGGTCCCCAGTCTTTAACATACATTTTCCCTTTTGTTGACATGACCCACGGCTCCCTAGCTCACTTTTGTCCACCTGAAATTATTCTTCCCCTGACTTGACAATATTTTTCTATGTATTCATAGACAGGTATAATGTTCCCTCCCGATAATCCCACACCTTTGTCACCTTTCCTCTGAGCTGTGCATTTCTTTTCAACCTTTTCTGTACTGGGACAATTCAGACTGCAGCCTCCAACACCTGGGAGAGGTCACACGATGGTCGGTCCAGAATCATGAGACTATTTTTCCTACAAACCACAGGAGCTCAGGCTAGTCAAGTCTGAAAGGGAGGAGAGTTTTACCCATGGCACCTTTCAGCCATGCAAGTAATAGTAAGCAGCGTGCTCTTGAAAGAGCAGCCGGTGACGGACCCTGCACAGCAGATCTGGTGCTCCTGAGAAATGTCATATTGATAACACTGAAGAAAGGTCCTTTGTTTATCCACTGAACAATACATGCAGCTGTTCTGCAAGCCTCCCTCATCCTACTCCCTGCCAGCATATGTCTGCATCCCCTTCGAAAGACCACCTCTAAGAGTACGTTCATCTTCCACGATCCACTCAGTCCACTCAGTCCTTGGCCTGTTTGCTGAGGCTGTCAACAAGGGTGACAATGAGTGACAATTCTGGTGGCGGCCCTTGCAATGTGAACATCTGTCCACTTGGAACCGGACGCAGACCCACCAAACCATTTCCTGCAGGCTGCCAGGCAGCTTTGTATTCTGGGGGGCTACAGAATCGTTTATCTTCATTAAGCTAGTGTGCCTGAAACGAATAATACATAGAGGAGAGTCTGGAAATGGCCGTAAAGAAAAGGAAATGTCCTGCGAGTAAACATAGCGCGAGCAGAGAGGGAGAGGGGAAAAGGATCATGAATGTGTTTTATTGTACACCAATACTTAGGCTCCTTTATGATGGCATCCAGGCATTTGAGTACACCCGGAGGGGTCCTAGCTATGTGGAATTAGCCCACTGGCACTTTCCTGAGCAACCGAATCAGGCCATTCCTCTGTAATGACACTATTATGCACAGATGTGCCAAGCCATCTGGATGTGTTAAAGTGAAGGTAGCTGGCACAGAGTGCGATCAGCAGGTTTGCTAACATCCCAGGTGTTGGCTGGGTTGGCACCCACACTCATGCTATTGTATTGTCAATATGTCCAGGAGCCACAGCTGTTTCTCACTGCATGCGTGGAGAAGGAGAGAGACTATTTCACACTGAAGTCAGGTTTCGAGGTTATACCCTTTCTTCTGCGTACATCCAATTCTAGAAGGATCTATGGGTCTTTTCCACTCTCATGTTTTAGATGTTCCTAGGCTACAAGGTCTAAAAATCCCCAAGGCCTTTACGAAGGCAGCTTTTTCCAAAACTCCACAATGTTCAGCCTTCAGAGGGCAGGCAGAGAACATGCAGCCAGGGAATTGTTGGCAGAAGTTTCTGAGTAACTGAACTGCAGTGAGAAACCAATCTCTATTTAATGAGCTTAATTTCCTGTGAGGACAAGAAAAGCGGAGGGCAGGATCTCTCATAGGGCTTGTCTACACGGAGAGTTATTCCAGAATAACTATCCCGGATTAACTCCCTGGGTGGACACTGATTCTGGAATAAAAGCATCCATACAAGAAGTTATTCAGGAGTAACTATTCCACTTTAAATTCTCATCTTACCTTATTACCAAATTAATTTTCCCATGAAGACAAGCCCGTTGTCCCAGTTAGTCGGACCTATCACACTATCTCTTGAACAGTCATTTTAATGCTGGATTTTCAATGGAACCTAAAGATGTTAGGTTCCCAGTTTACACTGGAATTCAAGGGATTTGGTTGCCTGATTTCCATAGGCTACTTTTAAAATCCCAGCAAAAATGAACAGAAGTAACTTATGAAAACAGGCATTTCCAGAGTGATCAAAAGAGAGTTTTAACTGTTTCCAAAGTGCCTTGCATTATATCAGACTCCAGAGTCAGCCAATGCTACAGGGAGCTTCTCACATGCTGACTGTGATAGGGTCTTCTGTGAGCAGCTTAGCAGCTAGATCACTGGGTTTTTTAATCTGTAATGCCAGAAGGGATTGTAGGGGGACCCAGACCCTCCCTCTCTACCAGGTCCCAGCCCAGGGCCTTGTGTAGATCAACCCCTAAACACAGAAGATGGGGTCTCCCTCCCACGAGAGACTCAAGACCCACTTCCCTAGGCTACTTCCTACAGGTCTCCTCAGTTTGGGGGCATGGCCCTGCTAGTCCAGTGAATGCTGGGGTTTATTTGCAGCCTCCCCTTGGCAGGGGAGCCCTTACTTGCCTCAAGTGGCTGCACTGGCTGGCAGGTCACTGATCCATCCCTTCAGACAGGCAGGCAGAGAGCTCCTACCTCTCTGCCAGTCAGCCCCTAACTGAGCCTGGCTCCTTTCTTTTCTTCCCCTCCAGGCCTGGCATTGGCTGCAGGTATAGTAGGGGGTGGGGCCTAGCTGAACCCAAAGGTTTTCTTTAACCCCCGCTGTGCCGGACAGCGGTCTCTCTGCTCCCACACACTGACTTACAACCACTGTTGTTAATTTTCAAAAATGTGAAGACTTTTTCCTCCACTATATATATATATAGGAAAATGATAGATAGCTAGATCGATCAGGAGAATTGTTACTGCTTCTTGACCAACTTCTAGAGAAACAAAAGTCACACCATTTTTGACCTGCTCTAGTACTGAAATGCATGTGCATCTTTTGCCTGGCTGCAGGCAATAGCTCTCACTGGAGATTCAGAAGTAAAAGCAGCAGGTCTTTGTATCAGCTAAAGCCTCTGAAGTTCTCCTGTGCCTGGTTCTACTAACAAAAATTGAAAAACTGACTAGCAATAAATCTCTGCACTCCAGTCACAAGCAGAGACATCACTGACCTTAATTCACTAAAAACAAACACCTACCCTGCATCCCTTTCCCTAGCGTGGTCTATCAGTTTATGTAAGAGTCAAGAAAAGCCACCCAGTGCTTGATTTAATAGCTGTGCAATTTATACAAGCATAGTAGATAATATGCAGTGTTGTATCTGTGTTGGTCCCAGGATATTAGAGACAAGGCGGGTGAGGTAATATCTTCTATTGGACCAGCTTCTGTTAGTGAGAGAATCAAGCGGTCGAGTTACATGGAGCTCTTCTTCAGATCTGGGAAGAAGCTTGCCTCCTTCACCAACAGAAGTTGGTTCAATAAAAGATGTGACCTCATAGTACATAGTGGCAGATAAGGAGACATTCAAAATGTGGAGGACACAAAGAAAAGATATGCCGGCTGAGCCAAATGTCCTGGTATGTTCAAAGTGCCATACAGACGGTAACTAACCAATCCCAACTACACAAATAAGGGCCTTTCCAGTTTACAGACGGGAAAACCAAGACAGAAGTGAAGTGAGCTGCCCAAGAACATAGTGAGTCAGTAAAGTCAGGAATAAAACCCAGAATCCTGACTCATTCCTCCACATCACATTGCCTGATGAACAACCACAACTCCTGCAAATACTTGCAGTCGTTTACACATCCTGTTAGCCTTCATGTGGCCAGGCTAAATATATTTCTCTCCTTATGAGTCAAAATATAAAATTATTCTTTTTTTTTTTTGGTGGCATGGAGCAGCTAGAGGGGTGTGTGTGTGTGTGTGTGTGTTTGGAGTAGGCAACAGAGTGTCTGTAAGGCCAGAGGGAGTGATCAGGGACCCGGACCTTCCCTTCCTTCTGGGTCCAAGCTGGTAGTGAGATACTAAAGGAAACAGAAAAAAGACTTTAAATTCAGGTAGGAGCAGCAGCTCATTGTGCAAACCAGATCTGCTTCCTGTAGGAAAGTACCAGTGTTCATCCTGCAGCACTGGATACATTAGCAAGTGGATGGTGGGCTGTGGGGGAGGTGTTCCGGGTCCTGGGAGCAGATAACAGCTGTCTGAGCCACATGCTGTCACATGTGCAATACTGCACCTTTTCCTTTTTAAGTATTGAACATCCATCGCTCGCACACATTCCCACTGTCAAAAGAGGGAAACAAAACCCCAGCGCAGAACAGCAGTGTGAAGGCCCCCAGTCAAGTGATCAGAGAAGGCAGTGTCTTGTCTTGCCCAGGAGGGGCGGTACCTGCGAAGTCACAGTATAATTCACAGCTGTGTAAGCTGGGATTTCGTGGTTTGCATAAGATCACAAAGCTAGCCAATGGCAGGGCCACAGGACCTGGGATCCTGACTATTAGCCCCGCCTACTCTAACCACATAGATACTTAAGGCCACATCTTCAGCTGGTGTGCATAGCTCCACTGATTTCAGTGGAGCTCTGTTTACAGCAGCTGAGGATCTGGCCATTAGATTGGGAGCTCTTTTGGGCAGGCACGGTCTTTGAAGTATGCGTGTGCAGCACCTGGCACAGTGAGGACTCGATCCCTGATTGGGGCCCCTAGACACTACACAGTACAAATCATACTAATAGACTTAGCTACAGCGGTGCAAATCGGGAGCGATTCCATTGGTTTTAGCAAAGCTCTTGCAATTTACACTGGTGTCACTGAAATCAGAATCTGGCCCACTGTTTTGCTATTATTTAACAAGAGGCAATCTAATAATAAAATCGAGGACAGCTTCTAATACGCCATCTTCCCCAGACAGAATCTCAAATGTGGCTTGGGCTACAGCACCAACTCATGCAGGGGGGTAAGTTGTTCTTAATTTTTGAAGAAGCCCAGCTCCCGTAACTCGGCCTAGGGAGAGAAGATTTTCCTAGGGGCTTTGTCAGCTCTCTGCATCTGTTTGGGGGCAATTCCTCAGAGTCGTTTATGTGACGTGCAAAACGAATGTGTCTGTGAAAACCATTGCAACTAAGGAAATAATATTCTCCAGTACAGGTCTGAAAACAAAACATAAACAGAGCTCTTGGTAGAGTAATGGCAGGCACAGTGCCACCTTGTGGACGTAAGGAGAACTCTCTCTAGTTCATAACAGTCTGCTATGCATGAATCCTCAGTTGAAGCTCTGGGATGTTACCCTGTTCAACTGGCCTTCAAATATACTGAACTATAACTAATGGGCTGCTCTTTGCCAAGCACCTGTCTATAAACAGCTTTCAGAACTGCAAGTCTCGGCTGAAGTAGCCTAATCCAGACATGACAGGAGGGACGTGTAATCAATCCATACCTCCCTGGCAAAAGAAGAATCTCCTAAGGGCTGTTAAAGTAGAGATGGACCCGAGTCACAAAGGTCATGGCCTGGAGCTGAACTTTCCAAGCATTTGTGGTTATTCAGTTCCGGGTTTCAATGAAGACTGTAATATAAATTGCAGTTTGAGGTGCAGACAGAGTATTGTGTCGTCTGGATTTGACATTGTTTTGAACCAGGACAGATCCAAGGAACTATGCTCCAGGAGAATAGATAGAACCAACAGCACTCTCTCCCACCCAGCTCAGCATTCCACCCCGTCCTTTATCTGCATCGTTTCCCACTCCAGTAGGGTGTCCCTTTTTTAGGTCAGTTATTTGCAGTGTGAAGAGACAAACAAGTGGGCAGAAACTCTTCAGTCAGTGACCTCCATGTTCCCAAAGCTATTATAGTGTCTCCTGAGCTGTGGAAAGCTAGCTGACCACCTCCTCTACTTATGCCCAGGTCATCTTGAGCTTGTGCCCATATCTAATGCACCCGCAAACACTGTGTATGTATAAAGGAAGGCATGATCACGGCCCCTAAGAGCTTATATCTAAATACATGTGTGTATCTACACAAGATTGTATTGACTCTTGTTTTTAATGTAAGTGATTGGTGACTCTCCAAACTGGTGACTCTTTGGTGGTCCCCAAAGTTCAGATACTTCCTTAAAGCTTGCCCAGTATTGAAGGAATCCACCTTTGGTCTCCAAAACAGTTTGGGAATCTTCACAGATTTGATTCAGATTTGACAGAAAACAGATTTCTGGTGCTTTCTTATCCCAGTTTAATAGGAAAAGCTGCATAAACAAATCTTTCTTTCATAGTGTTTTGGTACCATTACTTGTAGACCTGAGCTCAAATCAGAATGCCGAGGCCTGAAAATGGTGTTGTGTATTCATCATGTTTGATTCAGTTTGGTTGCTGTGGATTAAAATTTGGCTTCAGTTCATATTTTATCTGAAACCGATCAGCCATCCCAAGTGTAATTCCCTTGGAAATGGAACAATTAAATTTATCTTTCTTGTTTTTTAAACACCTTCTCTGTCATGCCCTTTATTTAAGGTTAGGCCATTTGTACTTCCAGAGCAGTTTGTGAGGTTTGGTCTGCCCCCTGTTATGTTTCACACCATACAAACAGAAATTAGATAAAAACATGCATACTCTTGCAGGAAGGTTGCAATGTGACACTACTTATTTCTTAGAATCTAGAACATCAAAGAATCCCCCAAAACAGAGCAAGACAAAACAGGCTGCTCTGAAAAAAGACACCCCACCTTGCTTTAACCTGGCTTTTTTCAGACTGATCATCTGCTGACTGACTCAGACAACCCAGACCACATGGTTTCCTTCAGAGCCCCCTAGCCTGTAAGTGGGACCCAGACCTCCCCACCTCCCCCACACTTTTAAAGTGATAGCTTGCAATTCCAGTCCTCAGTACACCACACTCACACACACACACACAAAGACTTGCTATGAATGAGAGGTTTGGCAATGAAGTGAGGAAACGAATAAAAAAACAACAACCAGTCATCAATGGCCTACCTGACTGATGGAGACACTGGAGTGACAGAGAAGTGCCACCAGCGATCTGCCACTTTAAAGCAGGGTTGTTCTTTTCTGTGAGAATGCTCAAGCTTTATTTCCCCATCTCTTCCCAGGCAAAGACCATTGACCTCTCCTCTTTGATTCAGATGCACAGAGAGGGCATCACTGATGGAAAACAAAAGCAAGAGCGATAAGAAGGAGCCTGCGCTGCACAGGCAATGAGGCTGTAAATCAAAGTCAAACTGCAAGTGTGCTGGGCCACCTAGGTTAGAACAGTTTCCCCCAGCAGCTTGGGGAATGTTCACTCAGGCCCTGCACAGAGGATTCCCTGTGGGATGAATCCGCTAGGGGACGGGGAGGTCGCATTAGCAGATTGTGGCCGCAAGTGCCTTTATGCCCCAGCGAGGAAGTGGCTCTGCAATTAGTCAGCACATGTCCAAGAAATGTCTGGTGCTAGTCTGGGAGGGGCATGGTGGGAGGGCACGTCACCTTCAACAGCTTTTGCCAGATGGAATCCATCGCAGCCCCTGATCGATTTGTAAGTTGCTTCCTTGTGACATAGCCCACCTCCCCAGAGGAGTGGTGGTGAAACATCACCCTCCATCCTCTGGGGTGAATCCCAGCAGAAAGGCAACGGGCCCCACTGGTGCAAGGAGGAGTAATTTGTGGTATCTCATAGCATCAGCCAGGACGGTGGAACAAGCCAGGATATCCAGAACAGAATCAATAAAGCCAGGAACAGCTGCAGGAGCTTAAATACAGTCTGGAAATCATCAAAATGCAACACCAAACTGAAGATTTATCAGAGCTGTGTACTTTCAACACTACTTTATAGTGCAGAATCCTGGGGAGTAACAAAGTATGATGGGTCCAAACTGTCTTCATTCCATACAACCTGCCTCAGAAAAATCCTCCCTATCTTTTGGCCCAGAGCAATCTCAAACCAAGATCTATTGACACAGTGCAGCCAATTTGAGCACCAGCACTGCCAGGTGGCCTTGGAGATGGATTGGCCATATGCTTTGGATGGAAATTGATTCCATTACCAGAATAGCAATAAGATGGACACCTGAAGGCAAGTGAAAATGTGGCCACCTGAAAACAACATGATGAAGAGCTGTGGAAGCTGAGCTGAATAACCTGGGGCACAGCTGGGGAACCATTGAAAGACTTGCCAGAAACAGAAGAAGTGGAAGAGCCTTGTCGCTGCCCTAAACACCAGAGGCATGATGGTTACTAACTTACTAATAGCATTGATGGATCAATAGCTGTAAAGCATTTTGAACATACAGCTCTATGCACATGCCCCAGACCTATGGAATGGGGTGGGAATCTTACACCTGTAACCCTAAAAGTATTCAAAATAGAGGAAAAGCCTATGCTGAGAAGGATGATTACAATGTATTTTCGGATACCCGCCCTGGCTCCACATGTTATGAGGAACCAGTTAAAAATCCTCTACAGCTGGAAATGGAAAAGTTAGAAGTGGAATTGTTAGAATTAGAGCTGTCAAGTGATTAAAAAAATTAATCTTGATTAATTGCACTCTTAAACAATAATAGAATACTATTTATTGAAATATTTTTGGATGTTTTCTACATTTTCAAATCTATTGATTTCAATCACAACACAGAATACAAAGTGTACACTGCTCACTTTATATTTATTTTTGATTACAAATATTTTCACAGTAAAAAACAAAAGAAATAGTATTTTTCAATGTATCTAATACAAATAGTTTAGTGCAATCTCTTTATCATGAAAGTTAAACTTACAAATATAGAATTATGTACAAAAGATAACTGCATTCAAAAATAAAACTATGTAAAGCTTTAGAGCCTACAAATCCACTCAGTCCTACTTCAGCCAACTGCTCTAACAAACAAGTTTGGTTATAATTTTCAGGAGATAATGTTGCCTGCTTCTTGTTTACAAAATGTCACCTGAAAGTGAGAACAGGCATTCGCATGGCACTGTTGTAGCTGGGGTCACAAGATATTTACATGCTAGATGTGCTAAAGATTCATGTGTCCCTTTATGCATCAACCACCATTCCAGAGGACGTGCATCCATGTTGATGACAGCGTTTGCGCAATAATGATCCAAAGCAGAGTGGACTGACGTATGTTCATTTTTGTCATATGAGTCAGATGCCACCAACAGAAGATTGATTTTTTTTTCTTTCATAGTTCGGGTTCTATAGTTTCAGCAGCGGAGTGTTGCTCTTTTAAGACTTCTGAAAGGATGCTCCACACCCTGTCCCGATCAGATTTTGGAAGGCACTTCAGATTCTTAAATCTTGGGTTGAGTGCTGTAGCTATTTTTAGAAATCTCAGATTGGTACCTTCTTTGCGTTTTGTCAAATCTGCTGTGAAAGTGTTCTTAAAATGAAGAACATGTGCTGAGTCATCGTCTGAGTACTGCTATAACATGAAACATATGGCAGAATGTGGGTAAATCAGAACAGGAGACATACAGTTCTCCCCCTTGGGGTTCAATCACAAATATAATTAATGCACTAATTTTTTTTAACAAGCATCATCAGCATGGAAGCATGTCCTCTGGAATGGTGGCCGAAGGATGAAGGGGCATACAAATGTTTAGCATATCTGGCATGTAAATACCTTGCAATGCCAGCTACAAAAGTGCCATGTGAATGCCTGTTCTCACTTTCTGGTGATCTGGTAAATAAGAAGCAGGTACCAGTATCTCCTGTAAATGTAAACAAAATTGTCGTAGCGATTGGCTGAACAAGAAGTAGGACTGAGTGGACTTGTAGGCTCTAAAGTTTTACACTGTTTGGGTTTTGAGTGCAGTTATGTAACAAAAAAATTCTACATTTCTAAGTTACACTTTCACAATAAAGCACTTATATGAGGTGAATTAAAAATACTATTTCTTTTGTTTATCATTTTTACAGTGCAAATATTTGTAATAAAAAATAATAATATAAAGTGAGCACTGTACACTTTGTATTCTGTGTTGTAATAGAAATCAATATATTTGAAAATGTAGAAAGACATTCAAAAATATTTAATACATTTCAATTGGCATTCTATTGTTTAACAGTGCAATTAATCGCGATTAATTTTTTAAATTGCAATTATTTTTTTGAGTTAATCACATGAGTTAACTGAGACTAATCGACAGCCCTAGTTAGAATAATAGTCATGATTCATAGAGCTGATTAGGAAATGATTTTTGTTCCCATGTAAATATTGTTCAAATTTTGTTTTCATTGAAATTTTTCTTCAGAGTGTTTGGGTTCTCATTGAAAATCAACTGCAACTTTTTAATTGAAAAAATAAAAAGGCTAAAAGCCAGGACAGTTCAGTTTTTGGTTGCTGACCACCTAAAATTTTCCATATTTTTTTCCCAAATCTTGAAAAAATTACTTGAAGATAGACATTTCCCAGGGAAATGCAATCCAGAATTGCAACTGGCTCCAGTTACTAGTGCTTTGCACAAACTTATTCTCAACAATCTTCAAACAATTTTCAATTTTGCATACAAATTTGTCCAGTATTCAGTCACCTCTGGAGACAGTCGAATTACATTCTTCACCAAATATATAATCCAGGATTTTCCCCCCACTAATCATCAACTACATTATTTGTGGATATTTTTCTCATTATTCAACAAACTCTGCCCGGGAACATAGGACTGGGAAAGTCATCAAATCCAGTCCTCCTGTCATATAATCGCATTCATAAACATCAAGCTATATCTTAAAACCAGTTAAGATTTTGCCCCCACTTCACCTGTTGGGAGGCTGATCCAGAACTTCTCTCCTCTGATGGTTAGAAACCTTCTTCTAATTGCCAGCCTAAATTTATTAATGGCCAGTTGATATCCTCGCTTAGAGGGCTTGGTTGGATTAAGGTCTCAAAAGTGTGTCAGGGCTAGATCCTCAGCTGGTGTATGACGTAGCTCCACTAATTTACACCCACTGAGGATCTGGGTGATAATTCATTAGAAGAATTATAATAGCAAAATAAAGCAGCTGTCAGATTTCACCCCACATCATGGCTTCTTCATTTACCAAGGGAAGCCCTGCACCTACAATCACTTTGCCCCTCCACAAGTGGGACCAATTATTTGACCATACATAGTGATGGGTTCCATTCATCAGAGCCTTCTTCTCTGCAAATCCTGCCAATTGAAAGTAGCTTTCCTGGATCTCTCTGCCCCATCCACTCTGCACTTCTTTTCCAACACAGCTTTCCTGCTTTGCTTGTGCCTTTCAGCTCCTGTCTCCCTGCATTTCTAGCCCTATGACTGAATGCTTTAATTTATTCACTAAGGAATGATTTTTACACTGCTCCTTTCTGTAATTCACACCATCCCCTGCCTGCTGTCTAGTATTATTTAATTCTGTAAATCTGTCTGGGATACAAGCCTCTATACACCACGTCATATTGTATTGGCTTCTTGCATCTTTAATAAAGTTGTTCTCAAATAATGTTTCAATAAGTGAAATGTACCTGCTGAGATGAGATGTGGCAAATCCACATGACGAGCAGCAGCACTTAATGAGACACAAGGAACAGAGAGAGAGAGAGAGAGAGAGAGAGAGAGGGTTTGGGAAAATCCCACCTTGGTTTGTACTTAGAGCTGGGGAGGGGTGGGGAATGACAACCCACCTAATATTCTCTGCATTCAGTGACTTCAACTCTCCCTGTTCTGTGCTTTCTGCCGACAAATGTCAAATGTAATTATTTGTAACACTTCTCCAGAAATGCATTAAGACTAATTCCACAAGAAACTCTCAAACCTCTAAGAAGTAGTGGCGAGAAAAACCCAGAAGGATTTTGTTTAGCACAAGTGAGATTTATGATACGAGATGTGTGTGTCCATGCTAAGGGTCTGGGCATTTAAATGTAGATATCGATCTTCCCCCCAAAGCGAATGCTAGCGAGGAGAGCAAGTGGAACTACTGAGGTATTACTGAGAGATGAAAACAAGGTGTGTGACAGGGTGAGACACAAAGTATTCAGGTTTGGCTCTACCAATCAAGCGTTCGTCACTGTGGGAGGGGAGAGAGAAGGCTGCTTACCTGTAATGGGATGAGATGAATGTTTTATTTCTTGCAAGCAGACGGTATTCTGTATCTGCTAAGAGCCTGATCCAAAATCCATTCAGGTCAAGGTGAGTATGTCCATTGGCTTCGGTGGGTTCTGGATCCAGTCCCAAAACAGTCATTCTTGCCGTTATAAAGACAGGCAGTACAACTGGCCCTTCCTACCCCACTACACCACAGCCAAGATACTGCCGCCAACATCAGGCTATAGACACAGTCCCAGCCAGTGTGTACACACCAGTACATGCAGAGAGTAACTCCATTGACTTGATTTGAATAGTATTCATCTCTGGAAAGGACAGACTTGAAGCTAAGTCACTAGGCTAAGACTCCAGTGAGCTGGGTTCAATGACTGGGTATGTCACGGGCTCCCTGTGTGAAGCCGGGCAAATCATTTCATTTCTGTGTGCTTTGTTTCCTGAATCTTTTTCATCTCCCACTCTAAGCTGCTTGGATTGTCAACTCCTTGGCAGGGACTGTCTCTCCTTTGGTGTCTGTACAGCCCCGAGCACCTGGCCTTGCTTGGGACCTCCACCTGTGAGCATAATAGAAATAAACAGCATTTATAATAATGGATGTACACAAGTGTAACTGAGAACAGAATCTAGGCCACAGAGACCAACAGGTGCTGGTCAAGAAACTCAGGCCAGGCCTCCACGGAGGAAATTTGCGCTAGTGGTCACCACACGAATGTAGTTACCACTCCAGTACCAACCCAGAAGGTAGACGTGTTCCGCTGCAGGCAGCTGGGCTGAGACCAGCATGAATTAATCTGGCAACACAGCAAAGAGAACAGCACTGGCTTTCACATGGCTGCAGTGCCTCTTGCAGAGGTGTAACGCTATTAGAGAGAATGGATGGCCTAGTGGTTAGAGCGCTAGCCGGAGACCTGAGTTCAAGTCACTGCTTTGCTGCAGACGTCTTGGGTGACCTTGGCAAATCAGTTAGGCACTCCGTTCCCCATCTGTAAAATGGGGGCTATAGCACTGCCATACCTCACAGGGATCTTGTGAGGATAAATGCATGAAATATTGTGAGGAGCTCAGATACTGTGGTAAGTATTTTAGATAGCTATAATGCACCACATGTCCTTTTGGGAGATAGAGGGCCAGTTGCCATGGCTGGACAGGACACAGGTATCACAGCAATTGAGAGTCTGACTAGAGCAGAAAAAGCTCATCCCCTTCACCTTTGTAATGGGGAAACCTGAACATTCGGCTGAAGCCGGGCTTAGAAAAGCATGGTGAAATAAGCAGGTCATTGGTATGTGGACTGGGTTTCCTTCTTGTCTTAAAATAATGGGATTTTCACTCAGAACTGTCGGGGCTGAGGGAGAGGGGAGAGGAAAAGGCCGGAGCAGAGGTAGATTGCAGGTGTTTAATGCAGATTGCATTTTTTGATCCATAAGATGTTATCAAGCCCACCCACGAAGTGACACTCTGCCTTTCCTTCAGTTTTGCCCTATTACTTTTGGGATCTGGGGAGAGCTTGCATAATCTCAGCCAGCCGTGCCCTGTCAGCTGCCTTTCGGGTTGCTCTCCTGCAGGCTGTGTGTGTGTGGAGCTGCTCAAGGTGTCTGGGTTGTGTTCAGATTGTTTCACACGGTCCCTCAGGAAGTTCAGCGCAGAGGATAATGCTGGGAGACAGCACAGATAACGTCAATGATCTGGAGGGAAACCTGGAACTGAGTCAGGTCTGTTTAATTTCTGACCATTATAAAACACCCAACCTCATCACTCGCTTGACCTGAGAGTAACTTGGGAACTAGAAATGAGGAGAAGAGATCAATATTATACTTCTTGGGCTTTGAGCAATTCACTCCTGGGAATGCTCATTTCTAAAATACTGCCTGAGAGTAGAAGCAGCAGAGAGCTCTGTCACCCAGTATCAAACCGCTTGCCCAAGCTAAAAACAATCGGATGTTCTCCACATCTCTAAGCACTGGAGAGTGAGTGTTAGTTCTCCTGGAAAAGAGGGGCTAACTGCTTGCTCATGCCTGCCCTGTAACAGCTGCAACTGCCCGTGTTCTGGATCTCACTGCAGCTGTGCATTGCAACCCCAATCCTGATCCACATTTTCCATTCTGGTCCTAGACCTGGGCCCCCCAGACAGCGCTGACTTTAATCCCAAATTACAACACTAACTACTATCCCAGACCTGGTCCCTTCTGCAGCCCTGCTAATATGCCTCATTCCTACCCTTAGCTCCCAGTGCTATTCTAGTCCTGGCTCCCTCTGCAGACCTGTTAATGCACTTCCATCTATTCCAAGCTTGGAGCCCCTCACATCTGCAAATGCATCTCTGGTCCAGAACTGAAGTCCCCCTGTTAGTCCAGTTCTGAAACCACAGTCTGTTCTCCCGACAGCTCTGACCAGTACCCTAATCACTGGACCAGCTTTCCTCTCTGATACATATTAGTCCATTGCTCTCCTGGGCTAGCATAATTGTACAGGCTAGTCTAGTTTGTATATATAAGCCTCATCTTTTCTTTTCTTTTTTTAGCCTCACCAACACATTTGCCTTAATACTATTCTGCAGTAGTGACTGCCACAGGTTAATTACACCAGGGTTATCATATTTCAGGTTCCCCAAAAGAGGACACTGCCAGAGGGGGGCGGGGAACTGGAGGGGAGTGTGTGCAGTTGAGGGTACTGGAGGGAGTACCTGCGGTGGGGGTACTCACTGGAGGGGTGGAGCAGTGTTATTCCTTGTCATGACGGCGGGGTGGCTGGCGGAAGTCCAGGATGCAGCAACAGCCACTAGTCAGTGCCTCCCTGTGGGACCCCTTCCCCAGGGTTGGGAGCTGGGGCCTGGGTGAGAGGGATCCAGCAGCTTTGGCTGCAGGGGAATGGACCAATCACCTGTGGATGCAAGGGAGGGACTAATCGGGAAGCGGACCAATCAGGGCTTTTTCTGAGCTGCAATGTAGGCTCTGCAAAAATCCTGGACATTTCCTGTTATTTGAAAAATCTGCCCGGCCAGAGAACAGACCTCAAAAAAGAGACGATGTCCAGGAAAACCTGGACGTATAGTAACCCTAATTAAACCTCTCATTCAAATGATTCCTTTGGATTATAATTCTTGTTACAATGGCTGGCAAAATAATACCATAATGGTCAAAGAACTGGGAAAATCAGAGTTAAATGGGAAAAAAAAAGGTGAATGGTTATCTTAAAAGTCTAACAAAAGCGCATTGCCAATATCTGCATACTTAGATCTTTCCAAATCCCAAAGTCTTATGGGAGCATTACACATATGTAGGAGCCATCTTTTGTCGCTACTTGAAATCTGGAGTGAAATTAGATGGAAGGTGCAGTTTCCATCTGTTCCATTATCTCTTGACACAGGCATATGTACAGAATTTCCAGGATAAATTGGTGAGCCTTAATTAGCCAAAAGAAAACAGAAGCAAAGCCACGTAAATGTCTGTAATATGGATGGGACACTGGAATCTCAATGGAGTTTTTAAAGTATAAGTGTCAGGCATAAAAAAAATAAATACGTCACAATGCAAGTACCGCTGAAAGCTGAGTTTGTATTTGACCTCTCTCTCCCACACAGAGATGGAGAAGAAAAAAAATATTTCACCTCTAAGGACTGAGAGACGCAAACAAAGCAGATTCAAATGTAAGAACAGCAAGACTAGACCAGGGATGTGTTAAATCCCAATGCTACTGCAGCCTATAGAGTCAGCTGTGCAGTTTGGGGACCTGTCTATGAGAATTTATGATTTCCAGTTTGATTTTATGAACTCTCTGTATGTTTATACCTTGATTGATGCATTTTCCCTGGGTCCTCTTAAGAGGAGTGGCAGCTGGGTATCTGTCTGTGAATGGAACAGTCATT
Source organism: Lepidochelys kempii (assembly GCF_965140285.1). Classification (NCBI taxonomy): domain Eukaryota; kingdom Metazoa; phylum Chordata; order Testudines; family Cheloniidae; genus Lepidochelys; species Lepidochelys kempii. The sequence goes on along the minus strand of NC_136386.1, from coordinate 118,764,054 downwards.
AAGTTACATCAACAATTGACAGGTTTCAGAGTAGCAGCCATGTTAGTCTGTATTCACAAAAAGAAAAGGAGTACTTGTGGCACCTTAGAGACTAACGCATTTATTTGAGCATAAGCTTTCGGGAGCTACAGCTCACTTCATCTGAATGCATCCGATGAAGTGAGCTGTAGCTCACGAAAGCTTATGCTCAACTAAATGTGTTAGTCTCTAAGGTGCCACAAGTCCTCCTTTTCTATCAACAATTGAATAACCCTGCCCTAGAAGAACAATGGAGAGTAATCAAGAGTCATTAATTTGGGTGATCTTCCACTGAAATGGAAAAATCCTAGAATAATGAGCTGGTTGCAGCAGGGGGTGGGGAGGTGGGGGGTGGATGGGGACCAGTTTTCCCATTCTGGATTGCAGATGGGCTGTAATCAAGCAATGAATCACCTGACAAAGGTCTTGAAGCTGCTCAGAGACATCACCTGACAGGGGAAAATGGAACATTCAGAACATTAATAAAGTACAGTGAACCTGTGGAACTCGTTTCTAGGCAATGTTGTGAAGTCCAAAACTTTAAGTGCATTCAATAAAGAATTAAATAAGTTCCTGGATGACAGGTCCATCGATGGCTATTAGCCAAGGTGATCAGAGATGGAACCTCATGCTCTGGGTGTCCCTAAGCCTCTGAATGCCAGATGCTGGGACTGGATGACAGGGGATGGATTACTAGACAATTTCCCTGTTCTGTTCATTTCCTTTCAAGCATCTAGCATTGAACATGGTTGGAAGACAGGATACTGGCTAGATGGACCATTGGTCTGACTCATTATGGCTCTCTCATTGGCCATATAGATGAGAAAAAACAAGAATACAAAATGGGGCAGAAGAAGAAGGAGAGTCCTGTGAACCTGATAGGACTAACACTCAAAGGACTCTCAGAGCGATTAGGACACAAGAGGGACCATTTTGTGTGCAGGTCTTTATTATTTCCCATAGATCCATATATATCTTGTACTTTGCTTATGAGTTGGTTTGGAAATTCCTTTACAAAGTTAGAGTGTGCCTTCCCCTTTAATTGTCATCATCTCCGAAGGCTTGGGAGGGCCAGCACTGATTTCAGGATGTAGGCAGTTGGACTGTGAAGTCTAATCTCTCAGAAAGGTATGCAAGATAGAGGGTCTGCACCCTAAGTGTCAACTGTGCCCAGAGGTCCAGAAACAGTGCCTGGACTCTGTCCTAACTGAGCTAGCCTATGAGCATATGGGACCAAGGTTTGAGTTTATTTCAGCAGCTGGGTGAGTACCCATCTGGGGGATCTCAGCCAGGGTTGTAACACATTACATTAACCACCTGAAGTAACAGAGGACTTTAACTTTGCTCTATGGATCTGAAAAATATATGATAACCAGAGATGGAGCATCCGGATTAGGTTTAGTCTGGGATGTGGGCTCGTGTTCCTAGGATGGTTGCAGATTTGGATTCAACAGCTCTAAAATCTGAAGAGATTTTGAAGGAAGCTGATAGCTATAGGCTAATAAATAGAAGCAAATCCACATAACCTCCAGGGTATGGGAATGACTTTCCAAAGGGGTTCTATTTCGACAGATGCTTTAGCCTGCTCTGGCCCCTACTTGCTTCTCTGGTGGCATACAGGGGTCTGAGATGCAGCTGACTGAGGGACAACTCCCTCAGTGCAGACACAGCTTTGGGCCATCTTTCTTCACAAGCCCAGTGTAGGAAGTGACCCCGCGCAGGCCAGTAGCACACAGCACTATGAGAATTCTGGGCTGCACTGCAGCCCATAGGCAGTGTAGTGTGGGATGCTGTGAGTTAAAGCCGACGCTGCTCTGACTTAGACCAGAGGGCCATTTTGGTCCACAGCTGTCCAAAACCCAGACAGCGTAAAGGTCGTGTAAAGCTACCTTTGTCTCCCCTCTTCTGGGCTACATCTCCTGGGGCACCACATAAACATGACCCCTTTTTTTAACAACTGCTTTCTATTTAACCTCTGGATATGTCATGGTGTCCTTTTGTTTGTTGTTCTTGCCTTAACTGAGTTCCTGACCCTGCGATCAGAGCGGCTCCCCCTGCACAGGGGCAAGGACCTGCACTACTGGAGACAATTCAATTTATTTCAGGTATTTATCCGATCTCCGTCACCATAGTATCTGAGCACTTTGCACTCTCTAATGCATCTATTTTCACACTATCCCTGTGAGGCAGGGCAGTGCTGTTATCTCTATTTTCCAACCAGGGAGTTGAGGCTCAGAGAAATGAAGTGTCTTGCCCAAGATCACAGGAGTCCGTGTCTGGAGTAAGGCCCTCAGCTGCACCTGCACAGTGCTTCTGGTGCCTTAACAAGCCAGTTAGGCTGCCTGCTGGACCACCCTGCTTCATTGGCCGAGGACGCCAGCAGGCCGGTTCTTAAACCTAGCAGCGGCAGCAGCTCGCTGGCTGCTCAGTGCCCATGCCCACGCACTCTTTGCCTCCCTGTGCTCATCTCTCCAACCTTTGCTCCTAATTTGCTCCTCTACTGCTCCAGCCCAGATCCTGCCCTGCAGCAGGCCTTGTTCCCATCATGTTCCAGTCTTGCTCCTGCCTTCCCTGACTCCCTGTAATCCAGTTCCGACCCTCAGCTTGGACTCCTGAGTCCGACTCTTCCTCAACCCCTGGATCTGGCACTCAGAGTCCAACCACTACGCCTACTCCCACTCCAACCACTGGGCCTTACTGCCTATCACCCAGTCTGCTGACAGTCTGTAGGAGAGCAGAGACCTGAACCCTAGATTCCAACTAAACCATCTTACCTCTCAAATAGGTGTAGGATAAAGGACCTTAGACTGTAAACTCTTTGAGGCACAAACCCTTTGGTTCAAAAAGCCACACGCATACCCATGATGTGATATAAACCATCTCATACAATTTTTTCCATTTCAGTTTGAAATTGCAAAAGAGATTCTAGTTAGATTTTGACTCTTTTTAAACCTGAAATGCAGAACAGGTCTCCCAATCTGAACCACAAGCATAGTGTGGTTTTTGGATCACGGGTGCTAGAACCCGCCACTCACAATTCAAAGGGTTTTAGACGTGAGGTTTCATTAGGCCCACGTATTTTTGGTTTTCACCTTAATGTTTATCTGAATTTATGCATATGCCTTGTTAGTATTGGACAGCACCTGTGTGTAACAGATATTTGTGACATGCAACAAAAAGGAATACATCTATTTATAGTACAGCTGCATTTGGTGCTTTCTATTAATGGCTAAATATAGTTTTCATCTTCTTTAAAAAGCAACATTCACAATGGCTGTCAATACATATCCCAGCCACTGACTGCTGCGTGGCTAGCAGAGCTGGTCAGAGAAACTTTGACAGATCTATCGGAATGTGCTGTTCCATTGAAACTGAACACTTAACAAAATTGGGTTGATTTCACTGGAATTTCATTTCAGAGAAAAACTGGAGTGGGGGAGGAGGAATCTGACAATGTTGAAGCATCCTGTTTCAACATTTTCAGAACAAAACATTTCAATGTTTCATTTAGAAATACATTTTGGTTTTGAATTTTTTTGTATTTTATATAATACCAAAAATTGAATTTGAAAGGAAATTGCTGCAAGAAGTGATTTGATCTGCCTCTAAATAGTAATGAAACATTTTGATTATGTCAAAGCAAAATATTTTAGATTACTGCAAACATTTTTTTCCCTGAGTTTCCTTCGTAGAGAATTTCTAAATTTTCCTTTTTTATATTTGGAACGAAGCCAAGTTTTGAAATCTCAAAATCCTTTGTGAAATGGATCTCCTGTCTCCACATATCTCGAGTTATTATTGCAATTTCTTCTCCTCCATTCTCCTTTTTGGAAGCATCTGATATGGCTGCTGGGAGTTTTTACCATTTACCTTACTTCATGGGCCATCTTTTAGTGAACACGTTTAAGATGCTTTATTTCATCTATTTACTCACAATGTCTCTGAGACTGCAAGACCACGAGAATGCTGCAAGGCATTTTGTAGCCTGATCTAGTCAGCTGGAACTACTTTGCAGATGCACTGCCAGCTGACTAAATTGGCAATGTGATTTGACTGAAATGGGTTAAGCCTAATGATGTTGTCTAATGACCTTCTGACCCAGCCAGTGTCCCACATCACCAATGGCTTGCTGAGAGAGATGATTTGGTCTTCTGCATCTAACTAATAATTTCTAGAATCCAAAATGGCTCCTGATCTTGAAGATTACTCAGCAAAGTTTACAAGAAAGTAGCTTTGAAGTGCTAGCTCTGGGAGATGTGTCTCTGTTTCTCAATCATTCCATACCTATGCCTTTAAAAAAACCCCATCAATAATGCTATGTGACAGGGTCAGGCCAGATGGCTACAGGAGAGAGATAGAAGGCAGATATATTAGCCCCAGGTTAAGTAGGTCCCCTTTCCCTGGGTAAGGTAACAGGGAAGGTTCCAGAACTATCAGGAACCTTCTGGAAACAATTAAGATAGACAGGCTGATTAGAACACCTGCAGCCAATCAAGAAGCTGCTAGAATCAATTAAGGCAGGCTAATCAGGCACCTGTGTTTAAAAAGGAGTTCACTTCAGTTTGTGGTGCGTGTGTAAGGAGCTGGGAGCAAGAGGCGCTAGGAGCTGAGAGTAAGAATGCGTACTGTGGGAGGACTGAGGAGTACAAGCATTATCAGACACCAGGAGGAAGTTCCTATTGTGAGGATAAAAAAGGTGTTTGGAGGAGGCCATGGGGAAGTAGCCCAGGGAGTTGTAGCTGTCACACAGCTGTTCCAGCAGGCACCCTAGACAGCTGCATTCCACAGGGCCCTGGGCTGGAACCTGGAGTAAAGGATGGGCCCGGGTTCCCCCCAAACCTCCCAACTCCTGGTCAGACACAGGAGAAGTTGACCTGGACTGTGGGTTCACGAAAACGGCCAAACTGAGGGCTGCTGTGAATCTCTGAGGCGAGCAAATCTGCCAATAAGCACAAGACCCACCAAGGTAGAGGAAGAACTTTGTCACAGCGATCAATATCAGGTTAAAAGAAATTCCCACAGTGAGCTTGTCTGTTCACAAACAGACCTCTATTATTAGTCTAAACACTCATCTGCCTTAGGCTTAGATCCTACCTTAAAATTTTATAGCAGTTACTTTTCATCGTTTATTTTAAAGTCTTTTTTTGTTTGTTTGTTTTACCAGCTTTTCTCTGCTCTGTTAAAGGAGAGTCATTTGCACATGGACACCCAGAATACTATTTGTCTTCTGGGGCTCATCTGCAACCAGCAACGATGGCCCCAGCTTTGGGAACAAAATTAAAAGTTGGCAGGATGCAGCAAACTCCTTTCTGGTGAAGCCAGGACTATGGCATGTTTGCCCAAGGTTCACTAATTGCAAAACTTTCAATATGGCACATGCCCATGGGGAAGTGGTAAGGTCATTTGTCTGGCTCACTTCGTTCTCACTGTACCATGGTTCTAAGCATGGATCTTTGGGAGCCGTGAGCTTGGGTTGGGTCAAGCATAAATATAAATATATTCCAAACGCACAGCAACCATTAGTCTGTAGTTTTCAGTCATCACCATTATTGACACAGATTGGAGCTTTGTGTGTGAACAACTCCAGTGCAGTCAGATCCTTTCTGTCATGTTTTAATCCCTTTGGGCCAGAGAAATCTTGTCCCTCTGCTATATTATCCCATACAAAAACAAACCAGTCCTATCCTTCCCAAGTCAAATACTTGAGCAAGAAAACTTACAACTCACTTTGCCCAAGCACTCACGTGAATAAGCTTCCAGTCACTCCAGGAAGCACACACACATGCGGTTTGTATGGAACTCATTGATCTCTGTGAGTTTTGCATCCTCTTCTGTGCCCCACCAACAAAGGATAGGAGACTGTTACATGCCCCAGCTGCAGGTGATTTTCTTTTCTCTCACGCTGCTCTTTTAGGTCAGGATGTCCCCAGCTCCATCCTCAGTAATGACCAAGATGGAAAATTGTTGGTATGCTCTCCAACTCTAATTTCCATAGGCCAGATTCGTGGCTGGTTTAAACTGGTATAGCTCCATCGCCGTCAGTCAAACTATGCTATTTTACATCAGCGGACAATCTGGCCCCATCTCTTCATTGTGCTGAAGTAATCTATGTTGTTGAATGTCATCCTCTGGAAAGATCATTGTGTGTGTACGGGAGTCAGTTCAGGAACAATTTTGTCACTTTGACTCTCTGTTGTCGTGAAAAACAATCAGAGATGCAGAAAGCATCTCTTCCAGCAAAGATGGATGAGCAATAGAGAGGAGCTAGGGCCTTACTAATAAATCTAAAAGATGGCATCTTTTTCTGTAATATCTGTGTGTTTGCACTGGCTGGCGCGTGCTTTTAAAAGGTTCGGGGCACATGACGTGTGTGTGTGTGTGCACGTTTGTGAGAAAACTTTCGAGCCGGTCAACATTCAATTTTTTAAAACTATTTTTGTCAAAATTCTGATGGAAAAATTTTGATGAACTCTTTGCAAGCAAAAAGTCACATTTCTTATCAGTTCTAGTAAATTCCAGATGTGAAAAGGATGTGTATTGTGAATTTGACAGCTGAATAGATATAGTTTGGGGTTTGTTATGTATTGCTTAGGTAGCTACATACATTGTCTAATCAGGGAACAGAAAGAATACCATGTGGTTTATGTAACTAACAAGCGCAATGCAGATTACCCAGTTGATTGTAATAGTCACAATTTACAAGATCTCAAGGTACAAGTATTTTTTAGCAGAAAACCAGTCTCAAATAATTTTTGAACGAGAAACAAATTTGAGAATTTCCGGATCTCTTCATGGGCAATTTGAAATCACAGAAAAATGGCAAAATTCATGAGAGAAATTGCTGTGGGTTGGTTACATCAGAGATGCCATGACCTGAAGGGGTAAGGAAGACTGAGCTATCTTCTCATCCCTAGCAGTAATCTGCATACTCAGATGGAGGTGCCTCTTTGATGGAGGAAACATGCTTGTTCTGTGCATAGAGAAATTCAGTCTCAAGAGCCATCCACCAGTGACCTGCATCCTACTCCCTGATTTTTCATTTTTTTGTCCTCTGTAATGTGTTAAATTCTGGGCTTTTTGACCTCTCCCACACTGGAGGGGTTGGGCCTTTCATAGATTTGTGGGTTCCACTCATCCAAACACATGCATAGTTCAAAATGGAGTGGCTGCTTTTGGTAATGACATTCATGGATGTGGTGATTTAACAGGAGGTGGTATGTTCATCAGTCAAGCCTCCATGATAAGTAAGGGGCTCTGAGTTTGGATGGGCCCTTTCTGAATCTCTGCTGGTAGGGTACTACATACTTCCTCAGACAGAAAGCTGGTATGGTTCATGTTAACTCTGTCATCCCCCAACACTTGCTAATTCATGCTTACAAACTTTCCCCACCCATATTTCTGGAGCTAGGGGATTAACTTATCCTAGGAGTCCTGGAGTGCATCTCCATATCTGATGTGGGTAGATACCCAGTGTATCACGTTGAGGCACAGATACAGACCAGGCCCTTTCAAATTCTTCCTGTACATCAGGTATCTTTCTTTTCCACATAGAAGCTCCACATTCTTGAGTGTGTCATAGTGTGACCTCCTCTGGAACACACCCTTGTGGCCTCCAGGTGGCCCTTCAAGCAGCTCCTGCCTCAGTTTGCCCCTTCAAGGGGCCTCTTCAATAACTCACAAACCCTTTTGCCTATTCGCAGCCCCTTTCCAGTTCTGAGTTGGTAAATTAACAAAGATTCAAACTAGAGTTCTCAAGTCCATCCGGTCACCTCCTTACCAGGCCTCTCCCGGGCCTTTCCTGAAGCCTCCAAACTCCCAGCAGACTCTCTGTCCTGCTCTATCCCCCATTCTGGTCTCCCTGGAGATCCTCTTTCTGCAGCTTCCTGCTCCTCTTTCTAGGGGAGTCAGCTGATCCCTGCTCAGGTATGCCACCTGAGTAACTAGGGTTGGCTGGCCCTAGGCCTCTAACCCTTAAAGAGGCAAGACACCCTGTTACACTGTGGAATTTGCTGTGTCTGAGACTCTGCAGCACAGGAGGAATTTGAAAGGGCAGCACTGTTTTGGAACTCAGAACAAAATGCTCATGCTGTTAAGTCCAACGCAGAGAGATTTCCTGGCCAGCAAACATGCCCCATGCCTGTGGTCTTCTAATGGGAGGCAGGAACATAGCACATCATGAAAACATCAGTAGCCAGGCCTTTGAAGAGACTACTTATTCTCCCTCACTTTAGTCAATGCTCCTTGATGTCAGATTCGACCCTTGTCCCTCTTTGGATATGTCTACACTGCAATAAAGACTTGCATGATGGTCATGGTTGACGCAGGGGACTCAGGGAGCTTGGGCTGCGGGGCTAATAATTGCAGTGTAAACATACGGGCTCGGGCGGGAGCCTGGGCTCTGAAACCGTGCCTGGGGTTGGGGGTCTCAGAGCCTGCCCAAATTGCAGTTTTTAGCCCTGCAGCCTGAGCTCTGCAAGCCTGAGTCAGTCGAACCTGGCTCTGAGACTTGGAGCCACGTTTTGGTGTGTGTTTTTATTGCAGGGTAGATGTGCCTTTAGAGGTCTCATTCTCCTAACACCCAAAGCCGTTGGAGTCTAAGTTGCTGATGCAGGAGAATGGAATGGAACGTGGGCAAAACTTCCTAGATGTGAGCTGGCAGTCTGGGAGTTTAAAGTGAGAAATTCAGCTAGTCCCCAACTTTGTTAACAGTTCTGACCTGATATTTTCCCTCTCCTGCCTGAAGGAAAAATGCAGTCACCACCCACATGTTTATAGGGCACAAAATAACAACTTGGCCATGACATTTTCAGGTCAGAACTGTTCAATTGTTTATATTTAAGAGGTTAAGGGAGAAAGTGCCGCATGTATGTTTTCCCCCCCATGCGGAGGATTTGATATCACTTCATTGCCTCTTACTGAAGGCAAGCTGCATTCTTCTGCCATTTGAGTGACAAAGCTGCCAAAATGGTGATGAATATTCCTTTCAAGGTTGATAAAATAATCTCTCAATATTGGCCACCGTCCAGGCACTGGGGACTCTTTGAATGCAATTTACACTATGTGAGGTTTTATTTATTTCAATTTTAAGTGAATTGAGCTTTTTCAGATAGAAAATGAAAACCTAGAATTGGCTCTGTATGAAACTGCCACATCGGAGAGGTAGAGAAAGCAGGAGCGGCTTAGCCAATCACAGATGCACTGGGTGTTTGGTTTAATACCATGGTATATTCTGCATGATGAAGCGGGGAAATCAATTCCATCTACAAAGAGTTGGGGGGAAGGGGATTTAAGGGGTAAGGGTGAAAACCTTGATTCAATCTGGTGAAAGCATGATGCACAACTGAAGCCAGGTTCTCCACCGGTGTAATTCAGTAGCGCTACCCTGACTGATGCCAGTTTAGAACCTGGCCCAGTCATGTCCTGCATCTCTCTCCTTTTCAATATATTAAGCTCTGAAACATGACACTTAAATGAGGCTATTACAAGTTCCATGTTGATTGTCTCTCAGTAGTTTCCAGGTCAAATTTGCTTATTTTACAGGGAAACATGATGTTATTCTTCCCCTAGCCCTGGAAACTCACCCTGGGATCTTAAAATTAAGTTGGTTCTTCTTGCCTTGCTCAACATCCCCAGTAATAAAGACAGTAAATGCCGTATGTTTCCCTGAGTTAGACCTTATTTTGGCTTGTGTGTTCTTTCCCCTTGTTCAGGGACATGCACGGGGCGGGGGGGGGGAAAGCAGGGGCATGCCCCCTCCATCAGTGGGGGCACAGAACTCCTCTGGGGCTGGGCCGAGGAGAGCCAGGGCGGGAAATGACAGTTCCTCCAGCCATGGGACCACACGGAGGAGATCCAGCTCCTCCGGCTGTCTGGGAGAAAGTGAACTCCACTACCCTGAAGCTGTACCGGGGAGAACCAGGTCCTCCATCGCTGGGGAGAGTCTGCTTCTCCAGCCACAGGTCCTGTGCACGCTCCGGCCCTTGTTCTTAATTGTGTTCAGTATCTGGTCACTATTAACCTTTTTAGTGAGGTCTGAAGCAAAAACAGGCATTAAAGGAGCAATAATAAACGACTTGAGCCTTTTCCCATTGCAATCAATGGCAAAATCCCCCAGGAGGAGGATCAGGCCTGACAATTTTCCAGACCCATTTATTTGACAGAGACCAGCCCTTGAGATAAAAGAGGCCTTATGTTTACTAAGTTGGGATGGTTATGTGGCTCTTTTGCAACAACAGAAATATTTTGCTGATTAAAATCCCTTTTTTTCTACCGCTTGAAGGTAATGTAAGCCCTGCACATTGAGATCTTTTGGTTTTGCTCCCACTGTCCTAGGCATTTGCACATTGCACTCAGGCCTTTCACTGTTACTAATGGAGGGTTTTAGTATATTTAGAAATGCAGCAGCTCCCATCCCCACCGGGATGCCGCTGTCCCAGCGAGTCATTCCCACGTTAAAACTTCTGTGCTAGCTCTGCTCAATTTCAAATTGATCTGAAAAGGAAAGGAAAAGTGAACCTCAAAGACTGGGAGCTTTAGCAAATCCTCCTAAGCCAGGCTCAAAAATTCATTGTAATTTGCATTCTTGGGCCTGATTCTCCTCTCTCTTGCACCAGGGGAATAGGATAAATCACATTATTAATTACTATTACTAATTATTCATATTACTGTAGCACCTTTTGTCATGGAGCATGACACCATTGTGTTAGGTGCTGTACAAAGAACATCCTCCCTCTATTCTAGTCTGGTTCTTAGCACAGTCCCATTGGTGTTTTATCTGGGTATCTTTCCATAGTGCACTGACTGTCAGGAATCAGAGCCTGCAGCAGAGCCAATCTCTGGGCTACCTAATGAGCAGTAGGCATGTGATTGGCTGGAAGACTCAGCAGGCCAGCTCTTAAATCCAGCAGTAGCGGCAGTTCAGTGGCTGCTCAAAACTTGGGTGACCAGACAGGAAATGTGAGAAATCGGGACGGGGTTGTGGGGGTGATAGGAGCCTCTACAAGAAAAAGACCCCAAAATTGGGGCTATCCCTATAAAATCAGGACATCTGGTCACCCTACTCAAATCTGCAATAGCTCTCATGCTTGCCTTAGCCCCAGTCCTGCCCCACTGTAGGTAACCTTCTTCTGACCCTTGGCTCTGGCTCTGACCCTGGGCACCATTTCCTGCTCTAACCACTAGGCGTGACTCCTGTTCTGACCACTAGTCATGACAGCCCATGCCCTGGTCATGTGTCATTAACCCCTAAACAGGCTGCAAACCCAGAAACATTTGAGTTCAATTTTCAAACCTTTGGGCTCAAAATGAGGCTCAGTATGTCCCGCCCCACTCCTCAAGTTCATAGTTTTGCAGATTTTAAGGCCCGGAGGGACTGTTATGATCATCTAGCTGACCTCTGCCCCTTTTCTGCTTTAACCCATCATCTTCTGCCTTGTATCCTTAGCTGTTTCCCAAGACTGGGTTTGACTGGTGACTCAGTTTACCCAAGTTCTAATTTTACAACAGTGACAGCCAAGGTTTTCTGCCACTTGGCCCATTGAATTTGAAATCCTCATCCCATCGCTGTTAGGGCAGCCTCATTGGGCATTCAGAACTAACCTGACAAGGTTGTAACTAAGGGACTGACTGGACTGAAGCAGTGGCTTTTGCACTGATGATGCGCTCTGCCCCTGACAGTGACCAATCCCTGGGCAAATACACAAAGGGAGGAAGAGAGGGAGGTAAGAAGGGCCCCTCCAACCCCGCCCCTTGCACAGCGAGCAGCCAAAATGGGTATGTCTACATCGCACAGTAAGCCTAGGCTCTAACTCAGGTTTGAGCCTAAGCCCTGTTTTCCATCCACACACAAATCAGGCTGACTTGGGTCAGCAAGCACTCAGGACCCAGGACCCTGCTAAGTCGGATGGGTCAGAGCCCAAGTCTCATTGAGACTTAGGTCCAAGCCCTGTCATTTTGCAGTGTGGACACAGAACAAGCCACAGACCTGAGTCAGAAAGTCAGCACGGTGCAGTCTGGACACATTAGCATGGCTGTGAGACCCGGGTCCAGCAATTGTATTTCCTCTCTAGGTCAGGCATGGGAACACCAAGCCCACAAGTCCAGGTCCCACACACCTGGGCTTAGTGTGCAGTATAGACATGCTCAGTGTGGTAGGGGAACTCACTCCCTGTCCCCTCACAGCACCTGTATGGATGCTAGATACCTGAAAGGGATGGGGTGGGGTGGTGGCTTACCTGTGGGAGAAGCCTGAGCAGAATTCCTCCTGGGGACTCTGTCTGCAATATGGTGCTGCCATTCAGCACCCCTGAGGGCACCAAGGGTCACAGCCTAGCTCTATATAGAGCTCTGAGTAGAGATCACTTGATCCACCAGGGAAAGGAACCTAGTTCTGGGATGGAATATAGCACCTGCTGGACACTGGCCAGCAAACTCTGCATAGCTCACGCTGGAACACTAACACTTTTTGTCTCCCTCCGAGGGCCTAGTCCGTGATACGAGCCTGCTTCTGCATGGGGTGAAAGCCTGGCCCCGCTGAAGGCAACCGCCAAACTCTCATCCGAATCAGCGTTTCGTGCCTGGGAGGGAGGGGGGAGAAGTGGAGCGGGACGGCGCGCTCAGGGGAGCAGGCGGAGGCGAGCTGGGGCACATTTCGAGGGGTGGCATGGCCGGCGCCAGAGCACCGCCCTGGAAATGTGCCACCCCAAGCACCTGCTTGTTTTGCTGGTGTCTAGAGGCGGCCCTGGCCGTCGAGGCTCATGCTTTTAGATCCAGCGCTCCTGGGTTGAGTTCTTCCAGATGGGCCAAAGTCACACCTGGAGAACGGGTTAGGAGAAGAAGGGAAGAAGAGTACCATGTCCAGCAGGGGAATGAAATACCACAAGACTGGGATTTGACTGGATTTGACCAGTTAGGCCTGTGCTTTTCCCCATCGGAAGAGGGACAGCCCATCCACCAGCAGAGTGCCCCTGAGCAGCAGGCCGAGGCATCACTGCCACCCTGCTTCACAAGAGTGAATAGTTCATATCAATTCCGGCAGCACCCTGGGGTTCCCGGGGAGTTCTCTTCTCCCAGTCCTGACCTTTCTCGGTGTCTGAAATCTGAGAGGTTTCAGAGTAACAGCCGTGTTAGTCTGTATTCGCAAAAAGAAAAGGAGTACTTGTGGCACCTTAGAGACTAACCAATTTATTAGAGCATAAGCTTTCGTGAGCTACAGCTCACTTCATCAGATGCATATCGTGGAAACTGCAGCAGACGTTATATATACACAGAGAATATGAACCAATACCTCCTCCCACCCCACTGTCCTGCTGGTAATAGCTTATCTAAAGTGATCATCAGGTGGGCCATTTCCAGCACAAATCCAGGTTTTCTCACCCTCCACCCCCCCACACAAATTCACTCTCCTGCTGGTGATAGCCCATCCAAAGTGACAACTCTTTACACAATGTGCATGACAATCAAGTTGGGCTATTTCCTGCACAAATCCAGGTTCTCACATCCCCCCCACCCCCATACACACATAAACTCACTCTCCTGCTGGTAATAGCTCATCCAAACTGACCACTCTTCAAGTTTAAATCCAAGTTAAACCAGAACATCTGGGGGGGGGGTAGGAAAAAACAAGAGGAAACAGGCTACCTTGCATAATGACTTAGCCACTCCAAGTCTCTATTTAAGCCTAAATTAATAGTATCCAATTTGCAAATGAATTCCAATTCAGCAGTTTCTCGCTGGAGTCTGGATTTGAAGTTTTTTTGTTTTAAGATAGCGACCTTCATGTCTGTGATTGCGTGACCAGAGAGATTGAAGTGTTCTCCGACTGGTTTATGAATGTTATAATTCTTGACATCTGATTTGTGTCCATTTATTCTTTTACGCAGAGACTGTCCAGTTTGACCAATGTACATGGCAAAGGGGCATTGCTGGCACATGATGGCATATATCACATTGGTGGATGTGCAGGTGAACGAGCCTCTGATAGTGTGGCTGATGTTATTAGGCCCTGTGATGGTGTCCCCTGAATAGATATGTGGGCACAATTGGCAACGGGCTTTGTTGCAAGGATAAGTTCCTGGGTTAGTGGTTCTGTTGTGTGGTATGTGGTTGTTGGTGAGTATTTGCTTCAGGTTGCGGGGCTGTCTGTAGGCAAGGACTGGCCTGTCTCCCAAGATTTGAGAGAGTGTTGGGTCATCCTTTAGGATTGGTTGTAGATCCTTAATAATGCGTTGGAGGGGTTTTAGTTGGGGGCTGAAGGTGACGGCTAGTGGCGTTCTGTTATTTTCTTTGTTAGGCCTGTCCTGTAGTAGGTAACTTCTGGGAACTCTTCTGGCTCTATCAATCTGTTTCTTTACTTCTGCAGGTGGGTATTGTAGTTGTAAGAAAGCTTGACAAGAGAAGATCACAGCCCGAGGAAATACGGCTGCAGGCAGAAATGCACGTGGGCTGCTGGTCTGACGGTTCTTAAAATAGTGAGGGACAGCTTGTAAATCAATGAAGACAGTGGGACTCCGTGGGCGTGAGTAACGGGTGCTCAGTGTGAGTGAGGGGCTCACACTCTGTCACTATTGTGTACTATTACACTCGCTGCTAAAGGCCACAACTGAGACCAGGACCCCACTGTGCTAGGCCCTGTACAAACACATAACAAGCAACAGATCTGATCCGTCAAAAGCTTATAGTCTAAATAGATGCTAGGCAGATGTATCATTAAACAAACACAAATCACTGGGCTCAGTGCATGAGTAACTGAGGGTTATTCTATGGCCTGCGGCATACAGGAGAGCAGACCTGGTGATGTAATGGTCCCTTCTGGCTTTAATCCACACCTTGAATTTGAAAGAGGGCTCACTAAGGCACAGAGAGATGAAATCTGGGCATTGAAACCAGATCTTCTGAAACCTCAGTCAGCTCCTTTAACCACTGGCTCCTCCTTCCGGGCCCTAGTGTTTATACGCTTTTTGGAGCGGGGACGTTCTTTTCCCATGTGCTTGTATATCACTAAGCACAACGTGGCCCCAGGCTCATTTGTGCTTGTGGGGTGGGGCGGAAGCTCCCTGTGAATGTGGGGTGGAGGGATAGGACGGGGAGGGAGGGGGGCTATTGAGACTCGGGGGGGGGGAACCAGTTCCTGCCTGGGGAGGGAAATCCTAGTTGTTCCTCCTGTCATTCCTATGGCAATTCCTTGGCAGCTGGTGACCTGTGAGCCTCTCCCCCTTCCCTTGGCAGATGGCTTCCGTGTGCTAAGCTTCAAGTGCCTGTGTCCTGTTCTGTCCCCCCGCCCCACCCTGCCAGCTGGTGCACGTGCTTCTGCCCCTCCCAGAATCCTCAGTGACTGGAAGGTGGGATCAGGCTGGGCCGGGCAGTCCTAACTGCTCCCCGGCGGCTGACCTGATTTTGCATCCTATGGCAGCTGCTCCAGCTTCTTCTCCAGGTCCCGCTCTCACCTTCACCAGATGTTGTGGGGTTGGAAACATAGTTCCACCCCCTTGATATTGCCATTGGCAGGGTGCTGTTGGCCTTCTCCACCCCCACCTGGTTCCACCGCTCCTGGGGGCTCATAAGCCCTTCTGACACACGAGGCATCAATGCTCTGTGTTTTACTGTGATTCTCATGAGAGCCAGGCCTTGAACTCCAAATGCCAGGCTAATACAGCCAACTCCTAAATTCACTGGATTACTTCCTCTTTCATATAACATGGTACAGTGAAGTCATGAGGAAGAGTTCTTTGTTATTTTTTAATGATACATGTACATGATGTCCCAGTTAAGCTTGACAGCTTATTAATTATGAAGTCTTTTCCCAAGGAGAACCTGAAACCATCACACAATGCACGTAACAGGACAACCCAGTTACAGCGCTGTACAAGGTAAGTACACAGTAAAGCACGTCAATGCTGAATGTGATGGTGGTTTCAGTTGCTAGATACGATTTTCATAAAATATGCCCAGATCATTTTCTGAAATGTAGTTACAGGGGATGGACTAGTTGGGACCCGGAGGAGGGAGAAGGCCAAGCCTAAGCCAGCAACTTCACATACCCAGAGAAGGTGAAGAGTCGCAAAGAATCATTGCTTTTCGATGGTCCTTTCGTGGACTCATATGAAACGAATTTGTGGACTCAACTAAGTTCCCAGTGGATGTGAGTTATCCAGGTTGCGAATTCATCACCACCAAAGTTAGCTCCCCTGCTGGCAATCTTGACCATGCTGGTGAGGCAGTTGGGTGGAGCAATGTGGGGTATGCTCACCCGACGTTTACCTACACTGCACTAGTTCTGTGACTATCAAAGGACATGAAGGGCAATTCCTTAGGCGCTAAAGGAGGCGCCCACCTCCCATGGGTTCTACCACATTCTCTTGGGCTGTCAAGGTAGCACCGTTCTGTGAGACACGAGTGAAACCAACCTACACCTTTGCTTTGCAAACATACATTAAACCCTCACAATTCCTCCCCAGGAGGCAGATCAGTATCACTAGACTAGTTTTATAGGGGGGCACCGAGCAGCTGACCCAGGGCAGTGTCTGCTCAGCCGGTGTATACTGTCATCACTCCAGGGACCTTAATGAAGCATTGGTGGTTTACACTAGCTGAGGCTCCATCGCAATGAATCAGTGTCAGAACCATGATCAGGATCACAACCCTGTCCCACTGCTCTGCTCTCACTACTGGTCAATGCTCCTTTAAAGACAGCCAGGGCCGGATTTCTAATTAGGCAAGTAGGCTCATGCCTAGGGGTGCTGGTGTTCTAGGGTTGCCTAAAAGTGAAAAGTGGGTTCAAAGTTAAAAAGTTAATACATACAGCTCCCCTACGGTCAGCCAGGCTCCTGGCGTGGGTTGGCTGCCCAGCATGTGTGGCTGGAGCAGGGGGAGCGTCTGAGTCAGGCCACCTGGGGGCGCTGTGAGCCACGGCCTGGTGGGGTGGTTGCTGAAGGAGCTGGGAGTATCCCAGCCCCTTCCCAATCTTGGCCGCCCTGCTGCCTCCACCCCATGCTGGGGAGGGAGTGGGAGGGACGTGGCTGACGCCCCATTCACATGCATGGGCAGAGTCGGAAGGGCTGTGGAAGGAATGGAAGATACCCAGGGACCGCTTGCCATGGGAAGAGGTACAGTCCCCCATCTTGCACCCCACCTGGGGCAGGTGGGCTGTGTCCTGGCTCGGACTGGGAGCACCGTGAGTGGTGGAGGGTCTCATGCCTTCCCGGGAAGGGTATGTTTATATTTCTTTTCATTATTATTATTTTTTTTTACAGAAAACATAAAGGTCAGCTGTAGGCCGAGGGTTGCTGAATGTGCTCTGCATAGGGCCCTGTAAGGTGTAAATCCGGCCCTCAGGACACCAGAGTCTCATGAGAGAGTTGAGGGTTAAGCTTGTTTATTTTGTTTCTTAAATTCTTTTAAAAACCAAGCCACTAATTATTATGGCTACTTTATCTTCCTCATGGCAGGGACCTGTGTGAACAAAGGAGAGACGTGTTCCATACAGACAGAGCTCTCTGATTGCAAAACTGCTCCCAGAACACAGAAGTGAACAAACAAAGAAACATTCCAAGAACTGACCCCTACGGCCACACCAATTTCAGCCTCATTTACCCTCCAGTTGTCTATTTCCAAAGCCATAATTAAAAGATTCAGGCCACTAAATTGCAGGAACACACACATCTGGGACACTATCATTTAGTGCAGAGCTTATAGGAGTAGACCGCACCAACTGTGCTCTTCACATCCAAAAACACAGCCCCAGACTCATGTCCCCTAGCTAAAACATAATAAGATAGCGTATGACCAGCTGGGGAGAACAGGCGAGGTTACATGACACAGAACAAAGCACTTGTGTGTGTAATTATAGTGGTTACTCACACATCTTGCATCCAGGCTGAAGTCAAAAGGTCTTAATTAGCCAAGCAGCAGCCTTCAAGATAACAGAACTTCTTAAAGACCTGTTCTTATTTCAAACAAACATTACTGCTGGTTGTTTGTACTGTTGGCTAATGAAATCAAGCAATTATCATGGCTAATGGCTCAGCTAACACCTTTGTCAGTTGGATTCTTCTGTTCATAACACCCATATTCTAAGCAAAGTTCATCATAGAGGCTTGAGATTTGCAATTAATCATTTGATGTGCCTTTTAGACTGAAATATCTATCCCAGAAGGTGCATATTTCTATAGCATTTGTAATGTATCTTTCTCAGTTTCTTGTCTCCAGGCATGTAGAAACAGGCCTACTAGTCACTGCTGACTATTGACAGTGCAAAGTTGATGTCAAGCTGTCTACAGCGACTCAAGAGCGTGAGTACTAGCCTCAGGGCAGACTATTAGGAAACAGAGCACAAACCTAAAATGGGTTGTGAGTTCTATACTTAGATTTCACCAACCAATTAAAACTCCTGAGGCACTAGGACAGCCTTAACATGGACTCACAGACATCCCTTGGGGTACTCCAATCTGTCTTGCCACCTTGGCGAGCCTATCTTTGTGATAGATGGTCCCTTACACCAAGAATCACAGCAATATTCAGGTTAATCCCAATCCCCACAAACCAGTCACTTACCCCAGGTCAATTGCACTTTAGATCTCACACCAAAGACAACTGGCTTGTAGCCAATCCTATACTTTTGTAGCAGGCAAGCAGAGAGGAAGCTGCTGGACTGTAATCCTGTTCTATGTTCTTTACAGAATAAAGCCTTGTTCCTGGTGGTTTGTCTGAGAGGATCTGGTCTGAGGTGAACACACACTGACATACAACGCAGAGCACACAAAGGAGCCTCACGCCCAGTTTCTCAAAGTTGTGTAAAAAGTCTCAAGGCAGGCTTCCCCTCTCTGAAACAGCCTCATACTGGGGCCAGTGAACAGGGGAGGGGGAGCTACACATGACTTGTCTTCATGAGGGGGAAGAGTAGAACAACAAGGCCTTTTGTTCTCTTTAATGTTCCACAATAGTCCATCTGATATTGATAGACCTTTGCTGCTGGACAGGACATGACTCCTTCAGTTAGAGATTGGCATTTCACACTAGTTCATGTCTCTCTCCTCTCTGGTTACACACAGTTACAGAGGCTTACAATACCAACATTCAAATATGACCTTACAATGTGGATTACAGATATCTAAGTGAGATCAGTGCATGTAGCAACTCACAGACATTCAACAAAGTCTAAACACATTCTCATCATTCGAATACCTGCTAACACACAGGTGAGCCAGATTGTCTTCTGTCATGTGTTTGTCAGTGTTCAGTTGAGGATATGGGGACCTTGGTATGAGCTAGCATCTGGTCTGCCAGCATCACAGTTGAATTCTCAGAGTTTTCTATCTAATTCTATCTAATAGGCAACAGTTTTTCTTATGCTCAAAGAAGGGATGAGCCAGCCTTGACTCTGCTTCATGAATGAGCAGCAGACCCGAGTTAAGACACTGTGGTGACATGGGTTATTTATTGAGTTAGTGTGAGGCTAAGCAAGCTTTAGGTCAGCAATAAAGATCTATGATTCAAAACAATGAATATTCCATCCTGCAGCTTGGAGTGATAGCTCAAGGTAATTGTAATCCACTGGCCTGTATGTATTACGTGTCCCCACACAGTGCCCAGCTCACAGAGGATGTGGGGCTGTTGCAGCCACCCACGACAAAGCCTGGCTCTTTAAACTCAAAATGTAGCAGCTCATAATTTCAGCTTTAGAAGTCCCTGGTTCAGTCCTTAGTGTGGCCAAGATTTTGACCACTTCATGCTTCTATTTGACTCATAACTTCTTAGCCTATGGCCTAGTTTCCAAAGGGAAGTGTTGGTTGACCTTTGGTTGAGACATACAAAACAAGAGGAGACAGAGCACTAAGAAAGCTGCTGTGGGAGGTAATGCTGTGCCAGAGAGGGGAACAGACTAGATGAACTAATTTCCATGATTCAATTAAATGGCTCAGAAAGGTCTATTAGTTTCCCAGAGGAAGTGGTAGAAGCCCCATCATTCGAGTCACTGAAAAAGCATTGGATGGGACAGTCCTTCAGTGGTGGGGGTGGAGGACAAGTTGTCCCTATAGGTCATTCCCATCTCTGATTCAATCTGCGGTAGCGTTTACAGACATAAGTCTCTTGCCTGCTATTGCAGCTACTGGATGATCTGGCCACTAGAACACTGCATATTACACAGGGGAGAGAGTGCCTTTTCCATTGTCACCTCCTGCCCCCAGCTTGAAGAGCCACAAATAATGCAGGATTAGTACTGCTGGCCATATTTTCATATTTGATCCTTCCTTACTAGAACAGCTGATCAGAATTTTTCCATCGGAAAATGCCAATTTGATGAAAGCAAAACACTTTGTGAAAAGGTGTCCCCTGTGTCAAAAATTTGTTTTGAAACGAAAATGGGAAGAAAGCACTTCGGTAAGGTGGAAATGGGTTCACTCACCACTCTGGCACCTTCTCGTGGTCGATACGGGAATTAGCTCAGGCAGCCAGTGCGCCTTGCTCTGGTGGTGCTCCGCCCATCACCTCTTCTGCTCCTGGACCCAGGCCCCTCCAAGGACTGCAGTGTCCTCTTCAGTGACTATCCCTTCGGCTGTGCCACACTTGGTGCTCCCCCCTTCCAGGGGACGTCTCTGCAATCCCTGTCCAGCCACTTCTCTCAGTGGCCACTGCAGTCTACTGTCTAGACACTTCCACGTGGAGGATGGGACTCCAGGCCTGCCCACTACTCTGGGTCCCAGCCCAGGGACTCTGTAGAAGGCAGCTGCTTGCCGCGCCCCACTCCGACTCCTCAGTACATTTCCCTGGAACACTTCCTCATGGCCCCGGCACCCTCTTTGCCCTTGCTGCAGGGCCACAGCCTGCCAATCCCTGCAGCCCTCCAGGAGCTGCCTTTAGCTCCCTAGGTCTCTGCCTGCAGCACTGCTCTGTCCAGGGTCCTATCTGCCTTCAGCCTGCAAGGCAGCCAGTCCTCCTCCCTCCTCAAGCTTCAGGGTATGAACCTGCTCTGCCCTGCAGCTCTTCTTATAGGGGTCTGCCAGGCCCTGATTGGCTGCTCCCCTGAGTCCTTCTCTGACTGGCTGCCTTCTGCACAGCCTCCCTAGGGCTCTATTAACCCCTTAGAGCCCAGTGTGGGGCAGGCACCCCATCACAATGTTTCATTCAATTTGTTTATTATATTATAACATTTTAAATTTAAAAGAAAATTAGAATGAAACATATGGATCAACCCAAAGTGGCTTGGCATTTTTCAGAAGTTCATTTTGCAAGAAATGTCACAACTTTGTTTTTGTTCCGTGCCGGAATGGAAAAAACTTCAGAACTGAGAAATTCCCTCCAAACCAAAAATTTAGTTCCCACACAGCTTTATTCACCAGCCCTAAGAGGCACTGGGTCCTGCCATTGGCTATTTCGTTGATAACAACCTCTCTTATCTCTTGTTCACAAAGGACACAACCCCTTCTTGTCCTGGCTTTTCCATATTAGTCACCAATCCAGATCCTGGACTGACAAGGAAGACTAATCCAGGCCCTTACAGAGTTTAACAATCCAAACAGCCATGGGAAATAATACAAGAACCCAAAGACCATGATGTGCATAACTTCAGATCCAGGGTTTCATCTCCTGAAGCCAGCAGGGGCTTCTTCCCTGTCTTCGCAAGATTACAAACCCCTCAGTGATCTAGAAGTAAAATGCTTCATTCACAAGATGCATGGCAGGAAAAGGCATTTCAGTATAATATTGTCTTGGTGGGGCTGTTCGAGTCACAATGACATTGGTTGTTGCTGAGACAAGCAAATCTTTCACTAGACCCAGATTTCAGAGTGAGAGTTTGGAGATATTTTCAGACAGGCCGGAGAAGCCTTAGAAAAGAAGGAGCAAGCAATGATCTCTTGGAGTGACACTTACTCTGACAACACTGGAAGCATACCCACTGGGAAGGTTGTTGCGTGATATTAGTATACACAGAGGGGCAGGTTTCTCAGAGATTTGAATGACAGTGCCCTTTTACACTTGCAGAAGCACTTTTTAAAACAACAACAACTCAATAGCACCAAAGGTCAGGTGGAACCTTACAAACACCAAGTCTCCGAACACCCTATGTGGAAAGCGTCATCCCTACATTATGGATGTGTGAACTAGGGAACAGAAAAATTAGGTTTAACATATCCATAGTCACATAGGACTACTCATCAAGGGAACTCGGAACTTTGTGTCAGCAGCGGGGTTAGAATTTAGACCTGTCTGCTCCCAAATCACAGGCCTCCTGTCAGTTGAACTGAAGGAGATTCACCCCAACTGTGAGCAGAAACGGGCCAATGACAGTTCTGACTCCATCCAGTAGGAGTCAATGGTGGTGCACCCATTCCCCTCTAACAGTGACCTGGCTATGGCGGGCCATCTGGCTATCACCACCAGACTGGACTATTGTAATTCGCTCTACCTGGAATCAGAGAAATTCAGGAAAGTGATGCACCTGTTCCATCACGTGTGGTCAATCTCCTATGCAGTTCAAGCCAAAATAGTGTGTTACAGGACTTCTTTACATGGCAGAAACATCTTTTCAAGACAGACACAGTCACTTAGGCTAACAGACTTAACCTTGCAAAATTCTTTTTGTCTTGCATTTAACAACACTGAATTCCTGTAAATAAAGATAGTCCCTTTTTACAGGAAAGATTTTTAAAGGGCAAGTCTGTATATACCGTACCAACCAGCAATTTACATTTCTTTATCTGATTTCTACCTCTGGAGAATTAACTTTTCTCGCATTAGACAGTCTTCCTAGACACTAATTTCTTTCATAGTTAGGCTGACTGTGATATGAAACATTACATGGCTGCACTGCACTGTACTAAAAAAAGGGTGTGCACCTCTATATGTAACGCCGACAGACCCTGGGTATCGGCGGGTGGGATTGAATCTGGGAGGAGCTAAATGCATGAGCCTCTACTGCATTAGCTACAAGCCACATGGCTCTTAGCTAAGGCTGTAGCAGACCCGTTAATCTGGAAATATAGAAGCCATTTTAGTGATGTTTTCTTTGCTTCTCTAGGGTGTGACCCAAAGTCTTGTTAAGTCAAGTTGAAGTCAATTGACTCAGGTCCACAATCACTAATGAAACTTGAAATGTCACTTGCTGAGCAGACTTTGATCCACACCCCTGTACCAGGTGCATATATACGTATGACATTGACACCCCGATGGGTGGACAACGAAGTTAACAAGAGACCTGCTGCTACTTTTAACTAGGAGTATTCTCCTTTCATTCATGTGAAAGCAAAAGGCCAAGGGTGACCTCCCCGGTGTTGTTGTACAAAGTAATGGTGTCTGTTGTCCGCAGCACATGGATTCATCTCCTCTTGGCCTGGTTTACATTCATGGATGTGGCTTCTATCAAACACGGGTTGCCATGCCCTGTAGCAGTGAGGCTGAAGGCAATGGAAACTCCATATGCCCCAAAAAAACATTCTGAACCCATGGCTAGTGGCAGAAAATGTTGGATGTGCTTTTTTATATGGGTTTTCCCCCTACATTAACACTGTCATTTCAGTTCAGTGTTTAGGGGCTCAGTCCTGCAGGGTGCTAAGCTCAAGGGTGAGGGTGCCGAGTGCCTACTCCCAGGATAAAACTCGAAATGACTGAAGGCAAGGGTGCAAAGATAGAGACATGCTGCCAAAGTCCATTGTACCATTTACCTGATGGAAACTAGGTTAGCTCCACTGAAGGCAATGTCCGTTGAAGGCAATGGAGCTCTGCCAATTTACATCAGCTGAGCATAGGGCTCTTAACCATTTTTGAAATATTTTTTTTTAAATCAGCACAAGGAGTCTCCCTCATGTTCCTTTTTTTCCTTTTTCTTTTCTTTCTTAAGGCAACCAGACAATTTATGAGGTTTAGCATATTACTAAGATATAAAGGTCACTTTGATATTGGTAGCCCTGCCGGCAATTTGAAGATGATTTTTGACATGTATTTCTACAGGCGTGTATATACATCTTGCATTTCTTGGAACAACTTTGCCATTCTCTATCCTGGTGAGTGTCATATTTTTGTAGGTTAAATCACAGTACGAGATCCCATTCTCTTTGGCAATCCAGCAAGAAACAAAGACAAAGAAATTATATTGTTAGAACGGAGAGCTGCAAATTGGCTGCTTTCTCCGTATGCCATCCCAAAAGCATTTTTAAAAAATTAATAGACGTTACTAAAGAGAGATTCCTCAAAAAATATTTCGTCTCTGCACATCATTTTACAGACGACATATGCCAAAAATGTACAGCATAGTCATTTACTGTGGCATATTAATTTGACACCCACAGGAATGTGTTTTGCAATGGACAGTATTCTTTTTTGAGGATTTTACAGTATTTTTTATGAATGTTAATGATTTATCAAAGCTCTTCCTCCCCCTCTGAGATACAGAAGTATTTCAATCCCCATTGTATAGACAGGTAAATGGAGGCATGGACCGGTTAAATGAATTGCCACTGTCACGCAGGGAGTGAGTGGCAGAGTGGGGATGACAAAACAGGTCTTTTGGCTCCCAGTCCAATGTCCTACATAGAATCATAGAATATCAGGGTTGGAAGGGACCTCAGGAGGTCATCTTGTCCAACCCCCTGCTCAAAGCAGGACCAATCCCCAACTAAATCAACTACCCATTGGACCACATTGTATAACTCAATTGCTTATTAAAAATAGCCTAAATTTAGTTCCTTGTTGTAACTAGTCAACAACAGTCACTGCCAGAGACAAGTCCTCAAAGGGACAGGACATTATTTTGATTTTGAAATGGACAATGGCAAGAGAGAGTTAATCCATGTTATGTATTTAGAGAGTTATGTTTGGCTTTAGGGCCATTACTGGTAAGTTCACACATTAGCTTTTTTCATCTGCATGCCACTCCAGTAGATAATGGGGGAAAGTGTCATGGTCTATGCATTTATTTTCATAAATACAAAAACCTGGGTGTATTTTGCTGTACACTTCCAGCTTCCCAGATTAAGCCCAGAAGGATATTGACAAATGTAGCATTGGGCAGCCCAGACAAGCTGTTCCCCTCAACCATTTCTGCTGGTGGAAAAACAACAAATGGAGACATTGCTCTGCAAAGATGGTAAAAGGTCAGCCTCAGGCTACCACAGGAAAGTTCATGGCTTAATAATTGCATCCTACACCACCCACCAGTGGTGGGGCAGATTCTCAGCTGATGTAAATCAGGGTTGTTCCATGGATTTCAGTAGAGCTACCGGGATAAATCCTCAGCTGGTGTGAGTCAGGGAAGCTCCATTGACTTACTTACTGGCCCAGATTCTCAGCTGATGTAGACCAGTGTAGCTCCATAGACTTTCGTGGAGGTTGTACGTCAGATCTTCCAGTGGTGTAAGTCAGAATAGCTCCATTCAAGTCAATGAAATGACATGAATCTACTACTGTTGAGAAGCTGGCTCATGGTGTATATCCAGTTCCTTAATATCCCTGCGATGAACGTGCCTTCATCGCTCTCCTCTCATATCTGAGTGCAAATAATTTTTCCTATAGTCTAGCCTAAACTTTTCCTTACTCAGCTCCAGGCCATTGCTTCTTTTTCCCACCATCTTCTGAAGCTGTGAACAATTCATTTCCTTCATTTATGCTGTTGCCATGAAGGTATATATAGACTGTGATCATGTCTCCTCAAGTCCTCCACACCATATAGGTTTAGCTCCCTCAGTCTCTCCTCATGTGTCTTCTCCTCTAAGCTTTGTACCATTCTCGTTGCTCTTCCTTGTTTTGCAGAACTGAGTACAATGTTCAGTGTAGTCCATCTTATTTAGTGAAGAATTATTAAGTCCCTGGTGTCAGGCAACCAGGATGAGGGCAGTCTGTCCTAGTGGTCAGAGCAGGCATCAGAAACCAGGCATTGGAATCAGGGACTAGGCTCAGAGCCAGAGTCAGTAGCTGGAGCCAAGGGACACACCAGAGGTCAGGAACTGGAGCAAGGAGGGGTTCAAGGCAGGGGCAGGACCAAGGCAAGGTTGGGTGCAAGTCAGGAGCAGCAGGAACAAGGTAACACAGGAACAGTCACAAAGGTTGACATGAGCATTTGGCAGTCACTGAACTGCTGCTGCTGACTTAAGAACCAGCCTGCGGCTGTGACGGAACACACCCACACTCACACCCTAGACACTATTGTAATAATCTTTGCACAAAGTATGTCTTGTGAGGTGTCATTTGAAAACTCATAACTTACTGATCAATCATATCATGGTAAAACATGCATAGAAACTTTAATGTATAAAGTTTTACATTTCCCCTGTATGATGTTAAAAATACAGGTTCAGATTCAGACTCATGTAGCACCAACCTGACCGGTCTGGAACAGTGGAGTGTATGCTTGTCTTAATTTGCATTTAAGCAGTAAACAAAGTCATCAAGCAGAAAAGAGGAAGGGAGAAAACAAAGAAAGCTCACACAGGTGAAAAAATGCAGCAGGGAACACCCTTCCTTCAGCAGACTGCCTGTTTGCTGGTTCTCAGCTGGAAATGCTTCTCAAGAAGGGGACTGAAACTATAAAAAGGAGGGGCAAACAGCTCAAGTGACCCCTCTCTCTTTCTCCCTGCCCACCTCATTCTCTGCACCAGCTAACACAAAGGTAACAGTTGTTAGAGTCTGGAGGAGGGGGCCTGATCTGAACAGTTTGGTCAGTAATGCTGCTAGAAACATGTGGTGAGAAATTTTGCTTGAATCTAATCTAATTTAAGTCAGGCACTAGAAAGTGTCTTATCTTTATTTTTCTTTTAACCGTTTCTGACTTTAATGCCTCATTACTTGGTACTCACTTCATTGCTGGTACTAGCCCTGTGGGAGCCCTAAGCAGCAATATTTTTGCTCCCGCCCCAGGCATTCTAAAAAAGTGAATAGGGGGCCCCCTTGAGCTTCTCCTGGCTCTAAGCAATTGCTTAGTCTGCTTATGCCTAGCGCCCGGCTCTGATTCACTTGACATCTATCTCTTTGTAGTTAATAAACTTGTTTTAATGTTTTAATTAATCCAGTGTGTTTAAGTTAAACTGTCTGGGTAACTATTTGAGATAACAAGCTCATGTATGTTATTCCCTTAAAGGACTTAATACATTTGAACCATTGTGTGGAGGGCTGGGCAGTACAAGACATACATTTTAGGGTGGAAATCTGGAACTGGGAGTGTGCTGGGGTCATTCTGCAGAAGTAACCCAGGCTGGTAAAAGCCAGCATGTAACCCAAGTGTGGCTGGCAGATTGCAGTTACACACTGACACTCAGAGTGTGGGTTGCATTCAGAAAGGCTGTTTGTGAGGAGCACATGTAGGAGCTCCTACCAGAAAGGCATTGTTAAGCACCTAAGGTTGCAGGGCAGGGGTGACACAGTGCCCGCACTGGATTGTACCACGGTATGTCAAACTCATCCCTCCATTCAATTCGGTGGCATGGCCAATCAGGCTGCAGGCTAGCTATACAGGGGAGGCTTGCTGGAGACTAGCTCTCTTACAGGCCCTGATTCCTGACACCTGGTTTATCCAGTGATGCTAAATCTATGCTGTATTGATCACCAGAGCCTTTTTGTTTTTTGGTTATACAGATGAAATACACTGGCCTTTTCGCAATGTTTTTACACTAAGGACTAATATTTAGTTGGTTAATTTCCTCTTGGTGTATAATTGTACCTTAATTATTAATACTTGTATGCACATTGAACATTTAAAGCACCCTGTAAGTGTTAACTGTGATATTCTGTAGCTCAGGAGAACACCCTACATCTCCATATTCATCCTTATAATATGTTTGTGTGGTACCTAATGCAAAGTTTGTTATGTTGGGTGTCTTTGGAAGGCTCGTAATGTACTGAGCATTGTTGTTATGGTAATGTTATAGTAATCGTTGTTATAGTAATCTTATAGTAATGTTATAGGTTGTAACTTCTTGTATATAGTTATGAGGCTGAAAATGTGTCCTCATGGCTTAAAGCAAGCCCAGGCAAAAACTCTCCAGAAGCATTGGGGCAGTTCACACCTCATCAGGGCATGTATAGGACAAACCCAGCCCAGCCTCACAGGAACAAAGGACACTGGCCTAGGCAACAACAAAGGACCTGTTGGACTCTCGAGTGAGTCGCCCCCCTTTCTTTGGTCAGTTTGGGACTGTAATGAGGTAATGCTCACTTGACTCTGAAGGGTGGGGGACAAAACCAAGAGAGAAGAAAGGACATGGTAAAAGGGAGAGACGTTTGCCATGCTCTTCCTCTCTCTTCCACCTCCATCTACAGACATCACCACCAAGCGACTGAAGCACTGATCAAAGGGGAGAGCCTGGCTGAAGGGCAACCAGCCAGCCTGTGGTTAGAAGCATCTAAGTTTGTAAGAGCATTGAAAGTGTTAAGATAAGCTTAGAATGTGTTTTGCTTTTGTTTCATTTGACTTGTTGTGCTTTGACTTATAATCACTCAAAATCTATCTTTTATAGTTAATAAATTTGTTTTATTCTACCTGAAGCAGTGCGTCTGGTTTAAAGCATGTCAGAGATCCTGCTTGGGATACAACTGGACACTGCAAGACGGAGGTTCCTAGGGTTGTGTCTGGGACCGGAGATATTCGCTAGTGTTGTTTGGTTGCACAGTCCAAGGAGCAGCTTACTTGCCAGAGGCTGTGCGTGAACAGCCCAGGAGTGGGGGTTCTCACAGCAGAGCAAGGTAAGGCTGGCTCCCAGAGTCAAGGATTGGAGTGACCTAGCAGATCACCGGTCCATATAACACCAGAGGGGAACATCACACTAACTATCAATTATTTTATTATAATTATTTTATTATATGTATTATGTGTATAGTGCTGAAAGGACCAGGTTCTCAGTGATGGTAAATTTACATAGTTCCAGTGAAGCCACCAGAGCTACAATGATTTACATATGATGAAGTGTGATAAAGTGCAGGTTAATTTGGTCAATTACCCCAATAGGCTTCACCTTGGGGAGATCCAGGGCTTGAAGTAATGATGAAGCCCAGCTGGGCAGGGATAGGCTGAGCTTGTACAAAGCCAGCAAGCTGAGAACAGAAAAAGGTTGAATTTAAAAGAGGAAGGGCATCAAATTTGGATTAATGAAAAAAGAGGAAGATTTTTCTGAATTGGGCCCTAGAGTTGAGGATTACAACATACTTCAAGGCCTGGATAGGACTACGGAAGCAGTTTTGTTTGGATATCTTTTGTTTGGATATCCAAATATCTTTTTTGAATAAATAGACATAGAGATGAACTTTGTGCACTCTGTGAGGTGGAAGAAACAATTCATCACCTTTTATGGGCATGTAAGGGCTTTGATGAAGAAAGAGAAAAGCTTTTTGAGGCATTCAAACAACTTAAGCTAAAAAAGAAATTGCATTATTAGCTAGTAAAAACATCAGGGAAATGGAATGTTATTTAAATAGTGCTGTTACATTACCTGAAAGTCACAGGGAAGAGTGTGAGGATATAAACCACTAAGTATTGAGGAATTATAGCTGGTGGCAGTGATAGACTATTATCAAGTCTGCTTTGCCAGAAAAAGGAGAAAAGAGGGCTGCAGGAGAAGTAATCTGCAGTCTCTCCCTGGGAGAAGTAAGGTGTGTTTGGGGCTATGAATTAAGTCATCTGCAATTACTCCCTAGGAGGATGGAGTCTGGACAGGAAAATCCAGAAGGGCCGGGAGGAGGTGGGGGGGAACAGGGGATAAAGCAGGAAGGTAAGGAGTCAAATGAAATAGCCACAGGATCTGGGAGCAAGCAAATCATAGTTGCTGGATATAGGGTACCTGGACTGGAACCTGGGGTAGTGGGTGGGCCCAGGTTCCCTACCAGCTTCCGGGAAAATGGCATGGGACATGGCCTTGGACTGGAAAAGCATGAGGAAAATCAATCAAGTGGGAATTTCATACCCCAGAAGGGGAAGACAACATAGTGAGCTGACCAGAGGGCTGAGTCACGGTGAGTTCTGGGAGGGGGGTGTTCAGTGTGAGCAACCATTGCGGGTGGGGGGCAACAGACCTGAGTGGAGCTAATCCTCAAAGGGGGCCAACAGAAGGTGCCCAGTGGTGAGTATACCCTGTGATAAGTAGTCTTGCCCCATCTGGCCCTTACACTTTAAATAAAGGCTAGAGAAGTGGGGGACAGCAAGTGAGCGGCTCTGGGGATAGGGTTGCCAGGTATCTGGTTTTTGACCAGACCACCCAGTCAAAAAAGGACCCTGGTGATTCCAGTCAGCATTGCTGACCATGCCATTAAAAGTTTGGTCGGTGGCACAGCAGGGCTAAGGCAGGCTTCCTGTCTGCTGTGGCTCCATGTGGCTCCCGGAAGCAGCGGCATGTCCCCCCTCTAGCTCCTACGCTTAGGGGCAACCTGGGGATCCGCATGCTGCCCCCACCCCAAGTGCCAGCCCTGCAGCTCCCATTGGCCAGGAACTGCAGCCAATAAGAGCTGCGGGGGCAGGGCCTGCAGTCAGGGCAGTGCGCAGCGCCACCTGGACATGACTTGGTGTAGTAGCTGAAGGGGGGACATGCCACTGCTTCTGGGAGCTGCTTGAGGTAAGCACTGCCCAGAGACCATCACCCCTGACTGCCTCCCGCCCACCAAACACTTTGGTCCGAGGCCGGAGCACCCTCCTGCACCCCAAATCCCTCATCCCTCATCCACAGCCCCGCACCAGAGCCTGCAACCCCCAGCCAGAGCCCTCACTCCCTGCACCCCAACCCCCTCCCCCAGCCTGGAGCCCCCCCACACCCTGGACCCGTCATTTCTGGCCCCATCCCAGAACCCGCACCCCCAGCCCAGAGCCCGTATCCCTCCCATACCCCAACTCTCTGCCTCAGCCTGGAGCCCCCTCCCATGCTCTGAACCCCTCGGCCCCAGCCTGGAGCCCCCTCCTGCACCCCAAACCCCTCATCCCTGGCCCCACCCCAGAGCCTGCACCCCAGCCAGAGCTCTCACACTTCCCCAACCCCCTGAGCCAGACAGGTGAAAATAAGCGAGTGAGTGAGGGTGGGGACAGCAAGTGACAGAGGAAGGGAGGATGGAATGAGCAGGGGGCAGGGCCCCGGAGGAGGGGCAGGGCAAGGGTGTTTGGTTTTGTGCGAGTAGAAAGTTCACAAAGCTGCCCTGGAGAAAGAAGGATTTACAAATTCATGAGTTTGCTTTGATGAAGATGTCTCCAGACATCTTGCTGGTGGTGTTGCACTGATATGTGTTGAGGGGAAGGTTATTCTAATGGATGTCCTTATATTTTATGGACCTGCTGAACTGCATCTCACTCAGTCTGTCAGATCCCACAGTCTGATCTCTTTAGGGCACTTTGAAGCTTGGGTCGGTCCTCCTTGCCTCAAAAATCCACCTAAAATGATAAAATTTCACCATGCTGGCAAAGAAAACGCAGGTCCTTAGTCTAGTATCCAGTATTCACATCACAAAACACAGTCATTTTTACGTGCCTCCTTTTCCTAGCAGACTCAGAGAACTCAGGGAGTCCTCCTTTCATTCTGCAAGGTGGTCCCTACAAGGCAAAATTGGGACTCACAAGTAGGCAGCAAACTGCACCGGATGAAATATTGGCTCAAGAGGCAGAAGACATAAGTTCTATTCCTAGAATTACCTGTTGAGTGATTGCGGGCAACGCACTTGATGTCTTTGTGCCTTTGTTTTCCCTCCCACCCTTTGTCTATTTAGACTGTGAGCTATTCCAGGCAGAAACTCTCTCTTACTATAAGTTTGTACAGTGCAAAGGACATTGGGGTCTTGCTCCATGTTTGAGCCCATAGGCACTGTCATAGTACAAATAATTAATAACAAAATATTCACAGACAGAGCTGGGTGACCCTTTTGGACCCAAACTTTTTTGGGGGTGAAAAATGCAAACCCAACGACACTGAAATGTTTTGTGAATTCATGTAGATTTCACCACATTGTTTCACTCTGAAGAAAATTGACATATTTCATTTTGATATTTTGGAAGTGAAAGATTTTGAAGTTTTTATTTGAAATCATGCATTTGGGAATTTCCTTTCATTTTATTTTTTAAAAAAACATTAAAAAATTAAACAATTTTGTGGCAAATCATGTTTTTTTCCACCTGAAATTATTACTAAAATTATTATTTAAGTCACTGCCATGTTCAAAAATTTGATTTTTGGTTTGACTCAAATAATTTTTTTTTTAATTGCTGGTGACTGAAAAATCTGTTGTTCGCTCAGCTCTTTTCACAAATATGTTAGACAAGGAAATGAGGGATATATGTACCCAGACATCTTTTACCACCCTCTCGCATCTGATTCTGTGGTGATAAAATGTCTGAGTGAAAACTAAGTCCTATCTTGTAGCATTTCCTTATTGTTTTCTGGGATTCAAAGAATCTAAGGCAGTGAGATCTTAAGTCATGAAGCAACGACATACCTATTCCTCACGAAATACTCCTGTCTAGAAGAGCTGAATGCAGAATGGGGGACAATGTAGAATAATCACCTAATCATGGTTCTTTTTCTTGGTATGTACTGTCATAACACTAATTCTGATGAACCACTCTGTTATTCATGTAGTTGTCAAACGTACTTCTATAGAATTTCAGCTTCGATTCAATGTTAATTAACTAGGTCATTAACTTAAAGTGTAACTGCATGAAGATAATAGAATAGGTTATGACCCAGAAGGGGGAAGAAAAGACATCTCAGTTGCTGTGAAGGTATAAAAAAGCATTAAATGATCTTCTTTCAACTCTTTCTTCTCAAGCACTGTCAAGTTTCAAAACATGGGGCATTACTATATCTGTTAAATATTCCATTTAACAGCCTGATATACATGGTTTGATTCTTTTTTCAACTACTCCCTCATACGTAATGGGTATCAAGTGCATGTATTCATTTCATTACACTGCCAAAGTGTAAAGGAGCCTTAGTTTAATTCAGAATCAGATCCGTAATTCTTTCTGAATTTTCAAAGTATGGACCAACTTGGATTTTTGTTAAAAAGCACCAGCTCCTCCAACTAACAGTTGCAGGTGTGAGAAGAAAAGTGTTGTCCACTGGTTGCAACATGAAGCTAAGGACCGTTGGATTCTAGTCCCAGTTATAGTCCTTAACTTCTCTGTTTATCAGGTCATCAAACTATATTTTAATCATCGAAGATGAGTGAATAATTCACGAAATAGGCCACATTTTCCCCTAGTGTAAATGTGTCAGTGTATCCATTTGCACCAGCAAATAATTTGGCCCAATAAAATTAGCCTCTTCTTTGTGTGTAGATCACAATTTATTCCCTGAATTTTGTTACAGGTTTTCTGCTGTGTGGATCCATTGTGAACAGTTTACAGCACCAGATCCTCCATAGCCACAATTTGAGCTGGGTTGGTTTAATATTTATAAACTGGAGGAAGGCTGGAACAAACAACTGTGGATTTGACTTTCTCAGAGAGAGGAAGCATTCGGTGGGAGGTAAAGGATACAAAGGATTAGGGAATTTTAGCAGGTTTTAAAGCTTTTTCTTTTTGGGCCTGTAAAGGGGCGAGCCGCGGCTCGACCCTCTCCGGGGCGGCGGGGAGCCACACCGACTCCCTACACACAGTTGAGGTTTGGGGAATTAGTTCGGCCGCGGGAGTCTCCCTCAGCAGCCCTTGCAGTAACTGAAATAAGCACCGTAAGCCTGGGCCCCAGGGCGGGGCGGGGCAACAGTGAATCAGGCGCTCAGGCCCTCAGGCAGGGGCTGAGCAGCAGTAGTGCAATAGAAACAAGCCCAGGCCCTGGGTCAGGGCGGGGCAACAATGGGTCAGCCCTCAGGCCCCTCAGGCAGGGGTGAGTAGCAGCAGTGCGAATGTAGCCCTAAACCCAGGCCCCCAAAGGCCCTAGGAGAGGGGGAGATGGCCACCCACGAGTCGGGTGGCAGGGGGGACGCAGGCCCACCCACTCCACTGCATCCCAGCCCGGGGCCCTAGCAGTGGCAGAAGACCGCAACACACTGACATAGGCACTGGCCGTGTTACAGCCAGACTAGGGTCGGCTGCCCCCGAGCTACTTCCTAACTCTCCCTCGGGTAGTACCTGGGTCCCGGTGGTGTCCTCTGGGGGGTCCAGCACCACGGGTTCCTCCGGGTAGCTGGCGCGGGACAGGCCCGGCAACTCCTCCGGGTAGCTGGCGTGGGGCAGGTCAGGCCAGTCCTTGGGTGCAACTAGGGCCACAGGGGCTTCTCAGTTGCGGGCTAGGACGGAGGCGTCTGGCCTCCCCGGCGGCTCTCTCTCCAGTGAGTTTGGAGGTTGAGCCTTTGTACTTCTGGGGCCCCGCTTGACCCTCTGAGGGGTGGGCTCAGAGTTCCCTCGCTCTGCCCACTCTGGCATCTGGAAGGGCTCATCCCTCTCTGGGGTGGCAGGGAGCCACACCGCCTCACTACAGGGCCATATAGGCCCATGCAAAAGACATCACAACTAAAGAATTTAGGCTCCTGTAGGATTCATAGACTGAGTACAGGGTTTAAATTTTTCTCTTGACACATCTACACACAAAATAACCACATGTGTGTGCTTTGTCCTAGCTGAGAAGGGTACAGTCCAATCCTTGTCTTGTTCATGTAAATGTCTTTTTGCCTGGCTTCTGGTGAGAGGTTTGGAGAACCCCATGCTCCTGCGACATCAGTGTCCCATCCCATATAAAATGTGCCATGTGCATTTACTGGTCTGTAATCACTGGTGTCATTGACACAAAGTTAAAGCATCTGATCCTGTCTGTGAAGGGTGCAATCAGCTATTTGTCTGGCTTGCTTACCAGCCTGTGTGTCAGGGCTCTAGAAAGGGGTTGGAGAATTCCTTTGCTAGGCTGTGTCAAGCTTTTCTCCCATCCCATATAAAATTTGGGACATGGTAAAGCATAAGGATAGGACACAGTGTAGGCATCACAAAGGGTCCTCCTAGGTCATCAAATCCAGTCCCCTGCTAACCCAGGCAACCCGTCACATAATCCCATTCAGAAATTTACCAAGCTCCACGTTGAAACTTGTTAGATTGTTTGCCCGCACTGCTCCGACTGGAGGTTGTTCGAGAACCTCTTTCCTGTAATGATTAGAAGCTTTTCTTCTAATTGTCAGCCAGAGTTTATTCATGGCCAGTTGACACCCATTTGTCCTTGTTCCAACACTGTCCTTTTGCTTTGTTAGCTCTTCTCCCTGGAGTTTACCCCCCCCACACACACACACCCCATGTCCTTACAGAAAGCAATCAGATCACCATTTTGCTAGGCTAAACAACCCACATTCTTTTATCTCCTCATAGAAGACAGGCTCTCTGTTCCCCTGAGCCCCCTAGCAGCACTTCTTTGCACCTGTCCCAATTTAAATTCCTCTGTCAGGAACATGGGTCATGAGAATTGGATGCAGTATTCCAAAAAAAACATCCCTCTGGTCTGAATACTATAAAATAGACCCTTTCTGGAACAAATACTCAAGTACATCATTTTAAAAATGGCTATGCATGAGCAAAGCTCAACCATGTGACGGAATAAATATGAAAGGGTCATGAGCCCACCCCAAAGAACCTCCATTTTAAAATGTGGGTGAATGCTCAGATTATTCTTTCCTGGGAAGTATCATTCCAGCTCTAATAACATGTGCTGTAACATCCTCCCAGGCTTGTGAGTGAGGCTCAGAAAATAAATGCTGTGAAATGCTTTGCCCTCCTCCCCCGGAAGGCACAACCTGTGTATAAAATAATAAGAAGAACTTAAACACACTGATTTCTTTAGAGATGAAAGACACTACCAAGACCATTAATTAGTAACCAAAAGATGTGATGCTAAGTCCCACCTTCAGTGATAGATAATGGACTGGACCAATTCAACTGATGTCCTCACCCCTGTAGAAAGGATTTAATGTTAAAAAACGATAAAGCTTTCTAAACAGCATGATCCCCTATCATCAATGCCTATGACCATTACACAACTTGGCCACATCCTTAGCTGCTGTGTTAATCAGCGGAGCTCCAGTAAAGTCAATGGAGCTATGCAGATTTACACCAGCAAAGAATCCTGCTGTTTCTCCTGTTAGTTCCTATGCCCACTCTTGTATTAATTTAGACGGCAAATATGGGCCAAAGGTGTTATCAGAACCCAGAATATGTCCAAAATTAAACAGTGTTAAACAAGGTTCGGGGTTTGGTATATCAAAACCTCAATCTGCTTAGTACCCTGGTAAACACACCATTAAAAACTCTTTTAAACCTTTTGTTAAAGATACAGAAAAGAAGGGAAAACAATTAAAGTATTAAATAAGGTGTTCATTTTAACAACATCCCTTGTTCTCTTTAGATGGAGAGAGATTTAGAAGGGAAACCCTCCCTTGTTTGACAGTCTTAGATGGCAGCAAAGATGGCAGTAAGTGTCCTTTCAAGGGAAAGAGAAGACATATCTGAGATGGGTTGGAGCTGCTGCTGCTGCTGCTGCAAAAGTCCAATCCCATTTCATCCCAGGTGCTATTCGGGATTCAGCTGGAGCCAGGCAATGTCATCTGGATCCCTCTCTCCGGCCCAAGCTGGTCAAGGCATCTCTCAGGATTCTACCAAAGAAGGTCCAGGGTCCCAGGAGACAGTCAGGGTGGCAGCCATGATGATGAAGCTTGTTCCAGTAGCCTCTGTCTGTTCTTCCATTCTTTCTCCACAAAAGTCTCTTTAAGGAGCCACAAATGGAAGGGTGGGTGAAATAGCCTATCCCCTCATTATTTTGTCCACCCATTGGGCCTAATTTCCAACACACCAATATTGGATTTCTGGACCCACATTTTCTCATTTACCAAGCATGAGATTAACACAATCCTGGAGGTATAGTAGTAAACCTTTTTGTTTAGGCTAATTCAGTTTGTCTTATTTGTGTACCTTTTCCCATCAACATTTGTTCTGATATCTTACGGACTCTGAGCTGACAATTAGGGTACATTTGTCAGCCCAGTTATCACAACACCACCCCTGTGAGGTGTAAGAGGTCTTGCAGTGTTGCCACCTCTCACAATTTTATCAAGAGTGTCATGATATTTGGTAGTTTTTCTGAAGTTTCAGCTTCTGGAGTCATGTTATTTTTTCTAAGAATCTCAGTTTTCATTTAAAAATACACTTTTAGTCCTTGTGGTTGTGGAGGAAAGCTTGAAAATGCCAACCTTAAAGGCTAAAAATCAGAAGGAAAATGAAAACCCCAAATACATTATTCTTTTTTAAATTGCATGTTTTTTAAGCTAATCTTATGATTTGAATGGGGGCATAATTAATTATTTTGAACACTTTGGGGTGGCAATACTGGTATAATTAAACTCTGTATGTGATAGGGGAACTGAATCAGAGAGAGATTAAGCAACTAGACTGAGCCACAGATGTGTGAAGTGACCCAATGTAGGGATAAGACATGAGGAGTTGCTGGCTCTCTGTCTATCCA
This sequence comes from Lepidochelys kempii, assembly GCF_965140285.1. Classification (NCBI taxonomy): domain Eukaryota; kingdom Metazoa; phylum Chordata; order Testudines; family Cheloniidae; genus Lepidochelys; species Lepidochelys kempii. The sequence goes on along the minus strand of NC_136386.1, from coordinate 118,726,654 downwards.
GCTACATCTATGGCTCCCCTTCCCTTAGTATGGGAACTGCACACACACTGTGAGTGCTGTTGTAGTCCAAACACTAAGGCAACCCTTCAATGGAAAATACAAGCTTGGTGCCCCGAACTGCTTTCTCTGCATCAGCCCCTCCTGTGGAAGAGCTGTTCTGTTAACTTAACAGCTGTGAATGGCACCTCAAATGAAGAAGAAGGTACATTTGTTATACGCTGATTTTATTTTCTCCTTTTGCTGAGTCAGGCAATGCTTTGATGGAAGGGCCATCACTGCTAATGCCCCTGTCATTGCCTGCCAGGAAATGCCTGCCGTATCGGTTTATTACCGCTTAGACATTGTCATAAAGTGCTGGGGAACATAGCCTATGTTTTACTTATTGTGGATGTAGCCAATTCATAATCATATACTGCCTTCTGCCGTAGAAAGAAGCTGTGTTTGGGGTCCTGCTTTCTGTTGCCTTTCCTACATTTCCTCCCCACATGTGCAGCGTGGAGACATGCACCCCTCCGTGCTTTATACAATGTTCGCACTCAGGCTAATTAAAAAGGGCTTATCAGGGTGAGCTCACCATGAGTGAAGGATCCTTTCTCCCCTAGCAGTGTTTGAACATTTGACTACTTGTCAATGTTCTTACTCTTTTTTTAAAAGGAGAGATTAAAAATGAAAGAAGGGGATTTGATATGCAGCTTGGGGACTACAGCTGTTTTGCTTATTTTTAAAACAGACTAAAGGGGCTGTATTCTGCTTTCATTTACACTGGTGTAAATCAGGAGTAATTCCACTGAACTTATTCCTGATTTACCTGCTGATTTAAAGAGTTACCACTGTGAAAATGAGTGCAGGATTTGTCTAGGCATTTAATCATCCACAAGTGCAAATCAGCATAGCTCCATTGAAATCAGCGGAGCCACCCCCTGTAAATCAGGAGTCCTTTCAGCGGAGTTACTCCTGATTTAAAGCAGGCTAAATCAGAGCAGAATCTGCCCCCCTTAGTCTGTGTTTAAAAATAGGTGAAATTACACCTGTTTGCACGATTTATGGATCTGGTCCCAGGATCTTTAAAAGCCGCCAGGCTTGAGTCTCCTCTCACCTACCATCCCTCGTTTTTTCACCAGTGTAAGTGAAGAAACCTGTACAAGCCTCACAGGTGTTGAGAGCAGCACAGGAAAAGTGGCTACTTAGTTTTCAGAAATCTATTTATTTTAACATCTCCTGTCAATTGTAATAATCCATCTGAGCACTAAGGATTATCTTGAGATAATTATCCTGGAGGGTTTTTGGTGCCCCAAGCCTTTTTTCTAAGCACTGGAAAGAGCCTGCTGAGTCAGTTACGTATGGTATCTCTTAATAATGTCCTCTTCCTGGCACATCATTGTTTTACTTTATGTTTATTTCAAGAGGTTAAATTAAACAAGAGACGGGAGATAAATCCACATTATGAATGATAAGAAGTTAGGGCATACCTTGGAGAATGCCAGGTGGTTTGATGGGGAGGCATTCTAAAGGAACCCAATGCCACAGAGACAGAAGGAGGCCTGAAGAGTTGAACGCTACCACTGGGAGTGTGTGACATGGCCCCTGCTGTGCTAATCCACAGCTGATACAAGTTGTTACAGACCTCCCCTATAAAGGTTTGTCTCTTTAACTCAAACTGCAGCACCTTGTCCTTTTAGCTGCTAACTTCTCTGGTTCCATACCTGGTGTGGCAGGTAAAAAGACATCCATCAAGCAGGAGCTTGTCTGGAACATAAGAACAGCCATGCTGGGTCAGACCAAAGGTCCATCTAGCTCAGTATCCTGTCTTCTGACAGTGGCTGGTGCCAGGTGCTTCAGTGGGAATGAACAGAACAGGTGATTGATGATTGGCGATCCCTCGATTCGAGGATGATCTCTACCACAGATTTACATATGGGTCCTGAGATGACTCATGAGTCGGATCCTGGAACCACAAATCCACCTGCAGTAGGTACAGACATTTTTTGGCAGGCCAGCTGCCTGCTGGGAGAAAGTTATTTCTTTTTCCTTCCTTCTCTCTCTCTTTTCAGCTTTGAGGGCAAGGCGCTTCTCCTCAAAGTGGGCCACTGCCTGATGGAGGATATGGCGCAATTCGGGGCAGTTGACGGCTTGCTCCTCCCAGCTTGCGATGTCCACATCAGTTGTCTTAAAATACGCTTTCAGTTTGTCTTTGTAGCGTTTCCTCTGACCACCATGGGATCTCTGATCATGGGTGAGCTGAGAGTAGAGGACTTGTTTTGTGATAGCACAACTCTGGCATCCATGCACAATGTGCAGCCCAGCGAAGTTGGTGCATGAGCATCATTGCTTCAATGCTGGTGTTATTGGCTTCAGTGAGGATGCTGGCGTTAGTGCGGTGATCTTGCCACTTGATGCGAAGGATCTTCCGGAGGCAACATTGGTGATACCTCTCCAAACTCTTGCGGTGCTGTTGATAGGTCACCCAGCTTTCACATCCATTGAGGAGTGTAGGAACAACAATTGTCTTATAGACCTGGATCTTGGTGTTCTGCCATAGGTCACAGTCCTTGAAACTGTGTCAGAGCAATTTCCCAAAGGAAGCACTTGCACACTGAATCCTCTGCTGGATCTCATTGTCGATTTTTGCATTTTGAGAAAGTTGGCTACCAAGGTAGGAAAAGTGTTCAACTATCTCCAAAGACTGACACTTGATGGTGATTTGTGGTGGCTTGTGGAAGCACATTGCTGGAGCACTTTTGTCTTCTCAATATTGAGTGAAAGTCCTAGGCTTCGGTAAGCTTGTGCAAGAAAATCCAGTTTGGACTGAAGGTCACTCTCAGTGTGTGCGAGGATGACACAATCATCAGCATACTGAAGATCAGTAATGGACACCCTGAAGACTTTTGACTTTGAGCGGACACGGTTGAAGATTAAAGAGCCACTCATCCATTCTATATTGAATGTCAACTCCACTGGGGAAATGATCTTTAACAAGGACCAAAATGACTGATAAATAGATGGAAAACAGGGTTGGGGCAGTAAAGCATCCTTGCTTAACCTCAGTTTTGATGATGAAAGGTTCCGTCTCAAGGCTATTACAGAAAAACGTGTACAGAGAACCATGCCGGAATCTCAGTGCAGTTTTAGACCATCCCACGGAACAACCAACATGATCTTCATTGCCCGCCAAATCCAGGAAAAGTCTTGGGAGCAAAATCAGGACTTGTACATAGCTTTCATCGATTTGACAAAGTCTTTTGTCACGAAGCTCTGTGAAGGGTGCTGGCCAGATATGGCTGCTGTCCAAAATTTATTAAGGTCCTAAGGCTTCTCCATGATCAGATGACTGCCACAGAAAAGGTAATCATCACGTGGTCCATCCCCTGTTGAAATTCAAACTGCTGTGTGCCTCTGATGCTAGAGATGAGCTTCCTTTGAGCAGAGGAAGTGTGTAACCCACTGGAAAGTGGGCATTAGGGGGTTCCCCTCTGTGCTGATCTGGAGAGGAGGAGTCCAGTGATAGAGCATTGGCAGCTCATGCTTTTAGTTCTAGGGGTTCCTGGTTCAGTCGTGACAGCATGTGCCACATGTATTGGATCACTTTGCATTGCTGGGGTGCTTGCACCAAGGTGTTGTGTCCATCAGCTTGTCAAGCCTGCAAACTTAATTTTCCTGTCACTAGACACCCCTCTGATAGTGAAACAAGCCCAATAGGGCCAGGGCAGCTGAGTGCTGAGAAGCTCTACCGGGTACATCCAGGGACTTTAGAAAATAGTGGTGGTAGTTCTCGGGATATCACTTTTCCCTTTTTTTGGTACTGAATCAAATAATGTCTTGAGGGGCACTGGGCTGCTGGGGTGCAGTCATGTGGATGAGGCATGAAGCAGAAGCTGTCTTGTCCCTGCGTGGCTAATCAAGATCACAGGGCATGTTTCAGCAGAGAAGGGATATGATGCATGAGCTGGTGGCCAAATTCCAGGAAGTACATCTGCATTGTTGTCCCAGCCACTTGGGGCAATTTGTGAGCATGGCTGCAAAGATGCAGGAATCTCACTCCGAGTCTCCCCCATGCACATGCGCACACTTCCCAAACAAGTCCTGTTGATCACATGGCTTCCCCCTCTGCATTCTGCCTACCTACATTGGGCCAGATCATTGGGCAAGGCTGATTAGAGGAAAGGAGCCTGTGGGGCTGCTCTAGATTCTACTTGGACAGTAAACAAGGTCTCGGCAAGACCCATAATTTGGAGGGCATAATGGTGGCAGAAACCATCCTTTGCTCTCCCCAACCTAGGCTGCCCCTACTATGCTAGCTGTAAGATGCGACACAATCTGGCTCATGATGTTCCAATGGGTGCAAAGTTAGATGGAACATGTTCTTCCATCTCAGGTAGAAAATCCCCATTGAAAAACCATCTTCCACCCTTCATTCCATTAATCCTTTCTCTCATGGTGCACTGGATGCTCTAAAGCCAGCCCGGAAACAGGTACAATTCAAAGGGACTCCAAATTTTGACCCTTCATTGCCACGCTCAGAGCTCATTGATGTTCATGAGTTACTGTCAGTGCATTAATATTCACTACAAGTCAGAGCTGTGAAATGACTTTAAAAGACTGAAAATTGGCCCTGCTAATGTACACTGATAATTCCAAAAATAACAGGTGGCTGCCTGAGATTTTCAGCAGCCTTTAAAAGATGACAAACGATGCTTAGTTCTTCTCCAGGAGCTGCTGAATTCCCATATCATCTTTTACAGGCATGTGTCTTTTCCTGTTAGTTAATATTTCATGGTCTGCTGGAACTTTCATAAGATGTCACTTCGCTGTTTAGCAAAGGACAGAGGAGGATGAAAGCCATGAACAGTGAGGGATAATGGCACCTAAAAAGGTCAAATGATCTTGAAAATAATTGTTTAGCCTAGGTTAAGGACCACCTTTCCACATGCAGCCTCTAAACTTTGGAGGCACCATTTTTCATGTCCAGTTTGGCTCCCAACTGCCTTAAATCACTTGTTATGATTGCACATATGGTCAGATTCCAAAATGTCCTATACCTGGAGGACTCTGCCATTAGAGATGGCACATGGGTGTCGATTCTAGTGGTAAGAAAGTAACAGAATGGAAGTCAAGACTACAGCTGGATGAATAATTGATTTTTTGGTTCAGTGGCAGTTCCTATAACTTGGTGGTGGGGGGAAATAGTTTGGATTGAACTAAATCTGAATTTTCGGTGAATTAAAAAAGTCCTTCTGGGTCTGTTCAAGGACGGTGATTTGAACCTGGGTCTTCATAGCCTAGCTGAATAGCCAAACCACTGGGCTAAAGGTTAAATGTAGGAAGGCAAAAAGAACCACCAGCATCTCCTCCTCTGTTTTGTGAATGGACAAAACTATGTTTGTCAAATTCACAAATAGCTTCAGGCTGCAAACTGCATTTTTCATCAAATCAACTATTAGCTGAAGAATTTCACAGAATTTACACCCCTCCCCCGCTAGTCAAAACACATGGATTCTATTTCTTGTTCTACCATCCCTTTCTGTATGAGTTTGGGCAAATGACAACTTCTCTGCCACTGTTTCACTGCTGCTCTATAACCTGTGTTATTTACACCAGTGCAAAGCGGGCGGTAATGCCACTATATCAAAACGCTTATGCTTTTGCACCTGCTTTATACTCACGTTGCACCGGTGCAAGTGACTATACAATAGTATGAAAATGGGTGAAATATTTGTTATTTGTATTGTAGTAGCACCAAAAAAAGCCTCAGCTGAGATTGAGTTTTTGTGCTAAGAGCTGTAAGGGCTTGTCTTGAGTGACGACATTACCTACGCCAACAGGAAGATTTCTCCTGTCGACGTAGGTCATCCACCTCCTTGAGGAGCAGTTGCTACATCAATAGCGGAATTCTCCCATTGACCTACCGCTGTCTACACTGGCGGTTAGGCTGGTTTCACGGCATCATTCAGGTGTGGTGGATTTTTCACACCTCTGAGCAACGTGATTATACTGACCTAATTTCTGAGCGTAGACCAGGCCTAAATAGACAGCACAGACTCAGTGCGTGAAGGGGAAAGAGGTAGAGAGATAACATAAGAACAGTCATACTGGGTCAGACCAAAAGTCCATCTAGCCCAGTATCCTGTCTTCCAACAGTGGCCAATGCCTCGTGCCCCAGAGGCAATGAACAGAACAGGTATTCATCAAGTGATCCATCCCTTCACCCATTTCCAGCTTCTGGCAAACAGAGGCTAGGGGCACCATCCCTGTCCATTTGGCTAATAGCCATAGCTATCCTCCATGAATTTATCTAGTTCTTTTTTGAACCCTGTTATAGTCTTGGCCTTCACAACATCCTCTGGCAAGGAGTTCCACAGATTGACTTGGCGTTATGAAAAAAGACTTCCTTTTGTTTGTTTTAAACCTGCTGCCTATTAATTTCATTTGGTGACCCCTAGTTGTTGTGTTATGAGAAGAAGTAACTTCCTTAATTTACTTTCTCCACACCACTCCTGATTTTATAGACCTCTATCATATCCCCACCCCCCATTAGTCATCTCTTAGTCAAGCAGTGAAGTGACTTGTCCAAGGTCACATAAAAGAAAGATTAGAAGCCCTATCTGGCTATCAGTCAGATTGTTCTGCTTCCCTGTATTAAAAAAAAATACCTCCTTAGATAAATTGTGCTATATATGTGTGAGCCCTCCCTCTTGCTGTGTTTCTGATAAGGAAAGACATAGCCTAGATCAATGAAAGGGAACCTTAAAGACAGACTCATTACAGGGGATACAAGCAAATCTCTGCTAAATGACCATTTGATCAGTACAGAGCTTACCATTGTTTTAGAGCTAAGATTTCTTACTTCTGGCTCCATTTATCCTAGTCATATTGTACTTGATGGAGCTCTGAGGCTTGGTAGGATCAATAATTGCAGCTCAGATTCTACCAATCAAAACAGAATTGGTGTTCTTGGAAGTCCTTCATCACAGGCAATGATGTTTCTTTTCTGAGTCCATGCCTTGAATATAAAGATGGGCCTTCAATGGCAAAAGCAGAACTCTTTTTAAGGGCAGCAAAGTACACACACATGGCAGCCATGTGGACTTGTAATCAGCACGTAACACTCGTCTTTCATTTTAAAGGGGATAATCTTTGTCCACCGAAAAGGGGAAAGAGTCCTAAATAATTAATCCTCATAATTCATAGAAACAGGTTTTCCTCACATGAGTGCTCGCATTGAAGTAAGTGAAAGGGTTCACGCGATTAAGGTTTTGCATGAGGAGGACCCTTGTGAAAACAAAGGAAGGTGTTATTTTGATTCACAGCCCACAAGGATATTTACTGTTTAGAAATTATTTATTTTTTTCTCTACCACATAAAGAATCTATGAATCTCAGAGAGGCACTAAGGCCAAAAGGAACCATGAGATCATCTAGTCTGACTGCCTGTGTAATGCAGGCCAGAGTATTTCACCCATTTACCCCAAACTTGAGTTTGGCTAAAATATATCAACCAAAACGGCACCTAGCCTTGATATGAAGACTTCATGAGATGGAGAATCCACCACTTCCTGTTCCAATGATTAATCACCCTCACTGGTAGAACTTTGTGCCTCATGTCTCATTTGAATTGGTCTGGCTTTAATTTCTAGCCATCGGTTCTTGTTATGCATTTGTTTGCAAGATTGAAGAGCCTGGTATGTCGCCGCTGTGAAGGTACTTGTACGGACACTGTCAAAATGGTAATCATCGAATATGCTGTCTATTTTTAAAAGCATAGCATTAGCTCAGTAGATGGGAATCTCATTGACCCCAGCCATTCTGACATTGTCACAGACTCCAGGGAAATCAGAGGTAGAGCTGGAAACAGAACCCAAATCTCCAATTCCTGGTCATATGCCATAATCTCTAGCTGAGCCACAAGACAAGACTTACCTACTGCAAAAAACACAATGTGGTTTAGTTCATAACTGACTGTAAGTAGAAGAATGGCCCAGCGGTTTGTGTATTAGCTGAGGACTTGAGAAACCCAACATCAATTCCCTGCTCCACCACAGACTGCATGTGACATCTTGCATGAGTCTCTTAACCTTTGTGTTCCTCTTGAGACATTTGAGTACATCATGCTTGCTGGGGCCCCATCCCTGCTCATTTCATTGTATTTACACAGACATTGTGGGGGGGGGGCTTCTGAGCTTGGGGCTCCAGTACAATTGCCCCCTCTTCCCTGGTTCCCCATCTGTAAAATGAGGATAATGCACTTTCTTTCCTCACAGGGATGTTGGGAGGATAAATACATTATTTATTATGAGGTGCTTCAAATACTGTGGTGATCGGGGCCATATAAGTACCTAAGATAGATAGATAAGGTGTTTGTTATCCTTGCCCGAAAGGTGAATAGAAGGGCTGACAATGGTCTAAACTCCAGTGTGATGGGGGTATTTTAACCCTAATTCATATCACGTGGCTGGAGCAAGCAGAGTTGCTAACTCTTGTGACTTTCAATATTTGGTGTTTTCTTAAAACCCCTGCTGTTGGAATGATGTAATTACATGAGAATCACAATTTTAATTTAAACAAAAAGACATTTCCAGCCTCATGACTGCAGAGAAAACATGAGGGCCAAAGACTCAAAGACTAATAAAAAGAACCCCACATGTATTATATTTTTACCCAGAAAAATCTCTTGAGTTTTTCAGGTCTGACTCATGGTTTTTGAACATTTGGGTTTGGTAATATTGGGCTAGGAACTAAAAATTAGTCTCTTACCCTTTGATTTGTCACATTGTAGTAAAGCAAAGTGGCCTCCCTCCAGTGGAGAGGGGGTTAACTTCCCTTGGGAGACACAGCTAACCCCCACCCTGCCCACCTCACATGAAGCGCAGGGGTGGGCAGGAAGTTTAAGAGTAAGGCCCAGCTAATCCATTGTGGGTGGACTGGGGAAGGAGGCAGATGTCTCTCCCAGAGAGCTGAGCCCTCATGGAGGTCCAGAAACCCACCACAGAGACAAGATCAAAAATCTACTGCCTGAGGAAACAGAAGACTCCAAGGAGAGGCTGGAGGAAGGGCCACCTGACCGCGAGCCTGCGAGCCAGAGCCCAGCTGCGACAGAACAACATCTGCAGGAGCTGGTAGTAAGCAGCCCAAGGAAAGCGGACACTGGTCCAGTTGGGCTGCTTGAAACTGGTCCAGCTGAGTTAGCAACCACATGTTTCCCCGTTGACCCCCTACCAGGATCATCCACCAACATTAATGCCATGGGATTTTTACTATTATTTTAATTAGGGATTCTCTCCATACGAAAGTGATTTATTTATATAGACTAATATTTCTCTTTTCTGTTACCAAAACTATCCCTTAGGTTATTGGAAGAATTTTGAGAATCTAATTTAATTTTTACCATTTTTGCCTTTCACTCAGTTTACACAATGAAATCAGATTGATCAGCTTCACTTTTGATTTCTAGTCACTTTCATTTTCTCATTCTCATGTACTAGCTTGATTCCTTTTGAGCCTTGCTTTCTGTAACTCCATGGGGATGTTTTAAACTATACCAATAATTATAAAAAAAACCCTGACCTAATTTTTAAAAAAGCTACTAGTGAGTTTGGGGTGCCTAGCTCAAGACTCCTTAAAGAGGCCTGGTTTTCAGAGAGAGGATGTACAACACCTTCTGAGAATCATGTGCCTGTACGGTGCAGGAGGTTGAGCATACAAAGCCCATCAGGACTTTTGAAAGTGTAGGGTCCTGATTTTTCTGAATCATGTCTTCCTAGTCCCATTTGGCTTTTTAACATCCCAATCCCAGTTTTTGGTTTAAGAGAACTAGAACTACATTATTTAACTGCTTGGCAATGTCTCTTTAATGGAAAAAGATGTATTTGAAATAATTACTCATGGGAGAAAAACAGCCTCAAAAAAGCCCTAATGCAGAAGTTACTTCCAATTTTGTCTGAACTGCGTCTTACGCTATGCTCTATATAGCTGGATCACCAGGCGTGAAGGAGTGACGGCATTCTCTAGAATTAATGGGACTGTTTATTTATTGCTTTTCTGCATATTCGTACATCCAGATCATAGTTCTTGGGAACATATGTTTTTACCCGCCTCTCTTGGTTCATGGTCAGGCCATTCTGGGACCGAACAAATGATAATTTTCTATTTCCCAGGATCATTTAATTTCTAATCAATTAGCGTTTGTTTCATAGCGATCTCAGCACCACTACCGTGTTCCTGCTTCAGAAGTCTTCCTTCTAGACATGTTTCAATTAGAGCTGTGCACGCACTGAAGTGTGTATGTTTGCAAATTGGTCATGTTAAATAAGAATTACCAACTGCGCTAGATATCTGATCAGCTAATTATCTTAAAATAATCATCATACATTCTCTGCCAAGCCATACACCATGGGAGCTTTGTCACAGTGGTAGGTTGTTAGCATTCTGCTGGGAAGTCATCAAGCTCCTTTCTTCTGGGAATCTGAAAGCACTTTACAACCATTAATTAGCACAGCATCATAACACCCTTAGGATGTAGTTAGGTATTAAAATACCCATTCCAAAGATGGATACACTGAAACAGAGGGAGATTACTGACTTTGTACAGGGTCATACACTGAGCCACTGGCAGACCAAGAGAGAACCTATGGGTACCAATGCCCAGTTCCAGGTTAGTATCACTGGAGAACACTACCTCCTACTGCTCAAATATAAAACAACAGTGTCTAAAGATGCTTGATATTCTAGGCAAACTGAAGTCAGAATCAAATATTATTTATTTTACAATTACAGCTAGAATCACAAAACAAGATCAGGACCCTACTCTGCTAGACGTCGTATAAACATAGTAAGAGACAGATTTTGTACCAAAGAGCTGACAAATCTTAATGTACAAGACAGAAAAAAGGAAAACAGACAATGAGTAACTTGCCTGGTATAACATGGCAGGTTAGATGTACAGCTGGGAATAGAATCCAGGTCTTCTGAGTCCCCTGTTAGTACCCTAACCACTGGGCCCCACTGTCCTGAAACATCTCTTGGAATACAGAGCACAGCAAGAGAGATGCCATGGTGGACTTTGTTTAGTAAATAACGTTATTATTCTCAGTCAAGTTTGTCTTGAAATGATTTATAGGGCATTAAACAAGAAGTTATTCTAACAAAACACTACATCTGAGCACTTTTGAAGGCCCTTTTACTTCATCCAATCTATAAAATGGAAAATTTCCAAACATTTTACATTTCAACAGCCAGATCCTTCACTGGTGTAAATCTGCATAGCTCTGTTGACTTCACCTGCATTTCAATAGAGCTATGCTGAGTTACACCAGGTAAGGATCTGGCTCAATGGGTTAACATCTCCTGTTCCAATTTTTTCCTATTTGCAGGTCATGCTGTGATCGTACCGACTGTGAGACCATCTTTTTCTTTAGAGAAATACACACACAAAGAGTTTAAAAAAAATAATCTAACCTCTATTTTCAATCTTCCCATATGCCAAAGAGGCAGTGGTCTGGAAAGCTGTGCTGTGTTACCACAGTGCAACGCTACTGACTTCTTTGCGGAGTTACTAAAAGAGGTAAACATCCATGTATCCATCCATCATTTTTGTTTTCAAAGACAGCTGCTACCTATAGAGATGGCTGGGCGGAAAAATCAAAGCTTTTTCATGAAAAATGTTGACATTTTCAACATAATTTCCATTCTGCAGGTTTTGAAAATGGTCAAACTTTTGTTCATTAATTCCTGCCCCCCGCCACCCCCACAACTTTTTTTTATACCAAATCCCCCCTCCCCCAAGAATTAGTTTGGGCATTTTTTTTTTGAGCAGGGAGTTAGTTTTCACTCCCGCTGCCACTTCTCTGCCATAATTATTTCTTCTTCTCTCCACATTTTACCACTGAAAAAGGAAGGGAAAGGGGAGGGGGGAAAGAGAGAAATGGAAAGAGAAGTGTGCTTCACTGAAAACAAAAACATTTTGAAAAACAAGCTTTTCTGAAAATTGGGTTTTTTTAAAAGGCCGTCTTTGGATTAGAAGACTTTTTGTTGGTAAAATTTCAACCGCCTCTGATTATCAGCGGGATGCCTCGGGACCTTTTGCAATGGCGTGACACAGGGTTTACCCACTACAGACTTTGGCTTGGTAACTTTTTTTTACTTGTAGGTGGAAAGCATAAGTTACTTAAAATATTAAGATTGCATATAGATTTTAGTTAAATTAAAACCACATGATTAGAACCTTGTCATAAGAAAATATTGACTGTTTGATTTCCAGTATTGTGTTGATGATTTAGGGCCTATATGGAAAAAAATGAATGAGGCATGGAAAGTTGGGTTATTTTTGGTACCATGGGATTGTTACTTACTAGATAGAGGATGGGTGTTGAATGAGACCAGAGTTAAGGTTGTCTGTGGAATCTTAATTTGAGAGTGGCTGATTCGTTTTAATTAGTGAAAGAAAGGATTTCATGAGCATGGATTTGGATAGAATAAAGAAGGGCAAATCTGGGAGGCCAGAGAGGACAAAGATTATGGCAATCAAGGCATAAGGCACTATCATATTTTTTGAAGACTTTGTATGCATGTTAAGTTGTATAACTATGAACCATATGCCCAGGATGCCTTGCACTTATGTTGTGCTTTACTGTGGATATATACTAATAGGTAAACTATCGGTAACTCCTGTTCCATCCACATGTAGCTACCGTCAGAAACGAGATGTATATTCTTCTTAAGAGTGTGAGATATGAATTGTTGGGTACCTTTAGCACAGAACAGTTCATGTCACTGCAGTCTAATGCTATTTGTACGCTTTGGTCCACTAACACTTAGAATGTTATTGTACAGATGTCTTTGTACCTTGAAAAACAAGTATGAAACTAGATAAGGAAAAGGCAGCAAAGTGGATTAATTTTCTGAGGTAAACAAGTATACTATAACTACAAGTCAAATTAAATTCACACTTGGAAATGATGATTTACTTGGGGATTGGTCCTGCTTTGAGCAGGGGGTTGGACTAGACGACCTCCTGAGGTCCCTTCCAACCCTGATATTCTATGATTCTATGATTCTGTGACACAGGCAGATGATGTGCGCTGTAATTGAGGGAAAATAGTCCAGCTCATAACCTAGCCCTCATGGATCATGGGAAATTTAACTACACTCCTACCCCAAAAGAGGGGCCCCCCACCAGAATGTTGAGGCACATGAGTAGGGCAGGGTGGCAAAGGCTGTTTATCCCCAGCATTGTGGCTTCCTGTGCTCTACTTGTCCTGTGTATAGAGAATATCTCACTCTCCCAGACGGTCAGTCTGACAGACTCAAGGAAGGATTTTCACCCAGGTTTCCTGAAGTCAAAGGTTGCTGCACTAGTCTGCTGTGTTGCTTAGCCTCCGTGGGCCAGACTGGGTTTGTGCTGATTTACACCAGCTGAGGATCTGGCCCAGTGTCTTTAGAGATTTACATTGACTTCTAGTTGTTACAAGGGCAGAGAATAATACCCTTAGTTTATTACATTGTATCTGCAATGATCCCTTAAAGTGCATCTAAAATGCAGTGTTTTGATGCATTTTGTTTTTTTCCCCTCAGATAAAATTTGGATTTTTATCTCTTTTTACTACACTGTAAAACCTTAAATGAAGAGTAAGCATTGCTCTATAACCAGACAGAGATTTTGGAGAGGAATCTAAGTGATCCTGAGGAAAAAAAAAATCAATCATTCCAATTTAGTTTCAACATGGACCACCTTTATTGTATATTGATTTTCTACCTTCACAATCAACTGCACTCCAGAAAGTGAGATAGGACTCTGACCTGGGTCCTAGTTCCAGCATCATCAGTGTTCAGAAAATCCATATTCTACAGCATCAGTGAAACAAATATTGTATAAAGACCGTCGCTGATGAAACTGACTGGGCTTAAAAAGGCTCATGATAAATCTTATTTCCCATTGAGATTTGTAAGAACGGGGCATTTTCTGCATATTCAATATAGGAGCGTTGCCATTCCATTTCTTGGCAAGACGCTGAACTGCTTAGCATTGTTGGAGCAGGAGGAGGTGACAGAAACAACAAAATGTAAACAAAAGAATGTTTCTCCACCACTTAAGGCCATTAAGGAACTTTTCCAGGGCTGAACTTGGGCGCGCCAGAAAGTTTGGGGGTGCAGCCAAGTCATGCATTAGGGATGGCACCACATGCTTCTTTGTACATAATGGGGCTCAACAAATAGGAGTTACCTAATAATAATGGTGCCTTGTGGTCATATGAAGCCTTTAATCCAGCGGAATATGTCACAGATCTAAGGGGTGAGGACCTCAGTGCTAGCGGGAGGAAGAGGACTGGGAAAGCCGATAGCAGTGCAAATATGTAGCTCAGGTCAGGGGTGATTAGGGGAAAAGGGGACTCCAAGGTTCATGGGGTAGCTGGAGAGACTGGACAAGCATGGGGAGTCGAAAGAGGTTGGAGGAGCCAGGGGATGATACTGTAGGGTTAGGGACTTAGTGCTAAGGGGGAACCAGGGTGGGTTGGGGAATGCTAGGAATGCACTTTGTGGTAGCCTTGGAAACTGGGCTGGTATCCCTCTGTATGGTCACCTGTGTGATGTGAGCAGACTCAATCGCAGAGTCTCACATAGCCAACTGAGCTTGGGCAGTGTCTAGTCCAGAGCTGTCCAATAGAAATTCGATGCTAGCCACACTGCTAGCCACACTTGTGGTTTTGAATTTTTCTTATTAACCACATTATAAAAAAGCCACATTAAGCCACATTATAAAAAAGCCACATGCGTTAGCCACAATTCAATAGCCTATTAGGCACATGTGGCTCGTGGTGAACGTATTGGACACCACTGGTCTAGTCTAAAGTTTGCAGCTCTGGGTCTCTGTGGGTATGCGTACACTGCAGTAACAGGCCTGTGGCTGGCCTGGGTCAGCTGACTAGGGCTCAGGCTGCAGGGGCTATACAATTTAGAAAAACTGGACGTGCACAAGTCCATGGGGCCAGATGAGTTGCATCTGAGAGTGCTAAAGGAACTGGCGGCTGTGATTGCAGAGCCATTGGCCATTATCTTTGAAAACTCGTGGCGAACCGGGGAAGTCCCGGATGACTGGAAAAAGGCTAATGTAGTGCCAATCTTTAAAAAAGGGAAGAAGGAAGATCCTGGGAACTACAGGCCAGTCAGCCTCACCTCAGTCCCTGGAAAAATCATGGAGCAGGTCCTCAAAGAATCAATCCTGAAGCACTTGCATGAGAGGAAAGTGATCAGGAACAGCCAGCATGGATTCACCAAGGGAAGGTCATGCCTGACTAATCTAATCGCCTTTTATGATGAGATTACTGGTTCTGTGGATGAAGGGAAAGCAGTGGATGTATTGTATCTTGACTTTAGCAAAGCTTTTGACACGGTCTCCCACAGTATTCTTGTCAGCAAGTTAAGGAAGTATGGGCTGGATGAATGCACCATAAGGTGGGTAGAAAGTTGGCTAGATTGTCGGGCTCAACGGGTAGTGATCAATGGCTCCATGTCTAGTTGGCAGCCGGTGTCAAGTGGAGTGGCCCAGGGGTCGGTCCTGGGGTCGGTTTTGTTCAATATCTTCATAAATGATCTGGAGGATGGTGTGGATTGCACTCTCAGCAAATTTGCGGATGATACTAAACTGGGAGGAGTGGTAGATACACTGGAGGGCAGGGATAGGATACAGAGGGACCTAGACAAATTGGAGGATTGGGCCAAAAGAAATCTGATGAGGTTCAATAAGGATAAGTGCAGGGTCCTGCACTTAGGACGGAAGAACCCAATGCACAGCTACAGACTAGGGACCGAATGGCTAGGCAGCAGTTCTGTGGAAAAGGACCTAGGGGTGACAGTGGACGAGAAGCTGGATATAAGCCAGCAGTGTGCCCTTGTTGCCGAGAAGGCCAATGGCATTTTGGGATGTATAAGTAGGGGCATAGCGAGCAGATCGAGGGACGTGATCGTCCCCCTCTATACGACATTGGTGAGGCCTCATCTGGAGTACTGTGTCCAGTTTTGGGCCCCACACTACAAGAAGGATGTGGATAAATTGGAGAGAGTCCAGCGAAGGGCAACAAGAATGATTAGGGGTCTGGAACACATGACTTATGAGGAGAGGCTGAGGGAACTGGGATTGTTTAGTCTGCAGAAGAGAAGAATGAGGGGGGATTTGATAGCTGCTTTCAACTACCTGAGAGGTGGTTCCAGAGAGGATGGTTCTAGACTATTATCAGTGGTGGAAGAGGACAGGACAAGGAGTAATGGTCTCAAGTTGCAGTGGGGGAGGTTCAGGTTGGATATTAGGAAAAACTTTTTCACTAGGAGGGTGGTGAAACACTGGAATGCGTTGCCTAGGGAGGTGGTGGAATCTCCTTCCTTAGACATTTTTAAGGTCAGGCTTGACAAAGCCCTGGCTGGGATGATTTAATTGGGTATGGGTCCTGCTTTTGAGCAGGGGGTTGGACTAGATGACCTCCTGAGGTCCCTTCCAACCCTGATATTCTATGATTCTATGATTCTATGAATTTCAGAGTAGATGGTTGGGCTCAGGCTGGAGCCATGACTGTGAGACCCTGTGATAAGGAAGGGTCCCAGAGCCGGAGCTCCAGCCGGATCCCACACATCTACACTGCAATTTTATAGCCCCACAGCCCAAGCCCCATGAGCCTGAGTCAACTGATCAAGCGCAGAGACATGGATTTTTTATCACAGAGTAGACGTACCCTTAGGTACATGTCTGGGTGCAGACCTCTTGCCTGACACCCTTCCTTGGGACATGGGATGCTGCTATCCACCTGCCGTAGACCCTGAAAACAGCGTCTGAGACCCCTCCTTCTAAACGCACTCAGTCAGAGCTCCATCCCTGCCGTGGTCACTCTGGGCTTCTTGTTTAACCCTTTCAGAGACACAAGAAAGCAAGGAACAGAGGCTCAGGAGAGGATATTCTTAACAGCACTGGCTTTGCATTCAAGCACTTGAGAGTTACAGATCATTGAAAATAACAGAAGACCTGAGGCACCCTCTCCCCTCATCTGAGCTCATCCCTTTCCTCCAGTCTGAACTTCGTCAGGATTTCAGACTGGGTAGAATCCCTCCTGCAAGTGCTTCTTACAATGGTTAGCCAACTCAGCACAGACAAAGCAGGGTCCCCCTCCTAAATTCGCCCCCTGTCTCTGTGCCATGTACTCAAACGCCAAATCCGCATTGTCATTTCCCATCCCAAATGGTCCTGCTTGCCTCTCCCTCCCTTGCAGGCCTGAGGCCCGTGTATAGAGAGTCCATTGTTCCATGGAGATGGGACCAGTAGTTAACAATCATTCAGAGTCCCTCAGACGAAGGTCTTGATTGCTCTCCATTATGGTCTTTCAGTGAGGTGTCTAACACTTTTCCCAAGTAGGCCAGCACAACAGGCTGCCCCAGAGAACTTGTTCAGCCTCAGTGCTAGCCCTTTGGCACATTGTACACCAGGCCATGTGTATGCTGCCTCTTTTGCTGATATAACTTATGTCACTCAGGGGTGTAAACCCCCCCCACACACACATCTCTGAGCAACATAAGGTGTGCTGACACAAGAGCCAGTGTGGGCAGCGCTATGGTGGTAGGAGAGCTACCGCCACTCATGGAGGTGGTTTTATTATGTCGATGGGAGAGCTCTCTCCCATCGGCATAGAGCGGCTACACGAGCGATCTTACAGCGGTGCGGCTGTGACGCTGCAAGCTCTCCAGTGTAGGCATGGCCCAAGACTCCCGAAGTAGTCACAGATATATACACTTCACCTTGTTGCCGTAAGGAAGTCCTCTTCTGGGTAACAACAGAGGTGCTGAGGGATCTGGGGGGATTTTTTAGGTTTACACTACAAACGTACATCAGTATAACTACGTCTCTCAGGGGTGTGAAAAATCCACACCTGTGCGCGATGCAGTTATACCGACCTAACCCCCGGTTTAGACAGCGCTAGGTCCATGGGGGAGCTTCTCCTGTCAATGTAGCTACTGCCTCTCATGGAGGTAGATTAACTACGTTGACAGGAGAAGCTCTCCCGTCAGCATAGTAGTGTCTTCACTGAAGCACTACAGTGGTGCACGGCATCTTTAAGTGTAGACCTTCCCTTAGTGCCTGTCCACTGGGGAAGTGAGAGGGGAATTTGGGGGAACTTGTTGGGCAGGAGGAAGGGCTGGTTGCCGCTTCTCTCCTAGTGACTGGGATCTGAACCAGGTCCAGAATTGAACCTCTGTGTGTTACACATCAGCCCCAGAGGCAAAATGGTGAGGACAGGTGGAGATCTAGCTACTTAAATCCAACCTGAAAAATTTAGTTTGAATTTGGGGCACCAGAGCCTTGTTCACCTTGTTCAACATCTACCAATGTGTTATATGCCATCATGTGCCAGCAATGCCCCTCTGCAATGCCCCTCTGTACATTGGCCAAACCAGACAGTCTCTACGTAAAAGAATAAATGGATACAAATCAGATGTCAAGAATTATAACATTCAAAAACCAGTCGGAGAACACTTCAATCTCTCTGGTCACTCGATTACAGACCTGAAAGTGGCAATTCTTCAAGAAAAAAAACTTCAGAAACAGACTCCAATGAGAGACTGCTGAATTGGAATTAATTTGCAAACTGGACACCATTAACTTAGGCTTGAATAAAGATTGGGAGTGGATGTGTCATTACACAAAATATTTCCCCATGTTTATTCCTCCTCCCACCACTGTTCCTCAGAAGTTCTTGTCAACTGCTGGAAATGGCCCACCTTGATTATCACTACAAAAGTTTTTTTTTTTTTCTCTCTCCTGCTGGTAATAGCTCACCTTACCTGATCACTCTCCTTACAGTGTGTATGGCAACACCCATTGTTTCATGTTCTCTGTGAATATAAAATCTCCTCCCTGTATTTTCAACTGCATGCGTCCGATGAAGTGAGCTGTAGCTCACAAAAACTTATGCTCAAATAAATTTATTAGTCTCTAAGGTGCCTTTTCTTTTTGCGGATACAGACTAACACGGCTGCTACTCTGAAACAGTACTTTGTTCACCAAGTTGCTGGCAAAGGAGGGGGCCTTGCTGTTAAACAGGGAGTCATTACAGAGAGCTAAATGGCAATTGACAAGGCATTCAGATCCCTGGGAAAGATTACAGTTAGTGAGGATGAAAGGGGGCATTTTTTAAAAAGCCTTGTTTAAATAATAAATTAATTTCATGTCAGCAGAGAAAGTTAAAAAGGAAAAAAAGAAAACCCACATCCCAACTTGGTTGTGTCTCCTGCCTTTAAACTACTGTAGTGTCTTCCTACATATGGCATGTCTTTGGGAAAACAACTTTCATTAATAAATTGTTCTATAGTTCAGTGGAAGGTCATTCAATTAAATACTCCCTGCTGAACACCGCAGCCCATGAAGGTTAATGTAGAAAGGAAAGTAGCAAAAGGAGGGGAGCTCAGGCAGCGAAGCTCTGATATCTGCCCCGGAGTCTCTTCCTTGTATTCTTTCTGCTATTTTTTGTTGGGAGGGGGTGGGTAAAACTGCTTACCTATTAGTTGTATATAGTTTTTAAGTCAGTGCTTGATTGATGCTCCCCAAACAGTTACAGTCTGTCTCTGGTTTAGGGCTATTCTTCATCAACCCAGATCTTTTATCCCAGTTTTTGTGTGCGAAGGGGGAAGGGCTGGGATGTCAGCCAAGCACAACCAGCTAGTAAACAGCTGGTACTAATGAGGCCTTTTAAACTATTAAGCTGGTGTCTCCTTTGATGGGGCTTGTGGATAAATCTTAAAGGATATAAGTCCTGCTAAGTAGGCACATTGGGAAAGACTTACATTTGACATGGACAATTTTTCTCCCCTTCTATCCAGCTAACTACAGTCTCAGTACCTCCCATGCCGCTGATCAGGATCCTAAAGAAGCTGCCCAGCTAATGGAGAATGCCGAGGAAATAGCTTTCTTACAGCAGCCATGCAGGTGTTTCATTTTGTTTATTTAAATGGACAGAATAACTAAGTGACCCTTTTATGCTGCCTAAAGAAAGAGCTGAGTGGAGCACTTGTAGAACTGGTCAGACATCACTATCTTCTCATGGGTTCTTGTCCTTGCAACTCTTGGAGCAGAGAGAAGAATCCCTTTTGCTGAACAAACCTGTTTTGGCTGCCAATCCTGAAGAAGGGTTCTGATCCATTTGCAGACAGGCCCAAGAGCAGTGGTGTCGTGTGATCCAGAGGGAAACATGAACAAACAGATGCTGGCTATAAGAAATGATGATACATTCTCATGTGTGCCTTATTGGGTCTGTGAGCTGGGTAGTGGAGTCACAGTTTTGTATTTTATCTTGGGTATTTTTGAATGTTATGTAGTGCCCGTCTTTGGGGGCGTGGAGGGAATACAAATACAGTGGTATAGTATGTTTGTGCATATGGTTATTAATTGATCCAAACCAAATATCACTAAAACAAGCCAAAAAATATCTGCCTACAAGAAACGACTCAAGTTACTCCTTCCTCTGTGCTTTCCAGTGCATCCTGTCTTGGCAGTTTGTATTCCTTAAGGGGACAGATTGTGCACTCCAGTCCCACTGATTTCAATGGCACTTCATGCATAAGTTGGTGCTCGCCAGTGTGAATAAGGACCCCACAATCAGGGACTTGATTGTACATTTTTCAGGGTATGGATTGCCTTCATTTGGGGATACATTCTGCAACCCTTGCTCATGCAATAGAGTATCTTGCTTTGCAAACAGCCCCACTGAATCCATGGGCCGGACTCAATAATCCTTACATTAGTGAACATCATTCCCATACTGAAATCAATGGCACTGCCTCATGAGTAAGTGCTCACCAAGATGAGTAAAATTTCACATCTGGCCTATTGGGACTACTAAGGGACTACTCCGTAAGGGTAGGAAGATTTGACCCCAAGAATCTTGTACAAAATTGGGGAAAGATACCTTGAGTAGGAAATCTTAGAAAATGGTAAAGATTTTCATTTCTGAACCACACATCCCAAACCTCCTCACCTGGAGTGAGGGCTCAGGCAAGGGAACTCTTATCATGCAGTTCCAGCCAGTATCAAAAACATACCATGTCTGGGGCATTTACTCAAATGAGCAAATTGAAAATCTACTTACCCTAAACATTCATGTGAGTGACACGCCCCAAAAAGTCCCCACAGAAGGGGGATGAACAGGGGAAATGGAAAGTTGTTTTTAAATGTGCACAAGTATTCACTGAAATTATTTTGGAGTATCCATCCAGCTTGGAGTATATTTGACAACTGAGGTGGCTTCCGTAGGCTCCATCACAGCTTGTGTAGGAAAGCCACAGTATTGTGTTGCTTGTAGAATGGTCTGAAACAAAAAACCCCACACTTAACCCCCAAAAAACCCACACTTAACCCACAAAAGACCCAAACCACACTTAATATCTGGGATTGTTTAAATCCAGATTTAAATGTTTCATTCTCTAGATTTTTTGGTAACTATGCATGATTGGCCTCATCTAAAGAATTAAAAGACTTCAACGGGCTATTTTAGTGGAGGATAAACCTAACCTACAAAGCTTGAATCCAGCTCTGGATCCAAGGGTTTCCCAATGTCAGAGTGTTTTTTCCCCCCTGGAGTTTGGTTTGGTTCGTTCTCTTATTTCAAGGGAAAACTACTCATTGCCGATTCTCCTCTGATACCCCTGCAAATCAGGAGTAATTGAATTGAAGTAAATAGAGTTACAAAGTGGAAAACTCGTGTGAAGTGAGAGGGGAATCTGGATCTCACTTATGATCAAGGAGAAAACATTCAAGTTTTCCCTAAGAAACAGAAATTGTCAAGAGTATGGGACAGATATTCCTAAAGCTCTGTGAAGTCCACAGAACAACACCAATTTACACCAGCAGGGGATGTGGTCCACTGTTGAGCAAAATCCTGCTGACTTTATTTGTAACCCGACACCACTGAAGTCATTTGGGACTCCTCACATAAGAATATGTGCAAGATTTGGTCCATATGAAGGCAAACCATGAGGCCTGGAAATATACACAGCATTCAAGGCTAAAGATGACAAAACCAATTTAAACCTTTAGACTACCCAAAAAACAAAGAAACAAAAACAAAAAAACCCACCACCAGGAACAAAAAACACCTGCTGCTCACTGGGTGCAACTTACAATAACAGGTCATTATCAGTCATTTCACACACACTGGAAAAACAACTTGAGGGTCAATATTTTATGGTCAGAAGCTACGTGGAAAGGAAGCAATTAGCAAACAGCCAATAAAAATGCAAGGTGCACAAGAGTTTTAAGTGAGAAGGTGGTTTACTGACAAGGTGTCATGAAGGTCTCCAGGGCTCTGTTTGCAAGCCAACCAGTCTGGTATTGAGTTGCATCAAGGACCAAGAAGCCAAAGCTGGGATGTGATAATTGGGATCGTGCAGAGTGCCTGCTGTTCTGCTGAAGCAGTGACATTTGCGGCTGACTCCTGTAGAGGGACAGAGACAAATTGTCCTGGAATTAAGAACAACAGCAAACGCAGGGCACAAAAGTTTGTCAGTCTTTTCTGAACTCCACTTATTTCTGTTCTGTTACAAGTGTTAAAAGTTATTAATGAGCCTGATTCTCTTCCACCTTACAATGGCGGTACACTGGGACAGCTGCAGTGGAGTGACTTCTGATTCACACCAGGGGAAGTGAAAGGAGAATCAGGCCCGAGGTATTGCAAACCCAGCTTACACCGCATATGAGCGGAGGATAAGCCTTGACTATGTGGATTCTGGTTCACTTTATCCATTCTATGCAGCTACAGCATCAGATCTTCATCTGGTGTAAATCTGGGTAACTCTACTGAATTTAGTGGAGTCCAGTATTTCTAAGGTGCCTGCCATTGTTGCATATTAGATGTAAAAACTATGAAAACTCACCTCATTCTAGGCCCTGATCTCATAGTTTGGTCTGTCAACTACCCTACTTTTAATACATTCTAAAAGAAATGAGACATAGCCCTTGAAGTACTACAATATTTAGATTTTTTTTATTCGAGTTTGAGCTACACAAGAACAATATTGGTTGAGGCAAGATCAATTGTGTTGTGATCACAAAGCTTATCACACACATCCTGGTCCAGCTGCAGACACTTGACTTTGAACAAGGTCAAAGGAGGAACAGCTACAGTTCATATATAGTAAACATTTTAATAGTCATGGGGGGCCATAATAGAAAGAAGCAAATAGACATAAAGAGATCAGTTCAATTCTACTTCCTCAGCAATTTGTTTAACTCACTGCATCGGCTTCCATGCTTCACATATAGGAAATTATTATTCTGCAGATGGTATGTTTGGAAAACAATATGAGTTTAATGTTGCATAATATTAAGCATCACTACTATCCCTAAAGGGAGAAATATTCTTTAGATATGGCAGAACACATCAAAGGTGAATCAGGAAGAATGGAGGGACTCAAAATGATATAAGAACTTTGTTAATTTTCACCTAGAGCTAAAAGAACAGCTGCATTTTGCAAGTTTATGAATAAAGCAAGTTGAGGATTTCAGTAAAAACAAAATTTCAGTGCAAAATAAAAAGGAAATTTTGTTACAATTAAAAAAAAAACCCCACCACCTCCTCTTGCAACCAGTTCTATCTGCAAGTCACTGAACCAACAATACATAAGGATCTCCACCACTGAATATACATTGCTCATTTCAAGATTGATCCTGTAACTACTGGAAGGAATGGTGGGGTTAGGCATTAGCTTCTATGGGAACAAGATCAGGCCCTTGTTATGACAGTTGTGTCTATTTGTATGTCTAAGATACTTCCACAGTGTCTATCACCATAGCATCTATAGAAGAATGCCTAGAGTGCCCCCTTACGAGTGGGCATCGCAGTTCTTTCCAGTGTAGTGCCCTCTGCTCATGGTTGCTCCAGTGCCATGGTAGTTTTGCCTTTTGTCATTTCCCCTATGACTCAGCCCTCCAGCCAGGCTGTGTTTTAGTCTTCACCCCTTCCAGGGTAACAGAAAGTCCAGGCGGAAGTAACCAAAAACACAACAGCCACAAATGTCTGATGCATCTGGCCAGCCTGCTGCTCTCAGTTCTTGGCCCAGAGATTCACATACCTTTTCTCAGGGTTTCTAGTGGTCCACGTCACCTTCTAAAGGGCTTCACCTTTCCAGTGGCTGGTAGGAGAACCCAGGCCTACCCTCTACACTGGGTTCCAGTCCAGGGACCCTAGCTCAGGCAGTCAAGGTTCACTCCACTCAATTCTTTGCAGCCACCTCCCTGGAATACTTCTGACCAAACCCTTCTCCTGGGCTTTCTCCTCACAGTGCAAGAGCTTTCCTGTTCCCTACAAGCTCCTTTACTCCAGCTATTAGAAGAGTGGCTACAGAGCTTCTCCCTGCAGATGGCTTCTGCTCCAAACTTCCTCTGTTTGCAACACCACCCAGCCCTTTCCCAGCTGGGTTCCATCATCAATTCGATGTGGCACATCCTTCAGGTCCAATCAGACAAGGCAATTGAACTTTCTGACTCCTGTTAACCCTTTGGTTACTTGTGTGGGATAAACAACTCATCACAGTATCCAGATATCCAAAAGTATTCTGTGACCGCTAAATATTTTCCCCAATAAAAACATACACATAAGAACGGCCATACTGGATCAGACCAATGGTCCATCTAGCCCAGTATCCTGTCTTCCAGCAGTGGCTAGTGCCAGATGTTTCAGAAGGAATGATCAGAACAGGGCAATTTTGAGTAATCTGTCCCATCATCCTGTCCCAGTTTTTGGCAGGTGGAGGTTTAGGGACACCAGCATCATGGGGGTTGTGTCCCTGACCATTTTGGCTAATAGTCATTGATGAACCTATTCTCCATGAATTTATCTAATTCTTTTCTAACCCAGTTATATTTTTGGCCTTCACAACATCCCATGGAAATGAATTCCACAGGTTGATTGTGCATTGTATAAAGAAGTGCTTCCTTTTGTTTGTTTGAAATCTGCTGCCTATTACTTTTATCGGGTGCCCTCTCGTTCTTGTGTAATGCGAAGGGGTAAATAACACTCCCCTACTCGCTTTCTCCACGCTGCTCAGGACTCTATCATCTCTCTCTTTAGTTATTGCTTTTCCAAGCTGAACTGTCCTAGTCTTTTTAATTTCTCTTCATCTGGAAGCTGCTCCAGACTCCTAATCATTGTTTTGGCCCCTCTCTGTACCTTTTCCAATTCTAACATAGATTTTTTGAGATGGGTTGACCAGAACTGCACACAGTATCCAAAGTGTGGGCATACCATGGATTTATACAGTGGCATTATGATATTTTCTGTCTTATGATCTATCCTTTTCCTAATGGCTTTTAATTTGTTTTTCCAGAGAACAATCCACAAGGACTCCAAGATCTCTTTCTTGAGTGGCAGCAGCTAATTTAGATCCCATCATTTCCCATGTATAATTGACATGATTTTTTCCAATGTTCATTACTTTGCACTTATTAACATTGAATTTCATCTGTCATCTTCTTTCCCAATAACTCAGTTTAGTGAGATCACTTTGTAACTCTTCGCAGTCACCTTTGGACTTAACTATTTTGATAAATTTTATATTGTCAGCAAATTTTGCTGCCTTTCTGTTCACATCCTTTTCCAGATCATTTATGAATATGTTGAACAGCACAGGACCCAGTACAGATTACTGGGGGAATCCCACTATTTAGTTGTCTCCATTGTGAAAACTGACCATGTATTCCTATCCCTTTTTCCCTATCTTTTAACCAGTTACAGATCCAGGAGAGGACCTTCCTTCTTATTTAAGCTTACTTCGCTTAAGAGCCTTTGGTGAGGGATCTTGTCAAAGGCCTTCTGAAATTCCAAATACACTACATCAGCTGGATCACCCTTGTCTACACGCCTGTTGACACCCTCAAAGAATTCTAGTAGATTGGTGAGGCATGATTTTCCTTTACAAAAGCCGTGTTGACTCTTCCCCAACATATTGTGTTCATCTATGCGTCTGATAATTCTGTTCTTCACTATAGTTTCAACCATTTTTCCTAGTATTGAGGATAGGTTTACTAGCATGTAATTGCCAGGATTGACTCTGGAGCCTTTTTAAAAAAAACCTTAGTTGCATTAGCTACCCTCCAGTCTTCTGGTGCAGAGGCTGATTTAGGGGATAGGTTATGTACCAGTTAGTTATTCTGCAGTTGAATATTTGAGTTCCTTCATAACTCTTGGATGACTTCTTACTGTTTCATTTATCAATTTGTTTCAAAACCTCCTTGACAGCCACCTCACCTGGGACAGTTCCTCAAAATATCACTTCACAAGTATGGCTGGGGTGTGAGGATCTCCCCCGCATCTTCTTTAGTAGAGACAAATGCAAAAAATTAATTTAGCTTCTCTGCAATGGCCTTGTCTTCCTTGAGTGCTCCCTTAGCCTTGATCGGCCAATGGCTCCACTGCCTGTTTGGCAAGCTTCCTGCTTCTGATGCTTGTTTGTTTTTTTTAAATGCAATATGTGTTTGCTGAAGTTTGGAGACTGACAGGTGTTGCTATAAGTGTGAAAGAAAGGTTTTCCCAAGACCTTCCTCTCAGATCGTGCTCTAGCAAATGCTTTTAATGCCTCACTTTCATGACCACAAAGCAATGGAGTGATACTGATTTACCCCAGCTGGAGGTCTGTCTGCTAAGACTCAAACCAAGGCAATAGCTGACTTTACCATAACCTGCTGGAATCATTACTTCCTGCCTGTTTTCAGTATGTTGAAGCTGAAACTGCAGTGCAAAAGCACCGTTTCTGGCAAGTAGCTCTAATGAGAGGCAGTAAAACAATACACTGTATTTCTGTAAGAGTTGACTAGAAGATTTGTTGATGTCACACTGAAACTGGATGCTCCATTCATTATTTATTGCTATGTTAACTTAATGGAAGATTTTTATCAGCCACACAATAAAAATGTTTAATTAATGGACATACGCAAGACTTAAGCAAAGATTTACATGTTTTATGGGCTTAGCAAACTCTCTTAGCTATCCAAAGCACAACCGCTTCCTCGTGAGTTTGCTTTAATTTACAATAGACTGGCACCACATAAATCAGTTCCTTATTATGGGGATCATTTTTTGAGAAGCTCAACATAGAACCTCTGCCAAAATAACTGGAACTGTGTCAGATTTCTCTATCGCACCCTACTTAAACTTTACAAAGCTCCTTTCCAAAATGCATGTTCCCTGCTGGCGGTTTACTGCATCTCAGAGGTTCTCCACTGAGACTAGAGTTGGTACAGCCAACTCCTATGGCAGTCTATCTGCAGTCCCCTTCATAAGAGAGGAAGTCTGGGGTGGAGCAGGTCTCCCAAGTGCTAAACTAAAGCCCTGAATTCCAGGCCAGCCTTCCTCTTTTAGTGTTGAGATAAGGATGAAGAGTGGAGATGGAGGGGAAACTTACAAACAAATGGGAACCAGGGATGAAGGAAACGGAATGAAACTAGCTAAGAATAAGCCAGTCTGGGCAAAGAACCCATAATACAATTTGCATCATCAAGTGTACAAGTCACAGTGTCGTACTTGTCCTGGGGAGGTATAATCTACATGACTGATACCTGAACTGCTGAAGACCTTGGAGGCATTACAGCCTGGAGAGATATATTCACTAGGATGATCTAGCATTGAGCCGCTTCTGTCTTCAGTAGCAAGCACTCAGGTCTCCTGACCCACCTCTTATTTTCTCTAGCTCCCGTTGCTTTCTATAGCCTGCTTTCCAGGAGCTTGGCTCCTTCTGATTCAAATGAGAGTCTGACACGGCAAGGTGCTGCTGAGCATCTGCAATTCCTATCAAAGGCAGTGAGAGCTGAGGGCGATCAGTACTTTGCAGGATCCAACCCTATGGATCTGATCCAAAGCCCAGGACACTTAGTGGGAGTCCTTCCATTGACTTAATCTGGCGTATGTTAAGAGCTGTTTAAGGCTTACTGAATAAGAGTAAAAGAGGAGAGGAGAGGAGGGGGCAAAGAGGAAGTCGAGGGCTCAGAGGAAAAAGGGGAGCATGGAGAGAGTTTTCTCTTTCCCACACCTATAAAGGGTTACAGGACAATTTTTGATCTCAGTCTCATGGGCTTAAATCCAAGGAAACTCTGTTAAAGACACTAGTGATATTCTGCATTTACAGCTGGGAGGGCACCAGAGATCAGAGCCTGGCACAATGACAGTGAGACTTTGTATGTTTAGGTAAGTGGTGAGGTCCCAGGTGTGCAGTAGCAAGTGTTGGTGCATGAATGTGCCATCAACAAAATACCCCCAAGCAGCAAGTTAGGTGAGACATAGGTGAGAGGTTTTTCCCAGGAGTGGTGGGTGAAATTCGGTGGACTGCATTGTTCAGGAGGTCAGACTAGATGATCATAATGGTCCCTTCTGACCTAAATATCTATGAATCTATGAATGTGGCTTTGGACAATCAGCAACCAGAGTCATGCTCCATACCGAGGATTCATTTTGGAGCAACTAAATGCTTCTTGATCGGGTTAAGGTTCAAACCCCATGTTATACTTTCCAATAAATACATCTGTCCTTTGTTGTTGGATCATTTAAAATCAACCAGAAAGGAAATGAAGCATGAGACCACTTAGGGCCAGATTCTGAACTCCTTATTCCGATGGAATTGCACCTTATTTTCCAAGTAGCCCGCTGACTTTGGTGAGCTGCTTGTGCAGAAAGATACTATTCAACTCGAGTAAGAGTATCCGAATCCTGTCTGTAAGTTGGGAGGAACCTCTCACATGCTATCTACTACATTCCTTTGCAATGTGCCAGAATTGCTTTTGATGGCTTTAAACCATCCCTGATTTTGTAAAATGTCTCTTAGACTTTAAGGATAGAAAGGATCACCATGATCACCTAGTCTGACCTCCTGCACATTGCAGGCAACAGAACCTCCCCTACCCACTCCTGTATAGACCCCCTAACGTCTGCCTGAGTTACCGAAGTCCTCAAATCATGATTAAAGGATTTCAGTTTACCCTGGAAAGTTAATATTACCCCATGTGAAGTGTCTTCCAGAATTCACTCCTTTTCTAAGGAGGCCACATTCTGACATATGACAGGTGTAATCACATATCTAGATCAGACCATTGGCCAATCTAGTCGTGGTATATGACTCCAGGGGGAAGCGTGCAATCCCCGCGTACCCGGGACTTCAAAGAAAGCAGCACTGTCCACCTCAGAAATCCCTGGATCATTAACCTGCAACACTTTGGTTTAAAAAACTCCCAAGAGTCCACATGCTCCCTGGCTCGTGCTCAGAGTAAGATTCCCATTTCCATAAAAGATCATTCAGAAGATGAGTATTTATGTACAATATGTCGTTGAGTGGCAATATAGCTTCAGAGTGGCCACTGGGGAGCTTTGTTTGCAGCAGCTGTAACTTGATTATTAAGAAAATAAAATTCAATAAGTATGGAGACAAACAAAGCCAAAAAGTGTAGAGTTTCTTTATGCCCAGCAAGCCACTGGCAGCCTTCACAATGATGGATGGTCTTCTATGTCTAATTTGTTATATTTAACAAGTGGCATTTCATGCTCCGGCTTCATGAAAGAATTTTTTTTTATTTTCTTGTTAAAGAAAACAAATATTATATTAACACACAGTTGCTGTTTCTATGCATAACTAAGCAACAGGGGTGAAATCATGGCCCTATGGAAGCCGATGGCAAAACTTCTGTATATTTTAATAAAGCCAGGATTTCACTCTACGTTTATAATAGCTGGACTATAATGGAAATACAAGTTCAAATCGTGGCTGATGCAATTTGGCCTCTAGACTTCTAAATAGAGCCTAGTTATTTAGCAAATAAATTTAACTAGAGCTGGTCAAAAACCAATATTTTTGTACTTAAAAAAAAATTCTTGCTATGTTTCGCAATTTCAACCAGCGAATATGTTTCCTTGATTTCAAAATAGCCTTGGGCAGATTGCATTTTTCTCAGATTTCTTATTTCAAATGTAGACAATTCATTTCTTTCTTTCTTTTGCTAGTGCATTTGTGTTTTATGACTTGAGCATGAGCAGTTTGCTGTGAGTGTTTTGTACTCTGGATGCAGTGTCCCAGCAGTGAGATGAGTTAAAATTGGTTTAACTACCCGAGGGAGGAGCAGCAGTTGAGAAAGACAAAGCAGACAAGGAGGATCAGGGAATTTTAGACATTTTGGGTGGGATTTTCAAAGAGCCTACAGCTTTTATTTCCCCAAATCTTATTGAATTTCTCATCATCTCCCTCCATTGCCTTTGGAAATCCCAGCCTAAAAAACAGAGCTGATCAGAAAATTGGATTTTTTTTCCCCCATAGAAAGTTTTGACTTTTCGGTAAAAAAATGAAAACCTTAAATATTTCAGCCCAAAACTAGACTGAAATATTGCGGCGCCTCTGGGAAGTTGCAATTTGCATGCCTTATGCTTCCATGCTCCTTCATTGGTTAGTCTCCCAAGTTAGACTACATCTCCTGTGATGCACCATGGTCTCTCCTCATGAAGAGTAGAGGGGATGAGTCATGGCTGGCAATACATCTTCTAAAACAGTCTGGTCCTAACCTGTTTAGGACCTTGAAGATTAGTATCAGGATGTTGGATTTCCTCTGGAAGTGAAGAGGGATTTAGTGGCGTGCCTGGAGCAGTGACACGTGATACACATTCACTCTTGTTTAAAAAGCAGGCAGGTGTGTGCTGAATAAGTTATAGCTTTTGCGTGGTGCTCTCACACACGCCCAGATAGGAGATCTTTCATGGGTCTAGTCTGGTTGTGAAGATGGCAAGGTGTCAGGACTGAGGGCCTGCAGCTGCAGCTTCCCACTCGTCAGGCAGCCAATGAGTGCAGCTGGGCCACAGCAGAGCCACCTGATTGGCTACAGCAATTAGGTAGCTCACTCTTAAGCGCAGCAGCTGCAGTGGATCAGTGGTTGTTCAATGCACTCAT
The DNA here is from genome assembly GCF_965140285.1 of Lepidochelys kempii. NCBI lineage: Eukaryota > Metazoa > Chordata > Testudines > Cheloniidae > Lepidochelys > Lepidochelys kempii. The sequence continues at coordinate 118,695,722 of NC_136386.1, read as the reverse complement.
TCAGGGATTCTCTTGTTCCAGTCCCATGCCAGCCTCGCTCCTGCTTTGGAACCAGCATTGCTGCTGCCTTCTCTGACTCCAGGTAATCTGGTTCTGATCTCTGGCCCTGATTCCTGCTCTGACTCTGTCTTGACCCTTGGCTGGAGCATTCGGACTCTGACGAGGGTTCTGCCACTCAGCCTTGGCTCCTGGTTCTGACGCTGTCTTCAGTTCGGACCTTTAGCTCTGATCCCTGGTTCTGACTCTGCCTTGACCTTGGGCTCTGGCATTCGGACTCCACCACAAGGCCTGACACTTGCTCTGACCACTAGGTGTGACTGCCTACAGCCCGTCTCCTGACACAAGGTCCTCATCTGAGGAGCACAGTCTATTCACTAGCTGGCATTAGGAGAAGTGCAGCATCTGGAGGTACCCCACCATGATCAGGACTCTGTGGCCCTAGGCAGTGTATAGACACATAGACATTGACAATCCTTTCCTTGGAGAGTTTACATTCTAAATACACAAGATAAAGGGTATGAGAAAGAAAGTATTCTATGCATTTTACAGATGGGTATTCAGGCATGGTGAAATGAAGTAACTTGCCCAAGGTCACATATGGCATTCATGGCAGAGCCAGGAATTGACTCCCAGATCACCTGAGCCCTGATCTAGGTTATTAATGCCAAGCCCATCCTGCCTCACTAACTGTACTGCAGAAGTGCAATATATTTATACTAATAATTGCATTGATCACATCACTTTCCTTTTGGTTGAAGAGGTTTTGGAGGGTTATGCTCAGGGTTGGAATGGCAAATACTTTAACCAGAAGAACTTCCCCTGCCCTTGGGATCCTATTCTCCTAGATATAGTGAACCCGCCAGCTTATTATATTGAGAGCTGCAGAATTCTTCCCTCATGCTGAGACCTGGTTACATCCAGCATATTCAAAGCTTCTGGACAGCGCTGACTGGAGGAAATGAAGAGGCTGATGTTCTTTTCATCTCAAGCAGCTTGGTCATTTGAATTCTGCTTTTGTAACCCAGGCCTGTGCAGTGTGGTGCAATGTCCCCTTCTAGTGGCATCTAATTCAGCTAGCAATTGATGAGTCTGCAGCAGCCTTGGCTAAGAGCCGGATGGCTTTTAGCTCATGCAATAGAGGCTCATGCACTTAGCTCCAGAAGTTGCAGGTTCAATGCTGCTCACCGACAACCAGAGTCTGTTAGCATTACATCTTCAAGGCAACGGACATCAAGCTTTAAAAGCTTAATGACCTCCCCAGCCACCAGAATGCCCTAGGAGGCCACTTCAGTCTGGCTCCCTGAGCTCCAGTCCAACTGCTGGCATTCATAGATTTCTTCAAAGGAAAACAGTGGAAATCTAATATGCTTGACTTTATAACCTCTTCTCCTTCAATATTCTCCCCCCCCCACACACACACACCGCATGCCTCACCCACACAGCTATTTCTGAGAGATGTGTGTGGCAAAATAATTAGAGTTGAGTATCTCTAAGCTTGTGAATGGAAACCATTTGGCCAGATGCCTCAGAACAACCAGTTGCTGTTGCTATCCATCACTGAGCACACCAGCCTGGGCGCTTCCCAAGGGTTGAAGCCCCTGATGAGTTCAGCAATTACCTTAGAACAAAAAATTGGTAGAGGGTGTCCTTTTAAAAAGGAACTAATTTTGTTACTGGCCATGAAACAAATGAAACAAATAAAATAAATAAAATAAATAAAAATAATACATAAATTAAATACATTAGAAAAATAAAATTAAAATAAAATAAATACCAATAATAAATAAAAATAAAAAATAGAAAGAATGAAATAAAATAAACTTTTTTGGCCGCACAGAACTGGAATGCTGACTTTGGCTGAAGGATCATGGTGAAGTTTGGAGCAGAAAGCAGCTAGGAAGCTTGCTCTATCTAGGCTGGTTTGCCCATCCCTTGTGTGACATGCTGGCTCAGAGCTTTAGAGTTTAAGGCCAGAAAAGACCATTATGATAATCTAGTCTGACCTCCTGTACAACACAGGGCAGAGAATTTCATCCAGTTTACTCCTGCATGGAGCCCAATAATGTGTGTGTATTAGAGAGACAAGGTGGGTGAGGTATATCTTTTAATGGACCAACTTCTTTTGGTGAGCAAGACGAACTTTGGAGTGAATATTTGCCCTTATTTCTGTACTTTGTGAGGCCGGCACAGAAGACAGAGATGAGGCAGGTCAGGGTTTGACTGATGGGAAGCAGAACAGAATTGGCAAATCTCTTCTTGTTTTTAAAAGATTTGAAGAAATGTCTGTTAGTCTTTTAAAGGACACTATCATTTTTAGACCTACTTAAATGCATCTGATGATGCACTGAAGCAGGAGTGAAAGCATTTCGTTGTTTAGTGTTGATGAAATGTGCCGACATTACAGCCCTGACAACCAAACACCTTTATCCACAATGTAGGCACCAGATGGACAAACTTCTCAGGCATCACAACACCCCACGAGTGACTGGGCAAATATATTTTTTCCCTTTTCAACAAAAACAAAACAGAATTCATTGTCACCCTGTATTATTTTAAATGTGTGTGATTTTTGTCAAACAAAGCAAAACCCGTTTTCAGCACCTGAAATTTTTGTTTTCCTTTTTTTTTCTTCTGCAAGCTGAACATGGAGATTGTTTTATGTAGGAACACAGGCCCCGACCCAAACCCCAATGGCCTGTCTCTGACAATGAACAGTGCAAGAGATTTCAGCAAAAAATTCCATTTAATCAAAAAACATTTTTTTGTTTCCTTTGTTTTTTAAAGGGAAAAACATCTGTGTACATTTTTGGTCTAATTCCAACTACCCATTTGCCTCCTCTCTTAATTTCAGGAGATGGTTCTAGCAGTGAAAAGGAAATTTTCCCCATATGCTTCCACTCCTTAGTCTCAGCAGAATGTCAGCATTCACTGGTTGTTATGGGATCTGCAACTGCACTGAGACCACTTGCATAGTTAATTGAAAGCCACCAAATAGCCGTCGGAAAACCTACTTTTGAGCATTGCAAGCCTGGGCTGGTTTCAGATTGATGACATGGTAAAATGCAAGCTTCATATTCAGTTCTTGATCCCCTAGTCATTCAATCTCCCATCTGACCTTTACTTAAAGTAATGATGAGTCAAGCATTCTGTAGGTTCTGCTGATCTGGTTTTTCCTAAACAAAGAGAACTTCAGTTAAAAAATTAAAAAACAGCCCAAACATCATAGCGCGTCCCAGTGGATCAGTTAATTGCAGGCAATATTGTCCAATCCCTCTGTAATCAGGGCAATCCTGAGCAAGCCTATGGATAGATCATGACCTCTAGGGCCAGTCCTTGGACAAAGGAGGTGCACCTGCCCAGCATGGGGCTGTGAGTTTAATGCCAGCTTCAAGCTGGGAAAGCCTCATTAATTCATCTCGAAGGCCACAATGTAAATGAGGAACAGGCTCAGTCAGACGCTACAGGGTGCCGTCGCAGCTGTCTTCCCCCCCCTCACAATCTGTTTCACAACAGAATGAGCGAAGCACAAGGCGAGCTAGTGTGCAAGCTGAATTATACATTCAAATTGCCTGTACTTAAAACCCCCTAAAAAAATCTTAATGGCTTAATTAAGTTAGAAACTTTATGTCAAATGTCTCCTTAAATCCTAACATCAAGCTTTGTCTTTGTAAATCAGCAGGCAGCACAGCAAGGAGTTTAGAGTGTAACTAGAAATATCTGCGCCCCTGGTGTTTGAAGGAAGGCAAGAAGTTTGAAGACATAGTGGAACATCCAACACTTCCTCTAGGAAGGTGAATTTCACTTGTAGATATATCACCTTGAGCTCTGATTGCTTTCCATCCTCATTCACGTTAAGCAGCATCAGGCCACCTCAGACTGGATGGAAGCCCTCAACGGGACACCTGCATACCAAACAAAGTGATCCTGGTGAGTCAAAAGGTAAGTGGTCTTCCATTGTGGAACCGATGTCCCAGGTGCAAAGTTGCAGGCTGCTGGAAGGGTCATCCTTCAGATTTGGCTCATTAAAGATCAAATGGAACTTTTAAAAAAGATATGGGAAGTGAGTCCAATCAAGTGTCCATGCAGGAATGTAGACACACTGTAACTCCTACAGTTCCCTGGATTTTCAATGGTTAAGGGGGAGAATTTGTGTTGAGTAGTCTTCACTTTTTGTTGTGGCATGAAGATTAAATGATATTAATTTGTGGCTGCCTTTTGTCCCAGCAACGGCTCATATGTGTGGTGAAAACATTAATTAAGGTGTATTGTGTTTTGGAGCGGGTCAGTAGGATTATTTTTTACCCACAAAAAATGCAATGAAAACAAACATTTGCATTTTTGTCAAAATTTTCTTAAATTTTTGTTTATGGCAGATCCCCTGCATCCCAAAAACTGATGCGTTTTTTTTTTTGCAGGGGGACGGGGGGGTTTCAGCATTAGAAATATTGTTCTGAAAACCAAAACATTGTTTTCAGTTGACAAAACTGGGGGCAATATTTTCAAATAACAATCTGAACATTTTTTGTCGAAAATGCAGAAATAAAATAGCAAATTATTTGGTTTTTTTTTGGGGGGGAGCCATTTTTCATCAAAAAACACTTCAGTGGAAAATTTCAACCAGCTTTAGTATGTTTATAGCATACATGCTGTGTGTGTTTGCATACATGTTTCTATAGGAATCAGTAATTTGTGATGTATTACAGAGACATGTCAGTTATCATTTATAAGCCCAGTGATTGTGACGAAGCCTGTCCCAAAGGAGCCTGTTTACTTTAGAAACCCTAATGCAGCAGTCAGAATGGACACCTGTCCTAGGCAGTACTGTTGAACGTTGCCTTATTCTCCGTAAGGCCCAGTGGAAGCAGGTAAGCCACCAGTGCACTGTGCTAGACGGTAATACTTTGCACTTCTACAAGGGAAGACTGCATCATGGTATTTTGTTCAGAGTCAAATTATCCCCCGAGTGTCTGTCTCTGACATATAGATGCATCGTTCTGAGCAGAAGGCAAGGTTTCTGGCTTTCAAGTGGTGGGAGTAAGTTGGGAGTCTTAAGGCATGTCGACACCACAGTCATGGGATGTGATTGCAGCTCCGGTACACGTACATGAAGGAACTAGCTCAGGTACAAGAGGAGTCAAGCTGTGGCAGCACGGGCTGTACAAGCCCACCAATAACCCTGGTAATTACGAGGAGGGGTAATTACAATACCATGCATACTGCTACAGCTTCACTCCTCCGGGACCCGAGCAAGCTAGATTAAAGCTAGTTGGGGTATGTCTGCCTGAGCTGCAGTCACACCCCATGACTGCAGCGTGGAGATGCTCTTAAAAGGGGCTAATCCTAACTTGTCTCTGCTCTATCCTTCAACCCCTGACTATGCTATCTAAGTGATTTATCTTTCCCCACCTCCCACGGCTAGCTCCTAATCCCTTCATCAAGATGGCAGACAGGGGGATGTGGAAGAAGGGCAGGTATGGAACCAGGTGTGGCAGGCAGGCAATGAGAATAGGGTAGGAATCAAGGGGCTCTCTGCCTGCTTGGCAGAAGGGGAGGCAGGGTGGCATGGGAGGACTTTTCAGACAGGGTCACTTCAGGAGAAGAGCGGGGCAAGAATAGGCCTGGAAGGGGAGGACCCTAAAGGGGAAAGAGAAAGGTCTATCTACTGCTTGTTGGTTTGGAATCATTACTTGAACTTCTCATGGCCATTCAAACTCTAAGTTGCTTCTGAGAGAAGTTAAAACTTCCTTGTGGCTTCGGAGCCTGTCTAAAGCAATTAATTAGGGTGGCAGAGCCCAGGCTGGGAGAAGAGGCCCCTGGCAGTCAGCCAGATATGGCTCACTTATTCCGGTGAGATGGTTAATGGGATGCACCATCCGCTAATCCACACTCTCATCACATGTTAGCAAATCCAATGCCTTATGACAATGTGAAAGCCCCATAGTATTAATGACTTTCCAAAACGTCTCATTAGATCTTTGTAGCTGTGTAAATTAAGCAGGGCCGGGCCTGCCAGCAAAGGAGATGCTCCCCGTGCATGTGGATTGTGCATACTGTTTCCTCAGGAAGCCATGCCACTGAAGCTGGAGCTCTCCTGCAGTGACTTTTTTTCTGCAGTCATTTCACCACATTGGAAATGCCCTGGTTTCAATAGTTGCTGTATCAAAGTTACACGCACCCTCCCCGCCCCCTACCCCCTCCCCCAGAGTGAAAGTATCTGCTCTGATACATTACTAACTACAATACCATGGAGAAAGATGAGAGAAGGAGAACAACCAGAGGGAAGGGACCATCTTGGCTGGTCACTTGCCATGATACAAGCACAAGCCAGAGTCAATAAAGCTTCATTCCCCAAGCACAGATACCCAACCCATGCTGATTTCCCTCACCCTCTCCATCTTCCCAGCCATCCTGTTCCATAATGCAGATCCCCCACTGTCCTTTTTATCCATCTGGTGAATGACCTGTATTTATTCCCCCTAACTGAGCATGATTCTAAATTTTCCCTGAGAGGCCAGGATGACTTCAGCATTCCAAACCCACATGGGGCCAGCACATCCCTGACTTGACTAGTACCGCTAAAGGGCCTCCAGAGTGCTTTGAACTGAACCTTCAAATCTGAACCAGCCTGTGTGGTTTTGGTTCCTGGCCTGCTCCAGACTGGTCAAGCTCGATGGCAGAAGTGGGTTTGAGGGACTTGAATGTAGACAGGAGAGGGGCTCTGCTGATGATCTCTGGGAGGTGGTGCTATGCATAGAGGATTGTGCAGAAAGAGGGATGGGGCAATTGTGTAAGCTCACAAAGAGCAGATGAGGGTTGCAGTGTAGGGCCACCAGGGAGGTGATGCAAAGCTCAGCAAGTGAGAACACAGAGGAAGGGTCAGGGTTGTTCATGTGTAGCCTATGCCAACACAGTGTGTCTTTTAGACCCTGTGTAGTCATTTGAGTCTGCTAATGCACCTGGTTCTTTAGCTCAAGTGGTAGTTTTTTGAGTCTAAGGGCATAAGTTTCCTCTAGAGCTGTTGCCATGTTTCCCTATATTATTTCTAGATTGTAAGCCTTTCAGGGAAGGGACAGTGTATTTCATTTGTCTGTAAAGCCACATGCCACCTTTACCATTGTATTAATAATAATAAATACAACACTATCGCTCTCATATTAAGCAATGCCCCAGAGTTTCCTCATTCCCTAATAAGTGATGCTGTAATGTATTTCCTAACTGTGCACGAACTCCCACAAAAATGACCTGACACAAAAGCATGGTGAATTGCATGATGTTGCTGGATGACTTTTTGTCATAATGCTGCATTAGTTAATAGAGAGCTCACTGAGTTTAGAGCTAACTAATTCCGGTGCAGGTTCATTATTGATGTCCCCTTACCAAGGAGGTGAGCAATGTGACAAGTTAAATGGTGCTTTGCCTCGGCCGTGCTGCTAAATATAATGGAGAAATGCTCCAAGAAAAATGGAGGTGTGCTGCTGAAAATGGTTTCTCCAGCCGCAAATCACCATGTGGAATGACCTCACCATCTCAGTCAATGCCAGGGGTGATGGAACCAGCCTGATTTAAAGGGAAACCTCACCATGGTATGAGAGATTTTCCAGTTGTGACATTTAATTAACAAAGAAGAGTAAATCACTAAAAACATTTTTAGTGCTAATCCTACCTTTAATTGTTACAAAAAAAGTGGAAACTGCCATCATGATACTCCATCAACGTGGATTATGACATGGCAATTCAATGCTCTTTTGAATTATTTAAGCGGTGGCCATGAAGTTCAGACTTAGATCTAAACGTTACATTTAGTGGGCTGGGGAGGTGGGTGGTTTGAAAGGTACATTTGGGTCTCGGTTTTGGTGTCTACTTTACATGGTAATGGCCAGCTGTGAAATTCACAACTGTATTTGAATTTTCACTGATTTTGAAAGGTGTTTAGATTGAGGGTTTTGGGAAAGGCCCGCCCCCTAATTCCAATACATGATAAAGGCGGAGACATTTAGAGCAGTATTACACCTAAAGAATAATAGAGCATGTCATATAGCAACTCAAAATTTGCCTTCTCTGGTCCAATCCTGCAGAGACTTACAAATGTGCTTAACTTTGAGCACACAAGTAGAGTAGTCCTATTGATTTCAATGGAAATTTGGGGGTATTCAGAGTTAAGCACATCTGCAAGTCCTTGCAGCATTGAGGCCTTGGATGTTAATTAAGTTATGAGCTGTGCTCCTCCTAGCAGCTGACCAGAGTCCTACTTCTGCTCACGGTCACAAGGCTGGTGAAACAATGAGAGAGATATCTGAACCCAGGTTTTTAAAATATAAGAGAAACCTGTGTAAGAGATCAAGTATCAGAGGGGTAGCCATGTTAGTCTGTAGCCACAAAAACAACAAGAAGTCTGGTGGCACCTTAAAGATGAACAGATTTATTTGGGCAGAAGCTTTCATGGATAAAAAACCCACTTCTTCAGATGCATGGAGTGCAAGAGACCATCCTGTGGCATAAGAAACTGCCCCAAACATCTGGAGCACAGCAACTCTTTGTCAGAGCTTTAATTCGTCAGACCTTTCCCTGTATACTTTAATTCAGAATTAGTGAACAACTATTTAACTATCTATGGTATTATCCTTTGCTGGCAGGAGCTGGGGAAAGACTACATGACCTTCAGCTGGTGACTCAGAAGGAAACATTTACCTTATTGAAGTATTGATTTTCTCAGTTTGTCTTCACATTTACCCTGGAGAACTGTGTCACCTTCCAGTCACAAAGCTCATCTAAGAGCGAAGAACAGCCTCCTCCATGTACACCAGATGACAGAAAAACTATACAGTCTGCTGTGGTCTTGGGCCAGAACCCTACTCATTCAGCTCCAGATAGGCCTCTTCCACTTGAACTAGTGGAGATCTCCTTTAATGTTTTTAACAAGTCTCTTATCTTTCTGGGGGAACATTGCTTACCCAGAACCAGCCTATTATGCATGCACAAAGAGCAAAATGAGTGGTTCCAGCATGCAGTGTGTAAGGCCCGTCCCTTTACTCCTTCCACAGAGTGATGGATTTTAATGATAATACTTTGTGCTCCTGAGATCTCTAAGCACTTTACAGACATTGGTACAGGTGTGGTGGAACGGCAGGGACACAGGAAAGAGATGCAAGCTCACAGCTGCGGAGTGATGGCAGAACAGTGGGGCGGGGAGGGCAGCTCTGGGTTAGAAAAGCAGGGGTGGTGAATGGCAGGAATGCACTGGCAGCGTCAAATGGGGAAACAGTAGCACCTGGTCCCAAGTGACTGAGGGGTTATCCTCAGCTCAACGTACTCCTCCTCTTCAAGGCGCTCAGCAGGCGAAAGGCATATTTATGGCGTGAAAGCCTTTGGAAAAGCTGGGTTCTATACATAGCATCATAGGGCTGGGCAAAGGTTTCCTGTTTCCTGCTGTGTATGGTGTGTATGTGTTTCCTGCTGTGTATGGTAACTCAGAATTTCTATTAACATGCTGTCCCTGTTAAGGAAAAGGCCTTGCTGACTCTGGCTGTGGTTTTCTCCCTAGTTTATATTCCCTAGTTTACATTCTGAATGACTGGAGAGCAGAGGGCTCTTCAGTCTATCAGACAAAGGCATAATGAGCTCTAATGGCTGGAAGCTGAAGCTAGACTAATTCAGAGTAGAGATAAGGCACTGATTGTGAGGGTGATTAACCGTTGGGGCAATTACAAAGGTATAGTGTGGATTTTCCACCATTTGGAGCCTTTAAATGAAGATTGGATGTCTTTCTAAAAGCTCTAGCTCAATTACAAGATATGGGCTCGATGCAGGAATCACCGGGTGAAATTCTGAGATCTCTGTTATGCAGAAGGTCAGACTAGATGTTCACCAGGGTCCCTTCTGGCTTTAAAATCCATCTCTCTGTGGCAGGAGTCTAAGTGCCCATTGAAATCCATTTGGATTTGGGTACCTAAATTCCCTAGGCTTTTTGAGAATCCCAGTCTAAATTCACCCACTATATACAGTAGAGAAAACAGAGGAGTTCACAACTCCTGCAGGATACATTGTACACAATGCAACAGCTTCTGCTCTCACGTACATTGCTGTAAACCTAAAGTAACTGCACCAATTCACAGGGCTGTAGGCAAGAGCAGAATCTGGTCCAGTTGTTCCCGCAGTGACACATCTGGTGGTAATTCAGCTCCAGCAGCCAGGAAGCCAGTGTCTGGGTCACCAGCTCGTCTCATCTCTGCCAGCATGCCTGAAAAACAGCATCGTCATTTTTTCCTCTCATGGCTGCTCAGTGGCTAGGAATATCAGCCTTATCTTAGCATGCCAAGTTCTGTAGATGAATTTATGTTGGCAACACATATTTGTTACAAGAAATTGTCCTGTGTTCAGAAAGGCTCTGTCTTAAAACACAGCTGATGTGCTGGCTGGAGGGCATCAGATTAAGAAATCATATGGCACAGTGGCTTATCAGCCACCTTTCTGTTTTCATTCAGATTGAAATCTTTGCTTGAGCAAGGTCTTTTCACACCTCCCGTTTGACAATGCTGACAGTAAAGGAGTTTATCTTCCCAGGTGTGTCAATTTCACTGTCCACAGAACGTAAGAGCCAGGTCTAGCACAGAGCACCTTAACGCAAGACCAGCAAGCATGCGAGATGGGTCCAGTTCATTGGACCACAACTGGCTGTGACTAAGAGCTGATGATACAGGGGGTCTGATTCTTCCATCAGCCAGTACCATGTGTAATTATCGACACTAGGGCACAGTGAGTGTAATAATAATAACAATCCCGGACTCTTAAACAGCACTTTTCACCAAAACACTGTACAAAGAAGGTCAGTATCATTCTCCCCATTTTTACAGATGGGGAAACCAAGGCACAGAGCAGTGAAGTGACCTTGGCCAAGGTCACCCAGCAGGCCAGGGGCAGAGCTAAGAATGAAGCCCAGCTCTCCTGGGTCCCAGTCTAGCTTTCGATCTACTAGGCTACGCTACCAAGCCCATCAGCTACACATATAAAATGGAGGTTGGAATCAGAGCCACAGATCCACCCGTAGCAGTAGGATTTTATCAGATTTATTTGTCTGATTTAGAATGAAGGATAAAGAATGAGATAATAATGTAGCATGTATTAAATGTATTGGTGTATGATTTGATCATATTCTGTCAGCCACCCTTTCTGAATGGCAGAAAGGAATAGCCTAATGGGCCATTTGGTAAAGATGCGTCAGCCAGAATCTGTGTCTGTGCTGATTTCAAAGGCAGTGACAGACCTTAGAGGGTCACCAGTGTGTTGTAGGTTTACCATTTTAAAATAAGTAAAAGAATGCCATGATTGGTTTTCTTTTGCACTGCAATTTGATGTTCCTGTTCAAAATGTTCTGTGTACATTGATTTTGTTTTGTGTGTGAATGAGGAATGTGTGTGTTAAGAGATAAGTGTGAAGGCCATCACTGAGCCACATGGTCTACAGAGGAACCAGAAACAGACACAAGGGCACCAGGAGGCACCTATCAATCGTGACGAGATAGCTGTGATAAAGAATGAGAAGGACAATTTAAGAAAACCATCACATAACAATTGATTACAGCATGACATTGCAAAACTCATTGGTCCCAATGACGGAAAATTACTATATAACCAGGGTGCCTTGTCATGAAACTTTGGGTTTGTCCTGCCAAGACTTCCCCGGCGCATCGTGTCGTGACCAATGGAACCCGGCTCCTCCCTATCAGTGATCAACCTAGCTGGTCACTAGGTTGATCCAGACTCTGGACTGGTAACTATAACATCAACTGGTGGGACTGTGTGTGTGTGTGTGGTGTGATTGAATGCATATGCTAATTGTTGTATCTTCAATAAATGCAGTGTATTGCCTTTTCCCATATAAAAGATCCTGTGTGCTTCTTATAAGCATAACACCTCCCCAAAGTTTAAGACAGTTGAAATCTTGATCTGAAAGTTAAGGCATGACTCTGTGGGTATGTTTACAGTATAGAGACTGGGGTTCTCGAACTTTTTTTTGCTGGGCCCTCCCTTGAAAATATTTCAGGTTGTGATTACCCCCACCCCCCAAAAAGGGATGCCGCCCTCATAATGTGCTACCCTTACTTCTACACTGCTGCTTCTGGTGATTCTACCTTCAGAGTTGGGCAAGTAGCCACCGCTCTCCAACCGCCCAGCTCTGAAGGTAGCCCTCCCGCCAGCAGCAGGGCAGAAGTAAGGGCGACCTGGTATGGGGTGGGATGTCACTTTTTGTAGATGTTTGGGGTAGGGCTGGAGCCTGGGCTCTGGGATCCTCCCTCCTCGTGGGGTCCCAGAGCTCAGGCTCCAACCTGAGCCCGAGCGTCTACAATGCAATTTTACAGCCCCACAGCTTGAGCCCTGGGTCAGAGGACACAGGCCAGCCCTGGGTGTTCAACTGCAGTGTACGTATACCCTGTGTCTCGCCAACGTGTCAAGAGGAAGTCTCTGATCGGGACCATCCTGAACTCTGGATGCAAGTCCCAAGGTAGGTGAGTTTCAGGTGCTTGGGGGTTTGTAACATCTGAACATCTCCCCTACCCTACTTTGAAACTCTGTGTGTGAAGTGACAGGCTTGCAGTGCTACCCAGCCATCCCTGCTCCTGGGCACAGCATGAGAACGGATGAGAGCACCTAAGAAGGTAAAAGCCTGCATGCAGGAATGGAAGGTGCTATAGATTGGTGAATTAAGGAAGGCTCTCAATGCTGGCAGGTGCCCCATCTCCCTTACGGCTGCAGATAAAGGGGTTAGTAGTCCCCTTTAGATCATAGATCCCTCTATTGTTTGCCCCTGAGCCCTGTCCTGGGCCTGAGTCCATATCCATTATAGATCTGCTGCAGCAGCTGTGTTGTTCATTTACCATGCAAAATGAGTCGCTGTACTGGGATTGGGAGAACATGGGGATGCTTTTCTCCCACCATTGCCTTCTAATTCCATTCCTGGCATTAGAGCAGTCCCTAGCCCTGACCCCTGCCCTAACCCCATCCCCTTCCAGGTGAATCTCTCTTCGACTGGCGATCATGCATGGTACTTTACATCTGTAACACTGCTGCTGACTGCATGACACTTATCCTGGAGTATGGTGTCTCTCTCTCTGGTTAGAGCACAGGATTTATGCAGTGCAAACAGATGGGCGAAGGATTAGTTGGGCTTCACTGATGCTTGTATTGCTGTGTAGCAGCATTGATTAAATTAACATTAAAGTGAAAGGGTATATAGGAAGGAATACAGAAAGAAAAAAATGTGAGGAAGGTGAGGAAGTTATTTAGTACTCATTACAAAAATGCTGTGTGTTTGTTTGCGCTTCTTTTCCAGCTGGGTCCTAACCTCCAGATCTGGCATGGATATTTCCTTGCATGAACTCGAGCAAGTCACTTAACCTCTCAAGTGTCCTAGTTTCCTGCACTTTACAATAGGGACACTAAAAACTTCATACTCTGTAATGATGCGCATTCACCACCAGGGCATCTCCTTGTGTCAGGGTACAATGCTGCAGTGTTTTTCATCTCCCCTGCTCCCTGGCAGCCATCTGTCTTTGTGCACCACTCAGCCCTCCACCTGAGAAGTGGCCAGACCAAAACTCTTCCAGAATAACCAGATATCCAGGTATAGTCCAAAGTCCCAAAGAATCACCCTATCCTCTGGACCCTTTGTGTCTCTGGCATTTCAGCCCTTCCCAGAAGCCAGTCTGCTCCTTAAGGCTTCTCCTCCCCGAATGAACGCTCTCAACCTATTTATAAGGCCCAGGTGTCTGAGTTATCCCCTGAACCTTTTAGCACCGCCCTCTCTGGCTGACAAGTAACTACCCAGTTACTGCCCAGCTGAAGTAACGGTGACTAACAGTGCCTTTAACCCTTTCTTTCCTGTGATAGGGATGTCAGTATATTGCACCAAATTTGCAAAGCACGTTGACGCCCTGCAGTGAAAGGTGCTGTACAGATGTCTAGGTCCTGCTCACTGTCGTGTCGTACCTCCCAGTCATCATGCTGGACTCCATGCAGAGGTAACTGGGTGAAATTCTATGGCCTGGGTTACCCAGGAGATCAGACTAGATGATCTAATGGTCCCTTTTGGCCTTAAAATCTATGGAGTCATGAATGTCTAGCCCAGTGAGAGGAAGGGAAGCATTATGACCATTGTACAGATTTGGAATTGAGTCCCAGGGCAGGTGAAGAGGCTTGTCCAAGGTCACACAGCTATGGCTGGCCTGGAAATGGAGTCCAGGTCTTGTGTTGTAGTCCAGTGCTCTATCTACTCAATGCTGGGCCTCTACCTCTGGCTGCTGAGGCCTTGCAGCTGAGGATTTCTCCCTGCCATGGGGGGAAGATGCTCTGAACGGGTGTTGGGTTAAAGGTGGGGACAAGCAGAATGCACAGAGTGCTGTAGACCCCTGGAGGTTAGGTACAGCAGAGGACATTACAGCTGCCTGCCATTCCAGGAGCAGTCCGGGGAGTGGAAAGGTAGCTCCTAGAGCCCACCTTTCCCTTCCTTCTCCTCAGCTGCATTGAGAGTAAACTCAGTGCAGAGCAGAGCAATCATCTTTGTGATGCAGAACTATACCTCCTAGTGCAATGGATTGAAATGTCCGTGCTTTCAACCACAAGAGAACCAGAGATGTTATCTCCAAATCTGTCCAGCCAGTGGCTCAGCAACCCTCACCAAATGTTAATCAATTAATTAGTTTATAGCCATTGTTACAATGCTCATCACTTTAGTATCTGGGAGTCAAGTGGAAGTCTGGGGGACTCAGAACTCTCTGTGTGTGTGTTACAATGATATAAAACAGAGTACATCCAGGGTTCTAGTTACAATAACTTTTTGTGGCTGTTTTCTTTAAAGAGGATAATGGCTAGGGCTGAATGTCAAAAGGCTCAGAATTTGCCTTTAGGCGGGATACATATCCAAACTATCCAGATCTCTCGAGTCGGCAGTCTGACTGAGAATCCCCCAAACTGGCTGAGATGTCCTGCAGTTGTTGTTAACATGTAGCCAGAAACACACAAACAGCTTCGCTCATGGTATTTCAGCACTTCTGCTTCAACATAATAACCTGGAGGTTCCCAATCACGGAATAGTTCCTGTTCTGGAGTTGTTCTAGAAATGGGCCAAGGGTCACGAGATGGGGGAAGGGAGTTCATATTTATTTTTCCACACAAACATGTATCTGCTGAAACTAGGGATGGATAAACATCATGGAGCTGGAGGCTTTGGAAACATCACAATTTTGAGTTCAGAAAACTGCTCCTATTAGTGCTAGAATTATTGAATATTTGTATTACAGCAGCTCCAAGAGGCCCCAGCCAAGACTGGGACTCCATGTGCTACATGCCGTTCACACATATAATGAAAAAAACCAGTGTCTGCACCCTAAAGAACCTAAACCCTGGGTGTATGATGAGAGATACCAGGTGACAGTTCTAGCCCAAGAACGCATTGAGCCAGACCCTCAGCTGGTATAAACTAACGTAGCTCCATTCATTCCCCTGGAGTTATGCTAGCAAAGAATCTGGGCCGTGCTGTCTGCCATAAGGGTGATTTCATAAAAGGTTAAGGTATAGATGGGCCCTGCTGCCCACCACAAAAAGTTTGCCAGGCACCAATGGGTGCCGGTTTCTAGATATAGATATTGGCTTAGTTTCTCTCATCCACTGAGCTCAGTGCAGAAAGGTGGGTGGCATCAGGGAATTAGTCACAGTTCCATGATTCTGACAGCTACAGAACTAGGTGTGCAGCTCTAGCTTATGGCTTTGGGACAGGGTCCTTAAGCAGTGTGGAACTGGGCCAGGCCCAACACCTCCCGGGGCGGGGAGGAAGACCCACATCTGGCACAGATGCACCAGCAGGGAACTTTCCTACACTGGGGGTAAGTGCAGGGGAAGCCAGAGCTCAAAACAGAATGATTCAATTTTCCATTTCAAAATGCCCGTGTTTCAATTTTTTTTAAAAAGATATATTACATGATGCAATACACAGTTTTCTTAAATAGTCAAAATTGGAACAAAACATTTGGATTGACCCAGAACAAAAAATTAATTGGAATTTCATTCATTTATTGGAATCTCCACATTTTTTGTTTTCATTATCGTTAAGAATTTAAAAAAACCCTGAAACTGCAGATTCTCCGGTGAAACAAAAAATCCAGCTCCTCCTAGCTGTCGGGAGGAATTCTCTGCTGGCAATTTGCAGCCACAATCTGGACCTTTTACAACACTTCTGAGCAGCATAAAGAAGACCTCTCAGAAGAGAGGCAGGCCCATTGTATATATGTTGTATTTCCTCTCTTCTCTCCTCTCCCCGCCCCCCGTCTCTATATTTTCTCATTCTGCCCACTCTCTGATCCATTTTTCACTCTCTTGCCCCTTCTCTGACCCTTATGTGGTTTTATTGTTGCCCAGCCAAGAATCCAGATCACAGTAACCCATAATGCCCCGCAGTGAAGCCATCAATATAAGTTAGGAATGCAAGCAATATAGACCTTCAGCACTGTCATTCCCTGCAATCAGCCTCCAGTCTCTCTTCCCTTAATAATACCTGGATAAACCATTTCGCTTCACTTTACAGATTTATAATCTCAAATCCAAGGCAATTTGGGCTTGATTAAATCCTATCCTCTATCAGGTCTTTTAAGTCACAGAAGTAACTTGGCTTCCCCCCTTCATTACAGTTCTGGTCCTTGGTTCTTAGCTCTAAGAATGAGCTTAGTCAAATACATTGTATGACAAAAATAGCTAATGAAAGGGCCGAGGTCGGACTCGTAACACTGACTCATAAAAGAGCTATTAACCCCAGGTTAGCCTTGCTCAGTGCCAATCTCACAGCCAATGTGTCTAAGTAGTCATAGGTGGAGGAACTAGGGCTGGTACCGCACCTCCTGGCTTGAAGGGGTTTCCATTATATACAAAGTTTACAGTTTGGTTCAATGGCTCTCAGCACCATTACACTATACAAATTGTTCCAGCACCCCTGTAAGCAGTTAATATTGAGACACGGAGGTTAACGTTTTGGCAGAAGGTTCGCTGCATGCGGTTCAAATGAGAATGTCCAGACCCTGTTCCTGCCTTTGACGGATGGGGATGATATTTATAAGCTGGATGCAATTCCCTTTGCCCAGAGGGAGAGCAATACTTGTAATGGGAAGGCTCCAAAATCTTTATTAACTGCTGTTATTTCTTAGGGCTGGAGTGTGTCCTTTTCTCACTTGGCCAAAGCAGGGGCGACTGGCAATAAGACGCCATCGTGACCCTGCTCCCCTGAGTAAGACCCCCCCATAACTCTTCACTCTGGATACTGACCATGAGCTCAAATGGGTGAGGAAGGAGAAAAGAGGGGGCCGAGACTCTCGCTGGTTTAGCTGGCTGCGTGCAAAGGGTAAGATGCATTCTTCCAGGGGCTGCAATAACATTTCCTTTCTTGCAGCACGGGCAGAAGGAATTAAGCCACAGTTCCTTCCTGGGGCAGCATAGCTACATCTCACCCCTTCCTAAGGGCAGAGGCTAAAGGCTCAATCTTAGCAGTAGGAATGATACAGCACCACACATTTGCCAGCGTAACGCCAGTAGACCCCGGTCGTCGGCAGGATCGAACCTGGGACCTTAATGCACGAGCCTCTACTGCATGAGCTAAAAGCCATGTGGCCCTTAGCTAAGGCGGTAGCACACTCATTAATCTCTAAGGGGTCTTGGTGCCACTGGGGTGACAGAGCACCACACCCAGGAGGTGTGTGGGTTACACCAGCACTCACACACTAGGGCTATGGGAGCCATATTAATATCTAGAAAGACAGAATCACAGCATTCTGAAAGACATGATGCCAGCTGTAAATAGGTAAAGCTCCAGGGATTTCTGTGGAGCTATGCTGGGTTACAGTCACTAAGAATCTGCCCCCGCTTCTCTTCCCTGACGCATTTAGGATCTAAATGAGACAAGCACAGGGACTGATGACAATAGGCAAAGGGAGGGAGGAGGGTTGCATCAAATAAAGAATGATGCAAAGTAAATATAGTGATAGACTCATGCAGCTCAATCTATTTAGCTTAACAATAAGAAGGTGAAGGGCGGACTTGATCACAGTCTATAATTATCCACATAGGGGACAAATATTTAAAAGTGGGCTCTTCAATCTAGAGAAAGGTATAAGAGGATCCAAGGGCTGGAGGTTGAAGCTAGACAATTTCAGACTGAAAATAAGGCATAAATTGTTAATGGTGAGAGTAATTAACCATAGGGACAATTTACCAGGTGTTGTGGTGGATTCTCCATCACTGGCCATTTTAAAATCGGGATTGGAGGTTTTTCTAAAAGATCTACTCAAGGAATTATTTTGGGGGAAGTTCTCTGGCCTGTGTTATGCAGGAGGTCATACCAGATGATCACAATGGTCTCTTCCAGCCTTGGAATCTATGAATCTATTTAGCATTAAAGAATATTGTGAACAAAGGGCAAAGGATGGCATAGCTAGCAGTAGAGAAGAGTCTGAGTCAGCTGAGTGAGTGTGACTGAAGGAGGGTTTAGAAGATGTCAAATTAGAATGATCTGTGCACAAGGAGAGGAAGTTTGTTCTAGATAGAGGGGCCAATACGAATACAGGCGTGAAGATCTAAATGGAGAAAGGGAGTGTTGAGGTGAGAAGAGTGAGCGGGATGGGCAAAAGGCAGAAGCAAGAGCTAAGCATCCAGAAAGAGTGGATAGATGGTCCAGTGAGTTAGGGTGTTAACAGGAGATCCATGTTCAATTTCTTCCTCCATCCCAGGCTTCCCGGGCAACCTTGGGTAAGCCACTTGGTTCCAGATTTCAAAAGTATTTAAGCACTGCTGCACTCAGGTTTGCCGCATCCAACTGATTTAGGAGCCTATATTTCATTTTCACAAGTGATTTAGGCACTTCAGCGCCTAAATTCCATTGATTGTCACTGAGATTGTGGATCCTAAGTGCATTTTAAAATGTGGTGTAGGCTCCGAAGTCGGTTAGGCATTGCCATGCTAAGCGCAGCAAGGCTTAAATACCTTGTGGCTCTCTGTCCTCCAGCTCCGCATGTGTAAAATGGTTCCCTACACCTAGCAGGGGTGTTGTGAGGCACTCGGCTATTATGGTCAGAGGGTCCATACAGGGACCTTGGGTGGGTGCATTGTCAATATGTCAGCACCATGATGGACCCCAGCACAAGGTGCCACAATTGGAAAGGTGTAAGTAAGTGGGAAACAATAGAACCATTCCCCCCATTTTTGTTGCAGGCTGCCGGCCGTTCTTGAGACAGCTGTTGTATTTGTTGTCTTTCTAAAGGAGATGGGAATGTGGATATAAGAGGAGGAGGAACAAGGGTGCAAGTTATGTTTGGGTAGAGCCACAAAACTGTGCAATAGTTTCCCAAGGGAAATAGTAGAAGTCCCGTCATACTGGGTCAATTAAAACTAGCCTGGATAAGGCTCCGGGGATTGTACTGAAAACTCGCCTGGACAAGGCACTGGATTGTTCATGAACAATCCTACACTGGCTGAGCTCTGGGACTGGGTGAGCCAATACGTCTCTTCCATCTCCAGTTACTGTGATCCTGTGTAATGTCCTGAGACAAAGAAAGGGAATGCTTTATCTAAACCAACCAACATAAAAGAAGATACCCCATAAAAAGCATAAGCAGGCACCAACCAACCAACCAACCAAACAAACAAAACCATTAGTAATTGCTGCTTTGCAGAGCAGAGCTCCAGGGTCCACAGACTTAATTATGCTAATCGCACCATCAATCTTAATGCAGGGGAGAATGCGATCCTTCTCAGAACTTAAGCTATTGATGCCTCTGCAGAATTCCTGTTTTTCTCACATTTGCTAAGATCATTGATCACATGGCATCGTTAAAAGGGTATTCGTTATGAGAGATAGCCCAAGCCAGTTCAGATACAGTCAAATGGCTAGGTAGCTGCCTTCTTTTCTTGCATTGTATTGACTGCCACCTGTGATCATTAGGACTTTTACTGAAGCACAGATCTCATGGAGGTGAAAAAGAGCAAGGGAGAGAAAACTTAAAAGGGCTGTGAAATCAATCTTCCCTCCTACTCCTTCTTATGTCACCTCCCACTCCCTTGGTAATTTTCCTACTTTAAGGTAATTTCAGGTATAAATGTGAAAGGGCCATCCTCCTACACAGTACCAGGGACTGAACTTGAGACTATGAGCCCCTCAAGGACTAAGTCCACTAGCTGGAAACAGATTTATAGCCTGTGTGGATCAGGCGCAGAGGAGATATACACATACTTTGAACAGTGGATTATGTATGGACTCTGATCTATCTATATCTGCTGGTATTTCTCTCGCTCCTATGTTTTTCTGTCTGAGTTGTATGGCTACATTGCTTGTTACCTATAGATTTCTGGTTTGAAGGTAGATTGCATTCCTGTTGATCAAAATTAATTGCCAAATGATGGCTGTTGATGTGAGATGAGCTGATGAGCTTAGCAGCACCTGGCAGATAAGCATCCACATTCCCCAAAGAGTCATCCTGACTGCTCTTTGATTTTGGACTTATTCAAAGTCCGTCTCCTATGGGGTCTAAGCCGCAGGTTTGAAATACCTATAGAAGGCTCAGGGCTTTATAGCTATGGGGGCAAATCCTGCTTCTAGTGATATCAGTGTGAGCTCCATGTATAACACACTTTGTCTCACACACATACATTTCTCATAACCTCGGTTTTCTCTGGGCACGGCTATTTCATGTCATCCATTATCAGATGTGAAGCATCCGTCCAAGTTTAGAATTCTTCCCTTTAATGGTTAACAGATTTTCCCATATCTCTTCCAAAGGGAATTTTCAATAAACAAGACACATTGGATTTGCTTTTCTGATCAGCCACAAGAATTATCCAGTGTGGCCCAATGGATCTATCCTGATTCCCTGATCCAGTATCTGATGCTTCAGTGGAAAGCAAAAAATCCCCATTTTACATTTAGCCAGTTGCAGGGTAATTTCCTTCCTGGCCACCAAAATTGAAGTAACACCCTGAAGCATGGGCATGGATTGATTTGATCTTAGTGCACATAGCTACAGACATTATGGGTTTTCAGGAAATTACCCGGTCCTTTTATAAATCTAACTAGTATTTGACTCTATGGCCTTCTACAGCAGTAAATTCCATAAGTTAACTAAACACTACTTAAAGAAGTATCACTTTCCGTTTGTAATAGATTAATTGCTCTCATTGGAAAACATGGCCTCTTGTTCTTGAGTGATAGAACAGGATAATAAGGAAGGATTAACCAGTGTTTATGTCCTTGGTAGTTTGGAATACCTTAGTCAAATGCCGATCTGTCCCTCTTCTTTCACAGCAAATGGGATGTGGATTGGCTGGAGAAGAGAATTGGGTGACTGAACTTTATTATGTGATTTCCCCATAGAGATGACTGATCTACCTAGTAAGAGGCAAGTAGTCTTTCTTCCAGTACTAGCCCACTTTTAATAATCACACACATCTTGCTTCAGGAGATGGCACTGAAATAAAGGATGACTGGAAAGAGTAGGTTGTAAAAGCCTTTAATACAATGGTTCTTTTGCTAGTTATTCAGCAGTCTTTTTTTTTCGCATTAGTTAGACAGCGAGATGTTTCACGCTCCGTAGATAAAAGGATTTTTTTTAACACTATAGTAAGGGAACAAAACTATGATTAAACTATGATTTCCACCCTGGATAAAAGGACTTGCTTATATAAGGAAAGATAAATCTGAGTGGATTAAAATTGATCACTCTAAGGACATATTCTGCAAACAGACTTTTTAACAACTGGAAATGAGAATCTAATGAGGAGAAAGAACTCTGAAGGAATAAAATGGTCCAGATCAGTCCAGCTGAGTCCTGGAGAGATGTGGTTCACGTCAGGGAGGTTAGCACCTTGCCAATAGGCTGCAAGAGAAATGGAGCAAGATATTGGACTTTAGAGGAGTTAAACGCAAAAAAATAAAATATTCACGTAGCTGGAGTTGTGTAACTTTGGTCAATTTACCACAATAGTGTAGATATAGCCTAAGTGACTTGCCCAAGGTCATCATGGAAAAAGCAGGTATTGAATGTATATTTTCAGAATTCCAGCCCAGGGCCTTAACCAAAAATCCTTCCAAGTACTCTTCATGTAGCACGGACTATTGGATACTGAAGTCAATGGGAGCTGAGAGTGTTCAGGAATTTACATAAAGTGTTCACTACCTCATGCTTGGAGAGGTTTAATGTATCACTGATTATGCAGTTCCCGTTTCAGTGCAGAATATGCTTAAATGACTGGGTTGGTTGCTGAGGAGATAAACTGCATTTTTCTGACTTTCATACACGTAAAGATCTCAGCTACCACACATGCACTAATGTAGAGTTTGTTTGCCTTTTGGCATATTTACGCTGGGCCTGTTGACGTTAAGGTGGGTCAAAGAAGAACACGTTTCGAATCCTTGCTGCAGAACGAGAGGCTATTCCAAATACAGAGCAAATACAGAGCAAAATATGAGTCAATAGTGTAATACTCTTTCAAAAATAAAAAAGCAACAAACATAATTCCTGGGTGTATTAGCAGGCATGTTATAAGCAAGACACAAGAAATAATTCTTCTGCTCTGTTCAGCACTGATACGGCTACATCTGCACTCCTGTGTCCAGTTTTGGGCACCATACTTTGGGAAAGATGTGGACAAATTAGAGAAAGTCCAGAGGAGAGCAACAAAAAATGATTACAGGTCGAGAAAATATGACCTATGAGGAAAGACTGAAAAAAAAATGAGCTGGTTTAGGCTGGAGAAGAGACAACCAAGGGGGGCAGGATCACAGTTTTCAAATGTGTAAGAGATTGTTATAAAGAGGAGGGTGATACATTTTTCTCCTTAGCCACTGAGAAGAGAACAAGAAGTAATGGGCTTATATTGCAGCAAGGAAGATTTAGGTTAGGAAAAATGTCCTAGCTGTCAGGGTCATTAAGCCCTGGAACAAAAGACCGAGGGAGGTTGTGGAATCTCTGTCACTGGAGGTTTTTAAGGGCAGGTTAGACAAACACCTGTCAGGCATGATACTTAGTCCTGCCTTAGTGCAGAGGACTGGATTAGGTGACTGATGGTGTATTCACCCCCACGGTTTCCCTGAAATGGTTAAGGTAGACTGAGAAGGGGGCTAATTAACCCAAAAGGCCACAGCTATGGGGACTCAAGTGGCTAAGCAATCCCCCAATTGAATGAGGAAGACCAGCTGAGGAGGAACTGGCTTGCCTGGGACTATAAGGGCAGGAAATTGGCAGCAGAAAGGGACTGCTGGGAGAAGTCTGCAGTCTCTCCCTGGGAGAAGGGAGGTATATTTGGGCTGGTAAACCTACAGAGGTGGGGAAGCCAGGAAGGTAGGACGGGGCTCAGGGAAAGGCAGTAAGGCCTAGAAGGGAACAGAGCTTGACTGCTGGCTAGAGGGTCCTTGAGCCAGAGCCCAGAGTAGAGGGTGGGTCTGAGTTCCTCTGCCAGCCACAGGGGGAGTGGCACTATGAGGTGGTGAGTGGGAGGACTGACACAGATTGCAGGGGAAGGACTTTGGTGCCCCAGAAGGGGAAAACGTGTATAGCGACCCGGCTGGAGGGCTGAGTCGTGAAGAGGAGGCAGCCGCTTGTGGAGCCAGAGGAGGGGCTGTGGTCTGTCAGAGAGAGATGAAGTGATGCCCTGCAATAGCAGGAAGGGGCGCTGACTTGGTGAGCTATCCCCCAGAGTGATCAGGAGAATGTGCCACCCTAGCGATGGGTGGAGCACCCCATCACAGTGACCTATCGAGGTCCCTTCCAAACCTACATTTCTGTGGTTCTATGATATCGGCATGATCGTGATCGCTGTCATTAAAGTCTCATTCTTAACAGCCTTTTGGGACTGTACACCCTCAATAGAGTGTGAAACTTGTGATCTGTAGTGACAATGCATGGGAGCAGAACAGACAGGTCTCCATGATCATCTATCCAGCTTCAAGGCAAGGGAGGGTGAGGTTTCTTATCTTCAGGTAGTGAATAAGTGAGAGATTTTCACTTAAAGGGAGAATATTTTAGGAAAAAAGCTCCATATAACAAAGGGATCCCAATGGGATCTGCTTTTCAACCATAGCTATAGCATTGCTGGCCCAACACCCTCATAAATTCTCAGTTATGTAGAAGGATCCACATGTAATTATCTGAAACATTTACCATGGTAATTAAAGGCAATTACTTTTATTACAGCCTCAAACACAAACATTATCTATAACACATTCCCTCATTTCCCTATCGCTCATGCAATATAACTTGGTCACAGTAACTGCTGTACTTCACTGATATCCTACAATAATTTACTCTGTGTTGCTTCACACTATGGCAGTGGATGAATACATTTCCTGTAAAGTTGATGGCACTTCTTGGCTAGTTAGTTATAGAAAACTAGTCGTGTAATGGGGTCAGAACACCTCTGGGTAATTATGAACATGGCTTGGATCATTGCTGCTGAATTATCATCTCCTTAGAGATTCCAGGCACATCCATTGGAACACTGTGGAAGGAGTTCTGCTTGGAGCTGGGCAAATAGCGGATTGTCACCCCCCCCCCCGTTTGCTGGCTGTCCTGAAGAATTGAAGGGAAATGGGGGGAGAAATCCTCTCAGATTGACCCCAAATTAAAATCGTTCAATTTTTTTTGGCAAACCAAAAAGTTTATCAATAAAATTGTTTTGGGTCAAATGAACCTAAATACTTTGGTTTTGAGATTTCTTGGGGAAAAAAAATAAAATTGAAGTAAATGCAAAATAGCCATTTTGAATCAAAATCAAATATTTCATTTTAAAAAAGTCATATATTTTTTGTGGGGCAGGGGGAACCAAAACAATTTTTGAGAATTGGTCAGTTTTACTAATGTTTGTCATCCCAAATCTGCATATAAATATTTTTTTTTGGTGAAAAAGTTTCAGTTGCAAAATTTTGCCCTGCTTTTGTTCATATACTAGTGAACAGTGTGATATAAGAACCTGAATAGAATACAAGGGTCCCTAGAAACGTTATCAAATAAACCACTTCTCCTCATGAGATTACATTAGGGCATAGGAGGATAACTATTGATTATAAAGTTTTAATTTTCAGGCATCTAGTTACGTGTATCAACTTAAGGCAGGGAATGGGGACTGGGTTTGGAAAAGGGTACTCTAGGGTTCTATACCCTGCATTACTATTGACTTGTTATGTGATGCTGAACATGAGGCTGAACTTTCTGTGCCTCTGTGGACCCATCTTTAAAATGGGAATAATAGTTATTATTTATATTACAATAGCATCTCCTCAGGTCCAATCAGAGATTGGAGCCCCACTGTGCGAGGGACTGTGTGCGCACACACACAGAGTAAGAGCTTGTCCCTGCCCCAAGTTGCTTACAGTCTAAGGCTATGTCTACACTACACACCCTTTAGCGATACAGCTGTGCTTCTACAGCCATGCCACTAAAAGGCACGGAATGTAGCTGCCGTTTGTCGGCGGGAGAGAGCTCTCCCGCTGACAAAAAAACTTCCACCCCGATGAGCGGCATTAGCTTTGTTGTCAGGAGAGCTCTTCTGTTCACACCAGTGCTTGTCCTTGGTAAAACTTTTGGCATTTAAAGGAGGAGTGTTTTTTCACATCCCTGAACGACAAAAGTTTTACTGACGAAAGTCCAGTGTAGACAAAGCCTAACTAAACATACCTCAAAAGCAGTGTTGTGAGGCTTAGTGCAACAGGGTCTCTGCAGGGCCCTCCTGGCTCCTGCCCCCGCTAGGCTGAGAAAGTTGTACAGAGACCTTGGTGCAGTGCTCACCTGGTGCTTTTATTTACAGGCTGTGTTCCCACCACCTTTCTACCATATACACGTAGTCCCCTTCTTACAGTCCACCGTTAGGAGAGAGGGGACAAGCTATCTCTCTCTGCTTCCCCTCGCTGCCTTTCCTCTATTGCAGTTTCCCTCTTTCCAGCTCCTCCTCCTGGCTTCCTTCCCCTGGGGCTCTTATCCAACCCAAGCCTGATGAGGCAGCTGCTGTTCCAGCTTCCCCAATGAGGGCCAGGTGATCTACCCAGCTCCAATTCACCTCCCTTACTTGGAGCAGCAGTCACAGAGGGTTGGCTAAGCAGTTTTCTGCTTAGCACCCTGTCACACTTAGATAAGCACTCCTTGGATCAGGGAACTATATCAGAACAGAGATGTTATTTAACACAATTGTACACAGTAGCTCATCCTATTTTCAGTCCCTGAAATGGAACGAATGCATGAAAACAGGAACAATCTTTCCAATCCTCAAAAATACCTAGAATTGAAGATATCAGCAGGCTATGGATCGGATGCCTGGTGTATTTAATACCCTGGACTGTCAGAGTTGCTGGTTAGCTTATGAATGCAGGTAAGCTTAATGCCAGTGGGCAGAACTTCTGCTGGTATGAATTGTCATTGTTCCATTGTGAAGCTCCACTAATTTACTCCAGCGGAAGATCTGGCTAAATTTGTCTATTAAATGGCTTTTTAAGATTAAAATTTGCATAATCTCTCATTGTATTATGATTAGCAGTAATATGTCATCAAGTGGCATTTCCCAGGTGCCCCCTCAAGGCAGCCCAGCCAGCAGCCCTCTGCTCATTTTCCCCTTTTGGTTTCTCAATAAACTTTAAAAAAAAGAAGGCTATCACAAGTCTAGTAACAACAGCCCTCCTTAGGGTCGGTTTATGGACTGTCCAAAATGCAACACACAACTCTTCCCTCCAGCCTTAAATTGGGCACCACCCCCAGCTCCCCTGGTCTGAGTCTTCCCTACAGACTCCGAAACTTCCCCCTTCACTGCAGCCACATGCTGCTCCTTATAGGGAAGTGACCTGACCAATCCCAGGTGTGCCAGTAATCAGGGTTGGCTGGTCTCAGGCCTCTAGTCCTTAAGGGCAAGACATTCTGTTACACAGTAGTGGAATAGTAGCATGCAGAAGACCCAACCAACACAAAGGTTCATATTATTATTGTGCTAGGCACTGTACAAACATATAAGAAGAGACATCCCCTGCTCCCAATAGAATACAATCTAAACGGACAAGACAAACAGGGTGTGAGTAAGGAAATATTATCCCTATTTTACAGATGGGGATTTCAGCACATTGAAATTAAGTGATACACAGAGCATCTGTGGTCAAAGCAAGAATCAAACCCTGTCACTGTCCAATTCTTTCCTCTTTAAGGAAGGTTTTAGGATTGTGTTTTCCGCAGGTCTCAAAGACACTATCATTAATTACAGTTTTTTGGGGGGGCGGTTATTCCCAGTCACCCACCCACCACGCACACTGTAAATCCGACATTGTATATCATCAGCAAACCAGCACTGCAGCATATCAAAATCGACAGTATTTCTAATGTGACAGACACATGCAGGAAGAATGGAACTGTCAGGAAAATGCCTCAAGAGGATAATAAACCTGTGTGAAAGAGGATAGCATGTATACCAGGTGATGGCGCCATGACGAGACATTGATTGTAAATCTCAATCACCATTTTCACAGCAATCACATTTCTCTCCACAATGAGCTTGTGGCAAGGGTGTGTGTGAACACTCAGCTCCTGTAAGCATGTTTCGCTCAAGGAGACAAATAGGGTGGTAACTGGAGAAAACAACCCCCAAGGGAAGATACTGCAGAAAGACAAGAGGAGGGGTCAATCAGAAGAGAAGGTGAAGAGAGATGAGCTGAGGCAGGGAGGGGACAAGTTATCCTGCCAAAATTGAGGTAGTAATAATCATAAGATGTGTATAAAATAACATTCACATCGAAGGACACCAAGGGGGTTCTGCGGGAGATGACTGAGGTGGGATTTTGACAAGGAAGAATGATTGTGAATAGATTATACCAGGGAAATTGTGACAGGGAATAGGGGGTGTGCTCAGTGTGAATGCTAATTTGTACCCCTAAATGTGGAGTAGGTCCTGCATTTCTGAGAGGGTGTGTCAGAGGGAGCAGTGTTATCACATACTGCCCCTCAGATATAGACACCGCACAGGTGACAACAAGCCATTAAACAGACAGAATGGGTCTAAATGCGGAACAATGGAGTCAGAAGAGTCATATTCTCTGCCACACCATGGCTGGCCAACTGGATAAAAAACAAGCCTGTAACAAAGACTATAGAACAATATGGTAACTGGCCCTAGACACATCGGGGGAGGGGTCCAAGGGCTTTCAAGAGAATGGAAAAAACTTACTGCAAGAGACCCTCGCAGAGGGTATAAACATACTGCAGTGTGTACCCCGTATCCAGGCTCCCATGTATATGGATCCATGGTTGCCAAGTCCTGTAAACATCCACACTGTAGCCACGTCCACACTGGCGCTGCTGTTATACATGACAAACTTAGACCAAACTAGGACCCAAGAGCTCGAGGATGTAAGTTGTTTCTGTTTTTTTTCTGTAACTCAGGAGGGAAGTCTGTATAATTGAGCTTGCAGTGAAAGACAGGTTGAGATGAGACTCTGTGTGTGCAGGCCAATAGTTGTTCTGAAATCTCTTTCTCTAAAGCTTTGTTCCTGCTACTGAATAAAACAATTGGATTAAAGGAGTCTGTTGGTCACAGGTCCCCAAAGAGAGGTGCCAGCATCCCTGTCAGGGCTGCAGAGTGATAAGTGGGCAGTCTAGACAAGGTGTTGTATGCGCATCCCAGTCTAAGAGTGGGAGAATTGCAAGATTCCACTCCAAAACAGGTAAGGGAAAGAGACCCAAAGCCTGCAGGGCTGCTCTCAAAGACCAAAAGGGGTCAGAGGTGTGGCTAGCTCTGTAATTATGACAGAAATTAAGTAAAATAAATCAATGGAACAGACAAGAAAACCAGGACGTGCATTTAGGCTGGGCAGGGCTGCATCTAGCTCCCTAAAGTACTCGTATGGCCCCATTGCTGTAGTATTTGAGCTCTGCACAATCTTTACTGTATTCATCGTCACAACATTTGTTGGCACAGGGCAATGCTGTTTTCTGTAAAATGGAGATCTAACTTACAGAGAAGCTAATTAATTTCCCCCGGTCCCATCGGCAGTGTGGCTTAGAACTGAACCAGTATATTCTCAGTCCTAGGCTAATGTCCCTAACTGCTGGAGCATCCTTCCTCTCCTCACACAGTCTCCCAATTAACCCTCCAGAAAATCCCTGAAAGTATTAATACAGCCCAAGCCTTGTGCTTCCCCAGTCAGGGCGTTGTTTGGTCCCCAGCAACAGTGTGTTGGGTTGAAATTCACCATTTAGCAGGTGAGATTAACAAATGTGTATTAGTAAGACAGAACATCAGCAAGTAGGGATCAGTTACTTACATGTGGGAAGCTTATTGGGATGATACCACACATGCCTCCAGGACCAGTTTATTCACAGTTCCCCGATCTTTTGTTAGGCTGACTATATATAAGTGTTATCTTGTCCTATAGAATCATAGTCAGGAAGGGACCTCGAGTGGTCATCTAGTCCAGTCCCCTGCACTCACGGCACTACATACGTAGTAGTTCCTCATTACCCTGTTCACTTTCCTCTCCTGTCATACAGGTTTTGTGTTAGCTTAAACCAGTCTTCCCTAGCTTTGTGGTTACATTATCTTCCCATGATTACTCAGCATCTTTCCTGTCCATGCACAATTGCACTTATGCTGAGGCGTTAAACCATTGTCAGAGTTGCGTAAGAGTCAAAGTTCTCTCCCCCACAGCAAGTCCTGTCAGACATAAATATAACTTTGCTCCCAACACAATGATGCTCTAGGTTGTGCCCAAGCTGCAGGAGACTCTATGGACAATTACAGGAGTGTGTAAATAGCTCCTCACAGTGAGGAGGGGGATTATCCTTTAGAACAAGTTCAAGGGAAGCGGTGGATGCTCCATCTCTTGATGTCTTCA
Organism: Lepidochelys kempii; assembly: GCF_965140285.1. Classification (NCBI taxonomy): domain Eukaryota; kingdom Metazoa; phylum Chordata; order Testudines; family Cheloniidae; genus Lepidochelys; species Lepidochelys kempii. The sequence continues at coordinate 118,665,842 of NC_136386.1, read as the reverse complement.
CACCAAAACCAGATACCTCTCTGGAAGAGATGCTTTAGTCACACCCACATTATTGAGGTCAATACCGGGGTAACTGAGTGAAATTCAATGGCCTGTATTATATAGGAGGTCAGACTAAATGATCTAATGGTACCTTCTGGCCTTAAAAATCTATGACTGTATGGGAAGTCTGACCGAACCACCTCCCCTACCTTTCCGTGCGTCAATATCTATCCCACACTGGTGTATCCTGCTTAGCCCTGTTTTCCAATCAACCAGTCCACTTCCTCACACCATGAACAACTCTACAAACTAGCCCCGGGTTCGTTTAGTGGAGTCACTTTTAAAAATAATCAGAAATTAGATAAATATATCCAGGCCCCCTTTAGCAATGAAACTGCTGTAAAAACCAAAGTCTTCAAACACGGATTAATGAATCTAATCATTCCCATAGTAAACACCATAAAGAATGAATGGCTCATTAGAGATGGGGCTCTGGAAGGAAATATTTAGCATGGTGAGGTTTCCTGGGGAACGCTGAAATCTTAAAGATCAAAAGTGACATCAAATACATTTAGCACCACTTACATTGTAACCATTTTTTTATTACAAAGCCATATTATTTCAATGAATAAATATGGGGGCATTTATGGGGAGAAAGCAGCATTTTGTATCACTACCTATTCTCTATAAATCCCCAAGAACAAAACCTCTTGTTGCCGTTGCTGCTGCCAAGCACCAAATGCTATCATTTTGGTCACAGCTAGAGTGCCAGAAACGATCCACATTTTGCCTTGACCCCATTCCTGCAATTGGTTCTGCTCAGATGGGTCCCTGGCTCTCTGTAGAACCACAATAGTTCAGCCCACGCAGTCACAGTTGCCGAATCAGCATCGGCACCTGCCTAACTGTTAATTCACACTGATGTTTTCACTGGTCTTTGTGAATTTGTCCTGAGCAAGGTGAAATTATAGCATTTTCAGCAGCAGATTTTCACCACGAGGTGGGCAAAGCTGCCATTTCTAGCCAGGATTCCCACTTGTTGCACAGCAATGGCACAAGAGGATTCTGCCTGCAAAAAAATGCTATGAAAGTTACCGTTCTCAGCTACTTGGCCACACTGCCTCTCAGAATCAACTTGGCAAATCTATGTGCTTGCCTCTGTTGTCTGCTCAATGGGGCTATGCCTGCATTCTGACTTTCAGAAGGTGCTTTGAGAGCCACAGAAGAATGAGTGCATCCTTACCAAACAGCACCGTGGATGGTGAGAATGAGAAATGTTTTGCCCATTTCATAACCCCACAAAAATGATTTTTTTTTCATTTTCACGGCCAAGATGAGATTTTTCACCCATGGCATCTTCGAATTAACCTAGATTATATAGGGACGGGACTGCCACTTTAAATATGTGTGTATACATGCCTAACACAAGGGACTGATAGAGACTGGGGTCTCAAAGTGCTGTATAAAGAAGAAGAACTAGCCAGCTCTGCCCTTCATTGGCTGGGGCTTAGACCCATCTTATATGATGCTGCTGGAACTTAGTACTCTTGTGCAATTTGCATTAGCAGGAGCTGCTGTATTCAAGCGGATATTCATTGGTGGGTGTACCACCATCTCCCAGTGGATGGCTTAGGGAGGGTATGTGGGACTCCATTGAAATTGAGCTGTTGGAGGTTGCCTGAGAGATGTACCGACGTTTTGGGGTCTGTGCTGGCCAGCTCAGGACCCCTTAACAGAATGGGGCTTATGAGTATCTTGGTTCCACTGTTTCTGAATGGATTCCATTACCAGGAGCTTGCAATCCAATTTCTATCGATGCGTCTTATACCGCTCCCTAACACCAGAGTATCTGAGTGCCTTCTATATAAAATCAATAGCAATAGCAAAGTCCACTGTGGACGTCATGGAGTCTCTGGCATTTCTCTTCTTATAGGATAATAATTTTGCCTGGGATAAGTGGTTTGTTTTTTGTTTGTTTGTTTTGGGTTTTGGGGGGGGTGGAGTAGTAAGGTTTGGGGGGATAAAAGGGTATTTGAATTATGAGCATCACTTATGGGGGAAGGGCTTCCTCAAAGAAGAAGGCTTTGCAACTGTGACAGAGTGTCCTGAGCTAACAGATGAACCAAGTCTTTGCTCACTCAGGCACTAATCAGTTATGGAATCATAGAATATCAGGGTTGGAAGAGACCTCAGGAGGTCATCTAGTCGAATCCCTTGCTCAAAGCAGGACCAACACCAACTAAATCATCCCAGACAAGGCTTTGTCAAGCCGGGCCTTAAAAAACCTCTAAGGATGGAGATTCCACCACTTCCCTAGGTAACTCATTCCAGTTCCCCTGGAGAAGGCTGTTTGGGGATATGCAGCTAATTAGCTGATCAGGCCGGGAGGGCTGGTGAACCAGTCATTGGCTGAGGGGTATAAAAGAAGACACAGGAAGGAAGTGAGTTGGGAGGATTTTGGTTAACCGAGCTCTGGTCCTGTGGGGGAAGGTAAAGAACCAGTAAATACTTTGCTGTATAAGACTGTATTGGTATTGGGAATATAAATAAATTCACATGAAATTGCCATTTACTGGACAGAGCCTGAGAGTTTTCTGGGGCTTCAGAGGATGGGAGCGAGTGTGCCCAGTTACAGCAATGTTTACTACAAACTGGTCCGATTCTGGATTCGCCTGATTGCCTCTGGAAGTTTGTTCCATAGCCAGATCCCCTTAATTGAAAATGCTTTATCCCCAGCTCTTGTGTGTTTTATTCTGGACTTTGAGACCTGCATTGTCCGAGGGGAGAGTTGCTGTCACCATGATTCATAGATCAAAATTTGGTCTTTGATGCAGCTGGAGCTTGATCCATTAATTGCTTTGAAAATTAAACTGTCATTGGAAGCTAACTGGAAGTCAGCGGACTTGTGCTCACAGCAAGATAAGCCATGGAAGAGGGGCACTGCCTCATTCTGTACCAGCTGGAGCCCGAGCATTGTCTTCACATTCAGCGTGGATACAGTGACTTTCAGCAATCCAGCTGAGTGGTGATGTATGAATAGCTTACTGTAGCCAGCTCTTCCTCTGGGAGAAAGGAAGGAAGATTCCTAGCAAGCTGAAGGTGAAGAAGGCACTTTTGGAAATTGTTGCTAATTGGTGATCTAAACATAGTGAGGTGTCAAACAGGACACTGAGACTTTGCTCCATTCTGATGTATGGGGGCTGCGAGACTTCAGTGGAAAGTGGAGATGGCCCGTTCTGACTAGCATAACTTTGTTCTGGGCTGGGTTCAGCTTGGGCCAGCTGTTCTTCATCCAAGAGCAGATTTCCTGTTGGCATTCTGACATTTTAACAGAGGCAGTGATTGCATCAGTTGAGAATGAGAAGTTTCAAATAGCTTTTTTTCCAGTAGAAACCTGGGAGTGAATCAAACCTGGGGTTTATCACAGCTTATGGATGGGTGAAGTTTGTGTTTTGAATTAAAAATTCTGTGAAACTTTAAGCAGGCATCATGTAATTAAGCAGATGGCATTTAGCCAGGACACGGAGGCTAACACTTCTTGCTGGACCTCTGTATTGAACAGACTATTTCTGTTCTAAGACTTTTAGTGCTGGCAGAAGCTGGGGGGGAAGGGAAGGAGGGGAGTTTCTTACCACTTTCGTGCAGTCAAATAATGATGACAGGAATGCCGAGAAATGAGATCAAATGTATTCTGTGTTGCTACTGCTCTTTTACCAAAGTGCCTCTGATACTCCGTGGCTAGAACAGCTCATCAGCTCCTATCAGAGGTTGAAAAAAACGTAATAGCTTGGGTGCTGTATAAACTGATAAGAAATACAAGCAAGGAGAAGGAAAGCCAGATAGAAATGTTGGGATCCAACATTATTTCCAAAGGTTAGGAGAGAATGCATATTTCCCTTTTAAATGTCAATTTAATGTGAAAGACACTGAACCTCGAATAACATTTTGAAGTTAATGCAGAATTTCTGGAAGAAAGGTAATTGCTGATCTGGCAGCTGGGGATTTCATTTTCAGCTGATTGTGAGCATCAATACTGTTTTTGTTTTTACAATGTAAATATACGCTTCTGTATAGACAGTAGAAGCGGGTAACAAATCATTTCTGACCAGGTGTTGTATCTCAGTTTATTGCAAGCTGCTTAAATCAAAGTGACATAGAAAATTATCTGTCTAGGGGATTTTGTCGCCCTCGTCACCAAATAGCTGAGCACTCACATTCATTAATACATTCACTTCCTTTGGGAGGATCTATGTCATTTCTAGCAGCAAATGCAGCTTTTTGCCGTGATGAAAAAAATCCGGTAGAAAGCACCATTTTGTATCTGTGATTCAGGACATAATCCCGGGGTAAAATTCTCAAAAGTGACTTAGGAGCTGTGAAAGAGTACACTCACCTCTGGCATGTCCCCTCACGACTGGGTGTGGCATAGATGACTCTTTCCTTGCTAGTGTCCTCTGCCAATGGCCTCCCTGGTCCTGAGGTGGTCTCTGTTCCCTTACTCTGCCTGTAACTTGGCCCTCCAGCCAGGTCATGATTATGTTCACCCCCTCTGAGGTAACAAGAAGTCCCACAAACCAAAATCCCAGACTTTGCATTGGGTCTGTAGCTCAGATCCATGGTCCTCAAGTCCTTCCTTCAAGGCCAGGACTCACAGGGATCTCCCCTGGCATCCCCAGATCAAAAGGTAAAAATTAGAACCACTCCTGCTCTCCTCAGGCTTGACCTTTCACCCCTCTGTTCCTCTCTTGACCACTTCTCAGAGGTCTTTCCCTGGAAGTCCAGTTCCTGCCCAGGTGCACCACAAGGACTTCCTGAGTCTGACTGGACTCCGTAGATACTTTATGGCTTAGTCCATCACCTCTCCCAATAGTTTTAAAGAGCTGCAGAATCTCTTTTTAAATTGGGCCCCCCTTTCCTTGTATTCTGGAGAGGTGTTGCAAAGAAAACTCTTACTCCAAGGCTTCTGAGTTTTCCATATCAATATGTCCTTTACAAGTCCATAAGAGATGAGCTGTGATTTCCTGGATTTTATATGTCTTGCATAGTCCACCCTTGTATTTATGGATTAAATAGTAATCTATTTCTAATAAACAATGGCCTGTTAAAACTCTGAATAGTCACTTTGCCCTTCCTCTCAGAGCCTTTGACTATATCCACATTTTCAACTGTTGGGCATGCTTCATGGTATTTTTCCCCTTTCATTTCATACGCTCACAGTTCCTGCCATTCCTTCATTGTCAGCTATCTCTACATGTCTTGGGATCCATGCTATTACTGTGGTCACACCCAATTGCTCCAATTCATTTGTTAGCAGTAATATTTCATATATTTCTGCGGTCAGACTTGCAATTGTATAATACCATCCCTTTCTGCTCCAGGCGTCCTGCCTTTAAACTAACCAACTAGCTCCTCTCCCTGCTGGGACTCTGTGGCAGACTGCACCCTTGTATTCACACCCTATACACTATTGTAATAATGGTTGAACAAAATATGGCTTGTAAGTTATCATTTGAAAACTAAGAATGTGCTGGTCAGTAATATCAGAGTGAAATGTGTGTAGTAACACTACATGTAAAGTTATGAACATAAGCTGAAATCACGACTGAAGTGCGTTTACCAAACAGATCTGGGGAGTGAGTAAACCTATTTCTTAAAGACAAAGGACATGTTGACGCCTCTAGCCAGGTGTCATCAAAGCTGATGGGCCATCACCTATTAAATAGACATTCTTTGGCAAAGAAGGGGGGCAGGAACAAATAGATGTATATCTTAGCAAACAACAGCATAAAACCTCTCCCCCACCATGTCTCCTTTCAGCTGGAAAGAACTTTATCAAGAGGTCACTCTCAAGACAATGCATTTCAAAGGGTGACTGAACTGCAATAGTGATGGGCAAAAACATCCCAAGTTCTCTCCTTTACCCATCTCTCTTTTTTCTTCCTAAGATGACAAAAAGAAACAGCCTATGGACTTTGGGAGCAGATCCTGGCCCGAGAGTTTGGTCAGCAATGTACTGAAAACACATAGTAAGGGACTTCACCTTAAATTAAGACTAGGGGCGTAATCCAGAACTGGGAGTGTATTGGAGTCACCCTGCAAGTAGTAACCAAGGCTGCCGGAAGCCAGAGTGTGGCTGGTGTTTGCTGACAGGCTGCTGGGGTCAGAGCTGCTGGACCACAGCTGTGGCTTTACACAGATACTCAGGGTGCGACCTGCACACTGTTTGGCTGCTTGTGAGGAGCCCAGGGTGGCAGCTACAGCAGTAAAGCATTGAGAAGCACCCCAGTTTGCAGGGCAAGTGGTGACAGCCCCTCACTGGTCTGGATTGCACCCCAGATTGTCATAGACTCATCTTTAATTGGACCTGGTCCATCCTCCAGGTGCAGCCACATAGCCAAACTGGCCTCTCAGGCCCACGTTAACCCTTGCAGTGCTTGTGTGGGGTGCACACCCCAACACAGGAACTTAAATCCCATTTTCAGAAGTGACTCAGGCACTTAGCAGCCAAAGTCCCACTGTCTGTAGGTATCTAAAGTCACTTTTGAAAACACAACTTAGGTTCCTAAGTCACTTAGGCACATATGTTTTTTTAAAAATTCTTCGTGTGCTGCGGTCCCACCCAGTAAAATAGTTTATTATCCCCATTTTATTTATGGGGAACTGAGGCACAGTTAGATTAAGTGACATGCCCAAGGTCACAGAGGAAGTCCAGTATAATAATAATACCTATCTCATATATAGCAAATTTTCATCCATAGGTCTCAAAACCCTTTACAAAGGTGGTCAGGATCATCATTCCTACTGATGGGGAAACAGGCACACAGTGGCAAAGTGACTTGCCCCTGATCACCCAACAGGCAAGTGGAAGATCTTGGAACTGAACCCAAATCTCCCAGTCCAGTATTTTACCCACGAGACCATCCATACTTCCAGTGAATTTTATTGATCATGTCTACAGTGTGTCAGCATTCGCTACTATTCTAAAGTGTCCTCCCAGCATGCACTAGGATCAGGGTAAAACATGGGACTATTCTTCACAGAGAAGCCTTTGGTTCTTCTAAAATCATGCTTGTGGACCTGGAGGAGAAGTGATCAGCCACCATTCTGTAATATGCTGGGAAGTTCCTCTCTAAGGATACGAGCTGTCAATAGAGCCATCAAATCCACCTGCTTTCTTCACTCCTATTTATTACTGGCTAGAACTAGGCAGTTGATCAGAAGCTTCAGCGTGGCCTGCATAGAGTGGCATCAGACGTAACTCACTCATTGTAGGCCTGGGATGTCTATTCATGCACAACGATGGAAAGGAAGTGCATAGTGAAGCCATGAATAAAGAGGGGTTGGAGGTGGGCCAGCGGTCTGCAATGGCATGACTGCAGATTTTCTCTCTCCTCCAAATGACCGGGAGCTGTAAGGGTGCAGGCAGCCTGCACCTGAAGCTTGGGGAAGAAATGTGTCACAAACACCAGTAGTGATCCATCCAGGCAGTTATGGTGTGACACTTAGAGTATGTCTACACAGCAATTAAACACCTGTGGCTGGCCCGGTTCAGCTGACTTGGGCTCATGGGGTTCAGACTGTGGGGCTGTAAAATTGCTGAGTACCTATTCAGGCTCAGCCTGGTGCATAGGAGCCAAGACAACGTGATGGGAGAGGGTCCCAGAGCCCTAACTCCAGCCCAAGCTTGAACATCTACCCTGCAATATTTAGCCCATCAGCCGGAGCCCCAAGAACCCAAGTCAGCTGACCTGGGCTAGCCATGCTTAGGTCTTTTATTCCAGTGTAGATGTACCTCACGGATTCTAAAAGGATATTTACTGGAGATGTGATCTTTTTTTAAGGGACAGAAGAAAGCATAAAGTGAATGAAGACTGAAAGGTTCTTACAAGACACAGAGGACTAACTGCAAAAGGGTAGTGGAAGTTGCTCATCAGCAGATTTACAAGGTCAGACGTTTGAACAGTTCTTCTGAACTGCTTTGCTTTGGGGACGTTACAAGAACAGAGTCCTTCTCAAGACTATCCCAGCTTTCAGTCAATGCAGAAATACAGTGATAGTCGATTTCTCCAGGTCTTTCTATTTTTGATCCAGATACAGAAAACAAGGAAGCACCATAAAAGATTTGGGTTTTCATCAACTGTGAGCCACAAAGGTTGGAGTCTGACTGTTTTCGTCATCTAACCCCTCCCAGCAAAGCCAAGCTCCCTACTCAATACATACATAACATGTCCAAGGTTTGAAATGATCTCCATGCAATTATGTGCTACAAGTGCCCTAATCCGGAGATCCACTGTGGAAACAAAGATTCTCTCATCTAAATCACAATATGGTTGGTGTGCCTGTGTATAGGGCTTCTCTGTCTGCCTAGGTAGCTGCTTGTTGCTGCAAAAGTCTAATATTCTTTTCATCCACTTGCATTATTGCAGCCATGTTAAGGGGCTAATACCCTTTTAATACTTAAGTCTGTACAAAATGTGCTTGTGCATAATTCAGTGAGAAGTCTGTGCAAGCTTAAATATTCAAGCAGCCATTTTTCTGTTTAAAAAAATAATCAGCTGGTGGTATTCGTACAGCGTTGCTGGTACTGTAGATTCAGGATAATTTGGAATGCTATCTACAAACTCGTGACTGGCAGTAGGGAATTCAGAGACCAGAGCATTAAGCTGGCTGGCTGTGACCCTTGTCTCCTGCATAAATCCAGATGGTAGCTATCCGGAAATGAAAAATAAACTGTATGGACAGAATGGGTCCTGGACAGTGCTATTTGTGTCAGGGATATGACGAAAGCATCTACGCGTGTTTAAGGGTGAGGGGGAAGGTAGGTCAGGAAGGCTCAGAAGGGAAGAGAGATGCATAATGCATTGGTCGAATTTGGATGTATAATTGAACTGCGAACTGAAGTGAACTTTCTCCTTTCTTTCTGTAGTAATTTTAGGGCTCTGGAGAATGTCAGCCTTACTGAGTGAAGTCCTCCTCTTTATCCCCATAACAGGGACTGCACTAAGAGCTTGTTTCCGAGCCAACAGTGCTCCATCCCGACCATCGATAGAGACAGAAGCTCTCTTCCGTGCCCATCAATTCCTGAGCCTCTAGGCTGACATTTCTAACACGGGTGTCAGATTGAAGTGGTGGTGGCTGTTTGTGATATAGGCACTTGTACACTGAGACCATGGATTCATTTCATGAGAGCCTCCAACTAGCCACCAGTCACTACAACCTGGTCTGGATTTGAAACAGAAAACAAGGAGCGGAAAGCTTCCTATCTCCTTCTCAGTTCCCAGAACCAACCTGTCCCTGACACTGGTGCCAATTGGGGGTGGGGGTGGGTGGATTTTGCACTTGCTGAAAGTTCCATGGTTCTTACAACCACGGGGTAGCCATGGACCGACCACTTTTAAACCGTGGTCCTGGACTAAATCAGTACAGTTTCTGCCAGAGCCGTCTGGTGTGGTGCTCTGGCTGCGTGGTCTCCATACCACCAAAATTTGACCAACCTACGCCTCCATCCAGACAGAGAGAGGGCCAGGCCAAATTGCAGTGAGTGGTGTTGCACTCAAATTTGGCTCAGCTGCTCCTCTGCCCAGACGAAAGGGCAACTGGGCCACGTGGTGTTGCGACCTGACACATTGGGAATCAGCTTCTCTATAGTGGAGCTCCAGGGAATCCACTGAGAACTCGACCCCTGACTGCATCAGCTCATGCACTGTGTGGATAAAAGAGAAGGGACACTCCCCAGCTGAGGGAGAGAACATAAGAATGGCCATACTGGGTCAGAACAAAGGTCTATCTAGCCTAGTGTCATGTCTTCTGTCAGTGGCCAATGCCAGGTGCCCCAGAGGGAATGAACAGAACAAGTAATCATCAAGTGACCCATCCCCTGTCGCCCATTCCCAGCTTCTGGCAAACAGAGGCTAGGGACACCATCCATCTCCATCCTGGCTAATAACTACTGATGGACCTATCCTCCATGAATTTATCTAGTTCTTTTTTGAACCCTGTTATAGTCTTGGCTTTCACAACATCCTCTGGCAAGGAGTTCCACAGGTTGACTGTGAGTTGTGTGAAGAAATACTTCATTTTGTTTGCTTTAAACCTGCTGCCTATTAATTTTATTTGGTGACCCCTACGTCTTGTGTTATGAGAAGGGAGGAGGAGGTTAGGGATGAGCGCAAATCGGCATGGCAACCCTGCTGGGGGGGCCAGGACTGGAATTTGCCTCCCCCCGCAATATTTGATTTGGTGCCATGGCCTTCTGAGCTGGATTTTCTTCTGTGTTGATAAGATAATTTTAAGAATTGTTTTAGAAACAAATAATTTTCAACAAATCTGTATTTTGCCCCCGGATCACAACAGGCACTGCTGCCTTTCAGCAACCAGCTCTGAGAAGTATTGTGGGAGCAGCTGGTTGGCTTGGCTTCAGTAAAATCTACACACACACTCCTTTCTATCTCATACACGAGAAATTAATAAATACGACAAACAAATGAAGCTACTGGCTTGGAGAACAGAGTTCCTATTTCTATTTTTAAATATTGGAGCGGAGCTTAGATGCAACAGTGATGGGGATCATAGGTAGATAAGGACAAATAAATACATCTGCTCTATCCTGTGGAAATGCCATTCCCACAAAAGACCTTTCAACCCAATTGTAAACTGTGTTCTGCAGGGGGACTGGATGGTTTAGAAGGTTATTTAATAGGATGTATGGTTTATGACACCAGGATACTAGTTCTAATCTAATCCAGATTGGTATTAAGCCAAAATTGCCTCATTACCTGATGACCTAAAGATCTGTGAAATAAACTGGAGGTCACAGTTCAAGACCTAGCTGACAGGTGTCAACCGCACAAAGCCACCATCACAGTTGTCACTCTATTAGAAAAAAGAAAAGGAGTACTTGTGGCACCTTAGAGACTAACCAATTTATTTGAGCATGAGCTTTCGTGAGCTACAGCTCACTTCATCGGATGCATACCGTGGAAACTGCAGCAGACTTTATATACACACAGAGAATATGAAACAATACCCCCTCCCACCCCACTGTCCTGCTGGTAATAGCTTATCTAAAGTGATCATCAGGTGGGCCATTTCCAGCACAAATCCAGGTTTTCTCACCCTCCACCCCCCAACACAAATTCACTCTCCTGCTGGTGATAGCCCATCCAAAGTGACAACTCTTTACACAATGTGCATGATAATCAAGTTGGGCCATTTCCTGCACAAATCCAGGTTCTCTCACCCCCTCACCCCCCCCCCAAAACCACACACACAAACTCACTATCTTGCTGGTAATAGCTCATCCAAAGTGACCAGTCTCCCTACAATGTGCATGATAATGAAGTTGGGCTATTTCCTGCACAAATCCAGGTTGTATCACATCCCCCCCACCCCCATACACACACAAACTCACTCTCCTGCTAGTAATAGCTCATCCAAACTGACCACTCTCCAAGTTTAAATCCAAGTTAAACCAGAACATCTGGGGGGGGGGGGTAGGAAAAAACAAGAGGAAACAGGCTACCTTGCATAATGACTTAGCCACTCCAAGTCTCTATTTAAGCCTAAATTAATAGTATCCAATTTGCAAATGAATTCCAATTTAGCAGTTTCTCGCTGGAGTCTGGATTTGAAGTTTTTTTTGTTTTAAGATAGCGACCTTCATGTCTGTGATTGCGTGACCAGAGAGATTGAAGTGTTCTCCGACTGGTTTATGAATGTTATAATTCTTGACATCTGATTTGTGTCCATTTATTCTTTTACGTAGAGACTGTCCAGTTTGACCAATGTACATGGCAGAGGGGCATTGCTGGCACATGATGGCATATATCACATTGGTGGATGTGCAGGTGAACGAGCCTCTGATAGTGTGGCTGATGTTATTAGGCCCTGTGATGGTGTCCCCTGAATAGATATTTGGGCACAATTGGCAACGGGCTTTGTTGCAAGGATAAGTTCCTGGGTTAGTGGTTCTGTTGTGTGGTATGTGGTTGTTGGTGAGTATTTGCTTCAGGTTGCGGGGCTGTCTGTAGGCAAGGACTGGCCTGTCTCCCAAGATTTGTGAGAGTGCTGGGTCATCCTTTAGGATAGGTTGTAGATCCTTAATAATGCATTGGAGGGGTTTTAGTTGGGGGCTGAAGGTGACGGCTAGTGACGTTCTGTTATTTTCTTTGTTAGGCCTGTCCTGTAGTAGGTGACTTCTGGGAACTCTTCTGGCTCTATCAATCTGTTTCTTTACTTCTGCAGGTGGGTATTGTAGTTGTAAGAAAGCTTGACAGAGATCTTGTAGGTGTTTGTCTCTGTCTGAGGGTTTGGAGCAAATGAGGTTGTATCGCAGAGCTTGGCTGTAGACGATGGATCGTGTGGTGTGGTCAGGGTGAAAGCTGGAGGCATGCAGGTAGGAATAGCGGTCAGTAGGTTTCTGGTATAGGGTGGTGTTTATGTGACCATTGTTTATTAGCACTGTAGTGTCCAGGAAGTGGATCTCTTGTGTGGACTGGACCAGGCTGAGGTTGGTGGTGGGATGGAAATTGTTGAAATCATGGTGGAATTCCTCAAGGGCTTCTTTTCCATGGGTCCAGATGATGAAGATGTCATCAATATAGCGCAAGTAGAGTAGGGGCTTTAGGGGATGAGAGCTGAGGAAGCGTTGTTCTAAATCAGCCATAAAAATGTTGGCATATTGTGGGGCCATGCGGGTACCCATAGCAGTGCCGCTGATCTGAAGGTATACATTGTCCCCAAATGTGAAATAGTTATGGGTAAGGACAAAGTCACAAAGTTCAGCCACCAGGTTAGCCGTGACATTATCGGGGATAGTGTTCTTGACGGCTTGTAGTCCATCTTTGTGTGGAATGTTGGTGTAGAGGGCTTCTACATCCATAGTGGCCAGGATGGTGTTATCAGGAAGATCACCGATGAATTGAAGTTTCCTCAGGAAGTCAGTGGTGTTTCGAAGGTAGCTGGGAGTGCTGGTAGCGTAGGGCCTGAGGAGGGAGTCTACATAGCCAGACAATCCTGCTGTCAGGGTGCCAATGCCTGAGATGATGGGGCGCCCAGGATTTCCAGGTTTATGGATCTTGGGTAGTAGATAGAATATCCCAGGTCGGGGTTCCAGGGGTGTGTCTGTGCGGATTTGATCTTGTGCTTTTTCAGGAAGTTTCTTGAGCAAATGCTGTAGTTGCTTTTGGTAACTCTCAGTGGGATCATAGGGTAATGGCTTGTAGAAACTCGTGTTGGAGAGCTGCCGAGCAGCCTCTTGTTCATATTCTGACCTATTCATGATGACGACAGCACCTCCTTTGTCAGCCTTTTTGATTATGATGTCAGAGTTGTTTCTGAGGCTGTGGATGGCATTGCGTTCCGCATGGCTGAGGTTATGGGGCAAGTGATGCTGCTTTTCCACAATTTCAGCCCGTGCACGTCGGCGGAAGCACTCTATGTAGAAGCCCAGTCTGCTGTTTCGACCTTCAGGAGGAGTCCACCTAGAATCCCTCTTTCTGTAGTGTTGGTAGGGAGACCTCTGTGGATTAGTAGGCTGTTCAGAGGTATTTTGGAAATATTCCTTGAGTCGGAGACGTTGAAAATAGGATTCTAGGTCACCACAGAACTGTATCATGTTCGTGGGGGTGGAGGGGCAGAAGGAGAGGCCCCAAGATAGAACAGCTGCTTCTGCTGGGCTGAGAGTATAGTTGGATAGGTTAACAATATTGCTAGGTGGGTTGAGGGAACCATTGCTGTGGCCCCTAGTAGCATGTAGTAGTTTAGAAAGTTTAGTGTCCTTTTTCTTTTGTAGAGAAGCAAAGTGCGTTGTAAATGGCTTGTCTAGTTTTAGTAAAATCCAGCCATGAGGAAGTTTGTGTGGAAGGTTGTTTTTTTATGAGAGTATCCATTTTTGAGAGCTCATTCTTAATCTTTCCCTGTTTGCTGTAGAGGATGTTGATCAGGTGATTCCGCAGTTTCTTTGAGAGCCTGTGGCACAAGCTGTCAGCATAGTCTGTGTGGTATGTAGATTGTAAAGGATTGTAAAGGATCTATTAGCAGGCTCAGCAGAGTCATCAAGGTCTGAATAGGCATGGAGAATGAACTACCCTTTCAATGTAACGAATAGCATAAGGGAAGTCTGCACTCCTGTTTACTTGTGCTGCAGCTGGGAAGGTTGGTCCTTTGGTCAGTAAAAGACTTCGGTTCTGGGACTTTTTACAAGCAACAAATTTCATGTTTGTATGATAAAGACTATGGGCTTGATCAGTGAAGCCAATGGGAATCTTTCCACTGGCTTTGGTGGGCTTTGGAGGAGCCCTAAGCGATTCACACATCAAAAATCAGGAGGAGGAGGAAACTTGGGGCGACGCAAAATTAATTCCTTTAGCATGTGTTCAACTTCATGTAGCCTGCACTTCATGGTTTTGCATTGCTGATCTTAATAATTCACAGTGATAAATGGTAAGAACACCAAAATTTGAGTGGGACAGAGGTAAATTCAAGTCATAAATGATTGATGTAATGACCTTTATAATTTGATACATTTGAGAGGTATGCACTTAATCAGATACAGTTAGAATCTGAAGGATTTGAAGGGTATGCAGTGTAATTGCATTTTTAACCCAATAACACATCCAAGTCATAAATGGTGAATGCAGTCATTTTACGCACTCACACACACACACATGTGTGTATATATATATATATATATATATATATATAATGACAAAGTTCCTCCTCTACCTTGGTAGGTCTTGCACTTATTGGCAGATTTGCTCGACTTGGAGCTTCATGGCAGCCCTCAGTTTGGCCGTTTTCGTGAACCCACAGTCCAGGTCGACTCCTCCTATGTCTGACCAGGAGTTGGGAGGATTTGGGGGGAACCCAGGCCCGCCCTCTACTCCGGGTTCCAGCCCAGGGCCCTGTGGAATGCAGCTGTCTAAAGTGCCTCCTGGAACAGCTGTGCGACAGCTACAACTCCCTGGGTTACTTCCCCATGGCCTCCTCCCAACACCTTCTTTATCCTCCCCATAGGACCTTCCTCCTGGTGTCTGATAATGCTTGTACTCCTCAGTCCTCCAACAGTCCGCGTTCCCACTCTCAGCTCCTAGTGCCTCTTGCTCCCAGCTCCTTACCCGCACACCACAAACTGAAGAGAGCTCCTTTTTAAACCCAGGTGCCCTGATTAGCCTGCCTCAATTGATTCTAGCAGCTTCTTGCTTGGCTGCAGGTGTTCTAATCAGCCTGTCTGTCTTAATTGTTTCCAGAAGGTTCCTGATAGTTCTGGAACCTTCCCTGTTACCTTACCCAGGGAAAGGGGACCTACTTAACCTGGGGCTAATATATTTGCCGTCAATTACTCTCCTGTAGCCATCTGGCCTGACCTTGTCAGATATATATAAATGTTTCTCTGGCCAATCAGGGAAGTGATTATCTATTGTTTTCTTTGACTGTAAGTGCCAGATGTCAGGGGAACATGTCCTCTGGATTCTATGCAATGCTGAGCACACTGCTGATCCTTTATAAATATCAGTAACTGCCTTTCTTAACTATCAGTGTGTGTATTTTCTTATAAACTCATAGGAATTAGGGATGGAAAAGTTTTAAGATTATTTAGTTCCCCTCAGTTCCACCTATGCTAAATCATTCCTGGCATTCACTAGAGCTTGGTCCACCAGAATAGCTTATCCCTTGGGAAGATAAGACCCATAGCGACACACGGTATAAGCAAGGAAAATTTCCATAGAAGACCCTGCTGCAAAATTCAGCAGTGACATAAACAACAGTGTGAGGTGCTAGGGTTATATAACTTGGTCTCCTATGGCACTACTAAGAAACAAAACTAAATAAGAAACCCTATGAAAACCCGTGCTTACCATTGACTTGTCCGTGAGATCTCAGCCTGGATTTCTTAGACCGACGGTGTATCTTTCACCTTATTTATCTATTTTGCCTGCAGCAAGAAATCTGCTTGATAAAAATGTTTTATAGTTTCTGCAACAGGACACAACGCATAATAAGGATTTAATGCACGTGGCATGCATTGATTTGTTACCTTGCTGCATATGCAGAATGCTGACGGGAAGTCTGTGCTGTTGTATTTAGACAGGAATAAAAGGGGGCAGCCTCTGTTTCTTACTTAGTCTAACTGTTGAGAGGTACCTAGGTTAGATCCATTAAACGGTAAATTATGAAAGGTACAATGAGAATGAGGTAAGGCATTATGCTATCGCTGCAAAAACTTTATTGGAAGTGAGTTATCAAGATGTCTTCTCTACATACTTTATTAGATATGTATCAATGACAAATGTGTACTGCTGATAGACTTATAAATGAATCCAACTTGCACGTTCATTCTTATCTCTATGGAGATTAGCATATCTCATCAATATTTGTGTCCATGTAAATGTATGGGCTCATTAATAACTGCCAGGAGAAGAATTAAATCATGCTGTGTTTTGTTTTGTTTTTCCTTAGAGAAAGAATATTCCTGGAATTAATTAGTCAAGTTCCTATCAAGCTTCGGTCAAGTTCTTCCCATTCTGATGTGTGTGCGTAATAAGTCTGTGGTTGAAAGGATGGCTGGCAGAGTTGCTGATTGGTTTCCAAGGAGGGAGGGGAGCAGTTGGGGATTGTCTGATTTGCACATCCTCCTCTTGTCATGGATACTTTTTTAGCAAGCTTTCTGTCAAGCTGCCAATTCTCTCACTGTCCTCTCATTTCATGTAAATAAACTGCAGCTCAATTTAAAAATGAGGCAGGAAATGGGATTCCAATCACAGTGGGTTCTTGTTCCAGGCTTGTAAAGAGTGTGTGGTTTGGAAGGGCACTATTAAGACTACACAACATCCCTCATTTTGGCTTTAGAGCCTGTCATAAATATAAAGGGAAGGGTAAACACCTCTAAAATCCCTCCTGGCCAGAGGAAAAATCCTTTCACCTGTAAAGAGTTAAAAATCTAGGATAACCTCACTGGCACCTGACCAAAATGACCAATGAGGAGACAAGGTACTTTAAAAAGCTGGAGGGAGGGAGAGACAAAGAGTCTGTCTGTGTGATGCTTTTGCTGGGGACAGAACAGGAATGGAGTCTTAGAATTTAGTAAGTAATCTAGCTAGATATGTGTTAGATTATGATTTCTTTAAATGGCTGAGAAATTAAGCTGTGTTGAATAGAATGGATATTCCTGTCTGTGTGTCTTTTTGTAACTTAAGGTTTTGCCTAGAGGGATTCTCTATGTTTTTAATCTAATTACCCTGTAAGGTATTTACCATCCTGATTTTACAGAGGTGATTCTTTTATTGTTACTTCTTTTTTACTGTTTCTTCTATTAAAATTCTTCTTGTAAGACCTGAACGCTTTTTTCATTGTTCTTAAGATCCAAGGGTTTGGGTCTGTGGTCACCTACGCAAATTGATGAGGATTTTTACCAAACCTTCCCCAGGAAGTGGGGTGCAAGGGTTGGGAGGATTTTTGGGGGGAAAGACATTTCCAAACAACGCTTTCCTAATAAAATAAGCCCAGATAAACATTTGGTGGTGGCAGTGGAAGTCCAAGGGCAAAGGGTAAAATAGTTTTTACCTTGGGGAAGTTTTAACCCAAGCTGGTAAAAGTAAGCTTAGGAGGTTTTCATACAGGTCCCAACATCTGTACCCTAGAGTTCAGAGTGGGGAAGGAACCTTGACAGAGCCAAGGAAGTGTGTGTCTACACTGGGCTACTCCTGATTCAGTATCATCAACTGCTTGATGTGTGTTCTCCCATCTAACACCTGATCTGAGATTTAACACCTGTCCCCTGCAGGGCCCCCTCTCTCCTCTTCATGTTCCCCATGGGAATGGAGGAAACTCAGAGGGTTTGTGCTTTGGTTAAGCAGATCCAGGTCCTGTTGGTTAGGGGAAGCTGAACAGAAACATTCTGAGGACCTGCAGTTGCAAGTTTTGCTCCCATTCAGATTTGCCTAGAAGTGATAGGAGTCTTTGTGGATTGATCTGTAGGTCAACTCCTCTCAGCGGCTCATTCTTATTGTGGGAGGAGTTTGTAGAGCTTCTTTTGGGAAAGATCATTGGGATTTCTGTGGCCTTCCTTTCAAATTTACTCCTATTCAGCCTTGATTTGAATCCGAGCTGTGTTCATGAACCAGGAGTGACTGGTGCTGATTTGATGTCAGAGCTGGATATGAATTATCTTTGTTCCTCTGGGACATCTTCAGATTTTCCAGGCTATTACTGGCATTTCAGGTTTGGGCTGTATTTGCTGGGAAATGCTACATGAGGCAGGTCAAGAGACGTTTTGTAATATGCCCAGTAGTTGCAATGAAAGTGAATCTGGGGCTATATTTGGTCACAGTTAACTACAGTAATATTATGGCTGACCTCCGTAATGCTCTTTCTCAGTACATAATATCACTGGTCAATTTGTATGCTTCTGGATGTGGTCTGTCTGTGCTAATAACACTGCATTCTGGTATCACAGGAGCAAGAATGATCATGGATGGTCTCTCCCTGTGGTTTTTGCTGGAGGGAAATGATTAACAGCACAAAGGATGGGTCCAGGGCAATTTAATGAGACTTTATAGAAAGAAGCCACAGCTACAGCTGCACAAAGCAGATGGGGAATGGGAGACCTTGAATGAGAATGCAGTTTTTCTGCAACTGCTTTTAGGAGCACATCAATGGGAGAATAATATTTTGGTGGAGCCACGTGTATTTTACAAGAGGTTTTACCCATTTGTGGCTCACACAAATACTGTATCAGTAGCAAAACACCATCCTGTTTCACTGCTGCAGAGTCCAGAGCAGATGCATCCAAGTCATGGAAGGGAGTGACACAAAGAAGCTTGCTGTGTTAGTTGCACAGAAACTTGAAGTAGCCCAAGGTCCCCAAGGATATGTTTGCAACCATCTCCTATGGGATACATTAAACCAGGCTGTCATTAATCACGGTTCTCATCACCTTGGCTCAAAGAGATAGTGCAGCCACTGAGCAGCATTGACTGATTTTACATGCACACGAGACAGGCAGAGTGTTAACTCAACATTGTAAGGTTCTTTCTTTTTTCAGAGTCGTAGGCCTGGTCTAAACCGGGGGGTGGGGAAAGGGGTGGATCGATCTAAGTTACGCAACTTCAGTTACGTGAATAACCGTAGCTGAAGTCGTGGTGTCTTCACCGCAGTGAGTCGACTGCTGCCGCTTCCCCGTCGGCTCTGCCTGCGCCTCTCATGGTGGTGGAGTACAGGAGTCAATGGGAGAGCACTCGGGGGTCGATTTATCGCGTCTAGACTAGACGTGATAAATCAACCCCCGCTGAATCGATCGCTGCCCGCCGATCCAGCAGGTAGTATAGACGTACCCATAAAGTGTAGGGCTAGAAGACACCACCAGATCATCTAGCCTGACCACTGTACACCACCCAGCACCCACACACCAAACCAACAACCAAAGTATTACAACCCTAAGCAAACTGAACTATTGAGTGCACAGGCAGAGAAGGGGAGGGAGCAAGGCGGACATATACCTGTGGCTCTGGCAATGGCAAGGAGTTGATTTAGTAAGATATATTCACATGATCCTAGCAACTCCCCACACTGCAGAAGAAGGCAAAAAGACCCAGGGCCCTTGCCAATCTGACCTGGAGAAAAATTCCTTCTAATTTTCTTGCTTATTTATAAACTATACAAACCTGATAGAGTTGTCTGGCAAGAGAAAGTGAGTGGAGGCCACATGGAAGCATAAAGGCCACACATTTGGAAAGATCTTTAAGGAAGTGATGACAGGAGGAAGGTGGACAGCCCACCACCCATGCCTCGACATTGTACTCACTGACCAAAGTGACGAGCAACAGAATGAAGCTGAGCAGAAGAAAATGTAGTGTGATTAACAAGCAAACCTGTGCAGAGAAAAATCTTCCAGAAGTCTCCTGAAACAAGCAGTGGACGACATGTTTCTTTAAAGACACAAAACTGGACAAAGCACTGGAAAAATATATCCATGGAACAACACTGCAGTAGGTATAGGGATGGTCTGAAGGGTTCTATCTGTATTTAGTGCCCATGGTATCATTAGAGTGGCTAGAGATATTGGGGCCACGTTATGCAAGGTACTGTAAGTACAGCTAAGAGACAATCCGTGCTCCAAAGATCTTACAGTGAAAAATACAAGACAGACAAAGGCTGGGATGAGAAGCATAGGCACGGAAAGGTAAAATGACTCACACAAGGTCACTTAGCTGGTCAGAGGCAGAGCTGAGAAAAAGTACGCTTTGGTTTGTGTACCTATTGTCTTTTTATAATGAACAGAGAACCCTTCTCCTACCCACATCTGCAATATTTGGATCTGGTGCCAAATGGCCACAGACTTCTGGGAATTTATGAACCCAGGGTTTTGGTTCAGGCTTATCTCTAAAAATAATAACACAATGGCTTTCAAAATTAAGCTTGGAAAACATCTGCAGAGAGCTCAGAAAAGACTGCATGCCCATGCACAAAAAAAAATGTTTTAGATATTAATATTTGTATGTTTTCCTTCCTTTGTAACTACATCAGAAACTTTCCCTGGTATCTCATTAGCATTTTATCCCTATATCACAGCAGCTTGTGCTTTTTTGCTAGTCCGCTTAGACAGAAGGATCAGATAAGCCGCTTAGAATCTTCTTGTAAAAATGAATTCTAAATGAGAAAACTGTGTAAAATTGCCCTTTGGCAAAAAGCTAACAAAGAGCATTTAGGTGGTTTTCTAACATTTCTCTTTCAGGCGCTGCTCCTGGTAGCTAATTTCAGGGTCGGAAACAACACATGTGGAGTCAAGCTGCAAAAGAATGAGGTGCAAAGAGAAGAGCAATTACATCAAATAAGCCAGGAGGGCATTTGACCGTGCAGCTCAAGGATACGATTTGTGATTTGAAGGAAGAAAGACTGGATTTCAGACTAAAAAAGTGACCACACTAAGACGGGCAGGCAGAACATGTACCACAGCACTGCTCCAGCAAAAGAGCAATTAACTCATCGGGTACGGAGGGTGTCATCAGGCATCACCTAAGGAGATAATGGAAAGACTTCCAGCTTTGTCACAATTACATCACTGGGAGAGCAGCCATCCTTGTGTATTTCATAGAGCTGCATCTGAGGTCTCCTTTTGGGACACTGGTACAACAGATTTTCATAAGCCCATGGCTTCCCTCTGCTCCCTTCCTTCAGCAGTGAAATTCCGTCATTCGATCCAATTCCAGCTATAAATCTGATTTCTTGAGAGCATCGTATATTCATCCTGTTCATCAACCACTGGTGCTCTCTGATTTCCCATGAGTTGGATGAAAAGAGTCGCGGGCAGCAATAAAAGTTTTGATTCATTAAATTCATGTGCATTTTCCATTGAGCCTGAACAGTTGTGTAATAAAGCAGCATGACTGTCCTTGACCCAACTTCCCCTCGGATATCAGTGGAGTATTTGGCAGCCAACAGACATCCCATTTCATTATACAGATGTTCTACCTACCAACAGACTAACCTATCTACTTAGTGATGTCTGTACTGTGGTTATTTCCATGGAGTTGACAGAGTTACCTTAGAAGTTAAACAAAAAATGTACATATTTGTTTGGTCTGCCTTAAACAATGCCTGAGATTAGAAATGTTTCAGAGTAGCAGCCGTGTTAGTCTGTATTCGCAAAAAGAAAAGGAGTCCTTGTGGCACCTTAGAGACTAACCAATTTATTTGAGCATGAGCTTTCGTGAGCTACAGCTCACTTCATCGGATGCAACTGTAGCTCACGAAAGCTTATGCTCAAATAAATTGGTTAGTCTCTAAGGTGCCACAAGTGCTCCTGTTCTTTTTGAGATTAGAAATGCAATGTTTGGTGTAGCCGTGTTGGTCCCAGGATAGTAGCAAGACAAGGTGGGTGAGATAATATATTTTATTGCAACAACTCCCATAGGTGCTGGAACTAGGGCTGCTGGAGGTGCTGCCGCACTCCCGGCTTGAAGTGGTTTCCATTATATACAGGATTTACCGCTTGCTTCAAGGGCTCTCAGCACCCCCACTATACAAATTGTAATATTCCTTTATGTATCTATACAGTTATGTCTCCTTTTCTCCAAACTGAGGATCTCCAGTCCTCTTAATCTCTCTTGCAGATTCCACTTTCCAAACATTTTATCATTTCTGCTTCTCTTCTCTGTATTCTCACCCATTTGTCTAGAACTTCTATGAAAGTACAGTGCCCAGAACTAAACACAATCCTCCAGCCTGAGTAATGTAGCAATGACAGTGACTTCAGGTGTGGGCAATCTGCATTCCAAAATACAAAATGATTGGGATTAGAATTCTTCCAGCTTGTTACAAATGTAAACATTCTTCTGTTTATCTGAAAATTTCCCCCGATTTGTGGAATATTTTTTCACTGAGAAATGGGACACTTTCTGACTTATTTTCCAGCAGAAAAAGAAGATAGGTAAAGTAGCATTTTACAGACTTTTCAACTTCCCACTTCAGAGAATAAATAAAATAAGGCCACTTACAAGCTTACAGCACCACAACTGTACCGATAAAGGTGTGCGTCTACCACAGCGCTTGTGTAGCCATGTTATGCCAGTGGAAGAGAGCTCTCCTGTCGACAAAATAAAACCAGCTCAAGGAGTGACAGTAGCTATATCTGTGAGAGAGCCTCTCCTGACAACAAAGCATTGTGCAGTATTTCTCACTGTATGCATCGGATGACGTGAGCTGTAGCTCACGAAAGCTTATGCTCAAATATATTTGTTAGTCTTTAA
The DNA here is from genome assembly GCF_965140285.1 of Lepidochelys kempii. Classification (NCBI taxonomy): domain Eukaryota; kingdom Metazoa; phylum Chordata; order Testudines; family Cheloniidae; genus Lepidochelys; species Lepidochelys kempii. The sequence continues at coordinate 118,643,115 of NC_136386.1, read as the reverse complement.
GGTGCCACAAGTCCTCCTTTTCTTTTTCCTCTTAAGACACTAAAATTTTATCAAAATCATATTCCATTCCTATAGCATAATGCAAAGCTGCAGGAGTTTAATATCAGAATATTACAGCTTTAGCATAATCACCCACCAACAAATGTCCCCCCAAACAAGCTCAATCCTAAAGACATGAATGCTGAATTCCTCCCTGGTGTAAATGCAAAGTATTCAGACTCCACATGATTAACACAAAAAATGACGTCTTTTCCTCTGTGACATTGGTTAAATTGTTGCAAAAAAATGCTAAATGGTGAATATTTACGTTTTTTTAAAAAATTTTGTGGATTAGAACACAGGTCCAAACTGTGGATAAATTAATACAGATCCTTCATAGCAGGATTATGGCGACATGAAAAATACACTAATTTACCACTATGTTGTTCCAGTTTTACACCACAGTAATGTCACTGAAATCAGTGGAACCAGAGCAAAGTAAATCTGGGGTAGCACAGATGTGAATTACCCCATGTTTCCTAAAGTTTCCAGAATCCCACTATTAAAAAGTGCAGTTCTAGGATGTATCAGAGGGTCTAAACTACTGCAACCATGGTGTTGTCTTGAGCTGCATTAGGAAGGAGCATTTAGGACAGAATTTGTTGGGAAAGTGTAGCAGTGATCAAAGTGCCTGTACAAATCAAAGTGTTTGGATCATACGTGTGTCTCTATCAGTGAAGTTACAGCCAGAAGACACAAAACAGCCATTAACAAGTATTTTGGAACATTTTTTCCCCCCATGTATTGAATTTCCCACCCACTCCCAGTCTTCTGTGCCATTTTGATTTCTCTTCTTTGTGCTTTTGTCTTTTGATCACTAAATGCGACTCACCCGCCCCAAGGGACTGTTTAAATTACTTTTGAGAAGGAAAATTACTGTAAGAGGAGGGGAAATTATTAGAACTATACATCAAGAATTGTAGGATCATAGAAAGGTCCCTTGAGTATGCATGCAAAACTTTTCAGCACACTTTTAATGCTGATTCAGTATCCAAGGGGAAACAAAGTCATTTCCTAAAGTTTGCGTGTTTGTGTACTGATTTCATGTCTTCATAGTCCCACCCCTCACTTTCTCTCCAAAGGAGTCATCTGATTGTTGCATTTCCTTGTCTGCAAAGGACTATCCTGTTAAATTTTAAGCTGCCCAAATGAGCTCTGTTGGATTTTTTTAAATGCCCAATATTGCTGCTCACATTTTGCATCAGCACCTTGTCAAAGAGGCTTTCTGAATCTGGTTGGAATGGGCAACACTGCTGCTGGTTGTTTCTGGAGCCACCGGAAAGCTGAACTGAAAGTGTGTGTCCATCCCGGGCAGGGTGATAATCCCCAGGTGGCTGCATAATGAACAGTTGCTCTGCTGCCTGGGAATGGGTTGATAATCTCAACCTTGCATTCAGCTACGGTGATCATGGCTACTGTAGTTCACAAACATCAGACTAAGGTTACAGGGGGAATGAAGCACATAAGATGAATAGCACTTGCCAAGACACACAGATTCTCAGGTCCCTGTTGGACAGTGAATTCAACAATCGCACGAAGAACGATCTGCAAAGCTATAAATCAGTGGAAGTTACATTCTGCTAAGGAAAGTGAGAGATTTGCCTTCCAGCTATAAGGAAATAATAGAAGCTGTCTGTACAATTTGTTCTATGTTTTATAACAGACATTTGATGGTATAAATAATATATTTACAGTGTAGTGAAACTGGCCAGAATTCATGGCGATTGCAATAGGTGGCAGCAGGACATTAAGCATTGCTTAGCATGGTACTTGAGGGTGTAACTGGGAGTAGGTGAGGGGGGAGGGTGAAATTAAGGGCCCTTATCCTCAGCTGGAGTGAATCACCATAGCATCAAAGGCAATGGAGCTACACAGATTTAAACCCGATGGGAATCTGGCCAAAGAAATGGAAAATACAGACAGATTTTTCAGGGTAAAATGGACCCTAAGATCTAGTTGACTGTAGATTAATCTCCCAAGAGAATTGGTGGCAACCACATCAGGTGAGATATTTTAAATTTACCTGGGCAAAGCAGTGGAACATTCACTGGGCTAGATCCTCAGCTGGTGTAAATTAGCATCACTCCATTCAAGTCAACGAAGCTACATTGATTCACACCAGCCGAGGATCTGTCCCGATATCTGTAAGAGGCAATCCTGCATTAGCAGAGCCATGTCCTAGATAATCATTATACAGCCACTTCTGCCAGCCAGGACTTTTCCGTTCCTAAACCCTATGGTGCTTCAATAGCTCACTATGTGACCCTCGAGCATTAGTCTAGCACAGTGGTACCTAGGGCTGAGAAGGCGTTTTGTTATGTGCCGGAGCTCAGCAAAAAGTAAATCAAACTGTGTCTCCAGTTTCATAGATTCATAGATATTAAGGTCAGAAGGGACCATTATGATCATCTAGTCTGACCTCCTGCACTACGCAGGCCACCGAATCTCACCCACCCATTCCTGCGAAAAACCTCTCACCTATGTCTGAGCTACTGAAGTCCTCAAATCCTGGTTTAAAGACTTCAAGGAGCAGAGAATCCTCCAGCAAACTGGAAAACCAAGTTCCTTCAATTTTCACTGAGGTTTCCAACCTTGGAAATCCCTGATTCAGCCAGGTACTTATGCAAATGCATAACTTTAAGCATGCAGGTAGTCCCACAGAAATCAATGGAACTACTCCTGGGTCTAAAGTTAACTAGTAGAGCTGGGCAAAAAAAACCCGTCAACTGGACCATTTTCCATAAGACAATGCAGTTGTATCAAAATCAAACTTCTTCATCAAATCACGTTGCTTTCACCATGTCATAAATATAGAGGGAGGGGTAGCATAAAATTCCTCCTTGGCAGCTGTACTGAATCACCTTACCTGTAAGGGATTATGTAGTCAAATAACCTAGTTGGCACTTGACCAGAAGGACCAATGAGGAAAGAAGATACTTTCAAATCTGGAGGGGGGGAAGGTTTTGTTTGGGCTCTCTCTTTGTTGTTCCGTCTCCGGATGGAGGGAGAGTCCAAGCAGGTACAATGCCTCCTGAAAATATACCTGGAATAAAGATCTAACACCACAGAAATTGTAAGTAGGCAAGGAAATGCGAAATACGTTATCTTTTGTTTTAGCTTGTGAATTTTCCTATGCTAGAGGTAGTTTTATTCCTACTTTTGTAACTATGAAGCTGAGCCAGAGAAGAATCATCTGTGTTTTAAATTTTTTTATTTACCCTGTAAAGTTACCTTCCATCCTGATTTTGAAGGTGTGATTCTTTTACATTTTTTTTATAAATAACATTCTTCTTTTAAGAACCTGATTGATTTTCAGTGTCCTGAAGACAAAGGGTCTGGTCTGTGCTCACATTGCTAACCAATTGGTTGGTACATTATTCTCAAGCCTCCCCAGGAAAGGGGGTGAAGGGGCTTAGGGGGGATACTTTGGGAAGATAGTGATTCCAAGTGACCCTTCCCTGAATTTTTGTGTAAATCACTTGGTGGTGGCAGGAATACCGTCCAAGGACAAGGAAAGGAATTTGTGCCTTGGGGAAGTTTTTAACCTAAACTGGTAGAAATAAGCTTAGGGGGTCTTTCATGTGGGTCCCCACATCTGTACCCCAGAGTTCAGAGTGTGTGTGTGGGAGGGAACCCTGAAACACCAAAATTTTATTTTGGAAAAATAAACAGTTCCAACAATATTATTATGTCTCATTTCACATTTTCAGATCAAAATATTTATTTTTTTTAAGTAACTTTTCAGACTTTTTGTTTGGAAGTCTTTTTCTTTTGGATTGCACTCAGAGGTGAAAGTAAGCTGGTACGGGCTGGTACGGCGTACCGGTAAAAAAAAGGGAGGCAGCATCCTGGAAGAAAGCAGCTGAAGCGTTCAGTACCGGCTTATTTTCACCTCTTTTAGCTGCATTACAGTTTAAACTCAGCTAATGGTCCACCCCTGGAGAATGTTCCTGGCCGCTGGAATAGGTGGCCGCTTGCTTGCACAAGGACAGTATGTATGTGTATGTGTCACCATGCAGCTGCCACCGACCAGCAGCGACCCCAACAACCGGCCCTCACTGGCTGCTGCCTGCAGGGATCCAGCAGCTGCCACTGCGCCCGGGGTTGGGCTGGGTCTGCCAAGGAGTAAGTAACCAAGGCAAAAACCATAGCCAGCCAGCCAGGGGTGGGGACAAGGGACTGCACTGTGCCATGCCTGCCAGTGGCCTGCCTAGACCCTCCCTATTTCCTAGCAAGTTAACAGATCTCAAGGATTGTTTAATCTCCCAGGTGCATAAAAGGGTGTAGAGGGCACACCAATGGGTGGCTAGTAGAAGGATGAAGCCAGAAGTGAATGAAGGACATCTAGAATAGCCTTCATGAAATATACAAGATGCTTAGAGAAAATTTTGTCAATTTCAGCCTCCCCAGGACACTAAAACAAAACAGAAAGAGATCTGAGGTTGTGCCCACCTGTTCTAATGACATTTCAGGTGTTTAATTCAATATATAAATAGGGTAGAATGGAAACTATTTTTTCTTTCAAAGGCAGAACAATAATTTCCCTAAATATCCAGTTTTCCCCTCCGATCTCTTTGTGGTTTTGTCTATCAGGCTAATTGCTTTCTTTGTGATTGTTTCAATGCTTTAGCAAAATTCGTTTGCCAAAAATAAGCCCCGATCATCATGACAAATCTTCCCACCACGTTCTCCATTTTTTTTTAAAATAGTAACGTTTCAATGAGGATCTGCAAGCAGTTTGGGCATTTCAACCATCCTCTGATGGGGAGGGATAGACTTAAACTCGGAAATGGTCCCCGATTCCGATTGTATTTGTGTTTTGGATCCAGGGCAGAAAAAACCTGCTCCCTGGTCACACTAACAACGGTGAAATAAACAAGGATGCCAGAAATGGCCCCTAATCCTGTGGGTTGAACCGTGGATGGAACATTAGCTGAGTTTAAGTTGTTATGCAGGTGCCCTGGGCTTCTCCGTCAGCCAGTCCACCTCCTCCCCACCGCAAGCTGGAGAGGAGCCGCGGCCACTGCTGAGTGCGAGGCAGGGGTGAAGCGCGGAAAACGAGGAGAGAAATGTGACAGAGTGAGTTTTCACTTTTCAGGCTTTTATTCCAATATTACAAAAAGAAAAGGAGTACTTGTGGCACCTTAGAGACTAACCAATTTATTTGAGCATGAGCTTTCGTGAGCTACAGCTCACTTCATCGGATGGATACCGTGGAAACTGCAGGAGACTTTATATACACACAGAGATCATGAAACAACACCTCCTCCCACCCCACTCTCCTGCTGGTAATAGCTTATCTAAAGTGATCATCAAGTTGGGCCATTTCCAGCACAAATCCAGGTTTCATTAGAGACAATATTAGTAGTAGTAGCTTTAATTTCTATATCAAAGTCATGCGAAAGGATCCATGAAGTTAAGCTTGTAGGAGATGTGGGTTACTTGCGATATGACCGTACTGGTAAAAAATGTAAGTTACTTTCATCGCCGATTGCATTCCATTTTATAATAACATAAAATTTAACACGTCAAAATCCAACTGGCATGTTTCCAAGGATCCATAACAATTTTTCCCCCCAGAACTTTCTTTCTTGGATAATTTTGAAATGTTTTGATTACTTTCTGAATTGGAATGAAAACCAAACATTAAAATCCTGAAATCCTGCAAAACTTTTTTTTTTTTTTGTCTTCCACACAGCTCTGTTAACTATGTACCTTCCTAATTCTGACCTGTGTTTGATTTCTGGTTTTTCATTGAGACTGAAATTCCCTGGTTCTGACATGAAACAGCATAGTTTCAGATAGAATTGTGCTTGAATATAAACTTCACCAAACAGTAGATTGGTCAAACTCCAAACCCAGATCCTAATCATGCAAGTAGCCCATGTTTATATTATGAGTTGAACCAAAATCCAAGATCCAAACCACTTCCAACACTGGCATGTTTAAAATCTGAATCCAGCTTTCGCACCCATCTCTTTATACTCAACTAAATTTGGCTTTGAGTTTGTTTGAAACCAGAATTCACAGGGAACTCAAAGGAGGCGGTACTGATCAAAATATACCTATGTATCCCTTTGATGCTTGACTATATGATACACCTATATTTCCAGGGGGCCCTTATCAGAGGCCAAGAAATGTATGTATTTAACATGTGAGATTGAGGATACTTTTCATTTTTATTAGCGCTTTTTGTGACAAGATCTGAAAGTGCTTTGCAAACTTTAATTAGGCCTCACAGCACACACTGGAGGTAGGTGTTGTATTTTATGCTCATTTGACTTCAGGTCACCCAACTGCATCCTCCAGGGAATCTCTAGCCCTGTGGAGTTCTATCTGCCCCTGATGCTTAATCTACTAACAGCTCGAAGAGGCCAGTGTGTTTCTTCCTATGCTGCTGTCTGTGGAGGTGTACAGCCACTTCCTAAGAACATGATGGCCTGGGGCAGCGGGCTTGTACTCATCAGACTTTCAGTCTAAAAAAACCTCTTAGGTTGATATCCAACCAGCCACACAAGCCAGCATGCAGCTAAGTGGTGGGGGTAAAATCAGATTTTACACACACACACACACACACACACACACAAACCTGTTGTGTCTTTGGCCTCTGCACAACAGTAAGGATATGAGGTACCCACATGGACACAGCTGAGTTCCGAAATACCCGTGTATTCCAACTCTAAATGTATAAGGTCTAGCTACAAATATATCATGCTGCTCTGTTAGGTTTTGGTCCACTCTGATAGAAAACGGGGAGGCCAGCTAGAGGGGCCCCAAACTATTTAGAGGGATACTACCCAATTCCTGTGCACCACAAGACCATGCTCACAAAGGAGACAGACACAATATATTTGAGAGGGTCTCTAGAAGTCGATGAAGGGGGCGTCATGGGAAAGGCATGGAGTCAATAAAGATCTTGCAGAAGCCAGGCTGGCATCAACCTCCCCAAAAGAACTCTGCAGAGACCAGCCTGCACAGCTCACTCGAAATGAAACCGGAACAGGACTCTTCTAGCTCCAGCCTTGATTCCCTGGCCCCTTTACAGGAAACATCCCTATCTGATAAAAAGTATCTGCAGGAGCTCCAGAAAGTTTCAAAAGCAGACGCAACAGGAGTGAAAGAAAGGGAGTTGGGCACACCTATGACACAAGGGCAAAGCTAATAAAAGAGAGCATTGCTAGGCGTGGCCTTAACTGAAATCCCAGCATTTCCCAAACAATGCTATTTGCGGTACGGGAATTATTTCCTTCTCTAAATATAGGGACACACCATGACACTTCAGAGACTACCCCAGAGAAAGAACCATTGGCAACTGTGGATTTTTAATGATGGCAACCTCTCTATGTAGGGCGTGGTTGGCAACACCATCTACTAATGGCCCATCCAGGGATGGTACAAGAAACACCGTAAATAGTGCCCGAAATCTGAGGGTTTATAACATTCAGATATATTTATGGGGGGAGGTATAGCTCAGTGGTTTGAGCATTGGCCTGCTAAGCCCAGCATTGTGAGTTCAATCCTTGAGGGGGCCGTCTGGGGCAAAAATTGGGGATTGGTCCTGCTTGGAGCAGGGAGTTAGACTAGGTGATTTCCTGAGGTCCCTTCCAACCCTGGTATGCTATGACTTGCACATTTGTACCCTGTCTAATGTAACTCTGGATGTTCTTCATGTTGGTATACATTTATGACTCTGACTAAGCTCTTAGCCTCACTAATATCTGGCAGCTGTGAATTCCACAGCTGAATTTATAGGTTTGCTGCTCCTTTTCAAGCTCACTAGGCAAATTCCACTAAACTGCTAAAATGCTAAACTGCCTCAAATATTTTCTTTAGCAGCTGACCTGTCTGAAGAGCCTGCCATTAAAGACAGCCAGCTGGAGCATGCTCAGTGAAGGCTTTGAGGCTCAGCAGAACAGTAGCAAATACCCTTTCCCCCCAGTCTGTTTTTGTTTTTCCTCCTGTGAGTGGGAGCCTGAAGGGGAAAGGCAATGTTCATGGTGGGGAACGTACATTTTCAAAAATAAAATTATATAGTTGGCTCTCCTGTGTAGCAACACATGATAAAACCTGGAGGCTTAGAAAACTCTGGTTCCCCTGACCTAGATCCCTTGGCTGGGCTAGGCTGGGGAACTGTTGCACAATGATATACGTCATAACTCTGGGTTAGGGTGTTCTCCCCACACTTGCCCGGGAAGGGTTAAGGCATATTGAGAAAAGAGCTAATTAATCCAACAGGCCGCAGCTGAGAGGAATCAGGAGGCTAAGTAATCCCTGGACTGAGTGAGGGAACGCAGCTGAGGAGGAATGAGCTGGGTTGGGTTTATAAGGACAGAAAATTGGCAGCAGAAGGAGGTTGTGGGGAAAGTCTACAGCCACTCCCTGGGAGAGGGGAAGGTGTGTTTAGAGGGGACAGGGATAAGTAGCGACAGTTACTGCCTGGGAGGAGAAAGTTGGGAGGCTGGTTAAACCCAGAGGAGGGGGACAGAGCTATGGAGGTAGGAGAGGGCTCGAGGAAAGGCAGTAAGATCTTAACGGGAACAAACCTTGACTGGTGACTCTAGGGTCCCTGAGCCAGAACCTGGAGTAGAGGGTGAGCCATGAGAATGATTAAAGCATTAGAAACCATGTCTGAGAATGAACAACTCAAGGAGCTCAGTCTAAATATAGTTCAATAAAGAGATAGTTAAGGGTGAATTGATTAGTCTATCAGTACCTACATGGGGAACAAATATTTAATAATGGGTTCTTCAATCTAGCGGAAAAAGGTACAACAGGATTGAATGTTTGGAAGTTGAAGTTACATAAATTCAGACTGGAAATAAGGTACAAATTTTTAATGGTGAGGGTAATTAACAATTGGAACAATTTATAAAGGGTTGTGGTGGATTCTCCATCACTGACCATTTAGAAGTCAAATTGGATGTTTTTCTAACACATCCTCTAGGAATTATTGGGGGGATGTTCTCTGGCCTGTGTTATATTGGAGGTCAGACAAAATGATTATAGTGGTCTTTCTCTAGCAATGGGATCTGAGTCTGATATTAAAAACCCACAGAGAGAACTCCTGAGATCTGTTTCTGGCTCTCCCATTTAACTCCTCTCTGTCTAAGTTTACCTATCTATACAATCTGTACCCTCTTGCCCTCTGTGTGTGAGTTAGCTCATAGCTGTTTGATTCCAGGAATCTCAAAGCAATTTACAGTCTAATGTGTGTGATAACAAATATTGCTATTTACAATATTCCTATATACAGAGAGTCCAAAATTAGCAGCTTGCTGCCTGGAGTCTGAACAGAAAAGCTACCTAATTCTCTCTCTCTCTCTCTCTTTTACATTCACTTATAGACCTTCTATTTGCAGTCCATGAGTCTAAGATTTGGCTGTTTTGCCACAACTTAGATCACACAGACTGGGAGCCCTTTCTTTCCAGCAAGGGTAATTACACCAGGTATAATCAGTGCCAGCAAAGTATTTGCAATGATACTGTATTTGTCAGGTGAGGTGCATCCCTTGGAAGACAGAACTGATCAAACTCTTTATGAATTCGCAGCTGTCTCACATTTGTGATGGATAACCTTGTCAATAGGTGACAGGATGAGAGACTTATAAGAAGGGAAAAGCAACATCTGTATAGAAAGCCCAGTGAAAAACAATGTCAAATTCTGAATGGTTAAATGCCTTAAATAATATTACCGTTACAGAAATCGGAGCTGACTTTCAAAAGAGAAGGCTTTACAGCATAATCACCTGTATTTCCTCTGTGGTAATTACCTCTGATATTACACCTAGTGTATCATTATTTCCTGTTCTGCTACCCGTGATCAATACCTCCCAGAGCTTGAGACATTCTGCTACCAGCACTGAAATACTCTTTTTACATCTTTATGCTGTCATGCGAGCCACTGTCATTTCTAGCCTTATTTAACCAGCTGTCGTTTGTCTAAATCTTTCTCACTAACCATCCACTACTGCTGGTAGCAGGGGAAGAAAAAAAGAAAACCCCACAAAACTGTCAACTTCTCTGATGATGGTTTCCAGCGTTGCAGCAGCATACATATATCACTTTTTCTTTTTTTCTTTTAAAAACTCCCCACCTATAACCATGCAACAAAGACTAGTGACCTTTCAATAGTCACAATTCTGTATGGTTAAACTCAGCAGAGGGAATCAATTTAACTCATGAATAAGAGAATGGCCCCCAAAGGTATTGTGTGAGAGACCTGGTGGTCTCCTCTTGTTGCCAAGCATCATTGATAAAATCCTTGCTGGCCTTGTCTGGCTGAAAAAGTTCTTTAGTCAGAATCTCTGTTTGTGACTTCGATGGATGTGGAGTTGCTTGTAGTAATTAGAAAAGGAGTACTTGTGGCACCTTAGAGACTAACCAATTTATTAGAGCATAAGCTTTGTTGGTTAGTCTCTAAGGTGCCACAAGTACTCCTTTTCTTTTTGCGAATACAGACTAACACGGCTGTTACTCTGAAACTTGTAGTAATTAGTGTGTGTTTGTGTTGATGTTCACCAGGTGCCTGGATTGAGTTAATTCCATAGCAGGAGTGTCAGGGAATTCACGCAGGAATCTAGACCCCGATGTACACAAATGCTTGAGAGATGATGCAAGAACTATTCGCTTTGAAACCCTGCCTCAGCTCCCTGGTCAGCACGCAGCACAGGGTTCCCCAGGAGTGACTCTGTCCTGGCAGGGAGGGGGATCAAAGGGAACCATAGCAGGCTTGAAGGAACACATACTGCCTCAAGGAGAGAGATGTTTTTGAGACTGAGATTTGAGAGCCTGATGAGGAAGGCTATACCTACTAGGGTCCCCATCAGGAGGATAGAGACGTGTGTAGGCCCCTTTGAAAACCTTTTCCTCCCATGCCTCCCTCCTATGGCTAACTAAACAATACTTTTGTTTTAAGAAGGCTGTTTTGGGTTACTAGTCAAAGGCTCCCAAAGGGGAGGAGCACAAGTACCAACCCCAGTCAGACTTGCTGGAGAAGCTCAGTTGATCCAAGGGTACTGCAGCCCAGAGGCCAGCCAAAGACTGGGAGACCTGTGTGGTCCCACCTTAGAAGTAAGGGTACAGGGCCCCATTGCTGTGGGGGTGCACTCAGAAACTGGAACAGGGGAGGAGGAGCAACTAGAAGAGATACAGCTAATGCAGGAACCATGACAGTGATGTTGAACAAGTCACCTCACTGCTCTGTGCCTCAGTATCCCCATTTTACATATGGGGAAAAGGATACTGACCTTCTTTATAAAATACATTGCAATCTGCTGTGTAAGAGCTAGCTCTTATGTGTGAGTTTTGATCGTCTTATTCTTTCTACCTAAGTGATCATAACTGGAGACACCCAACTGAATGCTCCATAGTCCAAGTTTTCAGAATAATTCAGCTGCCATGTAGGCACTAAAATGAGGGCAGAGTTTGCAGAAGAGCTCAACACATTGGTGGCCAGATTTTTGAAGGAGATCAGCTGCCAGTGTCTGGAAAGGGACTGGTGAGGGCTGAGCACTTTTAAAACATCTGCCTAAATGGAAGCTAAACTTAGAAGATATGGCCTCAGCTGTGGAGTTGAACATTTGAAAAGTTAGCCCTACCACTAACAGCAGGTAACAAACAGGGATAATTTGGGGTGATCATGATGCGGAAGAGATTGTCCTTACCGTTTGAAGAGGAATGGATAATGTATCACCCCATCTACTTTGAGATGAAGCGAAGGAAAGCAGACTGCCGGAGAGATTCAGGAGTTCTGATCTGCCTCAAAGATCCAGGTTCATGGGCATCGGGGTAGACAGGTTTCTGGGTTACCCAATGAGTCGGATGGCAGAACAGTGCACCACTTTGCAACACAGCACCCAGACCCTCCCAATTAAACTGCATTTTTAATATCACTGAATGCAAATCCTTTCTTCATCCCGCATGTCAGGTATGATATAGGCTGTCTCTCTGAAATGTAAGTGACAGTAAAAGAGGTAACATATGCAAAACAGAAGAAACCAGAACACTGGGAGTGGAATGATACTAAGAGGATGTGGCAGGGATATTGCATTGAGAGTACTCATCAAATTGCTCTCAAATCTCATCTGGCTTCTGCTCACGCGCGCTCTCTCTCTCTCATTCCTCTTTTACCAAAGGGCAGGACAAATCCATCGCTTTCTCTGAGGCTTGGGCTCCTGGAAACTGTATCCCTATTGCAAGCACAACCATTTTGCCAGCGGAAGTCTTTACGGGAGGGAGGGATAGCTCAGTGGTTTGAGCATTGGCCTGCTAAACCCAGGGTTGTGAGTTCAATCCTTGAGGGGTCCATTTAGGGATCTGGGGCAAAAATTGGGGATTGGTCCTGCTTTGAGCAGGGGGTTGGACTAGATGACCTCCTGAGGTCCCTTCCAACCCTGATATTCTATGATCTGGGTTTCTAATCACTCTGTATAGCTGGCTTGCAGGCTTCACTCGTGGTTCCACTGAACATCAGTTCTTCTGTCAGCGAGGCCTTAAACGTTATAGCCCAGTGCCAGAATCCAGCCAGGCACCTGGGATTCTGGAAGCTTCCCCCTGCCAACCCCACTTCCTCACAGCTGTGACTGAACATGGTCAGAAAAGGGGAGGAGGGTTCTTACATCATTAGTTCATGTAGGGCCTGATCCAACCCCCACCCCTTGAAGTTAATTCCACTGGCTGCTTTGTGTTAGGCCCTCGCCTACAGTGGCAGGGCCATTACACATAGTGCCATCGTCACTGCCAGAGGCATCCAGCAGAAACGTGTTCTGTGAAGGTGAGGAAGCTCAGCAGCAGGGTCAGGGCACCGCTGTGCTTTCTGCCACGCTGCCCCCATGCCTGGGGGGAGCTCCCCACAAATATCTGCACTGCTAATTCATTATCTTCTTTCAAAACCCTCCTTGGCTGTGAGGCCTACAAACAGCATGACAAGGGTTAGGCTGGCAGGCTGACCACTATTGTTTCGCTGCTTCCTTGTACTCCCCTGTCTGTATCCATCTATTGTCTCTTGTCCAATACTTAGATTGTATGCTCTTTGGGACTGACTCTTTGTTCTTTGATTGTCCTGCACCTAGCACCTGGGGCCCTAGTAATTGATTGGGGCTCCCAGGTGCTCAGATAATACTAATAATAATAAAGGTGTCCAACATGGGAGTCCTTTGGCCAAGAAGACAGTATTGCTATCCCCAAATGAAAACTCATGGCGAACGGGGGAAGTCCCGGATGACTGGAAAAAGGCTAATGTAGTGCCAATCTTTAAAAAAGGGAAGAAGGAGGATCCTGGGAACTACAGGCCAGTCAGCCTCACTTCAGTCCCCGGAAAAATCATGGAGCAGGTCCTCAAAGAATCAATCCTGAAGCACTTACATGAGAGGAAAGTGATCAGGAACAGTCAGCATGGATTCACCAAGGGAAGGTCATGCCTGACTAATCTAATCGCCTTCTATGATGAGATTACTGGTTCTGTGGATGAAGGGAAAGCAGTGGATGTATTGTATCTTGACTTTAGCAAAGCTTTTGACATGGTCTCCCACAGTATTCTTGTCGGCAAGTTAAAGAAGTATGGGCTGGATGAATGCACTATAAGGTGGGTAGAAAGTTGGCTAGATTGTCGGGCTCAACGGGTAGTGATCAATGGCTCCATGTCTAGTTGGCAGCCGGTGTCAAGTGGAGTGCCCCAGGGGTCGGTCCTGGGGTCGGTTTTGTTCAATATCTTCATAAATGATCTGGAGGATGGTGTGGATTGCACTCTCAGCAAATTTGCGGATGATACTAAACTGGGAGGAGTGGTAGATACGCTGGAGGGCAGGGATAGGATACAGAGGGACCTAGACAAATTGGAGGATTGGGCCAAAATAAATCTGATGAGGTTCAATAAGGATAAGTGCAGGGTCCTGCACTTAGGACGGAAGAACCCAATGCACAGCTACAGACTAGGGACCGAATGGCTAGGCAGCAGTTCTGCGGAAAAGGACCTAGGGGTGACAGTGGACATTTGCTGGATATGAGTCAGCAGTGTGCCCTTGTTGCCAAGAAGGCCAATGGCATTTTGGGATGTATAAGTAGGGGCATAGCGAGCAGATCGAGGGACGTGATCGTTCCCCTCTATTCGACATTGGTGAGGCCTCATCTGGAGTACTGTGTCCAGTTTTGGGCCCCATACTACAAGAAGGATGTGGATAAATTGGAAAGAGTCCAGCGAAGGGCAACAAAAATGATTAGGGGTCTGGAACACATGACTTATGAGGAGAGGCTGAGGGAACTGGGATTGTTTAGTCTGCAGAAGAGAAGAATGAGGGGGGATTTGATAGCTGCTTTCAACTACCTGAGAGGTGGTTCCAGAGAGGATGGTTCTAGACTATTCTCAGTGGTGGAAGAGGACAGGACAAGGAGTAATGGTCTCAAGTTGCAGTGGGGGAGGTTTAGGTTTGATATTAGGAAAAACTTTTTCACTAGGAGGGTGGTGAAACACTGGAATGTGTTGCCAATGGAGGTGGTGGAATCTCCTTCCTTAGAAGTTTTTAAGGTCAGGCTTGACAAAGCCCTGGCTGTGATGATTTAATTGGGTATGGGTCCTGCTTTTGAGCAGGGGGTTGGACTAGATGACCTCCTGAGGTCCCTTCCAACCCTGATATTCTATGATTCTATGAAATGTTCAAAAAGCATGAGTTAGGCTCACCAAAAATAATGAGATTGGCTTTAAAAGCATATCATCTAAATAGAATAGATTTAGGGTTCTTTTTATTTGTCTTCTGCTTTCTGAGCCTTTACGGTGTACTTGGGTCACATTTTGAAGCTTTCTTCACAGCCATAAGCTAGAAACTTACTTATTGTTTCAGAATGATGGCTGAAATCACCAACTATCTTTTTCGCTCCAGGAGCTGGGCCTTTAAGGAAAACAATGATCATGAGACTCATGACAAAATCATGAGAATTGGCAATGCTGAGCAGAGAAACTCCTTGGCAAGCTGCCAACAGGGATTCTCCTTTCATGTACGTGACTGAGGGATCAGAGGGACAAAACCTCCCCATGAATCTGGACCATTATCAGAACAGGGTCACAATTAGCATCTTTGTCGTCAGACCCCAACAGAGGCTAGGGAATGAATAGGAATGGAGATCTGAAAGCTTTGCTCACACCTATGAGGTGTGGTTCTTCAAGATTGCCAGGGCAGTGTGGGGAAAGTTTTCCCTGTCACTGTCTGTGCTGTAGGTAAATAGAGGGCTTCATAATCCAACAGTCTTTCACCAGTGCTAAACATTCCTTAATTTCTCTGGTACTGAGTTTAGTCAGCATGCAGCCTTCCTGTGACTATCACCACACTAACCGCCTTAAATTGCCATACATAGAGTAAGGTACCAGAATGCCACAAATACTGTGTTTACAATGGCACCGAAATTCATTCCAGCCTGGTCATTACAGACCCTAAGAGTCACCATGAAATTCACATTTAGTGTGGATGGGGGATATTAATTTTAGGACACTCTCACTCTTTAACTAGGGCCGTACTCCCTTTCCTCACACACGTGATTTTTGTCGTCATGCGTTTAGAATAAAATCTTTCAGCTGCTATCTCTGGCCCCGTGGTTAGGGTGTTGGGTTTGGGAGATATGGATACAGCTCCCTGCTCTGCCACAAATTTCCTGTGTGCTGTTGGGCAAATCACTTGGCCTTTCTGTGCCTCAGTTCCCCATCTGTAAAATGGAGATAGCAGTCATTCCTCACAGAGGTGCTGTGAGGGTAAATGCATTAGATTGTTAGCAGCTCAAATGTTATGGTCATGGGGGACATAAGGACCTTAGGTCAACCTCTCTGGAAAAATGCCCGTCATGGTTTGCTTAATGACGCCACTCTCTTTTTCCTCGTCTGGCCTTAAGCGTTAGGTACATCTATCGTCATGTGAGCAGAACAATGAGCTTTTGCTGAATAAGTGCCATACCCATAATTATTATTAGTGGCTATTTTGCTGCTCTTTTGATTCACTTAACGTTGTCAGTTAAAAAAACACACAACAGAGGAAGAAGCAACTATATCCAAGGTCCCCTTTCGCCCCAAACAATGACCTATGCTCTGAGCCATCTCTGTCCATAAATATTCATAAGAACGACCATACTGGGTCAGCCCAAAGGTCCATCTAGCCCAGTATTCTGTCTTCCGACAGTGGCCAATGCCAGGTGCCCCAGAGGGAATGAACAAAACAGGTCATCATCAAGTGATTCATCCTGTCCCCTAGTCCCAGGTTCTGGCAAAGAGAAGCTGGCAAAGAGTCACCATCCCTGCCAATAGCCACTGATGGACCTATCCTCCATGAATTTATCTAGTTCTTTTTTAAACGCTGTTATAGTCTTGGCCTTCACAACATCCTCTGGCAAAGAGTTCCACAGTTGACTGTGTGTTGTGTGAAGAAATACTTCCTTTTGTGTGTTTTAAACCTGCTGCCTATTAATTTCATTTGGTGACCCCTAGTTCTTGTGTTGTGAGAGCCAGTCATGATTTTATGGACCTCTATCATATCCCCCATTAGTTGTCTCTTTTCCAAGCTGAAAAGTCCTAGTCTTATTAATCTCTCCTCATGAGAAGCTGTTCCATACCCCTAAAAATTTTTTTCACCCTTCTCTGAACCTTTTCCAATTCTAATACATAGAATCATAGACTATCAGGGCTGGAAGGGACCTCAGGATGTCATCTAGTCCAACCCCTTGCTCAAAGCAGGACCAATCCCCAACTAAATCGTCCCAGCCAGGGCTTTGTCAAGCCTGACCTTATAAACCTCTAAGGAAGGAGAGATTCCACCACCTCCCTAGGTAACCCATTCCAGAGCTTCACCACCCGCTGAGTGAAAAAGCTTTTTCCTAATATCCAACCTAAACCTCCCCCACTGCAACTTGAGACCAATACATCTTTTTTGAGATGGGGATACCACAACTGCGCGCAGTATTCAAGATGTGGGTGCACCATGGATTTCTATAGAGGCAATATGATATTTTCTGTCTTATCTATCCCTTTCTTAATGATTCCCAGCATTCTGTTAGCTTTTTTGACTGCTGTTGCACATTGAGTGGATGTTTTCAGAGAACTGGCCACAATGACTCCAAGATCCTTCTTGCGTGGTAACAGCTAATTTAAACCCCCATCATTTTATATGTGTAGTTGGAATTATATTTTCCAATGTGCATTACTTTGAATTTATCAACATTGGATTATATCTGCCATTTTGCTGCCCAGTCACTCAGTTTTGTGAGATTCCTTTGTAGCTTTTCAGAGTGTGATTTGGACTTAACTATCTTGAGTAGTTTTCTATCACCTGTAAATTTTGCCACCTCACTCTTTACCCCTTTTTCCAGATCATTTATGAATATGTTGATCCCAGTGCAGACCCCTGGGGGATGCTACTATTTACCTCTCTCCATTCTGAAAACTTACCATTTATTCCTACCCTTTGTTTCCTATCTTTTAAACAGTTATTGATCCAGGAGAAGACCTTCCCTCTTATCTCACGACAGCTTACTTTGCATAAGAGTCTTTGAGGGACTTTGTCAAAGGCTTTCTGAAAATCTAAGTACATTGTGTACACTGGATCCCCCTTGTCACATGCTTGTTGACCCCCTCAAAGAATTCTAGTTGATTGGTGAGGCATGATTTCCCTTTACAAAAATCGTGTGGACTCTTCCTCAACAAATCGTGTTCATCAAGGTGGCTGACAATTCTGCTCTTTATCATAGTTTCAACCAATTTGTCCGGTACTGAAGTCAGGCTGACTGGCCTGTAATTGCCAGGATTGCCTCTGTGGCCTGTTTTTTTAAAATGGCGTCACATTAGCTCTCCTCCAGTCATCTGGGACAGAGGCTGATTTAAATGACAGGTTACCTCTCTCAGTGAGTAGTCCTGCATTTTCACATTTGGGTTTCTTCAGAAGTCTTGGGTGAATCCCATCTGGTCCTGGTGTCTTATTACTGTTTAATTTATCAATTTTTTTCCAAAACCTCCTCTAAGGCTATCTCAATCTGGGACAGTTCCTCAGATTTGTCACCTAAAAAGAATGGCTCAGGTTTGTGAATCTCCCTCGCATCCTCAGCCATGAAGATTAATGCAAAGAATTCATTTAGTTTCTCCACAATGGCCTTACTGTCCTTGAGTGCTCCTTTAGCATCTCGATCATCCAGTGGCCCCACTGGTTGTTGAGCAGGCTTCCGGCTTCTGATGTAATTACAAATTTTGCTGTTACTTTTTGAGTCTGGCTAGCTGGTCTTCAGATTGTTTTTGACCTCCTAATTATAGTTTTACACTTCACTTGTCAGATGTTTCCTGGGTCACTCAGACATATCAGCCTCCTCCATTGCCCTGCTTATTGGCGAATGTCTGCACAGCTAAATTGTTTGGATTAGCAGCTGCAGCAGTCATCACATGGAGTTCTTTCAGAATAAATACTCCTGTGCTCATGGCTGCGTAATGACATGTTCAATCTGCAAATGGTATATAATGGTAATTTATGTCACAGGTGCAAGGGCCGGGATTTCCTGACATTACACATGAATACTGTTTGCTGCCACTAAGGATCAGGGCCTCCACACCCCATGGTCTGGTATGATAATGGGCTAGCCGCTATATAATAGACAAGCCACTTCAAGAATGGCCAGATCATTGACACTGTACAGTTGAGTCCACACCTTCCTTAGATTGAAAACTGCTGGGTGAAACCTATTCTCTCTCCCTTAACTGCCCTTGCAAAAACATCAATAAGCCCTAACTTGTTTTCTAGCTGGGCTTTATAATACCCTATGTCCCACAGTTTCTAAACCTCTGTCCTTCCTCTGGACTGCCACCAAATCCTGCCAGTTCCTCCTCCACATCAGCTCAAACCTCTGTCCTTTTCCTTTTCTCTTTCTAGAGCTGGATTACCTTTCCCAGTTGCTTTTGTGGTCCCTTTCACAGGGCTGAGGGTACATTCTCAATCTAGCCCAAAGACAGGGCTTGGATATTTTGCCTCACTTAACCTCCACAAACACTGTGGATTTCCCTGAGCAGTGAACTACACCTTGCACAACAGACATCCTTGGTTTTTAGGCCATCTTTATACTACAGATTTCTGCCAAAAAAGCTGTGTCAGGGAGGGATTTGAAGAGGCTTGATCCCTGACTGACATAGCTTTACTGGCTAAAGCCACCAGTGTAGGTACAGTTATACCACTATATGTGCAATTTTGCTGTTATGGCTTGTTTCTGGGGGCAGATGGTGGGGGGCACAGAATAAGCTTCTGCTTCCACACTAGGAACGGTTGCCAGAAGACTATACTGCTATATCTATACTGGTAAAGCACTCCTGCTGTAGACATGACCTTAATTAGTTTGCATATTGTGGAAATTGCATCTTTAATAGTTTTTTATATCCTCTTATTGTATTTAATAGAGAACCACTGCTCTGAGTGTTCTGTATTTGAAAAGCTTGTTGTTTAAATAAGTTGATTTAACACAACATAATAGGAATAATTTAATTTCATTAGGTTAGAGGGAAGCGATAGGGAGGTCCTGGGGAGTTTCATTCTAGCATTAGCCACCGATTCCCTCTAACCTTGAGACAATCTCTTCTCAATGTTCTTGTCTCAACACCCCCAGAAAAAGCGGGTCAAATGCAGGAACATGACTGAAAAGCAGATGTTGCGTGGGGGTTGGGGGAGAGGGTATTTCAAAATATCCATAACAAATGAAAATGTTGCAGAACTCAGAAGTGAAATGTTCATTTCCGTCTGCCCATGTCATAGCTTTGTTGCATAAACAAATCAAGCAACTAGACTTTGGAACGCAGTCATAGGGCCAGATTCGACTGTTTGTACTTCCATTGGGTTATACCTTACATTGAAGTTGCTAGGATTGTAACAAAGCATGCCATTATTCAAAGCATGGTGAACTGAAAACCAGTGTGTATGTGTGTGCTGTCTGCAGCTGTGAACATAAGAGGAGGAGCAATTTTGCATAGGAAATCAGTTCACTTCCATCAGTGGTTAGCTGGCCCAGTTGCATGGGTGTGGGGCAAGGCGGTTTGGTATGTGGGGAAAACTTGATTCCTTTTGTTAGGACAGACACTAAAGGGAACCAGCTGCCTTGTGTAAAGTGTCAGCTCCTTTCCAGGGCTCTCAGATTTCATTAGTCAGGCTCATATAAAAATCAACGACTAGTATGTGATGTTAGACGTAATCCTGAGCCGGGGTGGTGCATAAGGCATATTCCCTCAGAAGTAGCCTTGAGGGGCACTGAGTACCGGACACACCTTGAAGTCACTATTCCTCACCTGTGTTCCCCTTGCTCCAGGGAATGAGGTTTCAGATTACTATCCACTTGTATCAATGACAGAGTAACACTCACCCAAGCTGGATCAAATGCTCTGCCAGAACTCCATCCATTCTCCACCCCTCCTGCCCACTCACAACACAGCTGGTAGCCCTGCTTACTCTTATACCCTGACCCACATCCAAGTGGCATAAGAGAGATTTTCTCCCTTGCATGGGTGATAGATCAAGACACAAGCTAGACCTTTATAATTGTTTTGAATAGAGCCATGGCCAATAACAGAAAGGGAAGGAGAGATGACAGAATCTACTGTCTGAAGGTAGCAGCAAATCCTGAATGCCTATTAGATGAGCTATGAAAGAGAGAAATTTGCACGACCGACCAGCGGTCTGAAGACATGCTGCACTGATATCCCGTCACATTTTATTCCGGCAAAGCATTACCCTTGGGAATGTTGGTTTTGCTTTTGTGATGGGGAAATCAGTCACTTTCACAAGGAAATGGTTTGAAATTCCAAGGCAGGACTTTATTTTTAATGCCATTCCCTACTGTGGCTAAGCCAAATTCAAGATCAAAGTGAGCTGGCCACCCATGTCTGTTAATAACTAATTATAACCCATTTAATTCTCCCCGAGCATTCAGTAGATGTGGAGTGAAAGTGGTGACAGTCTCCCACCTCAGAAACAATCTTAAGACTTACATAGAAGTCGTCTAGAATGCTGACAGGTGAATTGGCGAAGAGACTGGTATTCGCATCTTTAACAAAGTGCAAGGGCTGACTTTACAAATCAGAAATATTTGTACTTAAGGAGTGTGTGTGTGTGTGTGGGGGGAATGCCAGATCTTCAAACCAACGCAGTACCCCATAACTTCCACTTAGGCTTGTAAATACGTGGCCAGATGTTTCATTTGGGCCAGATTTTCAACAGCTCCCCGCGTTCTCAATGTATCTGAAACCTGGTTTCTTCATTCTACCTTCATTTCAGCATTCAGTTTATCTCCCACAAGAGCTGATGGCTGACACGTCTAGCCATGTGGAATATGCAGGCACGCCAGATCCCTTTCAGCTCTGCGTGTTTGTGCTGCCACCGACAGTTGCAAGAGGAAAACAAAGATCTTGAATCTTTCATCTTGGAAGGTAAAAGGAACTTTTCAGGCAGCGTCACTGGGCTGGGCTTCTCCCCAGCTCCAAAGCATGCACGGCCATGCCCACTCTTTCCAGGAAGTTTGTTTTCTTAAATAGAAACAAACAAACAGACTCTTCACTAACTCCTTCCCTTGTAGGTTTCAGCTCCACCCCTCTCTGGAGCCTCTGACAGCTTCCCAGTCCCAACCAGCTCTGTGAGCACCTGGCCTCCTTGCACCACCAGGGGACGTACCACAAGAGTTAGCACCGTGCACTGTGACTTTCCCTCCTCCTGCACAGCCTCTCTCAATCAATCCCCCCTTCCACCTGCCCACTACCAGGTGCAGCCCAGCCCCCCTTTAACTGGCTGGATTGAACTCACCTGCTCTGGTCCGGGTGGGCTGGCCTAGTCTATCCACAGGGACCAGCTATCCTGTGACAGTCAGTTTTTAAAAGGAGATTGTCTTTCTAGGAATGTTGAATCGAAAATAAGTTGCCTGATGTGAATTCTAGGCTTAGGATTGGATGCAAACTTTTACAAAATATTATGGGGCTTGGGACCCAAAGACAAGGCTGAGATCGTCAAAGGTGATTAGGGGAGTTAGCTCCCATTTAGTTCAGTGAGAGCTGTGTCGCTATGCGGCTCTGGCTAAATAGCCTAGTGACAGTCCGCGTAGGAAATCTCTTCCCGAGCTTTTGGCCCACAACAGAGGCTAGGGCCTGCTGTGGAGTTCCCAGTTATAACCTGTGGTATACTGCTGGCACTTCAAGCGAGAAGGATTTCCTGGTCCTGCTTGCAGGCTGGGGGGCCTCTGAGGGAAGCCATGTGATCTTGGTCCTCTGAGTCCTTCAGAATCTGCCTACAGCCAGTCTGGAAAGAGTCAGCTTAAAGCAACTTGGGGGTAGTTGTACTTCTCTGCCATAGGAAGCAGCTTGTTTTTTGTTTTTTCTCTTTTTTTTTTTTTTGGGGGGGGGGAAGGGGTTCTTGTGTCATCATTCTGAATCTTAAAAATAGTGTTATGTTGCAACCTTCCCTAGAGAGTATTTGTTTTCATCTACCTGCTCTGTATGCCATGAACGTAACAGAATCAGATCCAACCTTTTACAGAATGTTTGTTTGGATCTGGTGTTTTAGGTTGTTTTAAAGGAATCTTTTGCTTCCTTAGGAGTAAATTAGTAGTGGGTACTAGAGGCAGTTATGGCATTTCACACCCATCTCACTTTTAAGAAAATGTGAAATACTTGGCTTTATGAACAAAGATTTAAGCATTAGATTTGAGTAACACAGTCAGGGTGGCCTTTTGCGAATCCTCCCCAGGGATGTTAAAGAAATGGGGAGAGACAGGTTTGGGGTGTATTTAGTTCTGGTAAGTGAAAGACAAGCTTTAGAAATGAGATTATTCTTGTTGTGTTTCTGGGTGAGATCCCTGACCATGACTTATATCCCTAGAGGCTGCTTAAGGCCACATGCTTTACTAGATCTTAGGACTACCCGCCCCCCCACGCACGTAAGAAATGTATTACTATAAGGTTATAAACCAGAGAGGTTTCAGAGTAGCAGCCGTGTTAGTCTGTATCTGCAAAAAGAACAGGAGGACTTGTGGCACCTTAGAGACTAACCAATTTATTTGAGCATAAGCTTTCATGAGCTACAGCCCACTTCATAGCTCATGAAAGCTTATGCTCAAATAAATTGGTTAGTCTCTAAGGTGCCACAAGTCCTCCTGTTCTTTTTATAAACCAGAGAGTAATTGGAAATCTTATAGGGCCTGACCTGAACGGGCTTTAGCCCAGGCTTTTCAGAATGGGAGACCCCAGACATAAGCTGTCCTGCTCCTGATTTTTTACCAGTCTCTGAACAGAAGCGCACGATTGGAAGTGCACTTCGCTGGCACAACCTGAGCAACAGAGTTACAGGCAACACTAACGTGAAAATTGCAGGAGACCATTGCAAACAAGGGGAACAGCAGGGAGTCTAATCCTGTGTAACATGTAAATGAGCACATAGGCGCCGAATGGAAATGTAAGGCCCCAAAACCAGCTGAATGCAGTAAACAACAGAGGGGGAAATGGGCAGAAAAAGCCTTTTTAAAAGGAGAGTGTTTTAACTGGATTTTCACTCACATTGGGCTGAATAAAGCAGTTAGCAGCGTGCCTATGTGAGGCATGCAGAAGTGGACTGGAGCGCAGTTAAATTAGCCTTGTCACATTCATTTCCCTTCTTGCTCATCTGCCATCTGGAGATGAGCCACCCCACAATGGCCCTCATTTATTTCATTTCAGGCATCCCAAGGGATGTTGAACAAGACATCCAAGAAGCCCTTTTACCGCTTCTGTTTCATTACTATGCACATTAGGAGAGCTGCTTTTTCCTCTCCCTCTTACTGGAGACTATATATCTCAATCATCCAAGTATCTCTTACATTTGGGCATAAGAATTTTTGCACCTTAGCAATCAGGGTGTGGGGTGAGGAGTGAGAAATGCAGATCTCAATGTAGTTACCACAACTGCCACTCATAATTACCACAAGCTTTGCTAATCTGATTAGATGTTCTCAGAGTCCTATACTGTAGATCCGTTTGTGGCAACAAAAAAGATTTAGCATCAGGCAGTTACGGCAGGGGGCAATGAGTCAGTGCTCCTGGGGTCTAGTCCCACCACTGCCACCAATCCAACCTAGGCTTACCTATTTGCAACATGATGTTTATATCTGCAGTGCAGTGATGTTTGTAAGATTTAGACCCAGGTTCTGTCATAGGGTTGCCAGGCGTCCGGTTTTCGATCAGAACGCCCTGTAGAAAAGGGACCCTGGTGGCACTGGTCAGCACCGCTGACCGGGCCATTAAAAATCTGGTTGGCAGTGCAGCAGGGGCCTGGGGCTAAGGCAGGCTCCCTCGCTCCATGCAGCTTCCAGAAATGGCTGCCAAGTCCTTGCAGCCCCAGCACCGGCTCTGCAGCTCCCATTGGCCGGGAACTGTGACCAATGGGAGCAGTGGGGGCGGCGCCTGCAGGTGCAAGGGCCGTGCGCAGAGCCTCCGGGGCTGCCTAGGTGCCGGCGGGAACTGGCAGCCGCTTTCTGGGAGCCACCAGGACCCCGAATTCCCTCCCACACCCCAACCCTCCACCCAACCCCTGACCCCCCTCTTCTACTCCAACCCCCTCATCCCCAACCCCACCCCAGACCCCACACCCTGCCCCAGCCTGGAGCCCCCTCCTGCACCTAAACTCCTCATCCCTGGCCCCACCCGGAGTCTGCACCCCCAGCCCAAAGCCCTCACCCCCCTTGCACCCCACCCTCCTGCCCCAGCCTGGAGCCCTCTCCTGCACCCCAAACACCTCATCCCTACCCCAGAGCCTGCACCCCCAACCTGGTGAAAGTGAGTCAGGGTGGGGAACAGTGAGCGATGGGGGAAGTGGAGTGAGCACGGGGGCAGGGCCTCAGAGAAGGGGTGGGGTGGATGTGGGGCAAGGGTGTTCGGTTTTGCGCGATTAGAAAGTTGGCAACCCTATTCTGTCACTATTGCTTCTGTTGAGTAGCACGTTATTCTGCTAGTAGCCCATAGGACTCTTCAGAATCAACGTGCCAAATCTGTGTTGGGTTCTGTCTGTAACCTCTGCCCTAACCACACACCACTCCCAGAACTAAGAATACAACCAAGAAACTTGATCTGCCTAACAATCCACTGCTGTCTCACAAGTAGTTAAATAACCCATTGGCGAGTCACATGATCATCCCCTTCTAAATGCTGATCCACATAAAGGATAACAGTCTACTTCTGCTGATAGTTACTCCTTCCATTCAAGTAGCAGAGGTCTGTGCTGTGCAATTGCCGGTCCCTGGGCTGTTCCCTGTAAGGGTAGCAATATCTGGCCCCCAATTAATATTTAAATGCTTTGGAGATCCTTTGCTAACAGGCAGTACCAAAATATAAATGATAATCATTGGGCTGAATCCCTAAGTTCCAGGTCAGAGCTGGGTTTTTTTGCACAGTCCTTAGTTAAGTCTCCCACTGATTTCAATAAAAACAGTTGGCCTATAATATTTAATGTGAAATATTTAAGACAAGGCCCCTCTATATGTAAGGAGAAAAGTACAGGCTTCCACGCACATATTCCGTAGTCGTGTGGAACTTGCCAGAAGATCAAGTTTGGGAAGCTTCATTTGTCCACAGTTATCACGCTGCATGGAAGGGTCCATATACATGCTATTATTACGAAATTTCCTTCCATCACACAAAAATAAATGATGTAAGTAAATTACATGGCTCACTAGGAACTGCCAGATAGAATGATTCAGAGATTAATCAATCTCATTAAAATGCTGAGCGGCCAATTAAAATGTTCATTCAGCTAAAAGCTGTTGCAAAATTAAAATTTAGCAAATCTAATTCCGTGAATGATTTAGCGAGAAGAACAATCAAACACAAAGATTTTGTCAAGACCATTATTATGTAAAAACAACAATCAGTTCAGTTCCGAGGGTATTTATACAGCGTCTCTCGCAAAGGAAAGAAGCCGCAGTAGTGTAAGCTGAACAATAATTACCTTAATGAATGCCCGGAGGAAATATGTAGGGCCAATTATAATAATTTCCTCTCCCAACAAAAAGGAACAGTTCTTTAATATCAAAGCTAATTGGAGCATGTGGTATGTTTTCCAATAGGGAGGCAAAATGGCATATTTTAATTCAAGACAAATTCTCTGCTGGTCTAAATAGGCCCATTCTGTGGATGTCAATGCATTTCAGCACATTTACTCCAGCAGAGAATTTGGCCCATTAAGATGAAATTTGCATGGGTTTGGTTGATTGGATGTCTCACGATACTGGCATAGGCTTAGAGTCTTTCACCTGCGAGGGCTGGTTTACAGGACTCTAATTGTGCTGATGGACCTGATTATAAGAATCGTGTTGGGGGACATGCGTAACACACAGGTTTGACTTGCAGGGTCTTTGGGACCAATTTGTGGTTTAATGTTCTGCAGCTCAGCGGTGTCCAATATGGCAGCACATTTCGGGGACATGGTGAAAATATGGTTGAATCCTGACTGGTCTCCTGAAGAAGAGCTCTGTGTGGCTCAAAATATTCTCTCTCTCTCTCTCTCCAGCAGAAATTGGTCCAATAAAAGCTAATATCTCACCCGCCTTGTCTGTCTAGTCTCAGCCATGAATTAGTGTTGGCTGCGTACAGCCTTGTTGTAACAGAGTTTTTAATGAGCCAGGAGAGCTGGGCTTTATTCCCAACTTTGCTACTTACTCGCCTTGAGCCAGTTGCTTAGCCTAGTGTTTTCAGGCTTCTGTGAATTCATAGTGTGGTAGGTAGGCACCTTATTTTCTATGAGAGCTGGAAGACAGCTATTTTCAGCTGGTTTTTCAGGTGCCTTTGCTGGCTGAAAGCTTGCCCAAGATAGTGCAAAGATAATGAGTGTGCTTGGCTCTGGGATTTTTCAAAGGTACCAGACTGGGTAGCTACCCAGCACCTCTGCAAGCCCCGGAGTACAGATCAAAAAAGTAGATGCATGCAGCTACCTGGCTGACTCCAGGGGCCTCTCTGAGGGTTTTCATCTGGGACTCAGGAGATCTCTACCACAAACTCCCAGTAATTTTGCTCAAGTCACATGTGGCCAGATTTTCCAAAGAACTTGGCTCCCATTCCGGCCCCTAAAAAAAGGGCCAGATTTTTCAGGGTCCACACAGCGGTTCCCATTCTGACACTCGGTGAGCTTTTTAAAAATCTGGCCATTGATCTCTCTCTTTGCATCAGTTCCCCGTCTGCAAAATGGGGACAAAAATACTCCCTTTAATCTGCCTTGTCTATTTCAACTGGCCATTGATCTTTGGGGGCAGGGACTGTCTTGCTAAGTGTTTTATACAATGCCTGGTACAATGGAGTCCATATATCAGTGGGAGTGGGGGGGGGGTCCTCTAGAGATTACACATGCAAAAATAGTAAAAACATACCTGTGTTATGTTGGTGTAAGATTGGAAGAAGTGCACAATGGCTCTGTTTTTTGCCAAGCCAGCCAGGCAGGTGAGTAATAGTGCTGTATGGCACCAACAACATTCAGATAAAATGATCAGATTGGTATCACTTGTTAGGATTTTTTTTTTTAATACCTGAGACGGGAGCACTGCCATAGGACTGATGCCTCTGGCTCTGAAAGTACAGGCTGCAGCATTTAGGTAGCCGCAGAAGACCATTATTCCATGGCAACATGTTATCCCTGTGACAAGTACATCTTTCTGCTCATGCCTGAAATTCCATTGATTCCCAGCTCCCTTCAGCGGCACATCTTCCCATAGGTGATTACAAAGCGACGTGTGCGTTGCTGGGCTTTGTCTCACTGGGTCAGGCTGGATGACAAATGTGACATAACCCAGCAGGGTCTGTCACATGCTTTGCCAATTAAGAAAGGGAAATTACCTGTTAACTGGAGGCAGGTGCTTCTGCTGCAATGGGCATATTGTTGGCCTAGAGAGAGCTTGATGAGCACCAGGCATTATTCACTGTGATATCTGCAGTTCAAAAGGAGTAATTCTCTACAGCGTAGAGGTCTGACACCAAACCCTGTACACCAAGTGCAATTTGGAGATGCAGATGGTCTTTTGCACTATGGTGAATTTCACCCTATGCTGTCCCTAGTCTGCTCTGTGTAAGGTAGACCAAGCATGACTTGCATATGAGACAAGCTCTGTATGGCTCCTCCCAACTTGCACAGGGCTCTGTTTCAGCTCACTCAACAGATCTGCCACTGACAGACGATGAGAGGTCTCCAGTGGGGTGCACACTCTTTGTCCTGATGTACACACTGCAAGTGCAGGGCAGCTCTGAATTCGATCAGGTGCCAGTGAGGTTGCAGACTGTCCGTGATGTTCACACTGCCACTGCGGTAACAAAGGCTGCATGCAGTGCTGATGCATACATGGTGCGGGTGGAGGAGTTTTTATATGTTGTGCCCATGCAAGCAAAGGGGGGAGTTTCTTATTTTGAGGCAGTGACTGATTTACAATCAGAGTGTCACAAAGCACAGGTCCACGCTGCAAAAACAAACAAAAAAACCAACCAACCAACCAACCCTGCATCAGTCAGTCTCAGAGCCCGGGTCTAATGACTCTGACTTACGGGGCTCGTGCTGCGGCACTAAATATAGGAGTGTAGATGTTCCCGCTTGGGCTGGAGCCCAAGTTTGAGACTTTCTACCCTTACCAGGTTTCTGAGCCCAAACAGCAATGTCCATTCTGCTATTTGTATCACCGAAGATCAAGCCCCGTGAGTCTAGGTCACTTGACTTGGACTCTGAGACTTGCTGGATGGGGTGTTTTTATTTATTTGTTTTTACAGTGCAGACATATTCTTAGAGAGGTTGATGATGGGATGGAAAGAAGCCAAAAAAACCCCCACATGATTCTGCTGCAGAGATACCAGCTGGAGTCATAGCTCCATTTATTGTGGGGCTATCGGATATGTTGTCTGGTTGCTTTAAGGTCTACAGTATATCATGCTTCTGTGGTGGCTGAAAGGCCACTATAGCCTGCAAGAAATTCAGGCACTTGAGCAGATGTTGCCACAGCTGGTAGCACCGTGCCATAGCTAAACTGGTGCTGGGGATACTACTTCAAGTACTTAGTTCTCATACAGCACTTGTCATTCATAGAGCTCCAAGTGCTTTGCAAAGGACTGAAAGAGCATTAGCCCCTTCTTTCAGCTGGGGAAACTGAGATACGGCAAGGGAAGGGATTTGCCCAAGGTGCTCTACCAAAGTAGTGGTAGAGCTATGATTTGAACCCAGGTCTCCTGAGTCCTAGTCCAATGTCCTAGCCACTACACCACACTGTCTCATATAGTAAGTTTAGTGCCCTTGCTGACCATACTCCCCCACTATATGAGTTCAACTGCTAACAAGGGCAAGTCTGTAATGACACAGACTCCATCCTATTTCTCATCTGCACACTGCCCTCCTGCTCTGACCTCAAAGGATTTCAGGTCACATTTACACTAGTCTGCAAATTACCCTTCCATCTCACTTACACCTCCCAGGTGACTACTTAGCCGCATCTAAATCATCACACCACCCTTTACACAGCTAATTAATTGAGTCCAGTGACTTGCCAATAGGCGGGAGACTTCGCTAATTAGATAGGCTTGCTCTAATGCTTGGCTGCTGTGTGGCCCCCATCTACACTCATCTCATCATGCTTAAAGCTCTCTGGACTCTATTTTTTTTTCTACCAAATAGTTGTCAACTTAAAAGAAACAGTAACTTACCCTTGCTGCTCCCATAGTAACTGGCTTCGGTCATCTGTTCACTATACTGTACTGTGAAAAAAGAATTAGGCTAAACTATAGTTTCTTTAGCTCTTCTCCTTTTATCAGATCCCGAGTTTAGCTGCATTGGCAGCAGCTATCCTTTTTCTTTTTAATTCCCCAAATTTATAAGGGTAATTAACCATTGGAACAATTTACCAAGAGTTATTCTAGCAATTTTAAAATCAAGGTTGGATATCCCCTAAGAGATGTCCTAGTGCAAACAGGAATTATTTGGAGGAATCTCTCTGGCCTGTTTTTAGACAGGAGGTCAGACTAGATGATCACAGTGGTCCTGTTTGGACTCTATGAAAAACATTAGCATATGTCCGTGAGCTCCTTTCTTAGAGGCTGATGCTCTACCCATTGAAGTCAATTGGATTCTTAACGGGCTTTGGCTCAAACCTATTATTTCTATTTATCTCCCCTCAAAAGTATTTCAATTCTGATCTCAGTCATTCACTATACCTGAGGTTTGTCTACATGGGAGTTAAGGTGAATTAACTAAAGTCTTAAATTAAAGCACACACAACTCCTATGTAGACACTTTTATTTAGAAGTAAAGTGACCTTAAGCCTGGTCAACACTACAGGGTTAGGTTGACATAAGCTGCCTTGCATCAACCTAGCTGTGGACGTGTCTTCACCTAAATTTGCCTCCCATTGATGTAAACGCATCTCTATGCCAATTTAGTAACACCACCTCCCCGAGTGGCATAGTCAGTCGATGTAATTAGGTCAGTGCAGTGTCAGTGTACACACTGTGTTCCTTATGTCAACTGTCGCTGGCTTTCAGGAGCTATCCCACAAAGCCCCACACTGACAATACAATCAATACAAGTGCTCCTGGTGAGGGGACACACTGCTGACACAAGGAGCTACGTGTGTGCACACAAGTGATTTAACTGTCATGGTTTTGTAGGGTAGATATGGCTTCAGTTTGCCATAGCTCAATCCAGAGGAGGAAGATATGGTGAACTAAGGAGACTTCAGATGACAACATCTATGAGGGGGGAGTTTAATGTGCTTTAATTTACATACTTTTTTTGCTGCTTCATCTTAACTTTCCTGAGTGTCCCCATGTACGTAAACACAGAGATAAAACTGAATCTAGTTTTTATGTCTGACGTCTCACAGGATTATAGAATAAGACATAATGATGGAAAATATTAAGGTCGGGTGAAATTTTTCATGAGACTCTCTTTGTTGAAAAATGAGCTTTTTAAAAAAAAACTGAAAAATTTCACACACTTTTTGTTTGTTTTTGTTTTTCTTTTTGTTTTTCAAAATATTGGAGGTGGTTTGGATGAATTTAGAAAAAGCAACAACTTTTCCCATCATTTATTGTGGTTCTTTGTTGATTTGTTCCATTTTTTCCAGTTCTTTCCATATTTCTCTCCCATCCCTTTTTTATTCTAAAAAGAAAAAAATGAAGGGGAAAAAAATAACAAAAATTCTCAAATGATTTTTTTGAGGAAAAGATCACTTTCTTGCATAAAAATGGTTCCTTTTTTAAAACTGAGAATTAAATATGATTTTGACCAGGTCTAGAAAATACGTATTTGGCTATTTTAATCATCAGAGCAAATAACTGAAAATCTGTCTCTACCTTGTACGTTACTCTGATGCAATGGTGTTGAATTCCAGTGGACATAACTCAATAGATCCTCTTGCTAATGCAGGTTTGTTACAGAATAAATGTGATGGGGGGGCAGTTTAGATTTAAATGGCTCCGACAACCAGGCTTTCACCACTTCGTCTAGGAGAGACTATTTCACGTCTAATAAACTTCACAATTAGGAAATATTTTCCAATAACCAACCAAAATTTTCCTTTGCATAATTTCATCCAGTAACTCCTAGTTATGGAGCTGTGGGCCATCTCTTTCATTCCTAGCATTCTGTTTCCTTTCACCATTGCTTCTAAGTGATGTGCTGTAGATTTTGGAATTCTGGTCATAACTCCCAGATCCTTGCACTGACCTGCATTCTGAGTCGATAGGAAATCTTTGGTTGGTTTCAGAGTAACAGCCGTGTTAGTCTGTATTCGCAAAAAGAAAAGGAGTACTTGTGGCACCTTAGAGACTAACCAATTTATTTGAGCATAAGCTTTCGTGAGCTACAGCTCACTTCATCGGATGCATCCAATGAAGTGAGCTGTAGCTCACGAAAGCTTATGCTCAAATAAATTGGTTAGTCTCTAAGGTGCCACAAGTACTCCTTTTCTTTTCACACACACAAACTCACCCTCCTGCTGGTAATAGCTTATCCAAAGTGACCACTCTCCTTACAATGTGTATGATAATCAAGGTGGGCCATTTCCAGCACAAATCCAGGTTTTCTCACCCCCCCCCCCACAAAAACTCACTCTCCTGCTGGCATAGCTCATCCAAACTGGCCACTCTCCTTACAATGTGTATGATAATCAAGGTGGGCCATTTCCAGCATAAATCCAAGTTTAACCAGAACGTCGGGGGGGGGGGGTAGGAAAAAACAAGGGGAAATAGGCTACCTTGCATAATGACTTAGCCACTCCCAGTCTCTATTTAAGGCTAAATTAATAGTATCCAATTTGCAAATGAATTCCAATTCAGCAGTTTCTCGCTGAAGTCTGGATTTGAAGGTTTTTTGTTGTAAGATAGCGACCTTCATGTCTGTAATGAAGGTAATGAAGGTCGCTATCTTACAACAAAAAAAGATAGCGACCTTCATTACCTTCATTACAGACATGAAGGTCGCTATCTTACAACAAAAAACCTTCAAATCCAGACTTCAGCGAGAAACTGCTGAATTGGAATTCATTTGCAAATTGGATACTATTAATTTAGCCTTAAATAGAGACTGGGAGTGGCTAAGTCATTATGCAAGGTAGCCTATTTCCCCTTGTTTTTTCCTACCCCCCCCCCCCCCGACGTTCTGGTTAAACTTGGATTTATGCTGGAAATGGCCCACCTTGATTATCATACACATTGTAAGGAGAGTGGTCAGTTTGGATGAGCTATTGCCAGCAGGAGAGTGAGTTTTTGTGGGGGGGGGGGGGTGAGAAAACCTGGATTTGTGCTGGAAATGGCCCAACTTGATTATCATACACATTGTAAGGAAAGTGATCACTTTAGATAAGCTATTACCAGCAGGAAAGAGGGGTGGGAGGAGGTATTTTTTCATGCTTTGTGTGTATATAACAAGATTTTCTACACTTTCCACAGTATGCATCCGATGAAGTGAGCTGTAGCTCATGAAAGCTTATGCTCAAATAAATTGGTTAGTCTCTAAGGTGCCACAAGTACTCCTTTTCTTTTTAGGAAATCTTTGATCCATCCATAGCCCTGTAAACCTTACATATATCTAGCCTGAATTGCATAAGCCACATATATCTCTTTTCTGACTCTCTCCATATCACATGCAGAAAGACCTTCACCTGGGATAAATTATCCATCAACTTCAATGGAGATATGACTGTTTATACCAGCAAAGGCTCTGCCCCTAGGAATCTGATTATCTACTGTTGAATTGGCTGACCCACCAAAGTGCCATTCTGTCTGCAAATGTCACCTCCTTGCTGCCCATTCCTTCCTCAAAGAAAATAAGTGAAATTCTATCTAATATGGAACCTGGTAGAAAGCTCCTTCTTCTTGTTCTCTATCCTAAAAGGCTTTTACTGTTGGTGCCCAAGCTGAATCGCCTTCCATTCATATGGCTAACATTTAACTTTAGTAGCCCTGTGACCTTTTGCAATAACAAGGCCTTCCTTTGAATCCAGGGAATGTGTGTCCTCAGCATCCCCTGGCCACTTCTTCGTGCTATTTCTGAAAAGTGATTCTTCCAGATTGCTTAAGCATGATCTCTCTTTGTAAATCCTTCCCCACTCCATATCCCTGAGCACCTCTCCAGCCCATCTCTGAGTAGGATAAAGATAGTTACAGAGGTTGTACTTTTTGTGTGCCGTTTCTGTTGCCAGTCCCCTGTTTGTCCGTGATTTATAGAGTAACACCCTGAACACGTCATTTGTTCAAGTGCTAATGCTGATGTGGATGAGCTCCTGTCGTCTGGGCCTTTTTTGCCCATCAAGCCACCAGACCACAGCAATTGTAGCATATAATGAAGATTAATGACTTTTGGGGGGCACAAAACTGACTGGATAAGGCTAAAGTATGAAAAATGAGTGGTGTTGGATTTTTTTTCTCAATTGACATATTAGAAACTTCCAAGGCTGAATATCTAAACCCAGCCATATTGATATGAATATTCAAGAGATTTTAAAAAAGAATTGGCTTAATTTTATTTTCTGTTCATATCTAGAAACCGCAATACACATGATGCAAGAGCCCCACGTTTGTCCGTTACCAATAAAGTCATCACTCGCCTCCGAATCTTGGCTGCTTCACTGATGATACCTACAGAGCCATTCATACCGAAGCTGAAACCTGGGGGACCCTGCCCCATTCATCTCTCTCCAGGGAACAGATCAATATAGCCAACTCCAAGCGTTCAAAAATCACAAGTCAGACATCCACACAATCATGAGGCTGGCTTAAAATGCAGAAGGTGGCATTGCTTCATTTTTTGTTCTTTAAATAGTACATTTTTGAGGATTGGTAACCGAGTCCACGCACTGCTAGGTCAAACATGGCATAGCAGCTCTCCCATTTCTCTAGTGCCCCCTACTGATGGTGGCTCTGATGTTGTGATGGTTTCTCTACCAGTGACTAGGCCCTCTACCAGTGACTTAAGGCCACCCCTTCTGACATCACAATTGTCACAACTAAAAGTCCCAGAATATCTTCCACACAAACAAAATCCTTCTGCCCTCTCTGGGGCTGTTCCTCAGCCCATCTTCAGGGCTTAGCCTGCAGCCCCCTTGCAATGGGTTTGTATGTTCCTTTCTTTGTGGCTGGTAGGGGAACTCAGTCCCGCCCTCTTCTGTGGGTTCCGACCCAGGACCCAGTACTGAATATCGTGGTCTTCTCCTTTTTCCTATGCTGCAGTTTTCCCTGGAACAGCCCCTTCAGTTCTTCTCTGGGACTCTACATCTCCTCCATGTTTGAGCCAGGTCTCTCCCAGGCCCCCCCTGATTGGAGAGCTTTCCTCCCTGCTCTGAGCTTCCTACCTACCTCTCACTCCAGCTCTCTCCCCAGTTGGGTTTTATCACCACTTAGAATATGTCTACATTAGAAATGATACAGCTGATGAAGAGTCAGGGGCATTGAGACTATAATAAACTCTCTCTTTGTATTTTTCCTCCCCCCCCCCCTTTTTTTTTCTTTTTGAGGGGGGACATTCAGAAACCTGAGAAATCTACAGCTTAGGGAAAGTTAGTAAAATAGACAAGGGAAATAGGGTGACATTTATCTGAGCCCCCCTGTGTGTTGTGTTCCAGTTTCTTATACTCTTACTCCATATCAGTAACACTTTACTCTGTAAGTAGCCTGTGGAGGGAAGTCAGAGTAGTCAGGGTGTAAGATAGTACTGAATGGAAACCAGGCATTACACAGTGACTTTCTTGCTTCATTGTCACCTTCTCATTTATCCCAACCCTCGGTTGGTTGTCTCATTATCCTGTTGTCTCTTGTTAGATTGTAAGCTTTTGGGGCAGTATTATTCAGTGACTGTCCAGTGCATAGCACAATAGTGAGCCTCTGATCCTTGGCCAGGGCACCCTACGTGCTGCTGCAAGATAAATAATAAATTAACACAATGATGATGCATTTGGAACTGACCAGTTTAGTATTTGGTAACTGCAAGGGACAGATGTGGGTAATTAGGCATTAGCTAGATCTTTCTGTGTATTTCTAAAACACATGTCAAAGCAGAATGAGTTGGATTAATTTAAAAACCAACAGCAACAATAAATGTGTGTGCTTTGGATGTGGAAGAGAGGAACTTTCTTTCCAGATCAGACCAAGGGGCTGTGTAGTCCACTATCAGAAACAAATAACCTCATTACCTGATTGGCTACAAATAATGGAGTTACGATTGACGGGGAAGCATAGAATCATAGAAGATTAGGGCTGGGGGAGACCTCAGGAGGTCGTCTAGTCCAATCCTGTGCTCAAAGCAGGACCAAAACATGGTCAAGTGGTTCATGCCGGAGCCGTAACTAGGCAAGCCGGCACACTTGCGCCCTCTACTGGTTTTTTTTCCCCGTCATTTTTCTGCCCCCTGGCCTTGTGTCCTGGTGGCTGCTCCGCTCGCCTGGGCCTGGTTCATGCAGTAGCATAGGACTCGGGAGACTTGGTTCAATTTCCTACTCTCACAGCCATCCCTATATGAGCTTGGGCAGTCACTTAATCTTTCTGGGCCTCTGGTCCCCATTGGTGCAATGCAGCCAATAACCTTGCCCTACCTCCCAGGGGTGTTGTGAGACATTAAAGACTTTGATATTCTGTTGGTGGCAGATATTGGATATTATGTTGATGGCAGACAGATAAACTTGGATATTATGTTGATGGCAGACTGATAAACACCTAAAAGAGAGAGATGAATTAATTATATGACTCTTCTGCGTGGTGAATTCTCACAGCCAACTCTCAGGCTGTAAATAAGCACCTATGCACTTTCTAGTCCTGCTTAGTTTCAGCAGATTAGACAAATCTGACACTGTTATACGAAATATAGGCAGCCAAAGAAGATTTTATTATTTGGTTTAATATATACGTCTTCTACTCTACTGCCTGTTCCTTTGGGGGCGCCTTTATGGTAGGGATCAGGGAACTGGTTCTAATTCACCCTGGAATGAAAACCTGATGGGAGATAAGTTGAAGTGATCAAATGGAATGGATTGAAATTGCTCACCTTCCTCAATAACAGAGCCCAGTATGGCAAACTGAGGCTTTCCCATGAAGATTTTTGGTGTCAGCGGAGAGTGGCACAAAAGTAGCGGTCAGTTAAGGCTCCAGTAACTATGGGCTGCTTTTTTTTTTCCCCTTCACTTCCATTGATTGAAAGTTTAGAAATACACAAGTTTTTTATTAACCTGCAAAAGTATGTTAAAAATGATTTCTTTCCTAAGCGCTCATGAGGAGGACTGGGAATTAAGAGGCCAAAGGTTCCATTCTGCACAAAAGTAGACGGTCTGTAAAACTGAAATTACCAATCACATACCAGATGGAACAACTCTCCATGGTGAGTGCTGTGTAGGGGGGTCACTGGCTGGCAAAGCGGCAAATAACAGAGATAGGAACAACACCATTCAGCTGTGCAACTAATTAATCCAGACCAGTACTGGCACTGTAGTCAACCCCTGGGGGGAAGCTGCTCCAAATTGGCAGATTTGTACCTCTTGGTAAAGTATCTTTGGCTTGATTTGGATGGGGGCATGCTTCAGAAATAGTCCTTCCCCTTAGTTATCTATTTCAGTACATGCTAGTTAACATGGCAGTGCTTCCTCCTGTTCCATGTGTATGGTCTGTTAGTAACTAGAGATGGGAACTAAGAATCAGGACTCTCTGAGATTCTCCTCCTTAGAAGTGATGTCTTTCTTTGGCACTTGGGAGAGGCCACTCTCTTCTCCAACTCAAGAAGGAGCCAATCTTGAGAAGCCCAGTGGATCATGCAAGACCTCTGGGGCAAGCCAAGTTCAAGGAGGCCAGCAAGCAGGCTTGCTCATAGTCTGAAGATCATCATGATCCCAGTGTGAGTGGCTCTTATTTTGATGTCTCAAGTAGGTGGAGATCATTTTTATGAGCAGAGCTGGGGAAGGAAAAGGTTACCCTACCTCCGATTTTCCAGTTCAACCCCAGTCTTCCTAGTTGGTCTACCCACTTGCTGAGTGACCCCGAGCAACTCACGGCATCTTCCTATGCCTCTGTTACCCACCCATAAAAGTAGTATAATAATACTTCCCTGTCTCACTAGAGTTCAAATGCAGCAATATTTGTGTACCACACTGGGATCCGCTCCTCCCTAATGAACAGTGTCATTAACAACAAAGAATTAGAATCTTTTAATGGGGGCAGGGGATCAGCATGTGCCAATGCAGAATAATACAAAACCATGCTCTGCTGTGCTTGGTTTGCACTGAGGTTACAAAGTTACATACAGCTTCAGTGATGTGCAAGGGAAGAAATTAGAACCAATGAATTTATCTACTGAAACTCCATATGTGAACTCCTGGCTCCAATGAAGACAATGGGAATTTTGCTACTGATTTCAGTGGGGCCAGGATTTCACCCCATAGATCAAATTCAGCCCTAAATCCATGGGATTCATACTGATTTGTGCTAGGGCTAAATGTAACCCCCCCCATTTCTATATACAAAGAAAATGCATATATTTGCATTTCCCACAAGCTTGGCCAATGAAAGTCAGTGCCATTTTAAGTTTGCTCATGGCCTTGTTTTTATTAAATGTCACTCTCTCTGATTCTCCTTCATTAGCGTCACATTTGAGCTGCAAACACTACGCGGGGAATGTTTCCATCCAAACATCATAGATCAGCTCAGCCATTGTGTGGCTGTGCTGGGGAATACGGTGGAATAAGGTGTGATGCCAGCAGTGGAAGGGAGAATAGAAGCTCCTTGTCTGAAATTCCCTGCTTTGAACAATGGGGCCTTAGCTCTGCTCCCTGGACTCCCAATTACCCCTGTTTCCTGCACATTGGTCTGACTGGTAAGAGGCTGCTCTACTGAAAGTGGGTGAAGTAACTTATTTCCCCACCCAGAGCACTGTGGGAGCAGGGGTGGAATTGTGACTCAATCCCTGGTCTGTTCTTGGTGCCGCTAAGTGTCTCCCTCACTCAAGGCAGATTTTAGCATTCCAGTCCAGGCCCAATTGTTTTCACTGTATTAATCAATGATGAACATTCCATTAATACAAGATTCTTTTTAAAAAAAAACTTTTCTCTTTTATCCAAATCTCTCTGTTCTGGGGCTAAACTCTCTGTCAGTGTCCCTTACTAAAAAGAGAGAGAGAGAGACAAGACACATTGAGGTGAACCAAGGATTCAGGAAATATTACAAAACACTGCTTGATCTTCCAGCCAATTCCCCAAAGATCTTTCCTTATGAATCCAAGTACAGCTCTGGCTGTTGTCACCGTTGTGTGGTGCTAATGGCTGCCTTTCCTACCTCAGGGCTGTGACTCTCATTTCTGGGCTTTTTCTGTAAATATGGAAACCTTGAAATCTGTGTGACTTTGATATGACTGATTTTTGCATGGAGAAATTCTCTTCTTTGCCTCTCCAGGGTTTAGATTGCTACAGTAGCTAACAGCTTTTCACCAAATGACACAGTGATCAGTGGTCTCAGCTATGACATTGAATATGGCAATTTTGCAACAGAAAAGCTTAAAAAAAGACTCCAGGGACAAACTGCTGAGCTTGAATTAATATGCAAACTAGATACCATTAACTTGGGTTTGAATAGAGACTGGGGGTGGCTGGGTCATTACACATATTGAATCTATTTCCCTATGTTAAGTATCCTCACACCTTCTTCTCAACTGTCTAAATGGGCCATCTTGATTATCACTACAAAAGTTTTTTTTCTCCTGCTGATAATAGCTCATCTTAATTAATTAGCCTCTTACCATTTGTATGGCAACTTCCACCTTCTCTGTATGGGGTGTATATATCTCTTCTTACTGTATGTTCCATTCTATGCATCCGTTGAAGTGGGCTGTAGCCCACAAAAGCTTATGCTCTAATAAATTTGTTAGTCTCTAAGGTGCCCCAAGTCCTCCTGTTCTTTTTGCAGTTACAAACTAACATGGCTGCTACTCTGAAACCATTGATTATATGAGGACTATAACCACCAGGCAATTAAAAAACCCCAAATGATAGTGATCATTTTATCATAAACAGGTATTTCTTTTCCTCAAGATTGAGACTTTACTCAATAAAAGGTAATGGGCTGGTAGCTTGTCTTGGGTTAGAAACTTAATAGCAATATAAACTGAGTCTTTATATTGGAACAACACGATGACCTGATGAAACACTTATTGGCTTCTTCTCTCCTTTGGTGCACACATAATTCCCGTTAACGTTAACTGGAGTTATGTGCTGGTGCTGAGTGACTAATCGATCCCCGTAGAGATTAATCGATTTTTTTTTCCCACTGAACATTACACTTATTTTCTTTACAAGGTGGATGCATTAGCGTTGTGTGTGTCACAAGCCAGGCTGTGTAACCGGGTGAGCATTTGTCATTTTATCTCTAATTGGCATTTCTGAATATTGCTAGAAAATGTCACTTTTCTCTAGAAGTAATTAGGAGATAGAAGAACCTATGAGATCATCAAGACCGTTGTTCTCTGAGAGAGGTGTACATTCCCTCCAAAAGGATGCAGCAGACACAAAAACCACACACACAAACTCACTACCAGCAGGATAGTGAGTTTGTGTGTGTGGTTTTTGGAGGGGGGTGAGGGGATGAGAGAACCTGGATTTGTGCAGGAAATGGCCCACCTTGATTATCATGCACATTGTGAAGAGAGTTGTCACTTTGGATGGGCTATTACCAGCAGGAGAGTGAGTTTGTGTGTGGGGGGGTGGAGGGTGAGAAAACCTGGATTTGTGCTGGAAATGGAAATGATGATCACTTTAGATAAGCTATTACCAGCAGGACAGTGGGGTGGGAGGAGGTATTGTTTCATGGTCTCTGTGTGTATTATAAAGTCTGCTGCAGTTTCCACGGTATGCATCCGATGAAGTGAGCTGTAGCTCACGAAAGCTCATGCTCAAATAACTTGGTTAGTCTCTAAGGTGCCACATGTACTCCTTTTCTTTTTGCGAATACAGACTAACACGGCTGTTACTCTGAAACCTATCTGGCTCATATTATTTTACCTTTGCATGCCGGGTGAGCTATTCTAGCTGGGTCATTGGATGGCGTGCTGCCAAGGGTCTGCGCATTCCCCACCTTGCCCACTCTACCCTGCCCCCTAAGCAGAAGAGAGTTGTATTTCCCCCCCCCCCCGCCCCGGTTATTGTCTGTAATGTGGGTAGTTTATGCAGGGGAATAAAGAGACACTCTGCCTCCCTTTCTTTGTGTGCGTGAGTAAAGGAGCTCACAATGGGAGCTGGTGGAAAGTTTTTTGGCTACAAGCTTTTTTTTCATTCAAAACTTCATGAAAAACTTCATTTTTTATTAAAAGTTCTGTGTTGCTTTTTTTGTTTTAAGAACTTGAAACAAAACTAAAAATCCAGTAATGCCCGTTTGGGGAAGTTTTGAAAGTTTTATGTTCAAAATTATTGTAAAACTCCCACCTTTTCTTGTGTGTTTTTACCACACCCCCACCAAAAATTATTTTTTAAAAATGGAAAAAGAAAAAAGCGAAATCCCCTCTTTTGTACAAATGTATAAATCCATTCTGAAATGAAGAACTAAAACTTTTCATTCCACAAGAATCAAAATGGGATATTTTTGACATCTTCTAAATGTATGTTTGTTCAGGTGTTTTTTTCTAAATGCAATGCTGTCAAAAAGCAACACAACTTTGTGAAAATGGTATTTTCTGAAGGGAAAACTGTTTTGACAAAAATTATCCAACCAGTTCTAAGTACACACAAAGGCCATGTCCTGCCCTGTCGTAAGAATGATTTGTAGCCAAATCACTAAACAGTTCTAGGGAGCAATCCTGATACCAGTAGCAACAGTATATATAAATACTCTACTATAAATATCTGACACAAGAGCTCCACATTTGTGGAAAGAAAGGATGGATGTACCGACACCATTCATCGCTGGGTTGTCTTGACTGAATGTGGAAGAAGCAGTGGTAGGTGAACAAAGGCAGAGAATGACTTTGGGTTGGTCTAGCCTGAAAACTTACAGCAGCATACCTTCTTTTCTCGGGTGGAAAAAAATCCACACTCCTGAGACGCGTAACTATGCTCACCTACTCCCTGGTGTAGACAGTGCTAGGCGGATGGAAGAATTCTTCCATTGACCTAGCTACTGCCTCTCGGGGAGGTGTGTAACCCTCTGCTTGCTCAGAGTGGCACTTTGCCCTGCCAGTGGTGGCTAAGACTGCTAGAGATTGATAAGCCTGATACAACCTCGGCTAACAGAGTGGTGTCTTTTGGCCGAAACAGTAGAAGCTCATGCATTAAGCTCCAGAGGTCCCAAGTTTGATCCTCACTGCTGATGCCCCTGTGTGGGTCAGCATTTGAAGTGGCCACTAAAGCAATAGGAGCACCCCTTGTTGCTGGAATGTCTGTACTGAAGTGCTACAGTCTTTTAAGCGTAGACATAACCTTTGAGAAACAGGAATTCCTCTTCTGCTGTCCTTCCAGGTAGATACAGTTACAATCAGAGAAAATTAATGAGCATACTATTCCCGTCATTCTTAAACGGACCGTCAGAAGGACTCATCATGTTAAATACAATTGCCTGGCAGAATTCGGTTAATAATGTTTATACATTTGGAAATGTTGCTGGTAAAAAAGAGATGGGTAACACATCCGTTTTGCACAACCATCCCTATTTTTTACAGCATACTTAGTGGGGGAGGAAGCTCTTGAAATGAGCCTGTCTCTGTGTCATAAATTCGACGCGACCTTGGATTGCACAGCCGTCCTTTAACGCTTGTCACCGGTTCCTTGCCATTTGCACAACGTTTTAAAATGCTGCTTTTTGTGCTCTGTTTTGCAGTGGGAAGAGACAGCAAACGTATGAAAGGTGCCTCAAGGCCAGGTCGTGACCCCAGCTGTGCTCCCACACAGGAGATTACGAGGATGGAACAAGACCCATTGTGCCCCTGTGAGAGCTATGCCTGTGGGGACCAGTATATGAGAGAGAGCGGCTAGTGTAACTGCTACTCCTGCTCTCACACGGGTGGGTGGGTGGGTATGGTCAGGCAGGAATGGGCTTGAGCTGCCCTTCTCAACGTAGCAGCCAGCACGGCTGACCTAGCACCATTCAAAGGGGTGTTGCAGCTTGTTTCCCTCGTGAAGTAAGTAAGAAACGGAGACTGAATTATTACTCTCAGTCACAGTTCTGCTTGTGCTCTGGGGCCGTGAGTACACCTGTGTGCTACCCTTTGCCCAGGGCGGACTGCAAGCCGCTTTAGGAGTTCCAGTCTGGCTGCTGCTTTTCTGTTGCTCATAACTGTCCCAGCCTTTACCTTTTGGGGATGAATGTTTCTAGTCCCTGGTGAGCTATTTTAAAAGCTTGAACAAAATAATTTAACGATTTTTAATATGAGGGGCAGAATTAAATAATGGGGGATGTGGGCTTTTATTTATTTAATTGCCCTGCAAAATGCTACCTTCAATACTGTAGTGCCAGAATAGATTTCTACCAGGATGTCTTCTTTAAAACCGCAGCTTGTGATCCATCAGCAAGGGACGGTTCAGGCGCGTCCTTCAGCACTCATTTGTCAGTTGCCCTACTCAAATGGATTCAAGGAATTCACAAGGCATTCCATCCATTCTGAATACAGTAAGTTCACCAAGGAGATGGCGCTGCCAGATATCATGTTCAAATATACGGCACTTTTGCTGGTCTCCCTTCATTCTGCACAGTTGAATTTCTTCTGGGTAGCTACACACTCTGAACAAATTTGTGTTGGGTGAAGGGGAGCTGCGTACATTCCATCCTTCCTGAGAGCATTTCAGGAGTTCACTCCTGCGTACAAATCTATCAGAACTACCAACTGATCTTTTTTCCCCTCCCTACCCCCCCTTGAAACGTTCTCCTTCTCAAGGGTATTACACAAGCAAAAGCAGATGAGCGTGCAAAGTGGGGATATTTATAAAGACGCCCGTTTACTGTGGCACTGGCTGGGCTATCCCCATTGTCTTTCACAACCGTACCCTTCTCTCTCTCTTTCTCAGTTCTGACAATGTCCCGCTTATCTAGCATGACATTTATGGTCTTCATTATGATAATGACTGGCCACTGCATGGCATGTCAAAGAGTTTGTCTTCTAAACGCGTTCTTGCCAGAGTTTCTTTTTTTTTCTGCTCTTGCAGGATAAAATAGGCCTGGCTGATGATTTGAAATGAAATGTAACTGGGTGATCCGTCAGTGACAGATATGCATTACATACACTTGTCCTAGGCCAGAGGTCCCTATTGTAGATGCTATTTCTTTCCCTTCAGCCCTGTATTGATATTCAGCTTTAGTATATTTTAACTTTTGTAAAACTCCTAGCAATCTTTTTGGGCTGCAATAAGAGAGATCCTAGCAGTGGTGTAAGAGAGGTATAGCATGCCCTGTTGGGCAGTGCACTGCAGAAGTTGCCAAGGTAGCCCAAAAAAGTGAATTTCAACTTACAGTTTTTAAGCTTTTTTTTTTTTTTTTTAAACCAAGTTGAAGCCTGTAGGATCGAATAGGTTGCATTTTCGATGGGCTTTTATTTGTGCTTTAAGCATACTCTGCCCCTCAACTCCCGGCCCAACGAGAGCGACGAACACCACCCATGCACACCCGCAC
Organism: Lepidochelys kempii; assembly: GCF_965140285.1. NCBI lineage: Eukaryota > Metazoa > Chordata > Testudines > Cheloniidae > Lepidochelys > Lepidochelys kempii. Next base: position 118,598,993 of record NC_136386.1, on the reverse strand, counting down.
CTGAGGGTGGCTGTGTGTTGGGTGGGATATGTCCTTTGTGCAGATGGTTGGTTGAAGGTTGGCACGTGTGTGCGCTTGTTTTCAGATTTCGGGGCTGCTTTTGAGACCCGTTTCAGCTTGTGGGTTTGGTTTTTTTGAAAAATCTGGCTCCCAGTCCTGGGTCTTAACTGAGCAGGAATCTGCATGTGCAAAACTGTGTGTCCATCAGATTCTTAGAAGCTTACGGTACACAAGTTTACTTCCAATTTTCTTAGAGGAAAAGTGGGATATTCTCCCCTCGCCCCCCCAATACGGTCTATAATAATAAATAATAGCAGAAGCACCACCAGCAGGATTAACAGGACTCTATTGTTCTAGGTGCTGTACAAACATGGTAAATGATCCGTGCCCCAAAGAGAGATGTGAGGCATGGTTTCATTAGTTTATTCATCAGCTTCTAATCCTAGTAGTTTAAAGAGCCATGTGCTACTATAGGACTTCCCAGGGACATTTGAGGTCTCACCAGGAAGCAGATAATACTTAGGAACGTGTGGAGTTCTACTCACCCCCACACATACTTCTGTAGTAAAGAAAAAGAAATTAAACGTGGATCTTACATCCGGGACCAAATCCAGTTAGTTTGGACCAGATCCTCAAGTGGTGATTTTTGCCTGCTGTGGTTTTGGTCTGTCATATCACTATGCAGCATGAATGCCAGCTTGGAACTGCATTGTTGACTGTTTGGATAGAACTCATATTTTCTTCCTACAAAAACCACTCCATCGACTTGAACTAAAGGATTGATACTAAACTGGGAGGAGTGGTAGATACGCTGGAGGGGAGGGATAGGATACAGAAGGACCTAGACAAATTGGAGGATTGGGCCAAAAGAAATCTGATGAGGTTCAATAAGGATAAGTGCAGGGTCCTGCACTTAGGACGGAAGAACCCAATGCACAGCTACAGACTAGGGACCGAATGGCTAGGCAGCAGTTCTGCGGAAAAGGACCTAGGGGTGACGGTGGACGAGAAGCTGGATATGAGTCAGCAGTGTGCCCTTGTTGCCAAGAAGGCCAATGGCATTTTGGGATGTATAAGTAGGGGCATAGTGAGCAGATCGAGGGACGTGATCGTTCCCCTCTATTCGATATTGGTGAGGCCTCATCTGGAATACTGTGTCCAGTTTTGGGCCCCACACTTCAAGAAGGATGTGGATAAATTGGAGAGAGTCCAGCGAAGGGCAACAAAAATGATTAGGGGACTGGAACACATGAGTTATGAGGAGAGGCTGAGGGAGCTGGGATTGTTTAGCCTGCAGAAGAGAAGAATGAGGGGGGATTTGATAGCTGCTTTCAACTACCTGAAAGGGGGTTCCAAAGAGGATGGCTCTAGACTGTTCTCAATGGTAGCAGATGACAGAACGAGGAGTAATGGTCTCAAGTTGCAGTGGGGGAGGTTTAGATTGGATATTAGGAAAAACTTTTTCACTAAGAGGGTGGTGAAACACTGGAATGCGTCACCTAGGGAGGTGGTAGAATCTCCTTCCTTAGAGGTTTTTAAGGTCAGGCTTGACAAAGCCCTGGCTGGGATGATTTAACTGGGAATTGGTCCTGCTTTGAGCAGGTGGTTGGACTAGATGACCTTCTGGGGTCCCTTCCAACCCTGATATTCTATGATTCTATGAAAGGAGACTCTCCATGAGTTAGGAACAGTGTGGTGTCTATGACACACAATGGGAGTTCTGATTCTACCCTGCAGAGAGAAGAGATATACATCAAAGATGCTTGGAAAATGGTATTTTACATGCAAATGTCAAAAGAAATGAAAACCTTTTTTAAAAAAAACAGAAGGATGTTTTCCTTTTATAATGAAAAATCCATTTTTCTTTTCGGTTTTTGAGAAGTGAAAACAATTGGAATGAAAACCTGTTTTAGTATATGGGCACACCACCCAATCCACTGTGCTGGGATCAGGGGCTGGTGGAGGAAGCAAGTTTCACAGTTGCTAAATTTTATGACCCTTTTTTCGATAATGAGGCCAAGAACTTGGTTATAGAAATCTTGCAAACTTGAGTTGGTCAGAATATTTTTGACTAAATGAAATTTCATTTAAATAGGCTGTTTCACTGAAGCTGAAACATTTTGCCAGATGTCCAAGTTTCAATGAAGTTTTCCTCAGAAAGGTTTGGTGAGATCTGGGACCCTGTGGGCAACGCTGACCAAGGGGGGGTGGGGGTGGAGAAGAACTGAAAAAGAAAACCTGAGCTTTTAAATCTGAAAACAGCCACTGCAAAAGAATTCACTTTTTAAAAATATTCAAAATGCTTTGGGTGTTTTCCAATGTGCAATCAAAACAAATTCTGAAACCTCAAGAATCGTCATGAAGCAGCATTACTGTCCGCCGAACAATTCTCTTGAGTTTTCCCAAGAAAAGCCCAGCGTTCTGAGGTCAGAATGAACCATTTTGCACAGCCCTAGTCTGGGAGAGATTCTCACTGCATGGCTGCAATAAAAAATAAGGCAGTGTGAGAAGACAGTAGGCTCTAGTTATTAATTAACAAGCACAAGAAGAAGAATTACAAAGCAAGCTGTGAAAGGTAAATGGATTTATGCTTGTCAGAAATATTTGAAAGACTGTTCACCCCAGTAGGGAAAGTCTCTTTCTTTAATATATGACTAATCCTCCTAAAAGTGCTGGAAGGACTTTTCATAAGAGAGAAAGAAAATTGCTGAGATTTGAATAGCAAATATTTGCTGCAGCCATTTATTTCCCCCAAATATTTAAGGTGGGCTTGAAATGGGGAAAGTTCCTGTACAATTCCAGATGAGACCACATTGCCCCAAACATGACCAGTGTGGAATGCTCTTAACAGGACCTATATGTTAAGTGTGCGATGGTAGCAAGATCAAAATACCCGAGGCTGCGCGCTAGCAGGGACTTGAATGATTGTCAATTAGTCAACTGCAGTCAGAGAGAAAAGAGGGGTGAAAAATGACATTTTTGCAGAACGAATAAAATTTTATATTTTATTCCTTAATCCCTGTTTGTCATAATTCACATTGATGGCACCTGCTCCATTTAATTGCAAATAAAACCTGACAAGCTGTTTGTTCTCCTGCTGGTGATTTTACCAATAGTTTAGGAGCGTCTGGCGTACAGCTTTCTTTATAAGCCTAGCGCTTCTGGGCACATTCTGTCCAAAGGGACATCATCTTTATTTTTCTTTCTAAATGAATGGGATTTTTAACAAATTGTATCGAGACAACAGAGCTGTGTGGCAGGGAAACCAAACAGAGCTCTCCACAACGGACTGCTTACATTTCCTGAAAGTAAAGCATGAGCCATGTATCATATCTACATAGTGGGAGTACAGTAAAATATAATAAGGTTTTGTCTACACTGGAACCTGAATGACAAAAGTTGGTGGGTGGGAGAGCTCTCTCCTGCCAACAAACAGCGTCTACACTGCGCACCTTTTAGCAGCAAGGCTGTAGTGGCCCTTCTGTATCGCTAAAAGGGTCATAGTGTAGACATAACCTAAGAATGCAATGGTTAATGATGATGACTTATATTTAGGCTTGGAAGGATTGTTTATTGGTAAATGTCAGTAGATGTCAATTTCACTGTAAACACACAACGTGGCAAAAAAAATTTCCACTGATAATCAAAATTTAGAGAGACTGAGTAACAAAAACGCTCCTTGAGGCCTCAGAGTCCGATTCAAGGATATTTATTTTGTATGGTTGTGACGTTTGTGTGTTAAGGGTTACAAAGCTTAATCTGCAAAAGAGAAGAGCGAGGGGGCATTTGATAGCAGCCTTCAACTACCTGAAGGGAGGTTCCAAAGAGGATGGAGCTCGGCTGTTCTCAGTGGCGGCAGATGACAGAACGAGGAGTAATGGTCTCAAGTTGCAGTGGAGGAGGTCTAGGTTGAATATTAGGAAACACTATTTCACTAGGAGGGTGGTGAAGCACTGGAATGTGTTAGCTAGGGAGGTGGTGGAATCTCCATCCTTAATGGTTTCTAAGGTCCGGCTTGACAAAGCCCTGGCTGGGATGATTTAGTTGGGGTTGGTTCTGCTTTGAGCAGGGATTGGACTAGATGACCTCCTGAGGTCTCTTCCGACCCTAATCTTCTATGATTCTATGAAAGCTGTAACTTGTTGAATTTCAGTGTCTACAGTCATTAAATAATTGTCTGACACCCCCACCATAATTTCACACAGCTGTGAGAATTTAAATCCAGAAAAATATAGGAAAAAAGCTTAAAACCCAAAATTTCTCAATTGTGAATATTTAAATAGATAAAATTAAAAATGCTTAAAAGAATATACTATTATCCACTGAAATTGTAAAAAAATAAATAAATCAAATTCTGTCAATCCCACTTACATTTGTTGACATGGCTAAATGAAATTTGGGCACAAAAGGCTTATCATTAGTAGTAGAACTAACGATACCTAGCTCGTGTAGCTCTCTTCATCAGTAGATTTCAAAGCACTTCACAAGGTTTAATGTATTTATCCTCACAAGTATAGTGGAAATACTCTAGTATCAGCCAGAGACGCCAGGTGAGATCAGCGGCCCTTGGGGACGGGCACTATATATACACGGAAGCTCAGCCTGCATATCTCCTGTGGGCCTGGCTCAATTCTTCCTCAGGCAAACTCTGACAGATGCTGAAAGCAGCCTGAATAAGGAGCTCAGGATTTGGCCCCCTGTGTAAAGCACTATGGAAGCTTTACTGTCCATGAGCAGTAGATTTGCCGACTTTCTGATTGCATAAAACTGAATACCCATGCCCTGCCCCGCCCCTTCCCTGAGGCCCTGCCCCCTGCTCATTCCATCCCCCCTCCCGCCATCGCTCACTCTCCCCCACCCTCACTCACTCACTCATTTTCACCAGGCTGTGACAGAGGCTTGTGGTGCGGGAGGGGTGAGAGCTCCGTCTGGGGGTGCAGGCTCTGGTGTGGGGCTAGGGATGAGGGGTTTGAGGTGCAGGAGGGGCTCTGGGCTGGGGCTGAGGGGTTCGGCGTGTGGGAGGGAGTGTGGGGTGTAGTCTCTGGGAGGGAGTTTGGGTGCGAGAGGGGGTCCAGGCTGGGGCTGGAGGCATCAGAGTGCAGGAGGGGGCTCAGGGCTGGGGGAGGGGTTGGGGCACGGGAGGGACTTTGGGGTGTGGGCTCTGGGTGGCACTTACCTCAGGCAGCTCCTGGAAGCAGATGGCATGTCCCTCTGGCTCCTAGGCAGAGGGGTGGCCAGGGGGCTCTGAGTGCTGCCCTTGCCCACAGGCGCTGCCTCCAGAGCTCTCATTGGCTGGGCGCTCAGGGCAGGAGCAGCAAGTGAAGTCTCCTGGCAACCCCTGCACCTAGGAGCCTGAGGGACAGGCTGGCCGCTTGCAAAAGCCATGTGAAGCCAGGGCAGGCAGGGAGCTTGCCTTAGCCCTGCCGCGCCACCAACTGGACTTTTAGCAGCCCGGTCAGTGGTGCTGACCGGAGCCACCACGGGCCCTTTTCGACCGGGCACTCTGTTAAAAAACCCAGATGCCTGGCAACCCTAATGCATAGTAAGGAGCTTGGTTCTACCTTTCATTCATAAGACACCACCTCCAGCAGCAGAGAGTCCCTGAATAGCACGGTGTGGGGTCAATGGTGAGTCTGAGGGAAGAGCGCCATCTGTTGACTTGAATCGCCATCACTAGTTCCTACCACACAGGTTTTCCTTCCAGATCTTTCCTTCCAGATAAAACACCAGCAATCTACATAGCAGAGACCAGATAGAAAATCAAAAGTCCCATCCAGCAAATTAATCCACAGTCTTTAGATGAAACATGTAGACAGCTCTAGCTGTTTCCAATTTAATGTCCAATTTCCAATTTACTGCCAACTGGAAATGATTCCTTCATCTCCTTTATTATAGACTCAGCCCACAAGCCTTTCAACTGCTGACCAAAGGAAGACTTGAAACTTTTCAGCTACATTTATGTTGCTTGTAACAAATACCAGGTGCAATAACTGCTCTTTAATTACACTGAAAGGTAACACTGCTTCCTGGTACATGCAGTAATTATATGTTCCTAATAAGTGAGATTAATGTTATATAATTACAATCAGTAGATCTAGAAGTTAAGACAGAAATAACTATGCATTTAACCTATAATGATATGGAACTTACTCTGTAAATAGCTGGTCATGGTAAGTGGTAATTACCTCACAATTAAATGGGCAACATTTACCCTCTATGTAAACAGAATTTATTGGATATCTTTACCGTGTAATTTAATATATCAACCATTGCTACACTCTTGATGGTAGCGGGACAGAAGTTTTGTCTTTCGTTTCCATACCTTCTGCTAATTTTGAGAAAGGAAGCTATTGGCCAGGACGGCATGCATGAATGTAAATGTTAAGCAAAGATCTGTTCTCTGTAACTACGTGGTAGAATCGGGTTTTTGAACTCATGCTTTGACTTCTTCTTGATTGGTTCTGCTTTTGAACCAGTCATGCCATTAGCTAGCTGGCGATGCGAGTTTACTCAGCTCATTTACAGCCCTGCCAAGGAACTGCCTAGTGCTAATTTGCCATTTAAGACATTTATTTCTGGACAAGTGGTAATTTAGTATTTATTTAAAGAGGAGGGAATCTACTGATCATTACTCTTCTGAATGTAATTGGTAATCTGCTGGTATGCTTGAGCTCAAGAGCTGTGGTAGTGATATCAATAACAACAATAATGATCTTCTTTGCACATGTGCAACGTGCCTCAGGTGGGATATGACCAGACGTTGGTCTGCTGATTGGATCATGAGCTTGCCCAGCCTGGGCCAGGTACCCATGGGGAGTGCAATGTGAATGCTGATCTATGCCCCCCCCCCTAATAATAATAGTAGTAATAATAATAAGTATAGTGCCATGTGACCTTAGGATCTAAATTCCCAAACATTAAGTGTCTGAGAAACTGCTCAAAGAAACGGTGGAAATGTTTCATGAACAGTTTTCAAAAAAAAATCTTGAAATTTTGTTTTCAATGTTTTGGAATTTCAATATATGTCAACCCACGTTTACATAAGACAAAAGTCAAAATTTCAAAAACTAAAAAAAAAAAAAAATTGACCCATGTTCACATGTCAGTATTGGGCCACAAAGTATTCCTGTGTGAACAAGTAACTGCCCACTCAAAATATACATTTTCATGTCTACGTACTTATTTGGACACTCAAATAAGTATAGAAAACATGCAGTTACCTGTTTGCTGGGTGCAATTTTCTTTTGAGGGAATTGCTTAACACTCAGTGTTTCTAAACCAAGTCCACAGTCTTAGTCTAAGACAAGATATAAAATAGAGCTAAATTGTAAGAAGGGATGGGGAAACATAATCCTTGCATATTTTTTCATGGATTAGCTGAATGCACAGTTGACACTTTTTTAATACTTAAAGGCATGTATCCATAATACTGCCCATTGTCATGAGTGTTATTATAATTATAGATTTTCCCCCCTCCTTGTTTTATTGCTACATCACATATGTAAGCTGGAATTGTAATTCATTAATACCATCTCTGAACTGGTGCAAGCTTAAAGCCATTGTACTTGTCTGCACATTCGTTCCAGTAAGTGTTAGTTTCCTTCTAATTATCTTTTTCTAATTCAATCTCTAGTAGCCAGGCTTAGCACTTTCTTTGTCTATTCAGATCGGCTACTGTTTTGTTTTGTTTTTTTCTTTTTAAGCTTTTATTAATCTGTTAATCCTTAAACTATATACATATATATACAGTGACCAATTGTGGAAAATGTCATCTTCCAACATGTATGACAGTGGGATCCCAGTCGATACTCATTGTGATTCCTTGCTTGGCTAGAGCTAAGGGAGTCCATGTTAAGGTTCAAATACCATCAGTTTAAAGGTTTCAGAGTAACAGCCGTGTTAGTCTGTATTCGCAAAAAGAAAAGGAGTACTTGCGGCATCTTAGAGACTAACCAATTTATTTGAGTATAAGCTTTCGTGAGCTACAGCTCATTTCATCAGATGCATACTGTGGAAAGTGTAGAAGATCTTTTTATACACACAAAGCATGAAAAAATACCTCCCCCCACCCCACTCTCCTGCTGGTAATGGCCCAACTTGATTATCATACACATTGTAAGGAGAGTGATCACTTCAGATAAGCTATTACCAGCTGGAGAGTGGGGTGGGGGGAGGTATTTTTTCATGCTTTGTGTGTATAAAAGATCTTCTACACTTTCCACAGTATGCATCCGATGAAGTGAGCTGTAGCTCACGAAAGCTTGTGCTCAAATAAATTGGTTAGTCTCTAAGGTGCCACAAGTACTCCTTTTCATCAGTTTAAAGGCATTCTCATTAGGAGCTGAAAACAATTGGATGGTGTCTGAAGCTACCCAGTGTTTACTGGATTGTGCAAATCATAGAGCTGGCAAGTGGGTTGTCCTCCTTCTGTCCCTCTAGATATTGATCTATCCGCTTGTGTCAGGGTATGGCATAGTTTTTGCAGGAACCTTGGCCCAGACCCTCAAAGGTATTTAGGTGCCTAACTCCCGTGCAAGCAGGTCCCATCTCGCGTAACATGTTAAGTGCACTGCATTTATGATTTGTAATTTCCATGGTCATTCATAGAATCATAGACTATCAGGGTTGGAAGGGACCTCAGGAGGTCATCTAGTCCAACCCCCTGCTCAAAGCAGGACCAACCCCAACTAAATCATCCCAGCCAAGGCTTTGTTAAGCCAGGCCTTAAAAATCTCGAAGGAAGGAGATTCCACCACCTCCCTAGGTGACCCAAAAACAATTATACAAAACAATTGCCTGACTGAGGAAAGTCCCAGCAGCAAGGGATACAATGAGATCGGTGTATGGCTTTTTTGATGGCCTCTGCAGGGGGGCTCTGGCAAAGATTCTCCGCACCCTGTCTTCCATATAAAATAGACCCCCTCCCCTTCTGGAATAAGCATGCAAGTTGAAAATGTGCTGCCAGGATATTTGTCCAAGAACAATTTCTCCTATGAAATGTTCATGCAACAGAAAAGGGGTGTGAGCACAGCTGAAGCAAATTCATTTTTCAATTGCTGTAGAAGATTTATTGTGGAGTATGCCCAGCTCTGTTTCTAACCTCATCTTTACAGCAGGATATTAAAGCAACTAGCTAGTTGCCCCAGATCGCCAGCAGACATTCCTATATGTGATTTCAATTCGTTCTTGTTTTTAATTCCATATGCATATTTCTACTAGTTTATACTGGAAATGTTGACTTTGTTTCCAATCTTCCCCTGCACAGCACTAGAAAAGTGAAAGATTACCCCTCTCTTGCTATGCAGTATATGATGTTATTACTCTGTTCTAAGAGAGACAATAGAGCAAGCACTTTCATCAGGAACATAGTATACTTGACTGATGATGATGTTGCCAGAGCTTATTGAAATAAGGTCTTAATGTCATGGCTATTTTACCACGAGCTAGTATGGTTCATTTGACAATACACCTTTGACTATGGATGTCTAGGTTTAAAGGAGACACTCATGCATAGTTCTGGGAGAGTAATCCAGTAATCTGCATGCAATGTATGGATCTGAGGATGAGATAGAGTCCTAAAACAAAGGACCTTCTGTGTTGCTTAGCTTCCACTTCTGACCAACACTTAGGGACACTGGTATTTCAATATTTAAATACACATAGGCCAAGAAAAAAATTCTACACAATTCCCCCAACTTCTATCCCACCCATCCATTTTTGACCGTTGGAGAGCTAGTTGTAATCTTCAAAATTTCAACACTATTTAGAATTTTGAATTTTAAAATTTGGAGGGAAAAAAGTGGAGAGTTGTTTAAAAAGTCATGAAAAGGTTTTTTCCCCTCCCTCCCCGCAAAGAATTCTACAGGGAACAATTTCCTGGTGATCGATGTACTCAATTGTGAGAGTCGTTAAATGAAAGTGGTAGAATTCTCCTGGTTTCAGTGATTTTATACGTTTATTTCCATTAAAACTTTTCAACCCATCCCACTGATGAGGTTTTTCCTGCTCTGGCTTCTATAGGCACAATCTGATATCAATGAGAGACTTTCCATTGCAGTCAGCAAGCTGTCTAACAGGAACCAGGACCCGCTACATAGAGCTGGTTGGGAATTCTCGAATAAAATATTTTTTTTCATCAGGAAACACTAATTTGTCAAAACCAAAACTGTTTGCGGGAAAGTGTCAGTTTTGACAAATCTCCCAAATTGAAATTAAAAAGAAGTTTTGAAATTATTAAAATCTCTCTTTGACATTTTTCAAAGGGAGTTTTATTTTTCAATTTCAAAAAGCTTTTTGTTTTGAAATTTTTGATAATTTATACTAATAAAAGTTTGTTTTTAAACAGTAGAAATTGAAATATTTCAAAATTATTGAAACAAAACATTTTGATTGACCTGATCCAAACTTTTTTTAGTTTATGTGTTTGTGAATTTTTTTTTAGATTTTGACTTTGTTCTATCTCAGTAGGGAGAAAAAAAATCAAAATCCTGGAAATCCTCGCGGGATAGAGAAACTATTCCTGCCCTGCTCTAACAATGCTTTTTTGTTATGGTAAAAAAGTGCAAGTGGTAAGAAACGATTGGCAGAAGGATGCCAAAATAACCACTATATTTTAATACACCCTTTATTCTTTGAATGGCAAGCAGCCACGCACCGTGTCTGGGCAATTTTGCTGTCAACTATTTGGATAATTCATCTCACAAAATTGATTGCATAGCTCACTGCATCAGTTGTTAGTCAACAAAATGCACTCTGGCATACAGTGAAGAGCCTGTAATTATTGACTGGTGGCCAGCCTCGGTTGCACCTGGGAGCCATAAATAGTATTTAGCGGTTTTATAAAAGCTTTTTAATTTGTTACTCCACAGTTCATTTACATTGTCCACTATATGTCATGGAAAATGCCCCCTCTCTTTGCCGAACATTATGCAGAGCATGGTGTGTGGTATCAAAGTTAGGTTTCTAATGGACTCCAAGGTAGCAGTATATAGCTAATGCAGGAGACTGTTAAAGCCAAATTCAAACTAATGGGGTTATTCTAGATTCACACTCATTTAAGTCTGATCAGAATCTGGTCGCAGTACTTAATTCACAAACTGAGTAGATCAAAGGTCCTCCACCAGAGGGTTGGTCTCAAACAGTTTTCAGGAGGTCAATTTGGCAACGTTTCCTTTCTTTCTGGCTAGACAAGGGGCATGTGTCCTGAAACATCTTTCTCTTGCAATGTGGGATCACGATATGGAAAAAGTTGAGAACATGTGGCTTCAATACTGTGGTAGTGGATGCGAGAGGGGTCGCCTGAGACAGAGGGTTAGCACGGAAATCCTTTCCCATACGTGGAAGCAGTTTGGTTTAATTTCTCCTAGATGGCAATTAACTGAAGCGGAGAAGGCACATTCAATGTGTTTTTGTTTTTGTTTTAAAACATTCTTTTTGAAGCACAGATGTCCTTTCAAGAGTTAACACCTAAGCCCAGAAGAGAGGTCTGGCACAGTTCCAGGGTTCACTGTACTTCTGCTTTCTCCATGGTCTACTCGAAGGCACCTCTTTGGGTCTCGGGCCTCCTGCTGTATGGGCAGGAACTGGTATCACCCTCCTTCCACCCTGCGGAGTTAGGCCTGCAATACTCTGTGCTTATCACAATGGGTCTGACCTTAGTCCAGCATCTATGGATTGCTGTCTCTTAAGGACAATGACAAAGTTACCGATGACCAGCTGAAAGGATCCAGGGGTGTGGATTCTCAGTTGTGGTGGGTCTAGAACCCAGGGTGGCAGGTCTCTGACACTTCCTCAGCACCACCACATGAGATAAAGCACCACCTCACCCATCCTGTCAGGCCAGGCCCCACAGGAAGTCCTATCAGAACCCCAATGCGTGTGGCTGCCTAATTGGCTCTCACACCCTACTTAAGCCAGGAAGAAAATTGGTGGGCTGTTCGAGCAACTCTGTTGTGTTGGATCCTGCTCTTGCTTGTCTCCTGATCTCTATCCAGTTCCTTACCCTGGTTCCTTACTCCTGCGCTTGCCCTCAGTTCCTGTGCGGCTCCATGCCTCAAGTTTGCTCCTTCTCTGGCTCCTGCCCCTGCACTCTGCTCCTGCCCATCAACGACTAGTCCTGGCTCCAGCCCCAGCTTGTCTTCTGGCTATTGATGCTAACTTGACTCCTGGCCACTTATCCCAGGAGGCCAGATTGCCTAGGCCCAGTTCCTCACACAGCTGGCTTTCACAGAGCAAGGTACATGTATTTTAGGGCAAAAACATATAACAAAGCAATAAACAGTCTGCATGCATGGTAGTGTGATGGATCTGCTAAACAGGGGACTAGGTTTCCCATCAAACCCCTCCCCACTGCACTTCCCTTTCCCCTGGGCAAGTAAGGGATGGGTTCTGAACCAGGAAGTGGCTGTGGGTTTTTGGGGATTGGCATGACAAGCAGGGAGCTGCAGAGAATCCGGATGCAGAGAGAAACCCCCAGGACCTGTATGTAGAGTAACATGTGGAACAGGGTGTGACTGGATGATTCAGGTGTGTGCAGCTCTATGTGGGACTTCTGGGGTAGCAGCCATTTGACAGGGAACCATTGCAGAAAGGTACCAGTGAGAGACACCATCTGAGCCTGGCCTGGACACCCACCAGCTCATATTTGCTTGAATAGAGATTGGACTCGAGTGGGAACTAAAGGCACTAGGCCTGAAGAGCCCTCACTCTCGACTGGACTTCCCCAGGGACCAAAACATCGACCGCTATTGCTCACTTTTAACAGTATCTGTTTAAGCCTCTGTACTTAGGGTATTTTCAACCTTTCCCTTAGCCATGTGTCTGAGTGATTATTGGGTCTACAGGGCCTAGCTGCTGAAGCACTGAGAGAGCTTGTCTTCTAGTCGTGGTATTACTGGCACCATAGAAATGTGGTGTTATCCAGGTGGTCCCAATAATTACACTAGATTACCAGGTGGAGAGTCCAGCAGGTTCTCATCCTTCAGACCCTCCCAACAGGGTTTTATCCTCTCGGTTACAATCTCATGTTCAGTTTTTTGATCAAAATGAAGGTGTTCAGCCAGTTCAGGCTGACCCTTTATATCACATGCTCTTTCTTAGTCTCTTTGGTGTCTTGAACCCAGGCTGAACCCAGTATATGAATTCATCGGAGGGGGTGGTACTTCTCTGGAGTTCTTTACTTTCCCAGGCTAAGCAGTAATGACTGCCCACTATTTTCAGTTCTTGGGAAAGCTCAGTAACCCTTCCCATATATCTAAAATACAGTTCCTAGCTCCCAAAGATCCTTTTCTGTACTATTCCCAGTACGGGGAAGTAATTCGCTTCCGTTGCTTTGCTAGTCCCACAGTGCCCTGACGGAGCCTGCTAGACCTACACAATCCTGTGCATCCTAAATTAAACCTCCTGATACGCAAATCCTTCCGTTGCAGCTAGTGCCCAGAGGCTGAGGAGCGGACTCAGTTCCATGGAGCAGGTGTGACTTCCTGATTTCATTCATTTGGAAAATTGCAGCACTTCTTGAGTAGGACCACGGTTGGCCCTAGCCGATGCTGCAAGGAACCAGTTTATAGATCATATCTTTGAAGCTGTTTGGAAGAGCAGATTTATAAACCCTTCTTTCTTTCACGCATATACTTGCACTGTCTCTGTGGCCCACCACCCACCTGCCCAATCAAGTTCAATCTGTTTTGTAACGAGCTCCTTGAAAAGTGCTGAAATATACATGCCAAAGGCCGACTGAGGGTACATCTACATGGAAAAAAACAAACCAAAAACCCAGAGCAGCGTGTCTCAGAGCTAACTCGACTGACTCCAGTTTGTGTGGGGCTAAAAATAGCAGGGTAGCCGTTACCACCCAGGCTGGAGCTTAGACTCGGAGACCTTGCCATCTCACCGGGTTTCATGGGCCCGAATGTCAACAACTACACTGCTATTATTAGGGTTTTTTTTTTAATCTGTGTAGACATACCAGGAGTTACTTCACTACATGACTCTGAAGGAGATTCTCTTCTTAACTCACTTCATTATACTGGAGTATTCCAAGTGGGTCAGATTCTACACAGGTGGTCATGACTATGCAATGAACAGAGAAGGAGTGGGTCATTTGTAAATAATAATTACTGTGAGACTCCACTGTGCACATCTGATAACGATGAAAGGGCCTGATCCGAAGCCAATGGAAAGACTTCCAATGACTTCAATGGACTCTGGATCAGGCACATGGCAAATATTATTACTAGGTATCATTGAACTGTGGTAATGCCTAGGAGCCCAGGCATGAACCAGGACCCCACAGTGCTAGGTGTGGTACAAACATTGTACAAAAAGACAGCCCTCGCCCCAAAAGAGCTTACAATAATAGTCACTTCTATTTAATTCTACATAGAGGCCTGTTATTCCACACAGGCCTCTCCCCAGGCTCTAATTGTGCAGGCAGAATTTGCAAGCATGAAAACTTTCACCTGCATTTTCCAGCTGCAAGCAGTTGATACAATGTTTAACGCTTGTACTTGCCCGTTAAAGTGCCCATCCATTGCATATGCGCATAGCTTAGAATTTGAATTGAACAGCCCATTGGGACCAATTATTTAAACCTAATTCTTGGAGCCAATAGGTTATACAGGTGCACATTGTAATGCTTGCCATGTGTGCAGATGTTAGCCTATTTAAAGGGCAAGCACACACATTAGTACTCCTGTATTTGCATCTTGTTGACGTTTCCTTGCCTAAAAGTGGCGGCTGGCACTGGTGGCTGATAATCTGAACCACCAAGACTTTTTCACTGAGAACTTTTCATTTTGCTTTTATTTGCATTATTCTTTTGGAGAGTTTTGTAAATCCGCTTTGTGTCTCTTAGAGCGTTCTCGGAAATGCGCCTTTATTATTGGTGTGGTAGGATTCAGAGAAATGGGTTACATAAACACAGTCCCAGAGTTTATTTAGACAGAGAGAGACAGAAAAAAGCAAAAACAAAAGGAGGACTTGTGGAACCTTGGAGACTAACCAATTTATTTGAGCTCAAATTGGTTAGTCTCTAAGGTGCCACAAGTCCTCCTTTTCTTTTTGCGAATACAGACTAACACGGCTGCTACTCAGAAAAAAGCAAAGCTGTTGAGCATATAAAACACAGTTTATCTCTTAACAAAGAGTCTTTTTCAGCCACATTAGTTCTCTCTTTCTGTGTCTACTTAGGTTTATTATGCAGCTGCAACTAATCATTCTACAGTTTCAGAGTAAGAGCCGTGTTAGTCTGTATTTGCAAAAAGAAAAGGAGTACTTGTGGCACCTTAGAGACTAACCAATTTATTTGAGCTTAAGCTGTCGTGAGCTACAGCTCACCAAATAAATTGGTTAGTCTCTAAGGTGCCACAAGTCCTCCCATTCTACAGTTGAAGCTTCAGCATCGTTTCTGTTTATAGGTGAATTTTGCATCCATATATAGTCTGAGCAGTTTTGAAAACTAGAAGGTCAGGTCACAGTCTAGTGTATTATATTTTGGGGGGAAATTTGAAGGCATTTGATCAAGGTGTTTTCTGAGATATGTAAATAAATATACTAAATTTTACCCCTTGTTGCAAGGTGGAAATCCTGCAGGTGAGCAAAATATTCATAATTAAATACAAAACTATTCCAAATTGAAGGATCTGGGCACTTTACTATGAATGCAAAAATGGGAGCAGTTTTTCAGTGAAATATATTAACCTCTTTAATGAGAACTAGATATTTTCAGAGCAAAACTCCGCCCCTTTTTGTGCAATGTCATTGCTCCTATCCAAAACGGGTGAAAATCTTCATTTCTACACGTTTTGGATTAAAATATGGCCATGATGTCAAAACTGTGGATAGAATAAAGCAGAAAACTGGGGAACAAAACGTCAGCTAACAAAGTTTTCGTGAGAAGGTTTTCATGTGTCCCACGGAGCTTCATGGGCCTGGTTCTACCGCCGTTGAAATCGGTTGTGAAACTCCTGTTGACTTTGAAGGCACCCGATCAAGCCTTATGAGCCTGATCCAAACCCCACTGAAGTCAGTGGAAAAACATCAATGGGCTTTGGATCAGACATGAAGTGACCCATCAGTGCTGAGCAGCGTGGTGCAATGAATTATTCAGTGATCATGAGAAATGACAAATTCTTGCCTATTCAGCTAATGTTTGACTTGGGGGGGATTTCACAGGATGATTTTATGAGTGAGGAAAATTGGAGGCTCTGACCTTTTAAAGGCAGTTCAATGGGAAGAAAGGTAATAGAGTATGGCATATCTTGCCCAGAAGAGACGAAGAGTGATCCGACATGCCCATCTATAACACAGCCTAATGAGATATCATAATTAAGAAACCAGATAGGATAGAGGGTAAAGAGTAAAGTGGGCTTATATATCTAATCTTTCTCTTGAAAATGGCTAGGGTAAATGGTAAAGAGTAAAGTGGAATTTGCTGTTATCTTATCTATCTTATCTAATCTATCTAAGGTTTTATATGGCTGCTTATCATCTTAGTATGTGAGCTCCTTCCATGTAAAATCAATAGCAATAGCCAAGTCCCTAGTGGACTTCATGGAGTCTCTAGCTCTCTTTCTTTTTCAAGGTACAATCTTTGCTTGGGGTAGAGTTGTGATTGTTATATAGATTTTATTTATTTCCCTTGTTTTTGTTTGTTGGGGCGGGGTTGTTGGCGGAGGTATCAGTGTTGTGTGATTCTTATGGTGGAAAGGCCTTTTCACGGGTGAAAGTTTTGCAGCATTTCATAAAGATACTCAGACTCCGGATTTGCCTAATCTCCACTGGAAGCTTATTCCATAACTGGATTCTCTCCCCGGGCTGGTTTCTGTGACCACCTCCTGACGGATTAATAGCATTTATCTCAGAGGAGTGTGTTTGCCAGCACCCTTCCTAGGAAGCCAGAACAGGAACTGGCTGGTTGTATCAGACCCATGGTCCATCTAGTCTGGTGGCTGGTGTCTTGTCTCTGACAGTGTCTGGTACCAGACTGTCCAAAAGTAGAGCTGGTTAGGAAAATGTTGTCCCTTCCGCCCCGCTCCCATGGAAAATTGGGACTTTGAACAAAAGTACAAAGTATTTTTTCCAAAAAAACAGTGCCTCGTGGGAGTTAGAATTCAGTTGTCTCATACTCTCATTCTCCTACATATGTTAGGCTCCCTGGTCAAATTACATCTCCCATTATGAACCACAGTCTCAACACTTGATGAGGAGTCCCATGGCTGCAGTGCATTATGGGAGAGGAACTCTGGCTGGAGAGTCCAGCCCCTAGAAGAGAATGAGGGCATGAGAAAACTGAACTATAACTCCCATGATGGACCATAGGTTATCTCGGAGTAAAAATATTTTGGTTTTCAGTAGAAAATCAAAGATTTTTCACTTTTCAGGCATTTGGGTTTTTTTGATGAAACATTAAATTTTTCCACAGAACACAGATACTTCTGGCAAAATGTTTCATTTAGTCAAACCCGAATTTTATATCAGAAAAAATTTTTTATGGAAAATCTTCCACCTGTCATACTTCAGAGGTGAATGGAGGAACCCCTGCATTAGGCATTTATAAAATGACCAGCCACAGAGACTTTTTCCAACCCCCTCTAGTTCGAGGTTGGCTTGTACCAGAGAAAGATTTGTGAATTGTATTTCAGCAGAAGGAAGAGTCTGGAAGTAGAACTGAGTGGATAATTCACTGAGAAAATTCAGCCTTTCTTACTGTTTGTGAATAGGTCACAAAATTCTTGAGTCTGTTCATTATTCAGTCCTACCTGCATGTCCAGCCCATCTTGACTGGCCTCATTTAGGGCATACATGGAGAGTATTTCTGCTCGAGCACCTACATAAGGGGAATACTAATATTTGTTCTTGAGAAGAGGAAGGGAGACAGGAAAAAAAAGGAGCATATGTGATAGATGCTGGTTAAGTTAATTAATGCTGTCTATAGGAAGGTGCTCTGATACCATGGTGATGGACATGGAATAAGAACCTGAAAAGAACATCAACAACGTACACCCCACAGCCACACATCTTCTCATATTTTGAACCTCTCAATAAATATATGGAAACAAAAAATTGTTATAAAATATTTTGAAGCACTTAATAAAAATGCAAAGACAGATCAATTAGCATACCAGCTAGAAGATCTCATCAGTTAAAAAGGAAATAAGAAAATGCAAATGTAAGCTTAGTTTCAAACATTGTCAATTGATCCCTTGTGTCACAAAGTGTATTTATAATTCATCCAGGTATTTCTTGCTGAAGAAAGTTAATCCTGCTATTTTCCCTTAGCATTTCCATGCTCCTCTCTCTCTCTCTCTCTCTCTCAGAAAATTATCCAGGTTATTTTCAACATAAATATATACTGACTGCCACTTTTGTGGTTTTAGGATTTCTCCCACTGCTAACGTGGCTCTTTTTTATCTATTCTATAGTGTGATAACTTAGAACCTGCAATTGAAGAAGTATTTTAATTAAAAAAAATCTTTAATATAGCAGCATAATTCTAAGATATTGGTCTGTGCTGCGTAGAATTTAATATCTCTCTGTGTTAGAAATTACAATGCATTGACATACAGAAATTCAGTGGTTGCTGTGCATTAGAAATAAGGTCAGAGGAGAAAGTGCTCTGAATACTATAGGTTTTTGCTACAATCTTTTATTGAGCCTTCAGTTTGTGTAAATATATCATCCAAAGGAGATGTTTGATTCTCTCTCTCTCTCTCTAGATTTTTCTCTTAGGAAATGTAGGACGCAATGGAACAGAAGGACTTTCTTCACCCAAAACTTATATGCGGGGACTTTTTTCTTCTGGGTCTTTGCGGTAGAAGGGTTGTCTTGTGGTTACGGTGCTAGACTGTGACTCAGAAGATCTGAGGTCCATTCCTGGCTCTGTCACAGACTTTCTGTGTTACATTGAGGAAGTCACTGAATCTCTCTGTGCTCCAGTTCTCTGCTTCCTCCTTGTCTGATCTGTTCCTTTCACCTACCCCTTTGTAAAAAGAAAAGGAGTACTTGTGGCACCTTAGAGACTAACCAATTTATTTGAGCATGAGCTTTCATGAGCTACAGCTCACTTCATCGGATGCATACCGTGGAAACTGCAGAAGACATTATATACACAGAGACCATGAAACAATACCTCCTCCCACCCCACTCTCCTGCTGGTAATAGCTTATCTAAAGTGATCATCAAGTTGGGCCATTTCCAGCACAAATCCGCTGAAGTGAGCTGTAGCTCACGAAAGCTTATGCTCAAATAAATTGGTTAGTCTCTAAGGTGCCACAAGTACTCCTTTTCTTTTTGCGAATACAGACTAACACGGCTGCTACTCTGAAACCTACCCCTTTGTCTATCCTGACTCTTCAAGCTTGTACATTCTTCAGGCCAAGGACACTTCATATGTATTGGTCGTGTTCCTAGCACAGCAGAGCTCCCATGTTGGCTGAGACCTCTGGGCACTTTTGCGGTATGAATAATTCTGGAGAGTAACAGGTCTCTCCATGGTATGTAGGAGAACACGGTCTCTTCAAAAAACAAACACAGTGGGTGCTATCCCCAGCTAGTGTAAATTGGCCTAGCTCCATTACAGTCAGTTTTTCCACCAGGTGAGGACTTGGCCCACTATTTTCATGCAAGTAACCTGCAAATTAGCACCACTGCCCTGGCAAAAGTTGATGCAAATGCACTGCGCTAAATGTGCAAAGCAATGCAAATGCTTATGGGATTGGACCAGCCTACTCATCCAATGGAAATGGTGGAAGCATTGGATAAAGCACTAGAAAATATAATGTGGAGAATAGTCCAGCTGCATCAGAGGAAGTTTCAAGAACCCTCTTAGTGCACAATTATAGAATAACCTGCCTATCAGAGAAAGATTCTTTCTGAATTAGAGGTTGGCTTAATATCATGGAGTATACATTCAGTTCTGGCAGGCAGATTCACCACCCTACACCAATACCCATTATCTCTAAACTAAAGTACATCTTATTAAAACCTAGCCACCAAACTATATGCCCTGCAAAACTCGTTGTGATGGTGTATAGGCCCCATACTGATGAGGAAGGCACTAAAGAAGCGCTATGTGTAGGGCTAGCCCCACCTCTCTGGCCCTGTCAATCATGTATGGTAGCGAGGAGCATTGAAAAAGGAGGAAGTGCAGTCAGCTAGAGGCAGTAATCACCCTGAGCAGGAAATGCCGGAGTGATTCTGAAGCGGCAGGGGGAAACTCCCATCCAGGAGAACTCCACCCTGATTCCATGTAGAATGCAGTGAACTCCCAGGGTACATCTGACAGAGCTAAACTAGTTCAGTTCTCTGATTGAAAGGACTCCTAGAAAACCATTAAGTAGACATCCCTGAAGTAAGAAGGTACTGCTGGGCTTTTCCTCTTTGAATTGGCTCTGGGAAGAAGTTATTTTTGTGTATGCTGGAACATTTATTTTCCTTTTGGTCCCCCATCAGAAGAGACACAAGAAAGACTAAGAAACTGGGACCTGAACATAAGCCACCCAGTGTAGATATCTTACTGAAGGCCCATCATAACAGAGAAGACTTCTTTATCATTCACCTTGCCACTGGCCCTGAACTAGGTCCCGAGATTCCAACAACAGAAATGCCCAGTGCCATCAAGTTGGGGGAGATGCTAAGGGCTGAACAAAAGACCCATTCAGATCAGCTGATACAGGCATTCCCTCAGGTGTTCTCTGCCCTTCCTGGACGTACTGACCAACTTACCATCACAATGAGAGCAACCACAGACAGACAGTGAGAGAGTCTCCTCGGCTCTTACCCAACAGGATGTGGGTCGATCTTGAAAGCAGGCCTGACTATCAACCCGGCTAAGTGCAAATTTGGAAATAATAAAACTATGTACCTGGGATATACAGTGGGACTTGGCTATATACGCCCACTTGTAGACTAGGTGCATGTTGTGACCACCATTCAATATGACCAAAAAGCAAGTTAGAGAATTTTTAGGGTTGGTCAGATACTTGAGTTAAGCTTTTTGCCTAACTTTGCCACCATCACAGCCCCCCTTATGGACCTGACAAGTGATGAGAAACTGTGGAAAGTGCAGTGCTCAGACAATTGTGATACAGCCTTTAAAATGTTGAAAGAGACCTTGTGTTGTGATCCGGTGCTCTTCAACCTGGACTTCTCGAAGGAATTTATACTGCAGACAGACTCATTGGAAGCAGGACTTGGGCTGGTACTCTCCCAGACCTTTGAGGGAGAGGAACACCTCAGATTGCACTCAAGTCAAAAACTATTTCCACATGAAAGAGCCTATTCAGTAGTAGAAAATGAAGCCCTAAACATGATGTGGGCAATAGATGCCTGACACTATTACCTTTCAGGGAACCCCTTTTTGCTGGTTACAGATCATGCACCTCACTGATGGCTACATGAATCATGCTGGTACCTAGCCTTACAATCATATGATTCCAGATGCTTCAATGGGCAGGCCAGGCTTATACTAATGTCAATTTATTTTCTCTGAGTGCAGATGCTAGAACAGACCAAGAAACAAGTCTACCTCTATAGAAAACCACTGCTTGAATCAAAAACTGACAAATAACTTCAAATGCTGCATAAATTTCACAAAGAATATTCAATTGGCAGTAAATATATCAGCACCTTTAAATGAAAAACCCTAGGCCTCTTAGAATACATTTGTGCCTCCTGAAGCCTCCAATTCATAAAACAGAACACCATCTATATTTATGAGTAACTCATATCAATTCATAATTATCTTGTGTAAAATGCATTCTCTGAGTGTTCCAGTAAAGTAAAATATTCTAAGACAAAATGAAATGGTCATAATAAAAAGAAGCATTCATAATAAACAGAGAGCATAGATTGCACTGTGTAAACAATCTCCAGTGCCTTGAGTAAGATTGCATCTCCTGTTCTTAATAGCCCACGAGTTTACGTGTTAGGTGCCATCAGATGAGAATGGTGTCTCCTTGTAGCTCTGACTTACCCGTCACTTCATAGGTAAAGGTGACTCTTGTAGATTGTTGAGTTGTGAAGCTGGCTCTGAAATGGTTATAAACTGTTCAGGAAGGACAAGCAGGGCAGAAAAGGTGGGGGAGTAGCCCTGTATGTAAGGGAGCAGTATGACTGCTCAGAGCTCCGGTACAAAACTGCAGAAAAACCTGAGTGTCTCTGGATTAAGTTTAGAAGTGTGTGCAACAAGAGTGATGTAGTGGTAGGAGTCTGCTATAGACCACCGGACCAGGGGGATGAGGTAGATGAGGCTTTCTTCCGGCAGCTCACGGAAGCTACTAGATCGCATGCCCTGATTCTCATGGGTGACTTTAATTTTCCTGATATCTGCTGGGAGAGCAATACAGCGGTGCATAGACAATCCAGGAAGTTTTTGGAAAGCGTAGTGGACAATTTCCTGGCGCAAGTGCTAGAGGAGCCAACTGGGGAGGCGCTTTTCTTGACCTGCTGCTCACAAACCGGGTAGAATTAGTGGGGGAAGCAAAAGTGGATGGGAATCTGGGAGGTAGTGACCATGAGTTGGTTGAGTTCAGGATCCTGACGCAGGGAAGAAAGGTAAGCAGCAGGATACGGACCCTGGACTTCAGGAAAGCAGACTTCGACTCCCTCAGGGAACGGATGGCCAGGATCCCCTGGGGGACTAACTTGAAGGGGAAAGGAGTCCAGGAGAGCTGGCTGTATTTCAAGGAATCCCTGTTGAGGTTACAGGGACAAACCATCCCGATGAGTCGAAAGAATAGTAAATATGGCAGGCGACCAGCTTGGCTTAATGGTGAAATCCTAGCGGATCTTAAACATAAAAAAGAAGCTTACAAGAAGTGGAAGGTTGGACTTATGACCAGGGAAGAGTATAAAAATATTGCTCGGGCATGTAGGAATGATATCAGGAGGGCCAAATCGCACCTGGAGCTGCAGCTAGCCAGAGATGTCAAGAGTAACAAGAAGGGTTTCTTCAGGTATGTTGGCAACAAGAAGAAAGCCAAGGAATGTGTGGGCCCCTTACTGAATGAGGGAGGCAACCTAGTGACAGAGGATGTGGAAAAAGCTAATGTACTCAATACTTTTTTTGCCTCTGTTTTCACTAACAAGGTCAGCTCCCAGACTGCTGCGCTGGGCATCACAAAATGGGGAAGAGATGGCCAGCCCTCTGTGGAGATAGAGGTGGTTAGGGACTATTTAGAAAAGCTGGACGTGCACAAGTCCATGGGGCCGGACGAGTTGCATCCGAGAGTGCTGAAGGAATTGGCGGCTGTGATTGCAGAGCCATTGGCCATTATCTTTGAAAACTCGTGGCGAACCGGGGAAGTCCCGGATGACTGGAAAAAGGCTAATGTAGTGCCAATCTTTAAAAAAGGGAAGGAGGAGGATCCTGGGAACTACAGGCCAGTCAGCCTCACCTCAGTCCCTGGAAAAATCATGGAGCAGATCCTCAAAGAATCAATCCTGAAGCACTTGCATGAGAGGAAAGTGATCAGGAACAGCCAGCATGGATTCACCAAGGGAAGGTCATGCCTGACTAATCTAATCGCCTTTTATGATGAGATTACTGGTTCTGTGGATGAAGGGAAACCAGTGGATGTATTGTTTCTTGACTTTAGCAAAGCTTTTGACACGGTCTCCCACAGTATTCTTGTCAGCAAGTTAAGGAAGTATGGGCTGGATGAATGCACCATAAGGTGGGTAGAAAGCTGACTAGATTGTCGGGCTCAACGGGTAGTGATCAATGGCTCCATGTCTAGTTGGCAGCCGGTATCAAGTGGAGTGCCCCAAGGGTCGGTCCTGGGGCCGGTTTTGTTCAATATCTTCATAAATGATCTGGAGGATGGTGTGGATTGCACTCTCAGCAAATTTGCGGATGATACAAAACTGGAAGGAGTGGTAGATACGCTGGAGGGGAGGGATAGGATACAGAAGGACCTAGACAAATTGGAGGATTGGGCCAAAAGAAATCTGATGAGGTTCAATAAGGATAAGTGCAGGGTCCTGCACTTAGGACGGAAGAACCCAATGCACAGCTACAGACTAGGGACCGAATGGCTAGGCAGCAGTTCTGCGGAAAAGGACCTAGGGGTGACAGTGGACGAGAAGCTGGATATGAGTCAGCAGTGTGCCCTTGTTGCCAAGAAGGCCAATGGCATTTTGGGATGTATAAGTAGGGGCATAGCGAGCAGATCGAGGGACGTGATCGTTCCCCTCTATTCGACATTGGTGAGGCCTCATCTGGAGTACTGTGTCCAGTTTTGGGCCCCACACTTCAAGAAGGATGTGGATAAATTGGAGAGAGTCCAGCGAAGGGCAACAAAAATGATTAGGGGACTGGAACACATGAGTTATGAGGAGAGGCTGAGGGAGCTGGGATTGTTTAGCCTGCAGAAGAGGAGAATGAGGGGGGATTTGATAGCTGCTTTCAACTACCTGAAAGGGGGTTCCAAAGAGGATAGCTCTAGACTGTTCTCAATGGTAGCAGATGACAGAACGAGGAGTAATGGTCTCAAGTTGCAGTGGAGGAGGTTTAGTTTGGATATTAGGAAAAACTTTTTCACTAAGAGGGTGGTGAAACACTGGAATGCGTTACCTAGGGAGGTGGTAGAATCTCCTTCCTTAGAGGTTTTTAAGGTCAGGCTTGACAAAGCCCTGGCTGGGATGATTTAACTGGGAATTGGTCCTGCTTCGAGTAGGGGGTTGGACTAGATGACCTTCTGGGGTCCCTTCCAACCCTGATATTCTATGATTCTATGATTCTATGTTCTTCAGGTTGAGTTTATGGGTTCCATTGCTGCTTGATATTTATATGCCTCTTCTCTATCCAAGTCATGGAGCTGCCCCTTAAGCTACAGGCAGTTAAACTTGACTCTGTATTAGCTAAGTGATCTGAGAATATGCAGCATTGTTTGTAGCCACAGTCAGTTTTTCCAAATGCTGGTTAGTGTTACACTATGCTACACAAGTGATCTACTGACGGTTGGATTCCTTATATGGATGGCCATCAGAATCCTGTTATTCTACAGCTCCTTTCATTGGAAGAACTCAGCATGCTATACAAATATGAATGAATCCACAACACCAGCCAGAAGGAGGTAATGATTATTTTTCCCAGATTGCAAATGGGGAAACTGAGCCAAAGTACATTTAAGGCCAACATTTTCAAATGTGGCTTTGGATGTCTCAATTTTTCGTTGCCCAACTTGAGACATCCCAAAGGATCCCTGATTTTCAGACATTGATGAGTGCACAGCCTCTGAAAATAAGGCACCCTTTAATAATACCAAGCTCTTCTATAGTGCTTTACAAAGGAGGCCAGTATTATTATCCCCAGTTTACAGATGGGAAAACTGAGGTACAGAGAGGTGACATGACTTCCCCGGGGTCACCAGCAGAGAGAAGAATAGAACCCAGCTTTTCTCAGTCCCAGTGTACTGTGCCATCCACTTGGCCATACTGCCTCTCTTTAATTTGCCTCAAGGAAGAGCTGGCTAGGCTGTTAATCTTGATGTTCAATAAATCTGGGACCACTGTGGAAGAAAGGAACGTTGTGCTAGTATTTAAAAAGGATGGCCCAGGTAATTATAAGGCTGTCAGTCTGACATGGATCCTGGGCAAGATAATGGAGAAGTTCATATGGGAATCAATTTAATAAATAATTAAAGGAGGTTAATAACATTAATGTCCATGAACAGAGGCTTATGGAAAATGGATGCTGTCAAACTAACTGTGATGGGGCGTCCGCCCCACACTGGCCGCTAAGCGGTTAATGGAGCCTCAGGGCGGGTGTGAGGAGCAGCCAATCAGGGACAGGCAGGCCCATAGAAGAACAGCTGCAGGGCAGCTGTTCAGTAGCTGCCTGGAGCTTAAAGATGGAGGACTGGCTGCCTTGCAGGTGGAAGAAAGACAGAAACCTGAACGGAGCAGTGCTGCTAGCAGGGACAGGGGGCTAGGGAATTGCTACCGACTGGTAGCTGCAGCCTGAGGCCCTGAGGCAAGTTTCCAAGAAGCTACTAGGGCTGCAGGGAAGTAGCCCAGGGAAATAGACTGACAGTTTGGGGGGACACAGCACATGGCTGCTATCTGAAGAGGACGCTGTAGTCCTTGGAACAATACGGGTCCAGGAGCAGAAGTGACAGTGGAGAGACTCCATCAGACAAAGGTGCACCGGCCAGCAGAGCTAATCCCTGGGACAGCCAGCAGGAGGCCCGATTGTGGCAAGTGAACCCCGTCACACTAGCTTGATCTTTTTCTATGAGACTTCTTTATCAACCAAACTTATAACAGTGTTGATGTAATAGATTTCTGAAAACTGTTTGACTGGTACCACATGACAGTTTGATTACTTAGGGTTGAAAATCTTGGTCTAAGTGACTAGCTCAATGTCACCGAGTGAGTCAGTGGCTGAGATGGGAATGTAATAATAATACTAAGCTCTTATATAATGCCTTTAATCCACAGATCTCCATGCCTTTACAAAAGAAGTCAGTACCATCATCGTTAGAACCCAGAAGTCTTAATTTCCATGATCACCCAGATCAAACTCTGTCTCAGTTATACCCCTGTCATGGACAGACTAGCAGTTAACGACAGTTGCTCAAATAATACAGAGTGCTGTGCAAATATTTCCTGAAATGAAAGTGATTATTTGGTTTCCCATTATTTAAGGGGTTTCATTCTCTGTTGTTTGAGAAGCTAGGCAGCTGCACAGCATTTATGAAACTTTGCAAAGTTGCAAAGTTCCACAGATTTTAGTAAACATAACTGTCCAGAAATGTGCACTTCAATCTGTGTTTTACATTATTTACCATTGATTGTCTGATGGTCATTATCCTCATGTCAGAAAAAAACCAGCGAGTCAATCAGAGAGCTGCAATAAAACTCTGCTTTTCAAGTAACCAGTCACAACATGGGCAGTCAAAGTGGATAGTTTGTGAACCCTTCACAAGTTAATCACATCTTTCCGTATAAAGTATTTGGCAAGTGTTTATGAACAATAAGTCCATGTATTGAGATCCAGGATGGTTTGTGAAAGGGAGTACGGGACCAATGCTGCCAAGTGCTGAGCAGCTCCCAGAGGTGCTGGGCCAGTCACGATTCCCATTGTACTGCTGCTGAGTAATGCTGTATGGCCTGTGTAATGCAGAAGGTCAGATTAGACTATTGCAGTAGTCCTTTCTGCTTTAAAATCGATGAGTCCATGAACTGATGACTGTTGGAGTTAAGGATGCTCAGTGCTTCCAGGTCCAGGTTGTGAAATACTGTACCTCAAAGTAGCACCCTGTAACCCCCATATCCATCATTCATATATTGGTTGTGATATTTCATATAAAGCATGCCATGTAAGATATTGTATGAAAGATCATGATCTGCTGAAATCCATTGTTCTGTCAAAATATGCATATCATTAGTGTGTATGAAGTTATGAGATTTTAGCTGTCGAATTGTTACTGAAATACGTTGTAAATTTGAGGGTTGTCCAGTGCCAGGTCTCCAGTGACAACAAAGGAAGTGATCCACTCCCAGGAGTGTGTTACATAACCATTACCCAGCATAGGAGCTGTAAACAAGGAAATTACAATTCTGTAAGAGAAGCACCACACAATGGGGATTGTTCAGCCCTGTGCCTCAGCAAAGCCCATCAGGACATGTCTGAGCTAGTGTTTTCCAGCCATGGACTGAGGATATAAAATAGGGGACAGTGACACTGTGCTTTTGCCTTTTTCCTCCCGCACCTACGCCGGAAGCAACAAGAACTCTGGGAAGACAGAGACTTGAACTGAGGCTTAAAGGAGAAGCCTGTGTATTAAGGACTGTAACCTACTTGCAACATCCAGTGGGGTGAGGAAAAACTGCTTAATCCAAATACTGCCTAATCTAATAAGGTTTAATATTTAGGCTGTGCGCTTACCTTCTGTTTTCTTTGGTAGCCATCTCTGACCGTTTGTGCCTACCACTTCTTGCAGCTCTGTCTCCTGGTCTGGCTCGCCTTGCAGAAAACCCTAATCCTGACGACAGACAGCATTTTGCTGCAGAATTGGGAGCAATTTTTGTTTCATTTTCAGACTGAATCCAGCTTAGTCTGGGAGTGGCAATTTTATATCACCTCTAACCCTGAGTGCAGCAGCTCAGAGCTAGCAGCTGTTTTACTGGGAGGTTGGAACCTGGCCTTCAGCAAACATGCTTGACGCTCATAATGTATATGATTCTCTTGGCTCCTATTTTCACACCCATCTTCTAGAATGGCAGGGCTCCCCCTCAGAAGGTTGTATGCCACTTTTATTCAGGCACAAGTGCCAAGCAAAGTGAGCGTAAGATGGGCAGAAAGTGTTATACCAGTGGGTCTCTTCTGCTGCCTATCTGTGGTAGGGTAGTGTGTTGACTCTCCGGTGGCCAGATGGAACCAAAGGATCCTGTTCTCTATCTTTTCAAAACCAAAACTCAAATGATTGATATTTTGGAGCTTTAGCGGAAGGAACAAAGTTTGAGGTTGTGGAGAGACTGGTAAAAGGCTCTGTTTTTAGCCAATCTCCACTCAGAATGAGTTGATATTCAGGGCAGTGCAATTCTGGGGGAAGGAGCTTTCACTGCTAAAAGGACACATAAAATTCCAATAGGTATTTCAAAAACCTCTTAAAGCCGCAAGAGGATGCCAAAATACAGAAGGGCTTGTGGGTCAGCTAGCATGAAGGCAAGTTCTTTGTACACTCTGGCATCAGGGAGTCAAACCCAAAAGGATACACATAGGCCAGGACCTGTATGTGTGTGCACGCACACACACATATTCCATCTTCTTGGAGCATCCAGTGCTCAGAAGCTGTGTGAAACTCATTTAACTGAATGGAACGTTCAGTGAAACTGAAAGGCAGAAAGTTGAAAACTGCCAAAGAGGAAAAACTCTTTCACACAATGCAAAATGAGACTGGTGGAACTCATCGCCACAAGATGTTGCTGAAGCCAAGAGCTTAACAAAATTCAGTGAAGCAGTGGATATGTACATGAAGAACCAGAATAGCACGAATTTTAATAGTAAATATAAAAGAGACAGAGAGAATTTTGGAAAGGTAGAAATACTTCTACTTTAGGGCTTAACCACCTTGAATTATTAGACGGTTTGATTAGACCTATTTGGGGTAGGGGGGTAGAGTATCCCACATTTGGCTCCTGTGGTGTTGTACCAGCATCTGTTGGTGGCCCCTAGGGCTGCGTGGGAAATAGGCTTCCCATCCCATGAGAAACTTTGAAATTTTGAAAAATTTTCCCGTCCGAAATTGGGACAAAAATTGAAATGTCAAAGATGTTCATAATCTGACAAACCAAAAGAGCACATTGGATGGGCTATCACCAGCAGGAGAGTGAATTTGTGTGGGGGGGTGGAGGGTGAGAAAACCTGGATTTGTGCTGGAAATGGCCCACCTGATGATCACTTTAGATAAGCTATTACCAGCAGGACAGTGGGGTGGGAGGAGGTATTGTTTCATATTCTCTGTGTATATATAAAGTCTGCTGCAGTTTCCACAGTATGCGTCCGATGAAGTGAGCTGTAGCTCACGAAAGCTTATGCTCTAATAAATTGGTTAGTCTCTAAGGTGCCACAAGTACTCCTTTTCTTTTTGCGAATACAGACTAACACGGCTGTTACTCTGAAACCAAAAATTATTTTGTGTCAGTTGAAACATTTCATTTTGATAATTTTGAAATGTTTAATTTTTGATTTAGACCTTGAATCCCAGTTACATCTTTGTCTAAATTTTCTAACTTTTCAAAAAAATAAAAAGATTTCTTGTCAAAAAACAGAAACTGTCCAGATCATAGGTGACAAATTTCAAAAAACAAATTTCCAATTTTTTTCAAGTGGGGAGATTTGTCACTGGTGACCCTCAGGAACATTTTCAGTTTTGATGAATCAGCATGTTTAGGTGAAAAATGGGTCATCGAAAAATTCCTGACCAGCTGCACTGGCCACTATTGATGAAAAGATACTGGCTGAGATGCCCCTTGGGTCTGATTCAGTTTGGCAATTTGGTTTTCCTGTGGATCTATTACAAAAAATGCAGGCTCGAAACATATGTTGGGAAACCATTTTTGAGTCTTTAGAAAGCACTTCTATTGAAACAAAAAGAAAAGTCAATGGCTTTAAAGGGTGACTTGCACTAAGAGAACTAAAGAAAAAAATATTGCTAAAGTGACAGTAATATTAGCTGCCACAGACAAAATCAATCAATGAGAGCACTTTGGAGAGTTAAAAGCCAAATGAGTGAATAAGCTTTTTCTCTAAATTCAATATTCCCTTGTATAGAATATTAGTACTCGGACTAAAATCTCCTCCGGACTATAGAATTCTTTTTCTTTTTGTTTCATCAGCAGTCTCTCTCTCTTACTCCTAGTAAATTCATTTAGTTCTTCAAAACTGCAGTATATTGCCAAAAAGAAAAGGAGTACTTGTGGCACCTTAGAGACTAACCAATTTATTTGAGCATGAGCTTTCGTGAGCTACAGCTCACTTCATCGGATGCTGAAGTGAGCTGTAGCTCACGAAAGCTCATGCTCAAATAAATTGGTTAGTCTCTAAGGTGCCACAAGTCCTCCTTTTCTTTTTGCGAATACAGACTAACACGGCTGCTACTCTGAAACCAGTATATTGCCAGTATTTTCTGATGCACTGAGTGTCTCAATATTATACCGTTTGTCTACCCTAAAGCTCCCACCCAACAGGTTGATGCTTGTCTCCATCTGTAAACTCTCACAACCAAACTCTGTCCTTTTCCATCAGGCTGAGCACTAGCAGCTGAGCAGAGTAAATACCTGGGTGGTTCCCATTCAGTGAAATTAACCCACATGCAGAGAGCCATTTAAGCCCATAAGCAATGCATAGACTCTGTCCTGGCCCTCTGCATAAAGGTGAGTGTTACCCACTTTGCATCACAGGGCAATCCAGCAGTGCTGCTTCACAAATGAGCAACACATGTGTCCACCAGTGCCTGCTGCCAGTGACAACACATGCACAAGGGATAGACAAGTCTGTCCATATCATGTTCCTTTTGAGGTTTTGGAGCACTATCAGGCTTGTTAGCTATCCCCACCAGCTAGTCTTCAAAGGAAGACTAGACCTGTATCCTGTCATGATCTGCATGTGTTTGCTAGACTGCTAAAATGCTACCTGCCCCCTTCTTTTCCATTCAGGACACACCCAGATTTTGCCCTGAGGTGGGTAGCAAGGATGCAGCCTGCTAGGAAACTTCATCCACTCCTCCGGGACGAAGATCTGGTCACAGTGATCCATGCATTCATCACCTCCAAACTGGATTGCTGTAATTCACCAGCGAATCTGAAGCTGAATGTAAAGATGACGTGCAGGCTCCAGCTTGTACAGAATGCGCCAGGGTTTATGCCTTTGTGAGCACATCAGGCCTGTGCTCATCCCTCCAGTGGCTCCTGGTCAGCTTCTGATGCCAGATGAAGGGTTTGGTCTCAATTTTCAAAGCAAATAATAGATCAAGCCCTAACTACGTCAAAGACTGAGCCAATCTGTGAGCCGCCATGACTGCTGAGTTTCTCTGGGACAATGCAGACCACAAAGCCCAGGCTGAAGAATCTGAGAGCTGGGGACAAAACATTCTCTGTCAAGAGGATCCAGCAATGGAGCAAACCTCCAGGGGAGATCAGGCAAATGCTGAGTCTGATCATCTTTAGGAAATATGGCAAAACCTTCCATTCTGAAAAAGCCTTTCCGTTATAAGAATGACACACACATCATTGGCACCCCCTGCTGCTCCTAAAGCTCCTACTAACCACAAACAAAACCCAAACGATCAAAAAAGCCACCCCCACCAACACCCTACTACAAGCAGAATTTTGACCTTGAAAAGAGAAAAGTGCCAGAGATTCCAGAAAGGCTACAAGAGATCCCGCTCTTGCTATCATATTATAAGGAAGGTGCTTAGCTATGACATGATGGTGTACAGTATGAAGCCCTAAGGCAGAGAGATGTTTAAGCTCATACACAAGAACTGTGTATGTTTCTGCTTTGGGGGAGAGGTTAGGGATATTGTTGTGGGTACAAGGCTGGGCATACAGATTGCCAGCTGCATACCAATGATATGACTTCAGTATTGTCTTCACTCCTGCAACTCCCTTCTCTACAGGTGCCTGTTTGTCCTATTCTGGCATGTGCCGAATGCTGCTGGATGAAGGTGTGCTGCATGCATAAAGAAGTATGACTGCTTCCCATTTATATTAGGATCCAGTGCAAAATCAACCTAGCCTGTCTCAAACTTTTCCTTGGACCTGCTCCAGCCACCTCCCCGAATTTACCTCTTTGCTCTACCCTTGGCACCTCCCACATGACTGGCAATTAGTGCATAGAATGAAGGCTTTGCTGACCTCTACAGCTGCCCCCTTGTTTCAGCCCAGACTGGACAGTGAACACAAATGGTGATGACTTTCAGTCACCACAGACTAGCACCAAGGCAGGATTTGAACCATGACTTCTACACAAAGAGCTTTGGATTCCACAGCCACTCCACTGTGCTGTCCCACAAAGGTGCATCACTCTTAGCATTAAAAGAAATCCTGGCTTTTACAAATGGTGTGACTGCCTTAACTTTGCTTAAAGATCAGCTTTGGGTGACCATGTGGCATTTATAGTTTAAAAAATCAGCCAGAGGCCTAACAAACGTCAATCTTTTCTCTTGTAGGCATCTGGGGATGGAGGGATATGACTGGACTGGGGCCCATTACACTCTGGTATTCTTCCCTTTCTAAGCTCAGCCAGCACACATTTAATATCACGTAGATCTGATTTGGAAGCACCATCATTTCATGTTGTATGCCAATATGACTGTTTACATAGTTGTGAGTTGATTGATTAGGAAATAAGTGCTGTTCAAGTCAACAGTGTAAAACTTTATTAGTGATATATGTGACACGTTTAACAATGCTAATTTTCTGAACTGCTCTGTGTAATTCACTTTGCTTTTTCGGCAGGATGTAAACAATAGAGGGAAATCTGTAATTTGATGGTACTTTTAAAAGAAAACAAACAGATTCAAAATTTAGGACTATCTCCACAGTGTCACCTAGTGGAGAAAGAAATGAAGTAGCAGGAGAATCCATCTCAAGTATCAGAGTAACAGCCGTGTTAGTCTGTATTCGCAAAAAGAAAAGGAGTACTTGTGGCAGGTTAGTCGCTAAGGTGCCAGAAGTACTCCTTTTCATCTCAAGTATATTTTTGCAAAATATGCCTTTATGATCATGCCCGTCTGTTTTCATCATTTTTAGTATAAATTAGTTTACCTCTTTATTCAACTTATCTAGTTTAAAGGTGCATAAGAATCAGTTTCTGGAAAGGTTGAAAAAGGAAATCTTCCATTCTCTTAACTTTTGAAAATGTATAAAAAAGCAGAATCCAAGAAGATAGTGGCCAGAAACCAAAATAAGATTTCTTTAATCATCCCCTATGCTCACATCTCAATAGACTTATATCAGTAAATCTTGATGTTTAATTTCAGTATTAAAAGGACACTGACACTTTCAGATTAAAAATCATACTTTAAAAATAAACAAACAAACAAAAACTTGACCTATTACAAAAATCACCGGAGAATGATTATTACAACCAAAAGAATTGTAAGAATCTATTTGATTTCCCACTGTAGCCAGCTGTCATGATTTAATCCCAAATGATAATTCTTGTTTTTGCTCAAAGCCTCAGCTCCTGCAGCCATATGATTATGGGAGAATCTCAGCATTCATTGAAACTTACTTCATGTTTGCAGAATAAAGCTTGAAAAATCAACACAAAAAGTTAAAGGAACTAGATCACAAGTAAAAGAATACCCTAAAAAAAAGCCAGCTTCATGTTTTTTAAGCCAATCTTGTGATTTTTTTTTTTAAGTTTCAATCTGACTAATGATTTTTGAACATGCGGGGTTGCCAATCCTGATGTCCTTTCATTCTGTTGGTACTCAGCAATAATTCTTGCTCTTGGTGAGTTACTTATGTTAGTTACGCTGGAGTAATATTGAGTAGTTCTATTGACTTCCATTATTGAGGATTCATGCTGGTATAAATGAGAACTATATTTATTCCAGTATTTTTTCATTATTTTAATTTCCCTCAGTTTGGAACAGTAAAAGAAGTAGAGTTTCACTTTCCTTTGCAACGACTTTCTAGTTGGTGTCACACTCAGGTTCTCCTTCATTAGTGTAACACTGCAACGATGGAGTTGCATACTTTATGGAGAAATGTTGATTAGTTAAAAAAAATAAGCAATTTCCATTGGAATTAGAAATGTTTTTTTTAAAAAATCAAGCTTAGCTATGCTAAAACTTATTTTTACCCGGTCTATATTTGGGCCAAATATGATATGACAATGTCCCTTTAGACAATACAAACCGTCAAGCAGTGTGTGATGAGTAAACTTAAATCATCAAGAGAAGAGGCTGTTAGCAGAGGGAAAGAGGAATTAAGCAGAATGGGGAGCAAATATGTTTTCCTTGGGTGTGACAGGAAAAGCAATGTAGAGATGAGACAGAAAGATCGCTCTGCATCGCTCAGGTTGCAAAGGAAAAGGCTCTCACACCAACAGAAGATTGATTGTGGACAGGGATAGGGCGTCTCAAAGTACCTGTTCCATTTGTACAAAGGAGAACTACAATTAACTCCCTTCTCTTGTGATGCAGGCTCTGCCTCTGCCCCTCTGGGTGAGTAGCAACTGCAGACTTGGGAAGTGCGGCTAGCTAGCAAGTACCATGGTGTGTCTGCTCAGGGATTGCTAATGGAAGAGGGACTGGCTTAGACAGAGTGTTCCATTTGGAGCTCTCTGCAAATGCACCTCTGAGCTGCTGCTTGCCGTCAGGGAGCAGGCATAGTGCTAGCAAAGGACGGGTGCCACAAGGGGTAGTCCTGCAGCTCCGTCAGGGTGACCACCACATCCCAGCGAGTTGGGTAAATCGCGTGAAAAGCAGCAGTAACAGGGAACCCAGCAGAGGAGAGTTGGGAAGGGAATGGTCTGCTGCTGGTACTCAGCTGGCCCAGGGCGGTTGAAGAGAATGATGTTAACTAGCCCTGGTGTCCTGCTATGAGTTAGAGCGAAGGGGCAGAACTAGCGGTCTGAAGGTAATATGACGAGATCAGTTATTTCAGCTGGAGACCCAACGTGCTGCAGAAAGGCCGATTAGCTGGGAAGGCCAGACACAGACTGGTTGATATGGGAGAAGCAGGAAGCTTCCAGGAGGAACCTTTAATGCTCTAAGGGAAGGTCTACACTGCAATTAGACCCCTTCAGCTGGACCGTGTCAACTAGGGTGACCAGATAGCAAGTGTGAAAAATCAGGACACTTTTCCCCGCCAGGTGGTAGCAGGGGGATATAATTAGAATCATAGAATATCAGGGTTGGAAGGGACCCCAGAAGGTCATCTAGTCCAACCCCCTGCTCAAAGCAGGACCAATCCCCAACTAAATCATCCCAACCAGGGCTTTGTCAAGCCTGACCTTAAAAATATCTAAGGAAGGAGATTCCACCACCTCCCTAGGTAACACATTCCAGTATTTCACCACCCTCCTAGTGAAAAAGTTTTTCCTAATATCCAACCTAAACCTCCCCCACTGCAACTTGAGACCATTACTCCTTGTTCTGTCATCAGCTACCACGGAGAACAGTCTAGATCCATCCTCTTTAAAACCCCCTCTCAGGTAGTTGAAAGCAGCTATCAAATCTCCCCTCATTCTTCTCTTCCGCAGACTAAACAATCCCACTTCCCTCAGCCTCTCCTCATGAGTCATGTGTTCCAGTCCCCTAATCATTTTTGTTGCCCTCCGCTGGACTCTTTCCAATTTTTCCACATCCTTCTTGTAGTTTGGTGTATTGAGTATATAAGACAAAGCCCCTAATATTGGAACAGTCCCGATAATATCAGGATGTCTGGTCATACTGGTGCCAGCGGACTTGGCCTAAGGGTCTGTTGAAATGCGGTGTAGACATTCAGGCTAGGGCTGCAATCCAAGCTCTAGGACCCTCCCACCTCAGAGGGTCCAAAAGCCCAGGCTCCAGCCTGAGCCCAAATGTCTACACCTTAGTTAAACAGCCCCTTAGCCCAAGCCCCATGAGCCCAACTCAGCTGGCACAGGATAGTTGCAGGTGTCTAATTGCAGTGTAGACATACCCTAAATGCACTTGCTGTTCAGTGAAACTGAACTTCAGCTGTGGGTCACAAAACAGGATAATCAATCACATGGGAATTTATCTCTTTGGCGAGGGCCTCAGGAGCGTCATGACACATGGAATATGAGTCTGTTTCAAGCAGGCAGCATTTATTAAAGTTACCCACAAGAGAGCACACAAACAGGCTTCCACACAGCTTGAGTTCCAGCTTAATCTACTTTTTTTTACCAGGGACCACACCCGTTTTTGGAACTTTATGTAGTACATGCAGATATCTAGTGGCTGGACAATACACTGCAAGTAAATATGTAATTAAAGGAGCAGCAGGAATTGGCAGAGTAATGATACCTACCAAAGGAGAGGAATAAGCAGGTCAAGCTTGGATTTAACTAATTGGAGGTAAACTCAAGGAGAGACCTTGCGTGTTCAACCATGCACGACTGGTGCACATGGGCCAAAAGGAGTGTGTATAATGCCTCCTAAACCCTGCATCCACTAGTAAGTCTGCTACAGGCGCCCCGGTGTGGCAGATTCACAGAGGCTCCAACTGGAGAATATTTGCTCGAGCTGTAGCAGCTTATGATTTTTTTAGCAGAGGAGGTTCCCCAGGTTCAATTCCCGGTGTGTCAGCTAAAATGGTGGCTGTCACATACATAGCTGGATTAGCGTTGACTAATGTATAGTGGAAGGACACTAACAGGCCACATCTACGGACTGGGTGAGCAGTGGCCATTAATTAAGAGCAAAGCCTCCTGCTGCCAGTGACATGACTTTACCAAGTCTGGAGCTGTGCAGCCAAGAGGAGGATAGCAGGCAGGCATGGTTCCAGGCATGCCCATCGTGGGATTCCACCTCACAGCCCATGACTTGGGTTCCTCAGGGAGCCATATCAAGTAGCTTCTGACTTGTCCCTCTGGGCCCGCTGTAAGGATTGGGCTACAAATGTTCTGCCTAAACTAAGCCTGTCCATTATGGAGGCAATTTTCTTTTCATTTAGCTTAACTGCTGGAGAAATTATCTGCTGCTTTCTCTGTGAGGAAAAAAATTACAAAAACAAAACAAAATGAAAAGAAAAACAAAGCCGCATGCACACAGCCCTCTTCCATTGATCTCTTGTAGACTCCTGCATTTGCCTTTTATGTGAAAAGAAGAAAGTATTTCCTAGTGTCCCTACAGAGCAACTGTAGTCACCCACGCCTGAGAAGAGATCCCAATTAAACACACGGTTCTCTTTGCAAAGCAGAAGCGGACTTTCTGTGCAAGTCATTGTTCTACGTAGATGCATGTCTGTCTTAGCAAAGCCAACGCCAAGCATTCACAAATTGTGAGATTGCCCCTCCTACCCAAAATCACAAGATTGGCTTAAACAACTTGATGAAATTTAAAAATACATATATACACACTTTAGATTTTTTTCTTAATTTGCCTTCTGCTGTTTGAGCCTTTTTCAGCACCTATGAGAGCTAGAAATTTACTATTTTTAAGGGGAAAAAAACACAACTTACTCACGTAATCACTATTCCAAGAGCTAGGGATTTAAGAAAAACAGCAAGTATCATAAGACTGGCAAAAAACCTGACAGCGGTGCCGTCTCTTCCACCGAGCTGTATCATTCGCTTGGTTCTCAGGTTGTCTCGGCATGAGTTGCTACATTTTCTTGTGATTCTAGGCACCAGAAAAAAAAAATTAACTTGTACTTGCAATGAAAAAGAGAAGAATGTAAATGATAGCCATGGATGACATTGATGTATAGCTGTGAGACACACATCCATTTGTTCAAAAATAGAAATAAAGGTCCTGAAACGGAGAAAGTCAAGGGCTGAAGACACTCGCCTTGCAGGTGTAATTGCATCTGTGCAAATGCCTATTGGTGAAAGTCATTTGTAAATTATACATACACACATGCATAGATCACATATGTGCTGGTGATATCTATTTGAGCAGTTGCATGTATCCAACATTTGCCTTCCAGGGTCAATAGGTTCATGTTGTGAGGATGTTTATATCTGTGATAAACTGGTCAACTGTCCTTGTTGCTGAAAAGGCCAATAGTTTTTCTGTAGCTGGGGCAAAAATGATCAATGTAACCTTGCAAAAGGGCCGTTCTAGTATGCTACATGTTGACGGCAAATGGAAAATGGGTGCCTGGATGACATATTAAAGTGTGTTTATCAAGGAATGCTGCTAAATGGCCAGTGATCATGTGGCCACCAAAAGCTTCAGTGGCGCAATAAGACCACCAGTGACTACAGAGAGAGAATATCCAACCAGGCCACTTTAAGGACCTAACTAGAGATCGAATCAGGTGGCATTTGCTCTGCAAGGAGGCTACGTCCCTTTGGGATTTGCCACAATGCTGTGACTTATCCAGCATATTTAACCATCTCAAATGCACTCTGCCCCCTAATTCCTCTCCTCAGTGTCCTAGAACCAACTCGAGAGCAGCTTTAAACAGACACCATTATTTTCTAAATCTACCTGTTAGAGAAATGTTTCCAGGCTACCTCCGTCCCCCAAAATACCCCACCTCAGGACCGAGGTTGGGTTAGTGATCTGATTTAAAGTATACAGTAATTCTATAGAGCTAGCAACCGGAGCTTTATGCCATAGGAAAAGAGAAATTCTTAGCTTCCCATTCGGATCAAAAACAATTACTTCGAGCCCTGGAAGGTCCTGCAACATCTGGTGTTAAAGGTGTGATAACTCTGCTGTAAAAAAAGACCATTTTAAGTTATACTTAGAGGTGTTTCCAGTTTATTAGTTGTATTTCTTTTCATTCCCTCTGAGGCCTATACAGTTGGGCTCATGGGAACGAAGGCATTTGCCGTTACAGGTGGAAAGATACAAAAATAGTCCCAACAGAATTTTTTTACATCACTCCCAAATATTTCTAAAATCGTTTTTTCTTTTTTTTCTTTTCTTTTTTTTTAAAATATGGTTTACACATAATACATGATGGCCTGGTGAGGCATAAATGCTGCTTGCCACAACCTCTGAATATCTAAAAAACAACATGTTACTGTGAATCTTGTGTTGTCTAACTTCATAAGTGTAGGCGTGGGCTTGACATATACAACTAGATGTGGGTGAGGCCACATTCCTCAATAAGCATGACTGGAGGGGTAAATGGATCGGTCCACTAGAAACTGGATGTCTGCACTAACTAAGAAAAGGGGGAACACCTAGTACCATTTACATTGGACAAGATCACAATGGACCAGATAAGCCTGGAATGTAAAATGAGGTAAAGAATAGGTCATGCATGGACAGAACATGCTGTTCTTACAAGGTAACCAAACCAATCATGAAGCATATGATGTAATGTATAGTAATGCAATGTATGTGTAAATGTACATAAAGGAAGAGGTTGTCTGTGTAACTTGGGGTCTGTGATGTATCCTGCATCCACCCACTGTGGCTGTGTCTGTTCAACTCAGCATAACTTTGCTGTATGCCGAATAAAGACACCTGAGACATGAAAACTGGAGATGAACTGAGTGGAAGAAATCTTGGAAGGAATCCCAACACTAAGCTCGCTAATCCTCACCAACTTTCTTTCTCAGCACTAATACGGCAACCATCACCATGCTATTTGAGTGCCTATTACTCCAGAGCAAGGAAGAGTAAAATGCCTTTTTCTTTCATAGTTACTATTAAAGAACTATGAGCCAGATCCAGAATCCATGGGTATCTTTCCATTGACTTCCATATGCTTCCATACGAGTGTCAACTATATAGGGCCTATTCATTTCAATGGGTCTTGTAGCCCCATCTTCCCCCGAGACCAGCCAGTGCAAAACTGTGGGAATGTGAGCTGGACATATGCTAGGGAGGAGCAGAGTCTCCTTAAACTGAATCAGTTTAATTTTCTCATTTGGTTTACAAACATGGATATGAGAAGAGACATGTTAACCTAGGGGTTACATCTCTTTAATTACTCCAGTGTATATGAGAAAAGGAGTCTGCCTGATAAATATTTCATTAGCGCCTGTAATAAAATTTTGATTCTGTTTGCACAATTAATCCATATTGCGTTGATCCGTACCTTTTGGCTTTCAATAATTTAGCAAAATCTATTAGTTGTCCGTCCCTCCCTTCTCCCCCCCACCCCCCGCTTCCAACTAGCTCAGGATGGAGGAGAAATTCACATTTGTGGAACAGTGATCAATTTTTCATTCGGTACCATCGCTTTTAATTCAGTTATTTACGCATCACAGCATAACCTCTCTGATTTCTTTTTTTCAGACATTAAATTACTTTAAATACCTGGCCTCGTTTGGAGGGAAACCTTCCAGAAACCTTACGCTTTTGGAACCGCTGTCTCAACAAGAACTAATTAGCAGAAGAAGACATCCTTGAAAGAATAGCATGCTAAAAAGGGTCCCAGAATGCTCTAAAAGGAAGGGCAGGACATTTATATTTCACAAGTATGGGTCAGCCTAATTAATGAAGCCAAAAGCTTGTGTCCAAAGCCAAAGTAAGAATCGGAGAGAAAGACGAGCAGTTGGCTAGGGAAAGTGCAGGTGCTGAGATGTATTCTTGCGTTTGCTGCTCTGCACTCTGAAAAAGGAGAAAGTGACAAGGTTGCCTTATTGTGTGATACCTTAATTTAGTATTTCTGTACATGTGTAGTTTTAAATTAGTAGGGTTTCCCGTTTGTAATAAAAAGGGAGCCAGCTGAAAATGTTTCCATCAGATCTTTTTTCAATGGAAAATGGGCTTTTTGATGAAAAATATCCTAGTAGATAGGGCACTAGACTGGGACTCGCACAATGTGGGTTCTATTCCCTGCTGTGTTAGTGGCCTGCTGGCTGATCTAGGACAGGGGTTCTCAAACTTCATTGCACTGCAACCCCCTTCTGACAACAAAATTACTACATGACCCCAGGGGGGAGCTGGACCCCAAGCTCCGCCACTTTCCATGGGGAGAAAGGGGGCTGCAGCCAGAGCCCCACCACCTTGGGTGGGGATGGAGCTCGGGCTTCAGCTTCCGGCCTGGGTCCCAGAAAGTCTAATCCTGGCCCTGACAACCCCATTAAAATGGGGTCACGACCCACTTTGGGGTCCTGACCCACAGTTTGAGAACCGCTGATGTAGAAGGAGCCACATCACCTCCCTGTGCCTCAGTTTCCCCATCTGTAAAATGGGGATAATGATACTTCTCTCCTTGTGAAGTGCTCTGAGATCTACTGATAAAAAAAACTATATAGTAGCAAGGTTATTATTTTATTTTATTATTAAATCTAACTAAATAGTTTAGTTATACTAAGTTTATTGTTGGAAAACCAAAAACTGTAAAATGTTTCAGTTCTTGGTAATTTGCAGATAAAAATGTTCATTTTCCCAAGTATCTCCTCCCCAGCCAAAAAAAAAAAGGTTTTTTTGGGGGGGGGGTGTTTAAGAAAATTTGAAAACTTCCACTGAACATTTTGACAAAATAGTAAAAGATTTTAAGTTTCCCCAAAGTTTTCCATGAAGAAAAAACCCATATTCTGACCAGCTCTGGTTAGAAATCTGTGAAACTTTACTGAACCAAGCAAATCTGAGAACTCTTTTTTTTTTTAAATATTAATCTTAATGTCACCAAAATGTATCATTTTTCCATGGGTGGAAATTATTGGCAGAGGAGGCTGACGGGCCATAGAGATCCCATGGGCTCACTGGAAACTCTGTAGAGTGAGTCACAGCTTGATTACTATTATGTGGGTATAGACTCAGAGCAGTCACTGTGCTTAGCCTTTTCCAGACAAAGAAATGGTCCCATCCCCAAGGAATTTACGGTCTAAGGAGCCCATCCTGCTTCCAGTCATCTCAAGGGTAAAATTCCCATTGACATCAATGGGAGTGCAACAGTCGCCACTGGGATTACAGGTATCCTCAGGGCCTGATCCTGAAAGTTATCATAGATTTTAAGGCAAAAAGGTGTCATCATAATAATTTTGTCTGACCTCCTGCATGCTACAGGCCACAGATTGCACCCAGTGAAAACACAGGAGTTGCAGGAAGTCAGCAGGAAGTCACACCTTAAAATCAGGCCCTAACTCAGATCACGTAGTTTAGATGCACTATACATGGGATAAAGGTTCATCTCAGAGCAGTTGAATGTTAATTTTAGGATGGTACTAGATTATCCCAGGAAGTCTTCGCTAATGAAATTTACTAAAAACAGTGATCTGAAAAAAACCTAGCAGTTTTTTGGAGGCACAGGAGGAAAAAAGGGAATTAGCAGTTTTGATCTGGTTCTAGGGAAATGATTTGACCATGGAAAGATTGAGGGATACTTTGCATATACCAACAGAAATCCGTAATGATTCTTTCTATGAGCATACTGGGCACTGATTTTACATCACTGACCTCAACTCTTTTATCAAGCAAGCAGACTGTCTGGTGGCATTTTAAATCACTATTTACATGTTAAATCCCATTTACTGGGAAGAACCTACAATTAGCTTGGCCTTCTAAAATGCACTGCTGAAGAAATGGCAATTCCCTACAGCAGTATGTTATTTTCCCTCTTTAAAATTCTTCAGGTGACTTGAATGCTGGTGAAAGGTGCTGGACTGACAACCCTGGCATCTGAAGATTACAGAATTGATACAGAATGGGCATGGCAGGATAAGTCTCTGCTCTACCTTCACAAGCAAAGGCTTCTAGTGGTTAGAGTTATTCAGTTTTCACGGCCTATTCAACCCTCCGTCCCTGCACTGAGAAGGTCAACTAACATGGCAGTGAATGCCCTCTGGATACTTTTTGTGATGTGGGCACTTGTCCCTTAGAGAGTCAACTGAGACCGGGCCAACTCATGACACATAGGTCATCTGGTGTAAACAACTTACGGCCACAATCAATCTAAGGGCCTTACTGGAGCCAAGAACTTAGAGAAGGGAAAGATTTTTGTGCCACGTAACTGAGCCTCCTGAGTTACAGAGCTCTGCCAAGCAGGCAGTTTACTGTATGGGAAGGGTGAGAGAGTTTATCCAATCCCTATGTCTGAGTTAAGCTGCAGCTGGCAGATGTGACATCTGACGTGGGGGTTGAGTGAGATGCTAATCAGTAGGTAGACCAGGCCTCAGCAGACAATGTCCTCGCTAAGATCCATTAGTATGTGAAATAGTCTCCTGAGGGAAGTGAGGGAATCCCTATCACTTGAGAGTGCTGGAGCCGATTCTCTGGCCTGCTCTCTCCCTTCTCTCTCCGCTCAGGAGGCACCAGAAGTGGAAACTTCCCTCAAGTCTTCTGCTGACCATATTCCCCCCTGCCACACACACAGACTATGGGAGTCCTCAGAAGGCACAGAGCCAACAAAGCTGTTGGGAACACTGGGGCATGACCACTAGGTAACTCGAGGGGATGGAAGACCACGAGTGTCGATGAAGCCCCCTCGCACTAGGCCCCTGTGTCCTTGCCCCTCCCCCCCCTGCCTGGAGGCACTCGCAGCAGCTCTGTGTGCTAGGCCCAAGTGTCCTTGGCCCCCCCGCCTGGAGGCACACACAGCAGTTATGCTGAGAATCTGCAACAGTATGTTGCAGAGTCAGACTGCCTGAAACTAAGCAAGGCCAAACAGGGGAGATATGGAAGAACAATGCTGAATAAAGCAGCTTTATGTATAGTTTAACAAATGATACAGAGAATCAGGGAACTAGCTGGGAACTGGAT
Source organism: Lepidochelys kempii (assembly GCF_965140285.1). Lineage (NCBI taxonomy): Eukaryota > Metazoa > Chordata > Testudines > Cheloniidae > Lepidochelys > Lepidochelys kempii. The sequence goes on along the minus strand of NC_136386.1, from coordinate 118,555,191 downwards.
TGGCTGGCTATATGGATACTTGGAGCAGCTTGCTATTGGATAAGTATGCTGGGAAAAAGGATGTATAAAAGCCTGTGTAACTTCCTGCTCTGTTGTGCAGGATTTGAGATTTTATTCTCCCTGTACCTTTTTGCAGCTGCAAATAAACTTTTCTGCTTCTCCACCCCGTTGTGATTATTGGATGTAGCACACCGGGTAACGAACCACTCAAGCTGTTGTTCAGCCTCTCGGCACTGGGTGCCGGCAACAAAGCCATTTTCATTGCATGGGGCATACTGGGGGCAGGGAGTGGCAGGAAGAATAGTGTCTCAGAGTGTGTTGTGCTCTGATGATCTCCAGCTGGGGTACATTCCCTAGGGGAGCATTACCAGCTGGCTCAGTTGAGAACAGAATTGCCTCAAGCCCAGTGTGGGCAATCAAAGACTCACAACCCGCCCCTTGACAGCTGCCCTCTCGTCTCTGCCCAGTGTAAATTGAATGAAGCAGAGAATCTGGGCCTGAAAACTGATCCAGGCAGAGCATTTCAGGGAACAGCCCTGCGCTGCCAGGTCTTTCTTCATCTCCACTATCCACTATTTCAAGAGACAACCTCTCTCTATGTTTTCTCTTTGGCTGTAGAAGGTCCACTTTTTCTATCAACCAAAAGGAACATGGGTGATGAGAATGAAAAAGGCCAGTGTTTAGATTGACAGTGTTAACCAAATGTCATTAAGTGAGGAGCTACCAGAAAAAGCAAAGATCGCTGAAGACGATATGTACTATGTAGGTAAGCTAGTCCATATCCGAGCAAATGAAGGTTTATTATGTCCATGTTCCCTGGGTTTGTCAGACTAATTTTTGGCAGAGCCTCTTGTATATGTAAGTTACACAAACTCATCTGCAGGTCGACTGTTTGACTTTCTGCTTCTATCACCCACCATCTCACTTTTACCCAGATGATACTCCACTGTGTAGCTCCTCCTGCTACATAGTCTCTTTCCTCCATTGCAGCCTGGCATTAGTAATGAGTGAATGGGAAGAGGAAAGCTCCACACATCACAGATGCAACCTAGTAGAAAAGGATGTTACTCATTAGTCAAAGCACCAGAAAGCCTGATCAGATGGATTACGAGGGCACCTCAGGACATTCTGAGGAGGAAAAAGGAAGATTACAAACAGAGATGGCTCCTTGAAGATGTAGAAAGGCAGAAACCACTTCACTCTGTAGCAGAAGGCAACAGATAAGTCTCTCCTTTCACAGTGGGTAACAAATGCTTCCATTTAAGGTTCCTATTTTATCCAAGGAGGTCTCCTGTCTCCCATGCACTGAGGTGAAAAGAAGAGAAACAAAACAGCTCTGTCCCAGTCTCTTCCACGGGGCAAGTCACTCAGGGCAAGTGAATCAGGGCAAGTCACTCAGGCTAAACTTTTTAAAATTTGTGTGCCTACGTTTTGGCACACAAATCCAGGCTTAGGCACCCAAATGAAATGGCCTGATTTTTCAGAGTAGCTGAGCAGCCTCACTGAAATTAGCTGAGACTCGCTCACCCTGAGTTTGATTTGAAGGCCCTTTTTAAGCAGTGTCCTGAAGCTGTGAAGGCAGTCTATTAAAATCTCACTTCGAATTCTGGTCTTGCAATTTCATCTGTGTAAACAGCCACATCTGGATCCATTCAGCACCGCAGCAAGCCCATGCCCATCAGACAAACACCTGATCTGTTCAGCAGCAGCTGAGGGGGGAAGCCCCACTGAGGGGCAAACATCCAGAGAATTCAGATGAACTTGATGAGCGGTGGGTAGAGGGAACCTGCTAAATTGATCCAGCAATCCCAGAAGGAGCAACTTTTGTCATGGGATTTGCGCTGCATTTTGTTTCCAGGCACAGTCAGACACATCAAGAGATCAGCCCTTCTAACAGTACAATGGGAATCCACAGTCCTGCTCACTTCTCTGCCTGAATGATGCAGGACATGCCACATCAGTTACATTATATTACTGACACAGGGGGGCACCATTCATCATTAACCTACCTCTACTCTGCAATGACACTGGTGGGCTGGTATCCAAGCAGCAGCACTGAGGGACTCCAGAGGAAGCCAACCCATTTCCCTGCCTTCCCTCCCTGCTGTGGAATACGAAGAGGGTTGGGCTTTCAGAGAAGTCATAGCTGAAGAAGACCTATTACTTTGGCTAGTCTATCCCCATGCCCGAGTAACAATTTTACCTTCAGGATATTTTCTGGTACTTTGTCCTTTCTAATTTTAAACGCGTCAGAAAATACAGCTACTACCAAACCCCATGGGAGACTATCCCTAAAACTTAATTCCTCCAAGTTAGGGATCTCGGAATCTGAGACTTTTCCTTGCTATTCAACTCTAGTTTCCTGAGTTTCATTCTATTTATCCTACCACTAGTTTAGAACAATCCCCCTCCCTCAATGGCATTTATCATTCTGCTCCCTTGCTGGTTTTTATAATCTTTATTATAAAAGATATTATAAGCTTTATTATTCTGGTAGCTCCAAGCAGCTTCCGCCAAAGCAAGGGCCCTGTGGTTCTAGGAACTCTACAAACACACAAGACTCCATCTTTACCCTAAAGAGCTTACAACCTAAGTAGACAAGACAGACAAAGGCTGGTGGGAAGGCTTATTATCTCCATTTTACAGTCCAGAGAGATTAAGGCCGGGATTTTTAAAGGTATTTCAGCATTGCTTCACTCAGTGATTTGGGAGCCTCCATCTAATTTTCAAAAGGGATTTAGGCTCTTTGGATATCAGAATCCCTGTAGGGAATGTCTACACAGCCTGTGGCACTGAGCCTCCCAGCCCGGGACACCAGACTTGGGCTAGCAGGGCTCACTCTAAAGTGCTCTGAAATTAGCTGTGTAGACAGTGCTTTGCAGTTGCAGCTCGGAAACCTAGCAGTTTTAGGCTCCTAAACCAGGGAGTTGTTGCAACGCCGAAAGCAGCAACACCTAAATACCTTCTAAAATCTGGGCCTGTGTGACTTGCCCAGGTCCCACAGAGCGTCTGTGGCAGAGCTAGGAGTATAACCCAGGTCACCTGAGTCCCAGCCTTACCCACAAGCCCGTCCTCCTCCTAGTTCTCCCATAGCTGTTTTTATGTCTCTTTATCACTTGCCATGGAGAATTGCAATGAGGCTCGTGAATAAGAAAGAAGCCAAGCAGCAAAATGTAATCTGTCGTTTCCCATTCTTCAGTTTTCATCTTCCTTTTGTTAATACTATATAAGAATCGGTTCAGAGCATCTTAATGAATGCAACACTTTTATATAGTGCTAATTACTTTGATGTAAATGTCTAAAAACACAGCCAATCTGTCTTTTATAGGGTTTAAATGCAGCTGAAGTGATTATTTCTCCAGTAAATCTTCTACTGATCTAACGGAAACTGATTTTAAAATAGAGAGGAGAGAAAAAAAAACGGTCATTGCTATTCTTACAAGCTGTCTGAATAGTATTATTATAAAAATTGCGTTTTGAGCTAATCAAAGATGTGTTTAGTAGGACTCTACCTGTAAGAGTTACACATTCAGCAGGATGCACAAGGAATTTAAAAAAATAAATTACATTATTCCTTTATCAGTAGTCATGTATTTGTGTGAATGGAGCAGAAATGTGCCATTTAATGGTATAGGTTCTTATCTCCTGAGTTCTCCTATAACAAAAGGACCAGAAGCAACTAATAGGAGTTTCTGAGGGAGTTTGGAAGGGAGCATGAGAGGCTTTCCTTCCAGGTTCAACACTATGTGTGATAGCAAGATGGCCAGCGATGGAACAGTGGTGGTGATCTGCAATGGATGTGCTTTGTTCTTTTTTCAGACTGAAGATGGAAGGCATTTCCTGTGCATGAAGTAAGTGCAAGGTGGTGGCTCTGCTGCAGGAAAAGATTATTGGATTGGAGGGGCAAGCTAAGATGCCACTAAGAATCAGAGAAGCTGTAGAGTTTCTGGAAAACCAGGGTTGGGAAACCCCAGTATCCCAGGTTCAAGGAAGAATGGAGCTAGCCACAAAGGAATTGGTGAGAGAGGAAATCAGAGAGGAGGCCCGGCAGTTTGTAACCACCAGAGGCAAGAGGTCGGGCAGCATTCTCCATGGTTGGTGACATGGATGAGGATAGGCAGACTGTGGCCACCAGAGAAAAGAGAACCAGGAGGAATTCCACACAGCTAGAAGTTTCAAATCAATATTGGGTCCTCAATGTGGCAAATATGGAAACTATTGCTCAAGCTACAACAAGTCCAAGGGAATAGAGAGATGTACAGGACATATGTGTGGATGGCAGCTTAGGCCAAGCGGTAAGAAAATCAAGCTTACCCCCAAAGAGTTCTCCAGTCACCCAAGGTAGACAGGTTTCAGAGTAACAGCCGTGTTAGTCTGTATTCGCAAAAAGAAAAGGAGTACTTGTGGCACCTTGGAGACTAACCAATTTATTTGAGCATGAGCTTTCATGAGCTACAGCTCACTTCATCGGATGCATACTGTGGAAAGTGTAGAAGATCTTTTTATATACACACAAAGCATGAAAAAATACCTCCTTCCACCCCACTCTCCTGCTGGTAATAGCTTATCTAAAGTGATCACTCTCCTTACAATGTGTATGATAATCAAGTTGGGCCATTTCCAGCACAAATCCAAGTTTTCTCACCCCCCCCACACACACACACAAACCCACTCTCCTGCTGGTAATAGCTTATCTAAAGTGACCACTCTCCTTACAATGTGTATGATAATCAAGGTGGGCCATTTCCAGCACAAATCCAGGGTTTAACAAGAACGTCTGAGGAGGAGGGGGGGGGGTAGGAAAAAACAAGGGGAAACAGGTTACCTTGCATAATGACTTAGCCACTCCCAGTCTCTATTCAAGCCTAAGTTAATTGTACCCAATTTGCAAAGGAATTCCAATTCAACAGTTTCTCGCTGGAGTCTGGATTTTAAGTTTTTTTGTTGTAATATGGCAACTTTCATGTCTGTAATCACATGACCAGAGAGACTGAAGAGTTCTCCGACTGGTTTATGAATGTTATAATTCTTGACATCTGATTTGTGTCCATTTATTCTTTTACGTAGAGACTGTCCAGTTTGACCAATGTACATGGCAGAGGGGCATTGCTGGCACATGATGGCATATATCACATTGGTGGATATGCAGGTGAACGAGCCTCTGATAGTGTGGCTGATGTTATTAGGCCCTGTGGTGGTGTCCCCTGAATAGATATGTGGGCACAGTTGGCAACAGACTTTGTTGCAAGGATAGGTTCCTGGGTTAGTGGTTCTGTTGTGTGGTATGTGGTTGCTGGTGAGTATTTGCTTCAAGTTGGGGTGCTGTCTGTAGGCAAGGACTGGCCTGTCTCCCAAGATTTGTGAGAGCATTGGGTCATCCTTCAGGATAGGTTGTAGATCCTTAATAATGCGTTGGAGGGGTTTTAGTTGGGGGCTGAAGGTGACGGTTAGTGGCGTTCTGTTATTTTCTTTGTTAGGCCTGTCCTGTAGTAGGAGACTTCTGGGAACTCTTCTGGCTCTATCAATCTGTTTCTTCACTTCCGCAGGTGGGTATTGTAGTTGTAAGAATGCTTGATAGAGATCTTGTAGGTGTTTGTCTCTGTCTGAGGGGTTGGAGCAAATGCGGTTGTATCGCAGAACTTGGCTGTAGACAATGGATCGTGTGGTGTGGTCAGGGTGAAAGCTGGAGGCATGTAGGTAGCAATAGCGGTCAGTAGGATTCCGGTATAGGGTGGTGTTTATGTGACCATCGTTTATTAGCACTGTAGTGTCCAGGAAGTGGATCTCTTGTGTGGACTGGACCAGGCTGAGGTTGATGGTGGGATGAAAATTGTTGAAATCATGGTGGAATTCCTCAAGGGTTTCTTTTCCATGGGTCCAGATGATGAAGATGTCATCAATATAGCGCAAGAAGAGTAGGGGCGTTAGGGGACGAGAGTTGAGGAAGCGTTGTTCTAAGTCAGCCATAAAAATGTTGGCATACTGTGGGGCCATGTGGGTACCCATAGCAATGCCGCTGATCTGAAGGTATACATTGTCCCCAAATGTAAAATAGTTATGGGTAAGGACAAAGTCACAAAGTTCAGCCACCAGGTTAGCCGTGACATTATCGGGGATAGTGTTCTTGATGGCTTGTAGTCCATCTTTGTGTGGAATGTTGGTGTAGAGGGCTTCTACATCCATAGTGGCCAGGATGGTGTTATCAGAAAGATCACCGATGGATTGTAGCTTCCTCAGGAAGTCAGTGGTGTCTCTAAGGTAGCTGGGAGTGCTAGTAGCGTAGGGCCTGAGGAGGGAGTCTACATAGCTAGACAGTCCTGCTGTCAGGGTGCCAATGCCTGAGATGACGGGGCGCCCAGGATTTCCAGGTTTATGGATCTTGGGTAGTAGATAGAATATCCCAGGTCGGGGTTCCAGGGGTGTGACTGTGCAGATTTGATCTTGTGCTTTTTCAGGGAGTTTCTTGAGCAAATGCTGTAGTTTCTTTTGGTAACTCTCAGTGGGATCAGAGGGTAATGGCTTGTAGAAAGTGGTGTTGGAGAGCTGCCGAGCAATCTCTTGTTCATATTCCGACCTATGCATGATGACAACAGCACCTCCTTTGTCAGCCTTTTTGATTATGATGTCAGAGTTGTTTCTGAGGCTGTGGATGGCATTGTGTTCCGCACGGCTGAGGTTATGGGGCAAGTGATGCTGCTTTTCCACAATTTGAGCCCGTGCACGTCGGTGGAAGCACTCTATGTAGAAGTCCAGTCTGCTGTCTCGACCTTCAGGAGGAGTCCACCTAGAATCCTTCTTTTTGTAGTGTTGGTAAGGAGGTCTCTGTGGATTAGTATGTTGTTCAGAGGTGTGTTGGAAATATTCCTTGAGTCGGAGACGTCGAAAATCGAATTCCTGGTCCCCACAGAACTGTATCATGTTCGTGGAGGTGGAGGGGCAGAAGGAGAGGCCCCGAGATAGGACAGCTGCTTCTGCTGGGCTGGGAGTATAGTTGGATAGGTTAACAATATTGCTGGGTGGGTTGAGGGAACCATTGCTGTGGCCCCTTGTGGCGTGTAGTAGTTTAGAAAGTTTAGTGTCCTTTTTCTTTTGTAGAGAAGAAAAGTGTGTGTTGTAAATGGCTTGTCTAGTTTTAGTAAAGTCCAGCCATGAGGAAGTTTGTGTGGAAGGTTGGTTTTTTATGAGAGTATCCATTTTTGAGAGCTCATTCTTTATCTTTCCCTGTTTGCTGTAGAGGATGTTAATCAGGTGATTCCGCAGTTTCTTTGTTGCTATATTACTACAAAAAAATTTCAAATCCAGACTCCAGCGAGAAACTGTTGAATTGGAATTCATTTGCAAATTGGATACAATTAACTTAGGCTTGAATAGAGACTGGGAGTGGCTAAGTCATTATGCAAGGTAACCTATTTCCCCTTGCTTTTTCCTTAGCCCCCACCAGACGTTCTTGTTAAACCCTGGATTTGTGCTGGAAATGGCCCACCTTGATTATCATACACATTGTAAGGAGAGTGGTCACTTTAGATAAGCTATTACCAGCAGGAGAGTGGGGTGGGAGGAGGTATTTTTTCATGCTTTGTGTGTATATAAAAAGATCTTCTACACTTTCCACAGTATGCATCCGATGAAGTGAGCTGTAGCTCACGAAAGCTTATGCTCAAATAAATTGGTTAGTCTCTAAGGTGCCACAAGTACTCCTTTTCTTTTTCCAAGGTAGACAGATGATCCTTGTTGGAGTTTCAAGACTCAGAAGAATTGAAAGAACATTCTGCAAGGGACAGGTGGACAACAGGAGCCTGTGCTGCCTTCCCAGAGCCAGGACATGAGACATAATTTCAAGATTGGATCGGCTTCTGAAGTCTGTAGGCAAGGATCGATTGGTGATGGTTCATGTGTCACAGGATACCTCGCAGACAGTAGATGCCTTCAGGGAACTCAGAGGCATGCTGTAGAAGAAGAATATACAAACAATCTTCTCTGGGATCCTTCCTGTCCCACTAGCAAAGGGAGACAGAAGGCACAAGATTCTGGAAGTGAATCACTGGCTAGGTAAGTGATGTAGGGTGAAGGGCTTTGGTTTTGTGGAATATGGGTCCACCTTCTATGGGGAGAGGGAAATGTATAGTTCGGAAGGTCTCCACCTCAGAAGAAGGGGAACTGATCTTTACCTGGCCTGTCCCTAAAGAGTAGCCAGGAGGTGGTTTAACGCATAGTAAAAGGGGAACTTAAAAAGAATGAAGATATGAGCACTCTGCACAAAATCAACATGCTGAGAACAAAATTAATCAAGAAACAGATGGACATGAAGAGAAGATATTCTTGAATTACGTGTACACTAATACTAGAAGCTGAGGTAACAAACAAGAGGAATAGGAATTACTTATTTATGAGCATAAATTGGATCTAGTTGGTATTACTGAAACTTGATGGGGTGATTCACATACTTGGAATGTTAAAATCAATAGTTATAACCTCTTTAGGAAAGATTGAGCGGGCAATAGGAGAAGGGGGAGTGGCACTCCGTCAAGAATGGCATTACCTGTTTCTGAGTCATGGACAACTCAGATGAAAATGATTTGGAATGCTTACGGATCAATGTCCTAACAGATAAAGAGCAAGATGGGGTATTATTTGGTGTCAGTTACAGAGCACAAAATTCCACTAGTGAACAGGATGACCGGCTCCTTATGCACCTATCTCTAATGTATAAGAAAAAAACCGTGTGCTTAGGGAGAACTTTAATTTGAGTGACATAGACTGGAGGTCTCATGCTGCTAGTACTAACACATCCTTGGGATTTCTGAACGTTCTAGATGACAAGTTCCTAAATTAAAAAGTTTTGCAACAAACATGGGAGAATTTTATATTAGACTTTGTCCTAACAGATCAAGAGGGAACCAATCACAGAACTGAAAGTTAATGGTAGCTTAGGTACAAATGACCATGACCTGATCACATTTATAATGTGGTTTAATAGAAACCTGAAAAAAATTATGAGTCAGATCAGCTGGGAGGCAAATTTAATCAGAAAAATGTGAATGATAATTGGGAATCATTTAAGAACACCTCACTAGGTACCCCAAAAGCCACAATACCACAACTGAGGAAGAAGGCTGTGCTGATTAAACCAGATGGTTGGGGTTTTTTACAGAGTAAATTACTGCAGCTGTAAAACAAAGAAATAAATAATATACTGCTAATGAAAGAAAGGGGAAGTTGGTAGTAATGAATATAAATCATAAGTTAGAAATTGTGGAAAATTGGTAAGGGAAGCCAAGGGACAAAAGGTGTAATCTATGTCTAGCAGAATTAAGGACGCAAAGTTTTTAAAAATATATTAGGAACAAAAAGAACCCTGACAATGGTGTTGGTCTATTGCTAGGTAGAAATAGTAGAATTATCAATAATAATGCAGAAAAAGCACAGGTGTTCAATAAATATTTCTGTTTTATATTTTGGGGGGAAACAGATGCTGCCATCTCATTATATGGTAATGATGACACTCTTTCCATTCCACTTGCATCTCTGGGGGATATGAAACAGAAGCTGCTAAACTGAGACATTTTAAAAGAGCTGGTTGAGAAGCTCACTGGCCCGTTAACGTTGATTTTCAATAACTCTTGGAGCACTGGGGAAGTTCCAGAAGACTGGCAGGAAGCTAATGTTGTGCCAGTTTTTAAAAAGGATAAATGGGATATCCCATGGGATATCCCTATCCGCCTGACATTGATCCAGGGCAAAATAATTCAATTTGATTAATAATGAATTAAAGGAGGGTAATGTAATTAATGCAAATTTGTGTGGAAAATACATCTTATCAAACTTGATATCTTTTTTGATGCAAGGACGGGTTTGGTTAATAAAGATAAGTATTGACATAATATGATTAGATTTCTGTAAGGCATTTGACTTAGTGCCATACAACATTTTGATTAAAAATCTAGAACAATATAAAATTAGTATGGCACACATTAAATGGATTAAAAACTGGCTCACTGATAGGTCTCAAAATCTAACTGTAAACAGGGAATCGTCACAGAGCAGAATCTGTTTCCAGTGGGGTCCCACAGGGATCGGTCCTTGGCCCGACGCTATTTAACTCTTTACTAATGTCCTGGAAGAAAACATAAAATCATCACTGAAAGATTGCAGATGACCCAAGATTGGGGGAGTGGCAAATAACAAAGAGAACAAGCCACCGATATAGAATGATCTAAGTCACTTGGTAAGGTGGGAGCAAGCAAACCATTTTGATGGGGTATAAAAACACCGCACTGGTGAGGCGAGCGTTAAGGAGTTACTCTAGGCCCAAGAAGCCATGCCCCCTCACCTCTGCTGGATGTGCTCCCCAGTGGAGGGAGCGTTTAAAAGGAGCCACTCAGCTCAGTCTGTGCTGACTGCAGAGGAGAGCAGTCAAGTGCAGCAGCCTTCCACCGGGAAGCCACCAGGACTCAAAGCCACTGGGATCGAGCCTCATAGCCCAGCCACTGGAAGACTGTCAAGGGCTGGAATTGAAGGTGATGACTCACCGTTGCCAGCGGAGGAGACTAAGGAGATGGCTCTGTGCAGAACACAGGAAGGACCTTGAGTTCAGCCCAAGATGATGCCTGAGGGACTGGAACAAGAGTAGGAAGTGACGCAGGGAACATGTTTAAGGCTATAAGGCCCTAGGCCCTGTACAAGGGCTACTGATTCGAAAGGTCCTGGGTTGGAACCTGGTGGAGTAGGGTAGGCCTGGGTTCCCTTACACCCACACACTCTTGACAGTGGGCAACACTACTCTAAGCTATTGTCACTAGGCAAGGTGGCCTTTGGCTCTCACCAGTGGGCGAAACTATGCTGAGCCATGACTGCTAGGGAAACTGATCCTTGGACTCTCACTGTTAGGTGTTATGCCCAAGAGTATAACCATTAGGTGGTACTGCCGGCCCAGAGCACACAGCCAACCTCACAACAACCATATGTATATTAATATTGCTAAATGTAGATGCATGCATCTAGGGACAAAGAATGCATAGGGGGCTAGGATAGGGGACTCTATCCTGGGAAGCAGTGACTCTGCAAAGATTTGCGGATGGTGGTGGATAATCAGCTGAATGAGAGCTCCCATTGTGACGCTGTGGCCCCAAAACCTACTGCAATCCTAGTATGCATCATCAGTGGAATCTCAAGTAGAAGAGAGGTTATTTTACCTCTGTATTTGGCACTTGTGTGACCGCTGCTGGAATCCTGTGTCCAGTTCTGGTGCCCACAATTCAAGAGGGATGTCGATAAACTAGAACAGTTGCAGAGAGGAGTCATGAGAATGTTTAAAGGATTAGAAAACATGATAATGATAGACCCAAGGAGCTCAAACTATTTAGCTTAACAAAGAGAAGATTAAGGGTGACTTGATTAAAGCCTATAAGCACCTACACTAGAAACAAATATTTCTTAATGGGCTCTTCAATCTAGCAAAGAAAGGTATAACACAATTCAGTGACTGGAAGTTGAAATTAGACAAAATCAGTCTGGAAAGAAGGCATACATTTTGAATGGTGAGAGTAATTAACCATTGGAACAATTTACCAAGGGTTGTGGTGGATTCTCTGTCACTGGAGAATCATCAATTTTTAAATCAAGATTGGATGTCTTTTCTAAAAGATCTGCTCTAGGAATTATTCGGGGAAAATTGTATGGCCAGTGATATACAGCAAGTCAGATGAGATGATCAAAATGGTCCCTTCTGGCCTTAGAAACTCTGAATAAGAGCAGAGCTAGTTATGGGCAAGCCACCAGTCCTCAGGACTTTGGGGGAGGCTAAAGGATGGTAGGCAGGATGGTTACTTTATAAACCATGATATCTTGATCCAGTACTGATAAGCAGTTGGAATAGATCTGGATGGCCAATCCCCATTCAAATGGCATCCCTGGTGGCAATGCCAGATTTTCCATACTGCCCCTCACTACAAGAAGGATGTGGAAAAATTGGAAAGCGTCCAGCAGAGGGCAATAAAAATGATTAGGGGACTGGAACACATGACTTATGAGGAGAGGCTGAGGGAACTGGGATTGTTTAGTCTGCAGAAGAGAAGAATGAGGGGGGATTTGATAACTGCTTTCAACTACCTGAAAGGGGGTTCCAAAGAGGATGGATCTAGACTGTTCTCAGTGGTAGCAGATGACAGAACAAGGAGTAATGGTCTCAAGTTGCAGTGGGGGAGGTTTAGGTTGGATATTAGGAAAAACTTTTTCACTAGGAGGGAGGTGAAGCACTGGAATGCGTTACCTAGGGAGGAGGTGGAATCTCTTTCCTTCAAGGTTTTTAAGGTCAGGCTTGACAAAGCCCTGGCTGGGATGATTTAGTTGGGGATTGGTCCTGCTTTGAGCACGGGGTTGGACTAGATGACCTCCTTAGGTCCTTTCCAACCCGGATAGTCTATGATTCTATTGAGAGCTCTCTGACTTGTTGTCCACAGGTCTCCCAGAAAGCCACTTACTAGCGTAATGACTTTTGGCCACTACCCGATCGAGCTGGAGACCTGATGCAGGTCCTAAAGCCATCCAGTCCTATGAGCCATGTTGTGTTAGGGCCTGATCCAGTGCCCATTAAAGCCAGTGGGAGGTTCTTAAAGAGCATCTTGATGGAGGAGAAAGAGAAATCAGTACCAAGCACAATCCCTTTATTTTCTGTGGGTTTGTAGAAAGGTCAGGCGAGTGGAGCTTTGAATCCAAACCAGATTTCACATGCCAATAGCTCGACACCTAATTGTGTATGAGTACTACCCAGAGATAAACCTCAGCAGTTCACTCCCCTGTTGTTTGTTCTGGGCCAAACATGAACAGCAACGATAATCCAAGCTTAAGCAGGCATTACAATGGAAATCCTTCGTGCACCGCCCATAGATCAGTGGCTCGTCAGCTGGCATGAGAAAAAAAACATTTCCTCCTGCAATTAGAGCCAGGTTTAAATATATACGAATGTCTAGAAGTGCAACTTGCTCTTCGTGTCCCTTGAGATAAGAGTCTGCTGAAGTGCCAGCTCGCTGAGCCTGAAGTGTCTGTATTTTTGAACCTGAGAGTTAATCATCATCAAATTATCATCTCAGCAGTCGCTCAAGAATTTTGTTTTGCTCGCTGGAGGGGGCAGACTGCAGCACACCTGAGGCGATAGTGACTGCTGTGCTGGGCAAACTTCCAGGACTGCAGTGGGGTCACTCCCGCCCCCCCCGCCTTCCACTCCCACGTTTGTAGAGTGTTTTCAGTTCAGTGACTTTTGTGCTGGTGACAGACCCTTGTGCGGGTGGCCTTGGGAGTGAAGCCGCCTAGTCACCTGCAGAGGCATCACGACTCACCGTGCTCCACGCTGCACAATCCATGTGCCTTAACATGCTTCTGGTGAGACTGGAGGGGATGCTACTGCCCTGTTCTGGCCCCTCTCGGCTGCACAGGGGGGCTAGGGAAGAATTCCCTTGGCACAAGCACTGTGCTGATTCTGTGTGAGCTGATTCCAACACAAGGCCTGCTGCTCATGGCGGGGCCAGAAGGGGGAGCATCAGGTTGGGAAGGGGTGTGGCTGTATGGCATACATCTATGGCCATTCTGGCTGGCACCACAAGCTATAGACAGCCTTGGGGAGGCTGCTGTAAGTTACAGCAGCCTATGCAGCCCTGGAGCAGCCCATCTACGGGATGGCACAAAGGTAGAGGTGAGAGCACAGGACAACCTCTGAGTCCATTCAGTCTTTGGTCTCTCCGCCGGGACTGTCAGAAAGGGTGTCATTTGTGCCACGTCTTTTTCCCATGCTGCCTCTTCGAATCTAGACTCAGACCATCAGCTCATGCCACATAGGCCACCAAAGAGCTGTCAGGAGGTGCCGAAGGGGCTGATTCCTGCTCTGACTTACACTGTTGTGAAGCCGGAGACAATGACGTGTGTGGAAGTCAGTGAACTCCATGGAGGCGACACGGGTGGTTGACCCACCCGCGTGCAGAGGGGCCAGCACATGCCCTGTGTTGAACTTAAGGCTCACATAACCCGTTAAAGTAGCCTCTGGACAGGGCTAAATATAGCCTCAGGGTACGTCTACACAGCAGCTGGGAGACGCTGACATGCACTACTTCTGCTCAATCGAGCACCTAAAAATAGCAGTGTGGCTATGACAGTGTAACCCACACACCTCCTGGGTGTGGTGGTCTGTCCCATTTGGTGACACCGAGACCACTTAGAGAGAGAGTTAAATGAGTTTGCTCGACAGCCTCAGCTAACAGCCTGCTGGCTTTTAGCTCATGCAGTAGACGTCATGCACTAAGTTCCAGAGGTCTCCGGTTTGATCCCACCCGCCAACGTCCGGGGTCTGTCAGCATTACACCAGCTTGGGTGGCAGCGTGGATAAACTGCCCAAATACAATTCTGGATGCTTGGGAGGCTAATCTGAGCTGCTCCCTCTGCAATTCTGACCACACTCTATTTTAGCTTGCGTCTGTCTACCTGAGCTGGGAAGCACAGCTCAGAGCCGCTGTCTAGACATGCAAATAGTGGCTTCCAAGAGGGTTTTAACTCAACCTGGTACCTAAAAGATGAAAGACTTTCCATATCCCAGTCCCAATCTCCTATCCCATCCCTGAACATATAAGGGATTTTGTATCTGATGCTCTAAACAACATAGGCATGCCTGACTTGTTTGTTCTTATAAAAAATACAGTGGCACATTTATTGCTCATTAATTAAATTACCCACTGGCTTTATTATGTAGTGTCAATTAAAATTTACTACCAGTCTACCAAATGTCTTATAGAGAATTACTTTATCTGATAGGTATTAGTTTTAGGCAAGAATTAGCTGGAAAACCTCATATGTTTTATTTTGCTAGTGTCTAGAAAACGAAGGAAATCATGGGCTGTTAAGGGTATAGGCTGCATGATGATGCTTTCAGGTTGGTTATGGTTTAAATTATTTTGATTCTGTCTCATGATAATAAAATGGAAAGGTGGAATTACGGGGCTGGATCCTGGCACCTTTGACTTCCATGGGGCAGGATCACAGTCACAGTGAGATTTCACAGAGCACTAGGACAAATTGCAAATATTTGTGATTTTTCTTCCTTTAACATTTCTGTGAAAGTGCTATTGCCCCTTTGGCCTGAGTGGTTAGCCCATACATGGGGCGTTGCTGGGTAGTTTCCATTAGGATGAGAAAATGACACAAGTCACACAAAATCATGGATCAGGTCCTCAAGGAATTAATTTTGAAGCATATAGAGGAGAGGAAGGTGATCGGGAACAGTCAACATGGATTCACCAAGGGCAAGTCATGCCTGACCAACCTGATTGCCTTCTATGATGAGATAACTGACTCTGTGCGTATGCGGAAAGCAGTAGATATGATATACCTTGACTTTAGCAAAGCTTTTGATATGGTCTCCCACAGTATTCTTGCCACCAAATTAAAGATGTATGTATTGGATGAATGGACTATAAGGTGGATAGAAAGCTGGCTAGATTGTCGGGCTCAACGGGTAGTGATCAACTGCTCAATGTCTAGTTGGCAGCCGGTATCAAGCAGAATGCCCTGGGGGTCAGTCCTGGGGCTGGTTTTGTTCAACATCTTCATTAATGATCTGGATGATGGGATGGATTTTACCCTCAGCAAGTTCATGGATGACACTAAACTGGGGGGAGAGGTAGATACACTGAAGGGTAGGGATAGGGTCCAGAGTGACCAAGACAAATTGAAGGATTGGGCCAAAAGAAATCTGATGAGGTTCAACAAGGAAAAATGCAGAGTCCTGCACTCAGGACGGAAGAATCCCATGCACTGCTACAGGCTGGGGACCGACTGGCTAAGCGGCAGTCCTGCAGAAAAGGACCTAGGGACTACAGTGGATGAGAAGCTGGATATGCGTCAACAGTGTGCCCTTGTTGCCAAGAGGGCTAAACGCATATTGGGCTGCATTAGTAGGAGCATTGCCAGCAGATTGAGGGAAGTGATTGTTCCCCTCTATTCAGCACTAGTGAGGCCACATCTGGAGTACTGCATCCAGTTTTGGGCCCCCCACTACAGAAAGGATGTGGACAAATTGGAGAGAGTCCAGCGGAGGGCAACAAAAATGTTTAGGGGGCTGGGGCATATGGCTTACGAGGAGAGGCTGAGGGAACTTGGGTTATGTAGTCTGCAGAAGAGAAGAGTGAGGGGGGATTTGATAGCAGCCTTCAACTACCTGAAGTGGGGTTCCAAAGAGGATGGAGCTCGGCTGTTCTCAGTGGTAGCAGATGACAGAACAAGGAGTAATGGTCTCAAGTTGCAGTGGGGGAGGTCTAGGTTGGATATTAGGAAAAACTGTTTCATTAGGAGGGTGGTGAAGAACTGGAATGCGTTACCAAGGGAGGTGGTGGAATCTCAATCCTTAGAAATTTTTAAGGTCCGGCTTGACAAAGCCCTGGCTGGGATGATTTAGTGGGGGTTGGTCCTGCTTTGAGCAGGAGATTGGACTAGATGATATCCTGAGGTCTCCTGACCCTAATCTTCCATGATTCTATGAAGTCAGGTATAATCTTGGTATCATTTTATTTACTCAAAATGCCCACAAAGTCCTGCTTCCCTTCCTGCAGTGGAAATAAACAACAGGCAGTGTCCTTACTCAGAAATCCCCACACTTGCCACCCTGATAAGCCCTGTGCCCAAGAAGCCCTGTGTCTTTGCTCAGGGTCACACTCGCAGTTCCTTCTCTTGGCTTGCTTTGCCTCCTACACATACAGCCTGCAACCCCTCCATGTGCAACCAGGAAACCCCGCAAGGTTTAGCTCTGATCTGCCATGTGGGCTATCACCTCAGGTGCCTGCCATCATGGTCTGCAGCTATTTTTACTCCATAAAAGACTTGTTTGTTCCTTCTGTTGAGCCTGAAAGAGAATGCCTGGCACCCCTGTTGGCTTTAATAAGCTCTGTGATTGTCTTTGGATTTAAGATATAACCTGGAATAATTATTATTATTGTCTTTGGATCTAATAGAATGGCAGCCATTAGCACCTTTCAGCATAACAACAGTGGATTGTTGTTGTTGTTGTTTTAATTTAAAGGGACATGTGGCAATTGAGCCTACAAATTTACCTGAATTGTAAACTCAGCTGTGAAAGGTGAGTGAAAGTTGATAAGAGGCCCCAATAACGTATAAGAACAAATGTCGATTGGGAAAATGAGGCAGACTGAAATAGTACAAACAAAAAGTCTTCTTGACATAACACAAAGGCTGCGTTAAGATCATGGTTGGTAAATAAGGAGTGTGCGTCCGGAAATCAATGAACCAAACTTGGTGTGTTGGAAACTAGGCTGAATTGGGGGACAAAATAATGAAAGGACGGCTATTATACCCATTATTTCTTATTTTGGGGTTCTCAAAAAGAGACTTGAGGGGGCAGGGGAAAGCTGGCTGAGTGAAACATGAGAGACGGGGACGGAGCAAGCTTCACCATCATGGTCGGCCCCCCACCCATCTACCCTGGGACTCTAGGCCTCCTTTATGTTAATCCTAAGAGATGTCCCAATGAGACACAGCCAAAAAGAGAGACCCAGATGATATCACCACCTCCACCAGCTTCTGTCTAATAAAAGTCTGGCTTAGCTGGCCAAGACTGCATATTTTGCAACATGGTTGTAAGTCCGTGACTAGAGAGGCAGCTCAATGCAGGGCTCTAAACAGCCCAATGTTGGTACAAATTTGCCAGGTCTTGGAGTGGCTGATTAGATCATGTGCCGGGCCTGTATTTTTCCAGCAGCGAGGTTGTAAGTGAAAATCAACCTCACAGACAGAAGCTGCATGCTCTATCTTTGCTCTTCCTTTCCTTCCCCTTTTGTGAATGTTTGTCTTGTTTTGCCTTCTAGGAAATGGGATCAGACCTTAACAAGAACAGCTTTAGCTCATCTCATCTACCTTCTCTTTTCCCCAAAAAGACAGCTCTTACCGCCTTTAATACCACCTAGGAGATTGCCAAACAAGGGGGATTTTCCTTCTAAAAACTCTCTCCAGCTAAAGAGAAAGGGAACAAGAAATGTTTTTAAAATAAAAGCCTTACTTAATACTTTACATTTCAAATGGTTATATTGTTTTTCCTTCTTTTCTGTATGAAAAGGTGACAAGGATTTTTAATGGTGTGTTTGCCATGATACAAAGCAGGCTAAGGTCTCTATACCAAACCCTGAACCACCTTTAAAACTGTTTAATGTTGGACAGTGATTGGATTATGTTTACATAATTATTGTCCCTGGGCTGCCCTCTTTGGAGGGGACCCTCCAATCACAGAACTCCAATGAAACAATGGCTTCATCACAGAAGAATCGGGCAGTGTATCTTTTATGACTGGTGTTCGAGTCATAAAGAACCCAGCTTGACTCTCAGATTCCAGATAAAGTTTGCAGGGCTGGCATCAGCAAAACCAAACTCTTTTGCCCTGTAGACTGAGTGCTTGAACAGGTCAAAATGTTTTGAATGTTAAAGTACCAGTTCACTCTGATGTCTTGAAGAAAAAAGAAGACATCACAGCCAAAGCGGCATCTGCTCTGTTATCCAGCAATTGAAGTCTCTGTAATGTCCTGCCTTTAAGATATTTTTTTTAAATTAGTTTTTTTCCCCTTCTCTAGTGCATGGATCAATAAGTAATTTGGAAACTAAAACACTAGGTCTGGTTGAATGGTTTGTACACAACAGTGGTGACAAAAGACAAAGAGAAAACAGCCTGAAAACGTTAGGCAAAGAAAATCCCGAACAGCGCTCACACTTCACTGATCCCATCAGCTCTGTGTTCTATATGTCTCTGCAATATAAATAATCCCGGGGAGCTTTACAACATTCACATGGTGTGTTTAACTTTACACACATCATGGGCTGGATTGGGGCACATGCAAAGACAGAGGTGGAGGGAGACAAGGAGAGTTTCCTACCCCTGAACATGGTCTTAGTCACTGCCCTCTCCTTACCACATGGATACTTCCTACCCACAGTACTTGGGGCTCAGTACACCCCAATGGGCCAAGGATGGTGTGGTGGGGCAGCTGCCCCACAAAGGGAGAAGAAGGGGTTAAAAGCAGCACCAGAGACACTGCACAGTTCCCACAAATCAGGAAAAGGCTTATTGAGCCCACCAATAGGGGGAAGGCTTGCTGGAGCAGCCAATCAGGGCCAGTGAGGGCCATATATAAAGGGCTGCCCAGCAGAGCAGAGGGGAGTCTCTCCCTGGAAGGCAAGGGAGGAGAACTGGCTGCCTGAAGAAGTGCTGGGCAGGGGCAGGGGCAGGGGCAGGGGCAGGGGCAAGGGCGAGCGCGAGCTGGTGGCTGACCACTGCCAGGCTAGGGCCTTGCTACCAGGGCTGAGAGGGTGCTAGGGCTACGGGGGAAGTGACCCAGGGAAAAGAGGCAGCAGGTTGGAGGAGGGCAGCAGGTGGCTGCCAGCTGTAGGGTCCCTGGGTCAGGACCCAGAGTAGCGGATGAGCCTGGGTCATCCCCCGACTTTGCACCCCACTTGCCATTGAGGAGAGAGGCCGGTATCCAGACTGCAGTTTTCCACTGAGGTGAGGAGCTAGACCTTAGTCTGAAGTTGGCTGCTGAGACAAGTGGTGGGACTAAGGATTGCTGGTCCCCCCCAAAAGGGAGGAGATAGTGGAATGGGGGCACAGCTGGAGGACTATGCCCAGAAGAAGACACTGCGGTCCAGGGAGTGATGCAGGTCCAAAGAGTGGAGACAGCAGTGATGGCTGTCGTGACACCACTAGCTGAAGGTGGATTGGAAGGGCCGAGAGCTAATTCCCAGAATGGCTGGCAGGAGGTGCTGCGGTGGTGAGTCTCCTCTCTCGCCCTCTGTGACAAGGCGAAAGGGGGCAAATCGATGACTGGGAGGTACTCTTCCCTAGAGTAGTGTCTCCTATAAGCCATCCCCACACTCAGTCTCGCTGACTCTAAGCATTCAAAAATCACGAGTCAGTCCTTTGTGTCCCCAAAAGCCTGAGATTGGCTTAAAAAGTCATGAAATTTGTGGAAAAAATGCATTTGTGGTCTGCCTTTGCCTTCTGTTTTTTGAGCCTTTGGGTTACATTCAGTTCATGACTTCAAGCTTTCCTCTGAAACCAAGCTGTCCAGAAAATTTATTCTTTTGAAAAGTGAAAGTTGAGCATCTCCCATGATCTCCTGACTCCAGGAGCTAGAGCTTTAAGAAAATCACCAAATATGGCCTGTGTTGTGATAAAATTACAAGAGTTAGTAAAACTGCTATGGGCCAAGGATTAGCTGGCAGTCTGGTCCAGTCCTATAATCAAAACATTTTACACATGATGCGGTGAGAGGAAAGGGAGGTAGCTATAAAAATGGCAAGCAATATGGAGGAAAGTTTTGAACTGTATTATAGGAAACTTCTGCAATATCTGATAGAGGTTTCCAGGTTAGAGTAGAAGAGGTTATGGAATTATTTTTATACATTAATATGTATTACAATACCATCCAGGAACCCTTGTCATGGGCCAGGGCTCCATTGCACTAGGCGCTGTACAAACACAGAACAAAAAAGAACAGTCCCTGTCCCTAAGACCTTACAGTCTCAGTTTTGCTTTCTTTTTGCTGCTGTACTCATGTGCTTACCTGATTTTTATTATGCCATTCATGGAATGATCACTTCAATGTATCCTTCAATTTGTGGTGATACTACAGTGGGCTGTTGAGAGTACTATGTAAAGAACTGCACAGAGTGTCATCTGCAATGCACAAGGTGTATTATTTATCATACAAAACTCAGGAATGGCATCATCTTGGGTGCCATCTACTGGTCAATGTATGCAGACATGTCATTTACAGAGCACTCCTGTATCATGAGTAAGGCTGTCATTTAGTCACGGCGGTCACAAAAGTCAGGGAATCTGTGACTTCCAGCGACGTTCGTAACTTCAGCCTGTGGTGGTTGGGAGCTGCAGGATCCCTCCCGCCCCTTCTGGAAGCCCCCAGAGCTCCAAGCCGCCGCAGGTGATGGGGGTATCCCGCAGTTCCTGGCAGCCACGGGTGGTGTGGGAACCCCCGAGCTCCTGGCCAAGGCAGGCTGTGGGGGCCCCCAGATTTGTGGGCAGCAGGGGAACCCCCAAGCTCCCGGCTCCTGCAGACTGCCGGAGCTACGGGCAGCAGGGGCATCCCGCAGCTCCTGGCTGCCGCAAGCAGCGGGGACAGCCTAGCTCCTGACCACTGCAGCTGGTGAGGGGACCCCTGGAGCTGTGGGCGGCTGGGGTACCCCGCAGACCCCAGCTGCTGCACATTGCAGGGTCCCCGGCAGCTCCTAGCCGTGGGTGGCAGGAGACCCTGGAGCTCCAACAACCAACCTGCGGTGAGGGCCCCCAAAGCTCCTAACCGCCACGCAGCTGCCCCACTGCAGGTGGTGTGAACACCTTCAGATCCCCATTTTTGTCATGGATATTTTTAGTAAAAATCAGGGATGGGTCATGGCTTCTGCAAATTTTTCTTTATTGCCCATGACCCATGCCTGACTTTTACTAAAAATATCCATGACAAAAAATTTACTAAAAATCTTTGCCTTAATCATGAGCAACTCTTATTTATTTCAGTTCATATGTGAAATTCATAAACCTGCACCTACCCAATGCTACAGGGGCTTCTGAGATGTATTAGGAGTACATTTAATACAAATGGCCATCCATACTGTACAGAAATTCAGCACCCCCATAGGTAAAGTTAGACCCCTGTAGATGGGACAGCATTCTAGTGGCCCCATTCCCTTCTCTCCGAGGGTGCCTATGTGCCTATTATTATTGATTTGTATTAAACACTACCTAAAAGCCTGACCAAGGTGAGGGCCCCGCTGTGCTAGCTGCCGTACACGTACACATAGTAAGAGTCCCTGCTGTAAAGAGCTCCAGTTTCAATAGACAAGACAGACAAAGGAAACATTCCTATCCTCTTTTTACATGGGGTTCTGCTGCAATCTTCATCGCCAGCTGTGCCTCTCCGCCAGCTGTCCTGCTATCCGCTCCTCTCCGCTACCCACGCCTCTCCACAAGCTGTCCACTATCCGCTCGCTAGCCCCCCACCCCCAAAACACAGCTCTCAGTGAATTCAGCTCTTAGTAACTTTAGCTCTTTAGTGATTTCAGCTCTCAGCAGGGTACACCTCAGTACTAGCATGCTCCATACCACTAGTCCAAAGTAGGTCTGACGCTTAGACCTAGGACTCAGTGATTTCATCTCTGTAGCACGTAATAAGACTCCTAACTGAGTCAAAATTAGCTCTGTTATTACACAATGGCGAGCAAGAGAAAGCATCAAAGTGGCACTGAAAGCCCACATACCTGTCCCTAACTTCTCTCCATTCACTGAGCTTTGGATCTCATGTGCCTTGCCTAGCGAGTGCTACTTAGTTGAGGGCGAGTCCTTCCATCATAAAATGCCAAGTACAGTTCCACTGTCCTTGATTCACATAAGCAGGATAACAACCCTTTATTACTCCTGCCCCAGTAACAAAAAAAGAGACTGGGGATCCCACAGTAGCCAAAGTGACCATTTGGGCAAGCAGTCCATCATGCTAGGCAGGGTGGGTGTGCCCATGCAAACGAGATCAGCCCCTGAAGTCCTTTTCCACAGCTCACCACCAGCTGTCAGGGTAGAGCTCATTCTGACTCTGCTTATGTACATCTAGAAGAGAGACAAGGCTTGAAACCTTCCAACATTTAAAAGGGTGTTAACGTTCAATGGAGCAGTACTGAGATCCCACTGTACTCCTCCCCCCACATCTCTATATTGTGTTTATTTATGTTCAAGGCCTTGTGCATCTCCCACTATATTGTAACATGTAGTGCTGATAGAATAATGCAAACCATAAAGGAGGCCAATTTTTAACATGGTCTCCTTGAAGCCTATCATGGTAGGGAACATGAAACAGCATCGAAAAAATAATTGCTCCTCAAATAAATCACATTCTGAATATGAAACCATGCCCTCCTTCAAACCATGTAGATAACAAATCCAGCATGCTTTCCAGAGCTATGGGGTGTGAACATGAGTAATTAAGGGCAGACCTGCAAAGGCAGAGATACTCCATTGGTCGCTCCCCTCAGGCTGCCAACATCACTGCTGCTTTCTCT
Organism: Lepidochelys kempii; assembly: GCF_965140285.1. Lineage (NCBI taxonomy): Eukaryota > Metazoa > Chordata > Testudines > Cheloniidae > Lepidochelys > Lepidochelys kempii. The sequence continues at coordinate 118,532,091 of NC_136386.1, read as the reverse complement.
GGGCAGACGCCAGCCAGCTAACCCTCATCTGTGCTCTGCTTAGGTCAGGCATTCAGCTGCACTGACAGGAGGAAGGTGGGAGAAACCGAGACACACACCTGAGTGCCATCATCACAGCAAAGGTGCTGTAACCTATATTTCTTCCACTAGCCTGCCTCACAGCCCTGTGTTAATGTGGAACAAGGAGGGAGCCAAGATAGGATCAGGAGGAAGGGTGGTTTTAGGATTATGCCACTGAACTGGGATGCAGAATAGTGGGGTTCAGCTAGAGGCTTTGACATGGATGTTGTGTGACCTTGTCTGAATTACTGAATCTCTCTGTGCCTCAGTTCCCCAAATGTAAAAAGAGGATAGGAATGTTTCCTTTGTCTGCAGATGAACTTCTGAAATCTGGGGCTGCACTGGCCAAGGACAGAGACTGTGGGCAGGGTGACTGTTGGGTTGCTGGACTTAAGACCCTGAGGGGAAAAAGGACACTGTCAAACTTACTTGAGGGTGGGTCATTTGCTCATGGTTTGGATTATGAATCCTGTTTGTGGTGTTTCCCCAACATAATGCCAAATTGTTTCCCTCCTTTATTAAAAGGCTTTTGCTACACTCAGACTCTGTGCTTGCAAGAGGGGAAGTATTGCCTCTTTGAGGCACCCAGGGGGGTGGCATGTAATTGTCCCAGGTCACTGGGTGGGGGCTTGAGCTGGTTTTGCATTGTGTTATTGAAACGGAACCCCTAGATACTGAACCCAGCCCTTGTTGCTGCCAACTCTGATGGGCAGAAGAGTTACATGTATACTAACATACGGGCCCAATTCTGCAAGACTTTGGGTCCCATCTTGGTGTTGCTGAGTGCATGCACCTCCTGCCAAATTCAAACAGAGCACTTGGCAGGATCAGTCCCTGAAAGACAAACCACAGTCAGGAGAGATCAAACTGTATTTAAAATAAATCTGGGACAAAATGATCTGCACTAGTGGGCAAGGAGAATAAATCAATGATGATACATTTCAGCTAGCATTAAAGTTTACTCAGCTTGTGTATTTTTCCAGCAGTACTGTTTGATGAACCACCTATGTGATAGACCCTTTGTGCATTGCAGTGATCTCCTGTTGTGTATGCATACATGGGGCTATTCCCTCCTAGGGCACAGTACCAAACAGCTCAAATTGTCCCCAGACAGTTTAACTTCCATATGTATCTCTTTTGCCTGGAATTTGTATTCCGTGCATTCGTTATAAATCCAGACCCATTTGAAGAGTCCGTGCTGATTTAATAAAGCACCATGAAACTCATTAGCATAAGTAGCAGATATTAATTGTGAAGCCATTCTGGCTTTGGGACCTGGATAAATCTTGTCAGTGATGAGCCTTTTGTTCTATTAAATGCAAACCTTCACTTTACACCTAATGTCAGACATTGAAACCAAGACACGGGCTAATGAGGCTGAAGACACCGCCTGGGTTTCAAACAGAGTTAGAAATGGACAGCCAGCCCTGACTGCCATTTAAACACTTTCACTGCACACAAATTCTAAACAAGGTACAGCTGTCTGTATTACAGACTGAACAGAGCCGCAAGCATAAATCCATCTCTTTGCTAGTCTGGGTTTGTGGTAGCCTGAATCACATACTTATGATCACAGCTATAATAGAGTAGGAAATTCCACCTAAGGAATAGAATCTGGGATATTTATGTCAGAGAATATATCAAAGGGTGCCTGTCCTTTCGGACCCCCTGCTGGCCAAGAATGGCTCTACCGAGGCCTGCTTCAATTCAACTCAGCTCCCTTACAAAGTCCACCAAGTCCTGATATTTAAAACATCCCTCTTTCTGGGCTTCAGTTTATTAAGTCCTGTGCAAACTCTTTCAAAAGAAGACTCACACGTACAAAGCCTTCATTCCAGTTTCCATCAGGCCCCGGCCCTCCTCCTCAAGGGTCTGCCCACTCTTTAATATTGACTTCTTTCTCCCGAGTCCCAAACTCGGCATAGCCCCACTGCCCTGAGGGTCTGTCTTCCTGCTCTCCCAGCACCCCTTGCCTAGAGCTTGGTCTTCTTCACAGGTATCTCCCCACTGCTGACTCAGGACCCTGCTGGAGCCTTCTTACTCCCTACAGCATCTGCAGGCATTAGCCAACAAGCACCTGCAGCTGCTTTCCCCTTTATAAGGTCCAAGTGCCTTCTCTGAAGTCCAGGTGGGGAGCAAGCAATCAGTCCGGGTGCCCTGGACATGCTTAAAGGAGACTGTCACCCTCTGAGAGAGTGGAAGACTGGTCTTGTGGGAACTCTTGGCTTCGAAACAGACCCCCTGTATGAGCTTGGGTGAGTCACGTCAACTCTCAGCTCCTCTTCTGTAAAATTAAGATAATCAACCTCTTCTCTCTGCCTTTGCAGATTCTAGCTCTTTGGGGGTCTCAATAAGACCCTGGTCTCAGTCAGGGGTTTTGGTCCTACTGTCATGCCAATAATGGCGAAAGATTGATTGTGTAAGTAAGTCATCTCATTGATAGGGGACCACTCTGGAGACTGAAGTCCTCTGTTTCTGGAACCAATGCAATATAGGCAAGGGCTGTGCAACCTGCCTTCACTGCACCCCACCAAAAGACTCCATCCTGCCCCAGAGTAACCCCCTCTATAGGATAAGAGAGTAGGTCAGTCTCTGTGACCTGTCTGACAACCATTCAAACTGCCAACAAAGGGGCCTAGGGCCATAATGGTTTGTGGATGCACCAGATAACCCTGGTGGGCCATTCTGTACTCCACTCTGGTTCCTCAGCCCACCGAGGCCATTAGCTGGTGACTACTCCACAGAGCAGTGAGCATGGACGTGTTGCTGGTGCAGTTCACAGAACTCCCTGACCACTGTCCTTCCTGAAGCAAGTGGAAGACCCTGGTACACATTGACATAGAACGCATTCAGGCTTTGGCTCCTCATCCAGCACTCCCAGTACCTAATTCATGCACGCTCTATTCATAGCCCCACAAAGTCGCAAGACCTCCTCGTTGATCTCCTCCTCCTAGCACTAGCTAAGATGGCCGTCCATCACACAAGGAAGAGGCAGCTGGATGGGGGAGTGTTCTGTGTCTTTGGGGCCAAATTCCAGGGCAGAGTTCCTCTGGGTGGTGCCCACTGATTCCTTAGACACCTTTGAGGAATGGTGGGTGCTGTCTTGAGTCCTCTGCTTGGGCTGGACTTCCACTGGTAATTAGCGGTGAGAAAGCCTAGTCCCCACAGACACCCATCCCCTCTAGCAACAGGAATTATTTAAAAACTATGGAGTATTGACTTAAAAAAAACCCACAGTTTGGCTTCAGCAACTCTCCCCTTAACCCCCAGCGCAAAAAAGCAGCACATCATTAAAATTACGTTGAAATCAGATTGATCAAGGTCTCAATTCAATTTCCCTTTTTGTCCATGTTACTGGCTGTTCCTCCCTGGGCTCTGGATTGGAGTTCCACAAAGCCCCAGAGCTACAAAGCTGGATTAATTGCACCCAGTATGACTTGGCAGTTTCAGGGGGAGAAAGTGAATTTTCCAAGATGATACATAGAGCACTAACTCTGCTCTTTTTTTAAGTGTGCCATTACTATCTTAATTAAACCGTTATAACACCCTATCTTTTAAATAAATTATACATATATATCCCATTACTACTACTTAAAGATTATTCCTTCTTTTATGTCCCCATTGCTGGGAAATGCAGAGGAAGCCAGGTGTTGATGACCTTGTTGGCTTATAAGGTTGAATTTCCCCATGGCAGTAGGGGAAAGCACAATCCTTGATAAGCCAAAGAGGAAATCATTTTTCCCCCCACCCCCACCGCCTGCATTCTGGCATATTTTCCTCCTCCTTCTCCTCGGTGTCCAACGTCATTGTCTGTTTTCAATATGACAGCTAATGCTGAGGGGACTGGTGTTGATCCTGAATGTCAGTTAAATGTGGCACACCTAAATATATATATATTTTTAAAGACTTTGATCATCGGGGGGTAGAATCGGGCATCCAGTCCCAGGTGTTCAATTCACTGCTCGGCAATGCAAGGGCAACACATGTTGAGGAAGCTCAGATACTACTCAGGTTCCCAGCCCCAAGGGATACGTCCATTCACTATGGGATGCTGATAGGGAGATGCTGAGCGGGGGGGGAGGGGGGGTCAGTAGTGGCAGGATTTATGATGTTCTTGCTAAATAGTGTAGGGAGTGAGCCAGCTTGCTCTTGCTGATACAGGATTGTGCCACACATTAGAAGCCCAATGTGGGAGACAGGGCTACCCTGTAGTGCCCCCTGTGGGGCCATGGGTGGTATTAGGTGCTGCCTGTCTGAGTCGGCAAGGTTTGGCAGCCTGTGCCATAAGCGTCGTGTCAGCCTCTAAACAATCAAGTAACAAAACACTGGCTGCGTGCACAGCTTTAACCAAAGAGAAAAAAACCCTTCAAATGCAAGTACTTAGCTGCAGTGTTTAGGGCAAGGCCGTGGCCTGAGCTCTGTGTTAGCCCTGAGGTGTTCCTCCTCTGTCCCACTCTCCCCCAGCTGGTTCCCTGAGCAAGCACAGACAAGCCTTCTTAACTGGCCTCCTGGATCTTGATTGGTTAATATTCTTCCAGGCCCCTCTAGGTCTGGAGGACTGTCTTGTTGATCACCAAATCCAAGTGGAGTTCTCTCGGGCAGGGAGCGTCAGGGTGCTGATGCTGTCAGCAGGGGGCAGAGAAGGCCTGATAGACCCCATCACACCCAGTCATTAGAGATGTCACCAATTGCCTCCCCAAAACAAACCTCTTAATTCACAGCTATAGATGTTCAGGTGGGTGTCCAAACGGAGCAGCCATCACTGGCGAAAAGTTCTGCATTTATTTCTTTAGCGGAGACATTTCACCTCTAAACCTTGAGTGGCTTCTAGAGGCTGCACCAGTTGCTACATTTAACTCTGCGGTCCCGTTGAATTGGGCCCAGTCATCTTTAATCCCTCGAGGATGATCTCTTCCACAGGTTTTATTTTTCATGGGCCCTTTGGTGACTAAGGAGTCCATTTCTTCAGCCACAGTCTCGTTGGCAGATGTTGCAGGTGGTGCTGGAAGACAGGGTTAGGCCATGATGGCTGCATGACCTTTTCCTTTCCTTTCTTCAAGGGTTTTTTAAAGCTCCAGAGAAGCAATTAAGGGCTGTTTGAAGATCCTCCTTGGAGTGTGCCACTACACACAGTCATCTACGCACTGGACTTCGGCTACTGTTGCCGATATTACTTCAGTTCTGGCACGGAGACGAGAAAGGTTGAAGAGGTGGCGGTCAGTCCTATATTGGATGCCAATGCCCTGTGGTAGACGGTCTCGGGTTAACGTTTTCATAGCTGTTAAGAAAATGGAGAAAGGGGTGGGTGGCAGTACACAGCCATTTTTACACTGGTTCAGATGACAGAGGGCTCAGAGGCAGAGCCACTGCAGAGGATGGAGGCAGTCATCTGGTCATGAAAGAGTCTTACAATGGTGATAAAGTTGCTTGGGCAGCCAAATTTTGACATGATTTTCCACAGAGCCTCACAGTTGACAGAGTCGAAGGTTTTGGTCAGATCAATAAAGGCCATATACAGCTACAGGTGTTGTTCTTGACATTTTCCCTGGATGTGCCTGGCTGCAAAAATTATGTTGGCGGTGCCTTGCCATGGTCTGAAGCCACACTGGGATGCTGGAAGTACTTCCTCTGCAAGAAGGAGCAGGCGATTCAGTGAGATTCTAGCAAGAATCTTCCCAGCGACGGAGAGGAGGGCAATGCCTAGATAGCTGCCACAGTCGGCCCTGTCTCCCTTTTTGAAAATGGTGATGGTGTTAGCGTTATGTAAGTCAGCAGGGATTTCTTCGGTGAGCCAGATTTTGAGGAGCAGCGAGTGAAGCTTGTTAGTCAGTGTTTCTCCCCCCACTTTCAGTACTTCAATTGGGCCCAGTATGAACATTATGAAGCCATGGTGCTTTGCTCGAAAGATCTCAATTTGATTCATTTCAGGGAATTAAATGGCCCAGCTACAGAAAACCCAGCAGAACATCAACCACAAGAATAGAACAAATCCTTATTGCCTTGTTGGATCTTAGCACCATCTAAATCCCATTCCATCTCAACCCTGCCTCTCATCTGGACATGTGCATGAACAAGGAACACCTGTCTACCTTGGAAAATGAGTGTCATTGTTAGTTTGATAGCTTGAGCCGTATCACATGGTGTCTCTGAAGCCTGAAAAATTCACCCTTCAAGGCTGGTTGTCACAGTACATCATAAATATTCCATGCAGCATTTTGTGACCCTGCCTGCCTTGAGGTCTTTGAGTGGACTCAACAAGCTGTGTTGGCTTAATGTCACACAGTGATGCTGAGGTTAATTTTGTTTGTGGAGGCCAGAAACTGCCAAAATGGGACAGAGACCGATGGACCGGCTAGTCCAGTATTCTGTTTCCAGCAGTGGAAAATGCTGGTTGCTTCAGAGGAATGTGTAATTCACCTTTTGTTCGGTGCTGGATCATGGGAGGAAATGTCTGCCTGACTGCAGATTGTGATGAGTGTGTGCATGAAAGGCCTGATCCTAAGATGAACAGAGAGCCTCCTGAGAGGCCTTCAACTCCCTACCTATTGGAGCATCAGACTGAAGTATGAAATAAATAATATGGGTGATTTATATACCTTTCTGGTGTCCCTGCAGATTCTACAATTTGGGCCCAGCTCTGCATCCCCAACTCATGCTGGTGAGCATCTTTTTCATTTCTCTCCAGATTCAGCCATGCTTGCTAATGCTGAATAGTCCTTTACCCCACAGGTTCCCATAAACCAATTTGCCTACTTGCAGGGTGAGGTACCATGGCAGATTGTGGCCCTCAATGTCTAATCTAAGAGTTGTAGGTGGAGAAAGATGACTGAAGGGAAAAAAATAGTTTAGGCTTGCGCTCAATGTTCTATTCTGGTAAAACTGAAACTTTTCATTCCGATTTTTGACACGGTTTTGTTTCTAATTAAAATGTGAGAGAAAAGAAATTTCAAAATTAAAGTAATTTCTAAACAAAAAATGGAACCATTCCATTCTGAAAGCATCAAACCTAAACGCTTTGACAGTATCACAATGCTGCTTCCGTTTCTTCTTCTTTTTAATGACACTTTGTCGAAATGAAAAAATCTGACTTTCGACAAATTGGCATTTTCCCGTGGAAAAAGTGTTCCACCTGAAAATTTCTGACCATCTCTATGGACAGAGGGATTTTTGTCCCCCCTCCCCAGTTCTTGGCCTCTGCAAATACTGCTGGCAATGGGACCAAACGGTATTCAATGTGGTGGTAGTTGCTGAGATACAGACACCTGGCAACTGAGAAGTGGGGGATGAGACCAGCCAACTCACTTCAGATCTGTAACCGATCAGCTATCAAAAGCCAACAGTGTTTGCTCAGTATCAACCTGGGATGGATTTGAACTGGGGCCTTAGCAAGAGAAGGTTCCATCCCACTCAGAACTCAGTCACACAAACACATTATTACACTGTGAAACCGACTACCATCGGAAGTTGTTGAGGCCAGAAGCATGGCAAGATTAAAAAAGGGACTGGACATTTATATGGATAAGAAGAATAAGAATCGGAGTTCCCATAGTTAATTAAAACATTTTTGGAAAGATGTTAAACCTCACATTGCATATCTGTCTATTACAGGATGTTTCCTCTGAAATATCTGGCCACTGTCAGAGACAAATTATTGGATGAGATCTGATCCAGTATGGCAATTCCTATGTTCCTATGATCCACCATTGTTTTTCTGTTCTGAAATCTGTGCTCCTTTTAGGAAACCCATCTACAACAATTAGCCGGTGAGATCTAAAACCTAGACAGTCTTCGTATTGAGAGTATATATTTTCCACTTGGAACAAGATTAATCCAATCTGCTTTCATCAGGCATGTATAATACAAAAGAAACATAAAACATACACTGTTATGCAAGCAGATGGCTCTTATACTTAGTTCAGCAGAGAACCATTCTAATTTGCAATTGTCAAGGAGACCTTTGTGTATTACTGACTTTTGCTGTACAGTCAAATTACATAAACTCCATTGATCAAAGGCAATTTTGCGGCTAGGAAATGCTCTTTCATATCCTGAGTGGGGCCAAGCTGATGGCAATCACAGCAGTGAAGGAAGTGCTGGGAGCCTGCATATTTGAATCAAGCAGATCCAAAGTCATTGTGACTTGTGTGCCAGCACATGCTAACAAATGATCAAAAGGGGAATTAATGAGAGTGTTGCAGGTATCAATCTTCTACCAGGCATTGCAAATAATACTTCTTTCACCGGGTCTGCCACTCGACAAATCTTTGTTTTATGGGACACAGCTTTGATTTGATACACAGAGAAGTGTATGTTCTCTGTGCAATAGGCGTGCAGAAATAATGTGCCTGGAATATTCCTGTCAAAGAATCCAGCCTCTTAAACAACAAGTGCAGGTTTCTCTGCAGCGCTGAGTGCTCAGCCTGTTACAGTTAGACACCTAAGAGAGATACTGGGTTGCATCCTTGTGACCTAATCTAACTACATGCCTATCCACTTTTCTGACCCTCATCACCATTGTATCTTTAATCTAAGGGACTGATTCAAAACCAGTTGAAGTCATAGATTCATAGATACTAAGGTCAGAAGGGACCATTATGATCATCTAGTCCGACCTCCTGCACAACACAGACCACAAAATTTCACCCACCCACTCCTGTGAAAAACCTCTCACCTATGTCTGAGCTACCGAAGTCCTCAAATTGTGGTTTAAAGACTTCAAGGAGCAGAGAATCCTCCCGCAAGTGACCCGTGCCCCATGCTACAGAGGAAGGCGAAAAACCTCCAGGGCCTCTTCCAATCTGCCCTGGAGGAAAATTCCTTCCCGACCCCAAATATGGCACTCAGCTAAACCCTGAGCATATGGGCAAGATTCACCAGCCAGATACTACAGAAAATTCTTTCCTGGGTAACTCAGATCCCACCCCATCTAATATCCCATCACAGGCCATTGGGCCTATTTACCATGAATATTTAATTACCAAAACCATGTCAGTGGGAGCCCTTCCATTTACTTCACTGGGCTATGGAAAACTCCCTATTTCCAGGACTAGCTCAGCCCCTAATTGTCCAGGCTGGCAGAGCCTAGGGACTCTAAAGCCCTGATCCTGTAAATTGTTCATGCAGAGCCCCAGCTGACGTCCATGTCTCTCTTGCTTGGAGCAGAGTTGTGTCCGTATGGATAAGTCTAAGAAGGCTGGAGGCAGAGGTGAAAGTAAGCCGATACGGTCTGGTACAGCTCCGCTGTGGTAGTGGTGGCCGGAGCCCTGGGCCCTTTAAATCGCCTGCAGAGCCCCGCTGCCAGAGCCCTGGAGTAATGGCGTCGGCCTGGGGCTCTGGTGGTGATTTAAAGTGCCCAGGGCTCCCGGCCGCCGCTACTGCAACCAGAGCCCTGGGCCCTTTAAATCTCAGTTTAAAGGACCTGGGGATTTAAAGGCCCGCCCCCATCTGGTTGAGGCCCCCGCCCCCTGCTCAGGACGCCGATGAACTGGTAAGTCCTTTAAATTATTTTCATCCCTGGCTGGAGGCTCACTCCTAGAGGCATGCAAGGAACAGAAATTCCATTTTGCAGAGGCTTTCAAGATTTTGGACAACTGTTTTCATTCTAATTCAGGACGAAACCTGGAAATTTCAAATGTTTCTGTGAAAGAAAACTCCAGAAAACAAAGATCATTTTGGTCAATCAGAATGCTGTTGTTCCCCCAAATTTGATTTTGTTCGGCGCTTTTTTTTTAATTATATATGTTGTATTATAATAAAATACAAAATAAATCATGTTGAAAGGAAAATTTAAAAAACTTCATTCTGATACTATCAACAAGCAACTTTGACATTTTTAAAGCCTTTTCTCCCCTCTTTCTCTCCTCTGAAAAACTATTGGTGAAATTGACCTGATTTGGCAATACATTTTGGATTTTGCTGGAATTGCATTTTCCAGTGGAAAATGGGGGTTTTGAAGTGTTTCTGACTGCCTCTACTCAGCCCAGGGGCAGGAGGGAAGGCCTCATTGTTCTCAGGTAGATCTCCTCTGGGTAACTCGCACTGGGCCATGAAGAACTCATCAGGAAGAAGCATTAGGCTCTCGACAGCTGGGTGCTCAGATACAGTGGTGATGGACACAGCATAAAAACCTAAAGAGACGAATGTAGAGTGCGACAACAAGGCACACAGGGCAAAGTAAAAGAGCATCTGAGGAGATTCATGGAAAATATGTCAGGCGTAATATTGCTTTTACGGGTATACCTGTGTACCACTGCCGTCTAGTGCTTATGTCACCATCTAGTGGCCAGGAACAGGTGGAGCATTGATAAAGACCATCTTCTTGGTCATCACTGATGTTTGAACCCAGACCCTCCAAAGTAAAGTTTATGAATCTCTCTAGCATGAGCACTGTAAATTCACACTAGACAACCAGTAACAACTTTGATGATAGAGATTTCTGTTTTTAAACCAGAAGGTCATGAAATGTGTTTCCCACTGCTGAACATATAAAGTTAGCTGTCGACTATATAGCCATGACTTGTTATAAATTTGCCTTTTTAGTCAACTACCTGGAATTCTGCGACTCTTGAGATCTATGATGGTGCTATAATAAAGTTGTGGCATTCAGGAGTCCTAATCTGAATTTTCTGGTCCCAGTTGCATGACCTAGTCTCACAGTAGCACCTAATAATCTTTCAATCTATGATGCTCTAAGCATAAGAGTTCAATTATGGGGAAAGTTAATCCAAGCTGTGAAATGGTCAATAGGAAAATATGTTAACATGTTACACTGGAAGGTTATGGCGACTTATATGCTATCACTACGTTAGCTAGCTATTTGCATGCTGTGATCATTTATATTGCAAGCAGACTGGCTCAGCAGAAAAGAGAAATTACTCAATTAAAATAAATAATATTAATTGTCTATGTATATCTTAGTTAAATCTTTGAAATGTAATATAAAGAGACAGCTTAATGGTTATAGTTTAGATTGCACATAAAACCCAACTAATAAGATAGCACCTTAATCTCCTGCTTTAAAGGGAATTACACCTGGCTATTAATAAAGCACAATAGATGTTAATGTACCTTTATGTGGAAGAAATCATGGTTTGATGGGAATCCGGTGCATATGGGTAAATTTTGCTTTCTCTCAGACTTATTTTGGGTTATTGTTACTGCCCAAGGGCATTATCACTACTGTTGTATTTTTTTAATGGGAGCTGGCATGGTTGATAGCCCATCTGTGCATCTTGGCAGAAACATTGCCAGAAATACTCCACAAGTATGGATCGGGGGCTCCTGGGTTCTATTCTTGGCTTTGCCTCAGACCCACACTGGTCTTGATTCAGGAAAACCCTTAAGCCACTGCTTAAGTCCATCCCTATTCAAGAAAACACTTGAGTGTTTAAGTACATCCCTGAATTATAGCCTTTGTGAGCTGAGAAAAAGTCCATTAGACTCTATGCCTCAGTTTCTTCATCTGTGAAATGGGGATATAAATATTGGCTTACTTCCCGGGGATGAAATAAGTGAGGCTTATTTCATTCATGTTTGCAAAGCTCTTTGAGGTCACTAGATGAAAGATACTCGGTGGCTGCCAAGCTCTGCTATGTACCTTATTAGTACTGGGGGCCATTTTCAAAACCCATGAGGTGACCTAGGTGCCTACATCCTGGCACCTCAGGCATTTAGGCACTTTTGAAAATTTTCCCATGAAGTTCTTTGTTGGATTGAAGGACTTTGGAACAGGGTCATGCCATGCTATGCGTTTGTATAGTGCTTAGTAGAAGGGGGTCTGATCCTAATTGGGACCTTTAGAAGCTACCAGAATAGAGACAATTTTATCACATTGTACAGTTTTGAAGGTCCTGGGCACAAGATAGATTCATTTTGTTGAGAAGGCATGTATTAGCTAGATATTGTTGCAGTAACTCTTTTACAGCTATATAATGCAGGAGGATGGACTAGATGGCCTCTTGAGGTCCCTTCCAACCCTACATTTCTATGATTTAGGGACAATCCTGTACTGCCTCCAGGGGGAACATGCGAGTCATTCTGGTTCAGGGAGGTGGACTCTTCCCACAGTGCCCTGGTGCATGGGGGCGTGCTATTGCCCCAGAAGGGCTGCAGCATATTCCCTCCACTGGCAGGCAGAACCATGGCTCTGTCTACTCCTTGACCCCTTTGGGCTACCATCCACCTTTTGAGGTAGCACGTAGGGAGCAGTCCATGCAATTTGAAAGTACAGGAACTATAATTCTTCCCAGCCCTTAAACAGGTTGAACAAGGTGGGGAGGAAGGTCCTTGGTCCCTTTTGTGGTTCCCCCTGCCACTGCTGACCCTCCTAGAGCGAAGCAGGCTATGGACCTTAGCGACTAAAGTGTGCAGTGGCCTGTTTGCCTCAGAAGATTATAGGGACACTGGAATTGGGGGTACCTATAAATGTGCTTTGTTTGAGCATGCAGATCTGATGGTAAGCCAGTCACGGCCAAATCAAGCTAAGACTGAGCAACTAGCCACTTCTTTAGTCTGGCGCTGTTCTACCACGTTGCGTGCTCCTGGACTAGAAGGATCTGCTGGGAAAATCCTTCCCCTCCTCCTTCAAAGCCAACCTCAGTTCTGTGCCACTGCTCCAATGGAGTTCTGCATGAGAAGAAAGCTGAAGAAATGGGTCTCATTTTCAGCCCATGCATTGCAGAGGATGGGACAGGGTGTGAAGCTCGGCTATTTAGAGCGCAGTAGGTGGTGTTTCCAATGCCCCATTCCATCACCCGCCCTGAAAATCAAACTCTGGAAAAAAATCCCAAGTCTTTTCATATTTAGACCAAGCTAATGTGCTCCTGCCCCTCCTCTGGCCCCTCCCCCTTTTCAGAAGAATCAGCTTTGAGATGAACCAGCACAATACTGGTGAAAACATGATTTAAGACAGTTTACACAGAACTAAGGCAGATACCCGGACCATGGACGTTACCTGTTCCCTCTCCAATATACCTGTCTCCCTCCACCATCTTCTTTTCAGTGTCACTGGGTAATTGTCCCTGCAGGGCACTCTGATGAGCAAATATAACAAGTCCCTAGGTGCAAGGAATATACTGAATGTACATGAAGAGCTGGAAGTATGAGTACATAAACTAAATTACAACTTAACTGGCATCACAGGGACACAGAGGGATAAATCTCATGACTGGAATATTGGTATAGAGGGGCATAGCTTGTTCAGGAAGCACAGGGAGTATAAAATGGGAGGAGGGGTTGCTTGATGCATCTAAATGTATACACACTTCTCACACCCAGGAGGAGGTGAGCAGAGGAGCATTTGAAAGTCTCTGGGTAAAAGGACTAAAACCAGGGGTGATGTCATGGTAACCATCTACTATAGACCACTGAACAAGGAGGTAGAGGGATGCGGTATTTCTAGAACAAATAGCAGAACTATGCAAAACAGGAGAGCTGGTAGCAATGGGGGACTTTACCCAGACGTCTGCTGCAAAAGTAATACCACAAAACTCACAATGTTCAGTAGTGTTCTTGGAAGGTATAGGGAACAGCTTTTTGTTTCAGAAGTGGAGGAAGTAAGTGAGGAGGAGGAGAGGGACAGCCATTTTGGACTGGATTCTGATTAAGCAGGAAGAATTAAACATAAGAATGGCCATACTGGATCAGACCAAAGGTCCGTCTAGCCCAATATCCTGTCTTCCGACAGTGGCCAATACCAGGTGCCCAGAGGGAATGAACAGAACAGGTAATAATGACTGATCCATTCCCTGTCACTCATTCCCAGCGTCTGGCAAACAGAAGCTGGGCACACCATCCCTGCCTATCCTGGCTAATAGCCATTGAGGGACCTATCCTCCGTGAATCTATCTAGTTCTTTTTTTAACCCTGTTATAGTCTTGGCCTTCACAACATCCTCTGGCAAGGAGTTCCACAGGTTGACTGTGCATTGTGTGAAGAAATACTTCCTTTTGTTTGTTTTAAACCTGCTGTCTATTAATTTAATTTGGTGACCCCTCGTTCTTCTGTTATGAGATTGGTTGCAAATTGGAAGGCTGATGGCAATTTGGGTGAAAGCGATCATGACATCATAGATGTCATGATTCTAAGGAAAGGAAGGAGTGAGAGCAGCTGAACAAGGACAATGGACTTCCAAAAAAGCAGACTTTAACAAACTCGTAGAAATGGTAGGTAAAGTCATGGGAAGAAAATCGAAGGGAAAAATGGAGTTCAGGAGAGCTGGCATTTTCTCAAGGAGACAATATTAAAGGCACAACTGCAAACTATCTTGATGAGACGAAAGGTAAGAAGGAAGAATAGCAAGATGCCAATACAGCACCATTGGGAGCGCTTTAATGACCTGAAAAATCAAAAAGGAATCCTACAAATAGTGAAAACATGGACAAATTGCTAAGCATGAGTCAAAAGAATAGCACAAGCATATAGGGATAAAATCAGAATGTCTAAGGCACAAAATGAGTTACAGCTACCAAAGGACATAAAAGGTCAAGAAGAAGAGTTTGTATAAATACTTGTCAAGGTGCTGGTATTGATGCAGTGGCTAAGGGCTTGGGTTCATCACAATGCACTGAACCGTTACCCTTGACCAACAGCCTCACTGCTAAAGGCCAACAGACCCACAGCAGCCGCACCCCAGGCCCCTGAGTGGATGGACAGGCAGCACGCTCATTGGGTCCCTGGCTATATAAAGACCCCAAAAGGCAGAGGATGCTGTCTAAGCAATAGACCATTGCTGGTTGCTACCTAGACCACGTTGCCCTGCTGCTTTGCCTCATTCTACTTTGCTGCCTAGGTGCCTTGCCTGACCCTGCCTTGCCACCTCATCTTCCTGCCCTCTTTCAGGGGAGGGATAGCTCAGTGGTTTGAGCATTGGCCTGCTAAACCGAGGGTTGTGAGTTCAATCCTTGAGGGGGCTATTTAGGGATCTGGGGTAAAACTTGGGGATTGGTCCTGCTTTGAGTAGGGCGTTGGACTAGATGATCTCCTGAGATGCCTTCCAGCCCTGATATTCTATGATTTTATGACCAGGCCCCTTGGATTGGATCTCCTGGCTACTCATCCCTGAGACAACTCTGACCATTGCTCTGTACTGTCTCCAATACCAATTGACCTCCTGGCTACCCAACCACCTGTGCTCTGGGCTGCCCCCTAGCTGGCCTCGGTCACTGGACATCATCTTTCTCTTAGTCCTAAAGTATTATAAAGGAAAGGGTAGGTCCTCTACTTAGTGGGGAAGGAGAGCTAATAACTGATGACTGGCTGAGGGATTTCTTGCCTACTTTACATGAGTCTTTGCTAAAAGGGTAAATGGTGACCCAACCATTGATATTAAAAACAAGTGGAAATGAATATAAGCCAAATTAGGGAATGAAATGGTTAAAGAATATTTAGAAAAGTTAGATGTCTTCAAGTTGGCAGGGCCTGATGAAGTTCATGCTTGGGTACTTGAGGAACTAGCTGAAGCAATCTCGGAACAATTAATAATTATCTTTGAGAACCCACAGAGGATTTGTGAGGACCCACAGGACTGGAGAAGATACTATATGTGCCCTGTCTTTAAAAAGGGGAACAAAGAGGGCCCAGGGAATTACAGACTGGTCAGCCTAACCTCAAGACCTGGAAAGATACAGGAACAAATTATTAAACAACCGATTTGTAGGGAACTAGTGGACAATAGGGTTATAAGTAATAGCCAGCATGGATTTGTCAAATCACATCAGCCCAAACTAATTTCCTTATTGGCAGGGTTACTGGCCTGGTGGATGGGAGAAAGCGGCAGATAGGCTATCTTGATTTTAATAAGGCATTTGGCACAGTTCCACATGACACGGTCATAAGCAAACTAGGGAAATGTGGTTTAGATGAAATTCTTGTAAGTAAGGTGCACAACTCTTTGAAAAACTGTACCCAAAGAGTAGTTAAAGGTTCACGTTCAAACTGGGGACACACATTTAGTGGGGCCCTGTGGGAGTCTATCCTGCCATGGGTCCAGTACTATCAATATTTTCATAAATGACTTGGATAATGGCATGGAGAGTATGCTTATAAAACCTATGGTTGACACAAGATGGGAGGGGTTGTGAGCACTTTGGAGGACAGGCTTAGAATTTAAAAGGACCTTGACAAATTGGAAAATTGGTCTGAATTCAGTAAGATGAAATTCATTAAAGACAAGTGCAAAGTACTTCCCTTAGCAAGGAAAAAAATCAAATGCACAAAAATCAGAATGGGGAATAAGCGGGTAGGTGGCAATAGTGCCGAAAGGAATCTGTGTGTTATAGTAGATCACAAATTGAATAGAAGCCAACAATGTGATACAGTTATGGAAAAGGCTGATATCATTCAGGGGCATTGTGACAGGGTGTACCAGGCCCTGAGGTCCCCTACTGGAGGATTCACCGCACTATCACACCCTGCCCCAGAAAAGAGCAAAAGAGGTAAGTCTTCCAGGCTGCCTAGAGAGGCTGTGAGGGAAGCAGCCAATCAGAGTCCAGCAGGTTCATATAAAAGAAGTTGCTGGATAGAGCAGTTGAGTTGTTGGCTGGAGCCAAAGGAGCAAGGACAATGCTGCTGGCTGGCTGGCTGGCTGGCTGGCTGGCTGCAGGGCTGGACAGATCAATGCTGGCTGGAGTCAGGCTGCAAGGAAGGTACTGGGGCTAAGAAGGGAAGTGGCCCAGGGAAATGCCATAGCAAATAGTTAAAGAAAAGCAGCAGGTGGCTGTTACCTTTCGGGCTCCTGGGTCAGAACCCGGAGCAGTGTGTGGGTCTGGGTTCTCCCCTACCAGCCACAGTTGGAGTAGCTAAAACTCTGAGCAAGGGAGTAGCTCAGACAGGGGGCTGAAAACCCAGACGAAGGTCAGTAATTGTTGAACTTTGTTTCTCCTCCCTCCCCAGGAAGGGGGCTGAACTATAAGCAGTGACTCAGGTGCAATGCCAGGAGATGAGTCTCTACAGAGGAAGCCCTGGGGGCACAGGGACCATACTTGAGCGAGCACAGTAGGGGCTAAGAGACAATATGAAAACTAGCCCATGAAGGGCAATAACCAGAGTACTGTGATAGGCCCTGCTGGACTGATTGAGGACCTGATCCCAGGACTGGGTTGCAGGCAGACATCAAAAGAGAGTCTTGTGATAAGGTCTGTTTGATTAGAAATAAGTCCAGGGAAGGCTGTGGGTGAAGAGACCAACAGAGGGTCCTGTGATAGGCCCTGTTGGACTGTTTACCCCAGAAGGGGGGGGGGGGTCTGTTTTCCATTTGTTTCACATATGGCCTGTGTGTGACTTCTCCAGAGGGCTGAGTCACTGAAAAACCTGCCTGTGAACGTTAGCCGCCAGCAGGGGTCTCAGCAAGCGGCACAGTGCAGAGGGAGTTCAGGGCCTGACACACCTGGTTGGTTGGGGCATTCATGAGAGGCGAGTGTGTCTCATCACAGGCATATTCACAGGAGCGTCATTTGTAAGACATGGGAGGTAACGGTCCTGCTTTACGGTGAGGGCTCAGATGGAGTACTGTGGCCAGTTGTGGCTGCAGTACATGTGACAAAGTGAAGGAAGTCCAGAAGAGAAAGCAACAAAAATGATAGAGGTTTAGAAAACCTGACCTAGGAGGAGAGGTTAAAAAACTGGGCATGTTTAGTATCAAGAAAAGGAAATGGAGTGGGGACCTGGTAACAGTCTTCAAGTGTTGTAAGAGGCTGAGGACAAAATGTTCACGGAAAGTTAAGGAGTGTTCAGCTTCCTCAGGAGCAAGGGAGATGTGGGTTAGCTATGAGGAAACCCTTGCAAACTAGAAGGGTGGTTATGCTCTGGTGGGGGCTTCTAGGAGAGGTTGTGTAAAAACCTGCCCTTGCAAGTTTTTAAGACCAGCCGAGTAAACCTCTCAGGAATGTGCTAGGTTTACTCAGCCCTGCCCTAGCACAGGGGGATGGTCTGGATGACCTCTCAAGGTCCTTTCCAGCCCCTACATTTCAATGAAGGTCATTTGCAGGGTTTGGATCTTTAGCATTGCATCCTAGACCTGAACCACATTAGCCTAAAGAACTAACCCCGTTAACATGACAAAGAACCAGGGGGATATTCTCTGTGAGTCAGCCACAGAGGGTGTGAGACCGAGGTAGCTCAAAGCCTGAGTTGACCAGACACATCCAGAGGTCTCAAACATGTGCATCTAGTTTTGCTCAGTCAGAGGGGGAGTTGAAAATGTTGAGGACCTAAGGGGAAAATGTGGGGGATACCCTTTGTGGTGTGAGGGTCGAAGCAATAGAACCTTTCCATCCTGCCTTCATCCACCCATGCTGCTTTCATTCCCCCTGGGTTCCGCTGAGTTTTAAAGTTAGCAAGCTGCAGGTGCTGCAAACAAACAACAACACTTCATCTGGGGACAGATTGAAGGACCAACCCTGTGTGTGGGTGGCGCTCAGATGGATTTTTTTTGTTTGCTCAGCTGCTTTTCACAGCCTCCTTTCTGGTGTAGACCAATCTGAACATCTCTGGGAACAAAATGACAGGAAGATGGAAGTATAATATGTGTTTAAATATCAGTGACTGGCTTCTCTTGTGGCATTCTCAACATGGGGAAGGCTTGTTATATAGTGCCTACTTTAATCATTTCAGGCAGGCTTTTTCCTGCCTAGCTAGCTAGCTATCAGTCAGGAGGAGAGAGGCTCTTCCTCCAAGAGTTAGTCAGAGTGACGGATGGCTGCATTATTAATATTGTTTGCCACTGGTTCTCCACGTTATCTTTATTTGTAAGTCTACAGCCAAAACCCAAACCAAAAGAAAGAGCCCATATTGCTGGCCCATTTAAAGCCTAGCCCATTGGCACAAGCTTTCAGGAGGCATGCAGTAATGTATTCTTCATGCTCCGCAGCCACATCTGAACCTGGAACGTTTCAGGGAGCTCAGAGTAAAAAGGCAACTTCAAGGGAATGGGGCTGCGACACACACAATGGAGGGAGAGACTGCAGGAGAGTTGATAATGCACAGCCTACAGATAACAAACTCTGCCAAAAATCCTGTGTCCACAGCCTCCTGGGGGCCTTGGCAAATGTCAGAATAAAAACCATACAACAAATTACACCTCTGTAACAGCTAACACGTCAGATTAAATTTAAAGCACTTAAAGGATTTGGCTCAAGTGGAAGAGGCTTATTTTAGTTGGATGTTGCATTTGCCTTCCCTTCATGTCCCAAATTCCTGTGGCCTCTTAAGCAGAAGAGGTGGTTTCTCTTTCACAGTGTGATTTTTTTTTTTTAAATATATAGCACAAAACAGTCTTAAAAGAATGTTAAGGTTGCAAAGTCAAGTATTCAAAAGTTAGGAAACAGCAGCAGGAGGACTGTTTGTGCCACCCCCTTGTGGCATATTCATTATGATGCAGTCTCTAACCACCATTATGGTATCAGAGTGCTTCAAACACACACTAATCAATGTGTTTACACAACACCCCTGGAAGACAGCATTAGTACTCCCCATAGTACAGATGAGATTGAGGATATGTCTACTCTTACCAGGAACTGACGCTGTGGCGATTGATACACTAGGGTCGCTTTAGCTAAATCGACCACAGATCGCTCTCCTGTCAACTTTGGTACTCCACCAGAACGAGAAGTGTAAGCTAAGTCGATGGGGGAGTTTCTCCCATCAGCATGGTGTAGACACTGCAGTAAGTCGACCTAAGCTATGTCGACTCCAGCTATTATTCATGTAGCTGGAGTTGTGTAACTGAGGCCGACTTGCCCCCATAGTGTAGACCAGGCCTAAGGCACAGAATGATTGAGGACAAAAGTGTTCACTAATTTCAGATGCCTGTTTTGAGACCGCCCTAGGGCCTTTTTTTTTAAGTGCGCTTAGCATGATTTTGCATTTAAGTTTCAAGTAGAGTTCCCATAGATTTCATGCATGCCTACCACTTCTGCACATCAGATCCTAGGGTCTCAGGTCAGGCACCCAGAAAATGAGGCACACACAATTAGTTGCCACCTGTGAAAAGTTTGCTTCAAATGACTTTCCCAGTATCCCACAGAAACTTTGAGGCAGGGAAGAAACAATTCTCCAGGACAGCAGTCAACTGCCTTGAACACAAGGCTGTCCTTTCGCATCCTGCAACCCTGCCTCATTTACCATGCACCTCCCAACTTCTGCAACAAATGAGATGGGTTCTATGAACAGCCTCCTTCACTGCACAGCCCTTCACCCCTAGTGTACTGTCCATGCTGTGCACTAGATGTGGCAGGGGGTCCTGTGGACAAAAACACTATGCAATCTACACGACATATAATCCATACTACATGCATCTGAAGTGGGTATTCACCCAAGAAAGCTTATGCTCCAATACGTCTGTTAGTTTAGAAGGTGCCACAGGACGCTTTGCCGCTTATGCAATAAGGTAACTAACCACCATGTCATAACGAGTGGGATCTTCTTTCATCTCAGACCCCCTCCCCCCCATTGGCTCCCAGTTTTCCCCTCACCCAGTTCTCCCTGTCCCTGCTGCTCTCAGGTCCAGTTTCTCCTCCATCTTCTCCCCAACCCCACCGCTCCTTGTCCTAATCTACTCCTTCCTTCCTCGGCAGCAGGATTGGCTCTTGTCTCTTCTGCATGCAAGTCAGATAACTTTCTTCTCTATGCTGCCTGGGCACCAGCCAGTCCCCTTGCTTTCTGTTACTGCTGAAAACATTCCCCAAGATGTCCACATGGGGCAGCCACTTGGCGTGGAAAATTTCAGCCCAAACAATTATAATTTGGCAATGTTAAAAGCAGTTGAAAGAGCCTTAAAATGAGAAGTGTTGGGAACCTTAAGTATAGGCAACACTACCAGTTCTGCCTATAACATGTATATACCTGTGACAGTGCCCCCCATATTCTTCCTCGTAATATTATTATGACATAATTAGGCTGCATCTTAGACAATACATGTCTTGTGAGGTGTCTATGGAAAAGTTCTGATTTGGTTAATGAGTATCCTATTTGTGTGCATGTATCTTTTGTATCAAGTTATGAATATTGACCTATGTATCCGTATTTCAAATGTAGTCACACCCGGGTGACACCCACTAGGCAAGATGCTTCAAGTCTAGATAGTTGGTTGTGAATGGCCTATTCAAGGTAATGAGCTATTAAGGGAAACAATAGGCCTTAGGAGAAGCTTATTCCCTACCTGGTGAGCCTTCCTGAGAACACTCCAGACAGCTTCTGGATGATGGCTGCTATGACTCAGAAACGCAGACAAGGGCATGTGACCAGACCACATGACTCTGAACTCCATTTTGGTACTTGTATTTTTCCACAAACTTGTCTGGGAACTGAAGTTGAAACAAAGGGTTCCTGCCATATGGAAAAACTATACTATAAGGCAAGGAGTGACAATCTCTTGGCCTTACGTGTTTGCTTGTGTGGGGAGTGAGGATCAAAGATGAAACTGGGGGAAGTGCCAGACCCAGGCTAAAGAGATTTCTAGACTGTGTATGGAAACTTGCATACAAGTTAGTATGCTGCTTGTATCATCAGTCAGGGTGAGAGGATGTGAATCAGCAATCTATCTAGTATTTTAGGCTTAGTTTCTGTTTTTGTTTAATTTCTTAGGTAACCTGCCTTGATCTGTTTGCTATCACTTAAAATTATCTTTCTGTAACTAATCTTGTTTTATGAGTTATCTAAACTAGTGCACCTTTAAGAGAAGTGTCCGGGGAAAATCTGAGCTCTGTGAGCAAAGGTGGCTGCATATCTTTCCCTCATTGAGGGGAAGGCAAACTTTATTAATGAGCTTACATTGTACAGATCCCTGTGCAGTACAAAATGATATAATTTTGAGTTTATACTCCAGCAAGGGTGCAAGGTGGGGGAGCTGGTAAATTGGCTGTTTGTCCTTGAGTGGCTTAGGTAAAGCGCTCTGGTAACTGAGTTGGATGTGTGGTACCACCTGCCGTCACATTGAGCGATAACGGGGCCTGGTGAGGCTGGCTGAATCTCCGGTGTGGGAGAGGCCTTTCTAGCTGGGGGCTTAAAGCCCACAGCAGTTCCCACAGCTCCCAGACTACACGCCGGGGGTAACAACCTGTCACAATACCTATATATGCCTAGATTCAATAGTGCCTTCCTATTCAGCAAAGCACTTAAATGCATGACTAAAGAGAAATGTGTTTAAGGGTTTTGCTAAGTAGGAATGGACATAAGAGCATGCTTAAATGTTTCATGGAATAGGGACAAAGTAGGTAATAACTATACTGAGCATTTACATATGACAATGTTTTCCAAGCAGTGTCCAAAAACTGTCAGCGTAAAGTAGCAGGGATGGAAGGTGGTATAAAAATGTAAAATATTTTAAGAATTTGTGTCCAGCTTTTATACTTTCACCCAGCCAAGTTCTGCCCTCAGTTACATGGGCAGAGTCTAAATGTATCTGACCTGACTGAATTCAATGACTCAAATAGAGAATGTAGTGCAAAAAGTTTTGGTTTGCATGCAAAGAATGGCCTTTAAAAAAAAAAAAACCCACCCCTAAGGTCTCTCCCCGCCCTTCCATTAACCTACTGTACAAATCTTACCTGACCTTAATGGTGCCCCTCTGAGATCCTTAATAGATCAAGGAGAATCAGCCAAAGAGTATTCCTGGCCCTAGAGTAATTTACACCAATCCACAGAGGGTCAAATTTGGAAAAAGGTTTTAAAGATGTAGACACCTAAATTAACACTGCTCAGAACAAGTGGAGTGTATGCAGGGACCCTTAGCATTAGTATTTAATTAACCTCCTTAAAAACTCCATTAAGCTCACTGGTGCATGACCCACAGGCAGAAGTTGAGTACCTGACAGGATGTGGGCAACATCAGAGAAGCTTGAGAAGCAGAACTAAATTAGTTAGGGGAGAAGTTTGCCTTTCAAAAGCGTTGTAGTCACAGGTCCTATTTTGCAGGCCCAATGAAAAGGAGCCTGTGAGCAGTTTGGTTAATCCAAGCACAGGAAGGTGAAGGAAGATGTCTATATTGCAACTGGGAGCCCCCACATCCCTTGCCCCTAGAGGGAACTGAGCAGGCGGCTTTGAAAATCCCAGCAGTAATATTGATTGTTGGGAATACCTGTTGCCTGACCCTTTGAAGAAGGAAGCAGTGTCGTCACGTTGCTTCCACAATCTGCTTATACTGTGTGCAGACATCCAGTCCTTATGCTGAATGGGCAAGATAAAAAGAAACACTGCGACCTTTACCAGGATAAGTGTCCTCAGAACAGAAACACCAGCCTGTTCGTCAGACAGCTCCATGACATATTAAATAACTGTCAGTTGCATTTGCCTTTGACAGAACAAACAAACTGGAGCTAACAACTTTTAATTAAAATGGGAAGAAGCAGTGGTTGTAATTTGCAACTGCCTCAGACAGGAAACAGATAGTAAAGTTTGTGCCCTGGTGAAATACTCCCGCTTTTAATTAAACTTCACTCCTTTTAGTCCTGGAGGTCCCCACATTAGACAAATTCTGCATTACTCACATCCCTGCAACTTTAGTAACAAGACTCCTTAGAAGGCACACAGGCCTGGTCTACACCTAAAACTTAGGTCAACCTAGCTACATCACAGGGCGGGGTTGAAAAATTCACTCCTGAGAGATGCAGTTCAGCCAATCTAAGCCCTGGTATAGATTCAGTTAGATTGATAGAATTCCATCAACCTAGCTACTGCCTCACGTGGGTGGATTTGTTACAGTGATGGAAACTCCTTCCATTGTTGTAGCAAGTGTCTAGGCTACAGTGGCATAGCCGCATCACTGCATCTGCCACTACAGTGCTTGCAGTGGAGACATACCCTTACACTTTGATGGGATTCCCTGGGGCACAACCTGGAACTGGGGTACCACTGTGCTCTCTGAACTCTCCAGCCTGGGCTGGGTCTCAATGTTTTGCTAGTGACAAGCAGCAAACCCCTCCAGATTCTGTTATCACTCAGAACAATATGTGGAGCCCAACATCCAGCTAAATTGCATGAATGCTCCCAGAGCCACTCACAAATCACAGAGAAAAGCACCAGCCAATGTCCATCGGCTCCCCAGCCTTGCAACCCTGAGCTGTACCATCTAGCCCTGGTCAGATGTCTGACTAGTGTAAGTTTATCACCCAGTCTGCCTCTCCCTCAAGGTGGAGAGGACATGCACTAGCCTTGTAAACTGAACTGAGATTTCCCAAGCAAGTTCAAGCAAAATACACTGTTTTAAGTAAAAACTAACAGATTTATTAACTACAGAAATAGATTTAGTGATTAGGTGGTAGGCAGAAAAGGTCAGAGTTATCAAAGAAAATATAAATGCACAATCTAAATCTTGAACCTTATTGCATTAGGCAGTATTTTAGATCAAGCAATTTTCTCACCCCAGGAAGATGTTACAGTCCTTAATACATTGATTTCTTCCTGAAGCCTGGACCAATCTCCTCCGCATTATTGGTGCTTCCACTGTAAATGGAGGAGGAGACTTGTGGTATCCTGGCTTTTTCCTGTCTATTTTATATCCTTAGTCCATGTGCCTAAAAGACACTTGCCCAGACATGTCCTGGTGGGCTTTGCTGAGTCACTGGGCTGGGCAATCCCCCCCAGGGGGGCGGTGTCTTGTGCAACTGAGTCATAGTTGAGCAGTCACCATTGTGTGGTGCTTGGGCATCTGTAACTGAATTGTAAATCCCTTGATTATAACTCCTCTGCTGATGAATGGTGGTTGAACACCCTCCTGGGCAGGAGTACTTTGTATGCCCTAGCAAATTTACAGCTTAGTTTAGTAACAACCATGCAGCAAAACTCCACTTCATACACATTAATGATGTCCAGATTGGGATAGAACAACTGGTTTTGGCAAATCCCAACCTTTCATTACTCATAGGCATAGAGTTATTTCCCATGACTAGGGCAATGATCTGGGGCTCAGCAAACCTGGCTTTTGTTGTGGTTAGGCTATTGATTTGTATTGTGGCTGTGATGGGGTCTACAAACACTGCACCAGTAAGGAAGGTGCTAAGCAATGGCTCTGGGCCCAGGAAGCCCCATACTGCCACATCTGCAAAGCATGCACGGCTTGGAGGCAGAGCTCAAAAGGAGAGCAGGCCAGGGCAGCAGACAGAGTGTAGGTCAGCTCACTGCCACTGAGTTTCTGGGCTGGAGCTCCACAGAAGCTCCTGTTACCTGAGGTCTGACTATGGCAACATAGCCAAACCCAAAGAGAAGAGACTTGGGATTCTCAGACTTTACATTTGATTTCCAGTTATTTAATATCTTTACTCACTGGGGAAAGGGGACTGGTGGGATGGGATCCAGCATGATGGCACTTAGGTGATGCAGGACTTAGCTGCCTTCACTAGGCCCTGGATTAGAGCCCAGTGCAGAGAGTAGATCCGGGTTCCCCATGTAAATCACAGGGGGTGTGTGACAGGGTCAGGATTCACCACCGCCGGCGCCTCCTGCTGGTTGCTCCGGGAATTAGCTCTTGTCAGCTACAGAGTACGCTCTGAACATGGTGTCTCACCTGTTGTCAGTTCTGCTCATTTGGGATACACATCACTCCCCGCTTGGCGGTGTCCTCTCCAGGATACTGCCCTCCAGCAATGCCCCCTACTCCATTCTCACCCCCTTCCAGGGGTGGGATTAACAGCAGTCCTTCGGTTTTCACCTGCCTCAGTGGCCAACCACAACCCTAAAGTCTAGCCCCTCACCTCAGGGGCAAGTTGCAGTCTATCTCAGGGTCACAGCCTGACAGATAACTGGGCTGGAGGTCTCCTCTGCTTGCCCAGCACTGCTCTGTCCAAGGTGCTATCTCCTTACCTCAGGAGCCAGTCCTCCTCCTTTGCTAGGCAGCCTTTATATAGGACCCAGCCTGACCCTGATTGGCTCTCCAGAGGCCCCTGCTGATTGGCTGCTAGTCTGCGCAGCCTCTCTGGCCTGTTCTAGCCATTTCCCTCATGGAGTGGGGCAGCCACCCCACTACAGGGTGCCAAAGGTACCTGCTGACACCTTTATAGGGCTAGTCTAGGGGAGAAAAGACCCTGAGGACTGAAGGGTCAAGACCACAAGACCTCAAACCAGTGAGAGATCAGGAGAGCCTCACCTAACCCAGAGGGCTACCCCACTGCTGGAAGCTTCATTTTCTCCAGATGGGAAAGACATAAAACATTGCTTTCTTTCAATATTTTAAAACAATATTTTCTGAAAATTGACACCTTCCAGCAGAAGGTTATCATTTTTGACATATGACATTTTCCGATGGACAAAAGTTCCATTAGAAAACTTTTCACCAGGTCTAATTTTAAAGCTTTCTTTCTTTAGATCTCTTTGAACAACTGCTTATTGGAATTCTGCCATCACAAGACACAAACGTGAAAGCTGAGAGGGGAAGGCAGTTTTAATCAGACCATTTCAAACTCTTTTGTGGAAAATGAAGGATGTTCTTATGGGTAAAGTTAGTGAACTGGAACTCAAGGAATCTGTGTTCTGTTACTGGCTCTGCCAGACTTCCTGTGTGGCCTTGGCTAAATCTCTTAATCTCTCTAAAACTCAGTTGCCTGTCTGTAAAATGGGTATGACAATTCCTTTTCCAACCCTATCTGTTTTGTCAGTCTAGATTGTAAACTCTTCAGGGATGGGACTCTCTTACAATTTGTATGTACAATGCCTAACACAATGGGACTCTGATCTCAGTTGGCTACTATAATACAAATAAATAATAACAATTTCTTAATAAACATTGGGGAGCAAGGACGTCTCCGTTACAGATTCACCCATTCTAAAGACTGAAATAGAATAGACATCTGACTCTCCTGAGAAAAATCTTCAAGCAAAGCCAGGGAGGATCAAAGTTAATAGTCCTCAAATTTCTAAGGTAAAGAAAGGAGCAAAATTTTGTTTTAAAGAAAACCTGGTCAGGCCTTCCTTATATCACAACAAAGAAAAAAAAAGGTGTATTTATTTAAATTTAATTTGCTGGTCACCTTTAAGACAAGGGATTATATATAAAAAGAAAGCTAAACATTCACTCGTATGATATATGAGCAGCATCCGCCTTAACTCTGAATTCCTCCAGCCAGATCCTGCTCTCTGAGAATATAGCGATAAATCTGGAGTAAATCCTCTAAAGTGCCTGAGGATCTACACTGGTGTGTCTGAGAGCAGGAACAGGCCCCCTGGTTATTTATTCATGGATGTCACAACCCCAGCGTTACTTAAAAGTAGATTTTTGTATTTCATGTTCTTGATTTTCATGACTGTAAATCATTTATTGAATGTTATCAAATATTGATATGCTCTCTATTAAAAATGCCATAAATAAGCTATGCATGCAATCCAGAAATACAGAACCAGCCTGATGTTAGATAACTATCTAGCACCAGATACAGCATTTGTCAGTTCAAAAAAGTTCTTGTAAGACTTCGGAAGATTTTCTGCTTGACTCTTGTGCTAGAAATCCTTCCTAGAATATACAGCAAATAATTACTGTTTGTTCAGAGTAAAATGAGTTTTGGATGAGGGACTCTCATCTGATCTTCCTTATCTATGTCTTTTTATACAAATGGCCTTCTTATTACCACTTTAGGTACACCTGCTGCAGTCCCATTGACACACAGCTCTTGGGAAGCATCTGAACCTAAAAGCCGTTAGCTCACAAATGTTACTTGACTGCCAAAGTCTATTTTAAAACTGGTGGGTTTTGTTGTTGTTTCTTTGTTTTATTATAATACACCAAGTTCAAAAAGTATCTCTGCTAAAAACAGCCACAGCTATTCAAATAAAAGGAGAAAGTCACGTGCTTCATTTCAGCTCAGAATGATTATTTAGGACTAATTCTACATGACACAAACTTTTCAATTAAAACTAGTTATCAGCTACACAGGGGTGTTAAGAAGGATGTTCAGGTAACTGGTTGTACAGACCTTGAAACATGCTGGCACAAATCAGCATAGCTCATTTGAAGTCAATACGATTACAAAGGTTTACGTGAGAGGAGGATGCAGCTTGTTAAGTGTGCTGGCTATCTATCTAAACTGAAACATGTTTCTAATTAATAATGAATAATACCAACTGATCTGAACTTTCTCTTTGTACAGCTCTAGGGCTAGATTGTGCCCTACAGATGCATGTAAGGGGGGGAATAAGATCTAGTGTTACCGACTTGTGTGATATTTGCTGTCTTTCATAAAATCCCAGTTGCTGCAAGGAAGCTGGTTACATGAGAACCTCAGCTTTCATTTTTTTTAAAAAGGTTCATGACTGTGAAGGAAAGCCCCAAAACATGACCCAAGTGCACCCTAAAGGCTCAGAAACCAGAAGGGAAATGCACATGGCCCCACATTGTTTTTAGAAATAATAAATCTCCTGCTTTTAGGAAAGTGACATATGATGTTGGGACACTAATGCAGGATCCCTCCCTGCCTTACACTGCTGCACAGTCTTCTTGGACCTTTAATTTGGGAGAGTGGGAAGCAATGGAAGAAGCCAGCTGTGTGTTCCCCCTCCTTCCCATCCTGCAGAGGGGGAAGTGTGTGGGTGAAGCTTCGGCACCACTCCCTTTGTGCACCAGCCAGCACCGATGAATTAGCAGGAGGCCCAGCTGAAGCGACTACCACTCTTGAGGAGAAAGGAGTAGTTCGGTACCATCCATACACAGCTTGTGGCCAAGGCACAGTCTAGCCCTGGGAGCAGGAACTTAATGTTATTTAGTGAATTCACCCTCCAAAGGTGGGTGGAATTTTAATTTTTTTTTAAAAGGTCCTGGACTGCCAACCTTTCACGGTGCCTCTGTATGTCAGGTGTTAATGGCACTGGCTTGCATCTGTCTCATAGGCCAGATTCTCACCTGGTGCAAATTGGCACAACTGCATTGAGCTCTGGTGATTTACACCCACTGCGGATCTGGCCTCCCCCGTTTGATCAGTGTCCCGTTGTACAAACATCAGCTGATAGGTGGCTACATGAAATGGCAAAGCCACGGGATTGGGGGTGCCCCACACGGTATCTGAGGGTTGCTTCATTCCAAGGCATCTTGTGCAGACAACCTGCTCCTGCTGCTGTTTTGTTTTTCTCCCTGGCATCTTCTCTGTCTGGCTCAACTCTGCAGCAAGAAGCCAACTGGCTGGCTGTGCTTCCTCACTTTACACACTTTAATCTTTACCCTCAGTTCAGCACTGATGCTTATAGCCACAGACAGGCGATTTGCTGGGATTTCTGTTCCTTGTCATGCTCAGCTATGGCATGAAAATTTCATGTTGATTAATGAGAGCTGCTAGCCACCACGAGCTATCCCCAGTGAATCATGCACTAATTAGTGTCAGCCTTGATAAAGGCTGTCAAAAGAGGGGAGATGGCTTACAAAATGAAAACATCAAGTGTGAGCTGCCCCTGATTTTCCTACTTATTTTGCTGTCATTGCATGCAAGCAATAAATGATTAGCCCAGTGTCCTCCTTGCCTTCATGCCCGGTGGTGCTGATTTCACCTTAATTAATGAGGTGAAATAGCTGACTCCCTCTCCTTGCACTGGGATGCAAGGACTTCTCTCGCTCCTTCCAATGTGAAACTCGGAGAGCTTTGGTAAAACACTAGTGCTCCAAAAGGTAGGATTTATTCATGCCGCTGCACACCTGAGCTCTCTGTTCATTGATTGGCCAGGTTTATTGCAGAGGTACCTAGCTGTACAGGCAAACAGAAGGCTGGCCTTGCAAGGGCAAAGGACATTGTGAACACTCTTTGGATTCTTGGGGCCTGATTCTTATTTACACTAAGAATGCACTGGTGCTCAGAAAGGTAGAAACAGCCCCCTGGGACACACCCTGTGCAGAGGCCTACATAGCTGGCATAAAGGCTCTACATGGCATCCTTGCTCCCAGCCCCAGCACAGAGGCAAGTTGGAAAAAGGACAAGGTCAGGTACAGAAAGGACGAGGCTGACCAGAATGCACTGCACGGCAACTATTGCCATAAGTGAAATAGAGCAAAAATTATAGAAGCCCTGAGATTGCTCTAGCTTACACGAGGGTCCGGTGGGGTGGGCTCCTGTATAGTGCCGGTGCATATGGAGTGCAAAGGTTGCTTAAAGCCACAAAGCACAGGCCCCTGGGTGTATATACTGTTTGTGTCCCAGGTTGCTGGGAGATCCTTCAATCCAGGGACTGAGATGTGACAATGGAGCACATAGCGAAGTCCGTTGTTGCACGTGTATCAAGCCAATAAGATTTGTTTTATTATTTGACAGAAACGAGCTTGTCCTCTGTAGTAAGAAGTTCCGCAGCTGTGAAGGGCGGGGCCTGTCTACATGGAAGTGAAGATCCATTGAAGTGATTGGGAGTCTTTCCATGGACCGTCCTGGCCTTTGTGTCAGGCCTGTACTTAGTAGCCTCATCCCAAGTCTGTTCCTTGTCATGCTCAACTGTGGCGTGAAAACATCATGCTGATTAATGAGAACTGCTAGCCACCATGAGCTATTCCCTGTGCACCAAGCATCACCAAAGCCAACCACTGATTATCACCCATTTTAGCAATCTCAGAAGAGAGTTTGATGACCAAATGGGGATAGTCTTGCTTGTCTTGTCACCTCTAAAAGTGGTAGTGACAGAGGACAATTTCCTGCACTATTCTGGACAAACCTTACTGAATTAAGTTTAATGCCTTTTGAGCTCCACTGTATTAGAAATGCAATGCTATATGTTTTATGGGAGGATTGTATGTAACTTGTCTAGAAGCCTCACTAATGTAAACCTTGGGAAAATGTTAGGAATGTCAAAGAACCGGTCGGAATAATACATGTGAAGTGGGTTTCCTGGGAAGGACTTGGGAGGCCTTTTGAAAGAGAGACAAACCCATTGTTCACTGATTATCTGCTCCAGATCAAAGACTCCTGAACTGTAGAAAGGATGAACTAAACTTTTCATGAGTTCTGAGCAGAGGTTGCTCTGAACTTGTGACCACAAAAAAGACCCCTTTGTGGGGTGTGAAGGACAACTGACTTGTCAGAGCCCATGTTAGAGTTGGAGTGATCTCTGCTA
This sequence comes from Lepidochelys kempii, assembly GCF_965140285.1. Lineage (NCBI taxonomy): Eukaryota > Metazoa > Chordata > Testudines > Cheloniidae > Lepidochelys > Lepidochelys kempii. Next base: position 118,501,032 of record NC_136386.1, on the reverse strand, counting down.
CGCTGATTAGACTGCATATTGCAGATTTTATTGTTTTGAATATGTTTTCTCTAATGTCTTTACCCTAAAAATGCATGAACTTGCATAGAAAGAGCTGTGTGGTAGCTTAACTAGGGACAGTTGCACTGTTGTTTAGTCTCTGAAAACAGAGCAAGCCGGTCTGCTTAGGTAGCCAGTCTCTTGCTGGGAATCAGACAGGGAAGGCAGCGAATGGTTCAGCCTGGAGATACCAAAGTCAGAAGGGAGAGAGTCGCAGGTCTCCATGCAAGAGTGACGGTGCCGGGGGAGCTGGAAGCCTGAGAGTTGGCACCCTTGATGGACCACTGAAGGGAAATATAGGTAAAATTGCCTTGCATTCTCCAGAACAAAGCTGAAATATGGTGGTCAGGCAGCTTACTGCTTCCATCGAAGATAAATAGGAAAACAGAGGACTCCTTACTCCAGGAGTGTCAGTCCAACAATTTATCCCAGCTCTTAAATTCCCCTGAAATCACAAAGGCAATAAACTATTCATAATATGAAGTGCTTTTGAACTTTCATACAGATGAGCTGGGCAAGAAAGATGCAGTTTCCTTTTAAAAACAATCTCCCATGATACAGTACCAGGGCCTGGATTTGGGTCTCATTTACTTCGGTGTAAATCTGGAGTAACTCCACCAACAGCATCAACATTAGTCCACATTCACATTGCTGCAACTGAGTTCAGAATCTGGCTCTTATGTACCTCTTTGTTTAGGGTAAACATTTTTGGTTATGAGCCTTCATCTGCCACCAGCAGTAAATTCTTGCAAATGGGTCAATTTATATTCATTATATTCTGTATGCTATGTCTAGACTATAATAATTGTTATTAAGGGAAGTAACTGTTGCTGTTAAAGCAGGTAAGGTGCATAGAAATTAATGCAGGGTTACAACTCGCACATGTTCATTCATCTGCACAAGACTCAAATTACCCAGCTTCAGGAGAAACACACAAGCCTGTGCCCAAATAAAGCTGTTAGTCTTTAAGGTGCCACCGGACTCCTTGTTGTTTTCTTTAGTACTGTCTCTTTCACAGCATCGTCTGTGGAGGGGGAGAGTCCTGCAGAGTCCTATGAGATACAAGGATGCTGTGCTCGGTGGAATTGGTAAATGACCTTTTAATCCGACCCCCAGCACTTACGCTGTGCACCAGATGTTGCTCCTTGTGATGGGGTTTACAGACCCCACACTAAGGGTTGGTCTACACTGAAAACTTACATGGGCATAGCTGTGTCTCTCAGGGGTGTGAAAAATCCATACCCCTGAGATATAGCTAGGCTAACCTAACCCCCAGTGTAGACAGTGCTAGGTCAATAGAAGAATTCCTCCATCAATCTAGCTACTGCCTCTCCGGGAGGTGGATTAACTACAGTGACGGGAGAACCCCTCCAGTTGCTGTAGCGAGTGTCTACACTGACGCACCACAGTGACGTAGCTGCAACTGTGCAGCTGCATTGCTGTAGCGTTTTAAGTGTAGACATAGCCTAAAGCTAAAGGAGTTGTGGAGCAGTACTAGAGCATGTGCCAAAGAGTGGACCTGTTTAAAAGGGGACTCTGGCAGTCAAGCAGGGGGAGACTGTCAAGCTGGCAGCCAGGCTGTAGCTTCTGGGACAGGGGGATCTACAGAGGAAGGGTCTGGATCGGGGTAAGACCAGATTGGGAGGTCAAAGGCCTGCCACCCTTTTCACCCCACCCTTCTCCCTGACAAGGTGGAGCAATTGGACACTGAAAAGCAAGCTGGGAAGCCCCAGTTGATTGTCTGAGTTGTTGAGACTTTGTGGGCAACCCTCTGCGGAGTGGGAAGCCGAATGCTGGGACCATGCCCCAAACTGAAGAGAGAATGTGGTGGCTGATCTGTTGTACCAGCTAGTGGGGATGAAGACTCTTCTCCCCCCTTCCTCCTTGGGCCCAGGGCCAGAACCTAGCAGAGAGGGAGATCCTGGCTACTCCCACCTTCCCCCTCCACTCCAGTGCTCCCCAGGTTCCCCCAGTCAGCCAGAGGAATACTGTGGACTCCTGCCTTCTAGCCCCCCAAAAACCGTTCAGACTCCACCAGGTAGGTACCCACGCTGTGCTGGTTCAGTTCCCTTTACCAACTGATCTACAGTTACATGCAGCAATACTATTTACAATGCCCCTTGTACCTTCAGCCCTTTCCCCAGGGGCCCAAGAGAAGGAGCAGTCTCCCTTCCTCAAGCTCTCTCTAAATCTCAGCTTTGACTCAGCTGTGTAGGGCCAAGGTGAAAAAATACCCTCAGAGGTCTCTGGCTTTTGAGCAGATTTCGCAGCCTGGGAAGCCCCTGCATTGAGACAAATGCCAACGTTGCTGCACTGGGTTGTGGAAGCTCAGATTTTGAGATGAAGCTTTTGAATTTAGCTAAGGCTAAAATCAGGGTTCCGAGTGGATGCCTGGATCGTTTCCTATGTCATCCACACGGGTCTGTTGGAAAGTGGTTTCAGAACAAGAGTAACAGCCACCAAAAGCTTCCCCCCATACATTATTAGTTTGTGATTACCAGACTCCTTTCATCTTGCAAACAGGTCACCTCTCAGTCACGCACCAGTGGGCTGTCAGCAGCATCCAAGGGTCGTGTTGAGGGTTCACTGGCAATCTACACAGACTGTTGAGGAAACAAGGCCTTCAGAAATGAGGAGAGAAACAAGCACAGGGGAATATATGCCGTAACCTGGAGCAGCATTAGCCAATTTCCACTTGATAATTTATGCCTGGTTTGGCTTGGTTTTGTTCATCTCACATCAGACAACACTGGATTCACTGTTGTTTTTCTCAGAGGACAGACTCAGCCAGTTAATGAATTAGCATCTGAGACAGCTAATTGTAATTTGTAACTGCTTAGGTACTCCTGAACATTTCTTCAATGAGATCTCCTCCTCCTTTGTCTGAACATTGCTACTAACAAGGGCTGCAAGATCCTTGAAAGTCCATGAGCTCTGCTCCTCACTGCTGGGACATGAATCCAGATCTGCTGCTCCTCAAAGCTAGGTGAATCCAGATCTCTCAAGTCCTAGGTCAGTATCATAACCACACAAATATCCTTCCTAACCTGCCCCAGCCTTATACAGAAATCCTGATGACCCAGAGTTCCCTAAAAGCTTATTTGTGATTGGCAGATTGTTTTGTTTGGCTTTTCTTGTGTTAGGCAAAGAATTTTACTTCTAGTGCCACAGTATGACCCAGAGGCTAAGTACCTCAACAATCTCTTGGCCATGTCTCCAGTACTGAAAACCAACAAAACACAATTGGAAGGGTACTACCCCATTATTTCTTGCTGAGTTGTACCATTGCAAATACATATTCAATACCACTGGTTTAAATAAAGGCCAGTTGAATTACAGTGCCAAATATTCAGAGTCTCAAGGTGTGTGAAGGCAGGTAATTTTCAGAAGACACCCCTGCAAAGGCAACAGCATCAATGAAATGATGGTCGTTTCCCCCAAAGTAGGTCAGCTACAATGCATTGGTTCTGAATACAGTCCACTTTGTATTTTTTTTTAAATACAGGGTATAACAAAAGAATACAAGGCGTATACATGACACCTACTCAAAGCAGCAATCTGTTTTCTAAAAGGCACTCTAGTTCTTATCAGTCATGCCCCCAAAATTCTTATCCCTTTGAAAAAAGAAAAGGAGGACTTGTGGCACCTTAGAGACAAACAAATCTATTTGAGCATAAGCTTTCGTGAGTTACAGCTCACTTCATCGGATGCATTCAGTGGAAAATACAGTGGGGAGATTTGTATACATAGAGAACATGAAACAATGGGTGTTACCATACACACTGTAATGAGAGTGATCACTTTAAGGTGAGCTATTACCAGCAGGAGAGTTGGGGGGCGGAGGAGGAACCTTTTGTAGTGATAATCAAGGTGGGCCATTTCTAGCAGTTGACAAGAACGTCTGAGGAACGGTGGTGAGGGGAATAAACACGGGGAAAGAGTTTTACTTTGTGTAATGACCCATCCACTCCCAGTCTTTATTCAAGCCTAAGGTAATTGTATCCAGTTTCCAAATCAATGAGAGACTTCTGAATTGGAATTAAAGTCTGTTTTTGAAGTTTTTTTGTTGAAGAATTGCCACTTTTAGGTCTGTAATCAAGTGGCCAAAGAGATTGAAGTGTTCTCCGACTGGTTTTTGAATGTTATAATTCTTGACATCTGATTTGTGTCCATTTATTCTTTTATGTAGAGACTGTCCAGTTTGACCAATGTACATGGCAGAGGGGCATTGCTGGCACATGATGGCATATATCACATTGGTAGATGTGCAGGTGAACGAGCCTCTGATAGTGTTGCTGATGTGATTAGGCTCTATGATGGTGTCCCCTGAATAAATATGTGGACACAGTTGGCAACGGGCTTCGTTGCAAGGATAGGTTCCTGGGTTAGTGTTTTTGTTGTGAGGTGTGTGGTTGCTGGAGAATATTTGCTTCAGGTTGGGGGGCTGTCTGTAAGCAAGGACTGGCCTGTCTCCCAAGAACTGTGAGAGTGATGGGTCATCCTTCAGGAGAGGTTGTAGATCCGATGTCAAGTGGAGTGCCCCAGGGGTCGATACTGGGGCCGGTTTAGTTCAATATCTTCATAAATGATCTGGACGATGGTGTGGATTGCACTCTCAGCAAATTTGCGGATGATATGAAACTGGGAGGAGTGGTTGATACGCTGGAGGGCAGGGATAGGATACAGAGGGACCTAGACAAATTGGAGGATTGGGCCAAAAGAAATCTGATGAGGTTCAATAAGGATAAGTGCAGGGTCCTGCACTTAGGACGGAAGAACCCAATGCACAGCTACAGACTAGGGACCGAATGGCTAGGCAGCAGTTCTGCGGAAAAGGTCCTAGGGGTGACAGTGGACGAGAAGCTGGATATGAGTCAGCAGTGTGCCCTTGTTGCCAAGAAGGCCAATGGCATTTTGGGATGTATAAGTAGGGGCATAGCGAGCAGATCAAGGGACGTGATCGTTCCCCTCTATTCGACATTGGTGAGGCCTCCTCTGGAGTACTGTGTCCAGTTTTGGGCCCCGCACTACAAGAAGGATGTGGATAAATTGGAGAGAGTCCAGCGAAGGGCAACAAAAATGATTAGGGGTCTGGAACACATGACTTATGAGGAGAGGCTGAGGGAACTGGGATTGTTTAGTCTGCAGAAGAGAAGAATGAGAGGGGATTTGATAGCTGCTTTCAACTACCTGAGAGGTGGTTCCAGAGAGGATGGTTCTAGAATATTCTCAGTGGTAGAAGAGGACAGGACAAGGAGTAATGGTCTCAAGTTGCAGTGGGGGAGGTTTAGGTTGGATATTAGGAAAAACTTCTTCACTAGGAGGGTGGTGAAACACTGGAATGCATTACCTAGGGAGGTGGTAGAATCTCCTTCCTTAGAAGTTTTTAAGGTAGGCTTGACAAAGCCCTGGCTGGGATGATTTAATTGGGGATTGGTCCTGCTTTGAGCAGGGGGTTGTACTAGATGACCTCCTGAGGTCCCTTCCAACCCTGATATTCTATGATTCTATGATCCTTAATAATGCGTTGGAGCGGTTTTAGTTGGCGGCTGAAGGTGATGGCTAGTGGCGTTCTGTTATTTTCTTTGTTGGGCCTGTCCTGTAGTAGGTGACTTCTGGGTACTCTTCTGGCTCTTGTCAGTCTGTTTCTTCACTTCAGCAGGTGGGTATTGTAGTTGTAAGAATGCTTGATAGAGATCTTGTAGGTGTTTGTCTCTGTCTGAGGGGTGGAGCAAATGCGGTTGTATCGTAGAGCTTGACTGTAGACAATTGTAAGCGGGGGAATAGTCCTGCTATTGTGGGGAACTTTCCTGGCTACTGTCTTGCCCCGGTGAAGTGGGCTAGTGAAAGGATCTGAGTCCTCGCTCCTACTTCCTTTACCCAGTGGCCTCCCTGCCCTTGAGGACTCCCCTTCCATTCTCCTATCTGGCAGAGTCCTCGTAACCCCAACAAGGCTGGGCCCAGGATTCCTGGGGGACTCGACCCCCAACCCTGCTGTGGTCATCTAGGACAGGGGCGAGGGTGTCCCCACTCCGGGGTACTCTCTCTGCCCTGGGCACTTCTCTGACCCACTGACCATTACATTACAAGTTAAAGCAAATGCAAGTTATTTAATCAACAATTAATTTTAAAAAGAATAGGGAAAAATGGGAAAGGTTAAAGGAAACAGATCATCCCGCTCTGTGGCAGGGAACATCACAAACAGTGTCTCTGGAACGTCAGGGCAGTTCACAGTCTGTTCCTTGCAAGTCCCAGGCCTCCTGCTCAGGCCCTGGCTGTGCGGCAGGGATGTTGTGGGTTGGACATTCGCTCTGGTGGTGGCCACACGCTCTCAGGCTCTAAGTGGTAGGACCCTTCTTCCCAGTGTCGCCCCCGCCCTGTCGGGGTTACGATCCAAGCCCGGCCTGCAGAACCTCTTGGCTGAGGCGTCTCCCTGTGCTGGGCCCGCTGCCCAGGGTCCCCCTTGGTCTCCCCAGCTGCTCACCGCACCCAGCTCCAGACTGCTCCAGCCCCAGCTCCACCACTCTGCCTCAGCACTGCTGCTGCTGCTCTGCCTCCAGCTCCCTGGGCTGCTTCTCTGGCCCCTCTGGCTCTGGTTGCTGCAGCTCTGCTCCCAGGACAGTTCTGCTCTCTCTGGGCTGTGCCTCTGGCTTTGGGGCTGCAGCTCTGCTCCCAGGACAGTTCTGCTCTCTCTGGGCTGCTTTTCTGGTCCCTCTGGATCTGGCACAGCTCTGCTCCCCAGCTTAGCTTGGGCCCCTGCTTTCCCCTTAGCTCAGCCCCACTCTGTCTGATCCAGGCAAATCCAGCTCACACAGAGGATGGGACCTCCCTGGCCTCCTGACTCCCTGATTAGCCTGCCCGCCCTGTCATTCAGGCTTATCTGTAGCATTGGCCTCTCCCCGTTGTTCCTGGGGGCTGTCAGTCTCAGGGTCCTGATTCCCCATCAACCCTTCCCCCTTTTTAATACTGGGAGCTAGCAACTAAAACACCCACACTGAATGTTAGTAAGGGGGCAACAGTCCCCTTACACAATGGATCGTGTGGTGTGATCTGGATGCAAAGCTGGAGGCATGTAGGTAAGTATAGCGGTCAGTAGGTTTCCGGTATAGGGTGGTGTTTATGTGACCATCGCTTATTAGCACCGTAGTGTCTAGGAAGTAGATCTTTTGTGTGGACTGGTCCAGGCTGAGGTTGATGGTGGGATGGAAATTGTTGAAATCATGGTGGAATTCCTCAATGGCTTCTTTTCCATGGGTCCAGATGATGAAGATGTCATCAATGTAGCGCAAGTAGAGTAGGGGCATTAGGGGACAAGAGCTGAGGAAGCGTTGTTCTAAGTCAGCCATAAAAATGTTGGCATACTGTGGGGCCATGCGGGCAACCATAGCAGTGCCGCTGATTTTGAAGGTATACATTGTTCCCAAATGTGAAATAGTTATGGGTGAGGATAAAGTCACAAAGTTCAGCCACCAGGTTTGCCGTGACATTATCGGGGATACTGTTCCTGACGGCTTGTAGTCCATCTTTGTGTAGAATGTTGGTCACTCTCATCTCTGAATAGCACAACTGTTTTGTTAATTCAGCATGAAGTTAGCCTGTTGACATGAAACCCTTTAGCAAAAGGGATTGGCATCTTTTGCTTTCTGTAAATACAGGGATCTTTTCAGTTAATTATATGCAAATAAGCTTTGCTAACAAACACCTAAATAACTCCGCCTTGTCTTCATTAGCCTGGCAGCTACAGTACATTTCTCAAGGGATTAGACAAGGAATATTAATCACAGCAGCTAATAAGTCTTACTGAGTGTATTGATTGTTGGCCTCTGTATTTCCAAGGAGTGGTATTAAACATAACAAGTGACTGAGGAATGTTAGTAGGATAGAATTATACAGAGATATATGCACAAAAATTCATGGTCACATTTGCATTGTGGTTTTTTTTTCTATATATCTTGGAAACATATCACCACGTAGTTTTTAACCAAATAGAAACTGTATTTTGGCTGTTGAGAGTCTGAGCCTAGTAGAGCAACAGCTGGTATTTTGGAGTTATTTTGGTATTGTAGAGGTGAGGCTTTGTTTTACAAAATCTCATCAACCAGGTTCTGTATTTTCTAACTCAGTGGTAGCTCAGTTCTGGGTTGCTTCCATCCAGACCCCCAGAAGTTAGGAGGTTTTGATAAAATGATTTTAGGTTTGGACAATCTTGAATTGCACATTTAATTTTGCAAACAAACTTTGAAAACCAAGCAGAAACTAAACTTTGGGGGGAAATGTTATTTTCTCCATGGACAATAACCCTTCTCCCACCCTCCGATGCTAGCAATATCACAGGGTAGACCTGTCAAAACAAACAGTATGATCACTAATGGCAAATGTGATGGGATGGAAATGGAAGGCCCAATCCTGAAGTCTTTGCACTGAAGTTCATGGAAGTTTCACATGAGAACCTTAGTAGCATATAGGGTGATGTCCTGATTTTATAGGGACAGTCTCAATTTTTGGGTCTTTTTCTTATATAGGCACCTGTTTTTTCTCTCCCCCCCACCCCCCGCTGTCACGATTTTTCACACTTGCCGTCTGGTCACCCTCGTAGCATAAGAGATACTAAAGTCCACTAATGCCCACTCCTTCCAATAGCAGGAAATCCCCATATATGGGACATACTGTCAGAATTATATAGTTAATTCCCTCTTGATGTACTAGCAGAAGGTAAAATCCCCTCCCAAATTCCCTTCTGATTCATTTCAGGGGGAATATACTTTTCTGACCTCAAATCTGGTGACCGTTTCAATGCCATGAATGGGAGTGAGATTCAGTTTGATTAAACCTTTAATTCCATTCTAATGGCTGTCCAGTCATGTGTCAATAAGAAGACAGAAGCACAACAAGAAGAGCAAACAAATTACAAGGGCAAAACACCTACCAGAGCAGCATGGCAGGTGATTTCACAGAGTTAGGCAGACAAGTGGACAGTCTGGAAATGAGGGAAGCCAGGGAATGATGGAGTCAGGAGAAGGGCCTATGGAGGGGAACTTAGATAGGATCTAAGGGGAAGATCAGAGACAGTTGCAAGGACATTATGGATACCTGAAAAGGGTTAGGTGGGATGGTTCAGATTAACATTATTGCAGCACCTAGAGGCTGTAATTTACATTGAGGATTGGTTGTGTTAGGCACAGTGTATAAATATAGTAGCTGACAGTCCCTGCCCTGATGAAATTACAATCTCACTAGTGGAGCAGGTTGGAAAACAGATTTTCCATTTTGCAGCAATTTCTGATATTTTGTGCCAAATTAGGGCTGACGAACTGAAATCTCAGTGTTTCCCAGAATGAAATTTTCTGACATATTTGAATCCAGAAACCTCGCAATGAACTGGTTGAAATGAAACATTTTTATAATGCTGCAATGAAAGGTTTTGACCTTCTCACATGTTTTCTGCTGCTGCTCACCCGCTGAAGCCATCTCCCACCCTTCCAGTTGGCAATCGTCCAATGAAAGAACACACGAGGCAACATGTGACAAGAGTGACCTAACCACAGAGTACTGTATATTGAAGCTTGTTCTGTTTTGACTTGATGTGGAAAAAAAGTAGAGTTCGAAATGAGATTAATATACTTTTGTTCAAATTATTCTTCCATTTTGAAACTTTTCTCTTGAAAATGTTGAAAAAGCTATGTGTTTTTGTGAAATATTTTGATATAGACGAAACAGCATTGTCTGATAGAAAACTTTTCCACTAAAAATATTTCAACCGTCCCTACTCAATAGATGAAACAAAGGATAGTAGAGGATCCAGAGGCACAAGGATGTGAATGAAATGCCCAAGGTCAGGGAACAGAGCCCATGTCTTCTGAGCCTTCGTGCCCTGTCCTACCCGCTGGACCACATTGCCCAAAGACAATTTGGCCCCTTAGCACTCACAGACAGTCTTTGTCTTAGCTTAACCCTCTTAGATGTTAATATTTCCCTCCATGTTGGGGCCAAATGGTCAATCTTGGCCACTATAGGTTTTGCGGTTAAGTGCTTGGGCCAACGCTGGAAACTACAGAATCACATTGAGCAGTTGCATGTAGTGGTTATTCCCCTATATAAAACATTTTGCTCTCAACCAGCTGCAACTGTGCTGGCAAGTTTCAGAAGGCAATTCTGTCTGTTATTTTCCATTTTAATCAGCCCTTTCAATCAGCCTTTTCTTCCTAGCATCCTCACTGACATTGATTTATTTCAATTAAGAGTCTTATGTTCAAGTACCATAATTATCTTAGGTTTCAGAGTAACAGCCTTGTTAGTCTGTATTCGCAAAAAGAAAAGGAGGACTTGTGGCACCTTAGAGACTAACCAATTTATTTGACCATAAGCTTTCGTGAGCTACATGCATCCGATGAAGTGAGCTATAGCTCACGAAAGCTCATGCTCAAATAAATTGGTTAGTCTCTAAGGTGCCATAATTATCTTAAGCACAAGATCCAGGTAGCCTATGCAGGAGTATAAAAAGGATTCTAATTCACCTGCATAGACTAGTTAGGGTGACCAGATGTCCCGATTTTATAGGGACAGTCCCGATTTTTGGGTCTTTTTCTTATATAGGATCCTATTACCACCCACCCCCTGTCTGGTCACCCTAAGACCAGTAGTCCAAGTCACAACCTAGCCCTTAGCCCATACAGAAGATTATTGGGTGATATTCTATGGCCTTTTCTATGCAGGAGATCAGACTTGTTTCATGAACAATAAGTGATGTGGCAGGCAGAGATGTGGGAAAGAAATCTGTATTGAGTACTCTGAGAGGCCTGCTTGTGTTTTTGTGGTAGCAGCCTGGTCCAGCTTGCAATCTGATGCCCCATTAAATTCGGTCCCTCCTGAAACTTGACCCTCCTCTCTGTTTTTACTTTTTACTTAAAAAAAAAAATATTTTCTCCTCACTTCCTCTCCATTTTCAACTTGTAACCCCACCCTTGCCAGATGAATAAAAGGGAGATTGTATGTGAGAGAGAGGGGTGTGGCACAGGGATCCTCAAAAACTAGAAAACAACCTTTTAAAAAAAAAGTGAATCAAAATGAAAATTTTGATGCAAAACCAAAAAAAGCGTACAGTTTCATTTCAAAAATTTTCATCCCAACTTAAATGAAGAAAAACAAAGTTTCATTCCACATTTTTCCCAGAAAAAAATGTTTTGGTTTAGTTTTTATGACCCTCTAGATCCAGTTTTGTTTCCTTTTATTACCAGAGTCTCCACCCTCACTGGAACTCTGCACCAGGCACACAGACATCTTGTGGCTGAATAATGTACTGCAAGTAAACGTGTCAAGTAAATGCAGCCTGTAACATTTGCAAATTAAAGAAAACACCCGTCCACAGAGTGCTGTCAGCCTTTATAAAGATGGAGTTCTGCATTGTAACATTTGAGGCCTGCAAAACATGCATGCAGAAGGCTCCGGCGCTCTTTAGGAGGAGGAATGTTTATGTTATAAATAGTTAAGCTTCAGAGGTCAGAAATTCAGTGAAGCATGAAAGTGCTTGTTAAATTTCATTTTAGTGTATTTGTGAGTCTTTGGGCGCTTGCTCTTTGCTGTGAGTTGAGGAAATCTGGTGTATAATGAACCAGGTCTCGTTTCGAACCTCAGATGTTCAGGTTCAGTTTGTTCTGCATAATGCTTCTTATGTCACCTGAATGAGTTTGCTGAGCCCTAAAGTAACCAGATTTGAGATAAAATACTAGCTGAAGGGCTAAAATATTGAACAGATTAATAAATGTCTTAACAGATAAATTTCAGAGTAGCAGCCGTGTTAGTCTGTATCCACAAAAAAAAAAAGGAGTACTTGGGGCACCTTAGAGACTAACAAATTTAAAGCAGAGGACTATATAGGGACCTGGCCAAAGTGTGAGTCACCATGAGGGAGCACCTCGAGCTGTAAAGACAGAGGGAGGTCATAGGAACAGTAACTGATGGAAGGGGGCACTGGATGAGGCAAAAGCTAATTCCCAGACCCGGCCCTGGAGAGATGCTCCTGTGGTGAGTGGAACCCCTTTTACAGAGGGTAATATAATTAATGCCAATCAACAAGGCTTTACAGAAAATAGATCCTATCAAACTAACCTGACATCTTTTTTATGAGATTACAAATTTGGTTGATCAAGGTAATAGCATTGATATAATATACTTACACTTTTGTAAGGCATTTGACTGGGTACCACATGACATTCTGATTGGAAAAAAAAATAGAAAGATATCAAATTAACATGGCACATGTTAAATGGATTAAAAACTGGCTACATGATAGATCTCAAGATGGAACTGTCTACTGTGAATAATCATTGAGTGGGTGTGTTGCTAGTGGGATCCCACAAGGATCTGTTTTTGGCCCTATGTTATTTAATACCTTTATCTGTGACCTGGAAGAAAACATCAAATCATCACCAATAAAGTGTTCAGATGACAGAAGGATTGGGGGAGTGGTAAATAACGAAGAGGTCAGGTCACTGATACAGTGTGAGCTGAATCACTTGGTAAACGGGGCACAAGCAAACAATATGCATTTTAGTATCACTAAACGTGTACATCTGGGAACAAAGAATGTAGGCCATACATACTTCTATCAGTGGAAGCAGTGACTCTGAAAAAGATTTGGGAGCTGTGGTAGATAATCAGCTGTAATCCCAGTGTGATGCTGTGGCCAAAAGGCCTAATGCAATCCTTGGATGCATAAAGAGGAAATCTCGAATAGGAATGGGGAGGTTATTTTATCTCTGTATTTGAATTGGTGCAACCGTTGCTGGAATACTATGTCCGGTTCTGATGCCCACAATTCAAGAAGGATATTGATAAATTGGAGGAGGGTCAGAGCATAGCCATGAGAATGATTCAAGGATTGGAAAACGTATTTTATTGTGATAGATTCAAGGAGCTCAGTCTATTTAGCTTGCTTAAGAGACAACTCAATTACAGTCAATAAGCACCTATGTGGGGAACAAATATTTGACAATGGGCTCTTCAGTTTAGCTGACAAAGGTATAATAAGATCCAATGACACAAATTTGAAGCTAGACAAATTCAGCCTGGAAATGAGACACAAACTTTTGACAGTGAGAGTATTTAACCATTGGAACTATTTACAAAAGGTCATGGGGGATCTTAAATCACTGGCAATTTTTAGATCAAGATTGGATGTTTTTCTGAAAGATCTTGTCTCGATCAAACAGGAATTATTTCAGGGAAGTTCTATGTGGTATGAAGGAGGTCAGATTAAATGATCACAGAGGTCCCTTCTGGCCTTTGAATCTATTAATCTCTAAAGAGTTATGGAACTGTTCCCCTCTCTAGGGATAGGTTTGTGCCCAGGCGTTTGCATCAAAATATGAGTATGAAAATTAGGTCATTAAATCCCCAGTTGCTCAGCTTGTGCTCAGAAATGCCTGTATTCATTAGAGAGGAGTCAGAGCAGCAAAGTACAGATCCAGATCTTGACCCCTGAATGCACACTGCGTGAGACTTTTTTGATTCGGCATCCTAGTTTTGGTCCCTGCAAGGGCCTCCTCTCAATTTTGATATGCGTAAGGGCTCCAAATGCCCCTACCTTTGGGAGTGTTTGAACCAGGATTAAGAAAAGGAGAGCGGCGGGGGTGGAGCGGACTTTTGTAGCGATAATCAAGGTGGGCCATTTCCATCTGTGGAGCCAGGTACAGGCATATTAAAATCAATGCCTCTGCATCTGAATTCTGGTGAATGGCTTCCCCATGCATTCGCTCATGCAAAAAACCACAGAGATCGGTGGCTGGTGGAAGTTGGAAATGGCCCACCTTGATTATCACTCCAAAAGGTTTTTTCCGTCCCCTCGCCCCCGCTCTCCTGCTAGTAATAGCTCACCTTACCTGATCACTCTCGTTACAGTGTGTATGGTAACACCCATTGTTTCCTGTTCTCTGTGTATATAAATCTCCCCACTGTATTTTCCACTGCATGCATCCGAAGAAGTGAGCTGTAGCTCACGAAAGCTTATGCTCAAATACATTTGTTAGTTTCTAAGGTGCCACAAGTCCTCCTTTTCTTTTTGCGGATACAGACTAACACGGCTGCTACTCTGAAACCTGAACCAGGATTTTGGTTCAGGCATGTCTGGCTTGCATGAGTTCATGCAGTTCTGCAAGCTATGAAGATATGTGGAAAATGTGGCCGGGTGAGGGAGCTCAATAAATCTGCTAATGCGTGAGTATCAGGTTCAGATCGATAACTATAGCCTTTGTTAAAGTAAATTCTCTAGCAAATAAGAAAGCAAGGCTGGAGTGATCCATCTTTCCTTCGAGGAATCAAAAAATGCAGAAGGGGCTGGATTCAGCAAAGAATTTTCAGTCCAGGAGAGTTTATTGGTGGAGTCAAACACACCCACGCCCTAGAGGTGCAGTCCCCATGCTCTGAGAGTGAACAGAGCTAAGGGCAATGATCCCAGGAAAGGAGAATGCATAAAGAAATAAAATAAATGGTCCCCGGAGAGAGCCTTTTCATGGACTCTTTCAGTCAGTGAGGCAAAGAAAACCATTTGGTGTCATCTAGTGCAGTGTTTCTCAACCTTTTGGATACTAGGGACTGGCTTGCTGCCTTCCTACACTGTGCCAGGAAGATCTCAGGAACTGGGACCGACCCACAGACTGGTCATTGAGAAACACTGCTCTAGCGTAACCTCCCAAAATATAAAAGCAAATTGGTAGCTGTAGTGGATCAATGGGAGATAGAGGGTGAATTAAAAGGGTTGAAAGCATTTGAATAGCACTTGTGTGAGCACGGCACATGGTGCAGAAATGACTGCAATTAGCACCAGGGCAGTAAACTTCCACCAGCCACCAATCTCTGCGTTTTTTTGCACGAGTGAATGCACGGGGAAGCCATTCACCAGAATTCAGATGCAGAGGCACTGATTTATATTCCATTGATTTTGATATGCCTGTACATGGTTCCTCAATCCCGTGCTCAAGGCACCCTTTCCAATATGTAAAACAACACAACGATCAATAGCTATACTGGACTATTAACATTTACTTGGGACCCGTCCTATTGTCTTAATTCAGTCTCACCCTTCAACTCCACTAGCAGGTTGTTAACACTCACACACACCGTTCAGTCTCTGTCCCATATCCTTCCCAAACAGCTGGATAAAAGGGAGATGCGCCCCTCTGTATTTGGACAGTCTCCTGCTTCTTGTTAACCAAGTTTCTTCTCACTCCTCCATCAAGTTCCTCCATCAAATCTACTTGTTCCTCCCCTCATTTCATCAATAATCTCTCCTTTCCCTCTCACATTGAATGTGCGCTCCTGTCACAAGTCTAGCTTCTCTTAGATTCGTGTCTCACCTGAGACTGCAAACGTATTACATCAAGGGAGGTGGCTTTATTCTATATTTAGCAAAGCATCAAGAGCGTTTACAATGACAAAAGCAATGCAGGACGGGCTAGCTTTCATCCTGGTCTAGTCTCCACCAGGTCAGAGGGTGTCAAGACCTAATAATTTATTTTCTTCTCAGTCCTTTAAAAGCTGCTTTGGAGCAGCCCCCCCCCTCTTTGCACCATGAAAAGTGCACAGTGGGTTTGTGCACTAGTATTTCATCTCTGGAGCCTGGACTCGAATACTAATTTAGGTGACTTTTAGGTCTTCGTTTAGTCACTGCACATCTCACATGTCCCTCTCTGTGCCTGATCCACAGAACATATAAGCCTGCATTTACAGACTGACCAAAAGTCTGTCGAAATCAATGGAAAGACGCCATAAGTCAGGATCGAGATGCAGCAGCAGGACTATGGGGAAGCTCCAAGAATGGAGTGGCCGGGTGCTCAGGACATTCAGGACGCAGCTGACTGTCAGGGGGAAGCTTGTAAAACATGTGCCCACATTGTGCCTGACTCATGCCCACATCATTATCCCTCCTGTTCAGAGGCAGGAAATCATCAGCCCAGCCCTCGAGTGCAGGAGGCAAATGAACGCCCCGGCTTAAGGCAGGTGATTTCTTCATCAGTCTTTGCCTGGCTCAGGGCAGGAGGTGGTGCAGGAAGCTGGCATGTTGGCTCCAAACAGATTTTGTACCTGCAAGTTACAGAAAAGAGCAATCTGCTGGCTCAAGGAAGAGGCACTCCAGAAGGCATCTGGCCCGTTGCTGAGCACTTACGACAAACTTGTGACAGCCTCTTAGCCCCACAGCCAGGCTTTAAGGGGACACAGAATGCAGCATAAGAAGAAGAGCAGCAGCTGCTCACACGGGGAGTGGGTGGTTCAGACGGGCACAGACTCCAGGAGTCCTGGATCCTAGTCCCCTGCTTAAATCATAATATCCCACTGCTGTTCAGGAGTATCTTTAAACTAACCGAAGGAGGGGAGAGTGAAACATGGGGTTATGATGAAGATAAAGTCCCTCCCTTTTGCCCATCCGGAATCTAGCTTCATTTTCGGCCTGATCCAAAGCCCACTCAAGTCAAGGGGAAGATTCCTATTGACTTTAGTGAGCTGTGGCTCACAGTATTTGCCAGCATTATGCAGTGTCATAGCTCTCCATGCTGGAAGACTTTTTCTCTTCCAGGAGCGGTACAAGGTACATTAATCAATGTACTGGTGTCCTCGTCCTTTCTCTCCTCCTTCTCCACCTCCTCCTTGACAGGCTCCTTCCACCTCCTGCCAACTCCCCTCCCCCACCACCTCCTTTCCCCTCCTCCTTACGGTGACTACATTTTTTCTGACCTACACGTTCCCTGTTTCTGTCTTTGCCCCTTACAGAGGCGAAGGGGGTGCCTAGGCTATCTCCATGCCATTTTTTAAAGTCCGGATGGATAAGCTGCAAAGTTAAAATCTGGACCTGAATTTATCCAGAGGTAGCTGTTTGGATCTGAGGTTCTTAGAATGGAACATCATAGAATATCAGGGTTGGAAGGGACCTCAGGAGGTCATCTAGTGAAGTCCAACCCCCTGCTCAAAGCAGGACCAATCCCCAACTAAATCATCCCAGCCAGGGCTTTGTCAAGCCTCACCTTAAAAACCTCTAAGGAAGGAGATTCCACCACCTCCCTCGATAACCCATTCCAGTGCTTCACCATATAGCTCAGACCCAAGTATTCCCCAACCTTGGTGGCGGGTTCGGATCCATGGTTTTGTTTTGGGTCCCTCTCTAAAGTTCTTCAATCTTAAAGCTGAAAGCGGTTGGATCTGGAAGGAGATGCCCAAGTGTGCATTGTAATGTTCTAATGTGCTCTCTCAAAGTGACATCTGGGATCAGAGCCTGAGCTAAGGCCGTGTCATAAATATAAAGGGAAGGGTAAACCCCTTTGAAATCCCTCCTGGCCAGGGGAAAGCTCCTCTCACCTGTAAAGGGTTAAGAAGCTAAAGGTAACCTCGCTGGCACCTGACCAAAATGACCAATGAGGAGACAAGATACTTTCAAAAGCTGGGAGGAGGGAGAGAAACAAAGGGTCTGCGTCTGTCTATATGCTGGTCTTTGCCGGGGATAGACCAGGAATGGAGTCTTAGAACTTTTAGTAAGTAATCTAGCTAGGTATGTGTTAGATTATGATTTCTTTAAATGGCTGAGAAAAGAATTGTGCTGAATAGAATAACTATTTCTGTCTGTGTATCTTTTTTGTAACTTAAGGTTTTGCCTAGAGGGGTTCTCTATGTTTTTGAATCTAATTACCCTGTAAGATATCTACCATCCTGATTTTACAGGGGGGATTTCTTTATTTCTATTTACTTCTATTTTTTATTAAAAGTCTTCTTGTAAAAAACTGAATGCTTTTTCATTGTTCTCAGATCCAAGGGTTTGGGTCTGTGGTCACCTATGCAAATTGGTGAGGCTTTTTATCCAACATTTCCCAGGAAGGGGGGGGTGCAAGTGTTGGGAGGATTGTTCATTGTTCTTAAGATCCAAGGGTCTGGGTCTGTAGTCACCTAGGCAAATTGGTGAGGCTTTTTACCAAACCTTGTCCAGGAAGTGGGGTGCAAGGTTTTGGGAAGTATTTTGGGGGGAAGGACGCGTCCAAACAGCTCTTCCCCAGTAACCAGTATTAGTTTGGTGGTGGTAGCGGCCAGTCCAAGGACAACGGGTGGAATATTTTGTACCTTGGGGAAGTTTTGACCTAAGCTGGTAAAGATAAGCTTAGGAGGTTTTTCATGCAGGTCCCCACATCTGTACCCTAGAGTTCAGAGTGGGGGAGGAACCTTGACAGGCCGAGAAAGCAGAGGGAGCCTGTGCTGATATACCTAGGATCCAGCCTTCTGCGGCAACACACCAGCCACAGAATAAAGCAGGCTTTCTCCAGGAGCTTGCATAGAGGATCTACCTGAACGCACTGCAGTGAAAGGCTGAAGCCTTTCAGGGTCAAAGGAACGTGATTCTGTCAATACACAAGTTCTCCTGTGTAGCACAGTGGCAGGAGAAAATACAGCTAGAAAATTTGAATAGTCCTTTTGAATGTGTCTGTTTCCTGGATGCACAGGAATCCACTCAAGGCTCTTTTTCCTTTCAGAGAGGGGCTCAAAGCTGCAAAATGTGGGGTGAGGCTGAATTTTGAACATCTCAACGTTTGCAGGTGTCTAGATCTGGGTGAGATCACAGGGGGACAGATACAGACTAGAAGGGACTGCTGCTGAGACGGGGTTCTCCGGGAGAGCCCTGCAGTGGAGAAAGTCACTCCGCCCCCTCCCTTTGTCTGATATACACCCAGTCTGATGATCTTCAAGGCACGCTGCAAGGATCGGCTTTTTACCAAGACATTTGAACAAGGGGGAGGGGCGGGGGGATTATTGGGTAGGGAAGAGGGATTTGAGCGTCTCTGTTGCCTGGCTTGCTGCTGGTGGGCTATACGGCATATTTTCAAACCGCTCTCTTACACTTCACAAATAAGGCAGCATCTGTTGGTTTCACGTCGGAATTGTGTGTACCTGTGAAGTCCTTTGCAGGTGCCCGTGCAGTGTTGAATCATAGGGATTTACCTTTCCCTGCCTAAAATGTCATGTAGTGCGGATGCATTCTGTCACACGCAGCAGGCCAAATTCAGCCCTCATGTAAATGCCAATGCCATTTGGGATCTCTGGGAGTGGCACCCACTTCTCCAGGGCGAATGTGCTCAGTGGCAGCTCATGTCAGGGTCTGCAGCGGTGCCAGCCCGTGGGCCATCTCACGAGTGCAGCTGTCCTGGAGGAGGCTGCCTGATTGTCTCCACCATCTGACTGATGGGACGTCAGCAGACCAGCTGGTAAACCCAGCAGCTGTAGCTTGGTGGCTATTCAGATCATGTCCCTGTGGACATGATAGCTCCTGTGTCTGCTCGTTCCCAACCTTGTCCCTGCCTTTTCTACTCCTTCCCTGTCCCCGCATCACCTCATTTCAGCTGACCCAGCTCTGGGTTCTGACCCTGAGTTCCTATTCCTGGTGACTGACTCCTGCTCCAACCACTAGGCCTGACCACCCACAACCTGGTTCCTGAAGTGACTACATTCCAGGGAAGCATAAAGCGATCACTAAATTCAGCCTTTAAAGCAGCCTCAGGTCCCTTTTGAGGAAGGCCCTGTATAAATGCCAGACCTCATTAGAGCACCTGTTCCATATCCCCTTGTATGGGAAAATAAAGTATGCAGACTTCACACAGCATGGGGCTGGTAAGGTAAAATCAATATCCACTCCAGTTCATGCCTGTGATTAGCTCTAAGCATAATATAGTGCTAGAAGAGTTTTAGCATATTCATGGCCCTGCTCTCCTAGAATCAAAAGCTAAACACTCAATTCCCTGTATTCATTCCCTGCAAGATATTACCACTGCACACTGATAACACAGCACCTTCCATCTCAGAATCTTGGAATGGTCATTAATCCTCGCACCACCTTTGCACCTATGTAGAAAGCTTTGCACCAGTACAGGTAGGGTAAACCAATGTCCAGCGATGTGCAGCTCCACATTTTCAACAAGGTCTGTGTTGAGTGCCCAGCTTGATCATGCCAGGTGCAGAGCAGTCCTGGCAATGGGAACTGAACATCGCTGAAAATCAGGCCTGGCATGGCATGAGTTTGCCCCTCTAACATTCAGGCACCCCATATTAATGGCTACTTGAGAAAATTTGCAGATAAGTCACTTACCCCAAAGCAACTCAGTGAGTCATGGCCAGAGGTAAGCTTAGAATCCAGACCCCCTGACTCCTACAACCAGTTACAATTACTGGACATCACTGCTTCTCTTCTATGTCTTTTCTATTTGCTTGGAGCTTGGGAAAAACGTCCAACCTAGGGATTTACTGGTGTTTGCATGAGGTGAGAATGGTTAATTAGTTATTATAATGCATGCTAGTCTCAAAACACTAGAAGATGTGCTCCTGTGGTTAATTCATTTTTTTTTTTTGCTGGCAATTAAATAAATAAGGAGACCCCTTGGGACTGTCACCTGATGTGCTGAGATTACCTCTAAGCCCATTTTCCCTGCCATCTTGGGACTCCAGAACCCTGCTTATTGAGCCAGACATGCTAGCCTGCTACAACACAGACCCAGGTCTGGTCCATGCCCCCAAGCTGCAGACTTTAACTTAAAACTGCTCAACAGGTCACCTATCTCCAGCTCTCAATGGGATCCAAACCTCAAATAAATCTGTTTTACTCTGTATGAAGCTTATACAGGGTAAACTCATAGATTGTCTGCCCTCTATAACACTGATAGAGAGAGATGCACAGCTGTTTGCTCCCCCAGGTATTAATCACTTACTCTGGGTTTATCAATAAATAAAAGTGTTTTTATTAAGTATAAAAAGTAGGATTTAAGTGGTTCCAAGTAATAACAGACAGATGTGCGTGTTTTGTTTTATTTGCTTGGTAACTTAGTTTGTTCTAAGCCTAATACACTAAGAAACTGATTATAGTTAAATCTCACCCTCAGAGATGTTCCAATAAGCTTCTTTCACAGACTAGACTTCTTCCTAGTCTGGGCCCAATCCTTTCCCCTGGTACAGTCCTTGTTAGTTCCAGCAGACATCTTAGGTGGAAACTAGGGGTTTTCTAATGACTGGAAGCCCCCTTGTTCTATTCCTCCCCCTTTTGTAGCTTTGGCACAAAGCAGAAATCCTTTGTCTCTCTGGGTCTCCACCCCTCCTTCTAAATGGAAAAGCACTAGGTGTAAGATGGATTCCAGTCTCAGGTGACATGGTCACATGTCCTGTGAGACCCCTAATCTCCATTCTTCCAGGGCTGGCCACAAGTATCCCAGAAGGTTTGCAAGTAAACAGAGCCATTTACAGGTCACTGATTCTGGTGCACCCTTAATGGCTTCCACGTAATATGTTTACACCAGTAATATGAGTTTATATCTTATTCTCTTAACTCCAGACATGGAAATAATCCGTGCAAACAAATGGGGATGAACACACTCAGTAGATCATAAGCTGTGTAATGATACCTTACAAGACACCTTCTGCATAAAGCATATTCCAGTTACATCATATTTACACTCATAAGCAAATT
This sequence comes from Lepidochelys kempii, assembly GCF_965140285.1. Taxonomy (NCBI): domain Eukaryota; kingdom Metazoa; phylum Chordata; order Testudines; family Cheloniidae; genus Lepidochelys; species Lepidochelys kempii. Next base: position 118,479,515 of record NC_136386.1, on the reverse strand, counting down.
TCCATAAAACGTTATGGAGTGCAACGTCACAAAGGGTTTCTAGAGCAGTGCGTAATGTGTTGGCCAGACTTACGGGGTCATAATGTTGTTTCCCCTGCTTCTCAAATGCTGGGTTCATCTCACAGAGCAGCTGACGTGGGATTGCGGACCTGCTGCCTCAGAGTACTTACATAACGCAGGGAGCTGGCTTTGCTTTCTCCAATGCTAGGTCCTGTATATGATGGGACAAATTAGGTGGTTCTTAAATAAGTGCCAGTCCCAGAGTTTGGCCCTACACTACGATGAAATATCAACTGCCACGGCCAGTTGTTGCTGATAAAAAAAAGAATGCCAAGACCAGTTCGTACCCCTAAAGAGACTGCAGTGATAGCTTTGCTGTTTTCAGGCACCTTTTGCTATTCTACAAAAACAGTCACCATGAAAAGTCCATTCTCAATTCCTTCCTAGAGTCTGGGTTTATACACAAAGAATGCAACAAGAACAACCTGAAGATCAGCATAAACAGTCACCCCAGTCTTGGCTGTTGTCAGGGCTCCTCCCTCATGACTGCTCAGACCCCACCCTAGATCATCTCTCCGCAGAGAACCTTACTTATATCCAGGTGGGGTAATGTGTCACCAGAATGCACTTAATTATTTCCAAGCAGGATCAAAACCTCCCAACAGGACAGGGTATTTCAGGCAAACACCATGAGCCTGTTACACTTGCTGTCACTTCTTTTGTCCTTTATTTTAGGAACTTAGGAATTACCACACAGGTCAAACCAGTGGCCTTTCCTGTATTGTATCATGCCAAGATTTGGACAAAGACCAGCAATGGCTGTACTGAGAACCCAGCTGAAGATGGTCCTAGGATTATCTGTCTGCTTGTACTGCTTTCCATATGAAAGTAACTCTTTGTAACTAGCAAGAGGCCGGAGAGGCAACAAGCCCTAAAGAGTTGGTTACAGCAACTTACACAGAAACAATATAGCTGTGATTGATGTTTAATGTTATCCTCAGATAGTAATCAGGAAGATCTATAGAGTACACTATATTTGATTAGGTTTGTACGCTTTCAGTCTGTTTACATTTTTTTTTTACACTTCAGTATTCCAAGAGAAATGTTGAAATGTGTTTTGCTAATGTGCGGTTTATAACCGAGAGAAACGCAGAGGTACAAATATTACAGGAATTATTATTAGATTTGGCCCCATTAGCTCCCCTCCTACTCCCCTAGCTCATGATGCAGCCGTTGTCAATTGCCAATATTAATAATGTTTCGGATGTACCTCTACCATTGTACAAAAGGATTATAACCTCATCAATAAAGCTGTAAGTTGTGCTTGTGCACACACAAAAGCATGTGAGATTTAATTTTCAGATCACATGAATTTCTATTGATTTGAGAGTATAAGGCTATGACTGGTGAGAAAGTAATCTGCAATTCGTATCTCCTGTGCCTAATTCAGCTGCCTTTGTGTTGCAGGAAAAACAAACAAAGTAAATAGAATGGCTGGTGGCAAACTCATGAGATTCCTCCCAGAGCTATTTCTTTATTTTGTCCAGTGTCAGTTTCACACAGAAAAAGAGGTAATATTGATCACTTTCTACTAGATGAACTTTCAGATTTATTCAGTGCTATAAATGGTCCCATGACTGACTAAATAAATTATAATTAGATTGGCCATGTCTGACGAATTATGTTAAACAACAAAATATTTTCCTTAGTAAAAGAACTAACTTCCCTATTGTGGACATTTGAATCTTATCTTATTTTTGCCATAGGAAAAAAATGCAGCCTGTAAAAACCTAAGCCTAATTGCTCAAAGATGCAGTCTCCCCACTTCTCACAAGCTTAAGTAGAGTTAGAAAGAGTCAGTATCTTTAGTGGGATACCTGTAGAGAGAATCCAGGTGGTTCACTTCACTCAGTGTCATTACTGAACCAGTGCTGGGTGCTACACCTGCAGGTGCATTCATCTTTTGGGTGATCAGAACATGGAAGTCCTGGCCACTTGGTTATTAAAAATCTCACAATGTTTTCTTTGCAAAACCAGACTTGTTAATCCCAGTGTTCCAGCACATTGCAATTTGGGTAATTTGCTGTACCTGAATTTCCCTTTCAGTTTCAATTGTGTATAGTATTCTTCATGTCAGCTGTTTACAATTACTGTGTACTGTGAAACAGCTGCCAAGTTCCTCCCCAGAGGTGGCTGCACTTCAGGGATAGGCAGAGTGGTCCCTGTACATATTTACAGTAGGATTTCCAAAAAATGCCATATCTCTGCTCTCAATGAAGTCACTGAGAGTTTTACTTCAGTGGGAGCAGAGCCAGGCAAATGCTGAGAACCTTTTGTGAATTAGGTTTGGGATTTAAAAAGTTTCTGATCCATCTCAATGAACAATACATTTATATAGCAAGATTATTGTCAATTAATATTTTAAAACATCCTTTCCAAGCCCAGAGAACAATAAAACAAAAACAATAAAACAAAAAATCTTTTCCCAGCCTTAACTGGAGAGTAAATAACTTCAGAACATATTTCTCGAATGAATGTTTAAATGTGTTGTTTTGCCTCTTTCTATTATAAACCGCATTGTCACTGAAACATACCACCGTGACATAAGGGACTCCAGAGGCTTATCTTGTTTAATACTGATCTTCAAGGCTGCCTCGCGAATGTTAATCCTGTAAATGAAGGAGCTGGGATGGAGATGATTTGTGCCAGACTTTGACACACATGATGTGCTTTTCTGATCATCTCTCTTCCATGGAGATCAAAGGCCAGCATCTCCAGCTGGATTATCCACGAGCACCAGCGTTCCCTCTGTCAATCAGAGATCGGTGCAGGGAGGGAGAACTTTGAAAAATGATGGCAAGGGAAGTAATGTGGATGCAATTTAAGTTCTTTAAGATTCCCAGTGCTACAGCCATCACAAAGGCATCAGCTCTCCATTGGACTCTGCTGAGGAGTGACAGGTTCTTCCAGTATCTGCACTGTCTTTTCTTTTCCCCATCTGTGGCTTTTGCAATGCAATTAAGCTGTCTTGCAGCTGTGATGGCTCATCCTGTAAGATGTTAAAGTTCCCACTGAAGTCCATGGGACAAGTCGTGGGAGTAAGTGTTTGCAAGTCGTCCTGCTCCAGAGAAAGATTTCAAAAGCACTTAAGAGATTGAGAAGGACAAGTCCCATTGAAAGCCAGTGGGGTTTGTTCTTTGACATCCATTAGGTGTTTCTGAAACCTTTCTCGCTAAAAAGCACCCAAAGGATCTCCGTTCATGAGCAAATTAGATGGTGTTTGAACATAACCTGAGGAGTCATGGTTATAATTAACACAATGTTATACGTCCAGGAGTTGATGCCCCCTGATTCAGAGCTCTGCTTCATGTACAGGTCAGTGATGGGGAAGTCACTGGCTAACAACAGTCAGCTCCCAGATTCTGCACCAACCCAGCCCCTTACAGAACCTTGTGATATGACTTGGGGAATCAGCACAATTTATGAACTCGGTATGAGATTATGGACTCTCTGTCTCTCTCTTTGCCAAGCGGCAAACTCCATTTGGACAGTGCAGCGCTTTGCCTCCTCTGTTGTCCTTTTAACTCCATCTTAGACTGAAGGGGTGGTGAAACAGGACTGACAAAAGAGGGCTGCTAAATCTTGGAACAGCTTGAGGCAAAAGGCTGCCTCCTACTCAGGAGCACTGGTTTGTGAGGGGAGAGGGGGTCTGGCAATGAAGGCACCTGGTAGAAGTCTGTGATCACCTGAGTCTGATCGGGAGGTCACATGACAGAGAATGGGAAAGTGCTAAAAGGCCGAGAGCTGCTCTGCTCTGGATTTTCAGTCATTTTCACCAGCTCAAGCTGAGGGCAGCTGCTGCAGGACCCAGCTGAGGTCAGTGGAGTGCTGCTTACCTGAGCACAGCTGGACCACTAGGGAGTGGTGAGCTAGGGTGAAGGGCATGGCAATCAAGGTGTCTGTTGTTTTCTAAATGATCTGTGCTCTTGTGTGCTCTATCTCTTAAGTAAAGAGTCATGCGGGGGTTAGAATCCTGTGCAAAGTCTGTCTGTGTTGGCTGGCTTTCCTTATTGCATACACCTGAAGAGCAAAATTACTCTAGAAGGCTCACCCCTTTGATGGGATTGCAGGGGATGTGCTGGGGCTGCTGGGGAGGCTTGGAGGAGATGGCACTTGTTTCGGGACCTAGGCCTGGGATGACGCTCTCACTCAAGTTTGGCCAGGCTTGGCCCTCGTCACACCAGGTTTAGCCCTACCAGCCCTTTGAATGGGCAGTGGGGTGGCCAGTGCTGGTCCAGCTCCTGCACCAGGGCTGCCCCGGGGGCCTACTGGCCCTGCTTCCAGCAGTCCATGTGTCTTCTCAGGGATGGGGAGTGACATTGCACCTGGGTGGCTGGGCTGGAAGGCTGGGGCTGAGCATGACACGGGGTCGGTGGTGAGGCGCTGGTTCCACAGGGATTGATGGTGACTGCCAGGGGACAAATGTCTGGGGATGCCCCTGGCCTGGCGGTGATTGGATTGTGGGGGGATCTCCACTGCCAAGAGGGGTGGACATGAGGTCTGCACTGCGAGTGTGTGTCTTGAAGCTCAAAGCCAGGGACAGTACGTAGACTTTGCCCAGCCCCACAAGTGAAGGGCACGGGGGATTCAGCATTTGGATCCCCTTGCAACAGTCTGGTCAAGCACTCTCCTGCAGGGGGAGCTTGACCAAAACTGGAACACCTTGTTCCATCAGAGTATCCGTGTAGAGTAGTTCCACCGCTCTTCCCTTCCGATTACCTCCATCCTGTATGCTGGGGGTGAGGGTGGAGATGGCCCAGGACCCAGCTCCACTGGTTTGCCATGGACATCTCTGTTGCTGAGTTACAGCCGGAATCTAGACAGCGTAACGGAGACCAGCCTCCTGTGCCGGTAACATGGGTTAACCACACCCTACTGGGAACATTAAATGTCCCTCCCTGTTTATACAGAGTTGTAATTCATGTTTTGTATGGTGCTAATTGCCACTATTCTTCAAGGCTATGTTCTAACATGGCCTGACCTTCTTCTGAAGGCCAGAGTGCTGCAGTTTTCAGATTTTAAAGAATTAATGGTGTCCTCCTACTCCCTTGTAACCTGCTCCCTGCTCCAGACCAGTTTTCTCCCTTCTACCCCCAAACTAGAAGAGGAGCAGAGGAGAAAGAAGGCACTGGAAACAAATGTGTCCCCTTGTGTCCAATCCTTCCCGAGCTGCAAATACGACTGGCACCTGAAAAAAACCTGGGTCAATTGGTTCCCAGCCATGCTGTGAAGGAATAGTTTATTTCCTTAGTTCTCAGCAAACAGCATCACATAATTGTTTATTATTTAGGCATCCTGCAGTGGGATGTGTGTCTTGGTTAGAGCAAGTTCAAGGCTCAGAAACCTTACCATCTATCACAGATTTTGTATTTTGCTAGTGAATATCCACTGAGAGGTGCTAAAGACTGCAAGCGGGTGTGCCTTTGATCTAAAAGACAATCACAGACCTCATTAAAGCCAGTGGGTGTGCCAAGCACACTCTGTCAGGCTGATCAGAAGGAGCAATATCACCCTTTATGTCAGGGGTAATCCATTTATTTTTTTGTTTCGGTCCAAATTTTTTGGTCAAGGTATAGTCAATGTTCCAGATTCCAGAGAAGAAAATACAAAACTAATGACGATCATAGAATAGAATAGATAAGTACATAAAGATTTTTGCAGTCCATTGAAAAGCATCTGGCAGTCCAGATTTGGCCCATAGTCTGCCTACTGACTACCCCTGCTTTATGTAGTAAAAACAGCTGCAGACCATCATGACTGCTGCTGGAGGCACGAAGCCAAATGTCCAGTCAGAGCTGAGACATGTGGGGCTAAGGAATTTTCCCAGTTGTCAATGCCGGGCTCAGGCTATTGGTTGTGGGATGTCTGTGTGGGAGGCAGAAAGTCAGGAGAAAAAGTTGAGTGTGACTCTCAGAGCGCATAGAGACCAGGCTACTTGGGCACAGAGCTTGCTATTGGGGCAGACGTGGGGATTTCTGAGCACGGAAACTGCGTGCCATTGTTTGTTTCCACTGTATTCAGGGAAGCGGGACTTTGTGTCCAATTTTAGTGAATAAACAAAATGACACCAAAGAACATACCTGACTCATATAATCAATTTCTCATCCTAAGGGCGGAAACCCTACAAGGCCCCAGACATTGGCTAAACTGCTTGGACCATAGGGGCAACAATATTTTGCAGGCCTTCCCCCACCACCACCCCGAATCATCTGCCACTAATTTAAAAAAATACTAAAGTGTCACTCAACAAATATCAGCTCTTTCTTAAGGCTGTGAGTTTAACTTCTTTAACAGACTCAGGCTGATTCTACACTTAAAAGTTTTGCCAGTTTAGCTATGTCTGTTAGAGGTGTGATGGTGTTTGTAATTTTGGCAACACAGCTATGTCAGTAAAAGCCCTAGACTACATACAGTCATACCAACAAAAAATAAAGTCCTTTTGCCAGTGTAGCTTATTTCATTCAGAGAACTGGTCTAATCTATACCAGCAAAAGGAATCTTTGCCTACATTAGAAGGGTGTGCCGGTATACTTACCTTTTAAAAGTAGACAAGGCCTCAGAGATGCATCAAAACTGAAACTGTGACATTTGAGGATTGTAATAAAATAAAATCAATCATAATGATACAAACTAGTTATATAGCGCTTAAAATGTTCAAAGCACTGTACAGACATTAACTCGTTAAATAGAACCAGGATCTAAAGCACTACTGGTCTGGATTCGTTAAACTTCCAGCCATGCTCAGTTTAATCCTAATAGATTAGAATTTAATTTTCTTTGCACTGTAGAAAATTTATAATATTTTATTCTGAGAACTAAAAATCATGGGCAAAATTCTCTGCTGGCATAACACCATTGACTTCAGCAGTCTGAGTGAGAAACAATGCCAAATGTTAGTAGATTTGTAAGACAAGTTGTACAAAAACAGCACTTCCATTCAGTATCAGTGCACAGTTATTTTGGGGTCAGAATCCGCTTGTATAGCTGTATTGGGATAAACCACATGTACTCAGAGTGGCGCTCTGTCCCCCTCAAGTGGTGGCTGACCCAAAGACAGAGGCCGAGGAGCCTGCTACAACATTAGCTGATAGAGATGGGTCTTTAGCTCAGGCAGCAGAGACTCATGTTTTGAGAACCAGGTCTGATCTCCACAGCTGAGGACTCGCCCACTGGCCAAGTGTTACTTAACATCTTCAATTCTGCTAGTAATGACTCTGGTTTTGCCACAGCCAGATTTCTTTGGGAGCCCAACAATGTTGGTGGAGGGAGTGGGATCAAGTACTTTTGCACAATCCTGTGCATCCATAAGGGGTTTGTTGGTTTCCTGGAAATGGGACTATACGAGGTCCAATGTGAGTTATCGCATGTAACTTTTTTCTCTACCAACACGGTTAGAACTCAAAATATCAAGCAGAACGCAGCTTCAGAATGACCATGGGCATTCAGAGCAACTCAGCTCTGTTCTTTTCTGTTCGGATTCTGCCTCCGCAGCCAGCACTGTGTTATCAAAGCACTAGCATTTGTGTCCAACACTGATGACCAGTTTGCAGACCCACACAAAATTCTAGCAGGCCACTGTTGGTTAAAGAAACTCTCTCAGCTGGGGAGAGGCTAGGAATGGACTATATGAATATAAAGAAGAGTGCAGGAAGAGACAAAGGTGGTGGGAGGAACCACAAATGTCATTACACAAAGTAAAACTATTTCCCCATGTTTATTCCCCCCCCCACTGTTCTTGTCAACTGCTGGAAATGGCCTATATTGATCATCACTACAAAAGGTTTTTTTTCTCTCCTGCTGATAATAGCTCACCTTAATCACTTTGATCACTCTCCTTACAGTGTGTTTTAGCCCACGAAAGCTTATGCTCAAATAAATTTGTTAGTCTCTAAGTTGCCACAAGTACTCCTATTATAGTTGTTGAGGACTATAACAAAACCCCAGGATGGGAAGGACTCTTTGATCTCTTCACTTCTCAGGGAACTCTGTTGGTGAGGAGGGAAAGCCAGTTGGCAGGAGAGAGGCATAAGCCTTATGACTGACAAGTCTGGATGAACAGCCAACAATGAGAATTCCCATCAGAATGTCTGAAGTTGGGCCTTGTGGACTTTTCATAAAGACTATGGCTTGGGGAGGGACTGGAACCCTGTAAACCAACAGGGGAGCACAAGGATCAATTTTCTGTTGACAGAGTGGTTTCTGTAGTGGTTTGCGAGACCTAGAGGGACATCTACCTGCTGCTGGGGTGTCAAGGAGCCTTTAACTCGTGGACACAATCCCTTCTGGCCTTCAAATCTATGGGGCAGATTCTCAGCTGGTGTAAATGATTATAGTTCCAGAATGTACCTCATCCCTTTGTCTTGAATATTTAATCTGTTCACAGCATAAACTGTTGTCTTATTATATGTGCGCACAATGCCTAGCAGAGTGGGGTCCCATCTGCATTCAGGGCCTCAAGGCGGTACCATAACACAAATGATGGATAATAACAATGCGTTTGCAGTACATTTGCCACACTGAGCAAAACAAGGGAAGCCCTGCAACCGGTTTTTATAGCGATTACTTGCCTACACTTTCGCCGTAATAGTGTGCTTATTCTTTGCAGCCCCCACTCCCATTCTGGTGTAATGTGCCTTTCTTGGTTTTATAGCTCTCGGAAACATTCATTTTAATGAGAGCTGAATTTCGGTATGTAGATGATTCCCCAAGGGCCTTTTTCTTTTCGTTCTCATCCAGACACCCCAAAGAACAAAGAAAGCTATAAAATGCCCTAATAGGACTGGCAGAACTGTGTCTTACTAGAAGCCTTGCATAGTATTTTGCTTAACAAATAAAGCATTTTACTAGTGAGTGAGAGAGAGCAGAAATCCCCACTGGGTTTGCAGGCTTCAGGAAGCAAAGAGTCCTTCCCAAGCCAAGTATGCTAATTTCACCTTTGGAGAACAATTTCTTTTTTTATGCCAGTTTTGGTATGGGTAGATACAGCAATAAAACCTGGGATTTATCTCGCGTCTGATGAGCTCGGTATGTCAGTTTTAAAGCTGTTTTGAAAAAAGCTGGAGGAAATTAGAGCATTTGTGTTTGTTAAAGGGATGCCATCAAGATGAAAAACATTTTTTTTCAATCTAGATCACTGATAACATTTTAATTAGTGGTTTCAGAGTAGTAGCCATGTTAGTCTGTATTCGCAAAAAGAAAAGGAGTACTTGTGGCACCTTAGAGACTAACAAATTTATTAGAGCTTTCATGAGCTACAGCTCACTTGTTACTCACGAAAGCTTATGCTCAAATAAATTTGTTAGTCTCTAAGGTGCCACAAGTACTCCTTTTCATTTTAATTAGTGGCACTGAAATAATTGTAAAAATCTGTTCTCCTTTTTGCCATGGCTGTGTCTACGCTGCAAAGTTAACCCAGGTGATTTGCACCCAGGTCTGAGAACCCAGTTTAGCCTTGCCTGGGTGTAAACCTCCCCACTGCAAAACCATTCCTGCATTACTGTGTCCTTGGAACCATTAGGAAAGGGACATGACTGGTGTGGAGAAAATGAATAAGGAAGTGTTATTTACACCTTCACATAACACACAAGTCAGGGTCACCCCGTGAAATTAATAGGCAAACAAACAAAAGGGAGTACTTCTTCATACAATGCACAGTCAACCTGTGGAACTCATTGCCAGGGGATGTTGTGAAGGCCAAAACTATAACTGGATTCAAAAAAGAACTAGATAAGTTCCTGGAGGAAAGGTCCATCAATGGCTATTAGCCAAGATGGCCAGGGATGCAACCCCATGCTCTGTGGATGTCCCTCAGCTTCTGAATGCCAGATAATGGGACTGGAGACGGGGGATGGATCACTCAGTAATTCCCTGGTTCTCTTCATTCCCTTTGAAGCATCTGGCATTGGCCACTCTCGGAAGACAGGATCCTGGGCTAGATAGACCATTGGTCTGAGCCAGTGTGGCCGTTCTTATCCACACACCAGTTTGGGAGCTGTCTGAGACCTGAATGTTATGTGTACACACCGATTCTTAAGGGATCTTCCTGATCTTTATCACTGGCTTATCCAAAAGTGCAGAAGCAAGCTGTACAGTAGGGCTTTGGGTAAAAATTTGGGTTGTCTAAATGTGGATCTCAAATTTGGTGGCTTGAGCTTCTCTTGAAAAACAAAAGAAATACTCCAAAACGAACAAACAAAACCTTTTAGGACCTCCCCCTCAGGTAGTGTAAACTGGCATAGTTCCATTCACCGTAGCTGAGGATCTGGCTGCCAGCTCGGGTTCAAGGAGGATAACAGGGAGTGATTCTTTTACACCTCTGCCTTAAAGTGGGTGAGCTCTAAGCCAGATCCATTCCCAGTCTCTAGCAAAACAGGCATGTCGGGGGGGTCAGAAACCAGGAGGAAGTAGGTGGGCCAGAGGTAGGTGGACAAGTGGGCTGGGGGAACCAGAGTGCACTGCAAAACAGGTAGCCTCTGCTTCCTAGAGGGCGATAAATAGAGTGTAAATTAGGGCAACTCAGGGTGTCGACACAGCAAAGAAATCACCACAATAGTGGGTCTCCAAGCCTGGATGAACTGGCTTGGGGCTGTGAAGCTAAAACTAGTGCTGGAGACCAGGCTCTGAGACCCTCCTCTCTTGCCAGGTTTCGGATCCCAGGCTTGAGACAGAGTGTCTAGATGGCTATTTTTAGCTCTGCAGTGTGAGCTGAGTCAGTCGACCTGGGAGTTGTGTCTCAGGCTGAGGGTCTTTTTTTGCTATGTAGATGCTGTACAGCCCCTGAGGCTGATAAAGGTTAACCTGTTAATTTTGCAATGCTTGATCACAGCTGAAAGGTCAAGAAAATAATCGTTGGGGAGCTGGCCAAAAACTCACGACAGTCAGTTTTTAGTTTGTGCCTTAAAATCCCTCCCTTTATACCTCAGATTCCCACTGAAGTCAATGAGAGTCTTAGGTGTAGCAGAAAAGTCAGATTGGACACTTTATATGGTGAACCATCTATCCCTCAAGTCCACCCTTGCCTCTAAACAACGCAAACAAACCGCTGAACCGGGAAATCCCAGCTAATGTAAGTTGTGTCTGTACTTTTCCTTACCCTGTGGGGATAAGAATGGAGCAGCGGAATTGCTGCTGCCAGCTGGTAATGAAGTGTAAGGGCCTGATTCTCCTCTCACACTGCTGTAAATCAGGAGTGATTCCTTTGAAGTCAATGGAGTTATGCCAGGGTGAAAGCAGTGTCAGAGGAGTCCTAAGGCCTGAGCGTGCAATGGTTACTCACTTCCTATAGATCTGTCACTAAGAGTAGATGAAAGGTTGCTGCTCAGATGAGAACTGCTTTTTAGATTGCAAAGGCCCCATTGATCTCTGGCATTTATATGACTAGGCTGCTGCCCAGCAGTGCTGGAAGTTTCCGCTCCCCATTGAGAGCTTTGCAAACATCCCATTTTGCAGCTGAATTTCCACCCTGTAAACTTTATACTTTAGATCCTATAATATTGGTGGGACTTTAATTCTTTCCAGGCCTGTCTCTGTTTTCATCAGAAAGACAAAACAATCCTCCGGCCCTCATGTTCACCAGGGAAATTCAGCCTGGCTCAGATGGCAAGAGCCTAGGAGGGGGTGTATAGACTCTGAGCCATTTCAGGAGGTCAGAAAAGCAAAAAGGAAGTGTGTCCATATCAGAGGATCCAGAGTAGGAGGGAGGCAGACTCTAGCCAGGGAGATAGTGTCTTGCATAAAAGTAGCTAGTTTGGGAAGCAACTCTCTCTTGCTGGTGCTATTTATAGAGCACTTTATTTAGTGCATGTCTTCACTCCAAGAAACCCAGGCTCTTACCTGGGTTTTAGCCCAATGCCTCACCCCCACCATCCACACACACAACCTCTGACTTGACCTAAGCCCAACTAGCATGTATGGCTGGGGACGTGGGTTAGAGCATGAGCTTTGGTTTAACTCGGGCTAGAGCCTGACCCCTTAACAGTGAGGATGCAGGCTAAATCACCCATGTGCAGATAGTCCTCCACTGCCCTTCCCATCATTCCCCCTGAAGGACAGACAAGTTCTCCCACAGCTGACCCTAAAGCATCTCAACACAGAATACCTTTGGATGTGCCCCGGACACACACACACACACACATGTCCTCATTGTTTCTGCACACAGTAACACCAATTGTCTCCACTGCAAAGCACTATCACACCCAACTAGAGTAACTGGGGTGCTCAGACCAAGGGCCAGTTACCTGGGTTAACTGCCATGAAGACCTACCCTTTGTATAAGAGGGCATCAGGAAGCAAAAGAGACAGACACGGGAAGGCTGAGGGTGATTGCTTTTTCTGTGCTATGAAAGGAGACGGGGTTGTATGTTTGTACAGCGCCAAGCACCCTGTTGGTGCTTAGACAACCACAAAATGCTTAATCCCCAGCTGTTGTCTCCAAGAAAGTAGACCTCCCTTAATACCCACTTCAGAGTCCAGGATGTCTTTCCACTGGGTGCACAGGTAGCCCAACCCCAAAATGAAATGACCTTTCACCCTTCTGATTATTTAGGCAAATCAAGGGTCCCTTTAGTGAAATGACACTAACAAGTGTCTCATGAGAAGCCATGTTCAAAGAAGGTTGCAGAGCAATTACTAGTGGAAACTTGGATGCCCTCGGAGACCCCTCCAGACTGTGGCAAATGAAGGATGGATCCCACTGATTCATGGATCAGAGTCCTGACTGGTGGAAGAAGAGTATTGGGTTCAAAGGTATTTCAATCCTCAGATCCATGAAATCCTCTAGGGAATCCCACATCTGGAGAAGGTGGGGCTAAGAGACCTAAGAGGTAGGATACAGGTGAGGGTGGGGTGTGGCTGGCTTCAACTGCTTTCTGTTTCCTCTTGTGTTAGAATGTAGGTCACTATAGAGCTACACCAACTTCAAACTCACGGTGCGCTAAATGACAAGAAGGCAGTGCATACAGCAGGAGGTCAAGCACCCAGCCAGCTGAATACATCAGAGAATCATGCTGTGAAATTGAGCAATTTCCAAACACAGTGCCTACAATTAAAATACTGTACCTATGGCCCAGCGGTTAGGGTCACAATTAACTGCTTTGTGACTGAAGCGGGTTGAAAAATGATGGGTCTTCCATGGAAAATGTCAAAATAATATTAATTTCAGTGACTTAGGAAAGGAACAATGTTTGTGTATTAAAACTTTTTCATGAATTTTTATAGAAAATGTTGGGGTTGGAAAATTTTCTGGGTTTTTAAAATTTTCTTTATTTCCTTTTTTATTCCCTATTTGCCCCCCCCCCTTTTCCCACTGAAAAGGAAGAAGGGACAAAAGGATGGAAAATAAATCAACCCCCCCCCCCGGCCACGTATTTGCTTGAAACATTTGAGAAAAAAATCTGAAAATGCTCAGTTTCGATAAAACAGCCATTTTCAACCCAAGAATGATTTAGAACTAAAAAATTTCAACCAGCTTGATGCATGACCTTTGCCTGTTCTCTTTGTTTCTCTGTACCTCCGTATTCTGATCTGTAAAATGGGATGATACTGAATGATCAGATGGGCCAAATGTCACTTCATTATGCTGCAGGGTCATCTGTGCAGCAACCTGGGACCTTGGTGCTTTGAGGTCTGTGGATGAAAAGTGCTAGGTAAGAACTAGGTATTGTTACCCCTGGTAGTGGTGGCTAAACTGAACAAGAGCTACCTTTGCCTGGACCACCTTGGCAGACCCCTCTCCTCTCCTTTCTCTGGAGGCCCTGGTCTTCACTAGTCTGCACCATGAGAAGCACTAAAGAGAATGAATCCCATAATGCTGGACCATTGCTAGGAAAATTTACTTTAAAGAGTCAGAGAGCAACACACTATTCAACAATGTCAGAGAAAATGAACCTCGAAGAGAGGAATATAGAGGATGTTTTTTTTGTCTCTGCTACATCATCCAAGGAATGAGTGCACTCCTCTAAATGTGCATCTTTCTGACAATTGTGTTTGCCTGGTTGGGGAGAGATCCCTTTGCAAATACCTTTTTGTATCTGAAATTGCTTTCAGCAGTTGGTTGATCCCTTAATCTCCTGTTTAAAGGATCACAGCATATATATTCCACACATGTTCAGTAATAATCCTGCTCTTCTGAAGTGCTAGTTTGTCATTCAGATCCCAATGTTGGTGGTAACACAAAGGGGTAGGAATGATCTGGGCTGTGGAAATGCAAATGAGCTTAATTGGAACATTTGGCTATATGGCACATCAGACCAGATATTGCAAGACTCCAGTGGCTTGATTTTTATTTTAAAAAGAGAAGGTTTCATATAATTTGATCTTCTTAATTATTTGTTCCTCAGAGTTACTGATAGGGGAGACAGTAGGGAATACAACACCAGGTTTCTCTAGCACAATGAATTATTCACTCCCACTGCTGTGCAGAAGTGGATGTGTCATCCAATTTAATGCAAACAGCTGAAACATGTATATTCCCAAAGATAGTGTGTCCTGTAGAGACAGGGAATTTAGACTCCAGGGTTCGATTCCCATCTCTGCCACTGACTCAGTATGTGACCTTGGGCACATCACTTAAACACTATGAAAGGCACTTCACCCATCTCTAAAATGGGAATAATGCACACAGTACAGAAAGGAGTTTTTAGCCTGATCATCAATATGGCACTTTGAGATCCTCAGATGAAACATGCTGTGGAAGTGCCACCTATTATTACTGGAAAGGTCCTTGCTGCAGATCTAGAAAGTGAATTTCGTGTTTGTGAGGAAGGCAAAAATTTAGGGCCTGAGCCAATGCCCAACTGAAGTCAATGGAAAGTTGCTCAATGACCTGTGGCTCAGGATCTTCAAGAGGAAAGATGGTGTCCTCATTAAAGTACAGGATTGAGAATTCAGGGACATGGGTTCTAGTCCAAGGTCTGCTAGAGGCTATTGACCTGATCGGAAGTCCATTGACGTCAATAGGAAGACTTCACTGATTTGGATCAGGCTGTATAGCCAGCACTCATAAGTGGGGCCAGCGTTTTCCAAAGAGCTCCGTTCCCATTCAGCCAAACTTTGAAGAGGTCAGCAGATTGGAGACGTGTTGGGTGCTGAGACCTTCTGCAAAACTGGCCAAATGTATCTTCATGCCTCCATTTCCTCATCTGATGTTTGGATCTGGGATAGAAGTTTTGAGGCATCTGTACTTGAAACTGAACTTAAAAAAAAATGTAGGGTAAAAGGAAGTGCTCAGATCAGTATCATTTACAAAGGGCTGGCTTCCTGTGGCTTCTCACAAAGTTTGATATAACAGCAGAGAAGTCAGTTGAGTTCAGTGGCCTGAGAATCTTTTCCAAATCACTGTCCTTGTGCTTCATGATGTCCTGCCATAACATCACGTGTTTACCTATAAATCTCTTTGGACCATTATCTTGTTGTGGTGGAGAGGCTTGTGTCCCCAGTGACCCTCAGAATTATGTCGTCCGGAGTCTTGTACTCCTGATGGGGCCACTCTGGGCGAACAGTTCTGAGGTGTACTTCCAGATGAAACGCGGTCCAAACTTCTCAAAACCCCGGTGTCAGAAGAGGCATATTCGAGAACCTGTCAGCTCTCTGAGGCTGTGAAGGCAGATGGGGGCTGCAACAGGACAGACTTCTGGTTGTCTCAGACTTTCCTGCCGCTGGGTCATGGCTCTTTTCTGTCAAGTTTTGTGCAGTTGCTGCCTCCGCACCAGCTCCCCCAGGTTAAAAGATTTCATGTGTCCTGCCAATGGCGTTAACATCTCCCACTAGCAAAGTCCTGCAGCGATGGATGAGTTCTGGTAGGGATGGGAGCAGTGATCTCTGGGAGTACCTAGTCACAAATCTGCACGCAGCCAGTGGCTGTGTGTTGGTTAACTTGCGCTTGGATTTGTGAGACAGAAGCGCATTTTGGCAAGAAGAAGTTTTATGAAGAACATAAGAATGGCCAGGCTGGGTCAGACCAAAGGCCCATCTAGCCCAGTATCCTGTCTTCTGATAGTGACCAATGCCAGGGGCCCCAGAGAAAATGAACAGAACAGGTAATCATCAAGTGATCCATCCCCTGTCACCCGTTCCCAGCTTCTGGCAAACAGAAGCCAGGGACACCATCCGTGCCCATCCTGGCTGATAGCTATTGATGGACCTATCCTCCATGAACTTATCTAGTTCTTTTTTAACCCTGTTAGTCTTCGCCTTCATAACATGCTCTGGCAAGGAGTCCCACAGGTTGACTCTGCGGTGTGTGAAAAAATACTTCCTTGTGTTTGTTTTTAAACCTGCTGCCTATGAATTTCATTTGGTGACCCCTAGTTCTTGTGTTATGAGAAGGAGCAAATAACACTTCTTTATTTATTTTCTCCACACCACTCATGATTTTATAGATCTCTGTCATATCCCCCCTTAGTCTTCTCTTTTACAAGCTGAAAAGTCCTAGTCTTAGTAATCGCTCCTCAGACGGCAGCCGTTCCATGCCCCTAATAATTTTTGTTGCCCTTTTCTGAACCTTTTCGAGTTCCAATATGTCCTTTTTGAGATGAGGCGACCATATCTGCACGCGGTATTCAAGATGTGGGCGTACCATGGATTTATATAGCAGCAACATGATATTTTCTGTCTTATTATCTATCCCTTTCTTAATGATTCCCAACATTCTGTTCCCTTTTTCGACTGCCGCTGCACACTGAGTGGATGTTTTCAGAGAACTATCCACAATGACTCCAAGACTCTTTCTTGAGTGGTAACAACTAATTTAGACCCCATCATTTTGTATGTATAGTTGGGATGATGTTTTCCAATGTGCATTACTTTGCATTTATCAACATTGAATTTCATCTACCATTTTGTTGCCCAGTCACCCAGTTTTGTGAGATCCTTTTGTGGCAACTGAGAAACCCTTTTCAGGATCCCATCCCCATCCTGAATGGGGAAGGGGCAAGAAAAGGTGTTCTCAATGCAACACAACATATGAAAGCAGGAACAAGGCTAACAGAAAGAGTGTACCGTGTTAGGATATAGATATTCAGGCCTGTCTGCAAAGGACTATACTTTAAGAATTTAGGTATATGTTTATCATTTAGCTAGTTTTAGAGGTATAAAAGAAAGAGAATCAAAATCACTGTCTGACTGTATAAGGCCTTTTCTCACTGTGACAGTCTGAGGCCCTATCCTTAGGCTAAGGCCTCTGGCTAAGCAGCAGAGGCAGCCATAAGCAGGGAAGCGAATGGTCACGTCCTCACCAGTCACACTGAAATAAGGTGCTATTGGGCTCTTAGGAATACAGTCCTGTCCTGATAATGCCAATCACCTCCAGAGAAAGGGAAGTGCCTAGAAGATTTAAAGAAAACCTAGTTTGATAGCATCCTGTCTGGCAAGAACTCACTTATCAATAGCTAGGATGTGAAATCCTCATTTCTTTGTTGTTCTGTCACTGTAGTCCCCATTTCACTATTGTTTGTCTGTATAATCTCTGTCTGGTTCTGTGATTGTTTCTGGTTCTGTGATTGTTTCTATCTGCTGTATAATTAATTTTGTTGGGTGTATACTAATTAAGGTGGTGGGATATAATTGGTTAAATAATCATGTGACAATGTTAGGATTGGTTAGTTAAATTTCAGTAAAGTGATTATTTATTAATAAATTTATTTATAATAAAGTGGTTAACATATAGCTAAGGAGAACTCAGGTTGTACCATATAGTCTGCAGTCAATCAGGAAGAAAGCGGGGGAATGGGAACAGGGAATGGGGGTGGGGGAATTGGAATCGTGTTTTGCTAAAGGGGGAATGGGAACAGGGACACAGGCAAGGTTCTGTGGTGTCAGAGCTGGGAAGGGAGACACTAAGGCAGGAAACTGGAATCATGCTTGCTGGAAGTTCACCCCAATAAACATCGAATTGTTTGCACCTTTGGACTTCGGGTATTGTTGCTCTCTGTTCATGCGAGAAGGACCAGGGAAGTGAGTGGGTGAAGGAATAAGCCCCTAACACACTGCACCTCACCTCACCAGTTTGGATTATAATGTCCACTGAGGTCTCTCTTCTAACCTAGCAGAACCGATCGTGACCACTCCACATGCTTTATTCAGTCACTCTAAATGTGTGGGCTAAAACAAGACTTATTCACAATTCACACATGGGCTAGCCTATGTCTATCTCTTGTGTCCACAGCATAGACAAACGTGTCAATTTTTGTCTGCTGAGGATGGCTCCGTGATTTTTAAAAAAGATGTTTCCTGCAAAGCTCATTAAACCAGATTCTCTTTACTTGAGATCATTAGCAGTTCAAGACTGCCCGTGGCTTGAAGGGGAAGAGTTCGTGGCCATAAATGCACCTCACACGGGACCAAATTAATGATCTGGGATGTCGGGCTGGTGTAGGGATGTGAGGTGAGAGTCACAAACCCTGGGTTATAATGAAAATTCACGGCTATAAAACTTCCTCGGCATTCTTAAAAACAGTTAACGAAGATTTCTTTTAAAGATCTGAAACATTTTTTTTGGATTCTTACACATTAGATTATTTCTTCATAATCCAACCCAACCATTTAAAGCAAAATACTGGGCCTGATTCTTGTTTACACCAATGTCCTTCTGCACCACTCAAGAAAATCAGCCTTAAAGTGGATAGAAATGGCCCCCATCTGTGCAAAGGGCTTCCACTGCAACTGTACTGATGGCATCCGAGCTCTATGATTTTGCTCCCAGCCCTCTGTGAAGGGGCAGATGGGAGGCATGTCGGGGTGTGATCAGATCACATTGCACTACAGCTATTCTCTGCTTCCCAGGGCCCACAGGGAGTCAGAGAAGCGTAGAGCAGCTTGAAATGTTTTGGGTGAATTTTTGTGTGTGTGTGTGTGAAATGGCTTTTCAACCAAAACCAATTTTGCAGAGTATGTTCATTTTGGTCTCCATATTTGAGAATAAAAGCCCAACACACTTTGCAGTAATATTTTTTGGTTTTCAGTCCCCAAAAAAATAATAATTGGATTGTAATGTCCATAGAGGTGTCTCTCCTATATTTTTTTTCTGAAAATAGTTTTTGGAAATTAAATGTTTTTCAGATTTTGCCTTTTCTTTTTGTCTTTGTTTTTTTTCAAGAAACTAACAAAAAAACCCAACCACAATTCCCAAGAAATATTTACCATTCCTCTCTAGCTCTATCTAATAAAAAAAAGAGAAGCTCATGTGCTTGTCAAATGTTTATGCAAACTTCTGGGATTCAAAAATAGGACCAGAAATCACATGGTCAGACTTTTTGGCAAGATTTTCTGAACCCACCTTGATTTCAGGCAATCCCAAAGCCTTGTTATAACAGCCCTTAGAGTTTCCTCTGTTGTCTCTTGTCATACTTAGATGGCTCCTCGGGACAGGGACCATCTTTTGGTTCTGTGTTTGTACACCTAGCATAATGGGGTCCTGCTTCATGACATGGGCTCCTGAGTGCTGCAGTATTATAAATAATAACACATTTCCACTTCTGCCTTCATAACCCCAACTAGAGAGTACTGAGGTGTGAGGGAGAAAAGCTGTTACCAAACTTCTCACCCTAAACAGATCAGATTTAAATCTGGGGCAAAAGTTAGTCAGGGCCAGCTACTCAGCTGATGTAAATCAGAATAGCTCTATCGACTTCAGGTTTGGCCGAGGATCCGGCCCTTGGTTATTATTTAAGCCAAAAAAGCATGCTTGTCCCTAGTAATCATGTATTATAAATACCCCGTGTGACATTGCACCCCATAATGCTTTACAGAAATATGCTTATAAGTGTAAATATGACATAACTGGAATATGTTTTATGCTAGATATGCTGTGTAACATATCTTTGCAAAGGTTATGATCTACTGAATATATTCATCCTATTTTTGTATGCATGTATCTTTTTTATATTTGAAGTTAAGAACGTTGACTCCATGCTTGTATTTAAAGTGTTTGCTGTAGGAAGTACATAAGGGAGATTTGGTCAATATAGTGTGAAGGGGTTATTCAAGTAGTTGGGAGTGCTTAGTGAACAATGGACCTTGAGAGATGTTAATCCCCATCTGAGCTTTCCTGGGAACGTTCAAACTAACTTGTAAACAATGGTGACAGCCTGCAAAAAGCTGAATCATTCATAGACATGTGACTTGCCCAAGTGACTGCAAAACTCCATCTTGTTGGGGGATTTTACACAGGAGAACAAAGGGGTTTCCACCCATGAGACAGACTATATAAAGCTCTTGAAACGCCTCCATTTTGTCTTCAGCTGGCTCAAGAGAGAGCCTCTCCACCCCAAAGAGATGCCTGAAAGAAACTGAAACAAAGGACAGTAACTATGGGGGTGTGAGTGATTGCTGGACCCAAGACTAGGAAGGAGTCTAGTCTGTCAAAGAAGCTTATTGGAACATCTCTGAGGGTGAGATTTACCTGCATTTAGTTTCCTACTGTATTAGGCTTAGACTTGCGTGTTTTTGTTTTATTTTGCTTGGTAATTTACTTTGTTCTGTCTGTTATTACTTGGAACCACTTAAATCCTACTTTTTTATATTTAATAAAATCACTTATTAATGAACCCAGAGCAAGTATTAATACCTGGGGGAGCAAACAGCTGGGCATATCTCTCTATCGGTGTTATAGAAGGCAAACAATTTGAGTTTACCCTGTATAAGTTTTATACAGAGTAAAATGGATTTATTTGGGGTGTGGATCCCATTGGGAACTGGGTATCTGGGTGCTAGAGACAGGAGTACTTCTTAAGCTGTTTTCAGTTAAGCCTCCAGCTTTTGGGGGACGTGGTTCAGACCTGGATCTGTGTTTGCAGCAGGCTGGCATGTCTGGCTCAAGACAGGGCACTGAAGCCCCGAGCTGCTAGGAAAAATGGGCTCAGAGGTAGTCTCAGCACATCAGGTGGGAGTCCCAAGGGGGTTTCTGTGAGCCAACCCATCCTACCCTGCAACAAAACAAAGCTGAAACATTTTAATACATAAGCTAATGACTTTTGGACTTGCTGGAGGTCTCATCCTTCAAAACGTGGTGTGCAAAACCTCTAATTGACCCCAATCAGCATTCTGAGCATGGAGTACTTGAAGTATCAGTCTGTATGTGTAATTACCATTGTCGAAAACTAACCATATAGGGTCAGAGTTCAACATCCTTAACACCACACATCACTACTGAATGGGAGTAAGGTGTCAGCATTTGGCCCTATGTTGTTAGACCTGCAGAGCCAGAGCCTTATGAACAAATGTGTTTACATTGCCACCTTGCAGAGCAAAATGCTACTGGCTTCAATTTAGACGCTGTTAAAGCTTCAGCGTGAGGGTGTTATGTGACTTTTTTGATTTTGGGATGCACAGCATACTGTAACTCGGTGGCAATGTCTGCTCTCCATATCGTTCCAAGGCAAAATAGCTCTTGGCTGTGCAGGTGTTGATGACAGATGTTTCAGATCAATTGCTGGAAAGAGATAACAGGAGTGTCTGGGATCATTACAGGACATGAATCTTTAAAAGTAATTATAGGTGGTAACAACCAAGATGACCATCGAATCCCTCCAGTCTGCAGTGCGCAGCCGAAAACAACCGCAAATGCTCTTTCCCTCTGGGAATGCGCCTGCTGATTGCGAAATCCCGCTGCCGTTTGATGTGAAGTCACATTGTGCATGCTAACAAGGAGCAATTTTCTTCTTCCACATTTCTTCTTAGTATAGCAGATCTAATTGGAATCTGAGGAAGTCTGCAAAGGAATTGGGTGGTAATTTTCTTCCTTGGTCTTAATTAAGAAAAAAAAATCTTTGCGTGAGGTGGTATTGACTTTTCATATTTAGCATTTCACACACTAGTGCTGTTAAAATATTGTGATGAGGCAGGAGCCTCGTGCCAGCCCATGGGCCCAGCTAGTCCCTGCAGCCAATGCCAAGCCTGGAGGGGAGTGAAAGGATTGAGCCTGTCTGAGTTCAGAGCTGATTGGCCAGGCAGGAGCTCTGCCTTTCCCTAAAGGGAGCTTTGCCAGCAGAGTTGCAGAGCCAGGGACCTGCTAGCTGGAGCAGCCATGGAAGAGCAATCGTTAGACCCCAAGAGGCAAGCGCTGCATAAGTCAGAGACTATTTGGGAATGAAGCCAGAAGGAAAGAGCAGGTAAGTCCCATAGGAAGGCTGCTGGGTGGCTCCATATTGAGTTGGGTTTGCTTTTTATTTTAGAACAGTTTGGGGCTAAGCTCCTCCAGGGCCCAGAAAGGGATAGAACTGAAGGGACAATTAGCCAGTGGACCAGAGCGTACCTCAGTGGACAAAAGACAGAGCCTTCTTCCCCCTGGGGAAAGCCATGGTCAAGTTGGGGCACCTGGAAAGTCCATAAAGGGGTCCTGCTCCAGCCCATAGCACTGGATATAATATCTCTCACCAAGGAAAATAAACTATATTTATCCTTACTGGGGCTAAACCTTCATTGACAACACTGGGAGTTGGCCCGAACACCGACTGAAAAAAAACACTGCATGAGACCTTTAGGATTTGGCCTCATATTTGGAAAATGTAGAAAGATTCTTATGAAATAGCTGGGGGTGGGGCGGGGTGTAGCTTAATGGATTTTCAGGCCACACGAGACCATTCTGATCTTCTAGTCTGACCTCCTGCATTGCACAGGGAAGTGTGTCCACTACTGCCTTCTACCGAATGGCATCTGAACTGTTCAGCGGTGTGACATACTGCTAGCAACTGATTTAGACTCTCTTTCAACCCAAACTAGTCTTTATATTTTAAATGAAAATGTTCATGGAGATTTTTGTTAGTTTCTGTGTGATCCCTTTTGTTCAGTGTAAAGCTTAAAAAAATAAATTCACAGGGTTTGGGCGGTTTCCAGTTTTACAATACCAAATTTTTGTTGCTTTTAGGGATTTTGTTGGGGGGCAGGGGGAAGGAGTTGGCAAAAAACTGAAATATTTCCATTAAAACCCCCACAAAATATTTTGTTTCTTTTGTTCAACACTTTTTGCAGAAAATGTTTGCCGTTTTCTTACGGGTTCTGTCACCCTGGTGTGGAGGTCTTGGGAGCACAAAGTAGCCTCAACCTCCCTTCCACCAGTGGGCAAGCTGCAGAAGGTCTGTGCAGTCCTTCGAGTAGTCACTGCTGGACAGCAAATGGCCTACGGATGGGGCTGCTATGTTGAATTCCCTATGGAATTTCTCTTCCCCACCCCCAACCTCCGTGCCCTGCCATGGATGCTCCAAAAGCAGGTTATTGACTGCAATTCCATCTGCCCTCCCATGTGGTGGATGCCCCCCCTTCCTTAGCCAGCTTCAGTAAATATTGACCTCTCAGCTCCATCTGCTTGCCTCCCATTCTGCGCCTCTCCTCCACCTCTCTGTTCCATCCAACAATCTCAGGACATATCTGCAAGATCTTTTGTGCTGCAGCTGTTGCCATCTGGAACAGCTTTGCTCAGCCTGTCTGCTTTATCAACACTCTATCCCTTTCTCAAAGCCCATCTGGAAAAATGCCTCTTGCGTTTACCTCTTAATCTCTCTCCCCATCTCCTATTTATTCTGGAACTCTAACAATCTGAATTAACGCCGTGAAGTGTGTTGGACTGCTCCTCAAGAAAGAGTCTGCAGACTGAAGTTGGATTGCCTGGTGAGCATTGTTATCGGGGGCTTGACAATGCCCTTTTTTTCATGAAGAGTCCTGATGTTCAGTGCAGAGTTTATTGAAAGGGTTTTAGTCAGAAAGGAGAGCAGTGGCTGGGGGGTGCTGGGCTGTTGAGCTGCTGATCTCTACCTTGCTGGATAGTAGGAATGGAAGAGAGCACAGTTCTGGGAGCGACGTGGCTCATAGAGAAGGGCTGATAAAAGGAAAAGATTCTGAATCTGGCATATTTGTTAAAAGCAGCCAGAATCGACTCTGCTCCTGTTGCAGGGAAGAACATGCTGGAAAGATACTGGAAACAGGTCCAATCTTAAGCAACAATGAAAGAGGGTTATTTGCATGGTTACAAGGCAGGACCAGTTACAGTATTTCTGTACTATGGGTTACACAGTCTCAGACCACATGTCTGTGCACAGGAGTAAGAATCCCCATCTTGCAAACCTGCACAGGATACCTAGACCTTAGAACAGGTCTTCAGCTCATGAAAATTGAAGATGAGCAACAAAATGGCAGATAAAATTCAATGTTGATAAATGCAAAGTAATACACACTGGAAAACATAATCCCAGATATACATACAAAATGATGGGATCTAAATTAGCTGTTACCGCTCAAGAAAGAGTCCTTGGAGTCATTGTGGATAGTTCTCTGAAAACATCCACTCAGTGTGCAGCGGCAGTCAAAAAAGCAAACAATGTTAGGAACCAATAGGAAGGTGATAGCTAATAAGACAGAAAATATCACAATGCCACTATACAGATCCATGGAACAACTACAGCTTGATTACCGTGTGCAGTTCTGTTCACACCATCTCAAAAAAGATATATTAGAATTGGAAAAGGGGCAGACAAGGGCAACAAAAACGATTAAGGGTATGGAAGAGCTTCTGTATGAAGAGCGTTTAAAAAGACTAGGACTTTTCAGTTTGGAAAAGAGATGACTAAAGGGGGATATGATTGAGGTCTGTAAAATCATGACTGATGTGGAGAAAGTGAATAAGGAAGTGTTTACTCCTTCACTTAACAGAAGAACAAGGGGTCACCCAGTGAATTTAGTAGGCAGCAGGTTTAAAAGAAACAAAAGGAAGTATTTTTTTCACACAAAGCACAGCCAACCTGTGGAACTCATTGCCGGGGGATGTTGTGATGGACAAAACTATAACTGGGTTCAGAAAAGAATTCAGTAAGTTCCTTGAGGATAGGTCCATCAATGACAGTTAGCTAGGATGATTAGGGACACAACCCCATGGTCTGAGTGTCCCATCTCCTGTTGTCTCTGGTAGCCAGAAACTGGGAGTGGACGAGGATCACTTCCTGATTGCCTGTTGTGGTCATTCCCTCTGGGGTACCTGGCATTGGCCACTGTTGGAAAACAGGATACTGGGCTAGATGGACCTTTGGTCTGACTTAGTATAGCTGTTCTTGTGTCCCTATGTTAACATGATGTCCAGAAGATGTAATTGTAACCCACATCCACTGTTTGTGGTGCTTCATCGCCCTCCACTGGTGGGCAGTCCACACCCACATACAGGTGGATGAGCTTGCTACAGGCTTGGCTGAGTGAACTGTCTTTTGCTCAGGCTGTCGAGGATTAAAGCTGCCAGGATTCCATGACTTTCCGGGACTTCTGCTGCTGGCAGGTGTGACTGACCCCAGGGCTGCCCAAGCAGCACCCCCGCACCAGCAGCGGCAGTGGTCCCGGGCTGGTGGGGCAGCCCCCCGCCAGCAGCAGCAGTGTCATCGGTCTTGGGCTGCCCCCTTTCCAGCACCGGCGGCTGCCCCAGACCTTCCGCTCCGGAGAAGCAGCTGCACCTCCAGAGCCCCCCAAACAGGTATATAGTACAAGACATGGACAGGTCACAGGGCCATGAATTTTTGTTTATTGCCCGTGACCTTTCCATGAATTTTACTAAATCTTACCCTTAATTATGATCCCCACTGCTGGTGACCCTCTCAGGGATCTGGGTCAGAGTGGTGTTTGAGGTATAATGATTTTCAGGGCTATTCCTGGGATGGGGTAGCTTATGCATCTTGCTTTGCTCACAGCCTAACCTTAATAAATTGTTGTGCTTTCCAGTGTGGTTATGAACCAGCAAGACTCAAGCATGTCAAGGGACCCCTTATGAATGGGCTCAGCGGAGGGCCTTTCTCACATGTAATCATTCAAATCCCCCCCCCCCCAAACCAAGCTTATAATTAAAGCTGGGGGCAGCGGTAAGAAGATTGATCCAGAGGCAAGAACAGAAAGTGGCCAGCCATGTCCAGGAAGCAGTCAAAGGGCCCTGACGAAGCATCAATCATTATGGCTGCCTACAACCCTAATCAATCAATGCTGACCCCCCCCCCCCCCCAACACACACACACACACACACACACACACGTCATTTCTGCCTGCCACCCACCCAGAAACTAGTAGCATTGCATCTTCAATACGGTAGTAAAGTAAACTTCCTTAAATGATTTTTCAGTGCAGTGGTTCAGCCAGGGAATAGGGCACAAAAACTGAAGGCTTCAGCATTCGCTTGCATGGAATGACATTTTACTGCATGACATTGGGATGAGAAAGCCATGGTTTCACAGCTGTCATCTAATATCCCTGGGCACTGACCTTAACCTAAATAAATGTTGTTGTTTAACAGTTGCACGCTGTCAATGTACATGGTGCTTTAAGGACAAGGAAAAAGCCAAAGTCCTCACCTTTAAGAACTTGCAGTCAAATGAAGTTAGTGGTATTCCGTCTTTTTATTTTAGGGATGAATTTGGCATAATCTCCCTAGTCGTGCATGGCACTGTGTGTTAAGATATGCTGCAACCTGAATTAAACTCTAATTCATTGTAGATCTAAAGAAACAATTTGCAAAAAATAATTTATTAGACAAATTTAATCCCTTTTTCTTTTCAGGAATGGTTTGCAACCAAGTTACCTTCCCACCTCCCACCCCGCCCCAGTCTATTAATTATATATGCACCCATTAATGTTGGCAACTGTTTTATGGTCTGAATCTGAAAGACGACCGTCAGTTTTGATTGGACATGTAAGTCTGTTATAAATATAAAGGGAAGGGTAACCACCTTTCTGTATACAGTGCTATAAAATCCCTCCTGGCCAGAGGCAAAACCCTTTCACCTGTAAAGGGTTAAGAAGCTAAGGTAACCTAGCTGGCACCTGACCCAAAATGACCAATGAGAGGGTGGGGGAGAACAAAGGGTTTGTCTGTCTGTGTGTTGCTTTTGCCGGGAACAGATCAGGAATGCAGCCTTACAACTTCTCTTAGTTGGTAAGTAATCTAGCTAGAAATGCATTAGATTTCCTTTTGTTTAATGGCTGGTAAAATAAGCTGTGCTGGAGGGAATGTATATTCCTGTTTTTGTGTCTTTTTGTAACTTAAGGTTTTGCCTAGAGGGATTCTCTATGTTTTGAATCTGATTACCCTGTAAGGTATTTACCATCCTGATTTTATAGAGGTGATTCTTTTACCTTTTCTTTAATTAAAAGTCTTCTTTTAAGAACCTGATTGATTTTTCATTGTTCTTAAGATCCAAGGATTTGGGTCTGTGTTTACCTCTACAAATTGGTGAGGATTCTTATCAAGCCTTCCCCAGGAAAGGGGGTGTAGGGCTTAGGGGGATATTTTGGGGGAAGATGTCTCCAAGTGGGCTCTTTCCCTGGTCTTTGTTTAAGACACTTGGTGGTGGCAGCATACGGTTCAAGGACAAGGCAAAGTTTTTACCTTGGGGAAGTTTTAACCTAAGCTAGTAAGAGTAAGCTTAGAGGGTCTTTCATGCAGGTCCCCACATCTGTACCCTAGAGTTCAGAGTGGGGAAGAAACCTTGACAAAGTCACATGGTTTTAGTTCCCTGATTGGATGAGCATGATTATCAGAATCAGGTATTCAGCATGGAGGCTCACTTTTGCCAGCCCAAAATGTGCTTTCTATTAATTTTCTGCAACATTTTCTTAAATGTTGTTTCCATGATCATTCTGGCCAGTAATCCCGTTCCCTGAAAGCACACAAAAATATTGCAGTTGCAGCAAACTAATTAAAAAAATGAATATGGAAATTCCTTCTCAGGATTCATTCAGCTGCTCATATTTTATTGGAGACGGAGTCAAACACCGATTAGCAAAAATATAAGGCACTGCCATCATTACAATATTTCCAGCATAGTTTGCTCAAAATACTGTAAAAAGGCAAACATACTCGAAACCCACCAGATAAAAGGCAGTCTTTTGAAATTTTGTATTATTTAAAAGCAGTTTTGATCGTACTTAGTTGGTGGTGGTTCATGCAGGGATAAAATTGTATGGCTGGGAGGGACAGGAGAAAACAAAAATAAGATGAGAGAAGGCATATGAAACTCAGAAAGAGAGGGAGAACAATAGGGGAGGAAAACAATGTTCTCAGTACAAGCAGCTATAGCCACAAATGGATATGAATATTGAATCCAACCTATTTGAAACAGGATAGGAATATAAAAGTTCCAAGTACCACCCTGAATCGTGGTAGCCATGAAAATCTAAGAAACTTGCAGTAAAATTATAAACACTTTGTATTCTCCGTGTGCAGATGCTCTGCTCCCAAAGTTGTACCTACTCTTAACATTCATAGCAAAACATGTCCTTTTGTTTGCAATTACCATAATCAATGGCTCTGAATTACTCACTTGGAATCCATATAGGCTTGCTAAATGGGGAATGCCCTTTGGTTTCCATGTTCAATGTTCAATAAACTTCTCTAAAGTTTAGGGCGCTTAGATCTGGGGTTCTAGTTCTAGCCCTTCTCGAGTTAACAGCTAGATTGTCACTAGCCTTACATGCAAGTGTAAGGGGATAAGGAGGCGCAAGGTGCCCTTTTACGCCCTTGTGCAGATGACTACCTATAGAAAGGCTGCAACAGAGGAGTGGAAGCAGGTTCTACAGAGTTGCTATTTCCTCCCTAGGCAGGCAGGTGAGGACTGAGCAGAAAAAAGACTCCGTCCCAACACGGGGCCAGCACAGCAGTGCCAACATGCCAAGTGATGTATTCGGCGTGAACTTCCTTGAGTCACAATATGGTTCCCAGGCTGCGTCTGAGGCAGGGCAGCAACATGCTCCCCCTTGCTCAGAGTGGATCATAAAATGACTCTCCACCACTGAAATAGTAATGCCCAGGAAAATGTAGCAACCAGTTGTATTCAGACAACAAATCAAGTCTGTCTTCGTTTGGGACCCCAGCTACTTGTGGAGAGAGCTTGTTTTTCAAATGTGGTGCAACCTTGCCTGAAGTCGTCATGGATATCTGAGTCCAAATCAAGGTCTTGTCCTTCTTTTTATACTCCAGACTGACACCCCTATGACCTGTTTTTGACTGACCTGGGAAGTGCGTCTTTGCTTCCCACCTCCATCAATCCCATTCTAATAAGTAGGGATGGATGAATTTCAAATGATTCAACTTAAGTCAAATAAACATGTCCCCAAAAGTCAAGATCCTTCTCTAAACTTTAGTCAAAACTATCCAGACAGACTTCTTGGATTTTCAAGAAACTGGTCAGAGAGCTTCTTGGCATAGGTGTTTCTGATGATAGCTCTTATGTGGTAAAAAGAAAAGGAGTACTTGTGGCACCTTAGAGACTAACCAATTTATTTGAGCATAAGCTTTCGTGAGCTACAGCTCACTTCATCGGATGCATACTGTGGAAAGTACAGGAGATCTTTTTATACACACAAACCATGAAAAAAATGGGTGTTTACCACTACAAAAGGTTTTCTCTCCCCCCACCCCACTCTCCTAGCTTATCTAAAGTGATCACTCTCCTTACAATGTGTATGATAATCAAGGTGGGCCATTTCCAGCACAAATCCAGGTTTTCTTCCCCCTTTTTTTTTCCTTATGTGGTAATTTCTGCTTACTGATGAATAAGAAATTACCATAAATGTAATGCGTATTTCGCAATCAGATGCAACACTTGTTTAGCAATATTTTAGCATTTCTGACCAGAAACAAGTCCCACAAAGGGGTATAACAAAAAGATGAAAAAATAATACAGAAAAGATATTCAAACTTTATTTTTAAGATGAAGAAAGTTCAGCCCAACATTTTTAGGGGCTAGTTTGCTCAGGCCTAAAAATAAGAATCACCATTCAACTTTGTATCAGGTCATCCGATGACAAGCCCCATGTAGAGAGGATTCTCAACCACCTGCTGGGAAGGGGGAAATTCTTTACACATCACCATCCATCCAAGCACACTGGGAGGTCCTGCAAGTGTGGTGTGGAAATCCGCTAGAGAATCCCTGCAAGGTGCAGGTTCCGGGGACTGAATCTGCTGGAAACTCCCTGCCTGCAGCTTTCCTCTCTTCTGTGAGTTTTTAGATGACCTCTTATAAAACACTTCCAAGGCTACAGAACCTATGCTGGTAGGGCCTCCGAGGGTAGACTCAGTGTGAGGCAGCTGGAGTTGTTCTTCTGCTGGCCCAACTGCACCACCTCCCTGGACGACGTTAGCTAAGCGGATGGAAACACTCTTTTGACAGTTTAGCTGCATTTACACCACGGGTTTTGTGGGCATAGCTATGTTGAGGGGGTGTGATTTTTTTTTTCCCCACATTCCTAGCCAACATAGCTATGCCAGGATGACTTTGTAGCTAAGATCAGGCTTTACGGAGTCAGATTAAGGCTATAAGGGGCCCACATTGGTCACAAAACTGTAGCCCCAACCTGTGTGTAATTCTTCCTGTGAGAAGAGATTCCTGTGTTGCCCTGGGCTTTGTTGCTTTCCAATCTTGCAATCCCCTGTAGATGATCTACTCCATACAATTTTGCCCGAAAGTCCCTCTAGCCTATTATTACACCAGGCAAGCAATTGAAAATCATAAACCGCCTAAAGCAAAATGCAGTAAGATGCATGGGAAAAGTTCTCATCTGCCTTCAAGTCCTCTGTTTTCACCAGTTTGTTAGCCCTTTAATTTGTCTCCTTGGTAGCAGAGGCAGTCTCTCTAGTGTGAGCTCTCTGAGGCCCTTTCCAGCAACCCATTGCTCAAAAATGATGGACCAAGGCTGGCAGGAAGCAGAACAGGATAGACCCAGGTTAGACAAGGCAAGGGAGCCACTGTCTCTCTTTTTCCAAGAATTTGCAAGAGCAACAGCAGGGAATTCAGCAAAAGAAATGCCATGCCTCGAAATTAAGTGACTCAGAAGCTTTGCGGCGACATTGGAGGCTATTATGAAAGTCTGAAGGCATGTCCTCACCTTGGAGAGCATAATTAAGCTTGCACTGCTGAAGCATCTGGGGCCAGTCTGAAGCAATCTAATGGGTCACTAATGGAACCCCTTGCTGCATGTGTAGGAGGGATCTGGGGATTCAAAGCACCAAGAAATATCTTCTAAAACTAAATGGAGAGCGGACTTTGGAAAAATTAATGCAGCTGTTTATTAACTTAGCAAACTTTAAATAGGATATTGTCTGTTTCCCCCGAGTTAGCTGGTCAGCAGCATGGGCACCTGCAAATTTTTTTATCATTTGTAATACAATTCAGAGTTGTCTAGGCACTGTACAAATATAAAGGGAAAGACGGACCTCGTTGGCCTGGGAAACAGACAAGACAGACAGCGGGTGGGAGAACAGCAGACGGGGACCAGAGGCAGGAAGAGATTAATTTCAACTGCTTTAATCACAAAATAATGGTGGATGCTTAGCTAGTTTTTGTCCAGAACCAAAATTCCCATTTGACAAAAAAATCCGATATCTTAAAAAAATTGTTCTGAATCAGAAAGAAAAGCCAACATTTTGAAATTTCCTGTGAAACCACATTTTTGAAAATTGTTTGGGGTTAATCAAATGCTGCATTTTGATTGTGGCCATGTAATTGTATATTATTTTAAATTGTTACATTTTATATTTAGTTTATTTTATATTATTTGTTTAGAATGTAAAACAAAACAAGTTTTACAACAAGAAGTTGTTTCAAAACCAAAACTCAATATTTCTCTCCCCCCCTCACCCACCCCCATGAAATTTTGTGAAACTGACACATTCCCGGAGAACATTTTGATTTTGATGAATGCTCATGGGAAAACGCTGAGTCAAAAAAATTCAGCCAGCTCTACTAGTTAGTCATTATTTGCAATTTAAATACTTATTTTAAACGCTGTGCTCTAATTGCTGGGGTCGAGACACACCAAACAGAAGCACAAGTCACTACCGACTATATTAGGGTTGATGCATATAATGTTTTTTTCCATTTTTTTCTCTTCTTTTGCTGATCAGTAACTTTTTTCTTAGTTTTAGTAAGATCTGAAGTAGTCCTGAAACATGTGGAGTAGGGCTGTTTCAGTGTAACTCAACTTAATTTTTTTTTTTTTTAGAACTTAAAAGTTCTATAGGACTTCAACACAGTTAGTGGTCTGCTTAACAAACAGCATCAGTTGTGTTCCTGTTGACATGCTTCTTATATTTGAATTATTTTAGAATAGCAGTATGTTCTGTCACAGATCCGGCCAAGCACCCTCTTGCTGGCCATTCGCTGGACTGTTGTGAGGGGAATCCAAGCCTCTGTCTCTGAGTGTTTTTAAACCTCTGGAGTCTGAACAACAAAATCCAGTCACTGCCCCAATCTTGGGGTCCCAAGGCACACACTCAGAGTGCAAACCTGCCGTCATAGAATCATAGAAGTGCAGAACTGGAAGGGATCTTTTGAAGTCTTCTAGTCTGGTGCCCTGCACTCAAGGCAGGATTAAGTATTGCCTAGATCAGGGGTCCCCAATGCGGTGCCTGTGGGTGCAATGGCGCCCGCCAGGGCAGTTGTGTGCGCCCGCAGGACACTGTGCCGCACAAATGCCACCGCCGAGCCCGGCCTCCGGAGAACCGCCCGCTGAAATGCCGCCGACAAGCCTTGCCACTTCTTGGCGGCATTTCGGCAGCGGCGGTTCTTGCCGCTTCTCGGCGGCATTTCCCACAGAAAGGTTGGGGACCACGGGCCTACATCATCCCTGACAGGTGTTTGTCCAACCTGCTCTTAAAAATCTCCAGTGATGGAGATTCCAACCTCCCTAATATAGAATCATAGAATATCAGGGTTGGAAGGGACCCCTGAAGGTCATCTAGTCCAACCCCCTGCTCGAAGCAGGACCAATTCCCAGTTAAATCATCCCAGCCAGGGCTTTGTCAAGCCTGACCTTAAAAACCTCTAAGGGAGGAGATTCTACCACCTCCCTAGGTAACGCATTCCAGTGTTTCACCACCCTCTTAGTGAAAAAGTTTTTCCTAATATCCAATCTAAACCTCCCCCACTGCAACTTGAGACCATTACTCCTCGTTCTGTCATCTGCTACCATTGAGAACAGTCTAGAGCCATCCTCTTTGGAACCCCCTTTCAGGTAGTTGAAAGCAGCTATCAAATCCCCCCTCATTCTTCTCTTCTGCAGGCTAAACAATCCCAGCTCCCTCAGCCTCTCCTCATAAATCATGTGTTCTAGACCCCTAATCATTTTTGTTGCCCTTCACTGGACTCTCTCCAATTTATCCACATCCTTCTTGTAGTGTGGGGCCCAAAACTGGACACAGTACTCCAGATGAGGCCTCACCAATGTCGAATAGAGGGGAACGATCACGTCCCTCGATCTGCTCGCTATGCCCCTACTTATACATCCCAATATAACACTGTGGATCCTGCTGTCCAGCAGCCTAGTTCCTCTGGGCATAGCGCTGACCTTTCAGACTGCCCTGTACCTAAACACACCCTCTCTCAGAACTCAGTCACACCCATGCCACTCTCCAGTTTGAATGATGGTGCCATATATTTGTCTGCCCTATTCGAGACAAATCACCCTTTCCCATTGAAACTATCCTCAAAGCTTTTGACAAAAGATGCTTTGCATCTAAATGATTGCACTTTCATATCCTGGTTTTAACTGAACGATTAGGTAATTGAACTAGATCTTCTTTTTAAAAAATAGAGAGCTGGAGTGCTTATTAGATTAATCTGAGAAGGGTCCACACCAGGCAATCCATTTCAACCTCATTACCTGGAGTATTACTCTGGAAGAAAAGAATATATTTAAGTGCCTGTTTATTAACTGATTGTCAAAGTGGCCTGATTATTTCAAGGAGATGATGTAGCACAGGAATAAGATGAACTGAAGAGTAACCGGATGATTGATTAATTTCCTTTGGAGAAAAAAATAATGAAACATAAATTTGTCAGATCCCGTTATGTGGGATGGATATTTTACATAACCCCTTTTGAAGTTGAAATCAAGTTTCCTAAAAAGGTAATATTAAAAAGGAGATGGGATGGAACCTTCTACTGAGACACCATTTCCCCTAATAAATCTTAAAACATAAAATTTTGAAAACTTTTTTGAAGTGTGCTGCTAAATTGGTGTATGCAGTTCTAAACTGTAATTCTGAAATGTGCTTATCTCGACTCCCTCCGTTTCTATTGATCCTATGTGTCCTTCTGATGAAAAGCTCATAATTCATAGCTTTCTCGATGTTTAGAAGTGTTGGAATTATTTATATCTCGCAATCCAAAGGTGCTGCTAACCGAAATGGAATTCGAGACTGATTTGTAATTCAGTGAACTGGCTATTTCAAGCGTTGAGCATAGATAGTTACAGCATCATGCTTTGACACTGAGAAATGGAGAATGGAGTACCCTAGTGGGAACCATAAGGATTCAAAACATGTGGCCTGATCCAAAGTGCATGGAAGACACCATAGGGTGTAGCAAGGGGATTAGAAAGCTTCTTGATGTTTGATGGGGATGGTTTCATGGTTGACCTGAAAGAGAGTCTTTGGCTACCTGTGCTCATAGCAGATGAAGTCTCACATCCTGTGAAGGAGGCAATGTACCTGTTTCCCCTGGAGGACATCAGGCTATTAGTAAGTCACTCACTCTAAGATTTTTGCCCCAGCCAGAGTTCCCCAAAATGTGGCGTTTGTCCCCCAGTCTGGTGAAGTTCTGAAGAAGACAAAAGTTCAAAGCAACTGTCACCCATGCAGCATTAGATCTTGTGACACACTGTAGCACCTAGCCCAGGGAAACAGCAAAGGGAAGAGCTCTTAGAGGTTGTGGAAAAGAAGGAAGCTCTTTTATCCAAGTCAATCCAATATGCAATTTATGTCTACACTAGACACGCTACAGTGGCACAGTTGTCCCTATGCTGCGTATGTGATGACGCTCTATGCTGATGGGAGAGAGCTTTCCCTTCGGCATAATAAAACCACCTCCACGAGAGGCAGCAGCTCTGTTGGGTGGAGAAGCACTCCCACCGGCATAGCGCTGTCCACACTGGCGCTTAGGTCAATGTAATTTGCATTGCTCAAGGTGTGTGGTTTATTCACATCCCTGTGCAACGTAAGTTATACCGACATAAGCTGTAGTGCAGACAAGCCCTGATGAGATGTTTCAACTGAAGTTATAAAAAAGGGACAAGGCAGCCATTCCTGGGCTGCGGTGATGTGAATGAGCTCAGAACCAGAAGGTGATGCAGATGAATGGGGACCCTCTTGCCCCCAAATCCACCTCTTGAGGGCTTCTATCCTGACAGCTGTAATAAACCCAACTGAATCAGCGACAGTGTTTCAGATCACTAAGCAACTGGCAAGATTGCAGGCTTATGCCTATGGATAGGTCACTGCGGAGACAAAGAAATAGCAATGCTTCCAAAGCAATCTCTGTCTGGTTTAAACATTGTAGAATAATGGAACTGGCTTTTCTTTATCTTTCTTTCTTTGCTCATGCGATGATATTACAGGTATTTCAGAATGTCTTCTTCACAGCAGCTTAAACTGCTACTGATGCAGCTGAGGGGAAGATTTGTGATAAGCCCTTACATTAAATCAAGTTTTCCTCCTCAGGCAACATCCCTCACAGCTCCATAAACAATCTTCAGAGGGAAAAAGAATAGGAAGGTCCTGGCTAATCACTGAACTACGCTACCTCCTATAGGGCACCATTTTTCTACAGAAGACCCATTCTTGTGGGTTGTTCTCTCTCTCCATGTGTGGCGCTGCAGGGAGCAGAAATAGGCTCCTGTATTTGTCAGGTGTGAGAGGGCAGAGAGTCTATTGATTTACCTAGAGAGAGTAGACTGCCATGCAAACAGGGCCGGCCCAGACACTCCACAAATCCAATTGACTGCAGTGGGAGCAGAGCACTTTCCAAAATCACACCCATGTTGTTTCCTTGAATCTCTCATAAACAGGCATTGAGACTAGAGCTAGAAAAATGAGAATCTGGGGGCGGGAGGGAGGGAGTTGTTGTTGTTGTTAGGGTATAGATATTCAGGCCTGTCTGTAAAGGCCTATACTCTAAGAATGTAGGTGTATTTTTATCACTCAGAATCAAAATCACTGTCTGCTGGTGTAAGGTCCTTCTCTGACTGTGACAATCTGAGGCCCTGTTCTTAGGCTAAGATCTCTGGCTAAGCAGCGGAGGCAGCCATAAGCTGGGAAGCGACCGGTCACCTCCTCACATTCCAAACTAGTCACATTGAAATCAGGTGCTGTTGGGCTGTTAGCAATACAGTCCTGCCTTGATAATGCTTATCGCCTCCAGAGAAAGGGAAGTGCCTAGAAGATGTAAAAGGAACCTTAGTTTGATAGCCTCCTGTCTGGCAAGAACTCACTTATCAATAGCTGGGATGTGAAATCCTCATTTCTGTGTTGTTCTGTCACTGTAGTCCCCATTTCCCTATTGTTTGTCTGTATAATCTCTGTCTGGTTCTGTGATTGTTTCTGTCTGCTGTATAATTAATTTTGCTGGGTGTAAACTAATTAAGGTGGTGGGATATAATTGGTTACATAATCATGTTACAATATGTTAGGATTGGTTAGTTAAATTTCAGTAAAATGATTGGTTAAGGTATAGCTAAGCAGAACTCAGGTTGTATTATATACAGTCAATCAGGAAGTAAGTGGGGGAATGGGGGTGGGGAAATTGGAATCACGTTTTGCTAAAGGGGGAAATGGGAACAGGGAATGGGAGTAAGGAAGTTGGAATCATGTTTGGCTAAGGGCAGGAATGGGAACAGGGATACAGGTGTAAGGCTCTGTGGTGTCAGAGCTGGGAAGGGGGACACTAAGGAAGGAAACTGGAATCATGCTTGCTGGAAGTTCACCCCAATAAACATAGAATTGTTTGCACCTTTGGACTTTGGGTATTGTTGCTCTCTGTTCATGCAAGAAGGATCAGGGAATAAGCTCCCTAACAGTTGTCAATTGTTTTCATTCCAAGGCAGAATAAAAGAAAGAGAGAGATTTACCTCAGAATAGCCAGTAACTTGGTGGTTAGGGCACTGACCTGTGAGGTGGGAGACCTCCGCGGTTTTTTGGTTTTCACCAGCAATTCCATCCTGGCCCTGAGAAACCTTCGCAACAAAAAAACATTTTGCCCCAAAATCCCTGACCCACTCTAACTGTAAGTAAAACTATGTGGCTTGTGTACGTGCATAAGAAACTTAACAGATCTCCACTCTTGCTTAAAGGGCATTTTTCACCACGGCTTAAGCTCCGCCATACGGCTATCAACAGGCAATATGTGACAATGATCCCTCCCGTAAGATCACAGCATAGTCAAGGCAGCTACCAGAACAGAGCACCTGAGCTCACTCTGTGTCAGACAATCTGATTCTTAGTCCAACGCTCCAGCCTCTTGTAGAAGCCACTCATCTTTCTCCGGCTGACATTCAGAGCAAATCAACAAGCATTGCCTTGGAGTCAGGTTGCATTTTTTGTCGTTTTCAGTTTCAAGTGGAACAGAAAGCCTTTGTATTAATGCTGTGCTTTTCCATCATGTTGCCTAATTCTGTCCTCGGTGGAAAATGAGTGACTCAAAAAAGCTTTGGTTGATCTCTTTGCGAGAAACAGAAAAGGTCACTCACAGCGCAGCCAGGGAAGAATAAATTTGGGAGTGATTTGCCAGCACAATGTATTTTTGGGAGTGTCTGCAGAGTTTCGCAGCATGATCTAAGCCTGCTGTAGATTTCAGAGTTCATCCCTGGCTGTCCACCTTAACTCCTCCAAATGTTTTGATACCAGGAAGGGGTAGATGGAGTGGAAGCAGCATAAGAAAACCAGCAAAGGGATGCACAAAGCAATCACTGAAGCCTGAATCTCCAGCTTGGACAAACATGCTGAAAGCCAAATTGTGAGATTCAAATCCTTCTCTGAATCCTTGTTTACATGAGGCAAGCTGGTCCATTTCACATCACTAAGGCTACTGGAAATGTACAGTGATCTGTATTGGCTGAGGAGGATTAAGTTTTGCACTGAGGCATGCTGATGTATGACAGCAGTAGAGGGGTGTGGGTGTGTGCAGGGGGGGTGGGTGTCTAATGGAGGTTATGAGTATTGCTGGAATTGAGCTGGTATGTGCCAGGATAAGGTCCAGGTATTATGGACTCTGCAGCTGGTGTAGTGTAACACCATGCCCCTGGATGGGTCATTGGCAGCAGGAATGAACTGTGAGTGTTGGATCTAAAAGTGTGAGTCTCTATTACCGGAGTTAAAACCCAACTTTGATTGTCCCAGCCATGGCAGACACACTGAGGCTGCTGAGGGCCAGTCTCCCCTAGAGGGAGACAGAGTGCCATATTGAGAATGCGTAGGCTACGTCAGCCCATGGTACTAATCCCCAAATGCCCCACCCATCCTCAGCACCTGTGAAAAATGCCAAGAATGACGGCGCGTGAGAAGAAATGTTGTTTTGTGGTTCAGGGACTGGACTGGGATCCAGGAAATCTAAGTTCAAATCCTGGCTTTGCCACAGCCTCCTTCTGTGACCTTGGGCAACTCACTTAATCTCTGTGGTTCCTTATGTGAAAAAATGGAGATGATAATCTTCCCTTTATCTGATTGTCTATTTGGATTGCAAGCTCTTCAGGGTAGGGACTGCCTCTTACTATACTATTTTGTCATGCAAAAAGCATAATGGGTCCCTGATCACCTGTGATACTTGTCGGTGCTGCTGAAATACAAGGAATAACTGACTTTCCTTAGCTAGTGTCTCTAAACAGACACATTGGCAGGGCAGTGTGTGGGGGGATATTTTGGTGGTGCTTGAGCTGCCAGGGTTCTAAAAATACACGGGGAGCAATAGTCTCCGGGGCTGTCAATCATTCACCTTGTGACACCAGTGAATTCACTCTAAAAATACAGCTACAATTCTAAGTCCATCTACCAGATGATACGGGGCTTTTGCTTTTCTGAAGCTACATTCTAACTCTGTCATTATGATTGCTAGCCTGGGGCTGTATCCATCTATGGCTTTAAGAGTCGGACTGCTCAGTCACTCAGCATTGGAAAAGATACCGCTGTGCTGCCAGCAGGGCAAAATGGAACAGATCGGAATCACGGATGAGCTTCTGTCATCTTGCATCATGCTCCTGTGTCAGACCGGGCAGCCTGTATTAGCACAGTCCACGAATGGCTACGGTCCTTTGTAAATGAGAGTGCTTCTGGATATCCAGGGGGCCTAGGGCAATGGTGGGCAACCTGCGGCCCACATGCAGCCAATCAGGGTAATCTGATTGCGGGCCGTGAGATATTTTGCTGACGTTGACCATCCGCAGGCATGGCCCTCACAGGTCCCAGTGGCCGCGGTTCTCTGTTCCCAGCCAATGGGAGCTGTGGGAAGCAGCAGGCCACAAGGACGGGCTGGCTGCTGCTTCCCTCAGCTCCCATTGGCCAGGAACAGAGAACCGCGGCCACTGGGAACTGCAGGGGGCTGTGCCTGCGAACGGTCAAAGTCAGCAAAATGTCTCGTGGGCTGCAATCAGATTACCTGACGGGCCGCAGGTTGCCCGCCACTGGCCTAGGGCATATCTGACAAGCCTTCTTTGTGCAAAATTTGCTGTTATCTTATGTCTATGTCAGGGTCACCTTCCTTTGCAAGTCTACAGACAGCATGCTGTTTTCTCTCCAAGACTTTGGGGGAGATATATTTAGACCATCCGTTGTAGGAAGAAGTACTTTTCATGACGGACATAACGTTTGCCCACCCCAGGGTGTCTCAGCACCTGTTGCTGTGAGAACTATTACACAATAATATCTAAAGAGCTCATTCCAGCTTCAAGGATCCCAAAACACTCTACAGCCATTGGGCCAAATTCTGCCCTGAACATGTGTAGCTGAGGTCATCACTGTGTGGTGTATGCAGGTGCTCGGGCACCATGGTGATGACTGCCATATAAGCATGTAATAGATAGTAGTGGTAGTTGAAAAATGCCTCCCAATTATTTTTCATGGGAAATTTATGGCGAAAAAAACCCCCTTTTTCCCCCCAAATCAGCAATTCTTCCTTTTTTTGGCTAGTGGAAAACTGAAATTTTAAAAAACATTTTCTGTAATAATTTTCAGTTAAAAAAAAGTAATTTTTTTGAAAATGGGAAACCCTGCTTTTCACTGAAAACTGAACATTTTTTCCAAACACCAATTTTTTTTTTAACAAAACTGGAAAGGTTTTCTGAAAAATGCTTGGGTTTCACTCAAAAAATGGAAAAAATTTACCACTGTGGAAATTTTTTTCCAAATTTTTTACTTTTGCTGGAAAGCCATTTGTTGTGTAAATGGATTAAAATGTTAACCAGCTCTAGAGAGATCACTCCTCCATTACTGCAGTTCTGCAGCTTTTTTTTTAAGTGGGGGAAAAAGGAAAATGTCTCTAATTTAAGGAGTTTAGGATATCAGAGTTAGTAACCCGTATCTCATCTCACCTCATAAGGAGACCTTTCCTCTGAAACAGCCTCCTCCTACCATGGCAGGTCATTGGTTCAGTGGCATCTCAAGGGGAACAGACCATCTCATGAAGCACAAGCTGTACTTGTGTTCTTTGGAAATCTTCTGTCCAAATATTGATTCTTATTGTGCATCTCTCTTCCCTTCCCACTGTCCTCCAGATATTGGAGTTGAATCCAAAACTTTTGTCAGGATCAGAAATAAAGACCCTGCATATTTAAGCATTTTAGACATTTAGGACCAAACCTGTACGAAGGCAGGAATGGTGTCCCTAGCCTCTGTTTGCCAGAAGCTGGGAATGAGCGACAGGGGATAGATCACTTGATGATTACCGGTTCTGTTTATTCCCTCTGGGACATGTGGCACTGGCCCCTGTCAGGAGACAGGATACTGGGCTAGATGGACCCTTGGTCTGACCCAGTCTGGCCGTTCTTATGTTAAGTCCTGTCCAGTGTCTAACACAGTTAGCAAGAGTCTGGTTCTTGAGGTCCTGGTGTCAAATAGTGGCCATGTCCCTGGATTTAAATAGAGACCTTGATAACCACTAGAGCTGACTGAAAATCTTTTATCTGTTTTGTGACGAAAAATATCTTTTCAACTAAATGGATTTGTTGTCAAACATTTCTATTTTCATTGAAAAATTTTAGGTTTAAATAATTTAAGTAATTGCCTGAAATCGAAAATTTTGTAAGGAAAATTGTGATGGAAAAAAAAAAGTGTTATCATGGAAACTTTTTTCACAAGAAAAACAATAATTTCCCAACCAGTTCTTAAAAGCTCCCTTTCACATTCTGTCAGAGCACCAGTCATTAAGGTAAAAATGAAACAAGGAGATACCAAAATCAGGATATCTGTAGCACTCAGATTTACATTGGGCCAAATGTTCAGCTTCATCTTCTAAGGGTGTTGCTTTTGTACCTGCAAAACAGTGTGAACGATCACCTACAGGTGCAGTATAAGTCACTGGGACATTTAAATGCTGAGTCTGCAGGGGATGCTGTGCAATGGTGCTGGCTCATTGCCAATGCTGGTGGTGTCTGATGTCAAACAGCGTCTCTCTGACTCCAAACCAATGTAGTAAAGTGTCTCTTTTGTAAATCAGGTACTTGGAGGGTCAAATGGCAGAATCATAGAAGATTAGGGTTCGAAGAGACCTCAGGGGGTCATCTAGTCCAACTCGCTGCTCAAAGCAGGACCAACCCCAATTAAATTGTCCCAGACAGGGCTTTGTCAAGCTGGGCCTTAAAAACCTCTATGGATGGAGATTTCACCA
Source organism: Lepidochelys kempii (assembly GCF_965140285.1). Lineage (NCBI taxonomy): Eukaryota > Metazoa > Chordata > Testudines > Cheloniidae > Lepidochelys > Lepidochelys kempii. The sequence continues at coordinate 118,437,855 of NC_136386.1, read as the reverse complement.
CCTCCCTAGGTAACCCATTCCAGTGCTTCACCACCCTCCTCGTGAAATAGTTTTTCCTAATATCCAAGCTAGACCTCCCCCACTGCAACTTGAGACCATTGTTCCTTGTTCTGTCATCTGCTACCGCTGAGAACAGCCGAGCTCCATTCTCTTTAGAACCACCCTTCAGGTAGTTGAAGGCTGCTATCAAATCCCCCCCTCACTCTGCTCTTCTGCAGACAACAGTAATTGATGGTGGAAAATAATTATGAAGGGAAAATTGTACCAAGTGTAAGGGGTGGGGGAGTGGAAGGAACTTAGTGTTGGGGAAAAAAACCAAGACCCTTTGTTTTAGTTGAGTTTAAAGGCTAGAGAAGCTCTCATTTCTTAACCTCCATGTAGGAAGCAGTTTGGAAATAAAGATAAACAAACAATAGACTTGAAAAGACTCCCTACACCAGTAATATACACAAATTACAGTGTTTGTTCTCCTGCCACAGCATCTCTCTTTACTATTTCCTGTTACATTTCTACTGAGTTGCACTGAATGTGTCCAGCAAAGATAACAAAGGAGTTATAATTGTCTGTTATCTGCTGAGACAATCTACGGCCTGAGCCAGAATTCTGATTTCCTAACAAGATTTACTAGCGGCAAGGCTAGAGATGAAAAGCTGTTTCCCTCTTGTCGCTCTGTTATCGTCAGCAAGAATCAGGGAAAGGTCTGTTTTCCCCGCTCTTTCGTCCATCAGGACAACACAGGGCTGCTGTGCTAGCAGTCTTATCCTCTTTGAAGATGAGCAGAGCTCTGTTTGCTCTTTGTTCTGTTGTGAAAAGTGTAATGGAAATGACAAGGTCACAGAACATCAAACGTACACAATTTTCCTTCCAACTTGCATTGAGAGGGGCACAGAACTGTATCTCCCAACAACCGCATCTGTTGGATAGGAGGGCTCAGAAGATTGGGAGTGGAATACAAACCTCCAGGCCATGCACAGGGACTAGCCATGGGGTGGATGGACCTGGTGAAAAAACAGTATGGAAGGAGGGATCTGATGCTGTTACATTTTGTCCCAGGCATAAGCGCCCACTCTGTGGGTGCTCTGGTGCTGGAGCAGCCATGGGAAGAAAATAGTGGGTGCTCAGCACCCACCAGCCTCAGCAGTTTGGCAGCACCCCCAATCAGCTCTTTGGCAGTGCCCCGATTAGCTGATCAGGGTGCTGCCAAACACCTGATTGGAGGTGCGGCCATTGGCGGCTGGGGGAGGGACTTGGAGGAGGGCATATTGCAGCGAGGGGGTGGGGGGGGCTCAGGGAGGTGGGGGTGGGAAGAGGCAGAGCAAGGGCGGGGCATTGTGGGGCAGGGCAGGAAGAGTCAGAGTGAGGGCGGGGCCTTGGGGAGGGGGTGGAGTGAGGGTGGGGCCTCAGGGCAGAGCAGAGGTGGAGCACCCCCGGGGGAAAAGAGAAACTCAGCACCTATGTCCAAGCCTCTGCTTCAGATACAGTTCAGCGTGGTCATGACATGAAAGTGAAATGAGTTGAAGGGTCTCAGCCTAGTTCCTTGCGCACATGTGTTCTTGTTTAAAAAACAAAAACAAAACAAAAAACCCCCAAATCTTGGGTTATGATTAGCAGTCTCTGTTCATGTGCCAAGAACGAAAGTGCTGTGTATGGAAAAATCTCTAACCATTGGTAATTACTACTGTCGTTATGGCTGGTCAAAATATTTCTATTCATTTTTTTTTAATATGGAATTTTGGGTTGACTAAATGAAAATTTTCAAGGAAAGAGTTTGCTCCCCCCACACACACACGCACACACTTTTTTTCTTCTTCTTCTTCTTCTTCACTGGAAAACTGAAAAGCTGAAAAACAAAAAAATTTCAGCAATTTTTGGCCAAATATTTTCAGGTTTTGTTTTTCCAATGAACATTAGAAAATGTCCACAGTTTTTCTCCCAACCAATTCTATTTATATTATTTTATTAAGCAAATATGTGTAATTGCATCATTGGTGTGCACGACACTTCGCATATATAGATAAAAACAAGAAGGGGTGAAAATCCTGACCCTGTTGAAAAGTTTGCCATTGACTTCAATGGACTAGGATTTCATCCAGGGTCCCTGCCTTAAGGATTTTACAATCTAAATCAGGGTGGGCAAACTTTTTGGGCCGAGGGCCACATCTGGAAATAGAAATTGTATGGCGGGTCATGAATGCTCACAAAATTGGGGTTGGGGTATGGGAGGGGATAAGGGATCTGGTTGGGGGTGTGGCCTCCAAGATGGGGCCAGAAATGAGGAGTTCAAGGTATGGGAGGGGGCTCCAGGCTGGGGTGGGGAACTAGGGTGTGGGTGGGTGAGGGCTCTGGCTAGGGGTGTGGGCTTTATGGTGGGGCTTGGGATGAGAAGTTTGGGGTGTAGGAGGGTGCTCTGGGCTGGGACTGAGGGGTTTGGAGGGCAGGAGCGGGATCAGGGCTGGGGCAGGGGGTTGGGGCATGAGGGGAGGCTCAGGGGTGCAGGCTCTGGGTGACGCTTACCTCAAGCGGCTCCCGGAAGCAGTGGCATGTCCCTTCTCCAGCTCCTATGCAGAGGCGTAGCCCGGTGGCTCTGCACACTGCCCAGTCCACAGGCGCCAGCCCTGCAGCTCTCATTGGAGCGCCGGAGGGGGCCATTGGAGAGGGGCCATTGGAGCATGTCGGAGCTGGAGGGGGCCCATGCTGCTGCTTCCAGGAGCCGTGTGGAACGGCCCCCGACCCTGCGCCCCGGCTGCAGTGCTGGAGCATGGCAAGCCCCAGATCCCGCTCCCTAGCAGAAGCTCGAGGGCTGGATTAAAACAGCTGGCAGGCCAAATCTGGCCCACGGGCCGTTGTTTGCCCACCCCTGGTCTAAATTAAGCCTATCACACTGACCTCAGAATACAATGAGTGCGTGGGTCTGGGGGAAGGGAAGAGACAACCGTATACAATGAGCTGGAAACAATGGTCTTGAAAAAAGGCTGCTATTTGTTATTTTTATTATGGTCACATCTAGATGGCCCAACTGCAATCAGGGCCCTATTATGCTAGGCGTGGTACAAACATATAATAAGAGACAGTCCCTGCGCTGAAGAGCTTACGATCTAAGCCAACAAGTCAGATAAAGAATAGGGCAGAAGAAGTGTTACTATCCTCTTTTTACAGGTGGGGAAATGATGGCTTAAGTGCCTTGCCCAAATCACACAGGATATTGGTGGCAAAGCCAGGAATTGAATTCGGACCTTTTGAGTCCCACTGACTTAACCAGAAGCCCAGTCACCTGTCCTTTCAAGAACAGTAGGTGGTTTTGGTTGTTTTGAGTCTCCATTGTGTTTAACCCAAAAAGGGAGAAGAGCTAGGGACTCCATGAAGTCCAGGAAACTGAAGTCCAGCAAACTGAAATGTTGATGGGCTGCACTACAAACCCCTAAGACACACAAACAGTGTGGAAACACCGTGGCATGACAACATGGGGGAAACTTGCATGGCTGTTACCCAAGCTGCACCTCTCCAGGTCCATCATCCCCACACCTTTCTGCAGCACTTTACAAGGCAAAGAAAGCAAAGACCCACAAACAGTGAAGTTATGTTTGATTAAACAACTCTAGCTGCGTGCGAAGTTTAAGCAATGTCATTCATTTGGCTGCTTTGTAACACTGACTAGCAACTCTTTTCCTCCCTCCATTATTTCAACCCAGCAATGGCAACATGACTGGCAAAGAGAGGAAATATAATTAATGTGCATAGCGTTGCAAAGCCAAACATAATTTCATTATGTACCTCCTAATGCAGGATTTAAATAGCGAGGACAGATTAGATAGAGATGGATGGATAGATTAGACAGATCTGACAGACAGATATATAATTAGTGGTAATGACTGCAGTGCAGCCGCTAACAGTTTATCAAGCCCCCTTGTGACAACTTTGCAAATGATGCCACGGACATGCTTTAGGAAAACAGGTTTTTTCCTAGTCAAAGCTAATGGAAGTAGAAAACTGCTCCTTGTCAAACAAAGCCGGAGGGGATTTGTCCTCAAAGTCACCCAGAAATAAATCTTTTAAGGTCTGAACGGCAATTATGTTGGGCACTGGAAGTAGTTAATGCGATTTATAAACTTGAAATAAAAAATAATATTAAATGCAATGTTTAAAGGCTAAGCCAATTGTCCTCCTGTATCACTGGCATAAATAAGGAAATCCTGTTAGCCTTTAATGAAATTAGCAAAACACAACAGTGTAGTCATAAGCACCTTTCCACATGTTTCCCCTTTCATTTTTGGAAAATGAGGGAATCTTGGGAGGACTTTAGAACCTGACAATTTGCAAGGATATTGAATGACCAAAAATTAATGGAACTGATTCAATTCAATGAATCCTATTAGCTAATTCACATAACTGCTAACCTCTGGGACAGGAGGATGGCCTACCCTCCATACTGGGAAGTGACATCAGTAACAGCAAGGGACCTGAAATTCCTAACCACAGCTTGAACTCACAATCTTTTCTGCTCTGCTACTGAACATCTTGAATTTAATTACTCTATTTCTCAGCCAGCAAAGGACAACCTTGGGAACATTTTCAAACAATAAGTGCACCCAGAGCCTGATCCAAAGCCCGCTGAAGTCAAAGAGAACCTTTCCAAAGACTTCAGTTGGCTTTGGACCCAGTCATTTAGTTTTCATGACATTTCAGCATTTGTAAGCTAGTATCATTCATTCCCACTGGTAGTAGTAAATTGTATAGAGAGGAGGATATGGGCATAAAAGCTAGCAGCAGCTAGGTAGCTAGATGTTATGAATTTTAGAAGACTGCAGGGTATCAAGGGATAGTAATTGTCATGCTGTCTGCAGTAGTTTGACCATAAGTGCCAATCCCAGGGCAGACTCTCAAAAGCAGGGCAGACACCCCAAACTGGTGGTATGTTCTATAATTAGATTTCACCAACCCGGGAACAAATGGGAACAAATGGATCACTGCAACAGTCTTACTGTCCCTTTGGGCACACCATTCTATCTTGCCACCCAAGCAAGTTGGATATAGTGATAAATGGTCACTTACATCAAAAATCACAATATTCAGGGTACTCCTAATCCCAAGAAACCAGTCACTTACCCCAGATCAATTTATCTAATCAATATCTTAGATTTCATACCAAAGACAATGCTGGTAGCTAATCCTATAGTAAACTAATTCAGGATTCATTAACTAGAAAAAAGAAATGAGTTATTTACAGGTTAAAGCAAGCAACATACATGCACAAATGCATTCTGTGTATGGTTCCAAAAGGTGCCAGAGATATAGTAATGTGTCAGCACTTAATGTGTTGTAAGGGCTAATCCAGGTTGACCCTGGGGAGATCTGATTTTGTATTTCTTAGCTCCAGTCCTTGTGGGAGTCTAAACAGCAAGGAGATGAAGAAATCTTCATGTCCATTATCTTTATTCCCCTCTTCCAGCATTCAAACCGAAGGGACAAGGCCTTCTGCATGTAATTCTCTGTGGGTGGAGAGAGCAATCAATAAAGCTTTTGTCCTACAATGGTCCACTTAATTTTAATAGTCCTCCTGCTTGGGTGGGGGGGAAGTCACTCTTCCCGTCTGAGCTCACAAGTTCAGAGCAGGCATTTTTACAACTATAAGACACTTATAATTTATCTTGTAGCATGGACTACAGACATTATAGATAAGGTTAATGCAGGCAGCAATTTACAAGTATTTTATAGAGCCTAAACACTAAGCACATCCTTACATGTCTAACACCTATCTTGAATAACATTAACCTATAGGAGACCTGATCTGGTTTCCTGCTATGAATTTGTCCATTTTCAGCTGACTCCTACAGACCTGGCAAGAGTTGGCCCCTGGTTTACCAGCATCACAAAAATGACAAAGCAAAAGCTGGGCAAAAATGGGAATTTCCATCCTGCAGGAAATTCCAATTTTGTAAAACAATTGTTTTTATCCCAAATTGGGACAGAATAGTCAAAATATCGAAACTTTTCATAGAACAAAACATTCTGAAACAAATTCAAATGTGAAAATGTTTTTTGTTTGTTTTTTTTATTTGGGGTTGGTTCAACATTAAACTGCATCTGCCTGAGCTCCTGTGGTGTATCCTGGGAGATGTAGTGTGACTGAGAATTAGGGTATGAGGTAGCTAACCTATAACTATCGCAAGGCGTTCCTCTGGGATTCCTCACGGACACAGAACTTTCACATAGTAACAGCCACGACTAATGCTTTCTCCCATCTCCGGACGGCGAGGGGACTCCTTCCCATCCCGACAGATGAAGACCTGGCTTCAGTTATTCATGCCTTCGTCATCTCTCGGCTGGACTAGAGGAATGCAGTATAGTTGGGCATGACTCTTCAGTACTTAGGAAACTTAAACTGGTACAAAACAAGACAGTATGTCTCCTCAGCAACACAGGCTACTGTGAGCACCTCGCACCTGCCCTCCATTCCCTACACTGGCTTCCCATAGAATACTGAATCAAGTTTAAGGTCTTGGACCTTATCCTGGACCCAGGAGAGCTAAAAGACCATAAAGCACCAGGATGAAGACTGTGATCAGCAACTTCACTCCTCTGTTACAATGGAACTCTCAAGAATAAGAATAAAGCTTATCTGTTCAGGAGACAAAACCTTCTCTGGGGGGCAGTCTGAAACTGGAATGAAGTGCCACAGGAACTGAAGACCATCACAAACCTCACTACTTCCTGCTCCAAGTGCCAGGTAAATGTCTTTGATCTTACCTTCTCTAATATAAACATAGAGCAATGGAGATATATAAACAAACAAGCCCTCAAAACAAGACCAGCCCTGCTACACATACTTCTGCTGTTGGGAAGCTCAGAGAACAAACCACACGTGACAGAAGTGTATTCATGTTGCTTAATGTACTACTGGAAAAGGCTCAGATACTATGGTGATGAGTGTAGTATTAAAACCTATATGGAATAGAATAGTCACTGCATCTCAAGCGGATGCAGATTAATGTCAGCTCAACCCAAAACAAAATGTTTCATTTTATTTTCCCAATGGAAAATTGAAAAAGGTTGACAAGCTCATAATTTTCTTGGGAAAAATGTCAATTTTGTGGAAACCAACATTTATTCTTGAAAAAAACGTTTCAATGAAAAGTCTTTGATCAGCTCTTCGTCACAGTAACCAACTAAATACAGTAACTATCATGGATTGGTACATATGTGCATTACGCACAGCTCTTTCTAGTCTTCTTTGATTCCTGTCATCAGCTCAAAAACTGTCATTCATCAGCTTTCCTCCTGCCCCAGCATTCAGACCCATACAGCAGTACTGGCATGACAGTTGTCTTATATATGATGGGTTATGTTTTCATTGAAATGCCCTTAGCCTGCCAGATCTTGAAGAGTTTTTTTTAATGCAGTAGCAAGTAGTCCAATTATTCTTTTTATGTCATCTTCACAATTCCCTTTCTTTGATAATAGTCCTCTAAAGCACACACATTTTTTCCACTGGTTCTTGTTCTTTGTCGTCAAGTTTGATCTTTATCTCTTTCTCCTGTCTTCTAATTTCCATAATGTTTTTCTTCTCTGTGCTGATCTTCAATCTGAATTTTCTGCTTGCCCAGTCTACCCTGTTGGCTATTCTCTGTAACTCCTCCCTGGTCAATGTTGTGAGGTCAATATTGTGAGATCAATATTGTCTGTGAATCTAAGGTTATGCACTGTCCTACCATACAAAATGACTCCTTTGGTTTCATCTCTCAGTGCTACAGCCGTTATTGCTTCCAGGATTCTTTTGAACAAATCTGGCCATAGCTGGCATCCTACAGTCATCCTGAACCAGCTTCTTGTTTACTCTCACTGCACTCATTGACTTGCTGTAGATGCTTTCTATCAGCTTAATCAATTTTTGAGGATGCCATCCATTCTCATAACTTGCCATAATCCTTTCAGCCAGATTCTATCAAATACCTGTTTTAAATCTATAAAGTTGTTGCAGCAGGTTTGATTGTTCTTCTCACATATCCGTCTTATCAAAAGTAACTGATCTATTGTACTCCATCCTGGTGCAAATCTGAGCCGTTCACCTGCAGGCTCTGCTTCTGCAGGCATCTACTTTCTCCTCTGCAATGTGGTGGTGGTTGCTTTTCCTGGCACACTCAGTAAATAGACTCCTCTGTAGTTCTTGCACTCACTCTTTTATCTGTTTTTTTATAAATCAGCACTATTATCACTTTCTCCCATTCACTCAGCACTGGCTCTTCTTTGTAAAGCTTGTTGAATAGCTTGTGCATCATTTTTACTATGTGCTCCTTGCCTGCTAGCAGCAGGTCTGGAGTTACACTGTCATTTCCTGGCATCTCGTGTCTTTTTTGAACTTTCTATTGAGATCTTTATTACTCCTTCTGGGAATTCCGGTATCTGCTCTGCCTCACTTTTGCTGGCAAAGCTTCTCCAGGACCATTTCAACGTGTTCTGCATGTTGCACAGCTCTCCAAAGTATTCTTTCTATTGCGTATTCTTTGCCAGGACCAACTGCAAGCAACTCACTCAACTCTCCCTAGTGGCTCCAAGTAGCTGCATGTGTATAACAGCACCACATCCCAGGACCTCACCTCGGCTGGCATGATAAAACTAGTGAGGGTAGCTAGCAGCAATAACTTATTGGGAAAAGGGACATTTGGCTTTTCAAGTGCATGAAGTCTCCTGTGGTGAAGCTGGCAAAACAATGTTCAAAGTATAACATTGGTGGAAATGGTGCTGGATCAAGCAAATGGGTAGATTAAAGCAGTGTTGGAGATGGATTACAATATACCGGGCAACTACAAAGCCAAGCGTTCTTGGTCAAACACTTGTGAATATTGGAAGCCAAATAAAGAACGGAAAAAGAAGAAAAGTACACCAGCTTCGTCATCACCTGGGCAAACAAGGGCCATGTTTTCCGCTCAAAAACTGTGTCGAGGCAAAAAGTGTGTAGTTGGAACCAACACAAAGATAACACGCAGAATAGAGAACTATGTGATGAACTCAAAGGATAAGGCATTTTTTGGGATGCAGGATGCAGGACCATTATACCAGGCAGGAGCATTTGGGCAACGATGCACAAGTTGAAAAGAGACGAGTGGGAAATCGTTGGTTTAAGCAGCATGAGATGAGAAGAAAAAGGAGAATTCTACCGGGACGAACATAGGATGCGGACATTGGGAGGAGAAGGTGGTGGACGCCAGGATGGGGTTGCATTGGTATGAAAGCTGGAGTAGAGCTAGGCTCTTATGGTACGTAATCCAATATCTCCTCGTACGTGGAAGGTGAAATTCAGAATCAAATGTAGTGCAGTTATAATAGTACAAGTAATACGTGCTGACCCCAGCAGCACCGAAGGAAGAACTCGACAAACTTATGCTAATCTACAGAAAAGGATACAAGATGTTTCGAGACAAGATGTGTTACTGGTGACGGAAGGTTTTAATGAAAACAGTACGACTGGACTGGAGCAATGGTCCGATTTTGGACAAGGTGACGAAATGAAAGAGGAGAAAGGTGGCCTAATTTCTGCTTCAGCAACAACTTGATGGTGATAACAAACACACCAGTCTCACGAAGAAAGCCGCATGTATATCAGCTGAAGGTGATAGACTATGCACTTGTGAATCACAGGTGGAAATCGTGTGTTGTCATGCAGATAACATGCAGCCAATATCTGGTCAGATCATGAATTAACCCTGGCATCCACGTCCCAGCAAAGAACTAATCACAAAATGACTCATTGGTCCAAAATGTCCCTACCATAAATTGGAGCAAATTTTGTGGACTTCCAGCATTCTCTTTCTTATAGAACTGGTTCTAAAGTGCCTGCCTGTGTGAGTTACTGTTGCTGAGAAGAGTAATAGTTGATTTGGTTGCCTCTAGACGGTCACTGCGCTCTCAGTTCCTAACTCATTGCTTTGTAAAGTGCTTTGACACACGGTGAGTATAAAGGCACAAGGCACACTCTCTTATTGTACAATATTTGGAATATTTATTATACACAACCAAGTGCAAACATAATATTTCAGGGAGCCAATTTCATCCAAGAACTGTGTGAATTTTTACACGGGGATAGAAACAAACAAAAAAATGCCTTTTTTTTTTTTTATTCCAGGCTCTTAATGCATTTTCAGATCTGTCATTCTAGCATCGGCTTGAATACAGTGCCCTCAACAGGGGATCAAAGAGAGTGCTTTAACCCCCACACTGAAATTCATCCCTGTGCAGTGGGTCTCAGCAGTGATTTTTTTCCTGCATGCCGGCGCAATGGAGTAAAGGGGCAGAAGGAATTCCCTGAAGGGCCTGTGTGGGCTCTCTGCATTGTCAGGGCCTGCCTGGGGGAAGGAGCAACAGCGGGTGGGCTGCTACTCCTCTTTGCATAGGCGGGAGGGGTAGTGGGCACAGCGTTGGCTCTCGCATCCATCGTGCATCAGACTATGCACAAGACCTGGCACAGAGAGGGGAGAGGTCTGTGCCAGCAAAGGGGATGGTGCAGATTCACCATTAGGTTCCTGCTGTGCTCCGGGAGCCAGTCTCGCTATGCATATATCCTCACTCAGGGTGGATTGTAACGGGTTTTAATTCAGCCCAGGGTCTTTGTACCATGAAGTCCCACTTCAGCTCTTAGAATAGGGTTCAAGTGAGCCGTAAATTGCAGAGCTCAGCAAATAGCAGATTTTTCTGTTTGGTGTCTGAATTGAACGAAAAAATAAAGTTGAATTCCTGAAACAAAACGTTGTGTTTACTTTTCGAGGGACTGTAATTAAAAAAAAAAATTCTTTCCAAAACAAAAGTCAAAATGTTTCGTTTTACAAATGTCAAAACAAACTCTCTTGATATTTCTGAATTCTTGTCCCTTTTCTCCTCCTGGCTGAAACAACTTGCTGAATTCAAGCCCAGTGTGCAAATCATTTCATCCAACCCAAATCTGAATTTTTAGTGCCCCCCCCCCAAAAGTGATTTCCAAAAGCAAGTTCACCCTGCTGTATTAGTTCATCGGCCTTCCTCTGGTTCTGCACAGATATGAATTGGAACCTATGAAAATAACTCTTATTTTTCTAAAAAAAACCCGAGGAGTCCTGCTGATGCAGACTAACACGGCTACCACTCTGAAACCTGTCACCATGCAACCCTCTTATTTTTCTGTATAAATTAACTTCCTCAACTTGATCCTAAAACTTTCCAGATGAGGAGATGATAGTTGTTGTTAATTTGTTACAAATTATCGGCTCAGTGCTTATGCTACAGCACAATGATACGATTCTGGTTATTACCCTAGACTGTTGTCAGAGGTAAAGGTATAAAGCGTGTTATTCATCCAGGCATCAAAGCTATTCTCATTTTGAAGCTTAACAGTGCCAGGCAAAGCGGCTGCTTTATCCCACGGAAAATGAGGCTTCACATGTAAAAGAATAAAAATGCCTGTTTCAGTGAGTAATGACTAATTAAGAGCATTTTGACAAGGGTGTAATTTCAATTGGTAACTCAGCATAGAGATAATTTCACAGGGTGTGGAAACCATTGTGTGAAAATGGAATCCAAATCTAAAATACAATACAAAAACATATTTTTGGGGCGAGATACTCCTCAAAGTGATATCACATTGGTTAATGTTCTCCTAAGTAACAATCCACATGACAGCCCTGTAGGGGCAGTACAAAGGCGCCAAAATGGGGAAAAAATAAAACAAACTGCTTTCTTTGACATTAGCAGGGTGTAAAAGGCTCCAGCAGCTATCAGTAGTTATGGAAACACAAATCTCAGTAACAGCTCTGCACAAGAAGCGGAGGAAAGATCCCTGGAGTGGCTACCTGTAAGCTGTTTTGTATGTGAGTAGCAATATGTTAAGCAGAGTGATCATATCTTCATTCACACATGCAGCTAAGTAGGTTCTTTCCCTCCCACACCAGCCCGCCCTCCCTCGCCAAAAACAGGTTAAAACAATAGCGAAAAGCCTGCCACTGTCTACCTTGCTAACACAGTCATTGTTTTTTAGGGCCAGAAGAGACTTTTATGATCATCTAGTCAGACCTCCTGAATAACAGAGGCCATAGAATTTCACCAAGTGATTCTTGTATCATGCCCATCATTTTTGGCTGAGCGAGAGCATCATTTTTAGAAAAACACTGATATTGATTCAAAGACATCAAGAGATGGAGAATCCACAGCATCCCTTGGTAAGTTCTCCAATGGCTAATTACCCTCGCTGTTAAGAATGTATGCCTCATGATGAATCTGAATTTGTCCAGCTTTAGTGTACAGCTATTGGGGCTTGTGATAAATGAAGGGGGGTGTAGCTCCCTTTTATGGACATCCAGCCAGCCAGTTAGCTATAAAGTCCCTCTTGGTGTCTATTCTCTGCTTCCTTTACCTGTAAGAGAACCCAGGAAGGCGCACTTGGGAATTCCTTCCTGTGGGGTACCCTCAAGCCCTTTCACCCCCAACTCCCCCGGTGAAGAGCTGAGAAAGAAAGAAGGAAAACAGCTGTTGCCACCAGCTAATTAAACAACATGTACACAAACCTCTTAAGACACAAAAATCCAATTCTGTTCTTAAAAAAGGTAAATTTTATTAATAAAAAAAAGAAGAAAATACATCTGGGAACTTAGGCTTTTGCTAGATTTTAAAAAAAACTACACAGACTAATCATCAAGAATAGCTCTCTTGAGGTCCAGCCTAAAGGTTACAAATAAAACAAAAGCACCTGGCTTTAGCACAGAGGAGTCCACAAGCCATAAAGAAATAAAAGGGATAAACCTAATTGCATCTTCCTAGACATTTCCTGATCCATCTACATATACGGGGTTTTAGATGAGTAGTTTCTAGGTATGATGCTGATGATTTTTCATACCTGGCCCAAGCTTCTCACAGTGTAACTGCTCCCTGTCTGCCTCTCCCCAAGAACAAAAAAGACAGACAAAAGGCGAGCCTTGTTTCAATTTTAAAAAGTTCTAGCTTTCCCATTGGCTCTTTTGGCCAGGTGCCTACTCACTTCCTTTTACTTATGCATAGCAGTGAGACTTTTCAACCCTTTACAGGTAGAGCAATTAGAGAACAGCTACTAAGATGGATTTGTATAGCTACTGGCTGGCTGGGTGTCCATAAAAGGGAGCTCCCCCCCCCTTCATTTAGCACAATTGTCAATTACTTTTTCAGCTCTATTAGTTAGCCAGTTTAACATGCATTTAAGATGTTTGCATTCATTTTGTATAGTGCTATTTTTTTAATCTGAATGTTGTGTGGGACTGAGCAAAATGCCTTAGACGTCTAAAGTATATTATGTCCGCTCAGTTACTTTTGTCGACCAAACTTGTAATCTCATCCAAAACCATAAGTTATTCGACCAGTTTGTTTTCCAGAAAACTATATCAACTGGCATTAGTTATGCTACCTTCATTTATTTCGTTATTGATTGTATCCCATATCACCCTTTCTGCATTTTTTCCTGGGAGCACTGACCTATAGATATACAAACTGGCCTATAAATACCTGCATCATTTGGTTTACCCTTTTTAAATATTGGTAAAACTCACTTCCTGTTCACTGGGATTTCCCTAGCATTCCAAGGTTTATTAAACATCAACATCAATTGCTCAGAGAGCTTCTTGGCCAATTTGTTTATAACTTTTGGATGCAAGTTATACGGTCGTGCAGATTTAAAAATGTTTTACTTAGATCTGGGTTCTGTGCTCGGGTATGCCACAGATTTCCCATATGACCTTAGGCAAATCACTTAATCTTTCTCTGGTCCCCATCTGTATATGGGCACAATAATGCATCCCTACCTCAATGGGCTGTTGTGGGGATATATTTGTTGCTGATTGTGAGGCTCTAAAATGTTGAGGGCCATATAACTATCTAATTATAAACCACATATTTAGATGCTTATTTAGGACTTTTGGGTTCTGACCGATTATATACATACATAGTTGGGGCTTGATTTTTCAAAGACATTCTCCACTGGGGTGGGTAAAACTTTGGATCCCCAAACTCCCACCTACATTTTTCCCAACTACACTGAATTTTAGGTTCAGTATGAGACCCCGCTCCGCAGGCCTGACAGGGTAACAATATAAAGAGCACTATGCAGCAGAGTTCCTCAAAGCCGATGGGAAAAGTGCTCCAAGTAAGACTGATTGTCAATCAGGTAGCCAATGAACATCTGCTATAGCAAGCAACCCTGAGCTCGAGCGGAATTCAGCTCTGTCACCTCCGAGTTCTTTTTTATAGACCTCAGGGCAAGGTTTGTTATATTAGGCCGTAATTCCTCCATTATAAAATGTCACCCAAATGGTTCTGATCTTTTGCAAGATTTTTAGCACATTAGAGGGTGATGGGATGGCGGGAAATTTACTGCATGCTCACAGCCATGTGGTAATTGACAGGGATTTAGTGATGATGAGATGATGCTACTTATTGAGACTCCATTAGCTGAGTAGGGCAACGATATGGGAAAAGTTACAACAAAAGTTACCACAACAAAGACATGGTTTCAACTGATGATTAGAATGGGCAACTTGCTTCTGCTCAAAGGAAACCCCCAAAACCTGAACCTGGCAATGAAGTGAACAACATTTAAGAGGTACAAAAAAAGTCTAGATAAAAGCAAAAGATAATTTCAGTTACTGTTAGGGATGCGGGGGGCCTTGTTTTGCCTAGTTTTAAACCCATCCCGCTACTATGGTCTCAAAAGCTCAATCAGATTTGAATGTTATTGGGTTATGTTCCTCTTAGGAGAGGCTGTCAATAAGTGAACAGAATGAAGAAACCCACTGGAAAAACAGAGTGAAAAAATAAAGCAGTGAGTAGAAAGAGTGAGAATACAGCACACACAGATTGTGAAAAATGGTAACGGATTAGAAAAAAGGAATATTGTAATGACAAATTTGATGGGTGAGTGCGAGTGTGCGTACGTGCACACAAGAGAGAGAAAGAGATGGAGGTTCAAAAGCATCCATGTATTAAGATTTGGTTTTTCACTTAAAGCAGGGATTTAACCACTTTTTTTTTTGTTTTTTACAACTGCAGTAACTGCACCTGAATTGTTTGTTTTTTTCACTTCAACAAATTGCAGGCACAAGTCCTACAAGTTAGGCATTTAAGTACCTGAACTGTGAATCCAGATAGAGAACTAAGCTTTTAATAACTGATATTCCACGTGGCTCCCAGAAGCAGCGACATGGCCCCCTCTGGCTCCTACATGTAGGGACAGCCAGTGGACTCCACTCTGCACACTGCCCCGCCCCAAGCACTGCCCCCAAAGCTCCCATTGGCTGGGAACCACAACCAATGGGAGCTGCAGGGGCAGTGCCTGTGGATGGGGTAGCATGCAGAGCCATCTGGCCGTGCCTCCACATAGGAGTCAGAGAAGGGATATGCTACTGCTTCTGGGAGCCGCTTGAGGTAAGCACTGGGCAGAGTCTGCACCCCTGAGTCTCCCCCCACACCCCAATGCACTGTCGCAGCCCTGATTCCCCCTTGTCCCTCCGAACCCTTCGGTCCCAGCCTGGAACACCCTCCTGCACCCCAAAATTCTCATCCCCAGCCAGAGCCCTCAGCCCCCATCCCCCGGACCCCCTAGCCCAGAGCCCCCTCCGGTGCCCTGACCTCATTTCTGACCCCACCCTGGAGCCCGCACCCCCAACCAGAGCCCTCACCCCCTCCCGCACCCCAACCCCAATTTTGTGAGCATTCATGGCCCCCCATACAATTTCTATTCCCAGATGTGGCCCTCGGGCCAAAAAGTTTGCCCACCCCTGGATTAGGCCCCAGGGTGCTACAGCAACACAGGCAGACCCCAGTCACGGGCAGGTAGGATCAAACCTGGGACCTCTGGAGCTTAGCGCATGAGCCTCTACCGCATGAGCTAAAAGCCAACCAGCTGTTAGCTAAGGCTGTAGAGCAGACTCATCATCTATCTATCTGTCTTTTCTTTCTCCCCCTCACTAGATAAGACAGAACCCCACACTCAGAAGGTGTGTGGGTTACACCACGTATGACAGAATCTGGCCCGAAGTGTAGAATGTGCCCCTGGGGACGGGTTTAGAATTCCTTATCCTTGCAGGCAATCGCTTTACATTCTGAAGCATAAAACATGATTACCCTTACCTTACACAGGCATAACTATAAGTGATATTATGGGTCATAAATTATACAGTCCTTTCTAAATTCCAGCAACAGTATTTAACTAGCTGACCTCCCGTGAGGGGACACTGAATTATTGCTCAGGCTGAAAGAGTTTCCTTTTCGCTCTTCTAAATTTCCTGGCCATTAATTCCATTGAGAGAACAACTTCTTTATTACCATGTAATAATCACGCCTTAAAGAACAAAACATGGGCCAGACTGAAAGTCATTCACCACTTCGATGCAAAAAGGTACGGGCCCAGGTCTCATTCGCACTAAGGTTTCTTTATCCCTGTCTGGCTGTGTACAGGGACTGTAAGGGGAGCATAAACTAACTACCTTTACACCCATACTGGGGAGAGAAAGGAGCCATAGTGGTTAGGGCACTGATATGGGAGACCTGGGTTCAAGTCCTAGTTCCAGCTCAGACTTCCTGTGTGATATGGGCAAGTCACTTTGCCTCTCTGTGCTGCAATCCCCCACCTGTAGCATGGAAATAATAGTACTTCCCTCCCTCACGGGTCATGCAGGCCCAGCTTCTGGCAGTCAGAGGCTAGGGACACCCAACACCTGAGGTTGCATCCCTGGGCATCTCGGCTTTTCACTCCCTTTATAGTATCAAAGTAAGGAATGTACATGAGAACCAGGCTTTTAAGCTCACACAGATCACACTTGAGGAATAGGAAGCTATGACATATTTAAGTTTCATGGGTAGGAAAAAACTACAAACCCAGGCTGACAAAACCATCAATCAGAGACACCTCCTTTGCTGCAACCTGCATGTGGGTCTCTGCCCAGTTAATGATTGTCTTGTTTATACGACATGATTGGCTGACATTTTTGAATTGGTTCTATGTTATCCATCGGCTTTGGATTTCATTGTTTCCTCTTTCTCCCAGGAGTGGCTGTGGGGAGCCAGTAAAGTCCCTTTCCTGTGACACATTTAAAGAATGAAGCCATTACATTAAAAGAATAAGGGACTTTAATTAAAGCTATGGATCTGCCCCCATGCTCTCCTGCCATGTGTTTCCCATCGTACTGTTTAGAAGCAGCTTTTTTGATATGTTTTAACAATGAGAAATGGCCTGTGTATTATTTAATTATTCAGTCTTCTCACAGGGGCTGGCTGGTGCTGCTTGATGAAGGATCTGTTGCATGAGGCATGAGTGCAATAATAAAAACTTTATATCTAAATATATTTGACTGTAAAATAGATGTACTCACGTTGTTTTATAAACCATAGTGAAAGAAATGCCAGCACCTTGCAGGGTATTGAGCCTGCCGTCTAAAGTCATGTCTATGAGTTTAATCATTGGGGAACAGAAGGAAAATATGAGTTCAAATATATTTTCTATAGTCTGTGAACTTTGATAATATACAGTACATGGCGTGGCTTTTCACTGTAATTGCTCCTTGCGTGCTCAGCCTGGCAAGGGACTCAGCTAGGGTGATCAGATGTCCCGATTTTATAGGGACAGTCCCAATATTCAGGCCTTTGTTTTATATAGGCACCTATTACTCATCCCTTGCTATCTGATCACCCTACACTCAGCACTCCATCCAAGTGCTGAGGTGCGAGCTTAATTTAAGCATGTGTAGTCCCATTGCCTAAAATGCAAACTGTTGAGTGTGCTGAACTTTTGAAAAATCAGTCCAATGTCTCCCTGAGCTTAAATCAGAATTCAGGAGCCTAATTTTAGGCATCTTTTTATCTTGACTTTTATTTCCAAGTATGTTTTGGACCTGCATTTTGACAGTAGTGTTAGTAGATAGGTCTGTTTGTTAGCCTGGGATAGAATTTTGGGGTTGACTTTTTGATACTCTTTAATATTATACTAATATCTGTAAACAAAGACTGTGTATGCTGTTTCTGCCTAGTCAAGTGGGTTTGTTGATACAATGGGAACAGATAAGAGCAGTTAAAGTGTTGCTCAAATGCACACTTAAAGATTGCCTCAACCCCTATCTCAAGACAAGGTCAAGCAACCAGTCGGGAGGGGCAAAGGGGGATTGCGGGGAAGGTATAAAACACTAAAAGGCCAAACAATTGCCTGTCCCTGATCGTAGCACACCCTCACTCCTTACCCCTCCCATGGGGTACAAAAGGGGTGGGACTGTCGGTGTGTATTGCAGGTATATTTGGACCTGCTAAGAAGGAGGAGGTGGGAATAGGGAATATGGAATAGGGAATGGGCAATGAGAATAGGGAATGAGGACACAGGCAATGAATGCTCTGCAGCATCAGAGTTGGGAAGGGGGACATGGAGTAAATGCTTTGTGGAGTCAGAGCTGGGAAGGCAACACTGGGAACCAGACTCTGCTGGTGTGTCGAGCTCTGGATATGCTTATTTGGAACTAACTTCAATAAACACCACATTGCCTGCACTTCAGACTTCTGGTCTTCTGCTTTCTTTCTGAGTGACAAGAACCAGAGGACGGGGTGAAGGGAAAGCCCTCTAACAAGTGGTATTCGTAGAGTGCATTGAACTTGTAGGACCAAATTCAAGAGTGATGTGTCAAGAGGTGTAATTGAGTCTCTTAGACTCAGACTTCTTTAGACCTGCCTACACCCATTCTGCCGATGTGTAAACAGGTTGCAGTGGGTGTAACTTACCCCCTGAAAAGCCAGGTAAAATGTGTAAGTTAAAGTAGCACCACCCTATTTACACTTTTGGCATATAAATAACACTAATTTAACACACTTACGCAATAGCAGAGGGGGTGGAAATAGTGGAAGTCTACCAGCGTAAGTGGGTGATATTTAATGGCCTGAGGCATAGATTAAATGATCTACAAATTAGTGGAAGGGTGTCTGCCTTACACATCATCTCTGATCCTGGCCTACAAAAGTGTGATATTCATGTTTATGGTGAAACGCTACCTTTACTGGGGCGAAACCCCCAGTACTGGTGAGAAAGGGTTAAAGGTGCAGGTAGCCACATTCATTTCACCGGGGTTGTAATCAGCAAGCAACACTGATATTTTATAAATAGGCCAAGAGGGTTCAGGCAGGGAGGGTAAGCAGTCAGGAGGGGTCTGGTTGGTAAGAGACCATTGGCGGTTAGAGGCCTCTGGAAGATTTTGGTTGGGCAGGATGGTGCTTGGCACCGGAAATGAGGAAAGGCAGTAGGGTTGAGCACAGGGCTTAGAGGATAGGTTGACTCTTTGGGACTTTGGACTTTACCTGGCTATCTGGATACCCTGGAAAGGGTTCAGCCTCACTGATTTTCAGCTGGAGGGCTGAGTGGTGCACTAAGACAGATGGCCTGCAGGGGGCACTGGAGATGAAAACTCCTGCAATGTCACACCGTGACACAAGGGGTGCACTGGGGGTGAGTGTGCATCATAGCAATGCCGGCAAGTGACACACCCCTTAATAAGCATACCGTATCAAGCCCTCCCCAAATCATCCAGCCAGGACTCTGAAAGCTTGGGGTGCAGCACCCATGTCCTCTGGGGAGTAGGCAGGGGGTAGTAGTTAGTTATTCCCCGTCCTGTGCACTATACACGGTGGATTGGTTGCTGTTATCCCCAGCGGCCCTCCACCCTGTGTAGAGATGTTGGGTAGGGGAGGTAACCTATCCTCCAACAAAAGATCTGATGGTGTTAAATTGCTGGGACTTTGCAATAGCCATGCAGGACTGTAAGACAGCTTTACAAAGCAGGGGCACATGTGGGATGTCCCACACAATGTGGGACACTGGAAAGATCTGCCCCTTGGGTCCACAAGCAGCCCCCACCCACTCCCACCCCTTCTTGAGTACTAGGTAGATGCTCTGCTGTTGGATGCATGTAGCTCACGAAAGCTTATGCTCAAATAAATTTGTTCGTCTCTAAGGTGCCACAAGTCCTCCTTTTCTTTTTGCGAATACAGACTAACACGGCTGCTACTCTGAAACCTAGCTTTCTCCTGACTCCTAACTGCAGCAAGTTAAGGAATATGAGAACAGTCTTCACTATTTAGTTTTCTGGTTCTAGCTAAACTGCAAAGCACAGAGATCAGCAAAATCCAATTGAAATAAATGAACTGACTGTGCATATTGGAGTCAAGTTCAGAGTGAATTCTGAGTGAAAGCTTTGGGTCATATTTTATTGTAGGTGGCCTAGTTCACCCACCCTGGTTTCAAATGGCCATTTCATTACTCTGCTTGGAGGTTTATTTTTAAAATGCTGCTTGAGACCCTTGCATTTTCCTCTAATAGAAAAGATGAGGACAGAAACACAAGCATGGCATAGCATGAAATGCCAAGCGAGCTCCATGCGTCAGTGATAAAAATAGTTATGGTCCTGGAGATATTTGGAATTCCTTTCTTATATGGCAAATGCAGTTTTCCACTCTTACTGCATCCATCAGGTCCTGCACTACTTAGCTTTCAGGGTCTCTCTGGAATTTATAAACCATCTCCAGACCTGTTGTTTTCTAAATGCACCAGCCTAAGAAACATAAACTTTGATGGTGAGGACGTCTGACATGCTGCTCTTCAAATGCATTTGAGATTGCTACCCACAGACCACTAATCACTCCTAGCTCAGCTTCTGCTCTTGCTATGCTTCTTCCCACTACGCTGCTTGTTCCGAAGTTTAATTAATTCTGTTTGATAGTTTTGTTCCTTTCCCTGGAGTTAAGAAACATTTGAGACATTTAAACATTTGAATTCTGACAGTCCTGTCTTCTCCCTTTGGCAACACAGGCTGCAGGAAGAAGAGAATGTGACTTCAAATGAATTCATCCCCGTGACAAGATTTCAAACAGCCCACCATGCAGCATGTGACAGCAGGCTCTGTAGCAGCAGCAGCAGGAGGGACCATCAGGATATGGCAGCATGCCGTTCAACCCCTACCTCCCCATATTCCTATAACCCCACCAGATCTTTAGGGGGGATAGCCTGATTCCCTTCCCTGACGCATCACCACTGAGGCTGAGACCTTGGGATGGATAATAAACCCTGGCTCACTCCCCAGGGTGTGGATGTCCACAGTTCAGGGCCCTCACTGCTTCTGACACCTTCCGGATGTGGCCTGCTTTCTTTCTGCCTCACCTGCTGGAGCCGAGCTAAAGAATTGAGATTTTTAGGCAGAGAGCAGCTTGCAGCCCATCCCTGTTCAAGGTGTGTCTTCAAGGATAGGCTAGACAACTTCCCCCTCCCTCACAGGATCCTTCAAATGAAATAGCTCTGGGCTTTGCCCCCTCTCTGCCAACAGGAATTGTGTGGATTTTCTCCAGCCCACCAAAGAAGACTTCCAGGGGCGTTCAGGAGCCCCACCTGGTTTACTGTTCAGTAATGCCCCAGAATGCATACAACATCAAGGGGCTTCCTAGGCCCCCTATACACGCTGGAGGAAGCATCATACAAGATACGAGTGGGAACCATCAGAAAGTCTCCTGGTAAGAGAATGCTGGTGCTTGAGCAACTGCACATATCCGATGCCCTGTTTCAGAGCTGTGGCCAGCAGCTTGGACAAGTGATCAACGTCATGTGATGGAAACCCAGCAGCAGCGCTGTCTTTAAGAGGGAGTTGGTCCAGACAGATAAGGGAGACCCAGGGTTAGGGCAAAGGCCTGGGAAGGGACTCTGCACCAGCCAGGAGGAAGGCCTAGTTGGAGATATCAGTAGGGAGCAGGAATGGAAGCCTCAGAAAGGCCAGGGAGCAGGAGCTGTAAAATCTATGGGAAAGATTTGAATTTCAGTTGATGCTGAATTGTTGTTAATAAATGAGGCCGAACAAATAGGATACATGTGAACCACAGTAGACTATGCGCATTCTTTAAGAGCTGAGCTGGGGAAACGAAGGCATCAGATACATGACGAGAGAGGGAAACCAACCCCATGAAAACATCTTGTCTCAAAAGAAAGTCCGGTCCAAAATCTCATTAAAACATCAGGTTTGCTTTATGGGTTGATGCATGTTTGAGCTGGGTTACAACACAGACTGACGTACCTGTGCTCCCAATTCCATAGTATCCGAGAACCTCGCAACCTTTAGTAGTAGCATTAATTTCATAGCACTTGGTCATGGACCAGGATCCCACTATGCCTGGTGCTGTACAAACACAGAACAAAAAGTTTCCTGCCCCAAAGAACTTAAAACCTAAGTATAAGATAAGCCATCAGAGATGGATACAGAGAGCTTGGGGAGTACAAGGAAATAATGAGGCAATATTGGTCAGCATGGAAGGCACCGGTATCAATGCACCAGCCACCTAACCATTGTCATGTTTTTTTGTGGCATCACGGCAAAGGAGGGATTTGAAAGAGGACAATGAGGTGGCCTTTAACACATTTATGGGGAGCCCAGCCCAGAACAAGGGGCAGCATGGGAGAAAGCATGAAGGTGCTTGCTTGGGAATTTGACAAGTGGGCGATGGAAGCTGCCATCACTGGCAGGTGTTGACTTTACGATACTGAACGAGAGATGAGAGGCAGGGGAAGGACCTTGGAAATGAATGAATTTTATCATCACTGCATCCCAGTCTGATAGGAAAGCCCTGTTATTATTTATAGATTGGGGAGTGAGGCACAGAGAGACTAACTTGGCTGCACAAGGTCGTGCAGGAAGTCTGCGGAACTCAAGCTGGGTCTCCCAAGTCCCAGGCTAGCTCTGGACAACCCTTACTCATGAAATGACTCGCTCACACCTACACATTACCCATCTTGATCTACATGGTGACAGTCAGCAGTTTTGAGCTTGGGAGACATCAGAGTGTTCACTACACTACTGGAAGACACCAGGATCCCCCACAATATGGGTGATGCATAAGTACCTGAATGGACTAGAAGAAGAATATCTTCAGAGGATAGGTGAGGGGCATTGTACAGAAAGAGAGAGAAGGAGGATGACTGGACCACCCTTAAATTTGTTGCTTTAGTGGACGCAAAGTAAGATGTTAGAATCAGGATCATTCAGTTTGTCTGAGTACAAACGCAAATCCACGGGGCACGATGTTCACGCCGCAGTTTGCTGGCAGGTTTTGAACAAATGAATCTAAAAATCAAGCAGGAACATTTGTAACACTCATCTTGGCCATAGCAGGAGGAGGAGGCTGATCCTCCTTTCACTGCAGGAATTTGTGCAGGGGTTGATTTAATTATATCATGAGCCACAGGGTTGCTCTTCCAGAGAATCAACCAAAGAAATGGCACAGTAGGAAGGTGCATCAGAGTCAATGAGGCTCCTTTCACCAACCTGATCTTGAAAATTTAACATCAAGATTAGAGAATGGCTGTGGGAAAAGATTAGTCATTTAGGGATACAGGAAAATCTCATTTCCTTTCCTGCTCATAAATCGTTGGAGATCCATCATCTTTCCTTTTACCAATAATTTGAGCAGTTTCATGAATAAAGGATACGGTTAAAAAGGATTTTAATGGTGAATTCTGTGTTCAGAAAGGTCCATCCAGGGTGAGCCAAGGGAGTAATAGGATGAAATTAAGGAAGCAATTATTTACACTGAATATAAGGAAGCATTTCCTAACTGGGGCTGGTCAAAAATTTTCCATCAAAACTGTTTTTTGGTGGAAAATTCAGTTTTCAATTAAACAATTTTTTTTTCAAAAAGTGCCTTTTTTTTCTGCCACAAAATCAACCACCCAAAACCTGAAAAATTTGGACCAAGCCCCAAAATATTTGCATTTTTGACCTACATTTTCCAACATTTGGAAAATTTAGACAATTTCGTTTTGTTTTCTCATTGAAATTTTCTGCGGAGGGGGACTCATTTTTTGTCGCAGCTCTATTCCTAACAGTGAGATGTCCTCAGAGAAGTGGTGAAAATGTTACCTCACGGTATAGGGAGAAAGCTTTTATTTTACTGTTATCTCCCTTGTGCCATCTTGGATCCCTTTAACAACAACAGGGAATCCATATTGGTTGCCCTTCTTCCTCAGCCCCAGTTACAGTTTTGGTGCCCTTTTTGCCCTAAGGCAGGAATCTAGGTAGGTCACCTGACCTGTAATCTGCCCAGCAACCGTACATTATAAAAGGGTCAGCACGTCTTGGAGGTAGCGAGTGCCACGGCTGCTGCCCGTCTGAGAGGCAGAGTGCTGCAGTGTGCTACTGTTCACCCTGGAGGGTGGACATTAGTACCATGCCCAGGTGGCTTCTCACCTGCATGCGAGAACAGGCCGTCACCTGCCGTTCTGATCCTGCCTCAGACATCCACCCACAATGACACAGGGAAGAAGAGCTGCAAGAACAAGACAGAGCTTCCATCAGCTTCCTGTCGTGCCGGTGCCAGGGATAAAGCTGTAGGATATGGTAGAGACTCATTTGTCCTGCATCTAACCTATCCGGGATCAACCTTGGGAAGGGAGCTAAGCCCTTTTTGTCACAGCCAGTGCCCTTGGTATTTGGTTCCCTTGTTCTCTCAGTTATAGTTTGGGAGTCCTTATAGTTACCTACCTGTTACTTACCTGAGTTATTCTTCCAATAAACCTGTTCCTGTTTTGCACCCTATCTGTTGTCTGTTTTTCCACTGGGGGAAATAAGACCGCAATGATAGAAGCGGGAGAGGGGAAACATTCCTGAGCCCTGGTCTACACTAGGACTTTAGGTCGAATTTAGCAGCGTTAAATCGATGTAAACCTGCACCCGTCCACACGATGAAGCCCTTTATTTCTACTTAAAGAGCTCTTAAAATCGATTTCCTTACTCCACCCCTGACAAGTGGATTAGCGCTTAAATCGGCCTTGCCGGGTCGAATTTGGGGTACTGTGGACACAATTCAATGGTATTGGCCTCTGGGAGCTATCCCAGAGTGCTCCATTGTGACCGCTCTGGACAGCACTCTCAACTCCGATGCACTGGCCAGGTAGACAGGAAAAGAACTGCGAACTTTTGAATCTCGTTTCCTGTTTGGCCAGCATGGCAAACTGCAGGTGACCATGCAGAGCTCATCAGCAGAGTCCATGATGGAGTCCCAGAATCGCAAAAGAGCTCCAGCATGGACTGAATGGGAGGTACGGGATCTGATCGCTGTATGGGGAGAGGAATCCATGCTATCAGAACTCCGTTCCAGTTTTCAAAATGCCAAAACCTTTGTCAAAATCTCCCAGGGCATGAAGGACAGAGGCCATAACAGGGACCCGAAGCAGTGCCGCGTGAAACTTAAGGAGCTGAGGCAAGCCTACCAGAAAACCAGAGAGGCGAACGGCCGCTCCGGGTCAGAGCCCCAAACATGCCGCTTCTATAATGAGCTGCATGCCATTTTAGGGGGTTCAGCCACCACTACCCCAGCCGTATTGTTTGACTCCTTCAATGGAGATGGAGGCAACACGGAAGCAGGTTTTGGGGATGAAGAAGATGATGAGGAGGAGGAGGCTGTAGATAGCTCACAGCAAGCAAGCGGAGAAACCGGTTTTCCTGACAGCCAGGAACTGTTTCTCACCCTGGACCTGGAGCCAAGTACCCCCCAAACCCACCCAAGGCTGCTTCCTGGACCCGGCAGGCAGAGAAGGGACCTCCGGTGAGTGTACCTTTTAAAATACTATACATGGTTTAAAAGCAAGCATGTGAAAGGATTACTTTGCCCTGGCATTCGCGGGTCTCCTGGATGTACTCCCAAAGCCTTTGCAAAAGGTTTCTGGGGAGGGCAGCCTTATTGCGTCCTCCATGGTAGGACACTTTACCACTCCAGGCCAGTAACATGTACTCGGGAATCATTGTACAACAAAGCATTGCAGTCTATGTTTGCTGGCATTCTTTATCTCTCTGTGTTATCCTCAGGAGAGTGAGATATCATTCATGGTCACCTGGTTGAAATAGGGTGCTTTTCTTCAGGGTCACTCAGAGCAGCCCATTCCTGCTGGGCTGTTTACCTGTGGCTGAACAGAAATGTTCCCCACTGTTAGCCACGGGGAGGAGGGAGGGTTGAGGGGGTAGCCACGCGGTAGGGGGAGGCAAAATGCGACCTTGTAACAAAATGTATGTAATGTTAACAGCAAGGTTTACCCTGAAAGAGTGTAGCCACTGTTTTATAAAATGTGTCTTTTTAAATACCGCTGTCCCTTTTTTTTTCTCCACCAGCTGCATGTGTTTCAATGATCACAGGATCTTCTCCTTCCCAGAGGCTAGTGAAGCTTAGAAAGAAAAAAAAGCGCACTCGTGATGAAATGTTCTCTGAGCTCATGCTGTCCTCCCACACTGACAGAGCACAGACGAATGCATGGAGGCAAATAATGTCAGAGTGCAGGAAAGCACAAAATGACCGGGAGGAGAGGTGGCGGGCTGAAGAGAGTAAGTGGCGGGCTGAAGAGAGTAAGTGGTGGGCTGAAGACAGGGCTGAAGCTCAAATGTGGCAGCAGCGTGATGAGAGGAGGCAGGATTCAATGCTGAGGCTGCTGGAGGACCAAACCAGTATGCTCCAGTGTATGGTTGAGCTGCAGCAAAGGCAGCTGGAGCACAGACTGCCACTGCAGCCCCTCTGTAACCAACCGCCCTCCTCCCCAAGTTCCATAGCCTCCACACCCAGACGCCCAAGAATGCGGTGGGAGGGCCACCGGCCAACCAGCCATTCCGCCACAGAGGATTGCCCAAAAAAAAGAAGGCTGGCATTCAATAAATTTTAAAGTTGTAAAGTTTTAAAGTGCTGTGTGGCATTTTCCTTCCCTCCTCCACCACCCCTCCTGGGCTACCTTGGTAGTCATCCCCCTATTTGTGTGATGAATGAATAAAGAATGCATGAATGTGAAGCAACAATGACTTTATTGCCTCTGCAAGCAATGATTAAAGGGAGGAGGGGAGGGTGGTTAGCTTGCAGGGAAGTAGAGTGAACCAAGGGGCAGGGGGTTTCATCAAGGAGAAACAAAGAGAACTTTCACACCGTAGCCTGGCCAGTCATGAAACTGGTTTTCAAAGCTTCTCTGATGCGTACCGCGCCCTCTTGTGCTCTTCTAACCGCCCTGGTGTCTGGCTGCGTGTAACCAGCAGCCAGGCGATTTGCCTCAACCTCCCACCCTGCCATAAACGTCTCCCCCTTACTCTCACAGATATTGTGGAGCACACAGCAAGCAGTAATAACAGTGGGAATATTGGTTTCGCTGAGGTCTAAGCAAGTCAGTAAACTGTGCCAGCGCGCCTTTAAACGTCCAAATGCACATTCTACCACCATTCTGCACTTGCTCAGTCTGTAGTTGAACAGCTCCTGACTACTGTCCAGGCTGCCTGTGTACGGCTTCATGAGCCATGGCATTAAGGGGTAGGCTGGGTCCCCAAGGATACATATAGGCATTTCGACGTCCCCAACAGTTATTTTCTGGTCTGGTAATAAAGTCCCTTCCTGAGCTTTTGAAACAGACCAGAGTTCCTGAAGATGCGAGCGTCATGTACCTTTCCCGGCCATCCCACACTGATGTTGGTGAAACGTCCCTTGTGATCCACCAGAGCTTGCAGCACTATTAAAAAGTACCCCTTGCGGTTTATGTACTCGCCGGCTTGGTGCTCCGGTGCCAAGACAGGGATATGGGTTCCGTCTATGGCCCCACCACAGTTAGGGAATCCCATTGCAGCAAAGCCATCCACTATGACCTGCACATTTCCCAGGGTCACTACCCTTGATATCAGCAGATCTTTGATTGCATGGGCTACTTGCATCACAGCAGCCCCCACAGTAGATTTGCCCACTCCAAATTGATTCCCGACTGACCAGTAGCTGTCTGGCGTTGCAAGCTTCCACAGGGCTATCGCCACTTGCTTCTCAACTGTGAGGGCTGCTCTCATCTTGGTATTCATGCGCTTCAGGGCAGGGGAAAGCAAGTCACAAAGTTCCATGAAAGTGCCCCTATGCATGCGAAAGTTTCGCAGCCACTGGGAATCGTCCCAGACCTGCAACACTATGCGGTCCCACCAGTCTGTGCTTGTTTCCCGAGCCCAGAATCGGCATTCCACAGCATGAACCTGCCCCATTAGCACCATGATGCATGCATTGGCAGGGCCCATGCTTTCAGAGAAATCTGTGTCCATGTCCTGATCACTCACGTGACCGCGCTGATGTCGCCTCCTCGCCCGGTATCGCTTTGCCAGGTTCTGGTGCTGCATATACTGCTGGATAATGTGTGTGGTGTTTAATGTGCTCCTAATTGCCAAAGTGAGCTGAGTGGCCTCCATGCTTGCCTTGGTATGGCGTCCGCACAGAAAAAAGGCGCGGAACGATTGTCTGCCGTTGCTCTGACGGAGGGAGGGGCAACTGACGACATGGCTTACAGGGTTGGCTTCAGGGAGCTAAAATCAACAAAGTGGGTGTCTTTACATCAAGGAGTATTTCAGGGAGGACTTCACGGAGGGTTCCAATAAGAAATGGTGCACCTAAGTTATTGTTCTTATTGGAAAAATGAGGTTAGTCTGGCCTCTGATTGATACATGGCTAGATTTACCTTGCTGCACTTTCTCTGTGAGTGACTGCAGTGTGACCTAGAGGAATGAGTCCCCTAGACAGCAGAGGGGGGGAAGCAAATGAGTACAAAACAAATCTGGTCTATTTCTTGTTTTGATCCACTCCATCTATCTTTTACATCTTTGGCTAGTAGCAGACGGTGCAGAAGGACTGCATGCCATCCACATCTCATGGCTGCCCGGCAGAAGATGATGCAATAGGACTGCTAGCAATCCATATCGCCTGCCTGCTCACCATAAGACAGTTCAATAGGACTGACTGCAGGACTAAAGAGAATGACCTGGTCGAGTCGCTCCAAATTTAGTCCCTGCGCCCATGTCTGCCCAGGCGCTCCTGGCCGACGTGGCCAGGAGCACCTCGGACATGACGATGACGGCTACCAGTCGTACTGTACCATCTGCTGCCACAAGGCAAGGGGTTGATGCTGCTGTGTAGCAATGCAGTACCGTGTCTATCAGCACCCAGGAGACATACTGTGACGGTTACCTGAGCGGGCTCCATGCTTGCCGTGGTATGGCGTCTGCACAGGTAACTCAGGAAAAAAGGCGTGAAACGATTGTCTGCCCTTGCTTTCACAGAGGGAGGGAGGGAACGGGGGCCTGACAATATGTACCCAGAACCACCCACGACAATGTTTTAGCCCCATCAGGCATTGGGATCTCTACCCAGAATTCCAATGGGCAGCGGAGACTGCGGGAACTGTGGGAAAGCCACCCACAGTGCAACACTCCGGAAGTCGACGCTAGCCTCGGTACTGTGGAAGCACTCCGCCGAGTTAATGCACTTAATGCACTTAGAGCATTTTCTGTGGGGACACACACACTGGAATATATAAAACCGATTTCTAAAAAACCAACTTCTATAAATTCGACCTGATTTCGTAGTGTAGACATACCCTGAGACTGATCCTCTGGCTAAGTATATAATCCAGTCAACAATGGGTCACTTTATGACAGTTCAAGTCGGTTGTAAATTTTAGTCTAGAACATGAGCAGGAGGTTGGGCAAGGTGGCCTAACAGACATTTCACTTTTTTAATATCTTCTGATACCATTGGCTTGGGCCACACATGGCATAAGAAGACTTGCTGTAAGCGCCCCCTCAATACCTCTGCCTGAACCCCTCAAGAATGATCAGGAACAGCAATACCATCTGAGAAATTTTATAACATGGGGGAAGCATTTCAGAAATTTTTGATTCCTCTTGTCTGTATTACAGTTGTGTCAGAAGGCCCCAACCAAGACTGCTGTGTGTGCACATAGTAGCAGACCATCCTTGTCCTGTAGCGTTTACAATTCTAAGTAGCCTTCCTTTCCCTGTTTTAGCTTACTCCCATTTTACAGAAGAGGAAATGAGGCTGAGGGGAGACTAAATGATTGGGTTACACAGGGTGTCCATAGCAGAGCTGGAACGTGAACCCCCGTCTCCTGAGTCCCACCCCTGTGCCTTATCAAGACCATGATATGTGCAGTTCTTCCCTTTGAGACACAGGGTCAAATTCTCAGTTCTATGGGTGTAACCTTGAGTGCCTCAATGCTGAGAGTCCAAAGAGACCCTCCAGCCAACTTGTTGAACCGATTTACCAGCTGACCTCTGCACCTCCCTGTAGGCCCACACTGTTAAATGTCTCTTGGAGAATGGAGTAGATGACTTAGTACATCTCTTCCATCTCTGATGTCTGCATGTTAACTGTGCAGCACTGGAGAACTTTCTGAACTCTATCTTTCCCCCAAGTTCTTATTGTTTTTTCCCATTCCACTGTTGTTCCAGATAAGCAGCTATGTTTCCAACTGTGTGCTGGCCTCACCACCACTGAGCTGAGATCAAATGGCTTTTCTCTCATCTTTCAAGAACTGAGGTAATACTTGATTCAATATCTTTATACATATATATATATATATATATATATATATATATATATATATATATATGTATATATATATATATATATATATATATATATATATATATATAAATAGATATATATGTAAATAGATCAGTAGAAAGTAGACTTTCCATAGGGTGCTAGTCTGAAAATAAGAGGGAATCAGAACCAGAATCTGTTTAAAATTGGCAGTGAAAAGGATTACAAAGGGCAGGATCAAAACTTGATGGCTATGTACCAAATAAAGTACATAAATATACATATAGTGCAGGTAGGTGGTGTATGCACAACTATCTCCATCATAGATGTTGGTGATCAGAGGCACAGGACAACTCGTATTTACAGTGCCCCTTTGACTATTCTCCTGCACTTTGCCCAGCACCTGAATGAGCCAGGCCTCATTCGCATGTAGCTAAAATACAATTGAGTTTTGAGTTTGTGGAAGAGACTGACTCCTGCCTTCTCCTGGGAGTGCTTCCCTGGTAGCAAGGACTCTGTGAGGGGTCCTCTATTCCACGGATCCTTCTCTGAAGGCTTAGCATAGAGGCAGCTTCAGAACAGTGAATGGCCCTAAGGTGGAGGAGACCTAAGCTGGGGCAGCGGAAGGAGATGAGATAGTAGCCAGTGCAGGTGTGTGGTGGTGAGGTGGCTTGGGCTGAAGCCACAGAAAATAGCAGACTACCTGAGGGACTCTGGTGAAACCCCTCTACTCTGCAATCAAAACGGAAATCACTTCAGCTGGGTCAGGTGCTAGAGTCCCTAGAGCAGAGCATCCCAGCCAGTACTTCCTTTAGGGGCTGCAGACTGACCTGCCTGAATTTGTGGATTCCACCAGCCCTAGACAACAGCCCACAAAGGGGGAAATTAGGGTGGATGGAAGTGTCTAGAATGCATTTGCCATGCACAGCTGCAATAGGAGGGCTGAGGATGGATTATTGCTAAAACAACTGGGGTGGTGTGTGTGTGTGTATGGGGGGGGGGAGTTTTACCTAATAATGTTAACTCACTAATTGCGGGCTTTCCTATGTTTATGCTGTTGTGTGTCTTCCCCTCCCCACCTTTTGCCTCCCTAATTAAGTTCTCTTTGTTTAAACCCCTGGACGCAATATGTGCAAACGGGGAAGCATCGCCTACTAAGGAGACGCAGAGTGGTGTACATAGGTTTCCGTGTTTCTGGATCAGAGCTCAAGCTGATGTTGTTTAAGTTTTCAGAAGGAACCCCTAGAAAATTGAACCCAGCCCTTTTTGCCCAACAACCCCTGGCAGAAGGGTTACAGTAACAAGACATGTCAGATTCTCACCTGGCATAAATCAATGTACATCAGCTGTAAATGTGGCCCAGTGGCACTAGTTGGACTTGCGACTTTTAAATCTTCACAGGGAGTTGTTTTTGTTGGCTTGTCCTCTGTAGCACTAACGGTGCCAAACAACGACCTCAACCTCTGCAATCAGTTTAGAGTGAAAGTTTGATGGGGCTTCTCTTAAGTCTCACTGTTAACAGAAATCAAAGCAGCATACCCACAGAGTATACAATCATTTAGTGGTTGGGACACTCTGCACCCCATATTCACCATAGTGATATGATTATGATATAATTATGGTGTATCTTGTACAAGATATGTCCTGTGAGGTGTCTATGGAAAAGTTATAGTTTGCTGAATATGACTATCCTATTGGTATGAATGTACCATTTCTGTATCTGGAGTTATGAATATTGACTATGCATTTGTATTTCAAATGTGTTTGCTCTTGGGTAATACCCAGGAGCTTGTTTACATGCAGTCTGCCAGCACAGGGTGAGTGGCCTATTCAAGTTTAATGGCCCATCAACAAAGACAATGGGCCATGGAGAAAGCTTATCTTCACCAGATGAACTGTCCTGGGGATGCTTCCGTCAGCCTATGGACAATGGCTGCCATGACTTATCAAAGTATGCAGGGACATGTGACTAGATCACATGATACTGAACTCCATTTTGGTACCTGTATTTTTCCACAAACTGAGCTGGGAACTTGGCTTGAAACAAAGGGTTTCCTGCCATATGGAAGAACCTATAAAAGGGGGGCGTGAATCATCAATGGGCCTCACTCCCCACACAAGACAACAACTGGAAATACCATAGGAACAAAGACTGAACTGGGGGTAGTGCTGGTCCCAGACAAAAAGAAGGAAGCCTGTCTATGTATGAAACCTGGTGGACTGTTTATACTATCTAACAGGGTGAGACACTGCTTAATTCAAATTCTATCTAGTATATTAGGCTTAGATTGTGTTTTTGTTTATTTGCTAGGTAATCTACTTTGATCTGTTTGCTGTCACTTATAATCACTTAAAATCTATCTTTCTGTCATTAATAAATCTGTTTTACATTTTACCTAAAACAGTGTGTTTTGGTTGAAGAGCATTCATGAACACAGCTGCGTGTGGCCCCTGCCTTTGGATATTTGTGTGAGGGCAAGGTTGGAGAGCTTTGCATCTTGTCACAACGTCACAGTGTGAGAGGGAACCCAGATTGGTAAGCAGAGGACTCAGCAATACCCCAGTTCCAGGTTGCACTCCAGGGGCTAGGGGGAACCTGTGACAGTGGTATTCTTTTTCTCGTCTATTCCAGCCAGGATTGGAAATTCTTAAAGATTTGCTCCGGGTTACAGAAGGAAAATGTAGGCCCAGAGTCTAGGGGAATCTTCCTTGGCCTCCAAGACCTTAGAGCCCACCAACAAAATGTTTATCCAAATCAGCAGCAACCTTATCTCTGTTTCTCTGCTTCTCTTTCAGTTTCCTCCGCCTTGCTTCCCCTTCCCCTTTTCTTGTTCTTTAAGTCTCGTTTCATGTCATGGATACCCTACAAAGCTAACTAGCAGGATAATTTGGTCATACTCAAAAAAATGCTTGATCCAAAGTCCAGTGAAGGCAAAGAGAAGGCCAGGTCTCATAAGCTACTCTCTCCAAACATCAGTGGAAAATAAGCGCTCCTGAACATGATATGCCCAGCCCACGTTGTGTTTTGCCTGATGTCCTGGGCCATGATGGGTGAACGACAAATCTTCCTGTTCCGATCAGCTAAGCAACCCAAAGTTCACTTGTTCAAACAACCATGACATCACCAAGACAACTGTGCTGCTCTGGGACAATACAGATCATAAAGCCCAAAAGAGAGGATGTGAGACAATTTGAGTGACGTGAGACAGTCAAAGTGTTTGTCATTGAAGGGATCGGGCTGCAAATGAACTACCCAAAGATATTAGATATGGTTAGTGTCTAGAATGACCCTTTTAGGAAATGCAGCAGACTGTTATGTTTAGACAGCTTTCCTATCATAACCAGGACATCCACAATTACCCTCTCACTTAACTGAAAAGAAATCAATCCCTAGGTGACGAAGTATAAAGGTGTGCTGTCTAAGCCACAGTCTGTAAAGGTAACACGAGAGCCAAAGTTCCCTGCCTGTCACAGGAGTGGGGTTATAAAGCCCGGGAGAAGCTGCTGCAGTCATGGCTTAAACTTAAACTAACAATTTGTACTTTAAACTAACTTATTGCTCAACTTATTGCAAAGCCTGTCTCAAATTTGATTAATATTTTATGTTCTACTACTTGTGTTACAGGGTGAATAGCTTTCATTTGCCATTTTAAAGCATTTTAGCATGCCTTAGTACATGATGTGTAGCTTAATCTTGCATAACAATCTTCCCTAAAATCAGGTCAGGGCTCACAGGTCAACCGTGAGAGTACAGACAGTCCTGAGGAAAGGGATTTGAACTGAGCTATAGTTTTGAGGCTTTACTTCACCATTCGATTAACCAAAAATGTTAATAAAAAAACTAAACATATTTGGGGTTTTGGCCACTGGTTTCTGGCTGAAACTCTTTATTTTTCAGTTATTGAAAACTGTTTTTTTTTCTGATTTAGGGGAGTGGGGAGGTTGGTCTTTCAAAGGAAACTCAGTTTTCTGCAGGATAAAACCCAATTTTCTGACCAACTCCATAACCTGAAAACCGAGGAGAGTCACATTGTCTATGAGGGACTTTACTATTGCCAATATCTTGAATGCAAAAGGCATTGAGATAACATGGTGAGGGGCAGCAGTAGAAAACCTAACACAGATAAATTAACAGAATCATGCAAAATGGAGTGGAAATTCTCACGATAGGCTAGCAGTCGTGGCAGAAATATTACATCAACAACCTTTCTCATTCTCGTATTTCTGCTCTTCTTTATCTGGTCTTAGGTGCAACCAGGAAGGGCAGAGACTGTGTGTATGAAAAGTAACAGGAAGAAAATAAATTAATCCCACATTTGTAATAAAAAATTATTAGGACATGGTTGGAATTTTGGGAGGAGTTTCAGGAAGGTCCATTTTATAGGAATAAGTTTGCCACTTCTCTAATCATAATGTCTGGGACTCAGGAAACCTAGCTCCACCACTGTGCCGCTGGGTGATCTTGGTCAAGTCATTTTCCCACTCAGTGCCTCCGTTTCCCCATTTGTAAAATGGGGATAATGATACCAACCTTCTTTGTAAAGTGCTTTGAGATCTACTGATGAAAAGAGCTGGAAAGTATTATTGCTTACACAGTCCTATAGATGGGCACAGTGCTGTACAAATGGATAATTTAAAAATGGTTCCTGTCCTGAAGCAAAGACAGGATGTGCCGCAGGGAAAGAGACAGGCAAGAGCAGGGTGGTGCAGCAGGGAAATTGAAACAATAGACAGCATTGTGATTTTTAATCATATTTAGCCATTTTCATCCATAGATTTCCATGCACTCTACAAAGACGAGCAAGCAGCATTATTCCCATGTTACAGATGATGAAACTCAGGCACGAAGACGTGAAATTGCCTATCCAAAGTCATGCAAAAAGTCATCATCATGGCTGGGAATAGAAGCCAGGTCTTCTGACTCTGTCCAACATGTTATACTGTGCCCCACACCATGCTGGTTCTGTATTATCCAGTTCATTATTATGAAGTTGGAGCTGGGGGTGGGGAAGAATGGTGTTTGAGAGAGAATTGAAATAAGTGGCTATTGAGGAGGGATTTGAAGACAAAAAAAAAAAAAAAAAAAAAAAAGCCAGATAGGTTCTTCAGCGGATGAGTTCAGCGGATTGGCAACTGTCTTTAAAAGGTTACTCAGCTATTCATGATACCTAAATATTTGGCTCCCAGACATGGCAACACGGTACCATGAAGAACACTGTTACTTTCAGTTCCCTACACTTACAAATGAAATGGGACAGATCACTGGCCTCTTAAACCTAGGGTGAGCAGGGGCCTTTTCCCTAACGCCACATAGATCTCAGAGGCATTGTGCTTAACAAACCTTTCCCTTAGGAGTTAATGACTTCTTCACTTTATAACCCTGGCAAAGCTGGTTATTTCAGCTCAGTTCCTGCTACTTTACCTATTGTTCTGTAAAGTATTATTCATTCAGGGCTTTCTATAGCCCTACAATGCATTCTCAGAAATCATTTCGGGAGGATAGGGATTTGATTAGGGTGATGCATTTGAAATGTCAGCGATATCTCTACCTAATCTAAAAGAAATGGATAGAGGTGACAGATGGGCTCACTGATAATGGTAATAGCACCATTCTTACAATGCTTTTATAAACTACCTCTGTTTGCTCTTTTTCCTTCTGTCTGCCCCACTCCACAATAAACAGTGGGGATGATACCAGTGAGTAAATAAGGAAATAGATTTGACCGGAGTCAGCTAACTTAGTTTCTGATGAGTTTTCATTTTTTACATAATCTTCCTTCCCTGCTCCTTAAGACCCTGCTCCTGTTAGGTCTGTGTGTGTGGTCTGTGAATGCGTACACACACACACAGACACAGACACACACACACCAACACTCCTCTTCTTCCTGAACTTTTGCCCATTTGTGAAACCAAACATTCAGCGGTATGCAGCAAATTTAATTTTTGTTCACCGTTATTTTTGTGCTCCTTTGTCTCTATGAATGTCTAGCCTCTGGCTATTGAGTGAATGAAAAAAATCACTCAAGAAAGATTGGCCCAGATCCCAGCTGAGGATTTGGCCCAATATTCCTGGATCAGCCAGAGGGAGACACTGGAAATCATATAAAAAAACCCCGTTCCTATGAAATTTCCAGCTGAATTCTGCACAGCCAAGAGAAGTGTCTTTGGAGAAGGATCTGAACCACAATTAAGCTCTGAAGGGGCTAAATTTAAATTTACTAATTTTCTTTCATTTCTAATTTTTCTCATTTCAATTCTTCTACTTTCTAATGGGAACTGGGCATCCAGACCCTTGAAATGGCTTTGAAAATGCCCGTCTTACAATCAAGACTCTTTGGGAATGTCTGCACTGCAGGTGGGTGGTTCCCAGTGTGGGTAGATAGACTCGTGCTCCCTCCGTTTGGACGTGCTAGAAGTAGCAGTGTGGATGCTGCAGCAGAAGAGGCCACTCAGGTTAACCATGTGAGCTTGTACCCAAGAGGTCAGGCAGGCTTGGACTTGGTTGGCTCTTGGAGTCTATCACCTTCCTCTGAAAGCTTATTGGGTGCAAGCCTCCTCTCAGCTGTGCACACACAACTCTCATTGATGTTGGCCTTCCACACTTAAATCCCCACCTCCCAATTTTTGCTCATCAATGGCCCCAGTAAGAGTGCATAGCATAGTGCCATTCTGAGGGACCGCCATTTGTCTCACAGGAAATAGGCTAGAGGGAGGCATGAGGTGGGCACAGCAGGGGTTCTCTGAGTCAGACACTGACTCCAGCTTCATTTTTAGTTGGCTGATGCAATTGTTAAGTAAGAACATTTCACTGAAACTGGAGACTCCCTGCTTCTCCTAGGAAACACCACAAGCTACCCTGGAGCTTGTTCAGCTGGGCAAGGGAAATGAAGCTTCATTAGGATCTGCTTTGGCTGCTGCCAGACTAGCGCATTCAAAGGTGACTACTCTGAATGCGGGCCATGCTCAGGGCTAGATTGTGAGTCAGACTGTGCATTGCCCAAGTGAATAAAATGGGGAAGGAATTGACGCTATCACCTGGATACTAACTTCAAGGGGGCTCTGCTGATTTACACCAGCAGAGGGCTATAATGCCCATCTTGGTGGACAGAGAAAGGTCTTAGAAGAAGAAAAATGCATTTGCTTTAAGCAAATCTATATTTCCATATTCTATCCACATGTAAGAATGTGCCTAGTAGGTGTCTTGACAAGGGAGACAACACTTAAGGTGCACCTAGCTCAAGGAAAAGGGGCAAGTGTTTTAGGACATAAAAAACAAGTATAAATATATAATAGATGAACATAAATTAAATATACAGTATAAGTGGTATAAATATATATTAAACCACTTCACAGCTAGCACTTTGAGATGATGGTTCTTAATCTTTTCCATAGTGAGACCCAATTTTCTACACCAAGAGGCACCAGAATCTGCCTCCCATCTAGCTAGAATTGCCGCCTCTCTTCTATTAGGAAGGAGAGGGTGATTGTGCCCCCTGACAATGGCTCATGATCTCCCTAAGATGTTCACAATCCCCTTGTTAAGAATGCTGTGATGGGATGGATACCTCACACCGATACCGAGAGGGTTAACAGGAGCTTCAGAACTCGGTTAACCCACCTGCTGGCACCTTGTAGGGATGTTGAGTACCCACCCTAAAGGAAGGCTGAAGTCTGAAACCTCGGAGAGCCTGGGAGGAGTACAGGTAAGCACTGGCCCAGGAAAGGGGTGTGGGAAAGGCCTGTTGACAGACTGAGGTCTGAAGAAGCCTAGGGAGGTACCAGGGGCATAGGTCTGAATAGCCAGACCTTGACTATTCACTTCAGGGTCTCTGAGATGGAGCCCAGAGGAGAGTGGGGGCCTGGGTTCCCTGGCAGCCATGGGGAAGGTGGTGTGGACCCCCCATCCTCCTTATATAAAGGAGTAAGGACTCATGAAAGCCCTGGGACAAGAGGCCATAAACACCACAGGGCCCCAGAGTTCGGGCCTGAAAACCTGAGGTAAGGATGTTGGACTCTTTGTTGTGCTGGTCTTTCTGCTACCCTGGAAGGGGTGGAACAGAAACATGACCTGGCCAATGGACCTAGTCACAGACTACCACAGGACCAGCATGACTGTAAGCAGGGGCACTAGAGAGGAGAGAGCTGATAGGCCGTGCCCATCCATGGAGAGGACATGCCAGCTGTGACTCAACTCTTCCACAGACCCGAAGTTGAGATTGGCCTGCAGAGATACTGTCATAAATATAAAGGGAAGGGTAAACCCCTTTAAAATCCCTCCTGGCCAGAGGAAAAATCCTCTCACCTGTAAAGGGTTAAGAAGCTAAAGGTAACCTCACTGGCACCTGACCAAAATGACCAATGAGGAGACAAGATACTTTCAAAAGCTGGGAGGAGGGAGAAAAATAAAGGGTCTGTGTCTGTCTGTATGCTGCTTTTGCTGGGGACAGAACAGGAATGGAGTCTTAGAACTTTAGTAAGTAATCTAGCTAGGTATGTGTTAGATTATGATTTCTTTAAATGGCTGAGAAAAGAACTGTGCTGAATAGAATGACTATTCCTGTCTGTGTGTCTTTTTTGTAACTTAAGGTTTTGCCTAGAGGGATTCTCTATGTTTTGAATCTAATTACCCTGTAAGGTATCTACCATCCTGATTTTACAGAGGTGATTCCTTTACTTCTATTAAAAGTCTTCTTGTAAGAAAACTGAATGTTTTTTCATTGTTCTAAGATCCAAGGGTTTCGGTCTGTGGTCACCTATGCAAATTGGTGAGGATTTTTACCAAACCTTCCCCAGGAAGTGGGGTGCAAGGGTTGGGAGGATTTGGGGGGGAAAGACGTGTCCAAACTACGTTTCCCAGTAAACCCAGTTAAAGTTTGGTGG
Source organism: Lepidochelys kempii (assembly GCF_965140285.1). Lineage (NCBI taxonomy): Eukaryota > Metazoa > Chordata > Testudines > Cheloniidae > Lepidochelys > Lepidochelys kempii. The sequence goes on along the minus strand of NC_136386.1, from coordinate 118,398,597 downwards.
TGGAAGTGGATCCAGGGGCAAAGGATAAAATTAATTTGTACCTTGGGGAAGTTTTAACCTAAGATGGTGAAAGTAAGCTTAGGAGGTTTTCATGCAGGTCCCCACATCTGTACCCTAGAGTTCAGAGTGGGGAAGGAACCTTGACAGATACAGTAAAATGGAGCTGAATCTTACTGTAATGTTAATGGATGTCACCAGATGGCGTGATAGCTGGTAAGAGCTGATGTAAAGATCTGCCAGAGGAAGCCATTTTTCATATACAAGAAGAAGATTTACTGGGCCTGCAAAGCCTAGGAACATGCTCCATATTCATGAGCACCATCTACTGGCTCCTTATTTACTGACTGACTATGTGTATCCAGATAGAGCACTCCTGTAACACTGACCTGTTCTGTTTATCTGACTATGTGAGAGTTAGATCATGGATTATTGTCAAGTTGATGGAGCTCTGTTTAGAGGCTGAGTATATCACCAGAAAAGTCTGTTCTCCCTGCCTGCATCTGCTCTGCTTTCATCTGTTTCTCACTGAATCACGTGCTTAAATGCAGAGCTGCTGCCTGCAGGGTGTCTCCATGCAAGCAAACACAAGTTGCACGGTGCAGCAACGTCCACAATGCACCCTCTTTCTTTTAGCCATCTCATAATACTCTCATCTGACCTGACGACAGCAAATACTGCTGAACTGTGTGCGCACAATTCCTTTTTTTTTCTTCACAACACAGCCATGGGTCGACCATGTTTAGGCATCTATGCCACCCATGCTGCCGAGCCTAGTTTGTAGCAATGCATCTGTGTCAAGCCGCTTTCCCGCAATCTTTGGGAAGGAATAGAGTGCCTGGAGGAGATACACACACACACACACACAGAGCAGCACCTGGAGTAATGCTTTCTGAAATGGCGCACCCCAGGCATATCTGGGAGAAAGGTGGATGGGCCGAACTGGTTACATAGAGACAGTCTAGTCTGTTGTGAGAGAACTATATAAAAGATAGATATTTAAGAATATGTAGCATTGTTGGTTCAATAACTTGTTAGGCACTGCAAATGGCTCCCTAATTAAGCTTCTATTAACATAATCTACATCACACTCACAAAAAGATACCCCAAATTAGAAAAGATGGTCTAGTAATAGGGCACTGGTCAGGGCCTTAACCGCAACCTTCCTGAATGACCCTGGGCAAGTCACTTAATCTACCCAATGACTTAGTTTCCCATCTGTAAAAATGTGGATAATATTAATGACTGTGAAGTGCTCATATACTTCAACGATGAGGATCAAAAAGTAGAATATAGGAAGGCAATTGCAGGCTGGCTACGGCAGAGCTATCAGCATGTGCTGATACCCCTGTTTTTAAATCTATCCACTTTGGGGGGGGGCGGGAAGCACCTATATAAGCCGATATTACTGGCATTACAAGGGTGGCAGTTTAAGGTGCACACATATTATAGGACACAGATAAATTGGTAAGCGGTTAAAAAGGCCCTAAGAGGCAGTTGTTCTCCATCACTGGAATTCCCATTGAGATAAATAGCTCAATGCATTTGAAATGAGATTTTTTTTTTCTTTTTGTCTCGGATGTTCATTACACAGGCCCATGTTTTTGCTGGCTCAAAGAGTAGGACAGGCCAATGCCAATGGCCAGCCTATCTACTACAGATAATCAAATGACCCTCCCTTTCAACCCAACCTCAGCTGAACGAGGAAATACTTCATTCAGCTTATCCATAAAAGCTACATTAATTTGGGGTTATTTTTTTAAATGTTCACATAACATGACACACAAATAGGTATCTGAAATCAGAGATTTAGGATTTTTAAATTGCCTAACAACAGAGTATTTTGCAAATATTCTCATACCCGGACTCTATCTATCTATCTACTGTAAAATGAAAAAAATAAAAATCACAGCAGCCACTGACACAAATGGTTACTGTCAAGAGAAGTCTTAAATCCATTTGCCAGCTCCAAAGAGGTGCTAAATGGATTTGATCGCTGAGAAGCAGCCTGAGCCTACCCTCCTGCCCCAGCCCTGGTCTCATGAACAGAGCAAACAAATTCCTGTTTGGTTGGTGACTCGCCAATTGCAGGCTCATCACAGAGAAATGGTGGTTGTCTTTTCTGAATCACCTTCCCTTTATACATTCTGCCCCTGTAAATGAATTGATTGGCCTCTGCCGTCTCTGCCTGTGCAATAGTTGAAATGTACCCTGGGTTCCTTTGGTTGTTGTTCCATCCATGTTTAGCCTGGTGGAACTGGTGTGTGTAGGCAGAGTGGAGGAGAGGACCACAGTGGAATGATGGAAGCTTCAGCTAGATGCTTGTCCTCCTTAGGTTATGGGCCTATCCCAGAAAGTCTGAGATTTCTTCTCCATTATAAAACAGGGGACTGCTGTCGGTCAGTGTGGCATCCAAGCATCTTGGAAGCAGGGCTGAGCGACCCACAAGAAGAGGGAACGTCAGCGTAGCCCAGAGCAGCCTAGCCAGGTGGAATGGAGGATGAGGAAGCATTTCTTGTTAGCTCTGCAAACGTATGTGTGGGTGACTTCATGGGGTAGGAAAGTAAGATATAAACTCCCAAGGAATCGTGAGTCACTCTGATTATCCAGAAGCTCAGGGGTGTAGAGGGAGACAAATAGGTGACTAGAGCAAATCATGCAAAAGGCCAAGAAAAAGTCCACACAAAGCTGTGACTTTAAGAAAGAGGTGAACAAATTGGAGAGATATTGCAGAGGAGATAAAATAAAAGATTTAGAAAACGTGATCAATGAGGAAAGGTTGAAAGAACTGGGCACGCTTAGTCTAGAGAGGAGAAGGCTGGAGGGGCATGTTAAGAGTCTTCAGATATGTAAGCTTGTTATAAAGAAGACAGTTAATTATTCTCCACATCTACTGAATAAGAAGTAACAGGTTTAAACTGCTGCAAGGGAGCTTTAGGTTAGATATTAGTAAAAAAAAATCAAACTATAAGGATAGTTAAGTTCTGCAGTGGGTTACCAAGTAAGGTTGTGGAGTCCCCATCATTGGAGGTTTTTAAGAACAGGTTAGACAAAGACCTGTCAGAGATGATCTAGGTATACATGGTCCAGCCTCACTGCAGGGGGCTGGATTAGACAACTTCTTCCAACCCTACATTTTTATGATTTCTATGATAAGCGCAAGAAAGGGAAATATGGAAGCCTCAGGTGTTTGCCATCTTGTTGATATTCCCCTGAACCCAGCTGGAAGGTCTCCCATATTCTCATATGTGCTCCCCAAACTCAATTTTTTATGGGGCTACTTGAGATGATTAATTCTCACCAGCGAGAGTTAGACTCGCATCAAAACTGTTTTTCAACGGAAAGTTGGGGGTTTTGACAAAATAAAGTTTGTCACAAAAAGCGTCGGCTCTTTTTTCATGAAAAAATCGGACACCACACAATTCACATGTTTCCATTTGGTACAGGGCCCCATGGAAATTGTAGTTTGGTGGCCTCATGTCCTAATTGTCTTCAATGGGGTGGCTCCTCAGCCAAACTACATTTCCCTTGATGCACTGTGGTCATGGCCTCCCACGTAGTCTCATCTGGGAGCCCAGCCCACAGGGGAGGATGTGAAGCATGAGGCACCTGAACTACAATGGCTATGAGACAACAGCGCTTCCAAACGGAAACTATTCAGGTTTAAGGCAAACAATTTTGGTATTTGAACATTGACTGAAAAATCTTAAGTTTTCCTTGGAAAATGTCTCAGTATTCCAACAAGCTCTAGATATAGTCCCCCTGTTACCACTCAGGAGGCATAAAGGGCCCACAAGCCCCAAATGTCAAGCACAGTATTTCCCCTTACTTGTTCCTCTGAGCTGCAGCTGAGCCTTGAGCCTCCATTTCCCACCTCTCTTCCCTGCATAGGAGGCATGTGAGGGTTGGGGGCCAGGTATGATGGAGTTCCACTCTGCTGCCTTAGGGGCCATCAAAAACCTGACGAGAGCTGCCTTGACAATCAGAGAGCTAGAATGGTGTGGAGTGGTTGCCGTTGTTGCACAAGGATGTGGCTGCAGAGACCACAGGCCAGCTTTCATTTTGAAAGGTAAGGTAAGGTACCAGGCTACATCAGATCAGAAAACAGACCGTAACAGCCTGCATCCCGTAGGTTCTCATTGCTGTGTTATATAATGTTTAGTCCTAGAGCATCTGAGGCTATGTCTACGCTACCTTGGGAAGTCAACCTACGCTACGCAACTCCAGCTACGTGAATAATGTAGCTGGAGTCAATGTACCTTAGGTCGAGTTACCCTGGGGTCTACCCCACGGGGGGTTGACGAGATAAAATCTCCCTTTGACTTACCTTACTCTCCTCTTCCGGGGTAGAGTACAGGGGTTGACTGGAGAGCGATCTGCAGTCAATTTGGTGGGTCTTTACCAGACCTGCTATATCAACTGCCAGTGGAGTGATCTCAGAGCGTCGATCCCTGCCGTAGTGTAGACCTGCCCTGAATTGCTAAGTCCAAGTTATCTGCCCCTTTATAAGAACACCACATGATGCCAGGAGTGGATGGATCTGAGAGCAACAAGGAAGAATTTTCACAGCAATTTCAGACGCCTGCATTTTGATCTCCCCCACTCCCGTTAAGTGTACTGTATAATCAATATGCTGGCAGTGTCCCTTTAAAACTTGTTGATCCCACTTCACAGCTGTTTGATAAGGCTGTTCAGTTGCAGAATAGCATTCCCTGTCCACCAGTATTTTCAGGTTAGAAAATGCACTGGAACAAAAAAATAACTCCTGGCGTTGAATTGTACCTTTAATGAGGTTTACAAACCCCATGTTGAGCAGAGGCTGAAGGGAGAGGAGAGCCTTCCCTGCTTACAAGCAATCAGCATGATTACACGACCTGCCAGAATGGCCGGTGCACTGCTGCCATGCATGCACGGTTGTGAGCAATGATGAGAACAAGCCCAGCTATAAAGGAGAGAGAAAAGAGGGGGCAAGGAAGGCAGAAATTCCTAGGACGGCAGAGTGGGTAACTGCACAATGCCAAACTTCCTTTGAGAAACCAACAAGGAGACTGTAAGCCTTGGAGGTTAAGGGCTGATAGACTCAATATAAATCAAGGGTTTATGGACTGGTCTAATGACAGATGAATTGAAGGGGAGTGAGTACTTGGGGAAAAAAGCTGGGACCCATAGAGAGACTGCACCAAGAGCAAGTGACCATACCTATTAATATTTGCATTTCTTCAGTCACTCTGGGACCAGCAAATCGGATGTGCCATTTCTTATAACTATATACAAGATAGATGTATTCAGCATTCATAATATCTGAAAGAGCCATAAACGGGCCTGTTGGTGGGAGTATGATCTTAATGATATATGATGACATTTGTGTTACAAAATAACTTCACTTACCTCAGGTGTTAAACCACCGTGCTGCTGCTCTGGATAGTTGCGAATCGATTTTAAGTAGACTTAAAGTGAAAATGGACTGGGGTTCATTTTGAGGTGGGATCTGGCTAGTCTTCATCCCAAAGGCCCCAACTTCAGCCAGAAATCCTACAGAATTCCAATAGGTCAAAGGGCGTAGAAGGGTTAAGTATTATTACGACTTGGAGTACCTTAGACGGAAGATAGAAACAGAGGGGGAAATTCTAACAGTGAGAGTTGTTACAGCAGAGCAATGGTTCTCAACCCCTGGGCTGCTTGCGGCCCATCAGCACACAGCTGTGGCTCATGTGACATCTTGCTAAAAAAATCTGATTGCCATGCAGATTGCCTAGGTCCTGGCTGGGGCAGGGCTGCGGCCGTCTGAGAGGGAGGCAGTGCCCACAGATCCCTGCTGGGGCGCTCCCTGCCCTGCCTGGGGGGATGGGCAGGCTCTGGGCTGCAGCACCCCCTGCATCTGCCCCGGCTGTGTCCCAGAGTTGAGCCCCACGTGGGGCTGACTGCACCCTTCTGGTGCCCACCGCACTGAACGGGACTCAGAGCCGCCCCCTCAATCCCAGCTGCACCCCCTCCGTGGTCACTACCGCCTGCTGGAGGTCAGTGCCTGCTTGCCCATGCATAGAGACAGCAGCTGGGCAGCCTTCAGCAGGGCTCTGCCCCCACCTCTGATGAGCTCAAGGTGAGAGGCGCTCAGGGCACAGAGCTGCTGTGTGCCACGTGCCAGGCACGCTGCCCCCTGCACTACATCACATCAGTCCAGAGGGGGACACTGCAGCTGATTTGTGGGTCCAGCTCAGGCAAGGCTTAAAGCGAGCAGAGTGGCAAGGGCTCACAGTCCCGGGTCACCGAGGGATGCACTTTAAGCGCTGCCCTACCAAGTGCATGAATATTTATTTCAGCTGGGATTATCATAGACACCTTCTTCCCACCTTCCTCCACCCCCACCCCCACTTTTTCCTGGCCACTTTAAGCTCAGGGATTCACAATTATCTTGCAGTGCTCAACACCCCAGAACAATCCTGACTATTGTACGGAACCCGGTTGATTCACAAACACCCCACCCCAAGTATTGCATATCATGGGCACTGGTAATGTCCCCCATCACTCTCTCACTGCCTCTCTCTCACACACACTCACGTCTGCTTCACCCAACTTTCACCTACATACACTCATTCATTCCCATTGCTGTCAGATAACAAATACTAACCCTTTTTTTTGTACATATACAGGTAGTCTATATATATTTTATGGATGTGGCCCACATAACACACAGAGAGCTGCATACGTGGCCCACAGTAGTAAATAAGTTGAGAACTACTGCAGTAGAGAATAAGGGAGACAAGGTAAGTGTGGCAATAGCTTAAGAGCTCTGTGTAACTCGAAAGCTTGTCTCTTTCACCAACAGAAGCTGGCCCAGTAAAAGATGTTACCTTACCCACCTTGTCTCTCTAACAGTGTGGGACCAACATGGCTGCAACACTGCAACCACTAGAGAATAGTCTCCCAAGGAAAGTGGTACAAATACCAACATAAGGATCACGTGAAATAGGAAACAACAGTAGGAAATTAATTGTAGGGAACCATCTTGCACCGACAGAGGAATACACTAGATCAGTAGTTCTCAACCTTATCCATGCTGGGGCCCAGTTAGCACTATGGGAAAGGAGGAGGAGTCGTGACTTATGAACATCTGTTATTGATCTTCCTGGTGGACATGATCCTGGGTTTGAGAACTCCTAAATCAGTTTATAGTCATAGGTCTTTGCCATTTGTAACTTCTGATTCTGTATCTGCTGTTTCATGTACCCCATAGAGATCAGGCTTTTATTTACCGACAGTGTCTCTTCCCCCTTCACCATGCCACCATTCTATTTAATCCTGCCTCAGTTTGGGGATGGACCTCTGGAGGTCCTTTCCAGCCCTACAGTTCTATGTGGTTTGAGCATTGGCCTGCTAAACCCAGGGTTGTGAGTTCAATCCTTGAGGGGGCCATTTAGGGATCTGGGGCAAAAATTGGGGATTGGTCCTGCTTCAAGCAGGGGGTTGGACTAGATGACCTCCTGAGGTCCCTTCCAACCCTAACCTTCTATGATTCTATGATTCTATGTGGCATGTAGACTGCATCTGTTACACAGTTCATATGGCAGAAGGAACCTCCAGGATATGGGATCATGCAAAGACAGCAGACACATGTGTAATAGGTCTGTAATTTGTCTGTCTGCAGAATTTCTCACCAGCTCCCTTCCTGCAACACCCCGTTCCCCAACCTCTTATTTTTAAAGCCATTGTAGGAATAGTGCAAGTTTTCATAAAATATCAATTTAATATTCAGACAAAAATGATGAGATCCTAGTGAGGCCCTGAGCATATGTGAGCATTTAAAAAATTGATTGCACTGTTCTTAAGAGTAGGGATATTAACCCAAATTATATTGTCTCCTCCTGAATTTCACCTTCTCTTTCAGTTGAGTGCTCAGTAGGGCTGCTAATGCTGAATGGTTGCCATGTTCCTCTTCAGAGGTGGCTGTATTACAGTGTTGAGTGAATGATTCCTGTGCACATAGGGCCACATCAGCTCACTCAAGGAAAATACTTAAACCAAACACTCTTTGGAGGCAGGCATTGTCTCTTTGTTCTATCTGTACAGCGCCTAGCACAATGGGGTCCTGCTCCATGCCTAGGGCCCCTGGGCCCTACAGTAATACCAATAATAAATAAGGGTGGGAGTAGAGGTGATTGATAGAATCATAGAATATTAGGGTCGAAAGAGACCTCAGGATGTCATCTAGTCCAATCCCCTGCTCAAAGCAGGACCAACCCCCACTAAATCATTCCAGCCAGGGCTTTGTCAGGCTGGATCTTAAAAACTTTTAAGGATGGAGATTCCACCACCTTCCTAGGTAACCCATTCCAGTGTTTCACCACCCTCCTAGTGAAAAAGTTTTTCCTAATATCCAGCCTAAACCTCCCCCACTGCAACTTGAGACCATTACTCCTCATTCTGTCACCTGCCACCACTGAGAACAGCCGAGCTCCATCCTCTTTGGAACCCCCCTTCAGGTAGTTGAAGGCTGCTATCAAATCCCCCCTCACTCTTCTCTTCTGCAGACTAAATAACCCCAGTTCCCTCAGCCTCTCCTCGTAAGTCATGGGCTCCAACCCCCCAATCATTTGCATTGCCCTCCACTGGACTCTCTCCAATTTGTCCACAACCCTTCTGTAGTGGGGGGACCAAAACTGGACACAGTACTCCAGGCGTGGCCTCACCAGTGCCGAATAGAGGGGAATAATCACTTCCCTCGATCTGCTGGCAATGCTCTTCTCAGCCTTCCTGCTGCTTGACCCTGGGGGTTGTTTTCAGAGATTTCAAGGTCAGAAAGAACCATTAGCTCATCTAGTGTGACCTGTATAACACACTGGGCCGGCTCCAGGCCGCAGCTTTCCAAGCAGGTGCTTGGGGCGGCATTCCGAATGGGGCGGCCGTCCGTGTCCCGCGGCGGCAATTCGACGGAAGCTCCACTGCGCTTCCCGCCACGGCGGCTTTTGGGCAGCAGCTTCGCCGCTTTCCCGGGCGCGGCGGCAAATTGGCGGCGACTGCTTGGGGCGGCAAAATTGGTAGAGCCGCCCCTGATAACCCAGGCCGGAGAATTTCACCCAGCTGTTCCTGTGTCAAGCCCACAACTTCTGGCAGAGCTAGAGCATCTCTTTTTGAAAAACACCCAGTCTTGTCTTGGAGTCTTCAAGTGACTTATTGTTCTGCTGGTCCAGGAATTCTGTAGCCCAGTGCACTCCATCCAGATGCCCCTGAACCAAGTCGGAGCAGATGACACCGACCCAATTTTATCAGTTTTATGCTACTTGTGGATTACCCTAAGCTAGTGCACCCCTGCAGCTGGTTCTGCAAGCCAGTCCTCCATACCCTGCCAGAACAGCACAAGGGGGACGGAGAACAAGCCTGCTCAGGCTCAGTGAGTCACTGTGGTATCCTTCAGTATGAAACATGCTCCGTCAGTTATTACTAATGACTGTGGCAGAGGGCTGGCAAAGCACTGGGAACACAGCGTTATGTTGATGCTCTTGATTCTGCCACTTTTGCTGCCTGAATAGCAGCTGCTGCTCTCGCATCCTTGTTTGTTGGTGCCACCCTTTATCCCAACAGAGGCCGTGCTCAGAGGAAGCCCGCAAGGCTACACTGGGATTGCTGATCCTCCTTAGTAATGACAGGGGCTGTAGAGTGGTGCTGAAAGAGCCACCCAGGGAAGATGTAGGAGTATATTTCGGGCATAAGGAGGCTGGTGAATTGTGTCATTATCAGCCCATGATTGCTAGAGTGCTATCTCCACTTCATTAAAAGTAGCACTCCGAAGAGCTGTGGCTTCCAGTGGACTGAGGCTGAGCTGTTCTGATTTTACTTAATGTGTTAATCAAAACAGCAAATGATGGTGGCACTGCTCCCCCCAGCGGCCTGCAAACAGGAGAGAAGTGACAGCACAGCTTAAGTGGATGCATATTTGCATTTGCACCTCAACGTCTCCTCACTGGTTCTCAAATCCTAGCTAGGAGAGGATTCTTTACAGCCTGAGACGATGCTTAGTCGAGCACAGGGTTATACCTAGGTTGTCCATCAGTTTGCTGCTGAAGATTGCTGGTGTGCTGCAGGAGGTCTGCCAAGAAGCCCCTTGCTGGTGCTCCACCAGCAGTGGGTTCCTTTGGGACACTGACTTGTGCTGCTGAATTAACATTAGCAGCACTGGTTCTTCTTCAGTGATGCTTCAGCTGTTTACACAAGAGCTGATTTAAGTCCAGATTGGGGCAGGACCCATTTTGGAGCAGGGACGGGAGGGGGTGCACAGCACTGGGAACCCATAAAGCAAATCTGACATGGTGGGACAACAAAACTACCACCTCTTCAAGCCCACGTTCGCCCCTGCAACGTGTTGACTCTGTCGGTCAAAGCAAGGGGGAAGCCGTGTGGGACCAGAACCCTGCAGTCTCACACCTCTCCCTGATTTGAGGATGCTGGTGCTGCTAGCAGCAGATCGGACAGCTACTCTCCAGCTGCATCGTGGCTGCCCCCAGTACAGGAGTACAAGGGGGGATGGGAGAAAGGATCACTGCACCAGCTGCTTGTATAAACAGTGTGGCCAAAATGCTGTTCTCCTGTGAGCACTTTGGCCTGACCCAACTGGGATGGAAAACTCATGGGGACAGGCTGTTTGGTAGCATTCACGGGTTCCTAGTCCCTGAATTAAAATGTAAAATATATATATTTTAAGGCCAGATGGGGATATTCTGGTCATGTAGTCTAACCTCCTGCATAACACAGCCCAGACAACTTCACTAGTAATTCCTCCATTGAGCCGAATAACTTGTGGTTGAGCTTGACATCTCTTCTAGAAAGACATCAAGACTCGACTTAAAGACTCCAAAGGATGGAGAATCCACCACAACCCTTAAGATGCTCTTTCCATGAGAATTTCCGTGCCCATTTTTCAGAGGGAAAAAACTGAGGCATGGGGAAGATTGAGTGACTTGCCCAAGGTAACATGGAGTCTATGGCAGAGCTGGGAGTTGAACCCAGATCTCTGGATTATATAAGACAATCCTGGGATATGAAAATTTAGAAAACAATTCTATCTGGTGTTAGTTTGAGAGTGAGGCAAAAATTCAGATATCAACTGTTTTTCTGTGTCAGCTGATTCTTCCATCATTAGTAGTGTAACATGCAGAATGTCCCTTTTCTCCCAATATCCAGAAACCTTATCCAGCAAAGTTTAGTCCTGTGCATTTGTAGGACTCCTTTAAGTTTTCCCCAATCCATTTGGCTCAGCCAGAGCTGAAGGAGTGGATAGCTCCTGCCAAGCATCAGAGACACCAAAGTTTAGTCACCCAATGTCATTTAAATAAATCAAGAGAAGTCTTGAAAAGGTGGCAGGCAAAGTTGGGCTTCCTTTCAGGCCAAATTAAAGTGTACTTCGGAGAGAAACCACTCAAATGAATAGCTCATGTTCTGGAGGTAACATGTATTTACAGAAAATGAAATCTTGGTTAAAACATTTTTGAATCATGTCGAAGTGCTCATTGTAAACTGGAAAGATCCTTCTTGATTTACTGGGCTCAATTTCTGGGCTTTATTTTTTCTCTGTGCTAATGGCAAGCCATAAATCACCGGTGCAGTAATCAGATTTTGCAGACGGCCATGGGCATCATTTTCAATCACTTAAACTTTGCCAGCCCACCTCAATTTCTTATGAATCATGGAGATTAATGCCAAAGGATATTTTTCTCCTTTAAACATTTTTTTTAGCAAATGTTGATTGCTACTCTCTTCTTCTTGCACCTTCCCCTCTCACTAACTTTTATCCACCAGTTTGAGTAACCATTTTTGCTATCTTGCACATGCAATTATACCAGATCATCCATGAGGAACAGTAGCACTGTTGTATTAATTTAGATGCGATGTATGGGATGGAGGGTTAACATAACCCAGTCACTGTGCAATATTAAACAGTGTTAAACCAGGTTCGGAGTTTGGTACTAAGCAGGCTCAGGTTTACCATGGAGCAAACACCATGAAAAATCCTTTGATTAAAGATACAGGAAGAAGGGGAAAACACTTAAAGCATTTTGAAATATTAAGTATTGATATGAATCATTTAATATTAATATCCCATTTTCCCTTTAGTTAGAGAATGCTAGAAGAAAGAGCCCCCTTGTTTGACTGTCTCTGAGATTATAAGAAATATGGTAATAACTGTTCTTTCGAGGGAAAGAGGAGAAATTAGTTGAGATGGGCTGGAGGTGTTGTTGTTAGTCCAACCCCATTTCAACCCAAGTGGTGTCTGGGAGCCAGCAGAGGTAGCAGTGACTGCTGGGTTACTCTCTCTGGCCTGAGCTGTTCAAGACAAAAAAGGTGTGGGGGCACAGGAGGTGGTGGGGTGGTAGCCATGATGGGGAAGCTCTCTCCAGTAGCCAATTTGTCTCTCCACGTCTTTTTCTTTGAGGACCCTGTGGCACAGAGGCCCATTTGTGGTTCACTACCCTGGGCTTGTCTACGGAGGAAATGCTGCAGTGACATAGCTGCAGCACTTCAGTGGAGACCCTACCCATGCCGCAGGAGGGGTTCTCCCATCAGCGTAGGTAATGCAGCTTCCCGAGAGGCAGTAGCTAGGTCAATGGAAAGATTCTTCCATCAACCCAGCCCTGTCTCTGCCGGGGGTCGGGTCAGCTTTGCTATGTCACTCAGGGGTGTGGGTTTTTCACACGCCTGAACAATGTAGCTGGATCAAACTAATTTTTTAGGGTAGGCCAGGCCTCTGTGTCAGCAAGTCTGCTGAGGCCTGACATACTCACTGCACCTAACACACTATTGTCCTAACTGGTATCTGAAAGATGGTATGCAAGTTAACACTGGAAAGCATCAATAATATTTGTGTGGGTGATGTATGCACAGGGTGTGTACAAAGAGTTATGACTATGTGCTAGAATTTTATGTTCTTAAAATGTGTTGTGCAAGCCACCCATAGGCCCAGCCTGCCCTAAGAAAAGGAATGGGTAGTTGTTTGTCAGCCAGAGACAATGAAGGCTCATTTATGTATAAGGTAAACAAAGCTATCCAGCCAGGGAGTAGACAGCATGGTGTTTATACCCCAGCAGGAGAGAGAAACTTTATCTAGACAGTAAAGTCAGGGTCTGAAACTCAGCTAAGTCACATTGAATCAACTGATTGTATCCTTTTATGATGCAATAATGCTGATATCATGTGAGGTCTTGCCTGAACGCTAGTGACACACTGGTGAATAATATCATTATGAAATGTATGTATTAGCGCTATATAAGGAAATGTGGATATTTAGTGATATTATGCTTTAATGTCCACAGCCAAACAGGGGGAAAGCAGGTTCCCTACCAAATAGGAGAGAAGGCAGCTATTTACCTGTCTCTGATTAAATTAAACCATGGCTGACTAAAACCAATAGAATCCTCATTTACACATGAATCAGCATGGGGATGGGAAGTCCACAGGAAGTGGGGAACAGCATGAGGTCATCCTGAGTTTGGGAAGATATAAAGAGAGAGGAGAAGCCATCTTGGCATCTGTCACTAGACAGACAGAAGGGGACAGAGCTCTTGCAAGCAGACATGCCAAACCCATGGAAAAAAATGTAGAAATTGGGCTTGTTTTTGGCTTAATTGGCTTGTGAGTTGCTTATTGGCTAGTTTTTGGCTTGTAGCTTGTTGGGCTTGTAGCTTGTTGCTGCTTTTTTATTATTATTTTTTATTGGCTCCTGGCAAGCAGGGGCAAGTGGGGAGAGAGTCAGGGGTGTACAGTGGCCCCACCACAGTCCCAGACTGCACGCTGGCGGGATCTAGTCACATAGAGTGTTGGGGTTTTTAGGCATTGGCTTGTTTTGAAATGGGATTAGCTTGATTTTTGGCTTATTGTGAAAGTCGGGGTGCTTATTTACCACATGAAAGTTGACAACTGTGCTTGTAAGCTGAAAGAGATGGATACTTTATCCAAGGGGGCTAAAGACTCTGGGAATGGAAGATTGGTAAGGAAACTACCTGACACAAAGACTGCATCTTAAGTTAGGTATTAGCAATTAGAGAGCATTGCTTTACTTTTGTTTGTAACCCTTTCTAACTTTATTCCATCTACTTGATATCACTTAATTTATGTCCTTATGGCCAACACTTAAGCCAAAAGGGCTACATGTGTTCTTGAATATATAAAAAGGGGAATCTTGGGTAAGAGTATAAAGGTTATTTAACCTCTGTATTTGGCATTGGTGTGACCACTGCTGGAATACTCTGTCCAGTTCGGATCTTAATAATTCAAGAAGGATGTTGATGATAAATTGGGAAGGATTCAGAGATGAGCCAGGAGAATGATTAAAGGATTATAAAACCTATAGTGAGAGACTCACAAAGCTCTATCTATCTATCTTAGCAAAGGAGGTTAAGGAGTGACTTGTTCACAGTCTATATGTACCTACATGGGGAACAAATATTTGATAATGGACTCTTCAATCTAGCAGAGAAAGGTATAACACAATCCAGTGGCTGAAGTTGAAGCTGGACAAATTCAGATGGGGAAAAAGGTGTACATTTTTAACTGTGCAGGTAATTAACCCTTAGAACAATTGACTAAAGGTTATGGTTAGGGTGACCAGATGTCCCAATTTTTATAGGGACAGTCCCGATTTTTGGGTCTTTTTCTTACATAGGCTCCTATTACCCGCTGCCCCGGTCCCGATTTTTCACAGTTGCTGTCTGGTCACCCTAGTTGTGGTGGATTCTCCCTCACTGGCAATTTTAAAATCAAGATAGCATGTCTTTGGAAAAGATCTGCTCTAGGAATTATTCTGGGGGAGTTCTGTGGCCTGTGTTATACAGGAGGTCAGACTAGATGAGCACAAGTCTCTTCTGGCCTTGGACCCTATCAAAGCATTGAGCAGTACTTTTTCTTTCTACCTTTTGCACCTGTAACTAGCTCCCACACAAGTCAGATGGTTGAAATAGCCCCCATCTAATGAAGCCATCAGTCAGCCTCCGTCTGGGGTAGCAGCAATTATTCATGGGATAGCTGATGACCTTTCTCCTAGCCTGTCTTCGTGAATGATGTATTCCTAGTGAGTCTCTTTCCCCACTGGGAGAAGCATGTGAGCAATATTTCATAACTGCTAAATGGTAACAATCTCTGTGCATTGCTATTTCCTTTCATCTTCACTGCCCTTTAGTTTCAGGTGCCATTGTGGATGAAAGGCCTCCTGGCAACAACGTACATTGGAGCAGGCACAGAGCCAAGGGACTTGCATCGGACATGAATAGCTACCGTAAATATAGCTTCACTTGCCGTAAAGATCCTTCCATTGCCAGGCAAATTGGCAGAACACTGCTGAGCACCTGAGTCTAAGCCCTGCTGGAATGTTACGCTCTCTGGATGCATTATCATACATGGTATTTCCTCCCCTGCTTTTGTCCTGTCTTTCAAATGTCCCTTTTTCTTCTTTATTGGGAGTCACTCTGGAAACTTGCATCATTGGAAGCAAGACCCCCACCCATGCCCTGAACCTCTTCTGCTGAGTCTGCTTGCATTCAGCAACATTGTAAAGTGATATTAGCATGCTGAAAGTTACTGGGCAGATAACCTGGTGGAATTTAGTCTTCCATTTATTCAAAGAACAAGCAGGGGAAGTGGCCCTATATTTGCACAGCTAAAGTATTTCCACCCTGCCATTGGAGGGACCATTTGTGGGGCTATTTGTAATTTGGTCTCTCTGGCCCATACCATCCTTGGCTTCTCAGGTTAAACTGTCAAAGCAGTGCTCATTAGTACCAGCTGCGATGGATATTTTTTAAGAAGGTCTCAGTTAAGGACACTCTACAGTCTTGTCAAAAAACAGCAGAGCTGGTAAATTGCAAGGAACTGAAAAAGACAATGAAATTAAAAATGCCTCTTTTCAGGGTGGCTGACTTAAGAGCAGTTAAGTTAAAATCCCATCACAATTAGTGAAGAAACAGATTTATTTCCACCGTGCAGTCCAGCATGTGATCTCTGGCAGTAGACTGTAAAGGATGCTTCAAGGAAGGCCAAGTGTCTTCAGAAGGCAGCTCACTGAATTTCCAGTCCTGCCATCTGATCCATCAAGGTGGACCCTATGTGAAGCCCCATTGATTTCATTAGGACTCTCTGTGAAGGGCTGCACACATGGATATGACTTGTAGAACTGAGGCTCACTTGTGCACTGTTCTACCAGGGGAGATTAGAAAGGAATTTGCCTAAGTTCCATTTCAGCAAGGTATTCAAGCATGTGTGTAATTTTAAGTACATGCCAAACTCTATAAAAGTCACTGAGATTTAAGCATGTGCTCTGCTGAACTGGAAGGGACTGCTGAATTGTGGCCTAAACTCCTGTTCCACTGCAGATGATCCACTATGCCTTGAGGCATAAGATTTTATTTCCCTTCTGTCTGGTTGCTGCAGGCAACCCACAAGGTTTTTTCCCCCAATATTAATTAAGATGGACTTCCATACTCAAATAAACTGAAACATTTGTACTAGACCTAAACTCCCAGATCTTGTAGTCTCTGTAGTCACATTCCACGTGTGGTGGCTTACATATTAAAGGATATGTAAGAGATGGCCTTTGCAACAGTTTAAAAATAGAAATGCTAAGGCAGTCATCTGGGACATGCATTTTTTTTGTTGTACCTGTAGAATTACGATGGCAGAGGTAGAATATCAAGTGTATGTTTCAGAGTGATCAGTCAGAGTCATTCATTACCATAACTGAATTAAAGGAAAATAAGTCAAAATGGTTTTGGCTTTCAACAGCATAGCTCTATTCATAACCAATCAGCTCATGCTTCGAATGGACTACAAATCAAACAGAAGCATTATTCATAGGCTTGTCCTTTGCATCCATTCAAGGAAAACCTAGCTTGAATTCCTTTGGTTTTCCCCCTCCCCTTTCATTGTTAGGCTAACAAAGCCAGTGGGGGGAGGAACGGCAGAAGAAATCTCTGTTAGAAGGATGGCTTGTAGCTTTCTCACAAGCTGATATTTGTGTTTTGCTTATCAGGCCAAACAAGCTTTGGAACATAATAGATGATGTTGTTCAGGTTTTATTACATTTGTTGTGATTTAATTGTAAATCCCTGATTTCCATAATTGGAAACACATAATTACTGTCGTTGTTACATTGTCTATATTATGGTGGTGCCTACAGCTCCCAACCAAGATCAGGGCCCCATTATGCTAAGGGCTGCACAATACATAGTAAACAAACTTACAATACAAATATTTATTCAGAGTGCTCAAGTGGAGCTAGAAGTGCCCATCCTGTGCTCTGGTTGGATAGGCCGTGAATTAAAAGATGATCCAGATATACACCCACCCCTCCTCAGCTTTAGGTAACCACATGAAGGAAGTATTAATATCCCCATCTTACAGGGCTGAGAGAGAGAGTGACATCTGTGCTGTGAGTCTAAGATAGGGGCCATTTTAAGCCACTTTTGCACCCTTCTGATCCTCAGCTGCTCCGGGGACAGGAGAGGCCCTGGCATAACTTCAACAGCTCTGGACACCTGTCTAAGTTACAGCAGCCTCCCTAGGCTATAGACTGCCTGCCCCCTCCCACCCAACGCCCCATCATGCCTCCTGCTCCAGGGATTCTGAAGCATCCTGAGAGCTGCCTTCTGCAATGTCTGCAACAGAAAGTCTCCCTCCCCTAGAGTCTCTCTACAGTGCTCACCCAGGGGAGATTAAGTAACTTCCCCAAGATCCCCTGGAGAGTCTGTGGCAGAGCTGGGAATTGTGTACCAGCCCTGAGTTGCAGTCCAGTGTTTTAACCACCAAGCTATCCTTCCTTTCACATCAAGTATCCCCAGCAGGGGAGATCTTAGAATCTGGGTTAATGATGTGATGTAACAGGTGGATAAAACCAATAAACCGATCGGCATGGACAAAGAAGGTCTGAGGATCTGGCCCATAAAGCTAGATGCCATCTGCAGAGTGAGTGCATTTCCAGCCCTATCTTCTCACTGATTCTCCTATACATTGAATATGATGGCCGAAAGAGCAGAGAAACTGGTGTCCTCTTCTGTCTCAATGACTACTTCACCCTCTGTGAAAAGAATGGTGCCGTTAGGTATCAGTTCTGTTTGCTCTTGCCGGGGCCACAGGTACGTTGACAGCCCCTCATGCTCCATAGTGTCTACTGTGGCTGATGGCTCTAATAATAATGTTATTATTAGATCTATCTGTTTGTTCTGTGTTGGTACAGCACCTGGCCCAATAGGATCCTGGCCTGTGACTAGATCTCTGAGGCACTGCAGCAATACAAACAATTAATAACAATATCAGAATGGGCACGTGGTCTTTAGAGAAGATCATCATCCAACGCAACTTCTGTTCTGTTCCCAGATTGGAGCCGATGAAAGCGGGAAAAGGGGACATCAAGAACCCAAATTAAAACTCCCATGAGGCAATGTGCCACAATAGAATAATGCAGTTTAATGTTGAACTCGCACAAAACAAAACACGCTGGCCAGTTCAACACACCAAAATGAAAAAAAAATTGTTTCAGGAATATCAATGTTCTGATTCAAAAAAATTTTGGAACAGTTTGTTGTATGAAAAACTTCAGTATTTCAGCTTTTCATCCTGTTTCAAGATGGAAAGAAATGTGGAAACATTGGAATTTTCCTGGGGATGCAAATTCCAATTTTCACTCAGCTCTTGCCTAAAGCATGCTTTGAGTGCCCCCTGCTCTCCTCAAAGGAAGTCTTGACGGTGTACATCAATTGAGGGCCTCATATTTCCCAACTGGCTTTCCCCAGTCAGAAAGGACAAGGGTGCAAAGCTTAAGTTGTGATTCAATGTTTTCTCAACATATTCAGAAACTTTGTGACCAACACTGTCCAAAACCCAAACAGAAAAGACGCAGTATATGATCCCAGCTGATACAGTCCTTCCTCTAAGGACAAAGGGAATTTGGTCCATATCTACTTGATTTCATCCACAAATGAACCTGAAAATGATTTTGCTGGGACTCAGAGCCTTTGATGCAAATAAACTAATAGGAAACCCCGCTCCATGTGACACAAGTGCACAGATACATGTGATAGAAATACCTAGCTAGATAAATTAGATTGGTGAAGGCAGAATTTTTTCTCAGTTGAATATTTCTCTTATTTCCACAAATCATCAGAGTCTTTGAAGTTTCTTCTAAGTATATTGAAGGGAAGTAGATCTCTCTCCCTTCTAGCAGAACAGACCTGCTTTCTGTTAGTGTCAGAATGAGTTAAAAATCCTTTAGAGGAAGGAGATGAAGCTAAGAGTAACTTGAAAGGACTGTGTCATCCATAGTAGTTAATGCAGACTCTCTCTGTGGTGCCTAATTGAATTCTGCATGAAGCGGGTTGTAACCTTTCTTCCAGCAGCTGATTGGAAATATATTGTATCATTGTCCTACCTTCAAGATCAAGACTCTTTCCTTCAGCTCTCATGACAGAACAGTGAGTAACAAGGGGAATGAATTATCAAGTCACAGAAGCCTAGCCCCGGTAACGAATTCTATTGTTGCCATTCAAAGTGCTTCTTGGGGAATGTAGAATGGGGGTGGGGGGAATACTTTTGTGGATGAGAAATGAAGATTATCTTATCTCCCATGTGACAGCCACTTATGAGCAATGCTGTATGGAGTAATATAGTACTAGTTTGTAGCTGAAGAAAGGAAAATATGAGAGGATTTTATATATTAAGCTCCACTATAATAAAACTATAGTGGAACAATGGGAAAAGAATGCTATTCACCCACACCACTAGGAATGAGAGATGCATTTGTAGCCAGTGAAATTCTGGTTGTAAAGGCCATTCAGCTATGTAACATTTTTAGACAGGTGCACGCAGCTAGTTACTCAGTAGACGGTCTTTTCTTCCCCAGTGCTAGAGGATGCTGCTGTGTGATACTAAAAATACATAGCACAATTGTTCCATGAATGGATCTGGTCCTGCACACATGGAAGAAGTAGTCCGCCACACCTGGGACACTAAACCCTAAGTTCCCCAGATCCTGAGGGTGGCTCTTTGTGTGGTTCCCACCCTGTTCCAGGCCCCCATGGAAAGTTCTGTCCAGGGTGCGGTATCCACATATGAAGAAAAGGCATGAGTGTCCTGTTCCTACCTCCACAGTAACCAGCTCAGGAGGTTAGAGCATAACCTTGTATTAACTCCTGAACAGAGGCCCTCCATACAGTGGAAACCCCTTAAAGAAGTCTCCCAGGGTCACTACATTACAGGGAAAGCACTGATCTGCCAGAGCTGGTCTGAGAAGAGCTGGGAAAAAGCAGGAGAGACCTGTGAGTGTCTGATAATCAACATAGGGCATCTATGAAGCATGGTCCTGCGGACAGGGCATTGCACTGCAACTCAAGAGACATAGGTTCTATCCCCAGCTCTGCTGTGGGACTATGGCTGTGTCACTTCACCTTTCTGTTTCCCCTCCGGTTCTTTGCCTGAAAAAGATGCAACCAGGAGTAACAGAATAAACTAATTACAAGGAAACAGTGGTTGGATATCAGGAAACGTCTCCTATGGCCAGGTAGTTGGATTACTCTAACTGCTAATTATGATTGCTTCATGGTTACCTCTTCCTCCTTCTATGATTTACTTTGTTTAGCCTCCAGTCATGCCTTGCCATATGCCAAGATCTTTAGTGGGCAGGGCTCATCTTTTTAAAAAATTATTATTACATGAGGGTATCATGGTGTGGGCCTGATCCCTAATTGGGAGGGCTAGGTGCTAAGGCAACTTAATACAGCTGGAGGTCTACTGTGCTATAAAATAGTTTCTCTGGAAATAGGGCAGAAGCCTCATTACTTGGATTACTTAAAATTAGACTGGAGAAGGTACCAGAGAATATCTTGTAAATAGAGCTGAGCAAACTTTTTGGGGGGGTTCAGTGGCTGCCAAAAAATTTAAAAAATATATTTTCTGTTGAAGAAACAAAATGCAAAAAAATTCTTTGGGTCACGCAACACATTATGACTATCAGTTCAAAATGATATGCAATGTCTATTTGAAACCATGCTCTCTAAATGTCAATTAGAATCAATGTTTTATTTTGAAAATGTCTTTTCAAAACAAAATGGTTAAAAGGTTCATTTTGAAAATGTTGAAATGCCTCATTACATTTCCAAACTTTTTTTTTCGTTCCCTTTTTTGGCCCTGACTGTTCACTGAGAACTTGAAGCAAACATGCAAATAGCTTTTGATGCCCGCCAAAAGAGCATTTTTGATTAATTTACTAGATTCATCTGTGATGGGGTGTTCACCCCCACACCAGCCCTGAAAGGAGTGAGGAAATTGAGAGAGGACCAATTAGAGTGATAGGCTTCACATGTGGGGATGGGGATTAGGCTGAAGAAGCAACCCCTGATTGGAGGATGAAGCTCAGTTGAACAGGTGTGGGCTGGCCTAGTATAAAGCCAGGAGGCTGGCAACAGAAATGGCTACAGTGTACAAATTTGCAGCCACTCTCTGTGCATTAGAGAGGGAAGGAAGGAGCCTGTACCAAGAAGAGTGCACTTTAAAGACTGCCTGAGGTGGTTTGTGTAGAGAGACTGATAACCCAAAAGGGGGAAAATGACAGTGACTTGGACTAAGGGCCAAGCCACAGAAGAACGCTACAACTTGTGGAGCATAAGAGAGCCACCAAGTGAGAGACTGAGACAACACAAGAGGAGGTGTCAAACCAATAGTGAGCTAATTCCCAGGGGACCCAGGAGGAGGTGCCTCTCCACAATGGGTAAGTACCCTATGACCTGGCCAAAACCATTCATTCAACTGTAGTTGTAAGTCAAGGGACAACTCTGAAGTTAGCAGGTGGAGGAGGGGCACTTGACAAGTGTCTCTTCTAGCTTTAATCTCAGAGAAGCCAGATTCTGAAGACGTTTGAGTCCAAGTGCCCATTAAAGTCAATGGCAGTTTTGCCAGAGTATAGACTGTGTGAAAACTGATTCAGGACTTCAAGTTTCTGCCCAGTGATTTTGTGACTCACTTGGATGTCATGTCATGGATGTCTAGCTTTGGGGTGCTCAAAGGGTTCCTTTGTCTGATATGTACATAACATGGAAGTTACAAAATCATCTGAGCATACCAGCTTCCTTTAATGCTTCCTCCAAAGACTATTTCACACTTTTGTTTATAAGCTGAACAAATATTTTCTTGTGGCTTTACCTGAAGGTAGATATCTGCAGCAGTCGTTCTTTTGATTCCAGGTATAATGTGGAGCAGGTGGGGAAATCATCCAACTACATAAATATAGATCTCTTGACCAGAAAAGCATTTCTTCTATCTGTACAGGACTGGAGAGAATGTAGGGGATATCCGCTAGAATTAAAAGGTGATAGTTAATGTATTCTGCTTGCTGGTGAAATACATTATTTCTGGGAGAGAGAGAAAGAGCATTTGAATGAGCTGGGAAAATGGCAATTCATGTTTGATGTGATAGCCTGGCTAAATGACAACTAGGTAGTTAGGATGATGGAGCTAATCCTATTTTATTAGTTAGGGTAACAGTTTGGTGACCAAAGGACTGGCAGAATTCCCCCATGTGTTTGCTGTGGCTAGAGACTGACGTGCCTTTAAATAAAGCTGCCTTGCTTTATACTTACTTTGCCCTCTGTGTGACTCAGGACTCCTTTTATGATGACTAGAAAGGGAATCCTTTACAGAGGTCCATGGATACAGACAGACCATATAGTTCTCCCTGGCTTTCTAGCTCCCAGAGTAATCTGAATAGCCTTTGTGGCCTAAATCCTAACCTGGACTGAGCAGACTTGGAAGAAACTCCTGAGTACCCTGCACTACTGAGGAATATGTGGGTCAGGTAATTGATAGCGAAGCTCAACAGGTGGTTGGGCTACTTTAGGGCTTTCTTTACTGTAATACATAGTACAGGAAAAAATACAAGATCATCTTCATTAAAGGTCAGATCCTGCTAGGTTGACGGCACTCATTGCTCTGCAGGAGGTAATGAATACCATGCAGGTCCAGTCCTATGATTCCACATTGTAGTCAATTCTCCAAGTGTCACTAGACACAAAACCAACATGTCTCCAGGTATTAACACAATGGGCCTGATTCATGGCTGCATTAGTCCATTTTCCCACCTTCACAACTCTGCTGGCAGTAATGGAATGATCAATCAGTCCCTGTGTGCTGAGAAGATGCAATTAGAGCTCTTCCACATCAGAAAAGGTTACTAAAGTGACAAACAATCAGAGTTAGTATCCAAAATACATATGTACCAATATATTAGGAAACCCATGTTCTGCACCACAAAGAGCATTTGCAACTCATTCAAAGAATCGTATGAATGGAAGGCACCTTGAGAGGTCATCTAGTCCAGTCCCCTGCACTCATGGCAGGACTAAGTATTACCTAGACCATCCCTGACAGGTGTTTGTCTAACCTGCTCTTAAAAATCTCCAATGATGGAGATTCCACAACCTCCCTGGGCAATTTATTCCAGTGCTTAACTACTCTGACAGTTAAAAAGCTTTTCTTAATGCCCAGCCTAAACTGCCCTTGCTGCAATTTAAGCCCATTGCTCCTTGTCCTATCCTCAGAGGTTAAGGACAATCACTTTTCTCCCTCTTCTTTGTAACCATCTTTTTTATGAAGGAAAGATGATTGTCCAGCTTCTCCATAAGGAACGAGCTATGGTCACTTGGATGCCTTGTTTGAGAAGTGAAGCCTTAACGCTATCTCCTGGATTCCAAATATTTTATATTTCTATACACTTAAATGCTCTAGAACAGTGATATGCACTCCATTCACTGATGTTCTCATTCTCAAACTTCACTTATCTTAACGATATGGCTTGCATGGTAAATACCTAGGATCATTGGATGCTTCCCTCCTTGCATCCTCAAAATCCCAATGAAGGCAGTAGGGGCTCAGATACCTTGGTGATTAGATCACAGAGCAGAAGTAATGCATCATTTGCCCACACCTCCTGACCAGCATATGCTCACTCTTCAATACCACTCCAATCCTGGCCCTTCTGTGGTAATGTGGATTTACAGTTGTGGTGTTTGTTTTTATGAAAACTCCTGTCCACTATGGTATGAAACCCCCAATGTGTGGGGTATCAAACAGTCATCAGATGGAGTCATTGGGGGGGGGGACCCGAGCCCTTTAAGAGGGAACTGCTCCAGCCCACCTGTGCCTCACTAGCAGCCTTGTTGTAGCCTGATAGTGGACAGGTGTCTCTTAGAAAGAGCCACAGAAAGTCGGGGAGGAGGAAGCTGCAGTACAAACGAACAGATGGCTCCTGCAGGGGACTCTGACTAGGAGAAGGATCGGAGCCTGGAAGCCAGGGCAAGGAAGCTGGGCTCCAGTCAGGAAGGGCTGGGAGTAGTGGCTTCAGAAAGAGAAGACTGAGAACTGCAGGTAGGGTAAAAGACCCAGAGTGGAGTGTGAACTTTTGAACTGTGGAGATAGACTTTGTGGGGACCTTGAGGACTGCTTTGAACTTCTGGTTATTAAACAAGCCCCAGGCAGGGGGTATGGTAGCCATGTGAGTTCTCAAGGGGTCCTGAAAAGGTGAAACTGAGGCAGGGTGCCACAGAGTCACCCCTGGCTTCAGGGCAGACAAGGGGCACTCAAGAAGCAGCTGAGCCTCCAACATATGGCAATGAGTTTTGCCTATTTAATGAGCTGTGATTTTATACTTGCAAAAGGCTCTGTACACAATTACAACTTCCCTGAGATATGCAGGTCCCCGCCGTCTCTCTCTCTTTCTGTGAGTGAACAACAGTCACACTTAAAATATGTCTTGTCTTTGGAGAGAAAGGTTACTGGTTCCAGAGAGATTCCACATTTTAAATATAGGGAATCCTCTCATGACTGTTAACCCAGGATATTTCCACAAAAGCAACGTATTGCCATGTGTATAGCTTGAGAAGTGTTGCTGTGAGGAGCAATACTGTACCAGCGATATGTAGCAAATTGAGAGATAACAGGTGACCTTGTGAAGATGGGAGAGCAGATTTGTTGTTTCATTATGTAGCTATTTTGTTTGTTCAGTGTCAGATTCCTCATGCAGTATCGGACCATCAGGTCGCCGAATTACTGGCATCAGCTTATTGATCTACAGTGTCTTTCCTCCTAAATCCTCTCTAATCCCCCAAATCCTCCGGCAATTGTCCTCTTTCCTGCTTTTTCATACGTTTTCCTTACTGCAGAAGGCTAGGCAATAAGGAATAGCAGCTTTTCTGCTTGTTGCTACCTGCCAGAAAGTAAAAGGCTCAAGGCTGCAGGATTTCCCTGTGCCCTGACATTGTTTCAGAGGAGAGTGTTTCCTGTTGTGCTTTTGGTCACAACGTTAAACACCGCTACTGCATCAGAGAAGTTATAAACTGATCTCAAGGGGAACAAGTCCCCCAGATTTAACCAATTTAAAATTTGGTTACTCAGACCTTCAGCTGATGGGAGCTCCTTTGAGGTCGATGGCACTACACCAATTTACACCACCTGAGGATCTGTCCAAAAGTTCACTCCCATCCCCGAGCCAGGGAAGAATTGTTCCTTATGGTACATTTTTTCCAGTGTCCTAACTGGGTCTCCTCTTCAGTGACTGCTTAGTTAAAGGGTCAGTTCTATTTTTTTTCCCCCCACAGCATGCTGGGATCAGACAAAAGATTGCATTAATTAACCCCTTACCTTCCATAGGAATGCAGTAGTTTCCTTAATCTTTCCCAGTGTGGGGCTAAGAGGTGTGATTTACACACAGCCCCATGTACGGCATGGTGCAGAGCTGCACTCAGCCTGGGGGAGTCCCAGAATGTACAGGAGGTAATACACGCTCTGAGACATCCATTGGTGCAGAGCGGGGTGGGGACAGTGGCCCTGCTTCTCTGTTGAAACCGCCTTCAGATGATTTGTTCTTGGGGGGGGGGGAGGGGGAGGAGGAAGTGACGAATCCCTATCCACAGGGACTGCTGTGTTGATGACCATGCAAGGCCAGGGGCTAACATAAAGGAGAAGTGAGAGCATAAAACACCCTCCTCTTCTTGGCCTAGCTGAACAGTATCTGTTTTCCGCCCTGCTGGGGATACCCAGAGCTGTGAGCTATTGTCTTACCTCTCTGCCTCAGCAGAGCTTTGCTGGAGATTAGACTGTGTGTCGGCTCCCTGCTATACCAGCCTGTCTCTCCCAGCCCAAACCTTGCCTAGAAGGTATCAATCAGTGAACTCCAGCCCCTGAGCTCCGCAGAGATATGGCTTTGCCTTGCACAGCCCCTACCACTGTGTATACACAAAAGAGATTAAGTTTGCTGCTCTGTTTAAAGGGTCAGTACTTCACAATTTATCAATATAACTGGGGTAAATACACCCTACCCTTCAAAACCCAGCACCAAATTGGTTTATAGTAAAAATAAAACATTTATTCATGAAAGAGCATGGATTATGTGGTCCTAAGTAAAAGGGATAAAGGCAGAGATGGGTACAAGCAAATAAAAGTGAAATCACGCATCTAAAAGTCTGAAACTTAATCTAGCAAGATACAGTCTTGGTTCAAGATGGTTTCTCTCATCCGCAGTCTCCTTTCCAGCTTCTTATTGGCCAGTCTGGCCAGGACCCATCACAGAGATCAGATCAGATCTTGATTTCTTTGTCTCCTTAATGTAAACAATAAACGTGGAGTCTCTCTGTTCCTTATATCCCCAAAGGGATGTCTTTGTCTGACAAGCCAGGAAGGCCTCCTGGGGAGTCAGTCTCCTGTGTCTCTCTGGGGTGCAGGAGCCATGTTAATTCTCCTGTCTCTTGAATTCAGGATCAGGCTAACTCCCAATGACTTAGCTTGATTGCCTTATTTACTGCTAATATGGAAGCAGAGGTAAACCCCCATTCTTTTGTCTAGGACTGACCTTTAGCTAGGCAGTCTGGTCTTAAACATCTATCTAGTAACATCAGAAGGTATTCATTACATCACATATAAAGTTAACACATGCATTTTACAATAATATTGATAACCAGTGTGGTGTTAGCTTTCATATGAAGTCTTGCAGGACATATTTTGTACAAATATTTCAGTACTGTGTCGGGTGTGAATACAGGGTGTCACTTCCGCAAAAGCACTGCACCCATTAAGGTGGTAGGGAAGCAAGTCCCCCCACCCCGGCCTTTTTCCCCCCTCAATCTTCTTTAATCACTGGCAAGAGCTGATGAGCAGCTGGTCCTTTCATAGCACTTCATCACCCACAGACACTGGTTTGTAATGGCAGGTTCCCGTGAAAATGAACTGAGATCCCAGAGCCATGGAGAGCAGCTGACATGGGGTCCTGGAAAAACAGAAATGGCCCAGGTTAGTAGCAACACAGATACCAAGAGAAATGATTCGCCCACAGCTCTATGGAGGACTAGTGCTGGATCCATCAGTCAAAATCAGAAAGGCCAAATATATCAGTTTTACTGTTGAAAACTGCTGTTTGCTTTTGTGGGTCCCTCTCTCCCTCCCCACACAATGATCCTGGCATTTATTCAGTCTGGAGCACAGGGCTGGAATAGCTCTTATTCTAATGTACCACTTATTCCAGTAGAGTGTGTGAGAACCTCAGAGGTTACTTATCTGAGTTTTTATTTTGGGTCTTGATGTTTTTCTTCATTAAAAGCTGCACTGATCTTCTGAATGTAATTAACTCTGCCTTCCTGTAATTATTATTTTCTTAATAGCTTTATAGAGGGCTTCTCACTCCATCTCAAGTGCCATCTTGATGCCCTTTTCCCTCGTGCATTGAGTCAATCAGTAACAAGAGCTTGCATTTTTATAGAGCCTGTGATCCCAAAGGTTCCCAAAGTGCTTTACAAACATTACATTCTGTGATCACTTCATTCACCAACCACATGCAGCCACCCCTGGAGTGGAAGCAGCTGCTACTTTAAGAGGGCCCAGAAATACTACATGATACATTCAGTCCTGTTAGGATAAGAAATGAAGATTATTGCATACAAGTGAAACTACATGGGGAGTTTAGAAAGGAAGAATGTAGCTAGTCAACTGAGCAGTGATTGAGCAAGATTGTTGGCTGCTGCCCTACAAGCCCATTCAGGGAAGTCAGAGATGCCCCTTAACTCCCCTGCACCAGCAAGCCATATTGTGAGTAGCAGTGTGGAGGTGCAGAAGGAAGAACAGTTTATGTAGGGCCACTTTTCCTCCTATGCATGGGTGGGGGCAGGAAATGGGTGGGGGCTAAGGCCGGAGCAGAGGGGAAAGCAATCTGTGCTAGGTTTACTGCTGACACAGATCGTTTCCCCCTTGGATAAAGAAGGAAACCAAAGGTCAGATTATTAGTCTGAGTAGTAACAATATGGCCCCGGCTTGTTCCGGGGCAGCTCAGGGATCTGCTATCCCTTGCCTGGGGCTTGTGGTGGCTGCAATTGAGATTGAGCACTGTGAATCGCTTCCTTTGTTGGACCGTCTCGAAGACATACTTTGGGGAAATAGATGCAGGACTCCAGATAATCATGACTCATTCCAACTGCTCTGTTAGTTTATTCACTTGGCAAACCCAGACTGGTGCAGGAAAATAAGAACCTGCTTACCCTTAAAACAAAAATAATTAAGGGACAATGCAAACTAAATATTGGGCAAAACTTCCACAACTTTCGTAAGCTCTCCCGGGCCAGGCTTGCCGCATGTTTTATTCCACTTGCAAGATTGTTCTGTAGCTGAGTCACTATACTGGTTGGATCTGTGTGTGGCCCATCCAAGGACAGCTGTGGAACGGTGTGACTCCTCCCAGATGGGAAGGACCCCTGTCTAGGGAAGTAACTGGGACAGAAAGCTGTAGAGAGTTTCCTGCCTCAGCTGGGAGAAGGAAAAGCAGCAATGGAAGCTGGTGGGAGCTGCCTCTGTATCCTCTTCCACTAATAAACAGATGATGTTAAACTGAGTTTGTGCCATTGTCCTTACTCTGAGGACTCAGCTAACCCATGCCTCAGGAGGCCACAGAGCAGTTCTTTAGGATGCCCACAGTGTTGGTGAAAAGGTCAAACATCTGACAGAAACTTTAGTTTAGTGTAAAAATTTAACAAGTCTCTTGATCTTCCATTTGCATCTCTGAGTGCTGCTCTCTTTCTCGTGCCTCCAAAGGCACCGTACCAATTTTTGCTCTGACTTGCTGCCTCCCAAGAGATCAAAGCAGCTAAAGACTCCTGTGGAATTTTCTCCCCCATCCTCCTTAGATACAAATCTCCAATCACCAAGAAAGCTCCAGTCGTGGCTGTTTCTCCTTTTTCCCCCCCACCATCAGCAAAGAAAGCAATTATAGTCACTGGCAGCCACAGCTACGAGTGGCAAATTCACTGTGCTACATCCCCCAAAATCTTCCCTCGAGCAGCAGAGAAGACAGGAACCTCACACCCTGTCAGCAGTCTGGCTAAGTGGTTTAATCAAACTGACAGTTTCTCCAATACAGCCCTCTCTTTGCAGAACCATTGTTCCTTATCACAAGAAATCCTTTCATATGGGCTTGTAGCAGCCATCCAGAGACCATGACTCAGAAGAAAGAGACTGAATAGCAGAAGGCAGGAATCGTACATTGGGATTGACACAAACATTGTTTAGATTATTTATTATTGCAGCACATAGGAGCCCCAGTCATGAACCAGAACCCCATTGTCCTAGGTGCTGTATCAACACAGAACAAAGAGACTGACCCTGCCCTGAAGTTCTTCTGTAACTTGCTGTCTTTAAATCAAGAGCTGTAATCATTGGCTGAGTTACTGAAATTCACAGATTTAATCCAGGAGTGGGTGGGCGAGGTTCTGTGGCCTGCAATGTGCAGGTCAAACAAGATGATCATGATGGTCCCTTCTGACCTTCAAGTCTGTCTATAATCTAAATTACTACTTGCTCTCAAGTGAGGACAGGTAAGTAATTTATAGCTAATTCATTTGAATGTTGCTTCCTTTTCGGCTCCCCAACTGTCCACAGAGTGCAAAAGTTTTTCACCCTTATTCATGATTGACTAATTGCTTCCTCATGGTTTGCAGATAATTCACAAACAGATTATTGTGAATATTTTAAACTTGAAATTCAGGCACTCTGTTGCTGGGTTACGTACACCAGGCTACATTATTTCTGTTCCCTTCCTGGATGATGTATGTGTAACCCTTCTGCCAGGCCAAGTTGATAGCAGCAAGAGCCGGGTTCAGTACACAGGGGTTCCCTCTCATCAAAGCAAATGCAAAACTGGCTTGAGCCCCCACCCAGTGACCTGGGAAAATCTTACACATCCCCTGGGCGCCTCAAGAGGCAATACTTCCCCTCTGGCAAGCACAGAGTCTCGGTGTAGCAGAGAATCTTTAATAACATGAGGTAAACGACATCAGCATTAAATTGGGGAAACACCACAACTAGTGTTCATTAACCAAACCATGAGCAAAGACCCACCCCAGCAAATTGGGCCACAACCTTTCCCTCAAGTTCTTGAGTCCCAGAACCCAAATGTCTCGAGTCCAGCAATCCACAAATCACCCAAAGTCCAAAAAGTCCAGCCCCAGAGTTCAAAAGTTCATCTGCATAGTGTTACTCCCCAGTCTGTCTAAAATGTGCCTGTGTGTGGGGGAAAGAGGTAAGGGGCACCTTACCTGTCCTGAAGCTGACTGCCCCACAGGGCTGTGCTCTGCTCTGCTGTCTCACGACCGGCTCTGCTCTGCACAGCTCGCCGTCTCACGAACCCTCCGCTGTCTTACGAACGGCTCCGCTCTGCACAGCTAACCTCGCCATCTCACGAACACTCCGCCAGCCTATCCACGAACAGCACCACTACACTCTAGATCTTCCGGGTCCCCACTACTTGACACAGCTCTTAATGATTTCAGCTCATAGTAGTGGGAGCCTTAGTGCTGGTGCATAAGGCCAAAGTGAATTCAGCACAGTACCTGTAGCAAGACTCTTAATAGACCCAAAATTAGCTCTGACATTCCACAGTGGGGAGAGACAGAGGTGCAATTGGTGTTTCAGGCCCTCACAAAGGGGCCCACACCACCAGGTACTAATACCTGTCTCAAGCCTCTCTCAATTCACAGAGTTTTGGAACCCATGTCCCTTGTCTAGCGAGTGCTACTTAGTTGATGGTGAGTCCCTCCATCACAACAAAAGGCCAAGTACAGTTCCAAGCACAGTTCCCATAATCGGGGTAATAGCAATTTATTCTTCCCGCCCCAATAACAGAGACACTGGGGATCCCACAACAGCCAAAGTGACCATTTGGGCAGTTATGGCCTCATTCTAGGTGGGGTGGGTGTGCCTATGCAAATGAGATCAGCCCCTGAAGTTCTTTTCCACAACTTGCCACACCTCACCTCCAGATGTCAGGGTGGAGGTCATCCTGACTCTGCTTACATATGGAAATCATAAACAAACAAATTTCACATGGCATTTGAAAGAGAAAAACTCTAAACTATTGTTGGTTGTGCAACTCATGGTTCATTTTTGGCAAATAGTCCACACTAAAATTTGCTTTTTCATAGATTTTTATTATTTTTTTTTAATTCCCTTGTTCAGAAGGAACCATTATTATCACCTAAGGTGACCTCCCTGCATAACGCAGGCCACCAGATTTCAACCAGTAATTCCAACATCAGTCCAGGCAATAACTCATTTGATCTAGGGAATGCATTTTTGGACAAATGGCTCCTTTAAAACTTGTTCACTAGAATATTGTCTCTTTGTGCTCCCACATCTCTGTGCTCACCTGTTGTCTCTCATCTTATACTTAGATTGAAAAACTTTGGAGACAGGGACTGTCTTTCTTCCTCCTCCCCTTCTGCATTTGTACGGCACCTGGCACAATGGGGTACAGGTCCATGACTAGTAATTTGCCCAGGTGCTCCTGCAGTAGTTCTAATAAATTGTCACAGAAGACAAATACTAAAAAGGATCAGAAAGTGAGGGCTGGTCTTCACTGTGGGGAGATCAACGCTGCTGCGATCGATGCAGCGGGGGTGATTTAGTGGGTCTTGTGAAGACCCGCTAAATTGACCACAGAGCGCTCTCCAGTCGACCCCGGTACTCCAGCTCCCCGAAAAGATTAAGGTAAACCGATGGGAGAGCATCTCCTGTTAATGCAGCACACTGAACACACCGGGATAAGTTGACCTAAGATGCGTCAACTCCAGCTACGTTATTCACATAGCTGGAGTAGCCTAACTGAGGTCGACTTACCCCTGTAGTGAAGACAAGCCCTGAAAGCGATTTTTTTTTTTAAATGC
This sequence comes from Lepidochelys kempii, assembly GCF_965140285.1. NCBI lineage: Eukaryota > Metazoa > Chordata > Testudines > Cheloniidae > Lepidochelys > Lepidochelys kempii. Next base: position 118,366,384 of record NC_136386.1, on the reverse strand, counting down.
AAAGTGATATTGGGGGACAATGTTTTGCACTAATTCCCTCCCCACACACACCTCTATTGCAGGATAACAAATATCCTGGGTAGGTGGTGGTTGTTTTGGCTGCTCACATTGAAGCATTTTATTTTAGCAGAGAGGCACTCAAGCCTTGTCTGATTAATGTTAACTTACAATTGCTTCAGAAGCTTACATCTACTCTCAGTGGTGTGGTGTTGCTTCATTGACCCAGTGGAGTTGCTCCTGATTTATGCCAGTGTGTGAGAAGAATCACACAGTGTTGCCAACTCCTAGAATTTTGAATTTAGCAATACCATCCCCTCGCCCTTTTTTTTTAAATGGAGCTCTAACTCCTGGAGTCAGGTAATTAAAGGAAATTCTCCTTTAATCTTTAAAAAGTTAAAATGCTAACACTCGTGATTGTGAAGAAAAGCTTGAAAATGTGAAATCCCAAGGGCTCAACAACCAAAAAATTCAAAATGTATTTTATATTCACAAAAAGAAGAGTACTTGTGGCACCTTAGAGACTAACCAATTTATTTGAGCATAAGCTTTCGTGAGCTACAGCTCACTTCATCAGATGCATATCGTGGAAACTGCAGCAGACTTTATATATACACAGAGAATATGAAACAATACCTCCTCCCACCCCACTGTCCTGCTGGTAATAGCTTATCTAAAGTGATCATCAGGTGGGCCATTTCCTGGCCCAAAACCTGGATTTGGGCCAGGAAATGGCCCACCTGATGATCACTTTAGATAAGCTATTACCAGCAGGACAGTGGGGTGGGAGGAGGTATTGTTTCATATTCTCTGTGTATATATAAAGTCTGCTGCAGTTTCCACGATATGCATCTGATGAAGTGAGCTGTAGCTCACGAAAGCTTATGCTCAAATAAATTGGTTAGTCTCTAAGGTGCCACAAGTACTCCTTTTCTTTTTGTGAATACAGACTAACACAGCTGTTACTCTGAAACCTTTTATATTCTCATAATTTTTAAGCTGATCCCTTTATTTCAGTGGGCTTGACTCATGGTCTTTGAATGCTTGTGGCTGTCAATACTAAATCAAATCCTATATTTATAAAGCAGAGAAGATTACGGCCGTTCTCTTCAATAGTAAGTAGGAGCAGCTTGGTGAATTGAAAAGCTCTGGAATTCAATGAACTGAGAGACCAAGCTCTTCAATTAAGTCGGAGCATTGCATGGGACTTTAGTCTCCATGCCTTTGTATTATAGACAATTGAGGTCACAGACTACGTTATAGAACTCCACAGATTGCACTTACTTTGTGGGCTCTATTTTGGCCTGGATGCCGCCTGCTTAGTACATGTTTGAGAACTCATGCCTGTAGATGTTTATAAAAACTATTTTGATTCAATGTTGTATTTTTTTTATTCCCCATCTGAGGTAATGAAGTGCAAAGTGCAGTTTCCTATCAATCTATTTCTCATTATCCCTATAATCATGCTGATGAGGACAACAAGAGTAATGGATAAATAGAAACGTGGCAGGAAAATAATTAAACAGCCAAAAGTGGCATGTGTGTGGTTTTTTGGGTTTTTTTTAATTGAAGTACATTGCTGTCTTCTAGTAGCCTCTATCAAAGTACTTTCTAAAGATAAAAAGATTACACCCCTGGGAGACAAGTGTTTGGTGATCTAAAGAGCCTATGTGCAACTTACCATTTCAGAACGTCAACTGGAATTCATATCATGGCTGTTACTCTGAAACCTGATATCATGGAATGCCTCTCTGTAGATGTGGAATCCAGCATTTGCTGAAAGGGACTGCAACATGTCCCTAAAAACAATGGTTAGTTTTTGGACTTGACATGGTCACCTTTTCAGGTGGAAACACCTTGAGATAAAAGGTTGGCTCCTACCCTGGACAACTGGTTAACCAGGGGAGAGGTCACCTGGCAACCAAGCCACCTGGTAAGAGTCTGTGCACAGCCATTGAGGCAGCCGACACCGGAGAATATAAAAGAGGGTCTCCTGTCTGCTATTTTGGGGGGAGAGAGAACAAAAGCAGAGATTCCATATTCTGACTGAGAAGGTATATGAATGCGGGGGAGAGGAGTGAAGGCAGCCTATGCCCACAGAGCTCTCCAGGTTAGTGAGAAAGCTGGGTGTAGGAGGGTATATTATTTTGTCTATATCTGTGTATTTCTTGTGCTCTCCGTAAAAAGCAATCGTGGTATTTTTTAGAATCCTGTGCAAATTCTGTGTGTCTGGTTTTCATTATCACATGCCTCTGACAGGAGAAACTGTAACCCAGAAGACTTACACCTTTGGTGGGATTCTGGGGAACATTCAAATGCTGCTGGGGAGGCTTGGAGAAGATGGCAGCTGTTTCAGGGCCTTGGTAATTGGGCCATGATGTGCCTGCCAGGAGGGGAGTCAAACATGATGTCTGTACCTGTAGTGTGTGCCTAGATGCTCAAAGCCAGTGGCAGTGTCTAAACACCACTCAGCCCCAGCAAGAGACACAATAAGACACTTACCTGAGAGATAGTATATCTAGATTCAAATCTCACCTCTGAATCAGCTAGAGAGAAGATTTGAATCCCCATTTCTGTATCCCAGGTGAGTGACTCTATAGGCTGGTGACGGAGGTAGTCTCTATCTTTGGCCTAGTGAATATTCAAGTATTTATACAAAGTGGAACAGCTTCAGCAGGAGATACTGAGAGTAACCCACACCAGAATAGTATGTAGCCTGGGGGTTAGGCTGCTCACCTACTGGGGAGAGCTATGTCCAAGTCCCTGCTCCAGAATGGGGATTCAAACCTCAGTCTCCTACAACCCAGGCTAGTGCCTTAACCAATGGGTTAAAACACATACGTTCATTTTGGGGCCAACAAACTATCAATTTGCTGACCAATTCCAAATATTTACCAAACCAAATATTTCCCCTGACTTTTCAGTCATGTATGAATATTCTTATTCATACATGAAGTGCTCCTACAGATCTTTGGAGAAACTTTTTTTTATCCATGGGCTAGTATTCATTGAACTATTCTGAATGTTCCCAAATAATTTGCAGACATTAAAAAGTCCTCCTCTATACCAGCTTTATCATTTGGATAAACTAATCATTAGAATATCATCTCTTCAAAGCAAGTATGCCTTGAAGCAGCCTGCCTAGTGGATAGAGCACTGGAATGGGAGTCAGGAGATCCAGATTAAATTCCTTGCTCTACCACTGACCTGCTGTGTAAATTTGGGCAAATCATTTCACCTCTGTATTCTCCATCTGTCTTTTCTCTGCCTTGTTTTAATTCTCCAAGAGAGGGACTGTGTCTCCTATTAGAACTGTGTGGAGAATGGAAATTCCATTTTGTGGAGGATTTTGAGACTTCACATTTTTGTCCCAATTCGGACCAAAATCCAAAAACTTCAAAATTCTCAGCAAAACAGAAATTAGGAAATAGTTTGGGATCAATCAACCTATTTCATTTTGGCAATATTTATAATATTGGTTTGATTGTTTTTACTTGATTTTTGTTCTAATATATATGAGGCGAAAGCTTAAAAGAAGTCATTTTGAAACAAAACTCAATGTTTCATTCCAGAAGTGTTTGAAATGTGTCAGCTTGTTGCTCTTTTATTTTCTACAGTGAACATTTGGCAAAACGGACAAGATTTTGCAAAGCATTCTGATGGAATGACATGTCCCTGTTCTATCAAAGTGTTTCTGGTCAGCTGTGTTTCTGCAAAGAGCACATCAGAGTCTGTAAACATTTCTGTAATCAAAATATAAATAATAACAGTGCAAGCAAATGCCTGTGCTTGTTTATCCTCATGACTCTTTCAATGCACTTTAATTCTACCACTGCTGTTCCAGTCCTGAACAGTGTTTGTTAGAAATCAGTAACCGGAACAAAGCACTTCTTTCCTTTCCCATTCCTAAAATAAACTTCACTAAATGAGACAGTCATTCTGGAATTATAAGCAGAAAGCATTCTTTGCAGCTCTGTAATTTCAGTATAATGCTTTTTATATTTGCTACTAATATTAAGTAGATTTATTATGTTCTGGCCATTATTGTTCCTACTCCAACTCTTTCTTTTTTTTTTTTTTTGGCATGCTTTTCTTGGGAATATAATCCATGTGTAAGTGCAGGTTTTTACAAATGTAATTTATTTTTAATTGGTTTATCAAAAACAAACACCATCCACCTGGATTAAATAGACTCATTGTGAAATTAAAACTTTTAGCTGCTTTATAACACAGTTTATATTGTTTCCAATTAACTCTTCATTTGCTTCCAAGTCAAATTCTTTGGTTTGTAATGTAGCAAATTATGAGCACAGACAAAGGAAATGAGACAAGATGTTCTTTTCCCCAGAGTAAATTAAATTTTCTGTGTGCTCTCCCCAGTCTGTTCTCACATTGATGTATTGTAGAGATAAGAGGGAAATTTATCTGATGGACCTATTGAAAGGGCTAATGGAAGTTACATACATTTCCCTATCTTCCTGGGCGCTGAGGGGAACAAAGTCCAAAAGCTGAAAAGCACAATCTGCTAGAACCAGTGGGCACACTGTTGGTAAATTCCCAAGTATTTCCAGCCAAAGGGTCATATACTCACTGGTGGAAGTTCCATTGATTTCAATGAACGGCTTATCACTTCAATCACTGTTCATAAGTGAGTCACACACAGGATGTACCCAAAATTTGGAAAAGAGGGAGTTTGGGATCATTATTAAAAGAATTCCCATGACTAGAAATTAACCAGTGTGCTTAGCCCATCTCTCTTTCTCATTTATATACCCTGCATGATCGTATCTGAGCATTTTTGTAACAGTTACTGACCTCTTTTTATTCTGCTAAATTGCTTCAATGCACAGATAAACCTTGAGAAAACAATGGCGCATATCAGGGAGCTGTAATGCTGCAGAACTTTGCCAAAATGGCTCATGTTTCTGCTCTTAAGTTTTTTAGATCTTGGTTTTGGTTTTTATGAAATAAGTCAACTGTATCCTATCTTCCCAGTCGCAGTGAGATTCAGCATTTACTGGTACGGTTATGGCTCCGATCACTCTTTGACTATTAACATGTATCAGACCAGTAATCTGAGAAGCAATTTCACCTTGGCTATCTTTATAGACCACAGTCCAGACTGCTGTATGCACAGATGATAGTCTGTGCACAAGACAATAATGACAGTCGGGGATGAGTTTGAAAACTAAGAAGTGAAAGGTGTGTTTGTTTTTTTTTATGGCTGGTTCAGAAGCATGGAGAAAAAATTATAGTTTAGAAGTTTAGCTCTGTAGCAAAACTGCAGCAACCAGACATGAGACCTTGTCTGGTGTAAAGTGGCGTGACAGTCACCAGCGGTTCTCAAACTGTGGGTCAGGACCCCAACTTAAGTCATGACCCCATTTTAATGGGGTTGCCAGGGCTGGGAATTAGACTTGCTGGGGCTCAGAACCGAATCCTGAGACCCATTGCCTGGGACCAAAGCTGAAGTCTGAGCCCCACTGCTCAGGAACAAGGGCTTCAGCCCTGGGTGGCAAAGCTCAGGTTACATGCCCCCCACCTGGGACTGAAGGCCTTGGGCTTTGGCTTTGGCTCCCCTGCCTGCAGTGGTGGGGCTTGGGCTCCCACACCCGGGATGGCGGGGCTCAGGCTTTGGTCTCCCCTCCTGGGGTCATGCAGTAATTTTTCTTATCAGAAGGGGGGTTGCAGTGCAATGATATTTGAGAACCCCTGAGCTAGACTGATATATGTCCATTGAAGATTGGGGCTGAACTCTAGGGTACAGATGTGGGGACTCGCATGAAAGACCCCCTAAGCTTATTTCTACCAGCTTAGGGTAAAACTTCCCCAAGGCACAAACTCTTTGCCCTTGGAGGGTACGCTGCCACCACCAAGTGATTTAACAAAGAATCAGGGAAAGGACCACTTGGAGTTCCGATTACCCCAGAATATCCTCCCAAGCCCTTATACCCCCTTTCCTGGGGAGGCTTGAGAATAATATCCTAACCAAGTGGTTACAAAGTGATCACAGACCCAAACCCCTGGGTCTTAGGACAATAGAGAAATCAGTCAGGTTCTTCAAAGAAACAGAACTTTGTTAGAAAGAAAAATTAGAAGGAAAGCTAATCTCACAGGGCAATCAGATTTAAAACACAGAGGATTTCCCTCTGGTCAAAAACTTTAAAGTTACAAAAAGAAAACCAGGAATACACCTCCCTCTCAGCACAGAGAAAATCACAAGCCAAAACAAAAGTAAACTAACACATTTCCTTGGTAGTACTTACTAATTCTAATGGAGTTGGATTGCTTGCTTTCTTGATCTCTCTCCAGCAAGCACACAGAACAGACAGACAAAAGCCTTCCCCCTCAGATTTGAAAGTATCTTATCCCCTTATTGGTCCTTTTGGTCAGGTGCCAGCTAGGTTACCTGAGCTTCTTAACCCTTTACAGGTGAAAGGATATTCTGCCTCTGGCCAGGAGAGATTTTATAGTACTGTATACAGGAAGGTTGTTACCCTTCCCTTTATATTTATGACAGGGGCCTTGGAGTTCCTGGATTTATAGATATTTTATTTTAGTCAATGGGGATTATTAGATCATCTAATCTGACCTCCTGTATAACACAGGCCATAGAATTTAACCCGGTTACTCCTGTATCAAGTGCAAAAGCTTGTGTTGGCTAAAGCATACCAAGGCATCTGGTCTTGACTTGAAGTCACCAAGAGATAGTGAATTCACCACTTCCCTTGGTCATTTGTTCCAGTGGTCAGTGCAGTGAAACTTGTTTTGTTACTTGCACAGTCAAGGACTGTACCTTGAAATATGCAGTTGTTTAACAAAAGATGAGCTATCTGGTTCAGTTAAAATAAGAACCTTTCTGGCCTTTCATCTAAACCTCAAATGATATACATTTTCAGGTTCAAAAAAGTGCTTGCAGAGCTTTATTATCCATTATCTTTCAGGTGTGTGCTCTTCTGCTCAGTGCCAGAAACTCCAGAACACCACTATTTTTGCAATGTTTGTGGCCTGGTCAGAAAAAAAATTCCCAAGACAGCCATTCTTGGAAGGTTTCCACCATAGCTTTTTCAGAACCAAGAGTGTGTGAAGTTCAGATCTGAACTTTTGGCTGGTTGTCTGAACCTGCCATTCCTTTTGAGGTTCATCTACAAAGCCAGGTTCACAACCATCCTGGATTCTTCCTAATCTTCTACTCCATAAAACATAATTCATCTACCACTGAAGTCAGTGGACAGACTTCCACTGAATTCAAAAGGAGTTGGATACCTTTTTAATTACATAGCTGCAGTGCCTTCATGCAAATCCACTATCAATGTTAACACCCTTTTTAACACACTAGGCATTCATCATACAATAGAATTCAGATTGAATAGAAAAGGCCACAATTTGGTTTTCCACAGTGCCTGTGCTAATCAAGTTATCTGAAAGCCACCTGACTACACCTCCATGAGCGTACCATTCCCTGAGCTCCACTCTGTTAGTCTTTTTTTTAAATCCATCTCTTTCCTGCTGTGCATATCAATTCACCACAACTCCCAGGTCCAGAAATGAGCCATGCTGTCCTTGACTATAGTATGTATTATTACTTCTTACTTGTCGAGCACCATAATCATGCAAGTCATTTTAGAACCATGTATGAAGACAAAGATCCTTCTTCGAAGACCTTAACGTCTGAAATTACTCAAATAGATACAAGGGGCAGGGGAAGAGATTAGATTAATCAAAGGTCTGTCTGGCCACCCTGTTGACTCTTGTCTTATACTTAGGTTTGCTCTCAAAGAGCTTATAACCTATGTTTTTGTTATGTTTTCTCAAGCGCAAACACATTGGGGTCCTGGTTTACCAGTGGGCTTCCTACGCACTACTTGGTGAAATAAATAGTAACTAAATAGTTGGGTCTTGTTGGTTTCAAGGTTTTTTTAAGTTATATTTTCCAGAACAAAATTATAGCATGAGAAGCTGGGGCAAAAGAGCAGAGGGCAGAAAGCTAACGATGGAAAGCAAAGCAAAATCAGTGGCTTTTTAGGAGGGGTTTGGAAGACACAAAGAAGGCTGGTTTGTGGAATGGGGAGATTGTTTGTAGTGAAACAGGTGGGAAGCCAGGGGGAGAGCTGAGAAAGGGAGAAGCGTAGAAGGAGACATGATCAGAACAACAGGTAAGGAATAGAACTATGGCACCTCTTCAGCAAAGTATTTAAGCAGGAAGGATTTCACAATGGTTAGGGAGCTGATCAGGGACTTGCAGGCACAATGTGATGGAGGTCAAGTGTTCCCCCCCTCCCCCCCCACACACAATTTCTGCTTGGCCTGCCTGGGGGGAGGGAGAGGGCCTCTCTTTTTGTGCTGCGCCTGCCCCCCCGGCACTATTGGCCCCTGTCCCTGGCATCCAGGATCGGGTGGGGAGCGGAAGGGGAAGGACCAGCCACTTCTCACTCTGGCTGCTCTGGCTCGCTGCTCTGTGCAGCATGGCGGCTGGCTGCAAGAGCCTGGCTAGGGAGGCAGCAGGCCACCCTCGGCCCGGCTGCTGGGAACAGTGGCCAAGCAAGCCAGAGTCCTCCTCCACCCAGGTAGCTGCTGTACCGCACAGAGCAGCGACCCAGAGTGGCCAGCTTCAGCCAGGTGAGAAGTGGCTCCACCCTGCTCCCCACCTGGGCCAGTTGCCAGGGAGAGCAGCCGAACATGCCAGGGCATAAGCACAGTGGAAGAAGGGCAGATCCCCGCCCTGTCCCCGCAGGTAACTCTGTTATGGGGATAGCACAGCAGTCGCAGGCTAGGTGGAGGGGTCACCAGGCAGAGGAGACACGTGGGGCAGTCACGTGTTCTTCCCCCTTTAAATTGTGCGCCGTCCTCCGAGTAGGAAGAGGCACACGTCATCTATGGGGACTTGAATTCCACTACCTGCTCTGCCATGGACTTCCTGCGTGACCTCCGGTACGTCTCTGAAGGCCAGAGGTTCAAAGGCCTTTAGGTGCCTAAAGATGCAGATGGGTACTTAGTGGGATTTCCAATGGTGCCTATGTGCACCTTTAGACACTTAAAGACCTATGAAAATCTGGCCTCAGCCTCTCTGTACTTCACTTCTCCATCTGTATAAAAATGGGGATAAGAAAAGTCAGGGAAGCTCCCTTTGATGGACACCCAGCCAGCCAGTTACCTGTAAAATCCCTCTTGGTAGCTGTTCTCTACTTGCTTGTAAAGGGTTAAGTCCCTCAGGTAAAGAAAAGAAAGTGGGCACTTGACCAAAAGAGCCAGTGGGAAGGCTAGAACTTCTTAATATGGGGAAAGAAACTTTCCCTTTGTCTGCTGTTCTCTATGGGTGGCAGGGACTAGGAGCCGTATTGCTATCAGCAGGAATACTGTGTAAGTTTGAACCAGGTATGAAAAATGATCTTCCATACCTAGAAGGAATCATTTAGATGGGGAATGTTTAGATAAATGCGATCAAGTTTATTTTGGCTTGTGGTTCTCCTCTGTACTAATCCCAGATACTTTTTGTTTGCTTGTAACCTTTGAGCTGAACCCCCAAGAAAGCTATTTTGGGTGCTTAGTTTTTGGAATTGCTCTTTTAAAAATCTAGCAAAAGCCTAAGTTCCAGATGTATTTTCTTCCCTTTTTTGTTTTTAATAAAATGTTGCCTTTTTTTTTAAGAACACGATTTCGATGGTTGTGTCCTAAAAGGTTTGTGCATATGCTGTTAGATTAGCTGGTGACAACAGCTGATTTCCTTTGTTTTCTTCTCCGTTCTTCCCCGGGTGAAAGAGCTTGAGGGTACCCCACAGAGAGGACTTCCCAAGTGCGCCTTCCTGGGTAAAAGGGGGGTTTTTGCATTTGGGTGCTGGCAGCGTTTACCAAGCCAAGGTCAGAGAAAAGCTGTAACCTTGGGAGTTTAATACAAGCCTGGAGTGGCAAGTATTAATTTTTAGAATCCTTGTAGGACTCCACCTTCTGCATTCGAAGTGCCAGAGTGGGGCTTCAGTCCTGACACCCTGCCTCACAGGGGTGTTGTGAGGATAACTACATTAAAGACTGCAAGGTACTAGATACACGGGTAATGAGAACCATATCTGTACCTTGAAAGACTCTAATTAGCAGAGCCTTAACTCCATTCCTGTTCTGCAAATCAGTTAAGCATGTGCTTAACATTAAAGTGCCTTGCTGGCCAAGGATGAACTTAAGCATGTGCTTAATTTTAAGAATGTGCTTAAGTGCTTTATTTCAAATAGGATCCCTTTTAATTACAGGCCCTGATTTAGCAGACTATGCTTCAGAATTTTTATTCTCCTTCATTTCTGCCTGTTCTGAGCCACACATACTTTAATTGTATAAAAACTATTGAATATTGCAAGTTAGCTCACTGTAGGGTTGTCAGTTTGGGTTGGACATATTCCTGGAGGCTTCATCAAATGACATAATCCTTAATTAGAGATTCATCTTTAATCCCTGGAGACTCCAGAACAATCCTGGAGCATTGGTGACCCTAGCTCACTGATGGGCAATAGGTGATATTCCACAGCCCTATTGAGTGCTGCAAACTTCCAGTTAGCAAAGCAACTGAGTGTACTTGTAAGTCTACATAGAGAGTTCATGGCTAATTGTGTGCTCGGAAGTGGAGAAAGGGGTTCCAGACAGATAGTTGGCAACACACACATAGCTGCAATATCCATGTCCCAATTTTTCAAACCAGGGGCCAGAAGATGGTGGGGGGGCCCACCCCCCTATTTAGGCACTTGCATCCCACCCCCCTATTTAGGCACTTGCATACAAGCGGTGTGGTGATCAGAAGTGCCGAGTGAATTAACCCACAAAGCCTACCGGAGTGATTGGGAAAAGCAGGGGCAGAGAATTACTTGTTTTTATTTAGGGGCCTGACTCTGGGGTTGAGTGCCTAAAGTAAGGAATTGTTGGCCTTTTTTAGTAGAATCTTAACATTATGAAGGTAAGAAGAATCGAGGTATAAATAAGACCCTAGATTAATTCTTACCCATATATAGGAGGTTTGATTACTTTTTAGAAAGCTCAGTGTATACAGGGAACTGGATCCTCAGTTGGGCTTAGTTTCCCTATTGGTGCTGCTGTGGCAGGGGAGGCAAAGATGGCTTTAAGGCATAGGGCTACTCTAATTGAAGCTGGTGGTGGGAAAGATCCCCTAGGTAAGTACAGGCAGGGATCAGGCCCTAAGCAGGAATCAGACATGCCAGATGGGTGTAGGGCTCAGCAGAGTCAGAGAGGAGGAAGCCTAGGTGACAGTAATAGAAATACAAGGTGGCATGTTAGTTACAGCTGAGATGTTTTAAAGGTAACAAGTGCATTGAGATACCTGGTTCCCATTCATTTTACTGGGAACTGCACTTCCAAATCTCCTAGGCAATTTTTGAAATCTTAGGTCACACAATTGGGAGGCATCATAGGTTTTGGGTCACAGACTTGCTCTATGAAAATCTCTAATTCCCTTAGACTGTGCAGTTTAATTGAACTTCCTTTGAGGAAAAATGATATTAAATTGATTTGAACTAAAGTTATATTGCAGGAACTCCTAGGGGGTCAAGCAAGCTGTGTGTATGCCTAACACAAGGAGGCCACACAGAGAAATTGACAGTCCACACAGAGAACTTGAGATCAAACAGAACCACTCCACTAGAGATTTCAATCCTAGGACTGGAAGGGACCTTGAGAGGTCATCTAGTCCAGTCCCCTGCACTCATGGCAGGACTAAGTATTATCTAGACTACGCTCTATTAGGATATAGATATTCAGGCCTGTTGGTAAATGCCTGTACTCTAAGAATTTAGGTGTATTCTTATCACTTGGCTAGTTATAGAGGTTATATAAAAGAGAATCAAAATCACTGTCTGCAGGTGTAAGGCCCTTCTCTTACTGCGACAGTCTGAGGCCATGTGCTTAGGCTGAGGCTTTTGGCTAGGCAGGAGAGGCAGCCATAAGCTGGGAAGCGACCGGTCACCACCTCACATTCCAAACTAGTCACATTGAAATCAGGTGCTATTGAGCTGTTAGGAATACAATCCTGTCCTGATAGTGCCTATCACCTCCAGAGAAAGGGAAGTGCCTTGAAAATGTAAAAGGAAACTTAGTTTGATAGCATCCTGTCTGGCAAGAACTCACTTATCAATAGCTGGGATGTGAAATCCTCACCTCTGTATTGTTTTGTTGTTCTAGTTCCCACTTTGCTATTGTTTGTCTGTATAATCTCTGTCTGGTTCTGTGATTGTTCCTGTCTACTGTATAATTAATTTTGCTGGGTGTAAACTAAGGTGGTGGGATAGAATTGGTTACATAATCATGTTACAATATGTTAGGATTGGTTAGTTAAATTTCAGGAAAATGATTGGTTAAGGTATTAGCAAAGCAGAACTCAAGTTTTACTATATAGTCTGCAGGTTTCAGAGTAACAGCCGTGTTAGTCTGTATTCGCAAAAAGAAAAGGAGTACTTGTGGCACCTTAGAGACTAACTAATTTATTTGAGCATGAGCTTTCGTGAGTCTGCAGTCAATCAGGAAGTGGGTGTGTGGGTGGGGGAGATGGGAATGGGGAAACTGGAATCATGTTTGGCTAAGGCCAGGAATGGGAACAGGGACACAGGTGTAAGGCTCTGTGGTGTCAGAGCTGGGAAGGGGGACACTAAGGAAGGAAATTGGAATCATGCTTGCTGGAAGTTCACCCCCCAAAAAATCGAATTGTTTGCACCTTTGGACTTCGGGTATGGTTGCTCTCTGTTCATGTGAGAAGGACCAGGGAAGTATGTGGGTGAAGGAATAAGCCCCCTAACACCTTGGAAGAGGTGTTTGTCTAACCTGCTCTTAAAAGTCCAATATTAAATATTCCAAAGAACAGACATGATGTTTTACCTTCAGACTAACTAGAAGGTTCTGGATGCACAACAAAGGCACTATGAAAATGAGGTTTAGAAGCTGGAGTTTTATCCTAACCTAACTATGGCTGTTGAAGAATGCAAACTGGCTCCCCTTGATAAGTTTAAATCAAGTTTTGATGAAACACACAACTGCCGATTTGCATATTTAAGATTTCCTGTGTAAGCAATGTCAGACAAGACAGTGCATCCAGGCATATTGCTCTCTTCATCATGCGACACTAATACATTTAAAATGAGCCTACTTGGGGGTATGCATTATGTGGGAATTGACAGTTTTGAGGTAGGTTCATCATTCATTTCACCACAAAGAAAAACACAGGGGTAATGCGATTAAAATGGTAACTACAGACACTCAAGACATGTTTAATGCACATGATTACTGATTTTCTTCAGTCTTGTAATGTAAAGTGAATGAGCTTCGCGAACCAGCTGAGCGGCGGAGAACCAGCTGAGCAGCGGGGACAGCAGAGCAGCTCACAGCAGAAGTTTACCTGGGAGTTCGCCTGGAGTGAGCCCAGTGAGGCTTACGTCTTGCAAACTGCTCTGAGGAAGCTCGTAGTAGGAAGGTGATATGGAAGCGGGGGGTTCAGCTGTTGTGACCTGCACTGGATGTGCCATGTTTGTCTTTCTTCCACAGGACAGAAGCGACTTTGTCTGTACAAAGTGCAAGCTGGTCTCCATATTGGAAGAGAAGATTGAAGGTCTGGAGCAACAGATAACGACCCTGCGTTGCATACGGGAAACTGAGGATTTCCTGGACGAAACTCAGGATAGGCTTCTAGGGGCACAAAGCTCTACAGATATAGAGCAGGTTGCACAGAGGAGCCAAGAGGCCAGTGAAGAAGCTTGGCAACATGTGACCTCCAGAAGAGGTAAGCGGAATGTCCGGGTTCCAGTAACACAGACACAGGTAACTAACCGCTTTCATGTTCTCTCCACAGGTATCGTTGCGGAGAGTGGACCAGATGATATGTCTGGGGCGAGAAAGCAGAAGGAGACTCCGCTGGTTGGAAGGCATGAGATGCGCTGTCCTGAGGTTGGGGGTTCCACGACCACCACTCCCAAGAGGAGAAGGCGGGTGGTGGTGGTCGGGGACTCTCTCCTCCGGGGGACTGAGTCATCTATCTGCCGCCCTGACCGGGAAAACCGAGAAGTCTGCTGCTTGCCAGGGGCTAAGATTCGCGATGTGACGGAGAGACTGCCGAGACTCATCAAGCCCTCGGATCACTACCCCTTCCTGCTTCTCCACGTGGGCACCAATGATACTGCCAAGAATGACCTTGAGCGGATCACTGCGGACTATGTGGCTCTAGGAAGAAGGATAAAGGAGTTGGAGACGCAAGTGGTGTTCTCGTCCATCCTCCCTGTGGAAGGAAAAGGCCTAGGTAGGGAGCGTCGAATCGTGGAAGTCAACGAATGGCTACGCAGGTGGTGTCGGAGAGAAGGCTTTGGTTTCTTTGACCATGGGATGGTGTTCCATGAAGGAGGAGTGCTGGGCAGAGACGGGCTCCATCTTACGAAGAGAGGGAAGAGCATCTTTGCCAGCAGGCTGGCTAACCTAGTGAGGAGGGCTTTAAACTAGGTTCACCGGGGGAAGGAGACCAAAGCCCTGAGGTAAGTGGGAAAGCGGGATACCAGGAGGAAGCACAGGCAGGAATGTCTGTGAGGGGAGGGCTCCTGCCTCATACTGGCAATGAGGGGCGATCAACAGGTTATCTCAAGTGCTTATATACAAATGCACAAAGCCTTGGAAACAAGCAGGGAGAACTGGAGGTCCTGGTGATGTCAAGGAACTATGACGTGATGGGAATAACAGAGACTTGGTGGGATAACTCGCATGACTGGAGTACTGTCATGGATGGTTATAAACTGTTCAGGAAGGACAGGCAGGGCAGAAAAGGTGGGGGAGTAGCCCTGTATGTAAGGGAGCAGTATGACTGCTCGGAGCTCCGGTACGAAACTGCAGAAAAACCTGAGTGTCTCTGGATTAAGTTTAGAAGTGTGTGCAACAAGAGTGATGTAGTGGTAGGAGTCTGCTATAGACCACCGGACCAGGGGGATGAGGTAGATGAGGCTTTCTTCCGGCAGCTCACGGAAGCTACTAGATCGCATGCCCTGGTTCTCATGGGTGACTTTAATTTTCCTGATATCTGCTGGGAGAGCAATACAGCGGTGCATAGACAATCCAGGAAGTTTTTGGAAAGCATAGGGGACAATTTCCTGGTGCAAGTGCTAGAGGAGCCAACTACGGGGGGCGCTTTTCTTGACCTGCTGCTCACAAACCGGGTAGAATTAGTGGGGGAAGCAAAAGTGGATGGGAATCTGGGAGGCAGTGACCATGAGTTGGTTGAGTTCAGGATCCTGACGCAGGGAAGAAAGGTAAGCAGCAGGATATGGACCCTGGACTTCAGGAAAGCAGACTTCGACTCCCTCAGGGAACGGATGGCCAGGATCCCCTGGGGGACTAACTTGAAGGGGAAAGGAGTCCAGGAGAGCTGGCTGTATTTCAAGGAATCCCTGTTGAGGTTACAGGGACAAACCATCCCGATGAGTCGAAAGAATAGTAAATATGGCAGGCGACCAGCTTGGCTTAAGGGTGAAATCCTAGCGGATCTTAAACATAAAAAAGAAGCTTACAAGAAGTGGAAGGTTGGACATATGACCAGGGAAGAGTATAAAAATATTGCTCGGGCATGTAGGAATGTTATCAGGAGGGCCAAATTGCACCTGGAGCTGCAGCTAGCCAGAGATGTCAAGAGTAACAAGAAGGGTTTCTTCAGGTATGTTGGCAACAAGAAGAAAGCCAAGGAATGTGTGGGCCCCTTACTGAATGAGGGAGGCAACCTAGTGACAGAGGATGTGGAAAAAGCTAATGTACTCAATGCTTTTTTTGCCTCTGTTTTCACTAACAAGGTCAGCTCCCAGACTGCTGCGCTGGGCATCACAAAATGCGGAAGAGATGGCCAGCCCTCTGTGGAGATAGAGGCGGTTAGGGACTATTTAGAAAAGCTGGACGTGCACAAGTCCATGGGGCCGGACGAGTTGCATCCGAGAGTGCTGAAGGAATTGGCAGCTGTGATTGCAGAGCCATTGGCCATTATCTTTGAAAACTCGTGGCGAACCGGGGAAGTCCCGGATGACTGGAAAAAGGCTAATGTGGTGCCAATCTTTAAAAAAGGGAAGAAGGAAGATCCTGGGAACTACAGGCCAGTCAGCCTCACCTCAGTCCCTGGAAAAATCATGGAGCAGGTCCTCAAAGAATCAATCCTGAAGCACTTGCATGAGAGGAAAGTGATCAGGAACAGCCAGCATGGATTCACCAAGGGAAGGTCATGCCTGACTAATCTAATCGCCTTCTATGATGAGATTACTGGTTCTGTGGATGAAGGGAAAGCAGTGGATGTATTGTTTCTTGACTTTAGCAAAGCTTTTGACACGGTCTCCCATAGTATTCTTGTCAGCAAGTTAAGGAAGTATGGGCTGGATGAATGCACTATAAGGTGGGTAGAAAGCTGGCTAGATTGTCGGGCTCAACGGGTAGTGATCAATGGCTCCATGTCTAGTTGGCAGCCGGTATCAAGTGGAGTGCCCCAAGGGTCGGTCCTGGGGCCAGTTTTATTCAATATCTTCATAAATGATCCGGAGGATGGTGTGGATTGCACTCTCAGCAAATTTGCGGATGATACTAAACTGGGAGGAGTGGTAGATACGCTGGAGGGGAGGGATAGGATACAGAAGGACCTAGACCAATTGGAAGATTGGGCCAAAAGAAATCTGATGAGGTTCAATAAGGATAAGTGCAGGGTCCTGCACTTAGGACGGAAGAACCCAATGCACAGCTACAGACTAGGGACCGAATGGCTAGGCAGCAGTTCTGCGGAAAAGGACCTAGGGGTGACAGTGGACGAGAAGCTGGATATGAGTCAGCAGTGTGCCCTTGTTGCCAAGAAGGCCAATGGCATTTTGGGATGTATAAGTAGGGGCATAGCGAGCAGATCGAGGGACGTGATCGTTCCCCTCTATTCGACATTGGTGAGGCCTCATCTGGAGTACTGTGTCCAGTTTTGGGCCCCACACTTCAAGAAGGATGTGGATAAATTGGAGAGAGTCCAGCGAAGGGCAACAAAAATGATTAGGGGACTGGAACACATGAGTTATGAGGAGAGGCTGAGGGAGCTGGGATTGTTTAGCCTGCAGAAGAGAAGAATGAGGGGGGATTTGATAGCTGCTTTCAACTACCTGAAAGGGGGTTCCAAAGAGGATGGCTCTAGACTGTTCTCAATGGTAGCAGATGACGGAACGAGGAGTAATGGTCTCAAGTTGCAGTGGGGGAGGTTTAGATTGGATATTAGGAAAAACTTCTTCACTAAGAGGGTGGTGAAATACTGGAATGCGTTGCCTAGGGAGGTGGTAGAATCTCCTTCCTTAGAGGTTTTTAAGGTCAGGCTTGACAAAGCCCTGGCTGGGATGATTTAACTGGGAATTGGTCCTGCTTTGAGCAGGGGGTTGGACTAGATGACCACCTGGGGTCCCTTCCAACCCTGATATTCTATGATTCTATGATGCTTTACATCTGGGTAGTGGCACCTTACCTAGATTACAGTAGCACACAAATGCTTTAAAAAGATTGAAGGTGGGTTTTCCCCCTCTTACTCTGTGGATTCTGTACATTTTGATATGCTGCAATATACTTAAAAGGTGTGTAGGTGCTGTCTTTACGATGAAATGTGCTGTGATGAGGTATAGACTCCACTTTGGCACTAGAAGGGTTAACATGGGCCTGGGAGGCAAATAATGCTACCTTGCGGCAGTTAGAGGATGGCCAGGCTTAATTAAAGGTGAAGCCTAGGTGGGGAAGGAGCTGGGTGATTAGTGAGGGAAGCACGAATTTGAAGGAGGATTCGGGGGCAGGGGGGGAAAACAACTCTGCAGTCCCTCTCTGAGTAGATTAGTCTAGGAAAGAAACCCATGATATAGGAGGTCAGGAGTTCCTTCTCTCAGGAAAGGGCCTGTGGAAGACAGACTGAAGAAGACCACAGGGATAGACTTAATCCCTGTATGAGCCCTGGAGGGAGGGCACAGGGAGGCAGGCCTGAGGGGTCCGTGTTCCAGCACAGAAAGAAGGAGCTAGGAGGATCTAGGGAGAAGTCAGAGGCCTCGGAACCAGAGAAGAGTCTGCATGATCAGTGGTATGAAATGGCCCAGGGAAGCCGAAGTCCTAGCTATTTATTACAGGGTCCCTGGGATGAAACCCAGAGCAGAGAGTGAGTGTGGCTTCTCCTACCTGCCCCTGAGGAAGGGGTATACTGAGCCCAGGGTGGAGCTGAAGACTGAGCCTCAAGGCCAGGACAAGGTACAGCCCCAGATGGGGCAGGAGGCTATTTGGTTTTGGGGACTTTTAGTTGTATTTTTGGTACCCGGGAAGGGGAGAGGCTTTAAAGTGACCTGGCCAGAGCGACGAGTCACAAGACGAGGGAGGCCCTCAGCAGGTCAGAGCAGCCATCAGCACAGGGAGCTAGATGAGGAGAATCTGTTATGCCCCATCCAGCCATGAGGGAGCATTGTAGGGGTGAGTCCACCCTTCTGTGTATAGCCATATGGGCCCGCTATCATGTACATCCTCCCCTTTCACACGCGCATACATAAACTGCTCAGATGCCCACATGCCTCTCCACAGACAAACACGCTATTCCGATCTTAATGGTTTTGTACTCTGCCCTTTTTGGTCCTGATCCAAAGTTCACTGATGTTCATGGAAAGACTCCCGTTGATCTTAATGGGCTTTGGGGCAGGCCCTTTGCTCTCTGAGGCACCACTGCTCTATGGCACAAGATCAAATGGCTATAAACTGGCCATGAACATAATCCAGCTGGAAACTAGAAGGTTTCTAACCATCAGAGGAGTGAGGTTCTGGAACGCCTCCCAGTAGGAGTTGTGGCGGGGAAGGAGGCAAACAGTGTAATTAGTGTTGAAAGCCAGACAAATTTGAGTGCAAATGATGGGGTTGCTTCTGATGATAGGAGACAGGGCTCAGCAGTCCTGGGACTCACTTCCAGTTTGTCTTATGTTCATGCTTCAGGGTTTTAGCTGGGCACCTGCAGGGGTCAGGAAGGCACTCTTAACCCCCCCCCCCCCCCCCGACCTCCAGTGTATTCTGAGATTGAGAGTTTGTTGTGGTTTTTAATTTGCTTGTTTTGATTTTTAAATCTCCTTCCTCTAAAGCATCACAGATGGCCACAATTGGAGATGGGACCCTGGATGATAGGACCCTGCTCTAAGGTGGCACTAAGCAATCTCTCTCTTAGGTGCTTGGTTAGCTGGTTCTTGCTCACGTGCTCAGAGTCCAACTGATCGCTATATATGGTGTCAGGAAGGAATTTTCCCCCGGGTCAGAGTAGCAGTGACCTGGCGGGTTTTACCTTCCTCTGCAGCATGTGGATGTGGGTCACTTGTCAGGATTAGCTGAGTATATCTCATTTAATTGCTTCCATGCCATTGCAGGGGGCTCAAACACTGATGTGTCGCAGTCCCTTCTGTTCTCTGCCTGTGGCACGTAATAGTTTAGTCTCCTGTGGGTCATAATACTAGGGTCTCATTTCTGTGGTTGGGATTAGTGTGTAGGTGCTGGGTGTTGTCAGTGGCTTGGGACATACAGGAGGTCAGACTAGATGATCTGGTTGTCTCTTGTTGACCTGAATTTATAGGCTTGTTTATTATGGCTCACCACTGATCTGATCAGAAGATATATTTAGGTTCTTGTCTCAATTCAGGCTACAGAGTGTTCAGTGTTGTGAGATCACTCTCAGGTTGTGTGGCAAGGGCACTTACACAGAGGACAATACCAAATTGATTAGCTCTTTATTCATTGAAATGAAAGAATAATAAATGCTATTAAACACAGAGTCACAAATTCTGTGACCCCCGGTGGTAAGATCTCTATTCTAAAAGGCTACTTAAGCTAGCATACTCACACCCTTCCCTGAAGACCTGGTAGTAGGAGACAGAGGACCAGCCTTGTCTCTGGCATGCCCAGTGAATTGATGGTCCAGGCGTCCCACGTTGGTAGGGATTCGGTTCGAGTGTTGAGTAGCTAAACTGTATTGCAAAGCTGAGCTGATCGCTTTTTCCTACCTTCTATCAAGCTACCAACCTATTTGGTTGTTTGCCCTTTTATAGGGTCCTGACACTGCCTTAATCCAGGCCCAGCCTTCCATGCCCAAATCTTATTTCCTCGCCCAAATAAATCTTAAGGTACACTTACTCTATAGCTTAACATGTTATGACACATATTCATACATATTAAGATGTATGATCTCATCCCTGAAATGTTACCCTGGGCCTTACTTATAAGTTCTGTGATGTACCCTGCAGTTACAGATCTGTTCCAGACCTATGATAAACAGAATCAGTTCTTTGTTCGGTTCCCCCATTCAGTTTCCCAAAGTTAAGAGGGGTAACCGGTTGGCTATTTATCGATACTAAAGGTTACAAACACTCATACTGACTTGCTCTAGCTAATGATGCAGACCTGTAGGTTTCGTGCATTACTTATGAATACCCAGGAATAACTATTAGGAATAGCACATACTGGAATTCAACATAAACAAAACTCAAGAAAATAAGATGACTCAATAAT
Source organism: Lepidochelys kempii (assembly GCF_965140285.1). Taxonomy (NCBI): domain Eukaryota; kingdom Metazoa; phylum Chordata; order Testudines; family Cheloniidae; genus Lepidochelys; species Lepidochelys kempii. The sequence goes on along the minus strand of NC_136386.1, from coordinate 118,345,861 downwards.
ACTAAGTTATGAGAGCAAAATAATATGAAACCATATGAAAGAAAACAATGTCTCTCAAACCAATGAAGAAAACACATGGAATATAGCAAGCTAACAAACTGGTCTTATGGACTACACCCTTCTGGCCTTAAACTCTCTGACTCTATGTATCTTAGGCACTTGTGGCCCATAACAATAGTGCCTGAGCATGTCACAATTGTTAATGTACTTATCCTCACAACGCTCGTGGGAGAGTGGGTAGTGCTATACTCCCCATTTCACAGATGGGGAAGGGGAGACAGAAAGGCTAAGTGACTTACCCAAGATCAGAGGAAGTCTGTGGCAGCATAGGGACTTAAAACCAGGTCTCCTATAGCCTAGGTTTCTGCTCTAACCACTGGACTATCCTTCCTGTCCTGAGAGACTCAGTGATCCTAGCTCTTCCTTTTAAAGCGTGGCAGGGATTTTCTCTGCCTGCCTGGCTTAGCTACCTGCCAGAAAGCACGCACCTCCCCTCAGCCCCAGAGCAAACTTGACCAGGGCAGGCTAATTCACATAACTGAGCACTCAACAAGATGAATGTTTAAAGACAGGCCCAAACTCTCTGGAGGAAGCAAAGCCAGGCAAGATGAACAGGTGCTGTGAATTCTAGGGCCTGTTCCTCGGGTGCCATTACAGCAAATGCCACTGGTGAGGCGCCAGTGGTAAAGGAGACAAATTTTCTGTTAGGTCAGCATTCAGGATTAAACACTGCTGATAAGTATATTTAACAGAGCAAGGTGAATAGAAGGATACCCAGTTCCCCTTCACCCTCATCTTACTAGCAGGTATTCCATAAATCCCTAGATCAGCAGCAGCCAGCTGGGGCTACTATCTTCTGTTATATCACTTGAAGAAACCTCAATACCAAAAGCAATACTTTGTGGGAGGGTGCTGTCATTGTGTCAGCCAGACCAGTAGGCTCTAATGCACAAACTGTGGAACTATTTGCCAGGGGATGTCGTGAAGGCCAAAACTATAACAGGGTTCAAAAAAACTAGATACGTTCATGGAGGATAGGTCTATCAATGGCTGTTGACCAGGATGGTCAGGGATGCAAACCTATGCTCTGAGGGTCCCTAGCCTCTGTTTACCAGAAGCTGGGAGTGGACAACCTTGGATGGATCATTTGATGATTGCCTGTTCTTTTCATTGCCTCTGAAACACCTGGCATTGGCCACAGACAAGATTCTGGGCTAGATGGACCATTAGTCTGACCCAGTATAGCCATTCTTATGTTCTTATTGTATTGAATGAGGGTGTATAGACAACCTTTACTTAGTTAGGAACATGTTCTGATCTCAGTTATGCTGGTGTAAAGATAAAGTAACGCCATGCATAGCAGTGGATGCTCTAAGTTACACACCAGAGGCTACGTTGGCCCTCAGGAAAATGCAGAATCTAGGAGTCAAAAAAGGTGGCTTTGAAACATAGAATCATAGAATATCAGGGTTGGAAGGGACCTCAGGAGGTCATCTAGTCCAACCCCCTGCTCAAAGCAGGGCCAATCCCCAATTTTTGCCCCAGATCCCTAAATGCCCCCTGGATGGAACTCACAACCCTGGGTTTAGCACACCAATGCTCAAACCACTGAGCTATCCCTCCCTCCCATGACATGACTTCCTGAGACACATGATATCAAATCTGGCCTGATGTGATTGTCTACAGGCACACAAACCGCCTGTGGCGGAGCCAGGAATTAAATCTCTTGGCTTCCGTTCTGCTGCCTGAACCACAACTTTTCTCTTCTGTTAGTCACTACCTCTGGGTAGCCCCTGGATCTGAGTCCAACTGATGGATTTAATCAGTTTTTGCATCCATAAGGGAAACTCAGATAAATAACTGAAAGGAAGTGAGGGCATGAGAAATCACCTATTTGCACAACAATAATGAGTGCTCAAATAGGTGTGAGTTACTATCTTACCTTGTCTGTTCTTTTGTATTTAAGCCTTTGCAGTTTTCTGTGATGACCCTCTGTCTTCTGGCACCAGTGTTTTGTTTAGAAGTGTTCTAACTGGTTACATCCGACTGCTCTGGGACAAGGTGTTCCAGCATTTGATAGCATCTGGAGTTTCTGAGCAAGTTTCTTAGGCTGCAAAGTGACTAAGATGAATTAAATATAACCAGACAACACAGATGAGCAGATGCAGCTTGTGTTCCTGCTTCACCCATGTTGCCTTCAAAGCAATGAAGGGTTTGTTTTTGGTTTGAGGCTTTGTCCCCCCTAAACTGGTCATTATTATCATTGCCAATGTTGTTGTGGGGGTCTGAAGTGTTTCAGAAAACATATTAATTCCTGTCCAGAATCACCAGTGTCTCCAAAGTTTACCCCTCTGCTCTAATTGAGACACTGGGTTAATATCTCAGGAGGATGTGCATGTAACAGTCATTAGGCTGGTATTACACTGGACTTCTTCCTATTCTATAGGAAGTGCAATAGTCTAGGTGTGTATTTCGGATTGCCTTTTCTTTGTGCCACTTCCAAGGATTTTACATCTTGGAGATGACACTGCAGCAAAGAGAAATAGAAGCTTCTGATGGTGATGTGATTTCTATGGGGATAATGTATTTTTACCACTTAATCAAATCCCAGCTGAAATGATATACTGGTGTAAAGTGAACCCTTCGGTCACTCCAGATTTGTGAGCTGGGAATCTGCCCCTTGCAGCTTTGGCTTTAATAGCGAGTTGAATAATGGAAATGTGAATGCAGCAGCAAGTAGGGCCAGTCTTCCTTTCCAATCTGGAACTGCCAGTTTCTCTGAACTATTTTTTATGGGTATGAGATTTGGGCTCTTAACTGATGGCTTGAGAAAAGTCTAGATTTAATTCCAAGGCACTGCCTGATTTATTTCATGTGCTTTTATACTATAACCCTCAATCCCTTAATTGAAAGGAGACACATGAACTAATGGGAGACTCTCCTCTGGCTCCTTCATCAAGGACACAATGGAGACGTTGTTTTGTCTATTAATTTTTTCCTCCTGGACTTCTCCACTCCTCTCCGTGCCAACAGTGAGACTTGAGAGATTCCTTCAGTACAACTCCTGTTGTCAGAGTCAGCAAGGAGATGACACTTCTTTGCATATGTCTACTGTCTCTCCAGCCCAGGTGTCGGCTCTAAAACATGTGTGGACCCTAAGTAGTTCTGGAAACACAGGAGGCCCCTCTAGTCCAGTGTACTGTCTCTCTGACAATGAACAATGGTGCCATGTGGGGGGTGATAGTTTAGTTAAAACCCAGGAATATGTACGAGTAACTCAATTTCTTCCTCGCAATGGCCATTACCTTGCCCTTGTCCATGTTGCCCAACAGTTTAGGTGCCAGGTGTTTGTGAAGTTCCATATAATTCTCTCTAGTCCTTCCTAACCTCAATAATTAGGTGTTATCTGCAAATGTTGCCACCTCACGGTTTTACCTCTGTAGAGAATCCTAGATTTTTATGGCCCGGTGGGATCATTAGCATGATCTTGTCTGCATAACACAGGAAATAGAATTTCACCTAGTACTTCGTGCATAAAGCCCGATTAACCTTGAGCTTGAAGAAGAGCAACATCCACATGCGCCGACTTTCCAAAGTGCCTGGGGGTGCTTGACCCCTGGCACTGTCCCAGGCCCTACCCCTTCTCCCAACGCCCCACCCTGCCTCTTCCTGCCCAGGTCCGCCCCCTCCCCCAAGAGCACCATGTCCTCACTCCTACCCCCTCCCTCCCAGCCTCCTGCACGCTGCAAAATACCTGTTGGCGGTGGGTGGGAGGCGCAGGGAGGGAGGAGGTGGTGCTGACCTGCGGGGCCTGCTGGCAGGTGGGATGCAGTGGTGGGGGAGCTGATAGCAGGAGCTGCCGGTGGGTGCTCAGCATCCACCATTTTCCCCCTGTGGGTGCTCTAGCCCCAAAGCACCCATGGAGCCAGTGCCTATGGCAACATAATTGAGAAGGACATCTAATCTTGATTTACAGATTTCCACCACAACCATTGATAAGTTGTCAATAGCAAATCTATTTACTGTCCAAAATTTGCACCTTACAAATAAAATATTTTATCCCACTATTAACCTCCTTCCATGTTGAAAATGTTGTTCCTACTCTTTATTTTCTACCTGCCGCTTGTATTACGAGATCTTGCATCTCGTTACTACAGAGTTTCCTCAACAGCCTTTTGCCAGGGGCTTTATGGAAGTCTAAATCAAGTATAAGTACTTTCTCCTCTATTCTGTTAACTGCCTCAAGAAGTCTTTAGCTTTCATCCCTCCTGACTTTGTCACAACTTGTGTCCTGCCTCAGAGCTTGAGAGAGGGTCAGCTTCTCAGCACCTCTGGATTATTTCTCTTGGCCATTTTTAATGTCACAATAACTCTGAACTCCAGCCAGGTCTGTTTGTTTAGTGCCTGCTGCATGGTGCATCCAGACTCTATACTACAATGTTCAAGTTAATGGATTAATAGATCTCAAGCCCAAAAAGGACCATATGAGTTTCTAGTCTGACATCTGGTGTAATACAGACCACAGAATTTACCTCAGTATTTCCTGTATCAAGCCTGTAACTTCTGGCTGAGTTGGTTGGTGATAGGATTACAGCCTGAAACAAAATCATGGTGTACCCATACTATTGGGAGAGGAACACTAGTGGGGCAAGCTTTTCCATCCTCCTTGGGTTAATGAAGTATTTCTATCAGTGTTCATAGGGCTTCTAACCTATCCTGTCCTCTAGAGGGTGACACAGTTACACATATTGAACGTTGTTGTGAGAACAGGCTTTCTGGAGAGTTTCTGATACTTTTCCAGCCAGGTTGGAAACCTTACAAGAACATCCAGATTTATGGGATTTGGGGAACCTCTTATTTCACTCCCAGAGAGGACTCGGAAGGCTCTGGATTACGATGAGCAGGGGGTTTAAAAATAAGATGACTAGTGCGTAAACTTAGAAACTGACTTTGGCTTTTGGACAAATGATCTGAGTTGGGGGCTTGTGGTTTGCCTGTCTTTATGTGAACGTGTTTCCCCTTGTCAGTTGATGATCACACTTCTCGATTACTTAAAAGGGAAAAACACTCCATTAAATGATGTGCTTGGATGAATATCTTAGATGCTTTACAATAAACAATTACAAGAGAGTCAATGGGAACTATAGCAGGTAATAGACTGTTTCCTAGCATTGTTCGTAAACAGCGGATTCCTGCTCCGCACAAGCTGTGCTTGTGCTGTTCCTATGGACAGGAATCCAAAGCAGCCAGGCTTTTCTCTTTGAATTCCTCCACGGGTGATAATGATGTGTGCTCCCAAAACGTACACAACACATTTAAGGCTCTGTTTTTAATCTTGTTGTCACTAGAATGTTTCAATCTGCCCAAGCTTCACCCTCATGGGTTTTAGACTGTCAACAGAAAGACTTGTTGAGAACTGAAAATCCCAGCTCTGTATCATGTAGACGGGTGCCCATTATGCTCCTCTGGTTGATACACAATGGGAACAACTATATGACAAGGCACTTTGTTGTTTGTTTGTTTTTAATAACTTGGATAAAGTTCTCACTGGAGCCATGTTTATGCAGGGTAGGGAAGTCTCTCTTCATGGTGAGGGAGACAATTGCATCATGAGAGTCCCTGGCTGTGGTGCATTATGGGGGTTGTATGCCCTGCTGGGGAACTCTACCCATAGAGGAGAATGGGGAGATGAGGAAACTGAACTACAGCTCCCATGAGGCACTGCAGTGGGATATCCGAATACAAGGCGCTTGTGTACGGGCAAAGAGTATGTCACGGGCCCCTTTTGATGCTGTGTGATATTTCTTGAGAGCTTTCAAAACATTAGTCCATACCTGCCATTGCCATTGTCTCTCTCAATGGGCTACTGATTCCTCCTTGAGGCTTTTCACATCCAAGAGAGACCAGCAGAGAAGCTGCTGTTTCATGCTTTCTTGTCTCTCTCATTTTGGGCCAGATCTTGGTGGTGGTCCCCTGCAGCTCTCTTCAGTATCTTTGGGAACTTGGCAGCATCTAGGAGTAGGCCGTTGGGCAGAGTACGGGTAAATGACCCACAAGATTGAGAGGCACTGGACTGATCTGACCATATGCACAGGGGCTTCATTCATCAGCTATGATGCACTGGATGAAACTGCTTTTAACCCTTGCTTTCCTCCTCTGACAGATGAAAATTAGTTCCTGCTGTAGAACCAAGGATCATAACGTGAGGGACCTAAATTAGCATTTCCTAAGGTGTGCCTGCCATCCCTCGCCTCATGAAATCTCCATTTATTCATTGTGTTTCCTCCACCTCCCCCTGCTTTTTTTTGGGGGGGTGGCACTTTTCCATCTAACTGACGCAGTATTTTCCATTGCAATATTGTATTTTATTCCCTAAAGCCTTTATAGTGTGTGTGTCACAGGTTTAATAGATTGGGAGCGCAATTATTCTTAGCCTATTAAAACTTTGAGTGGCAGCCTTGGCTGTGGGTTTGTTTTTTGTTTTTTGTTTAAATGGTGAATTGCAAGAACATCTCTTAAATCTTTGAAAACCTGGCAGGCTGGACTCCTCCTGTCAGACTCCACTGACGTTTCCCTTGAGATTCTGGCTGATGGAAAGATGCCTGGAAGGAGATTGGAATGATCAAGGCAGAGAGAGGCTAACTTCCTGCTGAGATCTATCGTGTGGTTTTGGTGTTAATCTAATGCTGTGTAATCTTACGCTCTGTGCGCCTGTGCAACAGGGAAAAGCTTGGGCACTGGGAAAAGCTTCCTGTTTTATTTTAAACAAAGATGGGACTAATGTAAGCACTCCTAAACTTTGGTTTTAATTTTTATAAGGCAAGCCAAGACCTTTCCTATGTCGTTCCAGCGACAGTGACTGTGAATGTGGGGGAATGCATTACCTAAGCCAAGAGGCATTAATTCTGATGGGGTGATTTAATGAAGCAAAGTATATTAATGAGCTCAAAGAGACAAGAAGGACAAGAATGAAGAACTGGAAGAGAGAAGCTCCATCCACCCACCCACCTGCAGAATGTTTTCCTGGTATGGCTTTCTCATTTCACTTTCCCCATTTATTTGTTTAAGAATGATCCTAGCTCTTTGGCACAGGGTTACACTGCAGTGAGTTTCTTTTGTGTCTCTCAATGTTTTTAAAGTACTTTACTTTATTCTTCCTCAGCAATTAGGGTGACCAGATGTCCTGATTTTACAGGGACAGTCCCGATATTTGGGGCTTGGTCTTACATACAGTCCTATTACACCCTTCTCCCCCCCCCCCCCCCCCGTCCTGATTTTTCACACTTGCTGTCTGGTCACTCTATCAGCAATCTACAAGCAGGGAGGGCCTGTAAGGGGATTTGAACTGCTGTGAACCTCCCAATGAACTTCCCCGCCCAGAGGGAGTGTGTAGCCCATGTTTGTGAGTGTGTAGGTCTTTGTACCCCCTCTAGTGGCTGGACTATGTAAGACATTTGTCGTCTGTTGCCTTCCAACTAGTGGAGTTGTTCTTTTGTCTCCAACAGATGAGACTCGTGCTTTTTAGATCCAGAGGTCCTGGGTCTAATTCCATTGGATGACTCAATCGTGGGGAGTTACTAGTATCCCACAAAAGGAGAATAAAGTCTAATTTAGTGCTGCTGGACTGTACCAGATCAACAATTCTGCACAAACACAATTCTCTGTTTAGCCACAGCATCAGCAGCGCATGGGCCACAGCATTACAAGTAGTGCTGGTAGGAAAATGGGTTTGCTCCCCATGGAAAACCTAGATGAAAACCATGTTTTGGTTTGGAAAAATCCAACTTTGCATGAATAGTCAAATATGGAATATATCTATTCAGAAATGCTGTTACGGTGCCTTAGGGGAGTTGTAGTTTGCTTCATTCTCCCACTTTCTGTTTCAGTTTTATTGAAACATTTCATCTTGATAAGATCACAATGTTTTGTTTCAGCTGTCATTTTTACTGTCTCTTTTGTGATGAACTGAGGGAATCTGTCTGCGTACAATTTACGAATTCTGTTTTGACATTCTGAACTGTCTGTATCTTTATCAAGCTGCAAACTCCATTTTGATGGTAAGGTTGATTTTTGCCTTCTCAGTTGTCCAACATGGAGGTGAATGGACTGAAGTTTCAAGTGGTGGTGACATAGGTGAGCAGAACCAATATGTCTGTCTTTGAAATACAGTCATTATGGCCTGTTGCTAGTCTAGAATAGAACTAGAACATTAGGATGACAGAAGGCAATTTGTTCCAACTTCTCTGCAGGGGATTGGGGTTTGGGGGAGTGCAAAATCCACAGCAGTAGAACACATGAACCGGATGGTGGTGGTGGGACATGTAAACTCAAGGGACCCAGAGAGCTGGTAACAGGAAGCTTTGGGCAGGAGAGAGTGTCAGAGGGACATCCTTTCATAGGAGAGGGTTTTGTACCTGCAATCCTGTGAGGGAAGACTCAGGAATCTCAATAACAGCAAAGTTAAGACTCTCTTCACAGAGCTCATGCTTTCTTTTTTTTCCTTTTCTTCTCTCCTCCTCCTTTTTTGCACCTTACCTCTGGTGCATCCTAGGAATTCTAGTTCCTGGACCCAAGGCTACAGGAAATCACCTAGTAACAAAATTACAAACCCAAACTAGTGTAGCTACCTGCTTCACCCATGTTGCCTTCAAAGCAATGAAGGGTTTCTTTCTGGGTTCCCTCCTAAATTGGTCATTTTCATTGCCAATGTTGTTGGGGATGGGGGGTTCTGAAGTGTTTCAGAAAACGTGTTCATTCCTGTCCAGACCCCGCCCCCCCCCCCCCGTAGGATAACTGTTATCAGACTCCACTGACAGTTTGAAAGGGACTGTTTAAAGTTGTACAACAAAGTTCTCCTATCTCTTAGCAGTTTCTTTTATCTCACACTTCTCCTCACACCTGGAGAGGCACAAATGAAACTTCACTGTGGAACCTTTCCCCCTATCATAGATTGTTCATCATCACTATCAAAGGAATCCTTCTCTGGTCCACAGTAGAAATCTGCTTGCTCTTCAGCTTTCTCTGATGAGCTGTGGACAATCTTGAAATGTTCAGTTTCTTTCCATCTCTTAATACAGCAGAATCTCCTTGGATTTCTGTTATCTGTAAAGGACACGAATATCTTGAACCATCCTTTTGACTCTGTATGGCAACTTCAAATGAACAAAATCTCCAATTTGGAACTTGAGGTTTAATACCTTTCTTAAGATCTACATGCTGTCTGTGTTAAGAACAAACAGGATAAACCCATTCTTGAATAGTTTCATCAGAAGGTTTTTGGTTCAAAAGGGGAAACATAAGGCAGGGAAGTCAAGGGGCCATGGCTCTCCTACTTTTTGCCCAGTCCTCTGCCCATCCTCTTCCCGCCCCCGACCAGGCCAGGAGCTGGAGCCAAGCCTGGGGAGTCTGAGCAGCTGTGGGAGCTGCAGATCCTCCACCTGTTGGACTGCAGGCTGAGCGCAGCCCCTGGCTCATGACCTCGGGACTCCCACCCAGGGCAGGTGGAGGGTCTGTGGCTCCCTACAGCTGACTGGGCTGCTCTTATCGTGGCCCAGCTGCAGCTCTTTGGCCCTGTCCCCAGGCCAGGTCAGAAGCCAGAACTGGGTCAAGGTAAGACAGGCAGCTATGGGAAGCTGAGGACCCTCCACCTGCCCAACAGCAGGTCCCAACCCGGCTCCAGCTTTTGACTTAGGTGGAGGCTTGGGAGGAAGAGGAGGTGCAGGGCCTTGTGCCTCCCCACTTTTAGGCAGACTCCATTGCCCTGATGTAAGACCTTGACAGATAGTAAGTCATCTATTGGCCTTGTTCCCTCTTAATGGTTCAAAGGGTAATACTCCTGTTGAGTGTAGAGTGGTCCTGTAGGCAAACAGTGTTTCATGTAATGCTTCTTTCCATGGTCCTGCTTGCAAACTGGTAAGCTGCAAACTTTCTTTCACCAGTCTGTTCATTCTCCCAACTAGAGTATTAGCTCTCTGTATGAAGAAACCATTTTGTGCTTTATACCATTACAACTGAAGTATTGCTGCATTTCAGTGGAGGTCAGTTTTATTCCAGTGATCGTTACTTGTTTCTTGGGAAATCCTTCTCTGGTGAAGATTGATGACCTGAATCGAATCATTATTTCAATGGTAACCTTACCACTGAAGGTAATTTGTGACCACTTTGAATGATAGTCTGCCATTACTACAGCAAATCTTTGTTTAACCGGATGATCCTCAAATGGTCCCATTCTGTCAAGAGCCTGTTTCTCCTGTGGTCAGTTGGGATAGTCAAATGGAGCAAGAGGGATACTGAAGGTTTTCTGTGATTTATTACTACTAGCATAAGCCAGGAAGTTCTTGATTACCCCCTGAACTTGCTTGTCCTTTCCTGGCCACCAGAAATCTTGTCACAATTGTCTTTTGGTTAGACACATCTCCAGATGTTCTTCATGTGCCAGTGAATCAACTGTTTTCTCAAACGTGTAAGCACAACAAGACAATCAGTTCTCAAAATCCATTCATTTACAAGGGACCGATCATGTGATACTCGTCTATACTGTTAGAAGTGATGTGGTGTCATTGTCTTTTAAGGCCATCTATTAACTATGTCTGTCTTTGAGTCCTGAAGTACCATGTCTTCTCTTCTAGCTGTTGCCCACTCTTAGACTGTGGCCACTCCTTGAGTTGTAGCAGTGATTTGTGCAATGACAATATCTTCATCTCTCTCTATTGCATCCTCATGATGAGGTATAGTCAGGTGAGAGAGACATCTCCGGTGGTGCTTTTGGCAGCTGGAAGAGACACGGTCTGGAAATCCTTAGGGCCTTGTGTTGTACAGGTCCCACCTCATGGGTTGAGAGAGAATTCCGTAGGCCAACGAACCACTCTTTGCTGTGATTACCAGTAAGTAGGCCAGTTATGATGTGCATACCGTTTGAACACAAACTGGATTAAAACCATTTCATATGGGTCACTAGACATAGCAGTGATCACTAAATCTGGACCAGCTTGCAATCTGATAACCCACAGATGCAAATATTATAGCTTGTATATCCCAAGAACCATTCAACCTTCCATGACAGCTTACTCTCTTGTAATCTATCCCAGGTGCTTTCTGCTTCGTTAAGAAATTTCCAGGTGAATGTTAGTGACAAGCTGTCTGGAGTAGCTCACGAGCCCGAGTGCAGACTGTCAAGAAGCAGCACACAAACCCCAAACTAGTTGCGTGCTCTATACTTAGGTTTCACCAACCAAGTCACAAGTGTGAACTCGTCAGGCACTATATAACAGCCTAACCGTGTAATCACAAACAGTCCACTTGGGTACTACGGTCTATCTTGCCACCCAGGCAAACTTGCCCTTGTGATAGATGGTCCCCTTACATCAACAAAATAGAACCATATTCACGTTACTCCCAGTCCCAAAGGACCAGTCACTTACCCCAGGCCAATTGCACCTTAGACCTCCCAGCAAAGACAACACTTATAGACAGTCCCTATAATGAACTAACTAAACATTTTATTAACAAAAAGAAAAAATGAGTTGTTCACAAGGTTAAAGGAGCTAAACAAACACATGCAAATAAGTTACCTTTTGGAACCTAAGACTGTAACAAACTGCTGCAATATGCAAGCTTTCTGTGTCCTCTAGAGGACACAGAAAGCTAAGCAGCTTGGGGATCCCTTGCTTATGCTTGGAAATATTGCCCTCTCCAAATTCCAAGCAGCATAGTGATACTGTTCCTTCTGGTCAGTTAAAGGATTGTTATTCCTTTCCACCAGAGTTCAAACTGATGGAACAAGTAACTGCTCCTATCTTCTCTTCTGGGAGCTAAGGGCAATCAACAAAGTCTTTGTCCTTAATGTTTCACAGTGGCTCGTTTGGGTTCAGTAGGCCTTCTTGCGTTCAGAAGCAGCACTTAACGCTGCTTTCCTGTTTGAGTTGCACAGCTGCAGAGATTTACAATGCAAACTCTAAATATGACCTGATTCCATGGGTTACAGATGTTATAAGTCAGAGCATTACATGCAACATCCCTCAAGCATTTCATCAAGTCTAAATACATTGTTATAAACCTAATACCTATTTTAACAATATTCACACCAGTTGGCCAGACTGGTCTCCAGCTATGTATTTGTCAGTGTTCAGTGGAACCTAGGGGCTTTGGCATGAGCTGGTACTTGGTCTGCCAGTGTCAGTTATACTCTTTCCTAACAAATGATAAAATCTATACATTATGCTTTAATTTACCTGTTATTGGATGGTGCATTAATCTATCTCTCTCTAAATCAATTTTAACAAGCCCCTTCTTAAATTGAAAGGTAGCAATTAACACCACAAAGTCCATCTTGTTCTTACTGGAAAAGGAGTGAGTCTTAGTCCTTTCTCATAGGTTTTAATCTTTTAGTATTGTCACCATTACTGATACAATTATCTGGCGAAAGATCTATCGGGTAACTCCGTAAGAATAGTGCAGTTGTAATGAAGTACCGTGTGTGCACCTAATGTCTTCTGGTGGATAGAATATATCAGACAATTAGTTAGCATCACCAGGATGGTCTACAGAACCAGTTTGACCAGGGAGGGCCACCAACACTTCAAGAAAACTCCTGGAGGGTACAGAACCCTGGTACAATTAAAAGAATGTTCTAGGGAATTCAGGAGAGAGAAACCAGTCTGAGACACTCGGAGAACAGAACCCATTGTGGGTGTCTGAAGAGGACGATCCTTTCTAGGTTGTCATTATGGGATGGTAGTACTGTAGGTAAGACAGAAATGCATACAGGTTGTTTTAAAATCTTGTTCCAATTGCCAAATATAACTTTTGTTTTTAAGGAGACTGTGGGTCAATATATCAAGAGTTACAAGTTCCCAAAGGGGGAAAAACAATCAGATCTGCAGGGTGCTAAGCAGGTAACATACTTGGGTCCCACTCTAGGTGTGGAAGACTCTCGAGCCTATCCCAAGGGGTAAAGGCAAGAGGCCCCAAACCTGAGGTGAGCCCTCTCAGAGAGCAGGAGGAGGACAGAAAGGCAGCGAGCCCCATAACCATGATAGTTCTGTAAACTGTCAAATAACCTAAAGAGGTTGTTGTAGAGAAGACCGGAGGCTGCCAATAGTGGGAGGGGACAGAGTGAGGGCAGCTGGCTTCAGCAGTGGTACTGAGCATGCTCAGTACAAGCCAAGCAGAAAGTCGTGGGAGGGGATGTGATTCCACATACTGCTCCTCGCATGCATCTCCTCTTTGAAAATTATCCAACTACATTAAATATTCTTCCTACACCTTCCCCCCCCCTCACTGCAAAAGGGCCAGATTTTCAGACCTGTTAGGGGACGTCATGTTCACAATTATGCACCTAGTTGGTGTGCTTAGTCAGCACCACATTGTGCAAATTGGGGTCCGCTTCAGAGGGAGCAAGATCAGGTTCTATGCCCTTTAGGCATGGTTTTCTGATGCGCCTAGTACCTAGAGCTCCCATGTGAGTCAATGGGCCATTAGCCTTTGTGTGATCTGCTACTGTTTGGGGCAATTGCTATAGAATATGGCAGCCTTTCGTCTATAGGATTGATATCTGCTATACCTTTTTGTCACTGAAAGATTTTCCTACGTTGCAGCATTTTTACCGCAATGTCTCATCAATTAGCGCTTGTAGTCTGTCTTCTGCTACTTTGAATATGCTGATCTGCATCTTGGGGAATCTGCCACCTTGTAGACCACACACTGAAAGAATCAAAATCTCTCTGTAGCCCAAAAGCCTTTTGCCTTTCCATTTCTGTTTTTTGTATGTGTGCAGGGATGTGTGCTTCCCAAATTAGAAGGGGTTGAAATTTCAAGGTCTGTGCCACGCAGCAGTCAGATGACGACAGGTAATACTATACCTCTGAACAGAACTGCATGAAACTATCAACTACTTGTGCGTGAAAACTGCTTTTTAATTATGTATTTGTGAATATGATCCAGAGTGAACATTTTTGCCACTTTGGGCAAAATCTTGTGGAAATGGTTAAAATTGACTGAGCAAAATCGAAAGTTTTCATGGATTTGGATGAAAATTCAGCATAGTCTGTAAAACCAAGCTTTAATAAAAAGCTAAAATACCTTCTTAAAGTACTCCAATATTGCCACTCTGCCCCTTGGGTATTTTTGTTAGTAGACATTATTAATTTGCAGTAGCATATGGCCAGACACCATGTGTTGGGCATTCTTCAGATGCGCAAGAAGAAAGAGTCCTGGCCCTTAGGAGCTCGTGGTCAAAGGACGGACAGGCTGGTAAAGAGAGGTCAGGGAAGGGGAAAAATAAAGGAAATGGTCTGTGCAAAGCATTAAGATTCAGTATAGGCAGCGCAGTAGAATAAAGAGAATTTGTACAAAGGGGTCTTCTAAGGGCTTGTCAAGGTTCCTTCTCCACCCTGAACTCCTAGGGCACAGATGTGGGGACCTGCATGAAAGACCCCCTAAGCTTATTCTTACCAGCTTAGGTTAAAAACTTCCCCAAGGTACAAACTTTGCCTTGTCCTTGAACCCTATGCTGCCACCACCAAAGTGTTACACAAAGAACAGAGAAAGAGCCCACTTGGAGACGTCTTCCCCCAAAATATCCCTCCAAGCCCTATACCCCCTTTCCTGGGGAAGGTTTGGTAAAAATCCTCACCAATTTGCATAGGTGAACACAGGCCCAAACCCTTGGATCTTAAGAACAATGAAAAAACAATCAGGTTCTTAAAAGAATTTTAATGAAAGCAAAAGTAAAAGAATCACCTCTGTAAAATCAGGATGGTAAATACCTTACAGGGTAATCAGATTCAAAACATAGAGAATCCCTCTCGGCAAAACCTTAAGTTACAAAAAGACACACAAACAGGAATATACATTCCATTCAGCACAGCTATTTTACCAGCCATTAAACAAAAGAAAATCTAACGCATTTCTAGCTAGATTGCTTACTAACTTTTTACAGGAGTTCTGAAGAGCATTCCTGATCTGTTCCCGGCAAAAGCATCACACAGACAGACAGACCCTTTGTTTCTCCCCCCCCCTCCCCCAGCATTGAAAGTATCTTGTCTCCTCATTGGTCATTTTGGTCAGGTGCCAGTGAGATTATTTTAGCTTCTTAACCCTTTATAGGTGAAAGGATTTTGCCTCTGGCCAGGAGGGATTTTATAGTTCTGTATACAGAAAGGTGGTTACCCTTCCCTTTATTTTTATGAAAGGGCTGCATTGGAAGGGATCCCTTAATGCTTCCCCATCAAAACAAGTGGACAGCATGAAGATCAGCTGTGCTGCCAATATTTCCACTCCTCAACTGTAGCAGTGGGTGCGGCCACCGCGCCCCTCTCATTGCTGCCCCCGGCTCACTCTCAAAATTATTGCAAGGAGCAAGTGTGTATTCCTGCTGTTCCCCAGTTCAGGGCATCTTCCTGTGATGGGACAGGCAGCGTGTTGCCCCATATGTGCAGTCGCTGTTGTTTGCTCAGTGCCCCATTGCCCATTTATTGCCTCTCGAGGGTTAGAGCCAAGTTGCAAGGGCTGCACGTCCCCATGTGGGCTTCAAAACTTGATGTGACTGCTGCCAAGACTACAGGCTAAAGCCATGTTGCTGGGCTGCTCAGAGTATCAAGTGCAGCCTGGAGTTGTATTGATTCCATGGAACAACAGTCAAATGCCATGGCACAGATTTGGCCACAGGTGAGCATGAATGGGTTGGTGTCATTTTGGTTCCTTTTTGCTGTGGACTGCAAAACCATGTAATGTTTCACCACAATTCGTCAGTCCTCCTCAGTCTCTACTCATGCGGGGTTCAGAGCTGGAAGAGCCAGGGGTACTCGTATCAGAAGATTGTAAACTGGGCAGAAGTAGATGAGGTTCACAAGGTGAAACTTGAGTGCCTCAAATCAGCAGTCAGACAGTAGAGCAGGCTGAGAATCTGATTTCTGGTTTCACAGGAAATTCTAGGATTAATGTTTTGTCTGTTCCTGAAAGGAAGGGGAATGAAGATTTCCCATGAAATTCCATAAAAAGTTGTTTTGGGTCACTCATAGCATTTGGTTTCCATGAAATCAAAACATTTTTTCTGATTCAACCATTTTGAACGTCTTCCTTTTAAATTTTTGTTTATTTTAAAATGAATATCATTTCAAACAATTTCCAAAAAATGGTTTCAGAATAAAAAAAAATGTCAAAACGGGACACTCTGACATTCTCAAAATGCTTTGTTTCATTTATTTTAAAATGAAATATCATGAAAATCACATTTTTCAAAACATGTTGATTTAGATGAAAATGATATTTTTCATCAAAAATTAAAAGGTCTCCATGGAAAAAGTCTGACCCGATTTAATGGACAGAACTGTCAGTAGTCTTGGGCTGGAACACCAGGCAGTGCTGCAGCTCAAAATTGGGGTGAATGGGGAAGCTCGCATAGACTTTGATTGTGCAATACCTCAAAACATCACTCTTGTCATCATTGGCACTGAAGTTGTGACTACTAAGATCACTGTTATGACTAAGTTATGCATATGCAGTGGTCTCCACTGTTACCTCGTTGTCGTCCTTCCTCTGTCCCCATTTGTCTGCTATTCATCTAGTGTGTTTTGTCAAAATCTTAGATTGTGAGCTGGCTGAAGCAGTGACTGTCTGGATGTTACTTGTGAAGCTGGTTGAGAATTTTCTGTTGATGATTTTCCAGTGGGAAATGCAGTTTCTAAAGAATCAAAATTCTCAGAGGGAAAATTTTGATTTTGGTGAAATTTGTCAGTGTTCCATTAAGAAAATAAATGAATGAATAAAAATACCTACAGTCAACTGCAACTCCTTTGGTGCTGTGGTGCCACAAGGGAGCTGTAGAATGCCCTCTATTTTCCCCTATTGGGCCATGCTGCTATGGACTACATCTCCCGTGATGCACCACAATCTCCGCTCTGACTAAGGTATGTAGTGCATCATGGGAGTCACATGATTACCTGGGCATGATGGGAAATGTAGTCCAGCTAGGATGCTTGGCTTATATGAGAGAATGGGGGCAAAATGCATTCAAACTACAACTCTCATGAGGCACCCCATCATCAAATGCCACTTAATGCTGAACTGGCTCAAAATGAAATGTTTCAGCTCAGAAATGGCAAAACATTGTGTGTGGATATTTTTAATTAAAAAAAATTAGATCTTTTCTCTGGAAAAACTTGGGCAGTTCAGCTTTTTGGATGAAAACAAATTTCCCAGAGGATGGACATTGATTTTCACTCACCTCTAGTTCTGTGTGTACTGCACCCAGAAGAATGGGGGCCAGGATACCTGATTGTCATCCTTAGGTGCTGCTGTATTAAACATAAAAGAAATTGCAGTGTCTGGTTTGGTGGGCAGCTTGAAAACATGTTACAAAGATTTATAAGCAAGACCTCATTCCCATCTATCTTTTATTCCACTTATGCCTACTAACAACTAGAATGAGGACAGATACCCTTTAAACATATAGTGAGTCTGGCAGTGTCTAGCAAATCAATAATCTGCCTTAACTAAAGATTTGAAGCTTAAAGAGAGTCAAAGGCTTTCATTAGGGAAGCATCTCTGTTTGAAAGTTCGAAGCTGCTATTTTGATAAAATTTGTTTTACTTAATGCTCCTCTGTATGCTAAAAGGCATCCTGAAGGGGCCTTTTTTCCTATTTTTCTTACTTCATGGTTGATGTGTTCCCTTTTTATTATTTTAAAGGAATGGTCATGAGTAATTTGAAAAAGTAGGAAACGATCAACTGTGAACTGTGTGGGGATAGTAGAAGGCGGGGGGGAAAGATCTAACCCTTCCCGTCCCCTTCTGTGCCCCTCCCCCTCCAAAATATATGCTGCAGTGAAGGCCCATTGCCCTGTTCACAAAAAGTAGATGTGAGAGCTAGATGCCAAACAGCTGTCCCTGGCGGCACTACGCTGCAGAGAATTGGAGGGCACTGGACACACCCAGCAGTGGTGGGAGTCTACACTTCAACCCAGCCATTATCAAGCCAGTTCTACTTGCCCAGTCCTTGAGCCAGATAGTCATGCATTTCTGGAGATGATACAGTCCGTAATCTATTGTGATGGATCTGCTGAGCAGCAAATTCATTATTCTTTTCCTTTGATCTTTGGAGGGTCACTGGTTACCAAGAGCTGGGAAAACAGACCCACTCTGTTCTCCTGGCCAGATAGGGCAAGGGGGTGGAAAGACTTTAAAAGGGTCTGTCTTCAGCTGAAGTGTAAGAGCTACAAGCTGCCCCATTCTTCTACATGGGGTGCTGACTCTGAAACTTAATGATGATTGTTTTAGATTCCAACGTTGTTAAATGTGATGTTCTTGTCTGCATGCCAGGTTGTAAATACTGTTTTTTGCAACAGCTCTAAACCTAATGTATTCCAGACATTAAGGTTCAGGAAAGGCACAGACTATTACTGATGATATTCTTAGCTTCCAGAAAGAAGCCATCCCAGCCAACAACAAGCATTTCTCCAAGATCCACCTTCCTATACATTCAGTTAAAGTAAACTTGAAACATGCATAATAGCACCATCTGGTGACACTCAGTAATGTTACCTTAAGTACTTTGCTACTTCAGCAAAAACATCAAGCTACTCTGGAACATTGAGCAGACTTTTAGATTGGAGCCGGGTTTGAGTTGAAAAACACTTCTTTTTCTTTCCTCCATGTTTAACTCCTACCTACGATACTGGTACCAAGTTCAGCTAACAGGCAAAACTTTAATACGGACAGTCTCCATAATGCATTCCTAACTCGCAGTTTTGACCACTGAGCGTTGTCACTTGTTTACCATTACCTTGACTTACTCCATTGACTTCATTTTAATCAAATGGTTAATGCATCCCAGGGCTTTTGCAGTACACAGCAGCAGAAATGCACACCAAAGACAGGGCTGGGGAAGTATCACCATTTCCCCCTCTCCTCCAACCTGACTATGAAATCTACTTGTATATTTGTAGATCCGGGCAGGTTTTTCGACCAAAACTTTTTTTTCAGCAAAAAATGCAGATTCAGTGACCCATTTAATGCATTTGTGTCAATTCCAGTCAATCCTTTTGGCCAAAACAATAAAATAAATTAAATCCATAAATGTTGCACTTTCAAAATGAATTTATTTGATTTGAAATGACTTTTTTCATTGTGAAAATTCCTTTTTTTAAAGTTAAAAAATGATCAACATGAAAACAAAATATTTAGTTTGATCCAAAACACGTTTTTTCAGGTTTAATTTCCCCAATTTTTTTTAACTTTGGTTCAACCTGAAACTTTTTTCAAATTTTGTGAAATTGCCAGCAAACTGAAAAATCCATTATTTGTACAGCTCTCTATTTGTAATCTCTGAGGCAAATTTTCAGAGAAGCCTCAATTTTGTGTACCCAGTGTTGCATACACAGTAGTGTGTATGGACAGTTCACCGGGTACCATAACTAGAATTGCAAGAACAGCCAAGAGGCCACATCTTGAAAACTTCGCTTTTCATGCCACAAAATAAGGGAATGTGCTACTTTTCATTCAGACACTCCCATTGCTCTTTCACATATTGCACATATTTGGTAGCAGACAGTGCAGAACCACCCAGCTGTGTATGTTTTAGCCCTGCTATGTTTTCTGTTTTGAAGCTATGTTGCCTAGTGGTCAGAGAGACATGGAGCCAGAACTCCTGGGTTCTATTCGTGGCATCTACACAGAGATGCTGTGTGACCTTTAGCAAATCGCTTAACTCCTCTGCCTCAATTTACACAACTGTAAATTGGATAAAATAATGCTCCTGCCATCCTGGGTTAGGTAGATATTAATCAGTTAAAGCCTGTAAAGTGCCTTGAGATGCTCATGTATTATTTCTGTTATCCCAAGGAACACGCCGGGGGGGGGGGGGGGGGGGGGGAATCAAGCTTGCGGCAATGCGATTATTCTGTGCTGAGATGCTATAAACACTTAATTCAATCCAATGCCATGAGAAGTGAATGAGAGTCATCCCTTTGAAATCACAGGTTAGGACCCTAAACAAGGATTATTTCTCTTCCCTTTTATTAAATAAGAGATGCTTTTATATCTCCACAGCTAACCTGATCCTGAATGCCCAGATCCCCAGGGATATCAACAGGAGTCGGGGGTCGTGGGGAACAGCACTCGGCACTTCTCAGGATTGGGCCTTCTATCAAGATATGAATCAACTTTCTCCCCTTTTTACCGCGTTATTGTCAGAGTTGTCTTCTGTACCCAGGCTTCAGAAAGAGACCTCATCATACCTGGTGGTGAAGTTGTCAACAAATGTCTCTTCAATGGCTGTGCAAGATTTCTGTTACAATGAGCAATTTCTGTCTCTGGGAATGATAGTCGAGAGGGGAAGGGAAAATCCAGATGAACTCTGAGCCAGCTCAATGCCTGCTAAACAAAACTGTGTTTGAATCTAAAGACTCAGACAAAGGAAGTTAATTATAAAATCATTTTATGCCCGGATTATCAGCTTTGCTTGCCTAAAAACACAGCACACTTGCATGGAAGTAAGTGGAATGTAACTTTAGTACACTTGTGTTGTCAATTACCTACCTAATAGGCTTATAATTGAAATTATTATCATGTAGTTTTCATAATAAGCAATAAACTCTGTACAGTAACTTACAGAGCCACTGTGAGTCTATGGAGACAATTTCTGAATCATGTAATCAAGTAGAGTCTACTTTGTGAATCCTGAAAACCTGTTAAATAACAATGGGCCCCCATGGAACCCTACATATGAGCATCCCCAAAATTCAGGGAAGTTTGGATGAGGATCTGATTAAAATAATGGAATTAGGTTTGGTGTTTCAGAGCATGATCCCAAGCTCCTTGAAGTCAATGAAAAAGCCTGCATTGGTTTCACTGAGCTTTGGATCAGGCCCTTAAAGAAGACAGCATGCCTAGCAGTTATACAGCGTTTATCATCCCTAGATCTCAAAGCACTTTACAAAGGAGCTAAGGGGCCTGTATAAGTAGGGGCATAGCGAGCAGATCGAGGGACGTGATCGTTCCCCTCTATTCGACATTGGTGAGGCCTCATCTGGAGTACTGTGTCCAGTTTTGGGCCCCACACTTCAAGAAGGATGTGGATAAATTGGAGAGAGTCCAGCAAAGGGCAACAAAAATGATTAGGGGACTGGAACACATGAGTTATGAGGAGAGGCTGAGGGAGCTGGGATTGTTTAGCCTGCAGAAGAGAAGAATGAGGGGGGATTTGATAGCTGCTTTCAACTACCTGAAAGGGGGTTCCAAAGAGGATGGCTCTAGACTGTTCTCAATGGTAGCAGATGACAGAACGAGGAGTAATGGTCTCAAGTTGCAGTGGGGGAGGTTTAGATTGGATATTAGGAAAAACTTTTTCACTAAGAGGGTGGTGAAACACTGGAATGCGTTACCTAGGGAGGTGGTAGAATCTCCTTCCTTAGAGGTTTTTAAGGTCAGGCTTGACAAAGCCCTGGCTGGGATGATTTAACTGGGAATTGGTCCTGCTTTGAGCAGGGGGTTGGACTAGATGACCTTCTGGGTTCCCTTCCAACCCTGATATTCTATGATTCTATGATTCTAAGGGTCATTATCCCCATATTTCAGAGGAAGAAAATGAGGCCAAATGACTTGACTTGCCTAAAGTCACCCATTAGATCAGTGGCAGAGCTGAGAATAAATACAGGTCTCCGAAGTCCCAGTGCAGCATTCCATCTGCTAGACCACACTGCCTCTCAAAGTGCAAATAGATATTTCCATATCTGCCTTCAAGCAGGGAAAATATCCGGAAGGAATTACATGACCTGAGATGCATGGGCCTCCTTTCTCCCCCATTCATCCAAATAAAGAAGGGTTAGAGTCAAGCTTTCAGAACCTGCAAAGGTCTGGGTAGGATTAACAGCAGCACCACATAGCCTGCACCCCTCCCACTGCATGTTGGAGGTGAGAAAACTACCCTCCAGGAGAGAGCAGGAAAGTGGGGGGAGCTTCTGAGGGCTATGGACTCCTTGTCAGACATGCTTCTAACTATAAGGTCCAGGCCACACTCTGTGATGTCTGTGGGAGTTTGGCTGCTGACTGCAATCGGAGCAGGAAGTCCCTTGTGGGAAATGCCTCATTCTCAGACTTGAGTTAGTCTGGGTGGTAACTGCTTTCGTTCAGGGATTTTCCCTGATCATTCTAGCTGCGCTTCTAGACTATGATTCATGGTGGGGGCTGTGCAGCAGCCCTTGTTTCTGAAAGACAGACCTACCATGGAGGAGGCTTATGGGGCACCTAAGCAGGTTGTGGATCACTGTTGCCTGGCCCTGACCTGGTAGTTTTTAGCTGTTTGGCCCAGGTAACTGCTCTGTTACACCAATCAGCCTTTAATTTAGTCACACACAACCGTCCGGTTTTGCTTTGTCGATTTACCTGCTGGAGCTATTTGTATCCACACCGTGCATCAGCAGTTTGTTTTTGTTTTGTTTTTCAAATGGGTCCTATCATCCTCCCTTACCCTTTCTCACCTATTATCTACCTCATCTCACTACCCTTAGCCCTTCCTCCGAGTGGAGTCTTTTCTTCTAGTTAAACAAAAAACGCCTTAACTTTTTTTTTTTTAAATCAGTAGACACTAGGGTTGCCAGTTTTGGTTGGACGTATTCCTGGAGGTTTCATCACATGACCATCTTTAATTAAAGATTCATCTTTATTTCCTGGAGACTCCAGGACCATCCTGGAGGGTTGGCGAACCTAGTACTAAATGCATTCTCTGCTGCTTGAGCAGAGCATGCCTGCGTAAAGGGAGTTATCGCGAATGTGGACGAGTGGGTGTGAGCAGCGCTCATTGGAACTACTGCCACCATCTTTAAAAACATATTGAAATAACCGGTTGCAGAGTAGCAGCCATGTTCGTCTGTATCCGCAAAAAGAACAAGGGGACTTGTAGCACCTTAGAGACGAACAAATTTATTTGCGCATAAGCTTACGTGAGCTGCAGGATGAAGTGAAGTCCTCCTTTTCTTTATACTGAAATAATACTTTCTGGGAGGGGGGAAGAAGCATTCCAACCAGTCAGTGGAGTGTTGCTAAGAAATCAAGCCCTTGATGCTTTAGATAAGGTAGGAAAAGGTGCTGATTTACCCATTTCATCTTTCACATGGAAACTTGACTAGTTAAAAGAAACGGAGTTCTCGTGGCACCTGTACTCCTTCTCTTTTTGCGGATACAGACTAACATGGCTGCTACTCTGAAACTTGACTAGTTAAGAGCCCTTGATGATGATCCTCATTCTAAAGGGCATTTGTTTAGAGGCAAACTCTCTTCAGAAATAGGCTTGGTAAACCATTGTGCCCCCTCTTTCTTTCTCCATTCTTTTTTAGTGCATTCATTTTAGAGCTGAGCTTTGGTTCATACAACATTCTTTCTTGCTTAAAAATCCTGGACACACACACACATCCATATGATTAAACAGAATATATTATTCTGCCTGGGTCTAATTTGGGTAATAAATCAGAAATCTCACTGTAGGTTCTCCAATGCCAGTTGAGCCATCTAACAAGTTTCTCCTTCCATTGCTCTGTTAATTCTTTTCTCCAAAGAACTCCTGGTTATCTACTAGACTTTGATTTAGGGAAAGCTGCAATAATGAATATGTACATAAATTAAGGTTTATTTTCAGATGACCTGGCCTTCTGTGTAGTTTGTTTTTTCTTTTAATTTCGAACAGAAGGGTGTTCATTGAACACACCATTATGTCATCGTCGTAGCTCTGTAAACATAGGTGGAAATCAGAGTTGGAAGACTCTCTTTTTTTTTTTCTTTTTTTAGGACAACCTCCATCTTGTGACAGTGGCCTTAATTTTATCACAGAGTCCATAGGAGTTAAAGACAGACAAAAACAATTAAGTCATCTATAGTATCTGCTGAACACAATGTGCATTATTTGGATAGGACGGATGGTCTTGTGGTAAAGGCAATAGATTGGAACGAATGAGAGCTGGGTATAATTCCTGGCTCTTCCATTGCTATTCTACATGACCTTGGGCAAAATCACTCAATCTCCTTGTGCCCCCATCTCCTATTTGTAAAATGGGGGTAATGATGTTTCCTTTCTCCTGTCCTATGTCTGTTCAGGTCAGGAGCAAACTTTTTGACCTGAGAGCCACATCGGGGAATAGAAACTGTATGACTGGCGATGAATGCTCACAAAATAGGGGTTGGAGTGCGGGATGGGGTGTGAGCTCTGGGGTGGGGCTGGGGTTGAGAAGTTTGGGGTGTAGAAGGGTGCTCTGGGCTGGGACCGAGGGGTTCAGCAGGCAGGAGGGGGATCAGGGCTGGGGCAGGGGTGCAGGTTCTGGCTGCAGGTGCAGGCTCTGGGGTGGGGCTGGGGATGAGAGGTTTGGGGTGCAGGAGGGTGCTCCGGGCTGGGATCAAGGGGTTTGGAGAGTGCGAGGAGGATCAGGGCTGGAGCAGGGGGTTGGGGCATGGGGTAGAGACTCGGGGGGCGCAGGCTCCAAGCGACGCTTACTTCAAGCAGCTCCCGGAAGCAGTGGTATGTCCCTTCTCTGGCTCCTATGCAGAAGTGCGGCCAGGCAGCTCTGAACGCTGCCCCCTCTACAGGCACCACCCCTGCAGCTCCCATTGGAGTGCCTAGGAGCCAGAGTAAGGCCATGCCACGGCTTCCGGGAGCCGTGTGGTGTGGCCCCCGACCTGATGCCCTGGCCAGTGTGCCGGGGCCGAGCCACGTGGTGTGGCTTGCGGGCTGGATCCGGTCCATGGGCCATAGTTTGCCCATCCCTGGTTTAGGTAGTCCCTACCTTGGAAAGAATACAATCTCAGCACAGCACCTAGTACAATGGGGTTCTGATTTCAGTTCGGGCCTCTTGGGGCTGCCATAATTCTGATGATGATTAATTCCAGGCCATTTTCTAGCAGTCTTCTACCAAAGTCTGATTTAAAATCTAGATGTCTTGGCTTCCGTGTAAAGTAGCTAATACTACACAAAAGGCAGGTATGCTGTTGTGACAGATGCCATAAATGTGTTACAGTATCACAGAAGGAGGCTCAAAGTTTTCCCAAGTACTCTCTGCTGCTTCCGACTGGTCATTTGGGAATAGCTACACACAGTGGTGGGAATCACCATAGTTCCATTGACTTCAGTTGCAATTCTTATTTGTAAATGTTACAATGGTCCCCTTGTCGTCGTGAACAAGGCTGAGGGCTCCTTTCTGCCTGATTACTCTCTTGCATGGAGCTTGCTTGGCTCCAGGAGGTGCTGATCCGCTTCTCTGGCACAGGGGTGGGCAGCGGTGGGGAAGGGGCTAAGCCTTGGTTCCACCACTCTTTCACAACACCAAGCCAGCACAGCTGATCTGGCGCACCAGGGGATGTAACCTGTGTGGCGCGCAGGCTCCTCCCCCCATCCCCCGCCACACAAGTGGTGTGTTTTGGGGGTGGGAACCAGGTACCATATGTGGATTTGAAACAATTTTCCAATGAGTAAATGTCATTTTGACTAAACCAGCATATTTTTTTTGCAAAATCTTCTAGTCTTCATCCCATCTCGATGAACCTCCCTAACGCATAGATCGGCTGTGCACATGATATGGGATTTGTCCCCAAGACGCTCCCAGATGTGTGTCTCCTACTCCCTCTCCCTTCCCCCCACAAAGACACGTGCAGCTGAGACAGCCGTCCTTCGACAGCGTGCTTTTGGAAATTGCTGTAATGCTT
This sequence comes from Lepidochelys kempii, assembly GCF_965140285.1. Classification (NCBI taxonomy): domain Eukaryota; kingdom Metazoa; phylum Chordata; order Testudines; family Cheloniidae; genus Lepidochelys; species Lepidochelys kempii. The sequence continues at coordinate 118,320,179 of NC_136386.1, read as the reverse complement.
TTCCCCTTCCAGGAGAAATCCATGTGGTGACCTTTGTGATGTGATTTTTTTCCCCATCGCTACCACGATGAAGCTGAAAGCAGAGGCAAAATTATAGCTGTTGTGAAGCTATTCTGTTTAGTCCCATTTCTGCACCGGTTAATTCACTATTACAGTAACTGCCAGAGCCTTGTCATTTGCCATAGAAAATGGTCTCTTCCAGGATAATCCTTCTATGGTTTTCTAGCTAATGTCAAATCCAACAAGCTTGTCAAAAGGGTTCAGAAATCCACCCTCATTAAATGCAAAAAACCCCAAACCTATTATTTTATTGCAAAGAAGTTATAAGACAGTGTTTGTGTATGACTGAGACGTAACTAAATGATTGCATTGTTTTTGCAAGAGTTAATGGGTGTTAACAATCTCAGTCAATGGGCTTGTCTACCCAGTGAGGCAATGCAAACCAGTGGGGTGTGAATTCAAATACACATCAAGGTATGCACTAACTAGCCCCTGTAAATCCTGCTGGCACACACTAAAGGTTTCCTAGTGCATGTTAGCACAATACCATTTCAAACGGTATTAATGTGCACTAAGTAACTACAAGAATTAGTGCACAAAACATTGGTGTTCATTAAAATTCACATGACTGCGCTGTACATCGTGTAGCCAATCTCCATGAATTTGGGGTACATTGAAGGCACATTGGGCCTCTAGTTAGAATCTACATTCAAATGCAGTAGGGAAAAACATAAGAATGGCCATACTGCGTCATACCAATGGTCCGTCTAGCCAAGTATTCTGTCTTCCGCCAGTGGCAGATAGTTCAGAGGGAATTAACAGAATAGGGCAATTATCAAATGATCCATCCCCGTTGTCCAGTCCCAGCTTCTGGCAGTCTGAGGTTTAGGGACGCTCAGAGCATGGGATTGCATCACTGACCATTTTAGCTAATAGCTATTGATGGACCTGTCCTCCATGGACTTATTTAATTATTTTTGAACCCAGTTACACTTTTTGTCTTCACAACATGCCATGGCAGTAAGTTCCACAGGTTTGACTGTGTGCTGTGCGAGGTACTTCCTTGTGTGTGTTTAAAGCCTGCTGCCTTTTATTTTCCTTGGGGGTGACCCCTGGTTCTTGTGTTACATGACGGAGTAAATAACACTTTCTTTTTTCACCTTCTCCGCACCATTCATCACTTTTATAGATCTCCATCATATCTCCCCTTAGTCGTCTCTCTTCCAAGCTGAACAGTCCCAGTCTCTTTAATCGGTCCTCGTATGGAAGTTGTCCCCTACTCCTCCCCATTTTTGTTGCCATTCTCCATATCTTTTCTACTTCTAATATCTTTTTTTGAGATGGGGTGACTAAATCTGCACACAGTGTTCAAAGTGTGGGTGTCCCATGGTTTTATATAGAGGCAATGTATTTTCGGTCTTATTATCTATCCCTTTCTTTATGTTTCCCAGCTCTGTTCGCTTTTTTTGATTGTCGCTGGACATTGAGCAGATGTTTTCAGACCACTATCCACAATGATTTCAAGATCATTCTTGGGTGATAACAGCTAATTTAGACTGTATGGCAAAAAATAATCCTAGCGATACAATATGCATTACGTTGCATTTATCAACATTAAATTTCCTCTACCATTCTGTTGCCCACTCACCCAGTTTTGTGAGATCCTTTTGTAACACTTCACAGTCAGCTTTGGAAGTAACGGTCTTGACTAATTTTGAATATCCTTTATAAACATTGCCACCTCACTGTTTACCGCTTTCCCGGTCTGTTTATGTTGAATGTTGAACAGCACTGGTCCCAGTACAGATTTTTGGGGGACCCCACTGTTTACAATATGCCAGTGTGAAAACTGATCATTTATTCTTAAACTGTGTTTCCTGTCTTTTAACCAGTTCCTGATCCACAAAAGGACCTTCCCTCTAATCCCATGACTGCTCACTTTGCTTAACAGCTTTTGGTTTGGGATCTTGTCAAAGGCTTTCTGAAAGTCCAAGCATACTGGGTCACCTTTGTCCACATGCTGGTTGACCTCCTCAAAGAATTCTAATAGACTGGTGAGGCACAAGTTCCCTTTGCAAAAGCTGCATTTACTCTTCCCGAATCTATCCTGCTCCTCTATGTATCTGATCATTCTGTGTGTTACTATCGTTTCAACCAATTTTCCTGGGACTCGAGGCTTATTAGCCTGTAATTGCCAGGGTCACCTCTGGAGCATTTTTTTTTAAAATCAGTATTACATTAGCTATCCTCCAGTCTTCTGGTATAGAGTCTGATTTAGGCGATAGGTTACATACCATAGATTCATATTTGAGTTCCTTCAGAACACTTGGATGAAGACCATCTGGTCCTGGTGACTTATTACTGCTTAATTTAGCAATTTGTTTCAAAACCTCCTTGACAGCCATCTCAATCTGGGACAGTTCCTCAGGTTTGTCCCCTAAAAAGGTACCTCGATCAATTCGCCCAATTCAGTCACTGCTGAAAAAATACAGTTGCAAGTTTTGTAGGTGCAAGTTACACCCATTCCAAGGGGGCAAACCTGTTCCTAAATGGACTTGCCCCACAAGCTCCTTCTCTTGTCTCTGCTCCTGCATCCATATTCTCCAGTCTTCCCAGGGGTATAAAGTCCGTATAGTGAAGAGTAAAAAGAAAAGGAGTACTTGTGGCACCTTAGAGACTAACCAATTTATTTGAGCATAAGCTGTGGATCAGATGAAGTGAGCTGTAGCTCACGAAAGCTTATGCTCAAATAAATTGGTTAGTCTCTAAGGTGCCACAAGTCCTCCTTTTCTTTTTGCGAATACAGACTAACACGGCTGCTACTCTAAATAGTGAAGAGTGCGTTTCTGCTTATTGCTGTTGGGCCTCTTGGCTGTTCTGTGATTCTGATGATGCATTGCCAAGAGGAGAGCGTCTTTCCCAACACACATCAAACTGGCTGCTGTAAGAAGATCTCCATTTTAAAATGAATATTAAAAAGAATTACTATTATAACTAAATAGCTTTTTTTTTTTTTTGAATGACAGGGCCTTTTTCTATGACACCATGTTCTGGAGGCAGTTTGTGTGCACCAGACTGAGGTTTTGTTTTTTTTCAGCCTCTGTTAGACAAGCCTCCTCTTTTCTTAGCTACTGTGGGGAATGTGTATTTGGAAGAAGGTCTCTGTTGAGAAGGCATTGGGAGCTGAGAATTCTTGCCTGGGGGCTCCAACTGTTCTCAGAAGTTCTCTTCCTAACCACAGTATCAAGTACTTAGTGCAGGACAGCAGGTTTATTGCTTGGATTTAGAGGAGCATATTAATGCCACTGAATTATGTCTAAACTTGGGGCTTAAATTCTCTGAGTATTTCCCAAAGCCCCCTCACCGTCAACATGCTATAAAAACTCCAGGGGGGGTGGGGTGTCAAAATATTATAGTGCTGGCTGAATTTAAGCCCTGTTTAAACTCCTAAGAAGATGTCAAACATAATCATTCCCAAGCTAATTAAATAAGCTTCCAAGCTTCTAAACAGAGCTGGTGGAAAACTTTCCAACATAATGCATTTCCCGGCAGAAAAAATGTTTTGTCAAAATAAAGACTTTCTGTGGGAGTGTCAATTTCAATGGAATTTTATTCAGAAAAAAATCAAAATAAAGATTTTTAATGGGATCAAAACTTTCCATTAGAGCCTTATTGGAAGAGAACACTTTGATTTTTTTAGTAAAATTTAAAAATTACTGTTTGCTTAGAAACTTTTTTTATTATATAAAATTTTTAAAACAAAATCCGAATGAAACACTTTCATTGTATCAAAATGGAAACTTTTGTTTGACCCAAAATGAAATGTCTTTGAAAATGTCATTTTGCAGGATAGTTCAAAATTCTTTGTTCAATTCAGAATCAAAACAAATTTCAAATTGTGGAATTTACCATGAAATGGAAATTCCTGTTCCCACACAGCCCTTCGTCTGGGTGCATGTTCAAACAAATCCCCAGAAGCGTCTCAAGTTCCCCCATCACTGAGTATGTTGCAGTGTCTAAATCTGATCTGTTCTGCCTGGCATTTTATCATTAGAGTGGTGTGATACTATAGGGGTTCCCCCAGACCAGGAAGGGGTTGTGTCTGCCCTATAACCCTGGGTGCCTCTGTGATGTTGTCACAACTGGGACATGGGCAGTCTGACCCAGTGGTTGGAGCAGGAGTCAGGAGTCAGGCCAAGTCAGATACCAGGAGGTCAAAGTCCAAGACAGGCCAGAGGGCAAACCAAAAGTCTAGTGTCAGGAGGCAGGCAGGGTAGGGTTTACCTGTAGACAAAATTGAGAGCAGAACCCCTAATTGGTGACCAGAGTCAGGCCAGGATGCCTGGAGGGAAGGAGCAGAAAGCACAAGACACACTGTCCATGCAGCTGGGATCCATCTTGCTCAGGATGACTTCCTGTTCCTGTGCTGGGTTTATAGAGAAGCTGTGAACCAATCTGGACCCCCAGCATTCTGCCAGTCAGATTCCTGGACTGGAGTCCCCCGTTGAGGTTCAGCTTCTATTCTAGCGATGGTTAGCTGGTGACTGGGTGGCAGGCTGGAACCTACTCGCTCCCAATAGCCCGCCCTGTAGACCAAGTCCCAAGACTTGTGGTTCCTGGCAGTTGTGCAGCCTTGGCTCAGAGCCCTGACACCAGTAGCCTAGTCAGAGCATAATGATTTTACCCTGGCTTTGACCTTGCAGAGAGTCACCAGCACCCCTTCCAGTCCTGAGTCCCTGCAAAACCATCTTTTCTGCAGTGCTCAGCCCCTCGGACAGCAGCACTCACAGGAAGGGGTCGTCTTATCAAGTTCGCTGCTCCTTTAAAGAATCAATATGCAGTGCCAGCCTAGTAGTTTGGCTGAGGGTTTTACTCCTCAGTTTGAAACACCACATTGAGATGGTTGTGTAATAAAGCAAGATTCCGTTTGTTGGATAGGTCAGTGATAACAAGTAGACATAACTGGGACAGAAATGGTTACAACCAAACAATAGTAAAAATACATTTCTAAGACTAAAACCAACGTAACAAACCAGAGTCTTTTCTTCACAGTAGACTTCTTACTACAGTCATTCTTCCAGCATGGTTGGCCAGTCCTTAGCCAGAATCCAACACAGAGCCCAAAGCCCTTGGTTTCTTTGTCTCCTCAGGTGAAGGATGACTAAAATGTCTGTCTGTTTCCCTTATAGTACCCCAAACTTCATTGTCTTTGCTCAAGAGCGAGAGGAGGAACGCCTGCTGTTCAGACTCTTCCTGTTTTTCCTATTCTCCACTGACTTGTACGGAAATGGGGCTTCCATTGTTTTGGTACCACAGTGCTTAATTTACATTGGAGACTGGTAGACGGCTACCTTCCTTCCTGCCTAGGGAAGAGCCTGTTTCTGTCTTTGTTTGGTGACAGACTTTAAAATATAATATCAGTGAGTATTCATAATTCCTCCTATAATGCATAATACATTTCATGATGATATTAATCACCGGTGTGTCACTTGCTTTCATAAAACCTTTTACAATATACACTAATATTGTATACAATCAGTTGATTCAATTGCTTATTCTTTGGGGTTCACCCCCCTGGGGTGGCTGGAGGCTAATCGTCTCAACCTGGTCATAGATGGTTTTGTTCAAAACATTTTATCAATGGAGGGGAAAAAATGACCTTTTCATCCAAATAGAAATTTCCATGGGAAATGTCAGATATCAACAGTTTTTTTCAGGTTTTCTTTGAAAATCTGGTCAAAATGTTCACTTTTCAGGGTTTTTTTGAGGAAAAGCAGAAAACTTCTGAAGAAAACTTTCAAGGATTTTTTTTTTCATAAAACATTCTTACAGGAATCAACACCATTTCCCCTTCAGCTCTGATAATCATGAAACATGGAATTTTGGGGGGAATCCTATCTGGATTTGCACTCAGTGCAATTTTGGTGACTACATAAGAGAAGGTGATACAATAAGAAATACATTTGAGTGCCTAGAAGACTAAAAAGGGGAAGAGATAAATGCAAATAAATGCAAGTAGAGAGGATAGAGCTCTTAATGCATGATTTCACCCTTCGTTCCAGTAGGAGTCTGAGCAGGGACTAGTTTCTGAACAAAAATAGTCTTGTGGCCTCGTTAATGGTTTCCTGGGGCTTTCAAAAACCTCAGGAAAACATCACCACAAATATAAACATTGAGATCTGGCTTTATTAAGCTTTGGCTATATCGGTCTATTTTTGGCTTTATGTTCCTGCACAGCCCCAGTTCAGAGTCCCATATTACCAGCTAGAAAAAAGCCTTCAGAAGTGCAGAATTAGACACAATGGGCCATATCCTTAGTGGATGTAAATTGGCATAGCTCCGTATGAGGTTCTGGCCTAGTTCTCGGTCGTTCTTCTTTCCAACAATACCATTCACACATTAATATCTAGCACTTTCAAATAGTATCTTTTACCCAGGGGTCTCAAAGCTTTGAAAACAAGAATCCATTCTTCCAACATCCTTATGAGATGACAGGGTCCCTATTGGGTATCATCAGACAAGGCCTGAGCCAGAGTCTTTCCACTGACCCAGTGCTGGCTTTGAATCTGCCCAAATCCATCAGTAGAGCTGGGAATAGAAACCAGACCTTAAGGCCTAACCCCAGTTTGTAACCATGGTATTAAATTCCCTATAAAACTGGTTATGGGATATAACATGATTGAGGCTGATTCTATAGGCCCTTGGTCACTTGAATAGACCCCTGAAGTAATCATGGACCAGGAAAGTGTCATGAGTTCTCATAAATGACTTTTCCCTCTGATAAAAATTCTTCTGAGACTTTATGAAAGGTGCCAAAGCACTTGTTGTACCTGGGATCAAATACAGCACAGTGCTGTATCTTTTTTTCCACGCACTTCAGATCTCTGTGCTAAATAATGGATCTGAAGAATCCAAAATGTGTCTCATGCCGGGCTGTGGAAGTTAGACTCAATCCCTTATGGTTCCTGTTCAAACAAAGCTTAATGGAAGCATAAAGGAAATATTGAAATAAACCTAAATTAGAGTATTTTAATCTATATATTTATACCTGCTAGGTTGGTTTCCTGAACAGCAATAGGAACCTACCTCTATGTGAACGCCTTTCTCACTTTTCTAGTCTTTCTATCCAAATGTCAATATGCAATGTTGCAAGATGGATATTTATAATTATGCTAGATTTCATTAGCTAAAAAGCCAGAATTAGATGGTAAAAATTAGATTTTAATGAACAATTCAATAGGAGGAAGTTATGAATTGGTGTCTTGAGGATATCATCATGACTTAGAAATGAGGCAAATTTAGATGAGTCCAGGAGAGAGAACGAGGGGGAGGGAAAAGGACGGTGTGTAGATTAAAATAACTTCAAAAGCAGGAGAAGGGTGTGTGGGGGAAGAATTTGGAATTAGTTTTAAAATCTTAATCCACATTTTAATATTGCAGAATAATTCTGAATGCCATTGTCAGCAATTGTGATGCCAGGTGCCAAAGAGAGCACTTCAATAGCTGAAACAAACAGGATCATGATGACAGGGGAATAGAGCCATCCAGCTGAGAGACACATTCCACTACTGCATCCTTCATTGCTTTGAAGTCAGTGGGTTTGTGTGGACACAAGTGAGAGCAGATTTTGAACCTCTCCATACCTCAGCCAGTGATTCTTCCAGGTGTAGTCCTTAGTAGGTTGTCATTTCGGCCTGTAAACTTGGTAGCTCTCAAAAGCTAAGCAGATTTGTGCCTGACCAGCATCTGGGTTGGAGACCCTCTACCAAGGAAAATAGTAAATAGAACTGGCACCAGTGGCTCCACATCCAGAGATGAAAGGCTGCTATTTATATTCTAGTGACTCCTACTGGCTCCAACTCAGATCCTGGGCCCCTTGTGCTAGGTGCTGTACATGCCCTTACTAAGGGTTTGTCTACACTGGAACTGGAGGTGTGATTTCCAGCTCTGGCAGACACACTCCTGCTAAATACCCCAAATACAATCCTGTCCAAAATCCTCGGTACGTACTCTGGGTGGCCAGCCTGTTCAGCCACGACTACACTGCTATTTGTAGTGTATTGGCTTGATCAAAACAAGTGTGAGTGTGTCTCCCCAGGCTGGAAACTACACGCCCAGCTCCAATGTAGATGTACCTTAAAAGACAGCCGTTGCCCTGAAGAGCTTACAATCTAAATTGACATGACAGATGAAAGACAAGAAGGAAAACAGAGACACACAGAGGTGAATTTACTTGCTGAAGGTCAGACAGCCAGTCAGCAGGGAATAGAGGCCAGGTGTCCTAGTTCCCCATCTACTCCCTAGCCAATATACTATTCCTTGTATCTAAGACTATTGCTCTGAATAACCAGATTATACCATTCAGCCTGTCTGTTTTGAGAGGACAGCTTTTTTGACATCTGCATGTCTCCGCTTGTTGTATATAGCCACACGAGCCATGCAGCTGATGTCTGCCAGTACCCTCTCTCCAACTCAACTATTAACTAAAGTCAGAAATTAGTTACCTTAAAAATATCTCTAGCTATTTTATGCTGATCATTAAACCAAAATATTTCACTCTGGAGGCTTGTGCTAGTAGGGAGCCTTGAAATTACTTAGATCAATTAACTGCATTATCCTTTATACAAATTATAGAAATGCTTCTGTTGCTACTGTAGGGAAATATAAATAACAAAAACAAGGCAGCTCTCCAGCAAACCCCTCTCCCCTTGCTGTGTTTCCTCTTCTGATTGCTTTTCCCTTGGCTGGAATTGCTTTATCTTTCCTTGGTCACAGTCTGATATGCCTCCAGCAACTGAGAATCTGACTTTAAAAGTAGATCAGAAACTTTAAAAACCTGAGTCCCTCACTTCTTTTGCAGCCTTCTTGTTCTTTCATGCACCTCTCTGGAGCTACAGAAGGGAAAGCTATTGAGAGAGCTCTGAGAGGCTATCTTTTTGGTTTGTTTATAATATTACTTCTTGGTGAATAAGGATGTTCTTGAGGTTACGGCACTGAACTGAGACTCAGGATCTGGGTTCAATTTCTGGCTCTGCCACTGAGTTCCATTAGGACCTGGGGGCAAAGTTCATAGTTTCATAGACTCTATGAACCATTAGATTATCTAATCTGACTTTCCATCTACCACAGGCCATCAATTTTCACCCTCTACTAAGCTCAAAGCCTTTAGTTAGGCCAAAGCAGTTCAGTCCTTGGGAAATTAAATGGTTGTGTGCTGCAGGCAAAGAATGAGAGAGACAGAGGTGCCATCAAGGCCCCCTAAAATGGCAGGGAATTGATTAGGTGAGTTATGCCCAGATGTTCCCAGCCTGTAGTCTGTGCCCTATCCTCCAGAGGAAGGTGTTAATATTAAGCCCTTTGACTGAGAATCTTTCATTTAATCTCTCTCTAATATGGGGATGAGGCCCATTCCCTTTCTCCCTGCCTTTGTCTGTGTTTGTGTAGATTGTCAACTCTCCTGATCAGGGCCTGTGTCTCCCTCACTCTGTGTTTGTACAGCACCTGGCACAATGGGGTGACCATCTCAGCTGGGGCTTTTAAGTGCTACCATAATGCAAGTTAATAATACTGGGGTACCTTGACATCTTTTGTAGGGTTAAGGAGGCCTGATTCTGTGCTGACCTGTAGGGGCAAGGAACAGTTAATGAGGACGCTTTTCACACTGGGCTGGGTGTATAAAGAGACTCCACTTGTAAAGCCCAATCAATCCAGCTCCTGCACACACAGCTGCTTAACCTGGGCTTAGGCGCTGGTCAGATGTGCAGGAGGCAGAATCCACCCCACTCAATGTGCAGAGCAGCCAGTCGATGGAGGCCACCACTATTCATTGGCTGGAGTAGCCCCTATTGCCCTTATATTGCAATACCACACCCCCGAGGAAGAGGTTGGCAGTTTCCACACACGTTATCAGGTCCTCTAGCCCCACCTCACCACTGGTCCCACCCCCAGCACCCCCCCCCGCATGCTGCCGCACTGAGTGTGCCAATGGAGTGGGGCAGATTTTGCACGGACCTCAATCCATATCCCACCATGTCCGTGCACAGCACAGCTACGCCATTTCTGCTGCCAGCAACCGTGCGGCCATAGCAAGGGCAGGGCTTTCCCCTCTGTGGGCTGCTCTGCCTCCTATGCTCCTTTAGATTTGGACCATGGCGCATGATAAAAGAAGTGGGCCCAATGTGGCTAGGGAGTGGGCCCCACATACCTGTGTGCAGGAGCAGCTGTCTGGGGAGGGAGGAGATAGCTATCCCTGTACATTTGTTGTACAAGAAATCATATCTACTTGTGAAAGCCACTGGTCAGTGTGTGTCACGTGTCCCCCCTGTACCCGATCTACCAAAAACGTGACTCTACTACAGCCCCTACATAGAGCTGTAGAGAATTATGCTTTTTGGGTCTGAAGGTCCCTGGTTCAATCCCCAATAGGTCAGCCAAGATGGAGGCCATCACACTTGAACCTAGGCCATAACTGTGACGAGGGACTTGGCTTTATTCAAAGTTGCACTGGTCTTGTCTTCAAGTAGTTTTTAAAAAGATCTGCTTAAGCCTCGTCCTCATCATCAAGTCCAATCCCAAAGGGCAGCAGCCTCCTTGTAGATGGGGCCCCACCCAGGTCAATCTGTAGCTGGGTCTTGAAGACAGTCTGACTGGAGGTCCAGTCTGTGTCCACCATTGCACCATCAAAGCTCTTTGTGAACACTCTTAATTCAATTGAAACCTGCCGTCTACTGATTTTTGGTTTACTTAGCAAGGAAACATGGTAAACTCAATCAATATCAGCCAGTTTTAAATCAGATTAAAAGTGTCCACACAGGGTTTTGGTTAACCTTTAGTTAAACCAGTGCCACTTTGACTAGAAAGGAGGCCAAGGAATAACTATGTATAGATCTAGTATTGTAGGGAACACATATCACTAGATATCACTTATCCACCACATCAGTACAGCTCCTCTTTCACTTTCCTGTCAACAGAAAACAAGTCCTAAGGGAAGACTTTTCAAGTTTGCATTTTTTGGAGTTCATCAGTTCTCAGTAGGAAAAAGGGGAGGGGGGGAATCTACATATTAAGGAGGTACCTTAGTATGAACAAAATATAGACTCACTCTAATGAGGGGGAGAAGTTCTACACCTTTGTCATTATTTATATTGCAATTGTTATTTGTACTATTGTAGCTCTGAGAAATCTTAGGACCTGAATGTATTAGGCACTGCACAACCACAGAACAAGAAGGACCCTGACCTAACGAGCTTACAATCAAAATAGAGAAGACAGACAAAGAATGGGAGGGAAAGTAGGCACCAAGAAGTGAAGTGACTTGTCCAAGGTTACCCAGCAGGTTAGTAGCAGAGTAAGGAATAGAACCCCGGATTCCCTTGTCCGAGGCTAGGAGAACTTGTGGCACGTTAGAGACTAAGAAATTTATTTGAGCATAAGCTTTCGTGAGCTACAGCTCACTTCATCGGATCTAGTAAATTGAGCTGTAGCTCACGAAAGTTTATGCTCAACTAAATTTGTTAGTCTCTAAGGTGCCACGAGTCCTCCTTTTCTTTTTGCGAATACAGACTAACACGGCTGCTACTCTGATACCCTGTCCGTTGGACAGCATAAAAAAAGAAACAACCCTTTGGATTAAGAATTAGCATGTTAGGAAGGTAAGTTTCGCTCAGGCTACAAGGAGCCAGATGTTTTCTCCGTGGCTCTTAATGGGGAAGTAATTATATTGATTGATCATGAATTATTGATTAATATACTCATAATGTATTCATTTTATTTTCATTTATAAACCGTGTTTACAATACCAACAATATTACTCTGTATTACTGCTAGTTACCAGTTTGGGGGAGAGTTCAGAGCCACCGCTGTTATCTTGGGGCCTGACCTTGCGAGCAAGGTTATTGGTCATTAGTTGCTGGTAACAATTAGTATCCAAATAGGATGATTATTAGGCCAAGCAGAATGTAAGGCCAGCTGCAGAGAAAACATTATGCTCTGAGAAGAAGTGGGGATAAAAGGTAGTTTTCTAGCTTAGGAGAGAGCTGACTGAGAGGCCACATAATTAAATTCATTATGGGCAGTGACTATGCTGCAGAACATAATAGGACAAAACCAGAAATTGGAGGTGATGGCCTGGCTTTCCAGTGCCATGTTAATTGTCATGCTGCTGTGCTACCCAGCAACCAAATTATATTTATGTGGGATTAATTAGTACAATTCTCCATAAAACTAATGTTCAGTGTAAATGAAGCAGATTAGCATGGCATTAGACGGTAGCGTATGAGAAAGGCGACACATTTTCAAAGGGGATCTGTTATAGAGTATAAATTAAGAACCTGGGGATTGAAATGCAAATGTCAATCGCTTGCTGCAGTGCTGACGGGGTTTCCGCTGCTATGGTGTGGAGTGTGTTTGCAGAGATAGGGCCCTGCTCCTGTATGTGCTGCTGAGCATCCTCATGTCCCGCTAAAGTTCATCTCACTTAGTTTTGTTTGACTTTCAGCTCCATTAGCTACAATTGCACTGATTTCGTTAGGAGCGGAGGACACTTAGAACCGTGCAGGATCAGGTCCATAAACTGGACGGGCTAGATCAGGGGTGGGCAAACTTTTTGGCCCGAGGGCCACATCGGGGTTCCAAAACTGTATGGAAGGCCGGGTAGGGAAGGCTGTGCCTCCCCAAACAGCCTGGCCCCTGCCCCCCCCTCAGAACCCCTGACCCATCCAATCCCCACCCATCCTTGTCGCCTGACTGCCCCATCACGGGACCCCCACCCCCTATCCAACTCCCCCTGCTTCCTGTCCCCTGACCACTCCCTGAAACTCCAGACCCATCCAACCCCCCCCCTGCTTCCTGTCCCCTGGCCGCCCCGAACCCTATCCACACCCCTGCCCCCTGACAGGCCCTCCGGGACTCCCACGCCTATCCAAACCCCCCTGTTCCCCATCCCCTGACCGCCCCTGCCCAGAACCTCCACCCCATCCAACTGCCCCCTGTCCCCTGACTGCCCCCCAGGGCTCCCTGCCCCTTATCCAACCTCTGTACCCCCTTACCATGCCGCTCAGAGCAGCATGTCTGGCAGCCGTGCCACTCGGCCGGAGCCAGATGCTCTGCCCTGCATGAGCGCACAGCCCCACCGCCCAGAGCGATGCCTGCACGGTGGCGTGGCTGTGGGGGAGGGAGGACAGTGGGAGAGGGACTGGACTAGCCTCCCCAGCGGGGAGCTCAGGGGCCAGGCAGGACAGTCCCGTGGGCCGGAGTTTGCCCACCTGTGGGCGAGATTCTAACGCAGGCTGTGCATCTGCACAGGGACAGTCAGAAAACCCCTCCACGGGCTACCTTGGGCAGGCACATGTGACTCAGCCCAGCTGATCACCTGCTTAATCCTCTCCAGAGCAGATGGCTGGGGAGTGACTAGAGAGTGACTCAGCGTAGCAGAGCTAGTGCGGGAATGGGCGGTAAATTACTACCCACAGGCGCAGGCAGGGCAGGAACCGCAATTGGGAGGGGTGATTGCCATTGAGAGGGGTGACACAATGTTACTCCTAGGTCACTCCTAGAGTTCCCCCCCCAGCCTTGCTAAAGCTGTGCACAGTCGAGTCCTGTGTAACTCACTGCCTTGCTGAAGAATACACACACGTGTAAAAGCAAAGAGGAGTCCTTGTAGCACCTTAGAGACTAACAAATGTATTTGGGCATAAGCTTTCGTGGGCTAAAACCCACTTCATCAGATGCATGAAGTGGAAAATACAGAAAGCAGTATAAATATTACAGCACATGAAAAGATGGGAGTTGCCTTCCGAAGTGAGGGGGTCAGTGCTAATGAGGCTAATTCAATTAAGGTGGAAGTGGCCTATTCTCAACTGTTGACAAGAAGGGGTGAATATCAAAGGAGGAAAATTACTTTTGTAGTGCTAACGCATGTGTGTGTACCCAGCAGGCTCTAAAGCTGGTGGCTGGAAGAGACTCATTCTCTGGATCAGGGACACAATCTCTACCAACCAGTGAGTTACAAATATAAGCACATCTATGCTTGTTAGACCCATTTCACTTTAGAGTCCCTTCTGTGTAGAGTAAGTCAGAGGAGCTAGAGGGAACATGGACCCAGCAGCCTAGGTGATGTTTAAGTAGGGAGGACAGCGAATACCTACTTTTCAATTTAAATCCACTTCCATCTAGATTCTAGTCTGATTTTTTGTAAGCCATTTCAGAGCAATTGAAATAATCTCCCCAGAATAATACCTCTCCCTGCCACCCTGGAAATTTAGCAATTACACCAAATAAGGAATTATCAAGGTAAGCTATTTTTCTAATAGACATAATTGCTGTTGTATTTTTTAATATAGTTAGGATATATATATATATATATATATATATATATATATATATATATATATATATATATATATATAAAATGTTCTATGAATATAAAATTATGCCCTCCCAGGGCATGTCTGCAAATGGATGTGGTTTGTGATTTAATGCAACTTATCAATCATTTGTTCATGAGCAAATAGTTTTCATATTAAAAGGAAAGAAACATTCTAATGTATTCATGCTATTATTGTTCCTTGGAAAAGCTCCAGACCTGCAATAAACCAGTGATTGGAAATGCACAAAGTATTTTAATATCCTAATTATTTTGATTTAACTTCCTCTAATAGTTTAAGCTGATACTGAATTTATTTAGAAGCCATTAAAGAAGAAGTGTGTTTGTGGGGTTGGGGAGGGGGGGTTGTTGGTTTGGGGGTCCCCCCCAACAGATCATAAACATAGACTGAACTTAATCTCTTAATTATTCATATTCCACATCCCAGTGAATGTTTTGGGAGGGAAATAAAGAAAAAACACCCCACAAATCATCACTCACTTTCAGTGATCCTTTTAATTTCAGCCACATTTTCAGAAACTCATCAGCATGTCAATTCTTCTATCTTTCACAGACGATAATCAGACACCCACGAGCATCCTACACTTCTGGCATTAAAACAGGTTTGTCCAAGTGTAAGGATCTATTCAAAATTGTATCCCTCTCTGCTTATATCGCCGCCTCCTTCTGTTGGTTTGACTGAGAGGGTTAGTGTAGTTTCTTTGTTCTTCTTGGTTATTATAACAGCACTTTGTGCTTCTTTAGTGCCTTTTTTCCAGGCCTTTGTTTATTATTGGCATTATACATAGGTCCAGATCCTGACTGGTATTTAGGTACCTCACTCCCACTGAAATCAGTTGAAGTGAAGCACCTAAATACCTTTCAGGATCTGGGCCTTAGAGACTCCAGATGAGATCAGGATCCATTGTGTTAAGTTTCATAGAAACACCTAGTAAGACACTGTCCCTGCCTTGAAGAGCTTACAGTCTAAGGACATAATCATGACCCTGGCTACAAGCCTATGCAGAGCACCACAGGGGTGTAAACATCCCCTTGTTCCCCTTCGTGGGCTACCTATCTTGTTGGTAGCAGTGCAGAGGTGAGGGGGAAAAATACCCCCTGTGGTGTTGCTGGTCTCCCCAGCCCCACTACGCAGGTGGGTGAGGAGTGGGTCCTTAGGGGCAGGAAGTGGGTGCAGCTAGAGCTGGCATAAATGAGATGCCACATATAAGGCTAATGCAGATTCTCTTCTCTGCTGGAGCAAGGGAGGGTGTCCTTTCTGGGGGCAACTTTTTTTGGATGAAGACTTCATTCACCCCTCCCAAAAAAAAGTTTGGGATCAAATTCAGCAAATAGTTTCCACCCAGGGAGGAAAAAGAGAGACAGAAAAATGAGGAAAAAGTCAAAACATTTCATTTTGACATTTTCCAAGTGAAACAATTCAGCATTTCATCTTGAAAGGTTTTGTCTAGAAATTTAGCTAGATTTATTAAATAAAGTTAAACACCTGAAAACTAAACATAATAAAAACCTAGGGGGGGGGAGAGTTTTGGGTTGAATGAAATGTTTTGTTCATTTTGCGTGTTCATTTGGATGGTGTTTGCGTGTTGTTTGTTTGTTTTAGAGAGGAAAAAACAAAACAAAAAATTCATTTTGGGTCAACTTAAAGCAAATATATTATATCTATATTACTCAATTTGGCCCCTGAACCAAAAAATTAATTATTGGCTCCGCTCTTGTCATAATCTTCTCCCTATCTGCTCCTGGCATAACCCCGCTACCCAGTCCCTCACTTAGGACTGTGACAATGTCACACTTAGACCCATAATGGCTGAAACAGATCAAGGGTGGGAGAAAAGAACCCATTTAAGAGCTCGCATTGAGGCATAGAGAGATTAAGAGCCTATCTACATTGCCCCACAGTTTGGACTAGGGGTGTACAAACCAAAGTGCTACACTGTAACTCCCGTTACACTGTGTGTACTGCGGATGTGAACTACAAAGTTCCTAGTTCGTATTAATGCAGTCCTCTGAAACAGGACTATATCTATGTGATACAGAAACCTTTCCATTTGCACCTGCAGCAGCCACATGGGGGAGTTCTGTGGGGCAGTGTAGACAAGCCCTAAGTGACTTGCCCAAGATCACACAGGAAGCTTGTGTCAGATTTCATAATTAAACCCAGATCGCCTGAGTCCCAGTCCGGTCCCTGAACCACAAGACTAGCCTCTTACAAAAGGTGTATTACGAGTGCTGGTTTGTGTTGTGTTAACCAAGCTATTTATTTATTTATTTATTTGGACTGTGGTAACAGCTAGGAGCCTGAGTCCTGGACCAGAACCTCACTGTACTAGGCTCTGTACAAATGAGATTTAAAAGACAATCCCTGCCTCAAAGAGCTTACAATCTAATTTAGTTTTCTTACCCCTTGTAGTTGTAGAGAACAGTCCCCAGCAGGATGCAATGAGCATCATGGAGCCTGATTCACCACACCCTTACTCCAGTTTTACACTGGCTTAACTCCAGCAAAATCACTGGACAAATACGACGGCTTGAATACCATCTGCCTTTCAGCCATGAGCACCCACAAACACTGTGTTACTTACGTTATAATTTCCCAGTTAGGCTTCCAAGCAGCTTGGCAGAACCCTGTTCGTAAAATTAATTTTGAAGAGCTAATTTGGCACAATTTTGTATGCATAACATTAATTCATTACATTCATTTTGACATGTCCATTATTTTTTAAGATTTCCAACTGGCGCTGTAAAGTGACTTTGAGAAATAGACTGGACAGATAAACATGATTAGAATCCCGAGGTTTTGCTTAGTTGTGACTAAAGGTCACAAGCATTTCGTGTCATGCTGTGGGTGATTATGAAGCACTTTCTTAAAGCCATTGGGCCAGGCAGATCATGTTTCAGCATCTTGGCATCTGATTTTTCATTGCCTCCTTGAGTAACCATTTACACCACCCTGAAATGCACGCAAGTGTGTAAAACATTACTACTGAGTTTCAGCACGTGGGAAGCCTTTTTCGTGTCAATGGTTAAACATCAGACCTGTGACCCTGTGAGGGAATGTAGGCTAGGGGTTGCAGTTAGAGCCAGCGGACCAATGAAACTTTCCTCCCTCGGAAAATTTTGATGTTTGGAAAATAATGAATCCCGAATCAGGATGCAATGTCAAACACTCTTCCCCCCCCCCGGAAGAAAATCCCAATATAGGATAACTGTAATAGAATTTTTCATCTTACTCCCAGCTGTCCAACTCTTCAGGAAGCTGCTTTCCTGGGTGCTGGACTCCCCAGTCAACTAGATCCCCAGGAAGTGGGCAGCCCCTGGAAACCTCTACCCAGTGAGACAGGGTGCCCAGGCTGGCAGGGAACCACCCGGGCAGACAGGCTGATCAGTTTTGATGGAATGGATTTGCTACTGCAAAACATTTCAATTCCATGTGTCAAGGTTCCTTCCCCACTCTGAACTCTAGGATACAGATGTGGGGACCTGCATGAAAGACCCCCTAAGCTTATTCTTACCAGCTTAGGTTAAAAACTTCATCAAGGCACAAACTTTGCCTTGTCCTTGAACCCTATGCTGCCACCTCCAAGCATGTTAAACAAAGAACAGGGAAAAAGCCCACTTGGAGATGTCATCCCCCCAAAATATCTCCCCAAGCCCTACACCCCCTTTCCTGGGGAAGACTTGATAAAAATCCTCACCAATTTGCATAGGTGAACCCAGGCCCAAACCCTTGGATCTTAAGAACAATGAAAAAGCAATCAGGATCTTAAAAGAAGAATTTTAATGAAAGAAAAAGTAAAAGAATCACCTCTGTAAAATCAGATGGTAAATACCTTACAGGGTAATCAGATTCAAAACATAGAGAATCCCTCTCGGCAAAACCTTAAATTACAAAAAGACACACAAACAGGAATATACATTCCATTCAGCACAGCTATTTTACCAGCCATTAAACAAAAGAAAATCTAACGCATTTCCAGCTAGATTACTTACTAACTTAACAGAAGTTCTGAAGAGCATTCCTGACCTGGTCCTGGCAAAAGCATCACACAGACAGACAGACCCTTTGTCCCCCACTCCAGCTTTGAAAGTAACTTGTCTCCTCATTGGTCATTTTGGTCAGGTGCCAGCAAGGTTATCTTAGCTTCTTAACCCTTTACAGGTGAAAGGGTTTTTCCTCTGGCCAGGAGGGATTTTATAGTTCTGTATACAGAAAGATGGTTACCCTTCTCTTTATATTTATGACACCATGTAATCAGTATTTTCTGACAAACTTTATTTATCTGAAAACTTTCAACTGGTCTAATTACAACACAGTCTTGAGAATCAGGATTCCTTATCTATCTACTCTCAGCTAAAGGGATATAACATTATCTATAACTATTGACATAGTCTCTGATCTAAAGTGTTCCATCTGTCTGATCATCTTCTCTGATCTTGGCAGAGACAAGGTGGGTGAGATGATCTCTTTTATTGGATCTATATGGCTACAAGAACACTGCAAACATTCTCTGATCTAAAGTCATCTAACATTACCTAGCTCTCTCCAATCTTTATAAAGCTCCAATCAACTTGGTAACCAAGCAGAAAATTTCAAGCTGGGTCAGTGATCAGAGAAGTCAGTTCATGTCCTAATGCTTCTGTTTACCCATCTATAGCATTTCCTTCCACTTACCAGCTCTTACAGTCCTCAACAATGCCATTTCAGCAAACCACTGGCACAAGTGATGGCATCTCTCACCTGTCTCTTTTCGCTCTGTTGCATACCCAGCTGGATTTCAAGACGCACCTAAATCATCCATTGGGTTGAATCATTTAGAGCCCAATTCAAATCCCAATGGAAAGACTCCCATTGACTTCAGTGGGCTTTGAAGCAGGGCCTTACGTAGTTCTGGAGTTATTTAAGGGTAGGCGGTGCATCATTATTCCACTTCTGTGACCCATTGGCAGCCTCAACCCCATCCCCCAGATTTACACAAAGTGATGCTGCGGCCATAACACAGGCTGACTTATCTTGGAAAGCTAAGGGAGCATAACCAAACCCTACGTGTGGTGCTTGAGATCATGGTGAGTGATTGACGTAAAGGGAGTTTTGCCATTGACTTCAATACAGCAACAATTTCCCATTTCTTTCCCAGTCTTGTAAAACAGTGGTTCTCAAAGCCGGTCCGCCGCTTGTGCATGGAAAGCCCCTGGCGCGCCGGACTGGTTTGTTTACCTGCCGTGTCCGCAGGTTCGGCCGATCGCGGCTCTCAGTGGCAGCAGTTTGCCGCTCCAGGCCAATGGGGGCTGCAGGAAGGGTGGCCAGCAAGTCCCTTGGCTCACGCCACTTCCCGCAGCCCCCATTGGCCAGGAACGGGAAAGCGCGGCCAATGGGAGCTTCGGGGGAGGTACCCACAGGCAAGAACAGCTGCGGAGCAGAGCAGCACGGGGCCAGGGCAGGCAGGGAGCCTACCCTGGCCCCAGTGCGCACCACTGCCACCCTGGAGCTGCTCAAGGTAAGCGGCGCTGGGCCGGAACCCGAACCGCTCCTGCACCCCACACTCCCTGCCCTGAGCCCCCTGCCTGTACCCCAACCCCCTGCCACACCCCGCACTCCCTCCTGCACCCCTGCCCTGAGCCCCCTGCTGCACCCCGTGGGCAGGCGCGGGGGTGGAGCGGGGGGGCGGGGGCAGCGGGGGGTGGGGGGTGATGCGGCCCTTGGGCCAACATACAAGTCCTCATGTGGCCCTCCTGGTGATTCGAGTTTGAGACCCCTGGACTAGATCTTTGATTTTTTTTTAATTCTCTTTACCATTGTTAAACTCCTATGCACACTCAAATAGTATGTTCCATTGTTATTTTGCAAAGAGTGTTAACTTTATTACTTTGACATTTCGATAGCAAAGCAAAAATAAATCAAGGAGAGAGAGAAATTCTCCACAAATGAAATAGAAAAAAATTATGCCAAAATCTTGACTGTTCTAAAGAATAACCAGTAACTAACCCTATTAGTCTTTAACTGGACACAATGCCTGATCTACAGCTCATTGAAGTTAATGGAAAGACTCACATTGACTTCAGTAGGCTTCAGATCAGAGCCATAGGGCCAGACCCTTGGTTGGACTACATTTGCAAATCTCCAATGAAGTTTGCAGTCACATATGTCCTTGGAGTTATGCTGATTTGCATCAGTGGAGATCTGGCCCATAGTGCATAGAACCCTAAACATCTGTATGCACAGCTCCTGTTGTGTCACTGAGAACTGTGCTCATCAACTGGAGGGTGTCCATGGCTCTCCAAGTAGATTCTCTGGTCACCTTTGACTGATGTTTTTTAGAGAGACTCTCTGGATGGACTGTCCTTCGGGAATGTCATGAGGGAGCTACACTGAAAGATCTTTGCTAATGTGCTAATTGCTTAAGATTAGCTTTAAAGAGGCAGGATAAAACAATGAGGAGAGAAAAGGGATTAATCCTAATTTTCAAATTAAGGAGGCAGCAGAGACAAGGAATGTTTTTGCAAGATGCATGATTTTTCTCTGACCCTCTTACTTTGTTTTGGTTTTGGAGCCTGAGTCTTATCAAAGTTCTGGTCCGAATGTTCATCAGACACGGTGATTCATTAATATAGGAAAAAGAAATGGAAGAAAAGCAAAGGAAGGATGGCGGGTGGTTAGGCCACTGGTTTGGGAAATGAGGGTTCAGTTGTGTCCTCTGCCACAGACTCCTTGCGTGACCTTGGACAAATTATTTAGCCTCTCTGTGAAATGGGGATAATAACACTTCCTTCCCTCATGGGGGTGTTCTGAGGATCAATATATTAAAGTTTGTGATGTGCTCAAATACTGCTATCTTTCTATACAAGAGGCAGTGTGGGCTAGTTTTCAGGCCTAGGAGTGGGTGTCAAGATGACTGGATTCCATCTTTCGGAAAATGCTCATACAAAATGCTTTTGTAAAGATCAAGTTGACTTTGTGTGTGTGTGTGAGAGAGAGAGAGAGAGAGATGGATGGATGGATGGATGGATGCACCCCAGATTGTGTCCTCATGACATTTGTGGATTTGGTTGTATGCCCAAATGTCTCAGAATTCAAGAGAGGGTTCAGTCTGCCTGCGGTCTTAGAGCCCAATTCCACCTTAAGAAGCACACGGATGATTATTTATGAGGGCATGGTGTGTGCATCCAGATGGAGTTTCACCTTCTGTAATCGGATTGTCTCTGCCCCCGTGTGTCTTAAACAGGGTGCAGGTCTACTGCCCTATATTGAGCCAGAGTTGACGTCTCTTACATCCAGGAGTGCGAGAGGTATGTCAGTGGGTAGGGCTGGGCAGAGTTGTGTGACCTGTATGCATTTAATTCAGATATGCAGCAGCTATGGTGCTGCAAACCTCACTCTGCAATGATTCCTTGTAGGTGAGTGCTCAGCAGCAAACCTTAGGCATTCTGAAAAGCTCAGTGCAAAACCTGGTGCAGTTTGCCTGGAGAGCTTTGGCTGCATACAGTCCTAGCTATGGCCTTAGAATTGTTTCTGCAGCTTACTAAATGTGCTTCTTTTTGGCAGTCTCGCTGTCTGTTTGCAATACGTTGGCTTGGTGCAGGTGATCACATCTCCCTCTGGTGTCTGCCCCCAGAGAGCCTGCTGACAGCTAATGGAATTACTCTTATTTCAGGGGGTAAAGACCTGGGATGAAATCCTAGCCCATCTGAAGTCAGTGAGAAAACTCCCATTGACTTCAGTACGGTCTGGATGTCACCCTTGTATTTTTGGTGTTCAGTCACTGCTAATAACATGGCCATGGTCTCATTCCACATAACTGTCGTCAAAAATGCAACATGGCTTCCTCTATAGATACCTCACTGGGAATGCAGGGATAGTGCAGAAGCATCTCACTCCAAACACTGAAGCCATAAGGATCAGCAATTTGTGCAGAGCAAGCCCCACCGAAGCATGCATAGGGCATGAAGGGTAACCTAATAAAGGACCCTCTGAGTTAGACTGATGGCCACTTTAGCAGCCCTGCTATAATTTAGCAGATCCTCATGGTTTGCTGAGCGAGATGGATTATCCATCTTGCTGAAGCAGGAGCAAGCAGGGACCATCCTCAGTATGATTGGCAGCGTCTATACCCAAGCCTTTTCTGTACCCCTGCAGGATCGAATCCTTCCCAGGAGATTTCTTTATATCATTTCTAACCTTTATGGTGACTTGCTGCAGATCACTCAATATATTATAACGTATGAAAATCTCCCTTCCTCTTTCCCTTGGGGCAATGCATGATTCAACACGCCTGGGCCAGTGACTCATTTACTTCCCATTTAGTTGTCGTGACTGAATAGCCTAATTAGATCCAAACTTTAAAAAACTAGGTGTTAGTTTAGAAAGGTTCTTGCATAAAGGAGCAGTATCTTCCCCTGTACTAAGTTCTGTTTCACTGGTTTTTACTCTTGAGCTGCTGATATGACAACTTACTGCAGCATGGTTTTCTTACTCTGTGAAGTGATTAAAGCAATATCACTCTGGAGACTTACTGTTTGTCTGCACATATCACCATGACCATCATGACTGCCCCCGAAGCAAGTACAGAACTGTGGTGTGTAGCAAAATCAACAGGGAGAGATTTATTGCTCTTTGGATGCAGGAGACTTGTCTCTCAGGCACACTGAGTTTTCTTTCTCCAAGATGCTGACTTGTGCCATAGGCAAAGGAGAAAGGAAATGAATTATGATTTAGAAGCTTACCATTCACTCACCACACAAAATAATGAAGCCCAAGCAATGCAGGATGCCATTTGGAGAGGGTAGGTATGGTCTAGGGCACTGGTTCTCAAATTAAATGTTTAGTTATCCCGAAGGAAGGAAGGAAGAGAAATGTGCAAACTGCGTTAATTTTAGTAAAAGCCTCAGAAAACAACAAGCTGTATTTCATGAATCATTGATGACCCATCCATTGATGGTCCATGGTAGAGTTGCAGATGACCAAAACACTGTTCACGGCACTTCTATGGTTTCCCAAAGGCTTTTGTGATCCATCAACCTCAGATAAAATCACTGTCTTCTCTGCACCCTGCCTGACTGCTACCTGTCAGGTGTCGCCTGATCGTAAGTTCAACTCTGATCAGGTGACACCATCACTGGACAATGGTAGCAAACACACAGGAGGACAGAAAAAGAATTATCAAGAGAAGTGAAAGCCGTGGTGGCTGCAAACATCCAGGAGAGAGTATGACCTAGCTCTATAGCCAGATTCTCAGCTAATGTAAATTGGTGTAGCCCTTTTGAAGTCAATGCAGTTCTCCTAGTTTAAACAAGCTGAAGATTTGGCTTGTAGAGTTCTATAGACACCAAATTGGGGAGGTGGAACTAAGTAGCCACATACATCACAATAAAAATGAGTTTATCATCATCTTACCTTCCTTAATAGTGCCCTGATTGTTCCTTTTTCATACAATGTCACATATTACAGTCATGGCAGAGAGCAAGGAGGGAAGATGGAAGAGGTCCACAAACACATTGTTGTCTTTGAAAGTATGGAGCCCCACTCCATGTGGCGGGCATGTGAAAAGGCCAGCTCTTCTTCCCACAAGCACTGATCAATTAGGCAGCAGAGAGGAGGAGCTGGCTCCTCCATCCCTATAGCCTTGATAGGCCAGGAATATAGCAGGAAATCCCACCCCTCTCCCCCAGCTGCCCACCTCCCTCCCTCTGGAGGATGTAGGGCAGCACCAGAGGCAGCCCCATAGGCATTGTCCACAACATGAGAAAACTGGGAGAGCCACCGGTCTGGAGGTCTAACAGTGAGCCTGGAATTCTAATTCCATCTCTAACACTTGTTTCCACTGTGACATTGGGCAAGTCACTGTCCCTCTCACAGTTTCACCATCTTTACACCTTTGGAGCAGGAAGGTGCTACGTACACTCAGGACTTGATAATTGTGTGGCAAATAGAGGTGAGCCTACGTCCACACCTTGGTTCAAAGACCCCCCAAGGCTGGGGTAGTTTAGCTCTAGATCTATATCTCAACTTTTCCAGTCTGGGGTATCTACAATGGGCTGACCCTGAACTTTGGATCTGAACGCTCCAAAACAGTGTGACAGGTTGCCCCAGGAGCTGAGTGTCTGTGGTGAACTGCTCTCTGGGGCTGATCAGGACTGGGATCACTTATGAAAGCAGTTTAACTTCTTTGGCTTCAACAGCGTTACTCCCAATGTATGGTAGTGCATGGGTTCTCAACCTGGGGGTGAAAACGCAGCGGCACAACCAATCTCTCTCTATATGCCTAACAGGGATGGTCAGTGGCCTATTTTCTGCCGTAGCATAGAATCATGGGATGAAAAATGTTGAGAACCAGTGCAGCAGTGTAAATGGAACCATAATAATTCCAGACACTGCCACGTGAACAGTGCCTCTTCTCCCATTTCCTAGTAATTTTTGCCCTGCATGGATGACTTTTGGAGCGTCCATTGAGCAGTGCATTGGCTGCCTGTTGACACAGAGGAGTTATCTATTTACTAGCTGAACATTTTTGTACCAGTACCTAAAACAACACCACAAGTTCTGGGCATGAAAAATACAGGAGCAGGTGAATGCCCCCAGGACAACTGCAAACACAGATGTAAATATCCAAAGGATGGCTTTGAAATAACCCTTCCATTGATTTTTCCCATCGTTAGCCTAAAACAAAAAACCCTGTTACGTTGTTGCCTCTTAAATGCAAACCCAGACAAGTTGCAGTGGCCATTAGATCTTCTGTGGGGATTCAGCCCCTTTGCTTGGCTGTCCTGGCGTATATGCGCGTGAGCCAAGCTATTGATCATCATCAGGCTGTTGGATGGGGCTTTTGAGTGAAAGATTCTCTTTTGCTGTGTACTGGGTTTGTGGGGTTTTTTTAAACTTTTCTCATAGTTCTCTCTTTCTGATACAAATCTGTACACCACAGGACTAGACTACACGTATGGGGTCTCCAGTCTTTCATTGAGATTGGATGTCTTCCAAAAAGAGAGGGCTTGTGGCACCTTAGAGACTAACCCATTTATTTGAGCATCAGCTTTCGTGAGCTACAGCTCGCTGCGTCGGATGCATAAAGTGGAAAGTACCGTGAGGAGATTTTTATATACACACAGAGCATGAAAAAATACACATTGTAAGGAGAGTGATCACTTAAGATGAGCTATTACTAGCAGGAGAGTGGGGTGGCGGGAGAGAAAACCTTTTGAAGTGATAATCAAGGTGGGCCATTTCCAGCACATTTCCAGGAGTTAACAAGAACGTTTTCTTGTTAACTCCTGGAAATGTGCTCTTGTTAACTCCTGGAAATGTGCTGGAAATGGCCCACCTTGATTATCCTTGATTTATACCTCCTTTTCTTTTTGCGAATACAGACTAACACGGCTGCTACTCTGAAACCTTTCAAAAAGAGGTGCTTCTCACTCACCCAGAGGTTTTAGGGCTTGGTGCAGTAGAGTTCTCTGGCCGTGTTATGCAGGAGGTCAGACTAGATGATCATAACGGTCCCTTCTGCCTTGAAAAGCTATGAACGTGTAATAGGCTATAGAACATTCTGGCTCTAGGTCATCATTTTGAAGATGGATCCTAGCTGCTAGTGCACCATATGAACAGCTTGGCGGATCTTTTTCAAAGTAAGTAGTCTCAAAATAGTTTCAGCCAGTTTCCTGTTTACCTCTGAGTGGATCCCCAGATCACCACTGGCTGCCATGAATGATGTCACTGCAGGAAGCGAGCGACTGAATGAGCCATGGACTCTGACCTTCCAAGGCCATGTCCAGGTATATTGCTTTGATGTGGAATAAACTTGCACTGCTTGGGTTTCTATTGTGCAGATAAATGGAGGATGCCAGGCTCTGGGGCTGTCAAGCCACCAACTTTTCTTTAAAGGAATGTTACTTTGCCAGCCGGGGGAGGGTCAGGAACATTTCCCCAGAGGATACTGTAATACCATTCAACCACACTCCCTGGGGAGGAAGAATGCTTTCAAATCCTGAATAAGATATTTGATTGAAAATTAGTTGAGTGGTTATTTGGCTGAAAGGGATTTGACAAACAAGATCTACATCTGAGTCTTCAGATGAAAGAAATATTCAGTCGAATTTAATTAGCAAGGGGATTTCACACTGGCTTCCATCCGTCTGCAGGTATCTCAAATGCTCATTAAAATATCTGCACGTTAATAATGATACTCCTCATAAAGTTTGTAAAAATTCACATTTCTAAACAAAAGTGGCTCATGCTCAATATTCCTAAAGCTCTGTTTTTGGAGACATCCAGCAACATGATGGCTGTGCTCGTGCATTTTATTACTCACGTTGGTCTTGACCCGCTCGTTTTAAAATCAAAAAAATTCATGCACTGTGGTTTTATGGTTGGTAAAATGGTGGACAAGAAGGGAGCTGGCCTGGAAATGATTTTTTTTCTGTAAAATCACCATGATCGATTGGTCCATCAGCCCTCACAGAGAGAGAGCACCGATCACTACACGTCATTTGTGTCATTCTAGCCAGTCCTTCAGCCACCCGCTAGCCTGGTCAGTGGCACCAGACACCCGACTGGCAAAGTGCACTGCAGCCCAGAACCTCTGAGTGATCTGCCATCCTCAGCCTCCCAAGTATCTGGTGTTACAGGTTTGCTCCACCGCACCCATCTTCTGTAAAATATTTTAGTGAAAAGGATTTTTTTTTCATTTTCAGGGGAAGATTTTCATGAAACAGTTTGGGATTTC
Organism: Lepidochelys kempii; assembly: GCF_965140285.1. Classification (NCBI taxonomy): domain Eukaryota; kingdom Metazoa; phylum Chordata; order Testudines; family Cheloniidae; genus Lepidochelys; species Lepidochelys kempii. Next base: position 118,293,080 of record NC_136386.1, on the reverse strand, counting down.
GTAAAAGAAACAAGCTTTCAATCTTACACACAGCCCTTCTTTAGGTCTACAAGGTATGCTATATCTCAAAGGCTAAACATGATGTGGTCTGGTATGTTTGTAGAGGGGAGACCTCCCAGGGTAACCTGCAGTGGGCAGAAAAGTGGTTTGATGATTCCCCATGGGTCAGCTCTTTAACTGATGCTCCAGTGCAGTATTCGAGGGACTCTTTTGCTGAATGTTTTACCTTTTGGATAGTTTGGAGTTATTAAAGATTCCCAGTGCACTTTTGTCATAAGTGGCATGTAAATCGCAGTGTCCTCCTCAAATTATATGCTGCCTGGGTGCCATTGAGTATTATTATTATTATTTAGTATTGTTCCATTTTCCCCACATTCTCCATTGGCTACGACATTCTTCTTTGTACATGGTAAAGACTCAGCTGGTGCATTGGCTTCACTATATTATACCAACCAAGGATCTGGACTAAGCACCTGGCCCATGGAATTTGTAATCTATGCTGAGTAGGACAAAAACATCCTGCTGGAGGAAATACCATCCAGCAAGTCAGATGAAGGAGGGGTTGCTACATTTGTGGCAAAGAGTCCTGTGGCACCTTATAGACTAACAGACGTATTGGAGCATAAGCTTTTGTGGGTGAATACCCACTTCGTCAGATACATTTGTGGGGTTGCCGGTGAAAAGGTGGCTTCCGGGATATTGCGTTTAACTATAGCCCCTCCATGCAACTTCTCTTTCAACATGCTCCAAACAGCAGAGAGCACCAGAGGAGCAGAATACTTCAAAGTTTCAATTACTGAGTGCAGAGACCCAAAGCCAGGTTGTAGCTAATGGAATTGCTCAGGCCTGACACTAGTGCGAGTGAGAACAGAATCTGGCGCACAATCACTGTTATCAGGTAAACGGACCTCATCTTTCAGTCCTGCTGCTGAGTTCAATAAGACAACATTCCCCTACAACACCATCAGATTGTTTCTGCAGCCCATTGATGCCCATGCTTGCATCTTGCCTTTTTAGATCCATGTGCCCTGGGAGAATGGAACCTTTCAATTTTTTTGTAGATATGATGCAAAGCCTCACAAATCTCTCCAGGGCACCTTGTACTAGTCTAAAACTCTTCTTTTAACCATACAGTTCTCTGCCCAGCATGAAAGTACAAAAACATTCAAAGTCGAAGGCTAGTTAAGAGTCTTGTTAATCCCACTGGCAGGTGTCTGGAGACAGCTGGAGAGATTCTTTAATAGGCTTGGTGGTGATGTTATTTCATGTGTCATCTGATAAAATAAGAGCTTTTTTCTAGTGCTCACGTGCTAACTTCTCTGTCACCTCAACTTGTGCATGATTTTCAGGAGCACCGCAGGGAAAACCAGTAATATCTTAAAAGGGAATTTAGTTTCAGAGTCAGAAATATTTGCTATTTGACTCCTTCTGTTCTGCATTTGCTTGTCAGAAGCTGAGCCTTTCTCTTTATTTTGTAAAGGTCTGGAAGAATCTGCCCTGGTACCTTGGCAGGCACAATGTGGAAATGGGAATTTGAAAGGCGAGCCAATATGACTGTGTCTAATTTAGGAACCCGGCACACTGTCAAACAAATCAACAAAATAAGGCTTGTTTTCCTTTGCACGGCCACCCCAATTAAAAAAAAGAATGGCTCGTGAGGGGACAAATGATACAGACAGATAAACAGCTGCATATAGAATAACAGAGTCTAAATACTGACCCCAAATATCCTTCAAATTTTTTGAAGCTTGAAATAGTTCAGTAATTAAGAAAAAATATAGGATTGCTTATTTAATTAACTGCAGTGGGATAATACCAATGCAAAACTGGTGTAAGCAAGATCAGAATCTGGTTTAAAATACAGAGGATTTTCCATTCGGTGTCCTTAAACCTGGTTCTACGGAATTACCTGTTATGGGTAGTACTTGCAGAGTTCTTGTAACAAGTATTAACCTTTCATTTCCTTTCATCACAGTGACCATGGCTGTTTCCCAGAACAAAAGAACTATTCTTTAAAAACCTCTTGTATGTGCTGGGTCATATCATGGGCTTAAAACCACCATAAAGGAAGTGACTGCTTCTGTGTTATTGGATAGTCATTGTGGTCAACTGAGAGCTGTGGGTTAAGTCTCAGGTTACTCATGGAAATTAAAAGGAATGGCCATGTAATCAGAAAAAGCTAAAAGTATGAGTTTCTGATTGGCCCCATTAACACTCAAACATAAGAACAGCCATACTGGGTCAGACCAAAGGTCCATCTAGTCCGGGATCCTGTCTTCCAACAGTGGCCAGTGCCAGGTGCCCCAGAGGGAATGAACAGAACAGGTAATCATCAAGTGATCGATCCCCTGTCGACCATTCCCAGCTTCTGGCAAACAGAGGCTAGGGACACCATCCCTACCCATCCTGGCTAATAGCCATTGATGGACCTATCCTCCATGAATTTATCTACTTCTTTTTTGAACCCTGTTATAGTCTCAGCCTTCACAACCTCCTCTGACTAGGAGTTCCACAGGTTGACTGTGTGTTGTGTGAAAAATAGTTCCTTTTGTTTATTTTAAATCTGCTGCCTATTATTTTCATTTGGTGGCCCCTAACACAAAGTAAATAGCACTTCCTTATTTACTTTCTCCACACCAGACTTGATTTTATAACATCACCTTCTCAAGTAAGCATGACATTAGTACATGGAATATGTCTTCAGAGCCCCACGCATCAACATTGTATCAGGGAAGAATGCTCATTTTAGCCTGTTTGATGGGTTGGTGTGCAACTTACACAGGCCTCCATCATGGCCAAGTCAATGCTTAAAAGGTCACGCTGGGCCTATTTCTGATCTACCCCAGTGTAAATGTGGAGTAATTCTATTGCTTAAGTAGAGTTATTCCATTTTAATACCAGTGAAAGTTAGATTTGAAACTGGCCCATGATATGTACATATGAGAGACACAACTCTGTTACAAGAACAATAAGGCTGCAAAGTCAAGCACTGAATAGTTAGGAAATGCCAGAATTAAGGTTGCCTATGCAGCTTAATTCATCCCCTTTGTGTGTATGGATTATAATACAGTCTTTAATTATATTATCTTATTCTATTTTTCTCTCTGTCCTTCTATGCTCCTATTCATCCCCTGGCTCCTGTCCCCCTTTGCTGCCCTCCCCTCCCCATTTCATAATTGCAACTGCAGTAGTATCATTGAGCACACAAGAGATGCTGGCTGCCAGGAAGAGTAATTGAAGGGAAAGTCCAGGCCAGCCTCTGCAGTCCCCGAATGGCGAGTGCTTGGTTACTTTTTCGGACTGGGACATGCACAATCTAGTCAGCATTTCAGAGTTGTGGGGAGATGGAGCATGTTCAGTGCAGATGGAATGTCTGGAGAATTTAGCGGCTAACCAAGACTTTACAGAGCATGTGTGAACAATAAGTTTTTGGAGGATTGGCCAAATTTGAGTGAATGTTCACAGGCGTAGTAAAAGGTGCATCCCTGACACCAGGGTATCCCTCCTACCAAATCTCTAGTCTTTGCTCCAAAGAACGGAAGCACTAGATCTTCTAAACAAATCGAATGTAAGATTATTTTTTTAACATTAGCTATTTCCCCCCAATCTTATTCTTAGAAGTGGCTGAATCCTTTTTCCCCTGAAATTTTAAGAAATTTTCAGCCTGAGGCAGGTATCTGGCATTGGAAATTTCAGCCCAAACAATTAAAATTGGGAAAGTTATGAGCAACTGTAAACAGGGTCTTATAATGGGAAGTGTCAGGTAACCTTACAAACAGGTGCTAATATCTGCCTTGCCTATAATTATAGAAATGGCTCAGAAATACAGGCTGTGTGGAGTTTTGTACTCAGAGCAGGGATTTTTCATTTCCCCTAAAATGACAGCACTTCCTGAGTACAATATTTTTTTTTTGAGAATTTACCAGTAATTCCCTTAAATCAGCTAAATAGTTTAGAAATTAAAATGAATTTTAAATGGATCTGTTAAATGAATTTTTTTCTTTTTGTCCCAATTCATTTTAGTAATGGAATAAAGCAGACCTTGTGCAATAGCTACATTTTGTGAGTTTGAGGATTTGGGGGAGTAGTTTTTAGGATTAATGGTCAAATAGTATGCTTCAATAATAAATTTCCCTTGTAGCAGGGACTGACAAATAATGTTCTATAAAGAATTCAGCAAAAAAGTGCCCTTTTTCAAAATGGCTGCCATGTTCCATCATTCTCAGTGAGAGAGAGGCTCTCGGGAGTTGGGAATTAACTCCTTGGAAAACCCCATCTTTACTCTCTTGATACCCCAGTTCCCCTTCTATAAACTGGCGATGACAATACTTTCTCCCACACTTTGTCTTGTTTCTTAAGGAGACGATTTTCAAAGCCACAAATGGCAGTTAGGCACCTATCGACTGCTGTGTCTTTGAAATTTTCCCCCTTAAATTGTAAACTCTTTGAAACATGGACTGGCTCCTATAATATATTTGTATAATACTTAGCATGAAGGGGCGCTGATCTACTGGAATGTAAATAACAGTAATGTTCTGTCCGCACTGTGAATCACTTTTAACTCTTCAGCTTATAATGGGTATAGAACAGTAGTTCTCAACCTCTCCAGACTATTGTACCCCTTTCAGGAGTCTGATTTGTCTTGCGTACCCCCAAGTTTCACTTCACTTAAAAACTACTTGCTTGCAAAAGCAGACCTAAAAATACAAAAGTGTCACAGTGCATTATTACTGCCAAATTGCTGACTTTCTCACTGTTACCATATAATTCTAAAATAAATCAACTGGAATATAATATCGAACTTACATTTCACTGTATAGTATATAGAGCAGTATAAACAAGTCATTGTCTGTATGAAATTTTAGTTTGCACTGACTTAGCTAGTGCTTTTTTCTGTAGCCTCTTGTAAAACTAGGCAAATATCTAGATGAACTGATGTACCCCTTGGAAGATCTCTGCATATCCCCAAGGGTATGCGTACCCCGGGTTGAGAACCCCTGGTATACAGGAATTCCTCCTCACCCAACAGCCACTGTTTATCCCAGTTCAAGGAGTAAATATAAGTTATTTCTGGGGATGGCTCAACCCTTCTTTGTGTCTTTTCAAATGAAGTCAAAGGTAATTTCTCTTTAGTTCTGTGATCCCTATAACAGGGTTTAAAGAAGGATTCTTGTTTCATCTTTATAGGATAACATGACTCTGTTCTTTGAGCAAGTGCCTTCCCCAGACAGACATGCACGCACAATTCACCTCACCTCATCTTGTCTGAAGATTTGTGACTCTGGGGGTATTTAAGTGCAGCCTTCTGGAAAAAAGAAAAAGAAAAGCGGGGGGAGGTGGAAAAAGGGTGGCTGCAAAGGAAAGCCTGCAACAGGCTGTCCAGATATGATAGTTCTAATCAATTCCTGCTTTTCATATGAAGAATTAGTGAGCAGTACCTGAGTTTTTGGGTATATACAGGCCCATGCCTATAGAGAAGTCTGGTCCCAGATATGAAAGCTCCCCTGAAATTATGCAACACAATTTGCATTATACAGTTGGGGATGGGAGTCAGAGAGTTGGCTGAAATATTTCATAACTCAAAGTTTGCGTGCTCCCTTAAATAAGTGCTGGCAAAGTACGTGTGGACTTTCACACCCATTTCATGACCAAAGTCTTTGGTCTCATGGGTGTGTTGTCCCTTGGAGCCGGAGCCTGCAAGGTGCCGAGCTCTTTCTGAAGTGAGCTGAAAGATGCCTGCACAACCCAAAGCCCATTGATGCCAATTCTTTCCGCAGATTTCAGTGGGCTTTGGATCGGGTGCTCAGTAGGGCCAAGCGCAGTCCACGCAGCCTCTTTGTGTTTCGGCACACGTGTGTGTACGTGTGCGTGCACTCCCCCACACCCTGTCCACATGGGTTAATCTTCAGATTTCATCCAGGCTGGATTTATACCAGACTGCCAAGTGATCTAGGTAGAGCTAGAAGGCCAGTTCCGCCCAGACGGAGTACAGCATATTGTGGTGTGCTTTCTGCCACAAGATGTAGGGGGCCATAACTGAGATTGGTGTCCTGCTGCCTCCTCCAAGACTGTAGACCCCCTGCTTGCTCAACAAGACTCCGATAAGCACCCTCAAGGCCTGTTGGGGATGAGATCTCTCTGACTCAGGCCCTGACATTGACTTTCTACTGCCATGGCAGCTGAGAGCTTCAGTGCGTGAATCCTGCTTGACTTTCTGCCATAAACCTATAGAGACATGGGCCATTCCCACTGCACGGGGCGGACACTTCCTAGTAACAGATGTAAGAACAGGGGGGTCTGGTGCTCCTTTGTGCGCAGGCCCTTTTATGCTGTTGTGGCAGTGCAAAGGGGCCCTAACGTGGGCAGATATGGTGCCCTGAGAGGGCTTTCCTGGCAGGCACAGAGTTGGTACATGGGCTGTAGGCTAGTCCTGTTCTTAGCCTAGGGATCAGTTTGGTGCAGCGTCAGATGTGGCCAGAACGCACTGTGCTTTTGCTCTGCTCTGCTCGGCAGGGCTCATAGAAGAGCATAAATTAGAGTCACCCTGAGGTTGCTCTAACATACACCAGGGGAAGGCAGACAAGCCCCTACATGGCCCTAAAACACAGAGCACCCCTCCCCTCCGTCCTTCATCTCAGTGCACAAACTGAGGGGGCCGAGAATCAAGCCCACTATCTTTACAGGCAGGCTTGCAGACAGCTGGACAGTTGCCAGGGCATAACATTGAAAATCTTATCTGCATCCCCTGGTTGTATCTGCATGCTCCACGGGCTGAATCCAGGCTCTTCCCATCACAGCACCTCCTCCCTGTTAAAGTAGGGTGACCAGATGTCCTGATTTTGTAGGGACAGTCCCAATATTTGGAGCTTTGTCTTAGATAGGCGCCTATTGTCCCCCCACCCCCTGTCCCAATTTTTCACACTTGCTGTCTGGTCACCCTATGTGAAGGGCCAGTCTGGAGGTGAGAATGGAGGAGGGATAGGGCTTTAGTCTTGTAGGAGTTGGGCTGTTTGTGGGGACCTGCAGGTGCTGGTGTTTCTGCCCTATTAAACCTTCCCTAAAATCTAATATATGGACGAGGAATTATTGTTCATTAGGTTGGCCCTTAAATGGCAGTAGCTGCATTTCCCACTTCCCTTCATTCAGGGAACCAAAGGTAGGCAGACTGTTCGAGTGGATACCTGGCCTAGGACTCAAACAGACCTGGGTTCAAGGCTTAGCTCACCCAGAGATTTCATGTGTGACTTTGGGTCACTCCCTTAATGTAAGCTGGGCCTTAGTTCCTATCCATAAAATGGGACGAATCCTCCCCTACCCGCGAGGGAAAGCTTTGTAGGAATAAAAGTCCCATTAATGAATGTAAGGTGATGAAGGCTAACAAAGTGCCTAGGGTGAGCTGCACTGCTGTAGCCCGTCTGGTAAAGACTCACTATGCTGGTGGGAGGGTGTCTCCTGTCCAGATAGCGCCGGTGTGGACAGCACAAAACTTGCGTCCTTCAGGCTTTTTTTCACACCCCCGAGCCACGTAAATTAGATCAACGTAAGCAGCAGTATAGACCTGCCCCCGAGGTAGCGCATCAGGGCGTAATCAGAATCTTTCCGAAGCAGGTGTGCTGGAGTCCACGGAGCCGAACGAAACCTGGGGCAGCTCAGGCTCCTCTGCCCTGCATCACCATGATGTTTGCTTTCCTAACAGTGAATAGTGCTTTTTAACAAATGTGTTCTCAGTGCCTTGCATCAAAGCAGCATCCCACAGCTCTTTACGAACGCTTGCTCGCTCAGCCTGCAGCATTAACAGTCTACCCATCTCGCAAGAAGGGCAGATTTCAGTGTCATTCAACGCAATGCATTCTGAAAGGAAGGGAATGTCCTGGAGGCCAGGTTCAGATCGCTCTCCCCTCTGATACACAAATGCGAATCCATTGATGCAAACACCTCAGTGATTCAGGAGCCAAATTAGCGCTCAACGTTACTCAAAAGAGCCACAGTCGTGCGAAAGCATTGCTTGTTACTATCATGCTATATATTTTATAGATAGGATTCTCACAGCAAATAAGTGAATGACTTAATCAATTAATTTATCAACTTGCACTAATAACATCATACAAGCAACCTGATTGGTTAATAATTAAATCACACAGGGTTTTAATAGCATGGGCTGCAAAGAGCCACAGGTGACAGAGTGAAGAGCTATTTGCGGCTCGCAAGCCTCTGCTCTAAGCCACTTGTTTAGGTATTGGCAAAACGCCTTGCAGGCGGGTATGTGTGGCAAACTAGAACTCACTTTGCCACTGCTGAAATGCAGCAACCTCTGGGCTGGAACATACACATTCTGTAACCACCCTGGTGCGGCATCTCATCTGAACTGCGCTTCTTCCAGGTAGACGCCTTTGCAGATTGTATCCGTCCTCAGAAGGCTCTTTCGCGCCAAGGCGCGGATAAAGGCAGACCAAATTGCTGGCAGCCTGTGTGCTGTCGGTTGTCGCTCTCCTTCTGAAACATGACAGTAGTTATTGCCTATGAGAGGAGGCGCTGGGAGGTGAGGGTCACCCCCGAGCTTGCTGGCCCAAACCATGTGTCAAGCATATGGCTGCACACAAGGCCTCAGAAGAATTAGGGCCTCAAAGGAGAAATAAAGCGCAAGGTGGCCAGATAGAACCAGTGTCCAGTGCTTTGTTTGGAGCGTTCGGGGCTGCTCTAGGCAATGCAGCTGTATATTGTCCCTTACTGAAGAACAGGGATCTCCTGTTACTTGGAGTTTGGATCGATGCCTGGTGTCGCTGTCCGGGCTCTCCCTGCCTGAAAGCAGAAAGGGATGAGCCAGCACAACTGCTGCTGCTGCATAAAGGAACGCTGTTGTCCGCTATCCCCAAAGCAAGGAGAGAGCTCACAGCCAGGGCGCCTCTTCATTCCAGCGGGGTCAGACTCAGCACCCTCCCCTGCCTGTAGATCAGAACGTTGGGCGCCGGTGTTTTGGTTCAGTGCCACCTCAAATATTAGCATGAGAAAGAGCTAAGAACAGGGAACCTCGTGGCTAAGTACCCAGATACTGCTGAAGATGCAGTAAGTAGGATATAAGTTTCAAAATCACTTTGATTTAGGATTCCAAGCCTCCAAAGTGAGTTAGAAACCTAAGACATTTTTGACTTTGAGCCTTAGGGCATGGTTTTGTTTTTGTATTTTAAAGGTGTCTAGGGACCTAAAGCTGCAGCTAGCTGCCCATAGGATTGTCAACAGCATCTGTGTAGCTAGGTATCTGCATACTTAGGTGCCAAGATACCGTTAATAATTTGGCCCTTAGGCATCTAATCACATAGTTGGGTTTTGTAACTGTTACCTGTAATCTTGCTGTACCGCTGTTCCCAGGCTCTAAAAGGGGGCTAATAATTGCTTTCATCCCATTTGTTTTGTCTAGTAAGATGGCATGCTCATTGGGACAGGGACTGTCTCGTACTAGGTTATTGTGTAGGATGACCAGACAGGAAATGTGAAAAATCGGGACAAGGGGTGAGGGGTAATAGGAGCCTATATAAGAAAAAGACCCAAAAATCGGGACTGTCCCTAAAAAGTTGGGACATCTGGTCACCCTATTAACGTGGCACGCCTAGCACAGTGGAGCCCAGCTCTCTGTTGGGGCCTATAGCCTCTACCACAATACAGCTAAAGTTTTAAATTCTAGCAATGCGAACACTTGACTTAAATCATTCCTCTAGGTCCTGCTTTCAGGATGCTGAAACGTAACAGGTAACTGCGTTGTCCCAACAGAAAAGGAAACACTCGCGTTAGTGGCAGCCGTGTTAGTCTGTATCAGCAAAAACGACGAGGAGTCCTTGTGGCACCTTACAGACTAACAAATTTATTTGGGCATAAGCTTCCCTGGGCTAGAACCCACGTCATCAAAGCATCATGTGAAATATTTCACAACACTTGTGGGCTTGCTGTGTGCTAACACTTTGATCTTATCAAGCAGAAAACAATTTGATGTCAGTCTTTTTTCTTATGAGTATCGGGGCAGGATTTGTCCCAGCACTCTAATCTCAAGGTATCTATTGTAACTGAAGTGTTATCTATTCACATACTTTGTTGTTCCGTTTCATAAGGCCAGGCAGTGACAGCATCTCATTAGCTGAAGGGAAACCATTGTTTGTGTGTGTTTGTTTTACACCGTTTAGCATGTGGTTTACAACAGTAGGTAATGTTCTAAACACCAAATGGCATGAGAGATACTAATAATGAAGGGATAATATTCCACCCATTCACTTAGAGACAGCCGCACACTGATTAAAATGCTAATTGCTAGTTATGATCTATGGGTAGCAGCATGACTGCAACTGTCAGCAATTCTCGGTATGTGAATTGAGAGGTTTGTTTGGGGGTCACTGGAAGTTCTTGCCTCACATCCCCAAAATATTTAAGCAAGTACTTAAGACTATTCCTGTCCAGCAAAGCAATTAAGTAAATTAGACGTAGGCATAGACAAAGTTAAGCGAGTGTGTAATTCCCAGATCCTCAAAGGTATTTAGGTGCCTAACTCCCATAGATGTAATTGATTTCACTAGGTGTTAAGTGCCTAAAAAGTGCTTTATTCACTAGGGATGAAGAGGCTGAATTAAGGGCCCCTGCATAGTCATTGTATCCAACCCAATCCCCATAGGACTCTGGGAGTTTGGAAGGCTGAAGACCATACTTAGAAAATACGTCCTCCTACTGTTTAACTGCATCTTTCCCTCCCTGCTTTTTTCTACCTACGACTATTTATTTCCCTCATTCCCATTAGACACAATGATGTCCTCATACGGTCAAAGAATTCTGAATGATGATTATTTGTACGGCTGCAGCCTCTAGGAGCCCCATTCCTGGACCGGGACCTCTTTGCGGTAGCCACCGTGCAAACACAGAACAGAAAGACGGTCCCTGTGCCGAAGCGATTACAGAGTAGAAAGAGCTGACAGTGTATTTTAAGAGACTTTCCAAGCCCTGGGCTTGATCCTGTTGCCCCTATTCAGCCAAAACATCTGTCCATTTAGGTGTCAGATCACGCTCGATCTAGGCACACAAGAATCACGTTGTCCAGTGCTATGTCGGGGGCGTGTACAGCAGCTGTTTAATAGCTCGGCAACATTCAACAGAAGTTCAGTAGAGGAAGGACACTGTGGCCAATTGAACCTGGATTTTTTTTGGTACGGCAGAATGTAATTTGCCAAATAGCAATTTGTCTAGGAAGTGAAACACCCCTCTAATAAGTACATTTATATCAAATTGTTGTTAATTTAAGTGTGCCCCCTGGGCGGGTCATTGGCAGCGGGGATAAAACCTGAGCCATTTTGGATGTCCAATCTAACCCTCTGCTTTCTGAGCTAAAAGGCCCAGCTTTCTCCGCACAAAGGCTGGACAAACTCCTGTAGTTCTGTGGCCCAGCCACTAGGGCGGGACAGCCAGCCAGACTAAGCATGGGCTACCAGAGGAAGGAGGATCTAGTGGCTACATCAGAGACTGGCAATTAACTTCTTGTGCCTCAGGCAGGATTCGGTGCCTGATGTAGCCACTGACTTCCTTGGTGATCTGGCAGACAGCTCAACCTAGCTGTGCCTCGGGTTTTTCATATTTAAAATGGGGACAATCGCAAGCCACTTACCTTTCAGGCATATTGCAAGTCTTAATTGATTAATTTTTGTAAATTGCTTTGAGATCCTCCCCGTGTAAGATGCTTCTATTGTTGTAAGCCAGCGTGGTTGGGGAGAGGGCATTGGGATGGGCCTCAAGAGACCTATTCACAGCTCTGCCACTGGCCTACTTAGAGATCTTGGGCAGATTACTTCACCTCTGTGTGCCTCAGTTTCTCTGCCAAAAGGGGATAATTGTGCTTGTCTGACTTGTAAAGTGCTTTGCCATCTATGGATGACAAGTGCTAAGAGCTAGGAAGAGGTGGTGTCACGGGAGGGGGGCAGGGGGAGGTTTTTTAGCAAAATACAGCCCTCCCTTGCGACGGGGCCTGTGAGTTAAATGAGCAACAAACACACACACACAGTCCTTTTGAGACAATCTGTTTAATAAATATGACTGTAAAAGCAAGAAACAATAGCAATTGTACAGAACACTACATTATCTTTAACCAAGAGAAAAATACATCAAAAAAGTCCTTTTAAAATCAGCAGTAGTTCCCATACTATAAGAAAACTTTTTAAGTGGCTGCTTATAAAAATAAGTTGGCTAATGCCAGACTTCAAGGGCCAGTTAGAATCCTGGGGGCTATTATACAGTGACTGCAAAAAAAAACCTTTCCCACCTTGCTTAAAGCAGTAGTTGCAACTACAATAGTGAGTTGATGTCAAAGCCTGTGGCCAGTGGAATCCTGTAGCTCCACAGAAAGGATAAAAAGGCAGCGAGGGCGCCCGGTGGGTGAGGGTGGGATTGACCTTTTCCCTGTTGGCATCCCCTTTTTTTCAGAGCCATGGACCGTTCCTGACGTTTGCTCCCTGGTGCGTGCTGTATCTGCATTCCCGTCCCTCCCGGGGCTGTTCTGAGGGCTGTGCCTTTGGATAATTTGGATTTCAGCAGACTTTGAACCCAGCCCCCCCCATGGGTCTGAGGCGGCACTGGTCTCTCATAGGGAACACGAGGGGCCCAATCCTGAAACCTTTATTTGGGCTGAGCAGATGTGGCAGGGTTTTACAGTCTAGACGCTAAAAGTCCCTGCTGGAAGTGGTGAGCAGACATACTGTGGCCAGCCAATTACCTTACACAGGGCCAAGAGCCAGGCTAAAGGACATATATAACTTGGGTGTTAAGGGCATGGAAATATAGTTGGAATGTGCTTGATCTAGCTACATGCTGTAGCGTGAGGAACTGCCGCCGGGCCCTTGGGTGTACTGGATATGCTGGTAGGCCACGCACTCAGACATACAGCAGTGAGTCACCTGAGGAAGGAGAGGGACCGGACAGGTTGTCAGGGGGTTGAGGCTGGGGTGGAGGATGTGCTATGGGCAGGAGCCAAGCCCTTGACCCAGAAGCAGGAAATTCACGCTGCTGAGCGGCCGGGTGTGCGGGTGGGGGTCTGAATCCACTTTTGCTGTGCAGTCATTTAGACCATGCAAAGTGGGCATGAAACCATTACCAGGGTGATCGGGCAGCATTTTACCCCCACTCTGCACTGGTTTAAATGACTGCACACATGATGGAGAATGAAATTCAGGAGGGGTAGTGGGAGGCAGCTGGGGTCAGGATATTTGCAGGGCAGGACTGCAGGCAGTAGCTTATACCGCATTGTGCCATGCCGTGAGATTGGGTGGCCTGCATGGCGGGGGAGGTGCCTCTGGATCATGCCACTTGGGCAGGTGCCTCAGTGTGAATGGGCTAAACAGTCTTTTTTAAAAAAGCATCTGGCATTGCAGCTTAGGGGCTGATTTCCTGGCTTCGCTGCAGGGAGCTACGAGCCGTCACAAGCGGCAGAATGAAGGATGGAGAAGGTGAAGGTATGAACGAAGGCAAAAACCAAACCAGCCCAGAAACATTGCCGTGTCTACTCCTGTGTATTTCTGCGTGGCTCGTGAAAGTTGGCTGGGGGTAGCTACCTCACCCACAGCCTGCAGTGCTAAAGAAGTAGTTAAATCTAAAGCCAAATACCCTTATTCCCTCACCACCTTCCCACCCCTGACCCCTCAAAAAGACCCCATGCACATTGCTGGCCACTATCATTATGAACTTTCTACAAATAAGAGATTGATCAGAAAAGAGAGGAAAGTGAGCTGTGGGGAAGGGGAAGGGCTATGAGGGCAACAGGTCATTTCCTTTCCCCCTATTAAAATAGAGCACCTGTACACTGCAATTCCAACCACAGTCTGGGTATAATGTCCACATGCACAGGATTAAAGCTAAAAACCTTTTGTCGTCTGAAGAATTAAAAAGTCCAAATGCAGTGAGTTTTTCTTTTATATATATCTATATATATATATCTATATCTATATACACATGTTCTGGTGTCCTTGGTTCAAACATTTACATAGGTAGGGATTTCTTTTGTGCTTTGAGCCTCAGCAGCTATGGACATACTTCCTGTGGCAAAGAACAAGAAAAACAAAAGCAAGAGTTAGCTGAATAACACAAGTGTTTCCAGAGAATGAAAGATTTTACGGCGTCTCGCCATTTGGTGTGAGGGTTTATTTGGTCCAGCCTGACATCATCTGCCCCGAAATGTTCTCTTGCCACTTAAGAAGGTTGAATGGAACGTCTTGTTCTTCCTTCTACAAAGGTGATTCACCCACGTTGAAAAGAAGTGATGGAGGGAAGGGAGGATGCGAGAAACTGTTTCTACGAGATAATGTAGAGCACTGACTCATGTACTGGCATCTGATATGAAAAGGTGTCGGAGACTTGACAACCCACTGTATGATTTGCCTTTGCAAAAGAAGGGTTTGCTGCGATAAGTAGCTACTGTGCTCTAGGCTATGGAGGCGTGCGTGGGACCCAACGCCCCACGCCTTTGGATTTCCTAAAGGCACAGGGCACGAATGTTAGTCTCTGCTTGCAGAGGGGAAAAAACTGCTTCAAAACAAACCCCACACTGACAAGAAACATCCCACTGTGTCTATTGCTTGGTTTCCCTGAAGGAAAATGCCCTGAAAAAAAATGCTGAACTCCAGAAAGACCTGGGGTTATCACACAGGACAAGAAAGGGTGAAAATGAGATTCGCAAGGGGCGCCACCCTGCATTAGGCACCCATGCTCCCTATATGCTTGAGGAGACAGGTGCCTAAGAATGGGCTTCACAAAAGCCAGCGCCCGCTGAGCCTCCCAAGCTAGCCAATAAGAAATGCTGAGGAGAGGGGTGTGACCTAAACTTGCCCTTCAAGGGGACTTGTGCATCTAATTCAAGGCCGGACGGAGGCACCAATCGCAGCCATGAGCCCTCTCCTGGAGTTAGGTGCCTATGGCAGATTCGTCCTTTTTCAAGAAAAACCGAGGAGGCTCTGCCCCTGTAGGGGCTCTAGCCCAGTGATTAGGATGTGGGAGAGTCAGGTTTAGTTTCCCCCCTTCTGCCTGATGTGGAGCTGGGGTCTCCCACCTCTCTGGAGAGCACCCTCGCCCTCTGGAGATGGGGGTATTCTGGGGAAAGGTGCTCTCAGTCTCTCCTGCTGGAGCTGTCTGGGGCTAGGGCATTGTGGTGGAAGACCCAAGTTCAAATGGGAGGGATGGGAGGAACTGAACACGAGTCACTCACATGAGGACTGCTCTAACCACTAGGCTAAACGTTATGGGGGAAGGGTCGCACCACCACCTCCTCCAGCCATTTTGTGTGGGTTTAGGCATGCTCAGAGCACATCTACTGGATTGGGCCTCAAAGGCAAGACAGGCGGGGGGAAACGCCGTGCCTGCGAATCCTGCTGGGGCTGAGGAGTGAGTTAGCCTCTGAGCTGGGTCAGGACTTTGGCCACAGAGAATGAGGTGCCTGAGAGACTTTTAATGGCAGACACGTAGGTGCTTTAGGAGCCTGCCGGGCTAGGCAGCAGTTGAGCACAGTAGTTTCGTGAATGCCAGTGGCAGTTGGGTGGCCACTGCTGCCTTCCCAGCATACCAGCCATTCCAGCACTTCATAATGTGGGCTCTTCAAAAGGGCATCCCCCGTCCGATACCGGCCAAAACCACGTCCGGTTTTATCTCATTTTATCCGGTTGTTTGGGGGGAACAAACTAAGAAGAGGACAGTCGGTTTAAAACCAGGAGAAAGGGCCTGCCTATACCTAAGTCTCCCTTGTGAATCCCACCCTATGAATCTTTGTGCTTTATGGTCCCCTCACACACAACTCTAAACCTATTCCTGTCACCAGAGCGCTCCAATCTGGCTGGCTTGTTCTTCTCGCTGACAGGATTTTCGGGTGTGTCTCCACCGCAGCTGGGTGGTGAGAGGCCCAGCTGGGTCGACAGCCTTGCTTTCGCTCTGCTCCTGCTAGCGTGCTAAAAATAGCCGTGCGGCTACCGTGCCACTGGAAAGGGCTCAGGCTAGCTGCTCGAATCCAAGTCCACCTGATCCCTTGGGTTTGAGCTCGAGTGGCTAGCGTGAGCTGCTGCCTGTGTCACAGCGACCACGCTGCGATTTCTTAGCATGCTGGCTCGAGCAGGCTGCCGACCCGGGCTGGGAGGCGCACCTCCTGGGGGGTAGTGTAGACATACCTAGAGGGGCTTATTGGGTTGTTTCTTTAGGATCATGTATTAATCCTTCCCCAGTAACCCCACGGACCTCCACAGGGTTCCACAAAGTCTCAGGCAGGGCAATATTTAAAATGCATCTGTGGTGCATTAGTCATACAGCAGCCAACAGCTCAGGCTGGAACCGGGAAAGTACCACTGCAAAATTCTGACTTACGTAAGAGACACAAGCTGCTCTAGCTAACCCTAGTAACGCTGTATGGCTACATCCCCAGCTCACCTGTAGAGGAAACGCATAGTTGGCTTGTTGCTGCCTGTCCTTTTCCTTGATCCGGGGCAGGGGGGGGGGGGATCAAACTGGCCCCCAGCACAAGACAGAGCAGCCTGGGTGCTGCCCTGAATCGAGCCAGCTCCCAGGTCACTCCACTGGCCAGAATAACATTCCCTCTCCCCTTAATCTCTGTGCGGTGGCCCCTATGCGAGGCCTTCTCCAAATGAAGGTTCCCATTCATGAGGGGACTGCTCAGTTGGTGCCTCAGGTCAGTTTTAAATTCCCTTTGGGCCACTGGAGCAGCTGTACTCTGTCTGTTAAAACATAACTCGTCTCTGCTCAAGGCCAGGCAGCTAAAAATGGATGCTCCCCTAAAACTGGGGCCCATTCTCTAGCCCTTAGTCACAAGAGTCATTCTTAGTCATGCAAGGAGTCTCAGGGACCTCAGTGGGTCTACGCCTTAGGCCAAGGATTGCAGGAGTGTCACTTTACAAGCTACATGCAACACTGCTCCAAATATCTGTAGACACATGTCTCTCTCCTGCCCCCGTGTACTGGAAAAAGGGGACCTCTTTTTATGCATTCAATCTAGTGCTTGCCCCAGAATTACACAGGTGCCAGAAACGAGATGACATTTCTCTGACAGCACGTTAGTGATGACACGATTACAGAGTTTTTCGGGAGGAGAGAGGACTACACAGAAAACTACATGGGCAAAGACTCAGGTTGTTAAATTTCTTTTTCATCATAGGGAGGTGAGGGGGAGGAGGAGTTAGCTTGGTGCCTTTTAGAGACGTTAACACAGCAGTGGGAGGGAGAGTGCTCTGGGAGGGGTGGTGGGAAGGTTCAGAATAAGTCTAGCCAATTAGATCTTAGAATCTGACCAGCTGTTGGCTGCTGGAAGTTATTTACCTATGGGCCGGGTATCCAACTTCTCATCTACTAGTTGCTCAGGGCTCATCAGTTCACTTTGAGGGACATTAGGCATGCTTTCCCTTTGACTGACTGGACTGACCATCTCTTGATCTTTCTCATTCTGCATCTGTGCATATACATTAATGCCCGGAATCTTCCTAAAACATTAACAGAAACCATCATTGTCGTGTACGCTATGGATCATGTCTCGTCATACTTTTTAGACCTGAGTCCGTAGACGACAAGAGGGGAGGGAGGGAGAGGGGGAGGTCGTACCTTTTGAACTTGTAAATTACAAAAACGGCTAATCCCACAAACACCACAGATAGCAGCATCAGCATGGCCGAACCACTGTGACTGGGCGTGAGGTCCACCAGGGGAGCTACAAGAGAGGAGATCTTTAGAATATCCACACAGCATGGACTGGAAATAACTCTCTAAACAGATACTGTGCATCCACCACCCCTAGCCATGTACCTTTGTAGTGACATCTGTCTAACCATCGCTCCATGGTCTCACTCCAGGGCACATCCCCATCAGGCGTAAGGATCACCTCCAAGAGGCAATCAGTTGTTTGAAGTGTAGCTATTCCTACAGCTTCCTATAGAGTTCTGTTCAACCTTGACATACAGACCCACTCTACCAGGCCACTGATTTGTACTGGACACCTGAGTGGTTGGAGAGGGAAGTGCCAGCTGTATTCGATAGGAGTAAAAAATATTGCAACCAAAATAATGTGTTGATCTGATGCTATGTGCTCAGTTGTGTTCGTTATCTGGATGAATCCTGGCTTTCCCACTCTGACAGTGCCTTGGCATCTCTGCTTTGTGATGGTGGTCACTCCTTCCACACCCTATGGTCTAAGAAGTGTGGCGGGAGTGATGTAGGACTCCTTTCCCCATTCCTAACCCCTGCCTTCCTCCCTTTCCCCCTTTGAGTAGCACACTCCTCGTCCTTCTCTCTCTCCACCTTCTATCATCCCCCATGCTGTGAGTTTTCCATGGGATGGAAGCGTATAGGCAGAAGAAAATAAAGGAGCTTACTCTCTGTGCCTCTCCCTCAAGCCTCGTGCAACTCTTGATAACGCCCCTTGCAGGATGTGTGTGTAAGACAACACACAACAGCCTGATGCTGATGCGATGGCTACCCCAAACATAAATGACAAATTACACCAAATCAGAGAGACGGACACACTCAGTCACTCATACATGGACACACAAAACAGTGTGCATGTGATTGCGTGTCCGCATGACTCTGTGTCTGTGCGTGTGTGCATGCCCCCCATGCACATTTGCCTCTGTTGCAGAAAGCAGTCACCCTGTAGTCAGACCAGACACACAACTTGCACAAATTATTACATACAACAGATACAGAAAGTTGTGTGCTCATCACCAGACACATACACAATAAACAGAGGCGACAAACACATGTGAAGCAGTTGCTCACACACAACCACGCTAGCACATGCTTATGCACATACTCGGAAACACAACACGTGCATACTCACACAGAACAGTCACACAGAGCCAGATAAAATACCGAGAAATCTGTGTTTTGGCTGCTATCTAGCTAAGGCTAAGTGAAACATTCTGCTTTGATATTCTGGCTTCAAGAAAGTTACTTTCATGAAGGATAAGCATCATTATTAAATAACACTTCATTATAAACGCGTTTTGTCTTCTGAGCCTGTCTCATTCCTTTGTGGATCTGCAGCTCTAGGTGACGACAAAGTTAAGTTCAGTGTGATGACATGTCTGTGTGATGATGTGTCTCTGACTAGTTAAATTCAGTGTTGCTCAACATTCTTGTTATAATGCTGGGATTAGAGCCAGGTTACCAACAGCCCTTTTACTGCTGGGTACAGAATATTGGTATATTTTACTTTGCCTCATATGTGTGGGTTGTTCTGTTTTGTTTTTGGCTGAGATGTAGGGATGAATGGGCTGCAGCCTGTTGTCCAGAATTTCTATAAATTAATCCTGCTCCTGTTTAGGCCTGAGCCACAGGTGCAAAAATGCTGAGCCCTCCAGTGGTCATTATTCATCTGCGTGAGGGAGCAATGTGTGGGCAAGGTTCCTGAACGTTCACGCAGCATGAGGGTTGACAATGCCACGGAGGCTCCAGTACAAACAGGAATGAGCCGCGGCGTGGGCGTACACATACGCCACCACTCAAAGGCATCGTTACAGATGATTCTTTTCAAGTTGCAGTGGGGGAGGTTTAGATTGGATATTAGGAAAAACTTTTTCACTAAGAGGGTGGTGAAACACTGGAATGCGTTACCTAGGGAGGTGGTAGAATCTCCTTCCTTAGAGGTTTTTAAGGTCAGGCTTGACAAAGCCCTGGCTGGGATGATTTAACTGGGAATTGGTCCTGCTTCGAGCAGGGGGTTGGACTAGATGACCTTCTGGGGTCCCTTCCAACCCTGAGATTCTATGATTTGAAGTACTGCAGACGGGGGACTGGTGTTACAGAGGGCGAGCTGGTGCAGCTGGGGGAGCACCACTTATGGCTACCAGCCTTCAGACCTGGCTCAGGTCACAAGTGTGAGTGATTTGGGTGGTACTGTCCTCACCTCATGGGCATCCAAAAGCCCGCCAGAATTGCCAGTGTGCTATTACTACAGTGCTGTACATACACCTAACGCCCGATTGATAGATCATGGCCCGACTCTAGGTGGGTTTTAAAGGTCTAGAACAAAATTCAAAATAGGTGGCAGCCTTAATGGCTTGACTGTAGTAAGAACAGTGCACATTTGGATGGACGTCTATTGGGAAAGCTGCGTGGAGAGGATAGGTTTCCTGGGGCCTGCCTGCATGACACCTCCCTGGATCTCTTAGGTTTGAGGTTTTGAATCTGGTGCTAGATTCTCTGAATCAATTCCAGGCTTCCCACCCTTCTCTAACTCTGGCTTTTTCTGATCAACATCTCATCTGGCCACCAGAATTATTTCCCTGCTTCCTTTTCCACCCAGTCAGCAGCATTCACACTGTCCATTTGCTGGATCAGAAAGAAGGCAGTTAAACACAGCCTTTGTTGGTGTCAGGGTTCCCTCCCCACTCTGAACTCTAGGGTACAGATGTGGGGACCAGCATCAAAGACCCCCTAAGCTTATTTCTACCAGCTTAGGTTAAAACTTCCCCAAGGCACTCCTTCCTTGTCCTTGGATGGGTACTGCTGCCACCACCAAGTGAGTTAGACAAAGATTCAGGAAAAGGACCACTTCGGGTTCCTGTTTCCCTAAAATATCCCCCCAAACCCCTTCACCCCCTTTCCTGGGGAGGCTTGAGAATAATCTACCAACCAAATAGGTAAACCAGATGAACACAGACCAGACCCTTGGGTTCTTAGGACACTAAAAACCCCAATCAGAGTCTTAAAAACAGAACTTTATTATAAAGAAAAAAAAAAGTAAAAGAAACACCTCTGTAAAATCAGGATGGAAGGTAACTTTACAGGGTAATCAGATTCAAAACACAGAGGATTCCCCTCTAGGAAAATCTTTAAAGTTACAGAAAACAGGGATAAACCTCCCTCTTAGCACAGGGAAAATTCACAAGCTAAAAACAAAAGAATCTAACAAACCTTGCCTTATTTACTTACTCTGTTTGCAATATTGAGACTCATTTTAGGATGATTTTAGGAGAAGGAGTTTTTCTGACCTGATGCTTCTCTGCTTCCCCAGAGAACACAAAACAAAGAGCACAAACAAAGCCTCCCCTGTCTACCCCCCCGCCCCGATTTGAAAGTATCTTCTTTCCCCATTGGTCCTTTTGGTCAGGTGCCAACCAGGTTATTTGAAAAGGAAGACTTGTGGCACCTTACAGACTAACACATTTATTTGAGCATAAGCTTTCGTGAGCTACAGCTCAAATAAATTTGTTAGTCTCTAAGGTGCCACGAGTACTCCTTTTCTTTTTGTGAATACAGAACAACACAGCTGCTACTCTGAAACAGGTTATTTGAGCTTCTTAACTCCTTACAGGTAAGGAGAAATTCTAGGCTACCCTTAGCTGTATGGTTATGACAGTTGGTCTTTGGGAAATCCAGTTTCAACCAGTATATGCAAGTCTCCCCAGTGGATGGTACCTCTCTGGAAGTGTTTATAACTGGAGTGATTCCCCTGAATCACCCCACACTGTTCTTAGTTCTGGTGGGGCTGTTAAAATCTTCTTCCCTTCCCCTCCCCCCCACCCTGGCATACAGCGATAATTCAACCATTCATACCTTCTTCCCTTCCCCTCCCCACCACCCTGGCGTACAGCGATACATCAACCATTCATACACTTAATAAAACACGGTCCCCAGACATACTGCATGCAGTTGCACTAGCTGTCACTAATCACTAATAAAACTTTGGGGTATGATGGATAAATGTAGA
This sequence comes from Lepidochelys kempii, assembly GCF_965140285.1. NCBI lineage: Eukaryota > Metazoa > Chordata > Testudines > Cheloniidae > Lepidochelys > Lepidochelys kempii. Next base: position 118,271,371 of record NC_136386.1, on the reverse strand, counting down.
CTTGTGTGGCACTGTAATGTATGCCCCTTCACCGGAGTTATGAATGCTTACTACAAATATAAAGTATTTCGAGTGTGATGGCTGGTAGATCCCACCGTGCTGCTAGCAAGGAACTTACAATAGATTTTGCTACTCAACAATGGGCAAGACTTTGAGGGGGTGAACACTGACCTGCTGATAAATGGGCCACATGGACCAAGACTCGAACCCCAGGCTTCAGCTCAAACTGGACCAAGTTTTGGTTCAGTTTGTGGATCAGTATTTCTGAAATCTGGAAGAAACAGGGAAAAAAGGGTTAGTAAATCATATGTGGTCATGGCTAGAGAGGAAACAGGGCTACCTACAAAGCAGCGGTTTTACATAGAAAAAGGATGTCCAAAGTTCAAGTCAACAGCAATTTACTGTACCTTCTAAAGAAAAAAGATAGAGCAGCTGGGTACAGCTGTCAGGATGGTACAGGATGGTACAGGATGGTACAGCTGTCAGGATGTACTACTAGTAGTTACTGATACCAACAAGTTACATGAGCAACCTTACTCATAGAGGTAGTCCCACTGACATCAAAGAGACTGCTCACGTGAGTAATAGTACTCATGTAAATACATGTTTGCAGTACCAACCCAAGAATAGCAAATGAGTGCCCTGCAGTATTAGCACAAGCAAAGCTAAGAAAAAGAGAGAGGCTAAAATTCAGTGGGTCAAATGTAATGGTCTGTGCTATGCAGGAGGTTAGACTAGAGCTTCATGATAGTCCCTTTTAACCTCAGCATTTATGAATCACCCTGGTGTAATTCTGCTGAAGGCAATGGAGATCCACCAGACAAGGGTTCCTCGCACATCAGGGAACAAGGCAGAGACGAGATACTACTTCAGGATTTGAGCACCACTCTGCTGGCATGGAGCCCATCCATGGAGCCCATCCCATCCATGAGCCCATATGCCTGCAGAGCAGGAGAATCAGGCTTTGGCGTCAACTCTATTTGAAGATTGCTTTCCTGAACCACAGCGAGGCAGGTTTTCCTTTTCGTGATGCTCTTGATGATGATTACAGTAACTCTTTTTCTAGAATATACTATTATTGTTTGTATTCCAGTAGTTCCTAAAGGCTCTCAACTGAGATCAGGGCCACATTGTGTTAGGTGCTTTACATACTCATAATAAGTGATCAGACCCTGCCGCAAAAAGTTTACTGTCTAAACAAACAGGGCAGAGAGGATGAAAATATTGTACATGTAAATGATGTATAGAATTTTGCAGCATGTTCTGTTTGGATACTTACAGCCTCAGTTTCTCCAGATATTTCATCCATCCTATCAGTTCTCAGGGTAGTGAACAATTTTCCACTTTATTAACATGCACAAGATTAGTGGGGGATGGGGTGTGGTGGAGGAGAGGTGGTTGGAAAACTTGAAAATAACCCAACATGACAGTGTTGGATTTTTACAACCAAGTGAAATTCAGGAAGCGCTATACATTTGTGCCCACTATTTAATCTAATTTGGTTTAAATAAATCTTTATTCCTTTTCAAAGATTAACAAAAAATTGTCAGGGAACCATACATGCCCATCATTTTTAGACCATCTCTGTTGCGTTCCTGGTTTTTCTCAAGTTAGGCTACTTCAGTAATGCTACAGAGATGTGGTTAGGTGTTCTCTAACGCTCATCACAGTCTGAGATTGATCAGTTTGGGTTTTTTTTAACATTCATAATGATTTTTGTCAATACTGTTGGATCCTACATTTCATTTTGGCCACTGCTTACTTGAATCGGTGCCCTTGATCCAATATCTATTTGGCAACAGCTAACAATGGGCCTTTTCTTTTTAAAAATCTATCTCATTTATGTTTTTAAATCTTGTAAGTGGTACCAGAACGTGTCATAAATATATTTCTATCAAGAGGAAGAATAAATAACATGAAGCTTGTCAAGATTCATTTGCAGATGCTGTGGATGTGATTGAATTGCTTAGCTCCAAACAGCATGGTTAGAGAGGAGATGCACCCCAGTACACGAATGGAGCACAAGTTACACTGGTCTTGAAGCACTCAAGTAGGCTAGGTTTCAGAGTAACAGCCGTGTTAGTCTGTATTCGCAAAAAGAAAAGGAGTACTTGTGGCACCTTAGAGACTAACCCATTTATTTGAGCATAAGCTTTCGTGAGCTACAGCTCACTTCATCGGATGCATACTGTGGAAAGTGTAGAAGATCCTTTTATATACACACAAAGCATGAAAAAATACCTCCTCCCACCTCACTCTCCTAATGCTAATAGCTTATCTAAAGTGGCCACTCTCCTTACAATGATGTGTATGATAACAAAAGGTGGGCCATTTCCAGCACAAATCCAGGGTTTAACAAGAACGTCGGGGGGGGGGGGGGGGTAGGAAAAAACAAGGGGAAATAGGTTACCTTGCATAATGACTTAGCCACTCCCAGTATCTATTCAAGCCTAAGTTAATTGTATCAAATTTGCAAATGAATTCCAATTCAACAGTTTCTTGCTGTAGTCTGGATTTGAAGTTTTTTTGTTGTAATATCACAACTTTCATGTCTGTAATCGCGTGACCAGAGAGATTGAAGTGTTCTCTGACTGGTTTATGAATGTTATAATTCTTGACATCTGATTTGTATCCATTTATTCTTTTACATAGAGACTGTCCAGTCTGACCAATGTACATGGCAGAGGGGCATTGCTGGCACATGATGGCATATATCACATTGGTGGATGTGCAGGTGAACGAGCCTCTGATAGTGTGGCTGATGTTATTAGGCCCTGTGATGGTGTCCCCTGAATAGATATGTGGGCACAGTTGGCAACAGACTTTGTTGCAAGGATAGGTTCCTGGGTTAGTGGGTCTGTTGTGTGGTATGTGGTTGCTGGTGAGTATTTGCTTCAGTTTGGGGGGCTATCTGTAGGCAAGGACTGGCCTGTCTCCCAGGATTTATGAGAGTGTTGGGTCATCCTTCAGGATAGGTTGTAGATCCTTAATAATGCGTTGGAGGGGTTTTAGTTGGGGGCTGAAGGTGATGGCTAGTGGTGTTCTGTTATTTTCTTTGTTAGGCCTGTCCTGTAGTAGGAGACTTCTGGGAACTCTTCTGGCTCTATCAATCTGTTTCTTCACTTCCGCAGGTGGGTATTGTAGTTGTAAGAATGCTTGATAGAGATCTTGTAGGTGTTTGTCTCTGTCTGAGGGTTTGGAGCAAATGCGGTTGTATCGCAGAGCTTGGCTGTAGACAATGGATCGTGTGGTGTGGTCAGGGTGAAAGCTGGAGGCATGTAGGTAGGAATAGCAGTCAGTAGGTTTCCAGTATAGGGTGGAGTTTATGTGACCATCGTTTATTAGCACTGTAGTGTCCAGGAAGTGGATCTCTTGTGTGGACTGGACCAGGCTGAGGTTGATGGTGGGATGGAAATTGTTGAAATCATGGTGGAATTCCTCAAGGGCTTCTTTTCCATGGGTCCAGATGATGAAGATGTCATCAATATAGTGCAAGTAGAGTAGGGGCGTTAGGGGACGAGAGCTGAGGAAACGTTGTTCTAAGTCAGCCATAAAAATGTTGGCATACTGTGGGGCCATGCGGGTACCCATAGCAGTGCCGCTGATCTGAAGGTATACATTGTCCCCAAATGTAAAATAGTTATGGGTAAGGACAAAGTCACAAAGTTCAGCCACCAGGTTAGCCGTGACATTATCGGGGATAGTGTTCTTGACGGCTTGTAGTCCATCTTTGTGTGGAATGTTGGTGTAGAGGGCTTCTACATCCATAGAGGCCAGGATGGTGTTATCAGGAAAATCACCGATGGATTGTAGTTTCCTCAGGAAGTCAGTGGTGTCTTGAAGGTAGCTGGGAGTGCTGGTAGCGTAGGGCCTGAGGAGGGAGTCTACATAGCCAGACAATCCTGCTGTCAGGGTGCCAATGCCTGAGATGATGGGGCGCCCAGGATTTCCAGGTTTATGGATCTTGGGTAGTAGATAGAATATCCCAGGTCGGGGTTCCAGGGGTGTGTCTGTGTGGATTTGATCTTGTGCTTTTTCAGGAAGTTTCTTGAGCAAATGCTGTAGTTTCTTTTGGTAACTCTCAGTGGGATCAGAGGGTAATGGTTTGTAGAAAGTGGTGTTGGAGAGCTGCCGAGCAGCCTCTTGTTTATATTCCGACCTATTCATGATGACAACAGCACCTCCTTTGTCAGCCTTTTTGATTATGATGTCAGAATTGTTTCTGAGGCTGTGGATGGCATTGTGTTCCGCACGGCTGAGGTTATGGGGCAAGTGATGCTGCTTTTCCACAATTTCAGCCCGTGCACGTCGGCGGAAGCACTCTATGCAAGCACTCTATGTAGGGCGGAAGTGAAGAAACAGATTGATAGAGCCAGAAGAGTTCCCAGAAGTCTCCTACTACAGGACAGGCCTAACAAAGAAAATAACAGAAGCCACTAGCCGTCACCTTCAGCCCCCAACTAAAACCCCTCCAACGCATTATTAAGGATCTACAACCTATCCTGAAAGATGACCCAACACTCTCACAAATCTTGGGAGACAGGCCAGTCCTTGCCTACAGACAGCCCCCGAACCTGAAGCAAATACTCACCAGCAACCACATACCACACAACAGAACCACTAACCCAGGAACCTATCCTTGCAACAAAGCCCGTTGCCAACTGTGCCCACATATCTATTCAGGGGACACCATCACAGGGCCTAATAACATCAGCCACACTATCAGAGGCTCGTTCACCTGCACATCCACCAATGTGATATATGCCATCATGTGCCAGCTATGCCCCTCTGCCATATACATTGGTCAAACTGGACAGTCTCTACGTAAAAGAATAAATGGACACAAATCAGATGTCAAGAATTATAACATTTATAAACCAGTCAGAGAACACTTCAATCTCTCTGGTCACGCGATTACAGCACAGACATGAAAGTTGTGATATTACAACAAAAAACTTCAAATCCAGACTCCAGTGAGAAACTGCTGAATTGGAATTCATTTGCAAATTTGATACAATTAACTTAGGCTTGAATAGAGACTGGGAGTGGCTAAGTCATTATGCAAGGTAACCTATTTCCCCTTGTTTTTTCCTACCCTCCCTCCCCTCAGACGTTCTTGTTAAACCCTGGATTTGTGCTGGAAATGGCCCACCTTGATTATCATACACATTGTAAGAAGAGTGGTCACTTTAGATAAGCTATTAGCAGCAGGAGAGTGGGGTGGGAGAAGGTATTTTTTCATGCTTTGTGTGTATATAAGAAGATCTTCTACACTTTCCACAGTATGCATCCGATGAAGTGATCTGTAGCTCACGAAAGCTTATGCTCAAATAAATTGGTTAGTCTCTAAGGTGCCACAAGTACTCCTTTTCAAGTAGGCTAGATATTGATGGAAATGCTCTAAAACTATGGGCATTAATGGCTTGTGGCAGTAACAGACATAGCATCAGGCAAGCTCCAAGTAGCCTCAGGTGTGACCTAGTAGCCATCCTCTCATCCTTGTAAGGTTGTTCTTTGTCCTTTGCAATTTGAGCCCAGGCCCGGCAGAGATTGAGCATGGCGTAGTTTTCATACAAGCTGCAACAAATATCATAACAGACCTATTATGTTATTTCTGATGCAGAGCATCCAACAGTGTTGAGTGGGAAGAGAAGTTGTGGAGGTGGGAATCATGCAAGTCTCAGTCCAGCTAAAGATACACACAATGTGCAACCACTATGACTGAGCAATGGTACCCCAAGAAGGAGAATGTGGCTACTGACTTGCTGGCAGGGAATGGTTTAGTCAGTGATATGGGCGGAGGATGGAGGAGGATCAGAACCTGGCATGGATCAGCTCAGGTATGAGAATGCCCCAGAGTGTTTGCCTGACACAAGTACAGTTTAGAACCATTAAAATCCCATTTTTCCTGCTGCACACCCTGGAGAACCCTGAATTCCTGTATAGAAGAAGCCCTCTTCTTGCAGAACAGGCAAAGCGTTATGAGGCCAGGGCTGTTGTGGAAGCCTCACGGCACACAAGGGACGTGAGCAGCCAAGCACGGCCTCTTTTCCTGGACTTACAAGCACAGTGATGATCATTGCTTCCATGGACAGCTGGAGATGAATGAACTAGAGGTCACCCGAACAGAGGCTTTCTTAGCCAGACTTTGGATTTGTGGATCCTGCAGGTGTCGGCTTTGATTCCTCAACCATAGCTGCCTGCCCTTGGTTTTGTTCGTACTTGCCCATCCTGCAGTGCAGATCAGAGCTCTAGATTGCTAGAGTGTTGCCTCGGGCAGCGTGATCCTACTGCACATCTTTGTTCCAAACACAGATGGGGAAAGGGAACACAGAGACCTGGTGTCTGTCCTCACTGAGGCAGAATGAAAGCACCCGTGGTCTGAGTTCAGGTGGTTAGCCTGAGCCGCTGCCCGTGCTGCAACATCCACATGGGTATTGTTAGTGTGCTAGCTTGAATCTGTCTGCCCGTGCTGGGAACCATGCCTCCCAGGTGCAGTGCAGACATACTCAGAGACAATCCCTATCCTGGAGGACTTGCAGTCTAGAAAGATGAAGGATGGAGATTTAATTGAGGCTGAGATAGGATGGACAGGAATGAGGGAGTTAGTAGGAGTACAGAGGAGAGGAGAAAAGGGACAGTCACAGCTCATCACCCCCCTTAGCCGGTTGGGCTTTGTAGGCATTGCAGCAAAGGTGAGTCTTAAGAAATCATCTCTGTTTGAGGAATGCTGTGTAAATGAGAGATGTCCGTATGTAAACAGTTAGTTAATAGGTAAAATGCCAGTAGGTGGCACTGAAAAATAGCTCCTGGGTTTTGCAGGACCAATAAAACTTGCTTTTATACACTACAGAAGGTTTCCTGTCCATAGCTCTTTCCAGGGAGCTCTGAACAATCTGGACAAGGATAAGGAGATCTGATAACACACTCTGAGGAATTCAAAGACATCTGAGCAATATGGAGGTTCAGTTCACATTGGCGTTAGATATCCAAGTCCATTACCCAGCTTTGAAAACCTCGCTCATAATTGAAGGAGAGGGGAACTCATTTAGAAATATTTTAGAAAGTTTTTTGTTTTTTATTGCCACTGTTTTTCATGTATGTAAAAGCAGGCTTCCTAAGTAGTTCCAACTGCACAGGGGTCAGAGGAAGGGAGAAATGATAACCAATACATTTTAGAAACTTCTAAAAACGACTAAAATAATTAAGGATATGGAAATATCCGTATTTTAAGAGCTAGTATTTGGGACCTAATACAAGGCTAGAAGAAGCAAGCGCTTCATAGCATGAAGCAACAGAAATAACCTCAATTAGAACTGGGCACCTCTTCATAGATTCTGGTAGCCCTACTCAGAGGGCTCCAAGTAGTACCTTACTCCTTGTACAGAATCAGTGGGACTTCTGGAGTACACTATTGCTCTGTGTGAGCAAAGGTATCCAAAGCCGGCCATGGGTTTGGCAAATGGGAGTTTCTTTCTTTCAGCATAAAGCACTAACATCTTGTCCGGATGGGTCACAAGGATCTCTGATCCTAAAACCAGGCATAACTCCAGACTCAACCCATTGTGCTTTCGAGGAAATTCCACATTTGAGGTTTGAGCCAATTCCCAATGAAGTCAATGGAAAGACACTTTTGATTTCAGTGAGAATCACATTGGGGGTCTTGTGTCCTCTTTTGTATCTCCTGGGTGGAACAGTGCTCGGGATGTGTTTTGCTGGAAAGGTAGGTGAGGCAACTTCAAAGCGACTGTGTCTAGTTCAGAGAGGCCTACCCTTTTCTGACCAGTTTAACCCACATATCCTTATTTGGGGAAATGATAAGCCTAAAAAAATGTCCTTCTACATCCTTTGCCCTTAGGATACATAACTAACTAAACTGAAGGTGAAGCTTCTCAGAATAACGAACTCCTAATTTATAATCTTCAAGAGTCTCCCCTCTGAAAATAATTAGCATTCAGAATTCGTTTGGGTTCTTAACTGAGCCTCATTGACTTTTATCTGCTTCATTTACAGAATTAAGCATGAAGTGCAACGATAATTCTGTAAAAGAAATCATTCTTTCATCAAAGAACATAAAATGAATAATAATAAAAGACAGGTGGTGAAAAAAGAGATTCCAGTTTACCCACAGAAAAAAACATAATTAATTTGACTTCTCTTGGAGTTTTCTTAGTGAGGACTGGGTGAGATCTGAACTACAAGACTCTAAAAGGGCATGTTTCTACAAATAGATCTAAATACTGGGTATCAGGAATTTGGAGTTACATCCTCGACTGGTCTAAACTGGCACAGCCCCTTTAATGTCAGTATCTGTATGAGTTTTTTTCATGAAGTTGATAGATTTCCACTCCACGCGGCTAAATTCATTGCCTTGCATAATGACAGGTTTCAGAGTAGCAGCCATGTTAGTCTGTAGTCGCAAAAAGAAAAGGAGGACTTGTGGCACCTTAGAGACTAACCAATTTATTTGAGCATGAGCTTTCGTGAGCTATAGATAAATGCTCAAATAAATGGGTTAGTCTCTAAGGTGCCACAAGTCCTCCTTTTCTTTTTGCGACTACAGACTAACACGACCGCTACTCTGAAACCTTTAATGTCAGTGGAGCTGACACCGATTTACATGAACTGAGCATCTGAATGTTTCCATGGATTTTGTGCAGGATTTGCAATTAGTACATAGCGTGTGACTTGTTAAGACTTTTTCAATTCACTGGATGAATCAGTAAACAACTAAAGAAAGAATTAAACATAGACGTTGATGGGAAGGAATTTAGTCTAGTGCTTAGAAGAGTAGTGTGGGAGTCAAGACAACAGGAATCTGCTTTCAGCTCTGCTACAGACTCTCTGTAACTTGGGCTGGGTCACGTCGTGTTTCGGTACCTCACTTTCCCCATCATGGACATGAGCATAATCATACTGGGCTAATTTATGTGGGCTGTGATGAGGCTTTGTAAATTGCTTTGAGATTCCTTAATGAAAGATGAGATGTAAGTGCAAGGTATTATTAATACCAATTGTTGCATTGACAACACAACAGAGATGATCCCAAGGGATACTATACTGTTGCACTAGGACAATGCAAGCCATCAGTGCTCCCAGGTGAACTTGAGAGGTCCTGAACATTAATACGACAGCTGAACCTCGGATGGAAAAATACACTGGGACAAGAGGCGAACTTGAGAATCATAGGATGTTCTTGACACAGGGCCAAAAGTTGAGTCTGTGAAAAGGAGAGAGGCTGGTATTCACAGGGGCAATAGGTGATCTTGACAGACATCTGGGCATTATGGCAAGAGAGTAAATTTGAGATTCACCTCTAGGGCATACAAGCCTTCACCAAGGCTGAAAAACAACTTGTCATCATTTTGCACAGACAAGTGACCCTGAAGAGAAGAGAAAAAAAACCCACCTCTCTGCAACAGCAGCTACTCAAGGAGCGTGGAGGGATAAAGTCCTTTTACAAGCACTTCTGGTGAACTTCATGGTCAGATATTTCAAAAAGTGAGTGCAAACGTCTCTGAGTGTCCTCAGGGCTGCCAGCACAGATGTGTGTGCAAGCAAGTCCCTGACTAGCATCCGTACAGATTGCAGTTAATGTGGATCTTTAATTCTGTGTGTGGGGACTGATTTTCAGAGGTGCCTTCTGTTCAATTTGCCAATGCTCAGTGCTTCTGAAAATCAAGCCCTGGCTGCCTGGACATGGGTCAGGATGGGCACTTTAGAATATAGTCGAACTGTAAGAAGGCGAATATGGCAAATAACACCTGAACAGCTGATTCGCGGGAAGCCGGGGGTGGGGGAGTGGCATAGAAGCAGAGCAGGGTCGTGTGTTCAGGGGAGGAGGCGGAGGTGAGGTGAGCTGGGGCACGGAGCTGCCTGTGGGTGCTCTGCACCCACCAAATTCTCCCCGTGGGGGCTCCAGCCCCGGAGCACCCAGGGAGTTGGCGCCTCAGGCGCCACCTTTGATGTGATCAGTGGGGGGAGCAGCTGCTCCCCCCGCTCCCCAGGAGCCAGAGGGACCTGCCGGATGCTTCCTGGGAGCTGCCCCAGGTAAGCACCGCCGGGACTCCCCACCTCGCCCCCCGGCAGGTGCCTCTGGCTCTTAGGGATGGGGTGGGCACCCACTACAGTGGCCCACGAGACCCTCCTGCCTGGTTTTGGGGGCAGTCAGGAAACAGGGGTGGATGGGGCAGGGGTCCTGGGGGGGGCATCAAGGAATGCGGGGGGTTGAATGGGGCAGGAGTCCCGGGGGGGGCAGGGGTGCGTAACCACCCCCTCGTGGGGTGAGGAGGGAACCTGTTGTTAAGATTTTGACAGCTCATCACTGTATCTAAATAAGTAGGGCTGGGGCCTGTAAGATTTTAGCTTAGCCATATTAGACCATAGGCTTAAAAAATGCTTGATATAAGTAAGTGACCAAAGAATGACCCTATGCCACAAGATTATGGGAAAAGATGTACCAACGGGGGACACTGTGCAAAATTAGTAGTAAGAGTAATTTTCTGCTTACAAGATACCCGGTAGTTCCATTTTTCAAACACATGCCCTAACCGTAAGGTGCACTGTGGGAATAAATGCTAATGAGATATAGTCAGAATGCCATTATAAAAAGAGGGTGTCCAGATTAGGAAAATTGAGCTCCTGAGGGAAAACTCCAGCAGGAACCATCCCTCTACTGATGATCAATTGGCAAGGCAGCCATCAGACCTTAAGAATATCATTAAGATGTGAGTATGACTGTATGTATAACTTGTGCATAGGTTTTATAGAATTTCTATATGCTTGGGTAATCATAACTTTAATTGTAACTTGAATAAAACTTGTAAAACAGACTAGACCTTGTACTTGTAAATGTCCTCGGGGTCACTATCTTTGGTCTTTATGGGTTTCTAGAGATTCTAAATCTGAGGAAAGTAGCAGAGGTGACTTTCACTCTGTTGAGCTTGGAACTGTAGCCACCAGAGCCGAACCCACGATGGTGTAATCCAACATTACAAAATTCACTTTAAAGAAGATAAAAGGCGACATCAGGTTTTCTAAACCTTTCATAATTTTTGTTGCTCTCCTCTGGACTGTCTCCAATTTCTCCACATCTTTTTTAAAGGCTGGCACCCAGAACTGGAGACAGTACTCCAGCTGAGGCCTCACCAGGGCCAAGGAGAGCAGGACAATTACCTCCCAGGTCTTACACACAACACTCCTAATACAACCCAGACTGATCTTAACCTTTTCAGCAACTGTGTCACATTGTTGCCTCATATTCAATTTGTGATCCACTATAACCCCCAGATCCTTTCCAGCAGTACTACTGCCTAGCCATTTATCCCCCATTTTGAAGCTGTGCATTTGAATTTTAAGTTGTGCATTCAGAAACCTCCTGTAAATGAAAAGCAGAAGATCTGTAGTATAAAGAGAATGAAGCAGGTAAAGTACTAAGGGAGTAAATTAGGCCAGCATCAGAAAACATCAGCATAAGATGTTCAGAAATGAACTCGGGGACAATCCAAATGGTGCCACAGGGGTTTAGATGCAGGTTGACATCATGCAGGCCCTTATAACAACCAGGGGCAGCAGAGGACCTGTGATTCTGTACAGCATTAGAGGAAGTCTCAGGAGCTCTGAATGCTGAGTGAGACATACTGAGCCTGCGTCAAACAGTTCACACTGAAAACAAAATGCCAACTTTATGACCAACTTGGGAAGGGGAGCTATGTCTGCCCCTGCAAAACAAAATACATGTTTGATCATCCAGGTGGGAAACAGCGAAGATGCAGCTCCATAGGAAATGGCTGGCTATGAATTGGCAATAATTTCTATAACAGGAGAGATTACAATTTGACCTCCAGAGGATAAATAGCAGAGATGCTGCTGGCACCCCACTGAAAGCATTAGCTCTCCTCTCCCCTGAAAAGGCTTATGACAGCATGACAACGTTTCCTTTCTTTACGACCGTGGAGATTTCCGGATTACCAGGGAAAAAATATATATAGATATAATGATTTGTAGAATACAATAAGCAGCAGAGTGACAGAGGGGAGCTGGGTCACAGTCTATGCACTGCCTTCCTTCCCAATTTAGAGTGGAAAAGGAGAGGGGAGGGGTTGCGGGATAGTAAATCTCCTTCCCGGGTGTTTACTAATTGCACAGGGAGAAAATTAGTAGTTTGTTAAGGAAGATGGAGGCTGAGCAAGGGTAAGCATGAGAATGTAGGTGGCCAGGTAGTTCTGAGCCTTGGTAACGGGGTGTGGTTAACAGAGGTTTTTCAAAGCATTGCAAGAGACTGACACTGGTGGGAAAAAGTTCCAGGCCCCTCTGGGTAAAGACCTCAAATTAACAGAAAGGGAGGGGAAAAATAAGGTTGATTTAGCTGCCAGGAGGAAGAATTAGTTTATTCATTCCATGGACCAGTCGGCAAATCCTGAGGGGTGCTGGGCCCCGTTTGCCATCCAGGAACTCAACAATGCCAGGGTTTAGGCCCTAATGCAGGGGATGAGGCACCTTCAAGTCCTGTCCAGGCCAGACTTGGCACCCACTCCTGTGCAAACAGACACAGCAATAATACCTCGCAGACCAGCCACATTTCACATTTTGAAAAAAAACCCGCAGCAAGTTATGCCTCGGATTGGTTTTAACGTATTTTAGCCTCACAGAGACGGAACGTTGCACACTATCTAATTCGCTGGCCTGTGTTACGGAGGAGGTCAGAGTGCATGATCCGATGGTCCCTTCCAACCTTAAAAATCGATGCATCTATGAACTATCGAGTTCCACCAGCTGCTTCTGCTTTCCACTGCCTGGCCAGGCTCCCTGCATGCCTCACCGGCTGTGCTCCTCCCAGGGCTGCTCTAAGTCCTGTCAGCAGGAACAGTTCTCTAGGGATCCCGGCCATGCCCGCTCCCATCCCCACCCACCTTGGAATGCCATCTAGGAGGTGATGTGGATTTCTGCCAACTTTACATCACTGGGGGATCCCCTGCTGCATGTCCCCAGCTGCACCGTTAGGGCACCTTCATCTCCCCTTTGCACTGCTGGGGCAAAGCAACAAGGACTTAGCCTGGCCCAAGACGATGGTTTTGATCCCAGTGGCTCGAATGTAACTGCACCTTAGTTATTTTTTCAGGCCTGCACTGGAAATCTTTTCCCTGCTGCCCTTCCCACCGCCGACCCGCACAGAACGGAAACAATACCTGTTCTAGGTCTTCGGCTGTTCTTTTGTTTTCTCCTGTGGTCCCGTGATACGGTAAAACGAAGAGCTCAGCGGATGTGGGCAAACCAGACAGGACTGCGACCAGGATATGTTTGCTTGAAATACTTGTTGCCTGGTTATGTAGACAAACAGCAACAGGTGAGTTGCAGAGATAGTCCGGAATGCCGAAGACGTATGCGTTAAAGCACCACCGTACGTACATGTAGGTATCTGCCGGTGACGGGGAAAGTCGGGGGGACGGCATTCTACTGTACTCTTGCTCTGTCTGAGCTTTCATACCATGCTCTTCAATGTGGTACGTGAGCCCCCAGCGGCACTGACTATAACCAGACCTACTAAAAGCAGGTGCTGAGTAACTCTGCACACACTCTGCAGTGCTGACCCAGAGCACCTCCCACTGTGCCCGTCCAGTGCAGCATGTTTTAGAGCTGCTGAAATAACTGGAGCTTCGGTCATGAGGCAGAGTGCAAACAAACTCGTTTTTCCTTATTGTTCCCTCCGGCAGGGTTGACTGTCTCGGTCTCCTGACACGGGAGGGTGAGAAACGTAGCTGTGCATTTATTATTGCAATCCCGTGGAACGCTGTTGTTTTCTCTCTCAACAACCAATGAAAGGTGTCAGGAGAAGCTGGTAGTGTCTCCTTTGGATCTCACACTGGTGTGAATCAGCAGCAACTCCCCTCATGTCAGTGGGTCAAAACCAGGCCCTTTAACTTGAGTCAGCAAATTGCATTACCTGCCCAGAGTAATTCATTATCCTCTGGGTTTGTGGATGGACCTTACAAAACAAGATCAACCGAAGTGAAATGAAACAGCAGGGATCCATGTACAGTGACGGTCTCTATATTTAATCAATATTGCCAATTGGATACGCGCAGGTTGCTTTGGGAAGTAGACCAGAGACCTTGCTTGGACATTGTGGGGTACATTTTCCAAAGGGTGACCGCCCTTCCTCCTACGCATGCGGTGCCCAAAAGTTAGTGCCTGCCCGTTGTCACATGCAGCTGTCAGGGTAAACCTGAGCACTTGCACCCCTACCTCGCCGATTGCGGTGGGTGTGCATCAGGCAGTCACAGACACAAATGCCCAGTTTGGTGGTCTCTGGTCATGATACGGGTATATTTATGCGGGCGAAGAGGGGAGGGACATAGGGTTTGCCATGCCAGATCAGACTGTGAAGTCTGGTGTCCTGCTTCTGGCAGTATCAGCAACTGATGCTTGAGATGAAGATGAAAATAACCTCAAGGGTACCTCTTTAGTTGCTCAGTAAATGCACAGGGGGGGAGCATCAAGGGGATGGAGGGAGGAAGGGAATTCTCTCCCAGCACTCAGAGCCGATATGTGCACATCCTGAAATATGGGGCACGGGACTACCCTTCCTCTGAGCACGACGATTACCTTCAAAGATAGCCCTTACCTTTATTGTTTAACTCCTGTAAAATACAGCTGTGCGTTTGCTCTGAATGAGGCACCAGCTTGAGCTCCATGGGTGCTGGCACACCGATACCACGCACAGAACCATGACAGAGCACAGAGCTGGCCTCTGGGGTCGGAGTCTTGTAGCACAGAGCTGTCCCACCGGGGAGGTCGGCCTGTTCTGTCCCGATGGAATGTAGCGTTGGCTTGTCGGAGGGGAGGGGAGGCGGTAGGGAACCTTGTGGGGGCATAACCTTGGAAAGTGGAGCTGACCCAGGAGTGGGAGGGGTCTTTGAGCTGTCCCATGCCAGCCCATGGAAGGTCGGGCCTTCTCATGAGAACATGGAGCCAGCCAGTGGGGGGGATGCAGATTGGGCAGTCCCATCTCATTGGAGCGCAGAGCCAGCCTGCAGGGGGATCAGGCTGTCTCATCCAGCTGATGTGCAGAGCCAGCCTTCAAGGCACTTATGAACATGTGGAAATTTCATAAAGTTCAGCTTCTGGGCCAGATTCATGAATGGATGGGGCCTATTTTTTCCTTTCGATGCTTCTGAAGTCTTATTTGGTGAGATTTTTGCCATGTTGGGTTGAAATCTCGTGAGAGCACCACCTGTTTTAGCCTTGAGCCCACCCAGTCCCAGGGATGGACACTTTTGTCTTGGCCCCTCCTCAGTTATTATTTCACACTAGGGTTCAATCACTGTTACCGATGCACTAACAAAACCCTTGGTGGTGTCACTGTTCAGAGAATGGGCTGGCAACCCGGGGCCAGTCTGAATTTCAGGCAGCTGTGGGACAAGAAAAGGGCAGCTGCAGACTGCTGAATTGTTTCCCCTACCTCCTGCTTCTGTGGAATTATCCAGTGCACACATTTTAATTCTAAGCCAGTGGTCTGAATGAGCTCTCTCCTCAAAAGACCTCAGGAGCAGACTGCATTTGCATAGACATGCCTACTTTATCTAAGTGATGACTACATACACCTTCTTTGCCAAAAAGATCCATTTTGGCTGGTTTTGGTTAAAATTTACTTAAGTATTGTATGCAAGGCTAATGAAATTTTGTTATCTTTGTTGAATGACTAAAGGAGAGCGGAACTGTGCAATATACAGCCTGATTGAAGGGGTCACCCTAACTTCAACTTTGCTCACTAAGTATGGGGTAATAATGCCACATCCAAGTGTGTTGGGGATGGGGGTTGCAGAGTCTGTTTAACAGTATTTGGGTCTGTCTGCACGTCAAAAAATGTGGCAGCATGTCTCAGAGCCCAGGTCAACTAAATGATTGGTTTATTCATTCTGCTGACCAATAGCTGTATAGATGTTCATGTTCAGCCTGGAGCCTGGGCTCTGAAACCCAATGAGAAGGGAGGGTTTCAGAGCCTGAGCTCCAACCCAAGTGGGAATGTCTACACTGCCATTTTTAATCCTGTAGCGCGAGCCCTCCAGCGTTTTACGACAGCGCTGAACAGACTCAACTGAGAGTCTGTGTTTCTTCTCAGTGAACTGAAATTGCCAATACCTTGGTCAAGCGGGCTGAGTCTTAGACCTGGTGTGGGGACAGTGTTGCAGTGAAAGAACACAGGGGTGGCGTGAGGATCCGCACAACCCAGCGAAACCACCAAGAACTGGGCTAGGTGATAGAAACCTCAGAACACAGCATTGCAGCTAAAGGCATAGCAGCAGGAGTGGAAGCGTTAACTAACTAAGATTAACCCCCACCCATAGAATCCACCTGACCTACAACTGGACTGACTCTAAAGACTTTGCTGACCCCAGCCAACAAACAGTAAGCATGGTGCAGTGAAGGGAAAGGGGACAGTCATCCATTGGACTTTTACACAAGGTAGAAAACAGGCAAAGGATTACTGCCCAACATATCATGGGGGTGAGGGTTTACTTACTGTTTGCATACTTTCAAGCCACTGGTAAGGTGTTTCCCCAATTAATGCTGTTGTTTCTCCTCCCCTTAAATAAAAGTTTTCTTTTGTTACAAACGGATTCAGAACTTGCGAGTGGGAAAGTGTTGCCTCTTTGGCTAGGTCTACACAGTGAGCTAGCGGTGTGATTCCCCTGCTCGTCTACACAGCTTGATTAGAGCTAGCACTAGTATATAGAGCAGCATAGCAAGAGGATGTGTACATGAGCAGGGGAAATCACATCCCTAGCTCATAGTGTAGATGAAGCCTTGCAGGCACCCAGGGTCGGGTTTAGTTAAGTGGTTCTCAACCAGGGGTACGCAGAAGTCTTCCAGGGGCTACATCAACTCATCTACATATTGTCTAGTTTTACAACAGGCTGCATAAAAAGCACCAGCTAAGTCAGTACAAATTAAAATTTCATACGGACAATGACTTGTTTATATTGCTCTATATGCAATCCATTGTAATGCAAATATAATATTTATATCCCAATTGATTTATTCCATGGTAAAAATGAGAACGTAAGCAAGTTTTCAGTAATAGTGAGCTGTGACACTTCTGTATTTTTAAGTCTGATTTTGTAAGCAAGTAGTTTTTAAGTGAGGTGAAACTTGGGGTCCGCCAGACAAATCAGACTCCCGAAAGGGGTACAGTAGTCTGGAAAGGTTGAGAGCCACTGGTTTCGTTTTCCCAGACTTCTGGGTGGAGGCTCAAGATGGTTTCGTTTTGTAATTTTAAGGGCCTCCCCTCCCAGAAAATACCGAATCCAGCCTTGTTGCTGCCAACAGCACCTGACTGAAGGTTACATAACCTTAGGAGGCTTTTTACATTTCCAAACACTGGATTTTGTAGGTCATCTTTAAAATAATCAAACCACTGCAGCACAGCAGACATCAGCAGTGCACAGAGCTCAACCTGTAGTGAGGACCCTGCACCCAAAAGACTGTAGCTCAAAATCCCCAAACCATTAATTGGTGCTAAGATTCCAGATTTTCTACCCACTCTCCATAGGGGCTACGGCTTGCAACACCTGCTTCCCAGAGGGAAAGACGAGGGGGACGGGAGGGAACTGAAGTCCGAGTGATTTTCTGTTGCTGACCTAAGGTAACCTGTCTGATTAATGACCCACACTACTAGGCATCAGCCATAGGGCAGCCTGCAGTGACCCTGCCATCTTGCTACTGCTGGTATGCGTTTTGCTGTAGGTACTGTCACTGCTGGATAGAATGCTAGCGTGAAGCCGCATAAATATGGAAATATGTTGAGGAGGGGAAGGTGAAAATGTAGGACCCTCTCCCTGGCCTGGAAAACAATACGTTTGACAAGATTTGCTTTTAATGCTGAAAAAGAGAATCTGGGCAGAGAAAAAATAGCAGAGAGGGTCCCACATTTAGCTTCATACATTGCAGAACTCCTATGAAGACAGGCCTTGTATCTAGAGCATCCGTTGATGTGTGCATAATCACCTAAGAGGCTTAGACAAGGACTATCAGTGCTCATGCTCCAGGGTATTAAGAGATCACCTGCAGTGAACAGGAAGGAATTTTCCCCATGTAATGTTTCAGATAATTAGCTAAATGCATTTTCACCTTCCTCTGTAGCATCAGGTACTAGACATTGCTCGAAGGGATGGGACTAAAGATCGAGGGACCAATGGTGTGAATGATCATGATAAATAAAGTTATATTGGGATAATCCCAAATTAGGAACATCATAATCCAACACAGAGAAAAAACCAGGAGCATTTAGTAGAGAATCATAACATTTCTACAGAATTTTTACACTAACATATGGAACTCTATAGTAAGGATATAATCATCTATTGACATTTCTAGTTTGGTATAAAAATGTAAAACAAGGAGATCATTTTCTATTGAATTAGTTTGTTTTTAGAGTAATTGTGCAGAACCCTATTTAATTTCTATAGCCCATCCTTGAGTTTTATCCCTAAATTCTATAGGACTTTTCCATAAAGGTTTTTTTAAGTGTGTCATACAGCCATGTGATCAGCTGTCAAAGGGTCCTTCTTTTCAAGTCAACACTGATACAATACCGCTAGGGTTTTTGTTTGTATCACTCTGGTTGTGATAAGTAGCCTTGACACCCCAGGTTTATAATCTCTTTTCAGTGAATTGATTTTGTTTTATTGCATTGTTGATGTTGTGAAAACCAATTTAGAAGCTGAATGGACCATCAGATACTTGATATAGACACACAAAGGTCTAAAGGTTACAAACCAAAGCCCACAGGAAGATTATTTCTTCTTCCTCCTCCTCCTCCATGTTTTGATGAGGTTAGAAGAAGAAATTGCATTACGTGTTGTTCATTGAAAAAAACTTTAAAGATAAAAAGGAGATAGGGGACAGATTTTTAGAAGTACAGCCCCCAGAATGGACTCACACAGTTGGTGCGTGCCTTCAGCAAGACTGTCTGATCATTTGTGGCACCAGCTGTGCAAACGGCTGGTGTGGCAGTCGGATATTTGTGCATGAAGTTACTGTGATCACACACAGGGACACAATACCTGTGGGTACACATTCTATGCATGTATTCTCTCTCTCTCACACACAATTCTACAAATCAGTTGCACAGACCCTTTTCCATTGCTTCACATTGTATCACAGTGGAACACCGACACACCCCAGTCATTGGCAGGCAGGATCAAATCTAGGACCTCTGGAGTTTAGCGCATGAGCCTCTACTGCATGAGCTAAAAGCCATATGGCTGGTAGCCAAGGCTGTAGAGCAGACTCATTAACTCTCTTTCTAAGTGGTCTCTGTGCCACTAGATGGGACAGAACACCACACCCAGGAGGTGTGTAGGTTACAAAAGCAGCACTTGCGGTCTCCACTAACTGGTATAACGTTTGTCAGCCTTTTACAAACCTTGATCTCCAGCCCCAAATACTATTTCTTTAGGCCACAGCTCTTGATAGTTTCCAGTACACCAAGTATGTAGAGGAAAAATGCATCTCCAGCCCTGGCCCATGTCTCCAGAATGCTGTATGTGGAGTACAATGCACTTCCACGGCAGGACGATGTACCTAATGTTGGATACAAAGCACTTACAGTCCTGCCCTTTGTATGTGAAAAAAAACACACCTTCACTGCTGCTCCATAAATCTGGAGCATCCTTTTTTGTGAGTTCACATGGGACAACTCTGCATTTTGCTGCTGTATACAGACCACAGCAAAGGGGAATAATCATTATTATGCAGTGTTAAAACTGCTCTCATTGTTACTACATAGGCGCAACTTGGGTCTTATATACACTTTCCTCCGAAGTATTCTGCTTTGGCCCCAATAATAAAAAAGTGATGCTTCCCAGAGGTGAGACCTATGGCCATCAGGCCCACCCACATTATGCTCAACCACATAAAAAACGGGGCTGTAGAGCATAGCATTTCAACAGACCTCTTCATCATCTCTCTCTCTTTCCAAGATCTTGGCTCCTTTGGGCAGATCATTCTGCTCTTCAAATCAAGGCCCAGGATAGACACAATGATGACAAAGGAAATGTAGCAATAAGGAATAAAAAACGTATTCCAGTGCTTACCTCCACTAGAGCTCTCTTGATCACTCTGCTGACGTCCCGTCTCCATTCAGGGATATCTGGGTTGTACTCATCCAGGTTTGGAGAGAACGACAAGCGGAGAGATTGAAATCGCTCTGGGGATACACAAGGGCACACTTGCTGTGAATAAACTCATTGACAGACCATGGAGTTTCAGTGTCGGGTTGTCAATCAAATACAATGTACTGCAGTGGATTTTAGCCCATGTAATTGGATAACACATTTATCCCAACTGAGTAAGAATCAAATGCGAGGACTAGAGCCTCAGCTTGTGTACACTGACATAGCTTCAGTGAAGCCAATGGAGCTATGCTGATCGATGTCAAATACGCCTACAGTTGAGGGATCCACCCACAGGCTATGGGCACCTGAGCACCACATACAAAACTGTACGAGGCAGGAAAATGTCTTCGTCATCCTCTCCCCTTATCATTCTCTAGCCATACTCCAATATTTATTTGTTTACATTTGTACCATTCCGCTGTAAAAGGGCACTCGTCCAAAAGCTTGACCACGTTCCACAAAGATACTAATACAGAAACTGGCCTGTCAATCATCCTCAAAAAAGGACCTCAGCAACTTCTTAGATACAACAAAATTTAACTAGCTCCCCTTGCCCACAGTATCCCCATCAGGTACTACACACTCTGCTACCCAGAGCTACCCATCTCCTTGCTCATGAGGGATAGATGGGCATTGTTATGGACCTGTAGGTTAACAAATTTGGGCTGTTATGGATCAAGGGAGGGGGAAGCGAATTCCAAAACAATGTCTCAAACACTGCTCCATAACATAACTTCTCAGGAACAGCAATGAGAACCTCTCCCACCGCAATGTTACTAGAGTACATCGTTCTAACGTTCCCCTGTTTAGCAAAGCACTTAAGCACACGCTTAAATGCAGCGTCCTCCTTCCAGATTTTTACCTATTGTGCTCAAGGTCATTGACACTGAGTAGTGCCTTTCAACTTCTGAACTTTATAACCGGTCCTACATTTATAGACTGGGCACATGTGGCTCTAAAACTTTCAGGGTCAGATCCTTAGCTGCTGTACACTGAGGTAGCTCCATTGAAGCCAAAGGATCTACGTTGATTTACAAGGATCTGGTCCTTGTTTCATACAATTTGTGTGTGTGAACTTTGCGTTGGAGAAAGAATCAGATCAAGCGGCCCAGAGATGGAAGTTCATGGGTGATCTAAGAATAGGCACAGCACAGGTGCTGGCAATGCAAGGGTCTTCATGTTGCCTTGCCGACAGACCCGAAGCTTGACTTGTCGTAACCATTTCCAGGGATGCTAGGGTAATTCAGACTGGCCTATCCAGTCCTTGGAATTTCAGCTGAAATTTCCCAGAACGATGTCAATAATGATGATTTTCTTTTTGCCATGTGGATACTTGTCCACTGGGACTTGGACTGAAACCTAAAAAGCAATTTAAAATGTGTGCTATTCACAGACTGACTATTTGTATATGCCACTGGCCACTTCCACTAATTTCAGCACGTCATTCCCACAAAGGCTAATGAATGATCAAAGGTTTATCAAAATGGAACAGCGCACAGAGCCGGGAAGACCCTCACTTAGGCTGCTGTGTTGTTTTTTTTCTTTCCTTTCCAAAATGCAGGTGACTTATCTAGCCATTAGGATGTTTACCTTATGAAAGGATGCAAATGAAACACTCAAAAGCATCACTTGAAAGAAGTGAGGCAGCCTCATAATTACTTTACCATATTGAACAGCAGGGGGCTGGAACGGGGAATTTAACTGAAATGTTACACTAAAACAGGACTCCTGAAATATGGAAGAAAGCTGCTGCATGGAATTTGGATGGGATTTTAACAGATGCTCTGATAGAGAGACACTGCACATTTATATTTGCTACTTAGAGAGAAGCTTTCACACTGAAATAACTTTGGGATAAGAAATAAAAAAGAGCTTGGACAGCTTCTACCCCCAGCCCAGCCTGTGAGTCTAGATAGGTCACTTCATGAAAAGAGGCACTGCCAATATTTTAAAGAAGAGTTGCCCCAAATCATTTCCCCTTTAATCTGTGATGAATCCCATTTCCCAGGGCTGGAGCTAAGGGTTGGGGAATCTCCCATGAGCAAGGTTGGAGGCAGTTAGCCAACCTACTAATAGTATATACACTTCACTGGACCCATACGTACCTTGCACTAGAAAACTACCCTGTGCCAGCATCTCAGCCATGATACAACCTCTTTACCATGCTCCAGCAGCATGAAGGGGTTGTAACGCTGACTTTACTAGTTTCTTGGGTATTTCCCCAGCATAGGGGTATTCTACCCATCCAACCAGGCACCCCCTGGCTCCTTCCAATTCCTAGGGCAGGGAGTGTGTCAGAATTACCACCTGTTCCCAACCTCCAGCAGAGGCATGGTAGGGGGTTGATGTCATCCCCACCACCTCACCTCGTGGCCCTCAGAAAAAAAGTTGTGTGGCGGATGGGGCAGGGAAAGAGGGTGTGATCAGAGCACTGAATTGGCTGCTGGAATGACCCCGGGGGAAGGGGGGGGAGGGCTGCTGCCATCAGGTGCAACTGAAAGCAGCTCTAAGGCTGCCCTAAGTTTGCACAAGGGCCCAAATGACCTGGAGAGCGCTCCAGCCTAGCTGAGAATCCAGCCCATGCAGGGTGTTGGTAACACAGCACGGTTCTTAACAGACATAACCATCTGAATGGAGAGTGAGTGTGGAAATGTCTGTGAAAATACCGGACACACGGCCTAATCTGCTCCACTCCACAGGGGGAACAAAACATTGCTATCAGGAGTATTTTTGTGAGGTCCAGGGATAAACGCCTGATTGAATGGTATCTAGAGAGGAGGTAATTCCACTGGAGGCATGAAATAGCCCAAATCTGGGAGACCATCCAGCATATCACTGTGATCTGTGCTTGCAATACAGGGGAAAAGACAATAGTCAATTGTGCACACTAAGATGTATGTTCTAATGGACACAGATCCATGCAGCTTTTGCACATACCGAGACAAAACATCTGCTCATCAGTGGAGTTCAGCCAGTCAGTAACATAATCCACTTTTCCAATGGCCACATTTGAAAATATTACAGTAGAACTTCAGAGTTCCAAGCACCTCTGGAACGGAGGTGGTTCGTATCTCTGAAATGTTCATAACTCTGATCCAGACTTTATGGTTGTTCTTGCAAAAGTTTACAACTGAACATTGGCTTAATACAGCTTTGAAACTTCAGTATGCAGAAGGAAAACACTGTGTTCCCTTTATCTTTTTAGTAGTTTATGTTTAACAAAGTACTGTATTGTATGTGCTTTTTATATTTTTGGTCTCTGCTGCTGCCTGATTGCGTACTTCTGGTTCCAAATGAGGTGTGTGGTTGACTGGTCAGTTTGTAACTCTGATGTTTGTTAATCTGAGGTTCTACTGTGCAGTAATCACCTAGAAGTGGCTCTACAGTAAAATGCAGAGCAAGTACAAATCCTCTTGAGACCGGTGTAAATCTGGATTAACTCCAATTGCCTTCAGAGAAATTATTCCTGATTTACATCAGTGTAATTGAGAGCAGAATCTGCCCTAAAGCATTTTTGGAGCAATACTGCAAGGCTTCTCTTTTTAATAAGAGTTGGGTCCAGTACGTTGCTGTAGGGACTACTGATGTGTCACAAACGCAGCACACCGTTGTTCTGGGTACATCTGTGCAGCTAAATTCTCATCCCGCATCCCGTGCTGAGCAATGCCATCATTGCTTTGCTGGGGGGGTGGGGGGGGGAGAAAAGCAACAGAAAAATAAAGGGGTAAGAGCTCACCATATACTGCAATAGTCTTTGTGTCCTGCAGAATGGTGTTCCCTGCCGAGACCTGTACCGTGATCGTGTTCATCCCTTCCACAGAGAACGTGAATGTGATGCTCCCCTCCAGGGTGACCAGTGGCTGCAAACACATGAGAAAAGGGGCAATTAGGCTGCCATCTGATCTTCCCGATTCCAGAAGTCCTAGCTCTGGCTACTCCAAACAGGAGGGAGGTTAGGCATATAGTGTGTTGGATCGACGGGGGAGGATGATTGAGAGACTCTTTACTCCTTGACTGGTTTCTCCATCCTAAGTTTATAACCAGAGAACTTGAAAGGTTTTTATGGATGGAAAAAAAAAATCTGTCATTTAGAACTCTCTTCTATCAGTTGTATTACGGTGGCACCAAAAGGCCACAAACAAGACCAGGGCCCAATTGCGTTAGGTGCTGTGTACAAGTAAGGTGCCATCAAAGGGCTTACAGTCTAAACAAGCAAATGGGAAGAAAAGATCATTATCCCCATTGTACAGCTGGGGAGCCAACAGAGAGAGGAACAAAGTGGCCTGCCCCAGGCCGCACAGAGTCGGTAACAGAGCTGGGAACTGACCCAGATTTCTCCCTCAATAGCCTAAGGTATTCTCCAGGACACCACTGTTACTAGAATGAAGGGTTTAGGGCAGATATGGGCCTCCTATACTTGCCTCCTTGTGAGCAATGGAGTGTCACCATTTATCTGAAGGAGTTGCTCACGGTTACACAATGTCTCCACTCCAGGAACTCTAGGCTACCATTTACGTTTGTTAAGACACTACACTAGTGCTTGCCATACAGCCTTTCTGACCACACCCAGCAGCCACTGCTATAACCTCCCGTATTCCTTTACTAGTTTGGATTTTCAAAAGCACCCACAGTTAGTCTAACTCTGCTCCCATTGTGGTCAATGGTAAAACTCCCCTTGACTTCAATGGGAGCCGTTCGGCCAGCACTAGTCACTAATGAGCTTGATTTCTCAGACAGGAGGGTAAGAGGTGACAATCACAGTCTGTAAGTACCTCCATGGGGAGAAGATATCTGACACTACAGGGTTCTTCAATCTAACAGATAAAGGCAGGACAAGATCCAGTGACTGGAAGTTGAAGCTAGATAAATCCAAGTTAGAAAGAAGATGCAATTTTTAAACAGGGTAATTAACCATTGGAACAACTTGCCAAAGGATGTGGTAGATTCTCCACATGTGGTAGATAAACATTTGGATGTTTTTAAATCAAGATCAGATGGCTATCTAAAACTATCCTCTAGCTCAGTCACAAGACACAGGCTAATGTAGAGATTACAGAGTAAAATTATAGGGCCTTGCTATGCAGGAGATCACACAAGATGATCTAATGCTCCCTTCTGGCCTGACCATCTATGCATTTATGAAAATCTCATCCTCAGAATCTAATCGGGGCCTTTGGGTACTTCCGCAATACAGATAAATAACAATTACAAAGCACCTGGTAAGATTTGCAAGCATCCTAACTAAAGAGGCAGCAGAAAGTTGTATGTGCTCTATTTATGGTAAGTAGCGTCCGTAGCCAGACAGATGTACTATGTATCATTTTGCATCCCCAGAGTGTGGTAATGAAGAATTCTTGCATACATAGTTTAACAGACAAAATGAGAACTTTGCATTGGTTTAGAGCAGGGGGTCCCCAACCCGGTGCCTGCGGGCGCCATGGTGCCTGTCAGGGCATTTTTGTGAGCCGACAGGATATTTCACCGCCAAAATGAACAGAAAACTTCAGCATTGATAGTTTTGTAAAAATTGTCAAATTTGTATTTTAGTTAAAGGAAGAAAAAAAACTTTTTAGCCCACTTTGCAATAAGATCCCCATAGCATTATTCAATAGGGGGTTAGGAATTTGCACACAATTCAAATGATCCTTACACAGAGATAGCTAAGTAGTTTAAAAAAATGCTGATTTGCATAGATAGGGGAGGGGAGTTTATCCCACATCTGCCTGCTGTGGGGTAGTTTACATCTTTCTCTGAAGCATCTGGTGTTGGCCAGAGACAAGGCACTGGACTAGAGGGACCATGGAACTGATCCAGATTGGCAATGCCTATGTTCTTATTTTTGTAGAGCAAAGTGCCGAATCCTGACTGCTCTGACCTGTAATGGGTTTATTCACTATTCAAGAGTATTCACAGGCCCTGCCCATTCCCGGACACATATTCCTCCTGGAATGGTTTGCTACAGTTCTGTAGGGACATACAAACCTCGGTGTTGTTCCCGAACCACCAAATGTAAGTCAGCGTGCCCACCTGACTGGGCCACAATACCGCCGTAGCGTTGACCTCTTTGTTCTTGGTAGTAACAAACGGGAGAGACAAATGAACATGTTCCAGGGGGCCTGCGGAGACAGAAGCAGTGGCAAATGGGGTGAATGCCCTCTCTTAGGCATCAAAATGTGGGTCTGACACTGGATCCTCCACCTTTTCGGATGAGAAATGAAGAGGAAAGTCACATGGGGCACCATATGCAAAGTGTTCTGGTTTCGTACTGTTGCTGGGGAAGTCATTTGGGACCCATGCATCTAAAAATAGGAATTGCTACTACCTGAACTAAAGAACCCCACCTCTACAGCTCAAAGACTGTATCAAACTCATACATCTATATACATGGACTACCCATTAGAGGGAGACAGTCACACTATGTGGGCTACCTGGGAAGACCCTAGAATTTGCATGAATAAGCACTAATAGAAGTATAATAATATTACAAATACTTGGATCCATTCCTAAGGAGCCAGATATCAGGTGCTGGAAATTGGTATCGCTTTGTGAACTTCAGTGGAGCTACATGGATTTGTATCAGTTTAGGGCCTCCACCAAAGCATCTATCCCACTTATCCCTTCCTTTTAACTCTACTTTTCCTCTCCCCTGTGGTCCTTTTCTCTCATCTACACTGTGCCTTTTATTTCCTTAGCGTAGCCACGTGTTGTAGTTTAATGGACAAATAACATTTACTTTGAAACATGCCCTGGCTAGGGTGACCAGACAGCAAGTATGAAAAATTGGGACAGCGGGTGGGGGATAATAGGTGCCTGTATAACACAAAGCCCCAAATATCTGGACTGTTCCAAAAAAATCGGGACATCTGGTCACTCTAGCTGGCTGTTCCTTTCTCCCATTTGTGATGGGAAAATGAGGAGACATGGGTCTGTAATCACAACTTGTTTTATGGATTGTTTTCTATGTCTGTCACTGTCGTTCTTCTGGAGAACAGAAGTGTGGTCCTTAAAGAAAGAGAGAGAAACCCAGAACCACAAGGTAATTTGGGGGCACAGTTCTCCAATATAGGCTCAGTTCAAATTCCTTACCCAGAGGCTCCAAACACTGAAATGGGCACTTGTGGACTGATTTCAGTATCCACGCGTGATCTGGCTGCTCTATTAAAAGGAGTCAATATTTGACACAAGGACTTCCCAAATGATTTCATACACATATATAGCATCATTTATAGTGCGTTATTCACCCTCAAGGATCACCAGAGGATTCCCCACTTTTTACACCCGTGCAGAGTGGGTGCAAAATGGTACCAGCTCAGAAGGTGTACATTACTGTTCATAAGGTGTGGAATGCGGCTCTGTGACACACCCGTGAAATGCAGCCCTCTCTGGGGTATAAACATGGCAACTGTTTTAACACCACACAGCACCACCCTATGATCCAGGGGCATTCAGGATCAGACTGCCACGGGGTTGTTGCAGGCCAGGATTATGGGTAATCTGTATTCTGATGGCTGCTGATGAACCCCCTGCCACACCTCCAGGAGTGGCTGAATGCTCCTGTTTTTCTCACGCTTCGGAAGCACTGCAAGATTTTGTCCTACACCTCTGTATATTGTCAAAAGTATTCCCCTACCAGAATCCACAGCCACAGGGGAAATCACTAGTCTAGTCTAGTCTCAGGTAGGAGGTGAGAACTGAAATTAATCATTATCCAGCCCTTTGTGTATTTCAGATGAGGTGGCCTTGTTTTGTATTCACTAAGTGTCCAGGGGCAGCAGAAAGTGCAAAGGAGGGAGAATGTCAGGCATCCAAAATGGCAGTGGAAGAGCAATTAACAGGACCATACCCTGGGTCAGCTCCAACACCTAGTTCTCACTGATGCTAGCTTATCTCCTACACTGCTGGAATAGTGCTGAGGAGGCCATGCAAAGGGCCCGGCTCTGCATCGAGTCTTTAATGCCCTTTCAGGCCTTCACTGCTTCCTTGTTATGATAGGAAAAGAAAGGCTCATCCACAAAGGCCCATATTATTTTAACATCTGCATTCCAATATAGAACTGGAGAAAATGGACAGGCTGTTTGGAGTGCATTGGTTGAACAGCAGGTGGTGCTGTGTCACTCCATATATAGGTCTATGTGATAGGAAGAGAAGTCTTGTCCAATTACAATAGAATTGCACTTCCAAGTTTTACATGCAGTTTATGAGCCATTTCATTACTACCACTCTGCATCTTGCCCCAAAACACCATCCGTGCCCTTAGAAGACTCTTTGGGTGCACACAATTGGTACTGAGAACATAATCTGTGTAGGGTTGGCCTGTACCTAGACTCTCTTTAACAGGTGTAAGCGGGGGAATAGTCCCACTATTGTGAGGAACTTTCCTGGCTTCTGCACTACCCTGGTGAAGTGGGCTAGTGAAAGGATCTGAGTCCTCGCTCCCACTTCCTTTACCCAGAGGCCTCTCTGCCCTTGAGGACTCCCCTTCCACTCTCCTGTCTGGCAGAGTCCTCATAACCCCAACAAGGCTGGGCCCAGGATTCCTGTGGGGCTCGACCCCCAACCCTGCTGTGGTCACCTAGGACAGGGGCTAGGGTGTCCCCACTCCGGGGTACTCTCTCTGCCCTGGGCACTACTCTGACCCACTGACCATTACATACAAGTTAAAGTTATTTAATCAACAATTAATTTTAAAAAGAATAAGGGAAAATGGGAAAGGTTAAAGGAACCACATCACCCGCTCTGTGGCAGGGAACATCACAAACAGCATCTCTGGAACGTCAGGGCAGTTCACAGTCTGTTCCTTGTAAGTCCCAGGCCTCCTGCTCCGGCCCTGGCCGTGCTGCAGGGATGCTGCGGGTTGGACACTTGCTCTGGTGGTCGTCACACGCTCTCAGGCTCCAAGTGGTAGGACCCTTCTTCCCAGTGTTGCCCCCGCCCTGTCGGGGTTACGATCCAAGCCCGGCCTGCAGAGCCTCTTGGCTGAGGCGTCTCCCTGTGCTGGGCCCGCTGCCCAGGGTCCCCCCTCGGTGCCCCCAGCTGCTCACCGCACCCAGCTCCGGACTGCTCCAGCCCAAGCTCCACCACTCTGCCTCAGCACTGCTGCTGCTGCTCTGCCTCCAGCTCCCTGGGCTGCTTCTCTGGCCCCTCTGGCTCTGGTTGCTGCAGCTCTGCTCCCAGGACAGGTCTGCTCTGCAGGCTGCTCCTGTGACTCTGCTCCCAGCACTGACCTGCTTCCTGGGCTGCTTTTCTGGCCCCTCTGGCTCTGGTTGCTACAGCTCTGCTCCCAGGACAGGTCTGCTCTGCAGGCTGCTTCTCTGACTCTGCTCCCAGCACTGACCTGCTTCCTGGGCTGCTTTTCTGGCCCCTCTGGCTCTGGTTGCTGCAGCTCTGCTCCCAGGACAGGTCTGCTCTGCAGGCTGCTCCTGTGACTCTGCTCCCAGCACTGACCTGCTTCCTGGGCTGCTTTTCTGGCCCCTCTGGCTCTGGTTGCTACAGCTCTGCTCCCAGGACAGGTCTGCTCTCTCTGGGCTGTGCCTCTGGCTTTGGGGCTGCAGCTCTGCTCCCAGGACAGGGTCTGCTCTCTCTGAGCTGCTTTTCTGGTCCCTCTGGATCTGGCACAGCTCTGCCCCTACTTTCTCCTTAGCTCAGCTCTACTCTGTCTGACCCAGGCAAATCCAGCTCATACAGAGGACGGGACCTCCCTGGTCTCCTGACTCCCTGATTAACCTGCCCGCCCTGTCATTCAGGCTGACCAGGAGCATTGGCCTCTCCTCATTGTACCTGGGGGCTGTCAGTCTCAGAGTCCTGATTTCCCATAGACCCTTCCCCCTTTTAGTACTGGGACCTAGCAACTAAAACACCCCCACTGAATGTTAGTAAGGGGCCAACAGTCCCCTTACACAGGCTACATCATTTTCAAAAGTTAAAGCAACAGGCAGGGAGACTGAATAAGTTTGTTGCTGACCTTAAATGCCTGCTGAGATGACTCATAGATGGCCTTGTTGCTAGAGAAATGGCTTACAATCAGAAATGGCCTACAACCACTGGTGTAATCTGGGCCTCAGGCCAGTTTAAACAGCCCATAGGTCTCCGGTGGAAAGGAGATTCTAGTGGTGCAGAGTAGGTGGAAGGATTCTTATGCCATGCCAGTTCCCTGCAGCTGGCATAGCAGGGGAACTGGGGCCTATAGGAAAATGTGTGGCAAAAATGTCCCCGTTCCCCTTGAATGATCTTTGTTTCCAGCCCAATGTGGCTGTTTGCAGCTGGTAATAGCTAGGGCAAATTAATGCTATTCCACCTTGGCCCAAGGGGACCAGGTCTGCACAGAGACTGCTGCAGGATCAGGGAAGTGCCAAGGGTAATGGGTGGTGAATGAAATATACATGTTATATCTAATCTATTATACGGGTGAATTTAATGGGATAAAGGCATGCCACAATGAATGGCCCATCAGAAAACCCTTATTGCGTACAGACTTTTAATGACATTTCAGATTATCTAAGTGATTCTAGTGAATATTGGGCTTATTTCTATTACAAAAATAATATATTTTTGCTACATTACATGACTTAGGCCCCTAAGTCACTTAGGCCATTTTGAAAATTATATCTCGTCTCACTTAAAAAAAAGATACAAAGGCCACCTTTTTAAGTATCACTTTGTAGTGTCCAAAAACTACAGGCTCATTAGATCAGCTGGCCAGACAGCTAATTAGTGCAGGTGGCTGAATTAGACAACTGCTTTCTCTTTCCCGCTTGTAGCCTGCATAAGAAAACAGCTATTGTATCATGTGGCCTCATTAGTTCGCAAACAAGACAAGCACAATGATGATCATCCCTCTGAAAACTCCTCTTGTTAAGCTGCAGCTGATTACAAAGCCTGTGTGCGGGAAGCTGTCAGAACCTCCCTGGAAATATTACCACAGAAACAATTCTCCATTTGTTTCCAGGGATCTTCACAAGCTATTAGAAATGACGTCTGGCTTGCAATCCACTGACCTATCCATAAACAGGAGCAGGCAAGGGAGGCTCAGAGGGAGCAAAGAATTGGCTTTTCCTCAGAGAACAAGGTGTAGCCAGCTGTTTGTCTTGAGATCCAAACCTACACCACGACTGATCAGTCAACGCTGCATAGGAGCGTTAAACAAAACTCGAACACTGCATCTTTTGCCTTCACAGAGGCCTCTGTCCGTCCAATTGCAATAGGGGTCACTAGCTCTACACAAGGGCAAATATTCTGCCAGCTAAGAAAAAAAATACAACTCAGCATTGGCCCCAAAACTGAGAAATTCCCTCCAACTGTCAACGCCTCAGTGTAAGGAACCACATGGCTTAAGTCCCAAAATGTGACTCCCAAGTTAGAGTAGTTTAAGAGGAAAGGAGTTTCGTTTCTCTAAGGCATTATTTTTGGACTCAATGCCCCAGGATGATGCCAGGAAGTACCATGCTGCAGAAGGTGCCATCTTTCACAGGAGGCATAAAACTGGGTTCCTGATCACCTGCGATCATTAAGAGGAGTGATTTTCCAAAGACCTTCTGGGGGGCTTGGACTCCTAAGTCCCTCAGGTAGCTTTTGAAAAAGCTCACCTTAAATCTACCATGGCACCTTTCACAAGAGAAGAGCTGTAAGCCCCATTGTTCCAGCTAAGTTCCCCCTGCAGTTTTCTGTAACTATAGGATTATACTTCACTCTGCCCTGAACTGTTTGGAGTGTTGTTGGGCACTGTTAAACAGCTGCTGCCTTGCACCCTAGGAACAGCTGCATTCCTGGTGAATAAAATAACCTCGAAGTTGCAATCTCTGTATAGGAACTTATTGAACACTTTGGGATCCTCTGAAAGAAGTATGCTATAAAAGTGTCAGGTATTAATTAAGAACAATTTCTGTAGCCATATTTCCAGGGTTTAGCACTTCCTTTCTAAACAACATGCACGTACAATAAAAAACAACAACCCACAACTCCGTTTTCCACCCCCCACCCCCACACAGAATCCTCGAGCTAAACCTTCAGGAGAACTCTGGGAAAGTTCAGAGATGGGTCAGAACTTTGTGGCTTGAACCAACGCTTAACCAGACTAAAAGGGAAATAACATGAACTCTATCTAGGGGTATAGGAAAATTTGGGTTTTAAATTGGCAGCAATTGAGATATAAGGAAGTTAGAAAGAAAAGCAGTGGAAGATATTATTTTTTTTGTAACTTTCTCCAGATTCAGAAATTTGGTTTCCATCATGACAGAAAGGGTGATTTCCACTCCAGAAGTGGCTGCATTTCACCAGTGGGCATATGATTCCTATGTATACATACAGGTCAAAATTTTTAGAAGTAGCCAGCGATTCTGGATGCCTCCATTTTTGTCTTCCCATTTTGAGACATCTTAAAGGAGCCTAATTTTCAGAAAGCATTGAGCACCTGCCCTTTGAAAATCAGATCCCTTTCTTTAAGGCATCTCAAGCTGGGGACCTGAAATTTGAGGCACTAAAAATGAAGAGCTGTTTTTTTAAAAAAAAACTTGGCCATTATCTGTGAATAATTTTTGGATTCTCTGGCTCTCAGTTTAGGGAAGGACAAAAGTTCATTCTCTCTGACTCTGCACATGTCTCAGAAGGTCTTCTCTCAGACAGGGAGCCTCTAAGAGAATGTAATGTTTCTTTAAGATATGTTGTAAACCAAACACAGTAATAACATACAAGTTACATGTAAGTACAGGACAGTGCTGTCCAATCCCAGGCTGTTTGCCACCTGCACGGTCACTCGGAATATGCCCACATTCTGGTAGACGTGCTTGATCCCGTCCTCTGTCGAGCTGAGATTGACGTACGACACAGCGATGCCATCTCCAAAATCCACCTGAATGATCATCCTTTGGACGTCACCCTATGACAATGGGGAAGAAGTCAATAAGGAAAACGACTCTTTGACTGGACTTCACTAGTGGCCTGAACCTACTCCCACGGACTTCAGACTGTGGAAAAGATTGGGCTGAACAGCTACAGGGAGTGATTTCAGAGAGCAACTCAGGATGGTTCAGAGATTTTGCAACAGCCTGTGATCCCTTTCACCTAGCTCGTAATGACTGTTACCTGGCTAAGAGCTGTTCAGTGGCCTGTTTGAAATGCGCTGGAAGTTCTCTACTACACAGGTGTCCACCTCATAAAAACCACCAGCACTAATTGGTCCCCATGTTGGCTGGGTCAGGCTGAGGACTGAACAGGCCTGGTGACTAAAATCCCCTCCTCCTGCCTAGAGACGGTCCCAGCAGTACAGGTGTAGGGTATGCCTGGTGCTGCTCTTCTGTGGGTAAAGCTGAGGATATTCGTCTCCTGGGTTGCCTACCTGGCACTTCTGGTTATCATTAAAAATAAAAAAGGAAGCACATAAGCAAAAAAACACAGCCAGGAGCTCCATGTTCCATGCAAGAGCAGAAACCCCGTTACCTGGAGAAAGCCTGTTATGTGGGTTGATATTCCACACTAGTGACTGAACTTGCTTTTTGTACACACAGCCACAATGAGCTCCACATCCAAGACATTCAGCGGGGAGCTCTTTGTGTAAGAACAGGCAGAGGAAATGAACAAACCTAAAACCCAAGGACCCACATGGATTTGTGTCTTTACACACAGCTTTACCGACCAATAGCATTTTTGATAAGCCAGTGCTCTTTGAAAAGGACAAGGAGCAGAGACGTGATTCAGACACATGCTTGCAGGGAGACCCTGTTTCTCATGCTCTGGAAACATCAATGGAATGCTCTCATCTCACTGCTGTGGTGTTGTATCCAGTACGGTCCATTTTCAACAGGCTGACAAGACACACAGAAACAGCCAGTGACTGTTGTAGGCCAACCTTCCAGGTGGGACACTGTAACTCGTCTTAACTCTGTACATAGTCACTACTAAAAGCCACTTTTGAAAGTGCCTCTCAATAGGACCGCTGTGATTACTGGGCAATGCAGTTACACTCTCCTTCTCTTGCTACAGAGCCACCTCTTATACAGTCTGGCACACTGGAGCCTTTGCCGGTGCCTGGATCCTTCATCTGGAAGAAAGCCATTAGATTAACAATTTAGGACAGTGCATACCATTGGGATGAAAGTATATGGAATTTTCTTTAATTTTGTTTCCTTATTTTTCCAAAAGGGGCTGTCACCTGGATGCCCTAATAAAAGTTATTAAAAGAAGCACCTGTTTCCAGGTAGGTCTAATTTTGTATTGTTTTAAGTTGTTGGGCTGGGTGGGGAGGCAGAAAAATGACATTTTGAGCTGAATCCCTCACACTTGTTCTCCGCCCAAAGATTTCACTTCCAGGGTTGTGTGGACAGAAGTGACAAGGTCAATACAGACCTGCTGCCCTAGTTTGGGGGAATCAGGTTTGAAGATAGGATGGTCTTGTGATTAGGGATGGGTCTTGTGGACTGGGGCTTCTGTATCACATTCCTGGCTCTGTCTGAGTTCCTGTGTGACTCTGGGCAAATCATGTAACCTCACTTTCTAGGCAGCATAGCACTGCCCTACCTTCCCAGGGGATTGTGAGGATAAAAATCATTGCTCGTGAGGTGCTGAGATACTTCGATGACAAGGACAATATAAGTGATTAGATAAACAAACAAACAAACAAACCACTACAACAGGTTTTCTCTATATATACACACATGCAAAATGCTGGGGTCTAAATTAGCTGTTATCATTAAAGACAAAGATCTGGAGTCATTGGAGATAGTTCTCTGAAAATATCTGCTCAATGTGCAGTGGCCGTCAAAAAAACTAACAGCATGTTAGGAACCCATTAGGAAAGAGATAGTAAGACACAGAATATCATAGTGCCTCTATATAAATCCATGGTACACCCACATCCTGAATACTGTGTGCAGTTCTGGTCATCCCATCTCAAAAGAGATCTAGCAAACTAGGAAAAAGTACAGAGAAGGGCACCAAAGATGATTAGGGGGATGTAAATCTTCCATCTGAGGTGAGATTAAAAAGACTGGGACAGTTTAGCTTGGAAAAGAGACGTCTAAGGGCGGGCTGACAGATCTATAAAATCATGAATGATGAGGAGAAAAAAAGTGTTATTGACCCATGCACATAACACAAGAACCACTGGTCACCCAATAAAATTAATAGGTAGCCGGTTTAAAACGAACATAAGGAAGTACTTCTTCACATAATACACAATCAACCTGTGGAACTCGTTGCCAGAGGATGTTGTGAAGTCCAAAAATATAACTAGACTCAAAAAAGAACTAGATAAATTCATGGGGGATAGGTCCATCAATGGCTATTAGCCAAGATGGTCAGGGATGCAATCCCATGTTCTGACTACTAGAAGCTGTCACTGGACTACAAGGGATGGATCTCTCAATAATTGTCCTATTCATTCTCTCTCAAGCATGCGGCACTGGCCAAAGTCAGAAGAGAGGACACTGGGCTAGATAGACCACTATGGCCATTCTTATGTTCTCATATGTTAAGAAGAACTGCAGGTGCTCTTTGCAAACTCTATGGGCTTGTGTGTGCAGGAATTTATTCTGGAATAGCTATTCCTGATTAACTGTATTTGTGGATGCTTTTATTCTGTAATACAGGCATCCAAACATGGAGCTAATCAGAAATTGTTCATCAGGAATAGCTAATCCACTTTAAATACCTTATTCCTTACCTTATTCCAGATTAATTTTCATGTGTAGACAAGCCCTTAAATAAATTTGCTTTATGCCCGGTCTACACTTAAAACTCATATTGGCATAGCTGAGTTGGTCCAAGGCATGAGTAAAACCCACCCCCTAGCAAAATAACTATGCTGACAAAACCCCTGCTGTAGACAGACCTATGCCAGCCAAAGAGGGCTTCTGTCCATGTAGCTAACGTCGTTCAGGGAGGTGGGGTAGCTATGCCGGTCATATGCTATGTCTTCTGTTGGCGTGTGCAGTATCTACCCTAGCACAGGCTCTGTAGTACAATCAGAGTGTTTTTATTTAACTTAGCAGTGTACATAGTCGTCAGTGAGATGTTGCTATGCTTGAGAAGATTGGCTGAGAAATAAGTTATGGAATAAGGTTTGATTCAGCAAAGATCTTAAGCATGATCTTAACTTTAGATCTACTGCATTTAAGCATGAGCTTAATCTACCTGGACTTCAGTAAGGCATCTGATACAGTTCCACATGGGAAATTATTAGTTAAATTGGAGAAAATGGGGATTAATATGAGAATTGAAAGGTGGATAAGGAACTGGTTAAAAGGGAGACTACAATGGTTAATACTGAAAGGTGAACTGTCAGGCTGAAGGAAGGTTTCTAGTGGAGTTCCTTAGGGATCGGTATTGGGACTAATCTTATTTAACATTCTTATTACTGACTTTGGTACAAAAAGTGAGTGTGCGCTAATAAAATTTGTAGATGACAAAGTTGGGAGGTATTGCCAATATGGAGGAGGACCGGAATATCATACAAGACGACCTGGATGACCTTGTGAACTGGAGTTCTAGAAATGGGATTACATTTAATAGTGCAAAGTGAAAGGTCATACATTTAGGGACTAACAACAAGAATTTTTGCTATAAGATGGGGATTTATCATTTGGAAGTGACAGAGGAGGAGCGAGACCTGTGTGTATTGGTTGATCACAGGATGACTATTAGCCATCAGTGTGATGTGGCCATGAAAAAGGCTAATGTAATCCTACGATGCATTAGGTGCGGTATTTCCAGTAGAGACAGGGAAGCGTTAGTACCATTATGCAAGGCTCTGGTGAGACCTCAGCTGGAATACTGTGTGCAGTTCTGGTCTGCCATATTTGAGAAAGATTAATTCAAACTGGAACAGGTGTAGAGAAGGGCTCCTAGGATGATCTGAGGAATGCAAAACCTACGTTATTAGAGGAGAATCAAAGAGCTTGGCTTGTTTAGCCTAACCAAAAGAAGGCTGAGGGGAGATACGATTGTTCTCTATAAATACATCAGAGGGATAAACACAAGGGACATAGAAGAATCATTTAAGTTAAGCGCCAATGAGGGCAACAACAAATAGCTATAAACTGGTCATCAACAGATTTAGACTCAAAATTAGCCATCAGAGGAGTGAAGTTCTGGAACAGCCTTCCAAGGGAAGCAGTCGGGGCAAAAACTTAACTAGCTTCAAGACTGAGCTTGATAAATTTATGGAAGGTAGGGTATGATAAGATTGCCTACAATGGCATGTGACTCATTGGCGATTGCCAATAGCAAAAATCCCCAACTGGTAGAGACAGGACAGGAGGGCTGAGTTTCTACAGAGAATTCTTTCCCAGATGTCTGCCTGGTGGATCTTGCCCACATGCTCAGGATCTAACTAACTGCCATATTTGGGGTTGAAAAGGAAACCCCCCCCACCCCAGCTCAGATTGCCAGAGACCCTGGGGCTTTTTTGCCTTCCTCTGCAACATTTGGCATGGGTCATTTGCAGTTTAACCTAGTGTAAATGGTGGATTCTCTGTAACTTGAAGTCTTTAAACCATGATTTGAGGACCTTAGTAACTCAGCCAGAGGTTAGGGGTCTATTTTAGGAGTGAGTAAGGTTCTGTGGCCTGCGATGTGCAGGTCAGACTAAATGGTCCTTCTGACCTTAAAGTCTATGAGTTCCTCCTAGATATAGGAATTACTGGGTGAGATACAGGAATTAGGTGAGGTTCTCTGGCCTGTGTTATGCAGGAAGTCAGTCTAGATGATCATATGGGTCCCATCTGACTTTTAAAATCTATGAAGATCATTAATACCAATGTGACTTAAGTAGATGTTTGAAGTTAAATCACTTGTGTAAGGTCTTTGCTGAGGGCAGGGGAGACCTACAGCAAAACCATACTGCTGTGTACAAGCAGCTCCCAAGAGTAGTTTGCACACGGCGGTATTATCAAGAGAGATTTTTGCAACAATATGACATTTCCTTATGTCAGTGACTGGGATGTGTGTGGTCATGCCTACTGGTTAGAGCAGGCATCAGTAGCCAGGAATCAGAGCCCAAGATGAGAGACTTAGTCAGAGGCCTGCGCCAAGGGTCAGAGAGGAAGTCAAAAATCAGAGCCCAGAGTCAGAACCAGGCTAAGTGGAATGAAGCAGGGCATTGGCAAGGCTGGAACAAGGCAGGAGCTATCTTGGCTGTGGGCAAATGCTTTTAGCAGCAGCTGAACTGTTGCTGCTGTTGGGTTTAAGAGTCAGTCTGATGACTCTTCCAACCCATCAGGCGGACCGCGGTGTAACAAATCAGGCAGTTTACAAGCCAGCTGCGCTTGTTAGGTTACCCAGAACCTGGCTCTGCCACGGGCTCTCATCCCTGACACTGGGCACCAAAAATAAAACACCCAACTCCCCCAACCCTTCTTGCTATAGCCTTGCCTGTTGCCTTTTCTAGTGTGTACTCGGCATGTTGACGAGGGTAGTGGTAGATTATATGGATCCGCAGAACCCAAGTAAAGCAAACAGTAAGCCCAGTGCACTTCTCCTGTGGCTTTGCATATGGGCATCAATGCAATGAGCATTAACCCAAGTCCGACTTCTTGAATGAGCACCATCTTCCAGCTCCATCTCTAGAGGTTTGTAATGCAAACTCTCTTAGGAGGCATGGCCACAATTTGCAAAGGTGGCTACCTATGGTTAGGTCCCCTAAACTCAGTCCCTGTATATTCGTCACGCTGGGGTAGGCAGATACCTGTTATAATAGCCAGGAAAAGAGCAGTCCTTTGGGTTGGCATTGCTAACCTGATTTAATGTATGTTACCTACAAGGTGTGGCATAACCGTCAGATGGTACACTGCAATCCTAATAAGTGCTTTGCTAGATCAGAGCCTATAAGTATCTGCTTAGCTTTTAGCACATGAGTAGATTTGTTGACCTCAGTGAAGCCTGTGGCAGAGCTAGTTGAATCCAGATCTTCCAAGACCAGTGTCTTGAGCACCAGACCATTAAAAAATAAAAGCACTTTGACATAAGTAAGTTTTCAAAGTCATTCTAGTGACTAACAAAACCCGACCTCTGGGGATTTAAACACATATATAATAGCACCTTCTCTATGCACAGCAAACGTACCTATTTCTTGCAAAAAATCTAGAACACACACAGGACCTAAATGCTTTCAGCAAGATCTCTGAATCTTTTCACTTCAGCATTTGTTAGCAACATGCCATGCTGTTTGCAAAATATTGTTACACTTTGGTTACTTTTATACTGCCATTAGAATTTTGGTATATGTCTGATTATGGCCCACCCCAATCAATCTAATAAGGATGCAGCCTTCCAGCTTTCCATTTAAATTTCACCCAGAAGGTTGTAATCATGGATTTTCCATATTAAGTGCTAGTCTTTGTATGTAAATTGAAGTATTAAAACAATGAGATACAGCTCAAAGTTTTTAATTTTAGTCCCATGCCTCAGATTTAATTTAAAAGTCTTCAATTATGCATTGGCTTGCGTCTCTTTTTCCTTAAAGATGTTTAAAACGGATTTAATTATCCACTGCAATAGGCAGACACTGCTTCTGTTGGGATGTCTTCCTGAATGAATGTTTTAAAAATGTGCTTTACACAGTCTTTATGCAGATTCACCCATTTTCCCCCATGGCTCTTTTCCACTTGCATCCAAAAATGTGTCCTTGAAGACATTTCTTTATGGAAGACATTCCACTGAATTCCGGGGCAAGTCTGTCTGTAGAATGCTCCTTAATATGGCTCACAGTTCAGCAATCATTAAGCATATTCTTAACTTTAAACAAGTTAAGTCCATCCTGATTCACATGCTTATCTTTAAGTGCATGCTTAAGCACTTTGCTGAATTAGGGCCTAAGGCCACCGATTAATAATGATGCTTATTGGTGGTTTCTTGCAGTTTTCCTCCAGGAAGAATATTTGGATGACTACATGTAAAATCAAATAAATTCAACCATAATCAAGTTCAAAGATGCTTGTTTCAAGTTGATTTTATTAACATTTATTAATAAGTTGTACGCAAGTTGATTCTTGGAACATTTCAAAGTAGCAAGTACAGGAGAACTGGTGTTTAGGTATGCGTGGAAACATTTACATTAGGTGGTTGAGACCAGTCATTAAAATATGTGTGTATGAAAAATGTGGCCACCTTAGAGTCACCTCCAGGAAAATGGCGTTATGACTGGGTTGCCTCTGCAGCAACCCCTAGTGGCCCATCAGGGCCTGACTCCCCCCAAGTCTCCACTGGTAGGCTGCTGTGAGGTCCAAGGTAGCAGTGCTTTGGCCCTCTAGCCAAAGCAAACTTCAGTCCTACCCCATCTGGGATGATAAGGACCAAAAGAAATGAGGAACACCCCACCCCCCCAACTCATAATGGAATCATCCAACAAACCTTCGGTGGGACCCCGCCC
This sequence comes from Lepidochelys kempii, assembly GCF_965140285.1. Classification (NCBI taxonomy): domain Eukaryota; kingdom Metazoa; phylum Chordata; order Testudines; family Cheloniidae; genus Lepidochelys; species Lepidochelys kempii. The sequence continues at coordinate 118,230,838 of NC_136386.1, read as the reverse complement.
CCTATTCAGGGCTTGTCTCCAAACAGTCTGTGCTTCTGCTGATCCCCTAGGGTCTGGTTGTCCCTTCCAGCAGGGACTTGTCCAGCCGGCAGGCTAGTTCAGTCTCTCACACTAGGAGAAGCAGAATTCCGTCCTAGACAGCCCTTGATTGGGCTAGATCTCCTCCTTTTAACTCCCCTCTTGATGCCTGACATTTGCCACAGGCATAATGGGGCCAACTGGATCCAGAGTCTCTCATTAACCCTCTTGTTGCCAGTGTGGGCCATCTGCCCCATCACAGGCACACGAGTTTTTGTATTAAAAAAAAAAAAAAGAATGGGGCGAGATCCTCACCTAGTGGAAATCAGCATAGCTCTACTGACATCAGTAGAGCTACAGCGATTTATATCAGCTGATGGACCAGAAATACTTGCTCCCAGATCTTGGGAAGAAGAGGCAGACCTTTTGGGGTTCTCCAACCTCTTCACTAGGTCAGTGGTTGTCAGTACTTAACCAGAGGTTCACCAATATTCCTCTCTGCGAGCCCCATATGATCGCAGGCTGCTTTTGAATTGCTTTTCCTTGTTCCTCCCAGTGACATTGTTACACCATCAGAAAGTCATATTCCACTTTGCTGAGTTTGATCATCTCTGTGAGGATAACAAGACCCAGTGCTATGAGACATTTTCCTGATTGTCATCATGTGCTTCGTGGAGACATCATACTCTTCACTGTTAGCATTTGCTCCTTCCTTCCTCTTGTTTTGCTGTTGTGTTAAACTATGAGACTAACTGATTTTTCAGGGACAACCACGAGTTTGCATCCAAAGCTCTCCTCTCTCCTGCTCAGTCTCAACTTGTTCTTTAGAGAAGGCAACTAGACCTAGAAAGTTAACAGTTGTACAGGTCTCCGCAGATCTTCTCTTTGCTCATCAGCTTTATAGCTTTCTTGTCCTCCTTGTTAGCCCTTTTGTGTCAAGTGGAACTTGAGTATGAACACAGAGTTGGAAAGCTACAGTACGTAGGGTGACTATCTACATCTCAGAACAGGGGAAGCTCTAAAGCAGCAGTGTTCTGAAGGGCCAAAGACATGAGAAAAGGTCTCTGTCTTTTACCGCATAAGAGTTGTACATGTGGCACAAGTGAAGAAACTGGTCCATCTTGGATAGCTTAGTCATTAAAATTATTGACCATCGCCTCCGGAACTGAGGGACTGGCCTGTCTTTATCTCTGGGTGCACTAATTCACATATCCTCGAGCAAAATCACACATGCATGTCCACATTATCCAGCCCATTTTGACATGCCTGATGTCCTCCTCTGATGTGAAGAGCTAACCAGAGAACACTTTTGTTTTTGATACCTACCTCTCATCTGCATTGGAAGGAAATGGATCTCAGGCTTTGCCTATGCACAGCTTTGGTACCTATTTAACTATTTGCATTAAGGATGTGACTTACAGAAATGATTAAATGGGTATAATCCCTACAATCCTACACTGCCTTATAGGTGCCTTATAGCAGTACACTCGATTCACTTAAACTTAGGCCATGTCTACGACGGGTAGTGATCGATCTATCGGGGATCGCTCTGCTGTGAACTCCGGAACTCCACCAGGGTGAGAGGCGGAAGCGGGGTCGGCGGGGGAGTGGCGGCCATCGATCTCGCGCCGCGAGGACGCGAAGTAAGTGATTCTAGGTCAATCTGAGATACGTTGACTTCAGCTACGCTATTCTCGTAGCTGAAGTTGCGTATCTTAGATCGATCTCCCCCCTTAGTGTAGACTAGGCCTTAGGGAAATAAGCTATACCAGTATAAATACCTTTATACCAGCATAACTGCATCCACACTAGGAAGGTTGTACTGCATCAGTTATCCCAATATACTTAAAGCAGTACAATGTGCATTAAAAGGCTCCTCACACAAGGCCAGACCTACTGAAAGCAGCTTGACTTTTCAAGATGCTTTCAAATAATTCTCTCATCCCCTTTTGATAGCTCCATCATTTGTGTCAGTGGTGAGCAACTGAAAATAGGTTTGCAGGTGACAGGAGCTCCCATGGAGCTCCCATGTCCTAGTGCAAGAAGTATTTCATTGTTTCTTTCGGCATCAGTGAAACCAAAGGACCTGTAGCTGGCCAGTTTTCTCCTACCACTTCAGCAGCCAAATGATTAAGGCTCGTTGTGCAGCTCATGTGTCTAGCATTTTTGGAGAGAGCATCAGCGGTAGCTAGCGCTGGTTGAAATTTTCCACACAATTTTTTTTGACCAAAAATGCCTGTTTAAAAAAAAGTTGTTTTTTTAAAAAAAAAAAAAAATTCCCATATTTCAATGAGTAAAACCGAAAACTGCAATTTTTGGGGGGCGGGGGAGTTAGTTGTTTAGTTAATGTTTCCACCTATTTCCTCTCCTTGTTGTTTCCTTTAATCCCCCTTATTAGTGGCAATATGGACAAAAAGGCAGGGGAGTGAGTTTTTGTTGTTTTATCAATATTTTGAATTTGTTTGTAATATTTTTTTCCAGAGAATGAACATTTAGATGCACCAAAGCATGTCAGATTTGCTAGATGCTGCTTCCTTTGCAAATCAGTATGCGAGTTTGTTCAGAGAAGGAAAAGCTTTGGTCTGCACCTACAACTTTTAGCCACCAACGCCAACAGTACCAGATTTTCCTCATTATATCTGCTTGTCATAAATATAAAGGGAAGGGTAAACCCCTTTAAAATCCCTCCTGGCCAGAGGAAAAATCCTCTCACCTGTAAAGGATGAAGAAGCTAAAGGTAACCTCACTGGCATCTGACCAAAATGACCAATGAGGAGACAAGATACTTTCAAAAGCTGGGAGGAGGGAGAAAAACAAAGGGTCTGTGTCTGTCTGGGTGATGCTTTTGCCGGGGACAGAACAGGAATGGAGTCTTAGAACTTAGTAAGTAATCTAGCTAGGTATGTGTTAGATTGTGATTTATTTAAATGGCTGAGAAAATAGCTGTGCTGAATAGAATGAATATTCCTGTCTGTGTCTTTTTTGTAACTTACGGTTTTGCCTAGAGGGATTCTCTATGTTTTGAATCTAATTACCCTGTAAGGTATCTACCATCCTGATTTTACAGGGGTGATTCCTTTACCTCTATTAAAAGTCTTCTTGTAAGAAAACTGAATGCTTTTTTCATTGTTCTAAGATCCAAGGGTTTGGGTCTGTGGTCACCTATGCAAATTGGTGAGGATTTCTACCAAACCTTCCCCAGGAAGTGGGGTGCAAGGGTTGGGAGGATTTTGGGGGGAAAGACGTGTCCAAACTCCGTTTTTTCAGGAACCCAGATAAAGTTTGGTGGTGGCAGTGGAAATCCAAGGGCGAAGGGTAAAATTAATTTGTACCTTGGGGAAGTTTTAACCTAAGATGGTGAAAGTAAGCTTAGGAGGTTTTCATGCAGGTCCCCACATCTGTACCCTAGAGTTCAGAGTGGGGAAGGAACCTTGACACTGCTAGAGGAGTGTTTCCCAAACTTGGGACGCCACTTGTTTAGGGAAAGCCCCTGGCGGGCTGGGCCAGTTTGTTTACCTGCTGCGTCCGTAGGTTCGGCCGATTGTTGCTCCCACTGGCCGCGGTTCGCTGTGCCCGGCCAATGGGGGCTGCGGGAAGTGGCGCGGGCTGAGGGACGTATATGAATTGTCAGTGGGCAGGATTGAACTGGGACATTTGAAGTTTAGTGCATGAGCCTCTACCGCATGAGCTAAAAGCCAACTGGCTGTTAGCTATGGCTGTAGAGCAGACTCATTTTATCTCTCTCTTTCAGTGGTCTCAGCGCCACTAGATGGGACAGAACACCACACCCAGAAGTATATCACTATACAAAGAATCAGAAACCACCAACATGAAGATCCAAGTTAGCCCCTGTAAGCCGCCATGCATTTTGTGTTTTTGTGCAAACACAGATCAGTGTTTAGCACTTTCTTGCCAAACCACAAAGGAAAGCAAATGAGACAAGGGAAGTGGGAGGAAAAGGCAATCTGGGCAGTGAGGAAATCTTATTTGGGAGCAGAGAACACAGGATGGGAGATTTCATGGATTCTCTCCAATGATTTAATAAAATACTTTCGATACAAGAGGAGCCAGGCTAGGGGGAAATGTACTTGCAGATTAGAGATGTCCTGAGGATACCGGGTTTTTTTAACCTCCTTTCATCCAAGAATCTCAGAGCCTTTCAAACATATTAATCAAACTTTGGATCATTGCAATGAGGTATGTTTGGTATTATTAGCTTACCTATCTGTATAATGGGTCTATCTTATCAAGAAGCCACAGAGTGAGTCAGTGGCAGAGCCAGGATTAGAATCCAAGAGCCCAGATTCCTAGTTCTCCGTTCTACCACTAGGCCACTTTGTAAACTTCAAGTTCCAGAATCTGAGCTACAAATGCACACAGCTCAGGAGGAGGGGTGTGTGTGTGTGTGTGTGTGTGTGTGTGTGCGCGCGCACGCGCGGATGACTTTAAGACCACCCTTGTTCTGGTGGAAACTGAATGAGGCTAGGGTTCATATTCACCATTGGATTCCATCGTGATGAAATCTTGAGATCTTTCCTTGGGAGATTTTAGCCCTAAGCGCCTAAATGGTGGAAACACTCAGCCATCTCAAAGGGGGGAAATCTCATAAGATCAGACCTGTATGTGAGATTTCCACCATCTTGGGCTGAACTGCAGCAAGGTCTAATTGGAACCAATGACCAGTCCTCAAATCCTGTTGGGGATCCAAACCAGAAGGGACAGGCTGGCATCAGGATTCAAGTCTGCACCGCTTTTGAAATTTGAAGTGGTTTGGATGTGAGGTTCTGGTTCTGAACCGTGGTTGATGCATGGAAACAAACTTTGTGTCCCATCATCACCTTATATCACGTATTGCCTTTCAATAACATTCAGACTAAGATGCATTGTTAAGTGGATTTAATCCCCTACTCCAGTGTCTCAACTCAATGTCTTTGCAAGCTTGCATGATTCAGATTAATGTATTCCCAGGGGGGACCATAAAAATAGACCATACCTCCTCCAGCTGCACCATGAGAGTAACGTTGTGCCCTTGTTCTGCGGTCAGTTTCCCATCCGAAGTGATGATACGCAGTCCACGGGGGGCCTTGCCAGGACACTGCTGGGGTTTAGCTGTGTACTGTTCTCTCACGCCATCTGTGCAGTTATTAGACACAACCTTTCTGTACCTGCAAAGAGAGAGATCTCTGTGTAAGGAGGAGATGCAGGGAATCAGAAGTTCAAACCAGGCATGGGAAGTTTTCAAATTTGCCTCAGGTTGGTGAGGCTGAGGGCAATCTGGCTTCTAAGTACTTTGTAGATAAGTGGTCCAGTCACACTTTCCACATGCCTACAGTGCACAAGCAGCCTATAACGTTTTCAGCTGGATACAATATTCTCATTCATTGCTCCCCTAACGAGTTGCATAATTTTGCTGGACACTATTAAACCGCTGCTGTCCTGCACTGCAGAGCTTTCTGCTTCTCAGTTGGGCATGAGCCAATTCTCTCTAAGAAGCCAATCTTGCACTTTAACCATCTTTCACCTGAGGATCCCAGAGCTTTTAAAACACATTAATTAAGCTTAGGATCACTGCAGTGCAGCACATTCAATATTATTAGATCCATTTTACATAAAGGCAAGCTAGATCATCAAGAAGTCACATAGTGAGACAGTGGCAGAGCCAGGATTAGAATCCAAGAGCCCAGATTCCTAGTTCTCTGTTCTACCTCTAGGCCACTTTGTAAATTTCATGGTCCAGAACCTGAGCTAGAGCTGAACACAGCTCAAGAGAGTGTATGCACACAGATGACTTTAAGACCATATGTTTTATCATAGCAATTTTGGGCCCATCAGGGTTACAGTTTGGACCCAGACCCAAGACAGAGCAGCCTGAAGGTTGCTCTGTCGTGCACTGGCTGCTGAGACTCTGGCATCTAGAGATGAGCAGAATTTAGAAGGTGCTGGAGGGCAGGATCTGGCCCCAGGCATCTGAAAAATGCTTTGGGATTTTTGGAACACAGACAGCTGTAGAAAGATATCGGTTATATTTTTATTCTAAGGTTAATCTGTTAAGTGCAGCACAGCTGTGTTTATCTAATGCACAATACACTGTAAACCTCTTGAGAAAATGTGTTCCTTTCCCTTGTAAGATGCCATTGTTAACCCCAACTTGCCTCTATTTAGTTTTTCTCTTTTAAGTGGATTTTTGGTTTTGCCACCACATTCCAGGGAGAGGACATTGCTGTTCTAAGGCAGATTGTGTTTATGAAGTCACAAACATGGCTACATTATATTTACCAGTGCTGAAGGAAATGGGCTAGATCCTTGGACCCATTTGTGCAGCTTGTGAGCTTACGAGGGGCTGATGTATAGCTGTCAGTTCTTTGTGCCTGTTTTATGCACCTTTTACTTAGCAAATACAATTAGAACTTGACACCTGCAACTCCTGTTGACCTTAGCTGCAACTGCCACTGATTTTAATGGGGCTGTAAAGGATCATGGAGTACTCACAACTTCAAGGGTTATCTACTTATTATTCTCTTTCTTCAAATTTAAACCCAATTCTTATTGCCTTTCTCTAGCATGTATCCCACTCTCAGCTTTAATCACTTGGATTTTCTTCAGGATTTAGGGCATGACCCACAGTCCACTGAAGTCAACGGCAGTCTTTGCACTGACTTCAATGGATGTTGGATAAGCCCATAGATCACATTTGTCCCATGCTCTACAGTTTGCTTGTAGCATCATTTTTCCAGAGCAAGTTTAAAGAAGAAAATAAGAACAAACAAACAAAAACTAGAGAATTACGGGCTTGATCCAAAGCCCACTGAAGAAGTCAATGAAAAAACTCCCATCAACTTAATCAGTTTCAAATTGGACCCTGTGTGTCTCAGGAAAAGTAGGCTTTAAACAACTCTGGGATGACAGCTTGGAGATCCCATGTGGCTGAGGGCTGCAGGGTTGGATTTGCTAAAATCATCTTCTGTAAATCCACTTACCCAGTGCTGTTGAGATAACTCTGTCCAAAGCTACAGTCTTTTGACAAGGATGACGGGTTATACCAAAACGCTGGTAAACACTGGCCATTGGTGTGACGCTCATATCCATAATCACTGTTTTATCAGAAAAATAATTGACAAGGAAATCAGACATTAACTCATCCTCGCTAATATGGATATAATGACTCCGGGTCCCTTTCCTGCCTTTTCAGCTTGAAATGATATAATAAATACAGCACCTGGGCCTGATTCTGCTTTTGACTTCAGTGGCATTCACCTAGATTTAGGTCCGTGTAAGCATGAGCAGAACTAGCCCTGTTGTTTCTAATCCTGGTGGTTTATGAAATCATGGCTTGTAAAAGGCAGGCCTAGATTGGTTTCTCGGTCGAGCATGGCTTCGTGGTTACAGACAGATCCAGGAGCCAATGTAGCAAATCCCAGAACTGCCAGCAATTTTCAACTGCTGCTGACTCAGTGATGCTTTAGGAGCTGAACAGCTTAAGTTCAAACTGATGTTATTTGGACAGAACACCGCCTGTGGCCTAAAGCAAATTTGACAGCCCTGAGAAAGCTTTCTAGAGGAACAAACTCCTGCACAGGATTTTTGGTATGGAACAGAAGGTGGCTGGGTTTTTTTTCATTTCTGCATTAGTTTGGAAAAGGAGAAGTTCTCTATAATGTGTGTGTCAAAAGGAGGAAGAGGATTGAGCTGGTGGAAAATGGAAATTACTTCTCTCTTAATTTTCCCCTTGGATCGTAACTGGAATGCTGTTGAGACACTGGATCTGTACACATTCATCCAGTTGCATCATGGCTTTACAATGGGGAATATTAATTACATAATGCTCTTGGTTGCCTTTTTTAAATTTTAGAACATGGTCTTCTTAGCAGATCTCCTGTTCTAAAATCCACTCTCCTTTGTAGAAAGTGGCCTGATAACAACTACCTCAAGGAGGAGAAACTTCTTAGAGGAGGCTTGGATGGGAGTTAAGACTTTGAAGGAAAGGAGACAGGACAGGAGACACAGGAAGTGGAAGGAGCCAGGCTGACGGGATTGTATATAAAGAGACCCAGGGAGTTCTTCCTGTAACTGGACCAGAGATGGCGTTCCAGGAAAGCGACTTCTTTGTTTTTAATTCCAAAGAAGAGATGGTCAAACGAGAGTAAAAATTGTAAAAACCTTTTCCCTGCTTTGACGTCAAAATGCTGGCTTTCCAAAGTTTCAGTTTAATTAAAATTTTGAACTATAAGCAACGTTGCAAAGGAAAAAGTCATGAACAATTTACAATACTTTTTGCTGGAATTCCAGCAAGATTTGCCATCAAAATTTGAAAGCTTTAAACATTTCAACCAGTTCTATTCCTGAAGGCCTAGAAAAGAAATGGTGCAAGGTGGCTTAAAAGGATACAACTGAAAGTAAAGGAATGAAATTGGCCAAAGGAAAATGTAGGCTGAATATCAGAAACATCTTAGTGAGGTCTAGTTGACTATGGAATAGTGTTCTTGAGTGATGCATTGGAAGGCCCATTGTCTGGCATATTTAAAACTGGATTGACAAAGTATTTGAGGATATAAACTAGGAAACAGTCCTGCAATTTCCAAGCGATGGACTAGATGACCTAAAATGATCTTTTTCCACCCTTAGTTTTTATGATTCAATTTTCAGGAGCTTAGTTCCTAACATACCAATGACTGACCATTGCTTAAGGGCTTTAGAAGTTCAAGCCAGGCTTGCCAGGCTGCCAGCTGCTCCTGTAATCATCCTGATTGGAAGGAAGACACCAGGGCTATGGAAATATTTTATAAGGAGAAGTAAAATAATTTTCATTTGCCTAGAGAGAACAAATATTTATGTACAAACAGGACCTCGTTTCTTTGTAATTCCATTGTTGCCACGTTGAAACGCTATATTCCTGAGTTATCATGTGTCAATAAAATTAAAAATCTGTAGCACTCTACACACAGCTAGTCCATAATCAGTTTTGTTTTTCACCTAATAGTGAAATCTGCCCAGAGGGGATCAGCATCCAAAGTCCAATTTAATCCAACAATATTGGTCTGTAATTTCATATTACACACACACGCACACACACACACTCTACAAGTCTGATTACAGTTGAAATCATTTGGATACTGTATTCAGGCATCTGGATGGACCAAACCTGAATTAACTAGGTTTGGCTGTGTTTGTTCCTCAAAGTCACACAGTGAAATTATATGTTCTGGAGCAGAAATAGTTTTCCGAAGTATAGAAGTTCTACTGTGACCTTCTGAGCTTTGCAAGTCTGTGCTGCCTTGATACAGACATACAGAAATATCATACTGGTAAATGACATAAACTGCTCTTCCATATCTCTCTAGGGATGCACCAGCTCCTCTTTCCCCTCTGCAAACTTGGAAACTAATGAATTTCTTGGTTACTGTCTGGTGCACACAGAGCACTGAGGATGGCAACAAATTTCTGCCTAGGGTTTGGCACAACAGGCTTTGTTGCAATGGAGAAGGAGCAGCATCAATTGGATCACCGTAGCATAATCTAGACTACTGAAATCTGAATGCATCAGGGATGGACTGCAAGCAACTAGCAGTCTCATTGCCAGACATCTGGTGTTCAGACTGGCTACATTTTGTGCCAGACTCAGAACAGCACAGGTGAGAGAGATGAAGTGCTCATCAATGACAGTGCAGCATCTATTAAAAGGGATTATTTTTATGAATATTAGAGTTCTGATTCTGCTCTCAATTATACTGGTTTTTCTGTGCTCACCTCCACAGGCTTAACTCGAATCACACCTAATTGGTGATGTAAATAGATAAAAATCTTGATTGCAGGGATCTATAATTCGGCTTCTATTTAGGGTCAAAGACTAGAAGGAAATCTAAAAATATTGTAGACTCCCCAGACCAAAACCAAAAAACAAAAAAACAACTCTGCAAACTGGCGTTAAGGTTATAAATACCATTTAAGGGAAAAGAAAATCTTAGAAGAACTTCATAGTTTACATTATCCTGTCTCAGCAAAATATACATACACACACACATACACACACGCGGAAAGTTTCAAGTTAAGATTAAACTATTAAAAGTCAGATCTGAAAAAGAAAGATTTGATTTTCAGGGCCCATTTTAAGAAAAGGAGAAGTTATCAATAATGTCTGTGTCAAAAGGAGGAAGAGGATTGATGGGTGATGCATGTTTACAGGCACTGGAAGGGAAAGTTGGTGGCAGAAGAACATGAGGAAGAAAAAAGAAAATCTTGGGTCGATGATGTGATATTCTGGATGGTTCAAAAGGACTATTCATCCACAGAGATTAGCGGAGGATCGTACAGAATGGGGTACCATAGTTGCAAACCTCCAGTAATGGAGATGCCACATAAGAAGAAACTATTAACAAATCTGTCACTGCAAACGATAGAAATGTCCAACTAGGATCGCACTCAGATAACAATAACCCTGTCCATGGACCACTCTGCTCACGTCATCCAAAAATCAGGAGACATCTTAATGCCTGAACCCAGGATCTCCTCCACACTAATCAGCTGACCTTAACAATACAGGTCAGTGCTGTCAGAAATTGAAAATGCCACCTGCCTTTTGACCTTTAAACCTTACATCCATTAAGTGACAGAGTCAAGGTACCTGGGGATACAGGCATCTTTAATTCCATACGGCCATGGCTCAGCTAGCTAAATCCCCTTGTGGAAAAGTCCTACAGAATTTAATAGAACTTGGTAACCTTTCCATGGAATTTTTAAAGTGACCTTTCGAATAGGGATCTAACTCTGTCTTAAGAGTTTTATATTGCCACCCTTCACTGTAGGATCCAAGACGTAGATCTTTAAAGGCATTTAGGCACCTTTTGAAAATCTCACTAGGTGCCTATCTGCATCTTTAGGCACCAAAACACCTTTCAAAATCTGGCCCCAAGTGCCTAAATAATATATCTGCTAATAAACCATTACTTAAATGTTTACAAATTCTACAGAAAAAAGAGATCATTCTCTATTTAGTTCTATAGGTGTTCAGAGTAATTTATATGCACACATATTCTAATATCTATAGAACCCTATTAGTTTCATACCTATCAATTAGTTAGGACTTATTTGGTTCATTTAACCTCAGATACAAGAAGGGTTTCTTCAGGTATGTTGGCAACAAGAAGAAAGCCAAGGAAAGTGTGGGCCCCTTACTGAATGAGGGAGGCAACCTAGTGACAGAGGATGTGGAAAAAGCTAATGTACTCAATGCTTTTTTTGCCTCTGTTTTCACTAACAAGGTCAGCTCCCAGACTGCTGCGCTGGGCATCACAAAATGGGGAAGAGATGGCCAGCCCTCTGTGGAGATAGAGGTGGTTAGGGACTATTTAGAAAAGCTGGACGTGCACAAGTCCATGGGGCCGGACGAGTTGCATCCGAGAGTGCTGAAGGAATTGGCGGCTGTGATTGCAGAGCCATTGGCCATTATCTTTGAAAACTCGTGGCGAACCGGGGAAGTCCCGGATGACTGGAAAAAGGCTAATGTAGTGCCAATCTTTAAAAAAGGGAAGAGGGAGGATCCTGGGAACTACAGGCCAGTCAGCCTCACCTCAGTCCCTGGAAAAATCATGGAGCAGGTCCTCAAAGAATCAATCCTGAAGCACTTGCATGAGAGGAAAGTGATCAGGAACAGCCAGCATGGATTCACCAAGGGAAGGTCATGCCTGACTAATCTAATCGCCTTTTATGATGAGATTACTGGTTCTGTGGATGAAGGGAAAGCAGTGGATGTATTGTTTCTTGACTTTAGCAAAGCTTTTGACACGGTCTCCCACAGTATTCTTGTCAGCAAGTTAAGGAAGTATGGGCTGGATGAATGCACTATAAGGTGGGTAGAAAGCTGGCTAGATTGTCGGGCTCAACGGATAGTGATCAATGGCTCCATGTCTAGTTGGCAGCCGGTATCAAGTGGAGTGCCCCAAGGGTCGGTCCTGGGGCCAGTTTTGTTCAATATCTTCATAAATGATCTGGAGGATGGTGTGGATTGCACTCTCAGCAAATTTGCGGATGATACTAAACTGGGAGGAGTGGTAGATACGCTGGAGGGGAGGGATAGGATACAGAAGGACCTAGACAAATTGGAGGATTGGGCCAAAAGAAATCTGATGAGGTTCAATAAGGATAAGTGCACGGTCCTGCACTTAGGACGGAAGAACCCAATGCACCGCTACAGACTAGGGACCGAATGGCTAGGCAGCAGTTCTGCGGAAAAGGACCTAGGGGTGACAGTGGACAAGAAGCTCGATATGAGTCAGCAGTGTGCCCTTGTTGCCAAGAAGGCCAATGGCATTTTGGGATGTATAAGTAGGGGCATAGCGAGCAGATCGAGGGACGTGATCATTCCCCTCTATTCGACATTGGTGAGGCCTCATCTGGAGTACTGTGTCCAGTTTTGAGCCCCACACTTCAAGAAGGATGTGGATAAATTGGAGAGAGTCCAGCGAAGGGCAACAAAAATGATTAGGAGTCTAGAACACATGAGTTATGAGGAGAGGCTGAGGGAGCTGGGATTGTTTAGCCTGCAGAAGAGAAGAATGAGGGGGGATTTGATAGCTGCTTTCAACTACCTGAAAGGAGGTTCCAAAGAGGATGGCTCTAAACTGTTCTCAATGGTAGCAGATGACAGAACGAGGAGTAATGGTCTCAAGTTGCAGTGGGGGAGGTTTAGATTGGATATTAGGAAAAACTTTTTCACTAAGAGGGTGGTGAAACACTGGAATGCGTTACCTGGGGAGGTGGTAGAATCTCCTTCCTTAGTGGTTTTTAAGGTCAGGCTTGACAAAGCCCTGGCTGGGATGATTTAACTGGGAATTGGTCCTGCTTCGAGCAGGGGGTTGGACTAGATGACCTTCTGGGGTCCCTTCCAACCCTGATATTCTTTGATTCTATGATTTATACTATAGCTGCAGCCACACGGACAAGCCTTCTTAAAGGCCCCAGGAAGACTCCAGAAATATACGTGTTTTAAAGTAACTACAGACAGCTTAAACCCCTCAGTGTAAATAAGAATCAGGCCCAATGGGAATACTAATGGAATAAGGCGCTAGATACTGGCCCGAAGTTAGTTGACCAAAGAATTGACCCAAACAAGGATTTCTTTCTGTGACTACAGGTGTTGCTATGGGAGAGACACTGCTGTGAGAGAGTGTTCAGGCTGTAGAAAGGACTAAAATGTCAGGTGAGCTGTAGCTCATGAAAGCTTATGCTGAAATAAATTTGTTAGTCTCTAAGGTGCCACAAGTCCTCCTTTTCTTTTCGCGAATACAGACTAACACGGCTGCTACTCTGAAACTGGTAAGTTAGTGCTTTAATAACATGTGATTAGCGGTGTAATCCATTTACCCAAATGAATAAATACAATCTAGTTTCTAGGCAGTTGCTAGAAAGGATTTGCCTTAGGAATGGAAGCTAAGTGCAGGTTTACCTCATTTCTGAAGCACTATTGCCCTCTGGCTGTGAGCCACAGACCATGCAAGTACCTGCAGCTTTGCCTTTGTCCCCTAATGTTTTCTTCTTTAGCTAATTACAGGGGAGGTTCCCTAGCAGGAGAGCTCACCAAAGCCGGAAGTTACTCACAAGGTTGTTCAGCCTTGTTGAGGGGGAAACAACCAACCTAGCTTCAGCCAGTAGTTCTCTGTTCTTGGTTAGATAAAGATTGTAAATGTCCCCCAAATTCTATGAGATTTCTAGGAGAGAAGCTTTACAAAAATTTTTATTTTATGAGGGCATATTTGTTGCTTTGGCCAGGGGAGACACACAGAAGCACCCACACACAATTTTAGATCCTAAGTCAAGATTGACCTGTGTTAGCACAACAAAAAAGGGCCACAACATCAGTGGAACCAGCAGAATTGCTGTCCTGATGCCATCTCCTTCCTCCAGATCAAGGCTTGCTGTTAGTCACTAAACTCATTTCTTTCTCTTTGGCTTCCCACGGTTCTCTGGGAAATCTAGGTAAAACTAAGTGACTTTTTATATTAAAAGGAAAGCAAATCAAGTGGCCTATTTTAGTTATTGCTACTGAGCTGGGCTTTTTCCCAGGACAATACGGTGGGCTGTGCGGACACCAAAATGGATCAAAATCAAAATCCAATTCCAGAAAGTGAATGAATCAAAAAAGGAGAGAGAAAGAAAAAGAGGAGGGGACAGCGATATTTGCCCCAGTGACTGTATGTTTGTATCTTCTGTGCTACAACAAAATCATAGTCATAAGAGCTGGGAAAGTCCTCACAGCCAAGCTAGACCTGTCGCCAGCCAGCACAGCATTGTTTTAATAGTATTTTGTCCAGCTTGCTTTTAAAGGTCTACCGGGATCCTGGCCTGATTTTCAAATTGTACCGAGCGTCATTGACTCCCACAGATTTCAGTGGGATTTGTGGGTGCTGATCAGCTCGGAAAAGAAAGCTGCAGGTTCCAATGCTGCAACATTTCCTTGGGAGACTACACCAAATCTAGCAGATGTCTCTCTCTCTCCCCTCAGGAAGTTTTCTCCGGTTTTTTTTTTTTTTTTTTTTAAGTAAACGTAGAAGAAATATGCTTTTTTCCTCTTGTAAATTTCATCACATTGCTCCTAGCTCTACAATGCAGTGCCGTGCCTGGAGCCCCAGATTTTCAGTTTAAGTGAAAGACAACTAATAAAACCCACTGATTCCGTTTTAAGGAAATAAACAATGAAAAATGAGAAAACACCAGAGGGGAGGGCAGGGGGTCGGGGTTGGGGGGGGGTGTAAAAGGATTTTCAACAGAACTGACTCCCTGTGTCCACAGTAAATTACAACTGGTCAACCCCAGGGGCAGTCCTCACTTAAACCTTGGCTGTTATGGTCCCCAACAGACATTCAGCAATCCAGAGTAGCTGGAGCCCTGGCCACACCCCAGTCACCCCCTAAATTCCTCCTTAGCCTGAGCATGCTCCTGGCACACCCCTATGTTGGAAAGGGGTCAGGTTATGATAAGGCCATTCCACTGGTCCTACCCCACCCAGGCAATGCCCTTAAACCCATGATATTCCCCAGTGGGAAGATCTGGCTGGTTCCTGTCTTCTTTACACTGCCAGAGTGATGTAAAGGAGCTTGGATGCAGCTCAGAATCAGGACCTCTATGTGCATGAAATGTCAAGAGACGCAAGGAACCATATGATGCGAAAATATTCTTAAAACCAGCTGGAGCTCAATGGGATGTGAGGGAGTCACAATCCCGATCCTTGGGAAGACATATCCAGACAAGAATAGCTAATGACAGTGCCCAGCTGCACTGAATGATCTTTTCATGATTACACATGGAGCCGCTCCTCTCTGTTAGATCACACTGCCCTGTATTCCAGAATCCCAGCACGCCTGCCACAAATCTCTTTGGGGGACAATGCTCTTTGAAGATGAGATCATTAAAGCAGCTTATCAGGTTTGAAGTTACACTTGCAGAGTTAATTTATGGCACCAGTTGTTTTTATTCATTTGTCTTGGCTTTTACTGGCTGTCTGTTTTATACTGAAAAAAAAATCAATTATAAGAGAGGACAAAAACAAGTAAAAATCATCATATCCTTGGAGCAACACATACAACAAGGCTGCAAATAGCGTATGAGCTGAATCTCTTAGGCCCCATGTTACAGCTTATGGGTTTCAGAGTAGCAGCCGTGTTAGTCTGTATTCGCAAAAAGAAAAGGAGTACTAGTGACATGCGATGAAGTGAGCTGTAGCTCACGAAAGCTTCTGCTCAAATAAATTGGTTAGTCTCTAAGGTGCCACAAGTACTCCTTTTCTTTTAGCTTATGGGTTGAATTCACAACATGTCACAGATCCTGGTGGAGGGCCTCTGGCAATGGAAAGGGCACCTGCAGATGAGCTTGGAGCAGCACAAAATAACCACAATACCTCTCTGCTCAGGAGTTCACACCTAGACAGTTCAGCCCCCAAAGTGTGCAATGCTGCACAGGATAGGGACATGAGGTAGACAACAGGTGATTATGTCAATTCAGCCTCGTTGGAGCCTTTGCAAATGGTGATCCTGACAATTTCTTCGGGGAGGTTAATGCTGCCTGTTCCAGCAGATCTCTGAGTCACTCTTTTCCTGAGCTGTTGCTTTTTCCTTACACCAGCAGGGGGTGATCGATCTACATACCTGCCCAAACATACTCCTCTATATATCTGCAAGGCTAACCCTTTGTATGCAGATCAAGTGAGTCTCATGTTGGCATGGGCAGAAGCACATCTCTCATGTGTATCCCATCTGCATTGCTCACCAATCAAAGTCTGCCTCTGTGCAAACACATGGTTCCGATGCCATGGCCCCAGCGTATTTTCCCTGCATGCACTTCTTCTCCGATTTGCGTTTCCTGTAGATCCGTTTTGCTCCCATAATGCATGCTTCTCCCTGAAATCAAAAACAAAACAGTCTATCCTTACGCCATCGTTATCATTTTTGTCACCCCAATTTGGTAAATTTTAACAGTTGTGTTGACTGTATTACAGGATGATTCTGTGGGCCAAATTCTCTATTGGTGTAGAGGAGCAGCAACCACTGTTGAAGCCAAAGGGTCTGCATAATGTATACCAGCAGACAATCTGGCCCTATTGGCTAATGTGTGTATCCAAATGTGGACCAAAAACTTTTCCACGAAGTCCAGGAGTATTTGAATCCAGAGTTTTGATTTGCGGATCAGATGGATTTGTACCGTAAGTACTGTAACAGCTGACAGCACAGACTGATCCCTCTGATGTCTGAGATACTGAAGAGACTGAGCTAGTCCATTTTTTAAGTCTTCTTTTTCAGCTAACCAGCTCTACTGAACTCTGTCATTTGTTTGTACATAAAGCTACTCCAAACATTTGGAGTGCAGGATGAGCGTATTGTCTGTTATGCCCTGAACTCAAACACTTGTTATATAACTGACTCAAGCACCCTGCAAAATATTTTTTTTTCTCTAGGGAAATCACAGAAGAGAAGGCTCAGACTTGCACTCTCAATAGGAACCCAATCTCGAGGCAAGAATTTGGGGCAGTCTTCCATTAATAGTTTCACGTGCTCAGAAGCAGACGATGGACTGTGCAGACCTTGGCTTTTTAGCTTATGCACGCACAGAAAGACAAAAACAAAATACATTTGTCAGGCTTGTTATATTTTACTCCAATTTGAATTCCTGGATGTAAATGGAGTTTTTTTCACAGCTGTGCCTGGCTCATGTAAATGAAGGGCAGAACAGTGCCCAGTTGCTCCACTGACTTCACAGGAGATGTACATCAGCTGACCATCTGACCCACAGTTGGGACTTCAGGGTGGCATGTGTGTCTCACTGGAACAGTCAATCTAAGCCCAGCCCACTTTAATTTGATATTGCCTCTTAAACCCTTTCCCAAGAAGTTTATAAATAGATATGCCCTATTCTCTGACAGTGTAAAGGAGTTCAGCTCTATTGACTTCAATAAGCCACTAGACCATTTGGGCCATAGTTTATAATAACCCTACAGAATATAAAACACCAAGTAAAAAGTGTCATGAGCTAGGAATTATACTCTAGGGCCTAGATTCCCAAAAGTATTTAGGTGCCTAACTCCCATTGACTGTATTGGCACTTAGATGCCTATTTACTTTTGAGGATCTGGGCCTACATGACTATCTGAGCCATGCTTGCAGGTGTCCAGGGAAAACTTGGAACACCTGCTTCTTTCTAAGACCTGGCTTGCATCCATAGAGATGGAAGCAGCCCATAGGCTGCAGCTTGAAGTCAGTGTATAATTGAAATGAAATATTACAGACCAGTAATAATTTCATCCGGTGACTCTGAGCCACCAAGTTAGCAGGAAAAGAGCTTGGTCTTCACCAGTGTTCAGCTGCAGAATCATCAAGACCTCAACTCACATCCAGTTTCATGCTTCTTACCTGGCTATGGAGCTGCCACGGCCGGTAGTCCTCTTCTGCACATCTCCTGTCAAAAATGGACTTGTAGTCCACTTTCACCAGCTGCCACTCCGAGCGATGGCTGAAGTGTCCGAACACTCTACAGAGCACAGGAAGGAAGAGTTTATACATTCAAAGGCATTGCCAATGCAGCCTGCTCAGTATGGCATTTACCCAGGGTCAAATTTTCAGAAGCATCAGAGGGTACATCCACACTGTAGACTTCCCAGTTCAGGGAGATGTACACATGCTAGCTCTTTTGGAGCTAGCACCTAAAAATAGTAGCGTGGTCCCATACATAGCCTGGACAGAGGTGTCTTTACAGAAGGATCTGGCCCAAGGAAGCGTTTATGGTGCAGTTCTCATCAGAGTTTACTTGATGTTGGCTGTTTTCCCTTTACACGGTCACTTACGTCATGATCAGAGTCTCCTCGCCGGGCTCACCCAATACCCCATCAACAAAGAGTGGGATGGACGTGAAGCTGTACTTGCTCCAGGATCTCCCTTCATCGAAACTTAACCTAGTGGGAAAAGCAGAAGCGTCACCATCTCTCAGACACAGCTGCAGGAAATGGAGCTGCTCGACATAAAGAGACAAAAGGTAGGAGCAGCCTCAACAGCGAGGCAGGCCAAGTTTTAAAAAATATGACTAAGGATTTTGGGTGCCTACTCTGAGTTGCTTTAAAGGTGCTTGATTTGCAGCACATTCTGAGCACCCACCCTCTGAAAATCAGGCCCTTTTCAGATGTCACAGGGTGAGCATCATAATGCTGAGGCTTCCAAAACCAAGTCGCTTTTGATAATCTTGATTTTAATGCCCCACACAAAGATTTCTTCTGGTTTGGCTAAAAGGTCTCCATCCCACTACTGCTGAATCCTTTTAGCCTGCCAGAGCTAACAAACAGCTGTCTCTGCTCTTGGCCACCGCAGTCTAAGTCCTAGAAAGAACTACTTGTTTTGGGCATCATAAATCAGAGCATTGATCAAGCTAGTCTGGCATGATACTGCTAATCAGTGGCCAATACTTAAGAGGTGGTAACTCATGAAGTCATGTGTGAGACTGTAATTTTAAAGGCAATCCACAGGACTCCACAGCCAAGATTTTTAAAAAGTGACTTGTGATCTTTCAGCTTGAGATACCTTAAAAGGAGCTATTTTCAGAGTGCAGGAGCTTGGCACTTTCTGAAAACGGGGTCCCTTTCAGGCGTCTCACGATGAAAATCCAAAACCACTTGTCGCTTTCTAAAACCTAGATCTGTGTGTGTTCGATATTGGCAAGACGCTGACTGTAGGGCTGGCTGCGTAAGGATAAACAGCACAAAGCGATGCTCTGTCCGGGTAGTACAACAGCTGCTCCTAGTGGTGACAATGCTACTTTATGCGTTGGATAGCCCTGATGCGATCGAATAAAGTTGTGGCCGAACTGCTGCCCTCCATCTCGGAGATAATTTCAGCCACTGATTTGCAAATAAAGCACATTTGGAACCCATCAGGAGACTGAGCCTACTCCAAACTCCAACTTAATGGCCAGACTCAAGGGGCCAAACCTTCACCTGGGCAGATCAGTGTAGTTCCACTGATTTTAATGGAATGATGCTGATTTACCATCACTGAGGATCTGGTGCCAGAACTAAATAACCTGTTTCCCCACTTGCACTTACGTGTGAAGTCACCGGCACCGCTTTAGCCTTATCGGAGTGAATGCCTGTAAATTTCTTAATTGACATATTCCGGCATTTAGCTGAACAAAATTAGTCACAGTTTAACTGCCAGCAGCACATAATCTGGAATGAAGGACTCCCTGACAAATGGGATCAGCACGGTCACAGTCATTACCATAGATGTCTGATAGGCAAAGATGTGTGTTTCATGGCGACCAGGACTCCACCTTGATCCAGGTACAAAACACTGTGCTCCTCTTCAAAGATCTGCAAAACATACATATACCCAGGTCTGTTTTCCTTAGCCTTGATAAAAGGCCACACTCTTATTCAGGAAGAGGCACTGGATGGGAATATGTTTACCAAACTAAGGAGCAGGGGAAAGACACGTTATTACCCAGACAGTTCCGATTTTTTACATTGCTATCTTGCTGCCCCCTTGTCAAATGAATTTCATCCTGCTACCTGGTAGGGAGAATCTATTTGAAATGTGATACTTTTAGATCATCACTCATCCCTACCCTGCAGAGTGGGGAGCTTTGTTTGAGGTGCAGGAAGCTTCACTTTGCAGGTGTCTTACAAAGACCATATGGGAGGGGTTTGAGAGAACAAAGAGAGCTGGGCAAACAATGCAAAAAATTATTTCCCTCAGTATTTGTTTACATATTAAAACAGGTTTCCTTTGGCCGGGTCCCTTTTACATTCTTCTTCTGCAAACATCCATGTAGTCCAGTTTTGGTAGTAGTCCTCAGATAGCACATTTTAAGATCACTGCTTGGCTAATTTAGGAATTCAGATTTTAGGGGTCTAATCTCATGTCCATTGACCTCGATGGAAAAGCTTCCATCCACTTCAATGACACAAGACCAGGTTCTAAATGTACACACCTGATCATAAGAGTTGCACTCTTCCAATCAGAGAGAAGATATGCTACTCTGTGACCGATCACAACAGAGCTCGAATTTTGGATTTCAAATAGCGAGCCATGGAACGAAAAGGAGTTTTGTAAAATGCTCTTGAATAGCAAATAAATGATGGAGACCCAGGATCTATTTGCAGCCATTTCTCCAACAAAAAGGTGAGAAGATCCATCGAACAAATTATTCATTTTATTAATTATTCACTCAGATCCAGCAAGAATAAAGGCACATTTCCAGTAGAGAGGAAAGTCAGTCCAGTGGTTCATGCTTGCTTGGGACTTGAGAGACATAGGTTCATTTCCCTAGTCTGCCCTAGACTCTCTGTGTGACCTTGGACAACTCAGAGTCTCTCTGTGACTCAGTTCCCCACCAGTTCCCGTAGAATGGAAATAACAGCACTTCCCTACCTCGCAGGGGTGTGATGAAGAGGAACACACTAACAGTGTGAGCACTCAGATACTGCAGAGATGCGGGTCAGGTAAGTACCACAGAGAAATAGTTTTGCGAGTGTCCCTGGAAATCCCTGCCATTTTCTCCCTCTATTCACCTTCGGAACTCCTCTCCACCGCTCATATCGGCTTGACTCATCCTTCCTTTTTTTAAAATGGGAGCAACATCCAGACTCCATAAATGTTGATCTCTGGGGGAGGGGTTGCGGGAAAGGGAAGTGCTGTATAGCAACATGAAGGACTCTGTTCTCCATTTCCCCACTGCTTCCAGCCCATGCGAACACTGGAATGCTGGAATATACAGAGTGAGTCAGAACAGTGGTCCCTTGAATCCAGCACCCTTCAATCATCAGGGCCAGTATCAGACACTTCAGAGTCAGGGCCCAAGCAATGGCGCTCCCCACCCCCAAACTCATCTCTCCTGCAAGGCAGAGCAACTGCCAGTCCAAGACTGACTATTTGCATTGTCAAAAACATCTAACTATACACTTAATTTCAATGTATGAGAATTATTGCATGTTAAATAAATGCCAGCTAATTATTACAACATATTTAATGGTGCACAGCAGCCATGCATTAGATTATCCAGCCTTCTACCTGATTGCTAAATCTCATTAGTTATGTGCTCTCAGAGTAAGGGATATTTAATTAAGATGCAGAACAGTGGGGAGGGAAGGGGGCAAACACATTTGTTTCAGTAATCACAGTGTCTAACTCGTGTGTCATGAGGCTTTGCTTCTGTGTGTGAGATTTATAGTCCGAGCAGAACACGAGATATTTTTCATTCTCATCCATCTTCTTTCAGGTTAAGTCCTTGGCTTGATGTGCTCCATCAAGAAGAAAATATGCTCATGATTCTGCTGTGCTGTTCGGGTCAGAGAGGACCTTGTATTTTAGAGACTGTTTGTCTTTGCAGTGGTCATGCTAGTGACCAAGGACTGGATGGGGATCCTTGATAACTGTTTGGAGGGTGTAATCATCAGAAGGGAGAGGAACTGTTGAGGTTCACACAAGGGTATAACTAAGAGTAATATGAAAGGAATAAGAGACAGCACTTGTCCTCTCATAATAAATGAAAAAAGGTGACTGCCAATGAAATAGGAAGGCAGAAAACTTAATAAAAGGGAAGATTTTTTTTTTAAACTAAACACATGTTAACCTGTACTATTCAGTGCCATAGGATATTACTGAGGACAAAAACTTAATCATATTGGGGAAAAAACTAGACATTTATATGGATACTAAGAATATACACCGTTATATTAGACAGGATACAAAATGTAAGCAACCCAAACATTCATGCTTAGGAACATAGGAATGAAAGAACCAGCATATTGGATCAAGTCCTGTAGTTCAATATCCTGTCTCAGGGTGGCCAGCACCAGATGCTTCAGAGAAGAAACCCTGGAGTAGGCAGTTATGGGATAATGTGTCCAAAGGCAAACGTTTCCTCCTAACCAAGTTTATTAGAAGTGGGCTAGTAATCTAAGGCCCTGATCCAAAGCCGATTCAAGTCAATGGAAAGGCTCCTATTGATTTCAACAGGCTTTGGATCAGGTCCTAAAGCATGAGGGTTTATATCCCCTTCCCGGAACAAGCCAACCACTTGTTGGCAGGGGCGTGGTAGAATTTTCCTCTTTTGGATAGGTCCATGGACACGTGTACATTTCTAAGGTTAACTCCTTCCTTAGAAGCAACTGGTCCAACAAGGACAACTGGCCTGATCCACTGTGGCAATTTCTATGCCATAGTATCTGAATGCCTCACAATGTTTAATTTATCTTCACAACACCTCCATGAGGCGGGGCAGTTTTATTATCCCCATTTTATAGATGGGAAACTGAGGCACAGAGAAGCTAAGTAATTTGCACACACACACA
The DNA here is from genome assembly GCF_965140285.1 of Lepidochelys kempii. NCBI lineage: Eukaryota > Metazoa > Chordata > Testudines > Cheloniidae > Lepidochelys > Lepidochelys kempii. The sequence goes on along the minus strand of NC_136386.1, from coordinate 118,208,001 downwards.
GAAAGTCTATGGCAAGGATTGAACCTGGCTCTCCCAAATCCTATGCAAGTGCCCTACCACTGAGCCTTCCTTCTCTAGATGTCTGCTCCAGCCACCCAAAACTCTAGTGCAGCTAAACTCCCATGGAAAGCCACAACCAAACTCCCTTCAGCTGTATTTGAAAATACCAGCCTTGGTGGCAGGGACACATTCCCACTTTTTAACAAGAAATAGCATCAGAAAAAAGCCAGTAGGAATTACCCTTCGCTTGGGTTAGTACCAATTATTCTGCCACCAAAAAGGAAAAAAAAAAAAAACAGATCGCCTTTTTAAAGCAACTCACCTTCCCTTCATTTGACACTCAAGGCTGTGCTTCACGTTATTTACCTGTCTCCACGTGTTCCCAGCGTCCGATGAAACAAACATGCTGATGTCATTGTCTGACAATTCGGTACCGATGTTACCTGTAAGGAGAACCTGATTCAGTGCAACAACAACATTTTAGGACATCAGAAAGCGAGCTGCCTCAGTGGTACAAATGGATTTTTACCTTTTCCTAAGCAAAGGATTTCAGTGTTGGGGAGGGGGAAGAATTGTGATTTCAGTTTGGCAGGGAAACTTAATTACAAGATCAAAGTCCAAATACTTCTATTTCCATACACAGTGGGAATGCAATAGGTGGAATCTGATGTATACAACAATTTATGGACAACAGATAGTAACTGAATGTTTCATACCAGAAGCCACGATAATGCTAGGGGCAGTATCTCGGCTGGCGATGTTTCCTGAAGTGTAGGGGTTCTCTGAAACCTTTAGGTGAAGATGCAGCGAACAATAGGGCTGGAGAAAAAGAGTGGGGTGGGGGAGAAGAGACAAGTCATAAAGGGCATCCCACCATTCATTCTCCCTTCCCAATGGTCATTCGTACATCAGAGTGATGACCATGGAACATCAGAACAGAGGACTGGAAGGGGTCCCCTGCTATTGTGGACAATCCGTGAGAACCTAGCTTTCCTTACTCCTTTCCTGAAGGCTAAAAAAAAAAAAGCTAATTGCAAAATAGAAAAAAAACCCAAAAGCTGGAAGCAAATGGAACGCCAGCCCGAGGGACATATGCCAGCCAGTCTGTGAACAACAGTGTAACAAGGTCTGAGGATACCATTAGCACAGCTCTGTGAGCGAAGCACTGCAAGCCGCTATGTATTGACACGGGCAGTCTAATGAAAAGGCAAACCCCAAACTGTCTTTCAAATCCTGGCAGCGAAAAGCTGGTTCTCTCTCCCACTCTTTTGATTCCTTTTATTTAAAGAGATCTGTTCCATGCCATAGTAACAAGGCAAAATTGTAAGGACAACAACAAAGAGGAGAGGAGTAGGAGATGCCACAGATACATTGTGCATGCAACTGCTGGTATTATTCATCATTCATTATTATTACGATTTTAAAAGGGACAGATATCCTAAGCCAAGGAGCTTACAATCTCAGGGTCCAATCTTACAAACAGATCCCCACTCAAGATCCCTCGCTCCCATGCAGTGTCCAACTGGAGACAATGAGCCTCTGTGAGCATGGATCTCTTTGGAGGATTTTACACAGGTTGCAAAAAGACAGAGCATCAAACCCAGAGGGGATGAGAGTGCCGAATAGGGAAAGGGCAGAGGAGGGGTAGAACAGCAAGACTGAGAATCTGGGTGGTTTGGATGAGAGGAGAGAGTGTGTTTGGTGGACTGGAACTAGGGGCAGAAGGCATGAAGATCTGTGGGTGGGAAAAGGATGTAGAGGGGCAGGGGATGGGTCTTCTATGTTTGCAGAGTGCCTGGCACACAGACAAACTAGAGAGGTGAGAGCACATGAAGCCTCCACTGAAACTAACAGGAACTGGAGTTGCTCAGCTCCTTTCTCAGGATTTGGTCCAATCATAACACATGCACTCTGTGGTAGTGATGTAAGTACGATCTCTACCACGTGCATCTGCAAAGACTGGAGGAACCCCACAGAGCATACATGAGAAACAAAGGTACACCCACTGCCCTCCAACACCCTTCTAGGAGTGGGAAGAAGATCATGATTAACCAGAGAATGGGCACCGTGCCCCAGAACGATTCATAGAAGTTAGACATGGATGAGACCTACAGTGAAGACTAGAAAGGTTGTGATTTACTGAGTGAAAGGATGTATCTGCAATGCTGTAGCATAGCAAACTTTTTTCAAATGCCAACCTGTTAATGGTAGGCCTTCCTTTGGCTAGTTCAGGATGGTCACTTGGAGCATAATATTGTCCCTGCTGTGGACATACTTATGCCTCTCAGAGTTTGAAATGCGAGTCCCTCAATAAGGATGTCAACCACCAAAGCCAGCAAGTACCACTCCTACAAAGATGAGCCCAATGGCCGTGTCGGGAGGAGATTAGCTCGCTTCTTAGACTTCAATCCTTTTAGATTATGCTGCTTGAGGTTTCCTTTTATCTTGTATTTGTATCACTTCATAGATATATATTGTATAGGTGTAAGCCCCACTGATGAAAAGTGCTATATAAAAGCCAGCTATTATTGCCATCATTATTACATAGATTCAGGGTATATAAAAACAAGTACTAAGACCCAGGCCCCAGTGCAAGAGCTGACATCCTGCCTGTCATAATGCAGTAATGCCTAGATGCCTCAACCAAGATTAGAGCACCACCTAAAAGCTGACCTTTCCTCTCCACCCACACAGCTAAAACTATTGTTCAGCTTCTCATCGTCTTGCATCTTGACTACTGCAACCTTCTCCTCTTTGGCTTTGACAAACGCGTTCTTGCCCCATGTACATCCATGCAAAGGTATCCTGGCTTGTCACTTTGACCCCCTCTTTGCTTCCTTCCACTGGTTCCCCCTTCTCCACCGCATCAAACACCAGCTTCTGGTCTCCGCTTTTAGGCCTACCCCTGCACAGCCTATCATCTCTCCTATGATACTGAGACATCATTATTTGTTGTTATGATTGATTCATTTTGTGGTAGTGCGTAGGAGCCCTAGTCATGGATTCAAACCCCATTGTGCCCACTCAAAGCTGGGTAACTAACACCCCGAGGTGCTTTTGCAAGCCCCAGTCTAAAACCCTGCCCCATTGGGCACAATATCCTATTTCTATAGCACTTCCACAAGTCCCTTTTCCTGTGCTCCTTCTGATCAAAATGTCCCCATGGAGCCCTGGTTTATTTTCAAGCCTCTACTACATTTCTAGCAGTTCTGCTCAGCCAATCTCAGTGCTCTGCTTTCTGTGACTCTGTGCAGCGTGAGGACTCAAGACGTGCCAATCTCACTGCCACTAGCCCCAAAATTGAAAGAAGATTTTTAACAGCTTGGGTCTCTCCTCCAACTCAAAGCTTGTTGCTCTCTTACTTCGCATCACCGGTGCATTTTCTGTACAGTTCCCCCCTTCCTCTCCCCTGCTACAAGGCTCTCACTTTTATTCAACCAACGAAAGGAAAACTGGCAGCTGGCTCTTTCAGAAAGAAGACCTGTCCCAGCACGTGCTAGTAAGTCCGTTTAGTTCAGGTTTCTTCTAATTCCTTCCTTGCACATTTCTAGCTCAACCTGTGATCCAGACCTTCTGTGCCCTAGTTGGTCCCTGATCTTCTGGTATTCCATCCCTTGTTAATACCTAAGCATGACGAAGTATCCATACTGGCTCAGCCAATGGGTGTGGCATCCTACCTGTTTCTATAATTTGACACTCCAGGGGAAGGCTGAAAAACAAACAAGCCCCTCTGACCATGTATTTCACCTGGCCAGTTTGTGCAATGCTGTAAGATGAGTGAGGGAGGGCCCCATTCCTTCCCATTCCCTACTCCTACAGGCAATGACCCAAAGCCGACTGAAATCAGTGGACAGAGTCATATGGACATTAGATCAGGCCTGATATTTAGGCCTAGATCATCCAGTTCCCAGCCCAATGCGTGACAGGGAGTGCAAGGTTGCTGCTCTCCAGCACCTACTGGAGGCTACGTGGGATGTAGGTTAAACAGGAGACATAGTCCCCTGCACAGACTGGAAATAAACAAACCAATGATGTGCTTGTTCCATTAGTCAAGAGAGCAAACGGGGAAAATGGGGCAAGATTTGGATGGAGAATGGGCACGTGTGAAGAAATTTAAATGGAATCCAGAGTACAAAGAGGTGCTTGGCTGGGCAGTCCCCCCTTGACCTTACTGCTCATATTAGTCAGGAGTAAATTAATAGCTGGGGAGCAGTATGGCCATTTCATGCAGGACTGAGTTCCCCAGCTCTTGTTCCTGCCCCATCATCTCTCAGCTTGCTGTCAGATGACATGCACTCAGCCACAGCACTGTATGGGATGAAGCCGGGTGTTGCCTTTGGCTTGCATAGCTATGATCCTGTTGATAATCATGAGGTTATCCAAAACTTTGCTATCCAGTTCTTAAGAAGAGAGTGTTTAAGAACAGCAAAAAAAGAGCAACCACCCTTTGTCATCAGGAGCTGCCCTCTCCCCAGTGTAAATGGCTCATAACCATTGCACTACAGTCAGTGTTACTAGAGTTGTGCGCTTTGTAAATCCTGTCTCTAGCCCAAGGGCACAGGTAACCTATGTTGTGGCTACCGGCGACTCAGCTACAAACTGGGAAAAGCTGTGGGCTGTTTCTACAGGTATCATGACAGCTGTTACATCTCTGCAACAGGATGCAAAGCAAGCCCGGATATTGGTGAGGCAGTGTAGACCAGTGGGCTGACCCTGGGGCCAAGGGTAAATAGCTCTACAGGGATAATTGGTGCTGTGACACTGTCCGGATGCATGACCTTGAGCAACTCACTTAACTTCTCTAGGCAAAATTCTGCTCTCGTTCACAGCAGGGCAACCCCACTGAACTCAGTGCAACACCTTCTCCAGCTGTAAAATGAGGAGTATAACAACTATATACCTAACAGAGTTTCCCCAATACCATGAAACTCCCATCCAGATTGGGTGCTACTGTAATATATAGAATAACAATTAATAAAAATATAAATACTCAGTATGATTACATGTAAGATTCAGAAGCTGAAACTGCTGTTGGTTTATCTTCAGTCTTACAGGACTGGGCTCCCAGACCAGACCCCAAACCCTCCAAAATCCTAGTCCCTTCAGTCTGCCAGACATTCCTATAGCTCTCGGATTCCTTCATTACTTTGAAGATCCTGTTGCAGGACTGCTGCTCATTTCTACTTTGGCTCTCTGGGGAATGGGAGGCAAGGAGCGTAGGTGGAGTGGGAAAAACATAGGGCTCTGTCCACTAACTTCCCACCTCTTATGTGCCACAATTAGGGGCTAGCTAAATGGTGTGGATAAAGTAAGAACCTACCTTGCTCAGAACTCAAGTCTCAACTTTTCTGAAGGCCTATAAAATCCATTATTTTTCCTTACGTGTCATTTCCACTCCCCCTCTGCCCCCAATTCTTGCCAGTTTTGCAGAAACAGAAGAAGTACTAAAACACAATAATAATAGGTTACAGAGTAGCAGCCATGTTAGTCTGTATTTGCAAAAAGAAAAGGAGTACTTGTGGCACCTTAGAGACTAACAAATTTATTTGTTAATAATAACCACCTAACTCTTATACAGCACTTTTTATCAGTAGATCTCAAAGTGCTTTGCAAAGGATGTCAGTATCATGATCCCCATTTTATATATGGGAAAACTGAGGCAGAGAGGGGAAAGTGACTTGTCCAGTAAGAGTTTGGGGTTCTTGTATGTATTTTTGTAAATACATTTTGTAAATTTTGTAAATTTTTGTATTTTTCTTGCCTTGACTAGAAGCAACAAGTCCTGAAAATCTTACAGGAGAAACTGTTCTCATAAGATGCCCTGCTCGGTTCTGCACACCCAAGAGGCTCAGTTAACCTTTGGAGAAACATCTGCATTTTGTTGTGCTGATCTAATCTGCCCCTTGCCCGCCACCCTAGTAACCTTCTCCTCTTGATGTCTCCGTCATTTCTGTGTGAAAGTCCCACTGTCCTGTAAAAAGGCTAGTAAATCCCTAGGTACCCTGTTGAGAAAGTACATACCCCCACTGCAAATGAGCTGGGCTCTTCTGCTGGGGTACATCATTTGTGTTACAGGAGATGAACCCAAACCAAAGCCCTGACCCAGATCTGAATTTTGCAAATGGCCACTATATTTATAATGGGCTGAGCCAGAACCCTTTGATCTAGATGCACTTGGATTTGACTGTAAGCACTTCCAGGCAGACACCATGCACCTACCACAGGTGTTTATTACATACTGTTGCCGTAGCACTTTGGGGCCCCAGCCAGGGATCGGGGCCCCACAGTGCTAGAGGCTGTACTCGCACAATGAGAAGATGGTCCCTGCCCCAAAGAGTTTACCATCAAAGCCGATGATGAGAGACAGCAGGTGGCTACAGCAAAGACACAAGTACAGCGAGACCATTATGGGAAGTGCTTCCTGATCCTGACTGGCTCCCAACAGTCGGAGCTGTGGGGGTGTCCAGATTACTATCCCAATCTCTGTATGGGCATGGGAGGTGAGACTAGGATATTTATTTTGAAACAGTTGCAAAATTCCATACAAACTCCTCTGAGTTGGTTTTGCTAACGATTTTATACATAAACACACAGATTTTTGTAATGTGTTGACTGCCCTAGTCTCTGGCTATGCAACATAAGTGAAAAACAAGAAACATCTAATAATAAATTACCTACAATAGACACGGCAAAGCCCCCATCCCCCTTTTAATTCTGCAGCTTGTGCCCATCTCTGGTGACTGCCATATCTCAGGAAGATCCTTCCTGAAACCTGCACTGGTCCCCTGCTGGCATCTACAAATAGCTCGTTTGCCCCACCTAGTGTGCAGAATTTCAACAACACTGTGACAGAACCGGCTGCCTCAGAGGAGATCATCAGCTCTACAGAAAGAAGCCTTATTGGAGAACATTTCCTTCATTAAAGATATATAAATAAATAAAATAAAATAGCCTGGCTCTTCCCATAATGTCTGGCTGCCCAAGCCTAGCATCACTGTGCCCTTGTAATGAAGCTTCCTGTCCGTGCCATACAGCATAGCCATGAAGACCAGTCCTATTTATTGTTTAAAAGCCTGTATCATCTTTGTGTTGTTACCTGGGGGAAAGTTGTTGTTGTTTATTAAAGCAGTACTTACTAGGAGGCAACGAACAGGGTTTCCTCTTAGATCAGTGTCTGGAGCTTGCAGCAAGCGCCAGTCTCTTCCTTTGTTGTAGGTGATGAAAGTTTTCACTTGGTTGTCAATCTTCTTGTTAGCCAAGAACATTCCCTTTATCCCTGCTACCTAGGAAAAATTGACATGGCTGAAAAAAAAATATCAGTTGGACTCCGATCTCTGATGTGCACATGTGATTACCCGTCAAACCCTGTAGGGACTGAGTCACAGCATCTGTGTGATGGAATCTAGGGGGAGAATTGCCAATGGGTGTTAAAAGGAGGAAAGTTATGGGCTTTATTGGAACAACACAGAGAAGTGCTGCAGATGGGAGATAAAGCCTGTGCTTTCAAAAGAGTGTGGAAACCTGAAATGATGTAGGTAACACTCAGTACAAGGTGACAACCTCTCTCTTTGGTAAGAGGAAATACACAAGGAACAGTCACTCATTTCTCTCTGCTGAGTCAACCACAGCAACTGCTCCCTTGGAAACAAAACAATAATAAATTAATACTTTGCATTTCTATAGTGCCCTTTGTCCAAGGATCTCAAAGTTCTTCATTAATCACTGGTATATTAACCTTAGAATCCCCTGCATGTATTTTTATCCCAATTTTGCATGTGGGGAAACTGAGGCACAGAGCAGTTACAGTGACTTGCCTATGGTTGTGGTAGAGTCAGAAATAAGAACCAGATCTTCTGACTCCCTGTCCAATATTTTACCCACAAGGCTATGCTCCCAGACCCAACATCCCGTTGGCGTTGTGAAAAGTTGCTATGTTGCGTTGTTAAAAGGTGGATTACATATAGAGTCATGTGAGAATCAAGCAGGAAAATATCTTTGTTTTGCTCAACGCACCTGGCAAAACATTCCAGGTTGTTCAACACACTGAAAATCAATAGTGCAATATCCACTGTAGCTTGAGAGCGAGTCTGTTAGGCTGTTGCTTTATAAACTATGAGAGCTATGATGGGATTGGAGGGGGGAGGGAACATGCTATCTGCCATCGGGGTGGTTCAAGGGTCCACTCCACCCCTGTTCTGACAGCAGGGAAGTGAAGGAATTGATGCACAATGTCAGCTTCAGTACAGACTGGCAGGGAAAAGATAAGGGCATTTGCAAATGTAATGGAGGGGGGGAAAGCACTATAAGGGAAAAAAGATCTATTAATAAAGACAGAAGGGGATGAAAAGAATGATGGCTCAGAAACAACTGGTACACCAAATATTTTTCTATAAAATCAGTGTTTAGCAGAAAAAAAATTTAGACCATTTGGGAATAAAAAAATAACTTAGATGTGCTTTAGTCAAGTCCAATAGAGGGGTAGCTGGGTGAAATGTCATGGCTCATGTTAGACAGGAGATCAGACCAGACGATCTAATCGTCCCTTCTGGCCTCAGACTCTGTGAATCTATGCTGTATTAAGAGAGCTCTGAAAAGCAATTCCTTTGAAAATATGAACATTTACTGGCGGAACTGACCAAAGATATCGTGGCTGCATGATTCTGATGAAATGTTTTGTTCAAATTTTAAATTTTGACCAAAAAACCAAAGAGTGAAATGTTCAGTGAAAATTACACCATGTTTTCTGCATGGTTCTATATACTAGTGAGCTAGCCTGGATGATATCGATCTTGGGCATTTAAGGGAACTAGTGAAACAGTAAGTTTGTTTTGCTAAGAGCAAGTAAAAAAAAATTGTCCCAAAAATTGTGTGAAAAAATTGGTTCTCTTTTGTTGGGAATTTTGAAATTTGAACATTTTTCCATCATCTATACAATAGCAGTACTCATCAGGCTCAGTCCACCTCCCCTTTGAGGAGACGTACCCAGAGAGAGGATCTGGCCTAATTATTCTATACACACTGCCACCCTCACACACTCCACTGAAACCAGACAAGATTACATGTGACAAACACCCCCGCCCCAAACACACCAACTTGACCCCATCCCAGCACCAGTACCCATGCTGCAAACACACCACGGACACTCTTTTCTAGATGCTGCTGTCCTCACACCTGCACAGAGTTTATAGGATTTCAACTTTTTTAATTTGCCTTTGGATTTTCTTTCTTTCTGTTCTTCATCTCCATTTATCCCTAAACACTTACTGTTTGCAACAATCCTACTGGGAGATTCACGCTGGATGGCTTCCAGCTCTCCTCCAGCCAGAACATCAGATTTCAAGGGAGGTTTTTGCCAGGCTCAGTGTCAGCCAGTATTCTTTCTATCTAGGTAATCAGCAGATCCGACGCTTCCCAGTTCCTACCATCTGTCAGCCTAATAAAACAAAGGCTTTTCTTTCCCCCTGGGATGTAGGACACCTTTATATAATGCAGTGAAACTACTCCTTGAACTGACAGTAATAAGAGGCAACAGCCTTTCCACGGGCTGCCAAAGTTGCAGATCGATTAATAGTGAAGACTTCACCAGGATGATGAAATGGCCATGCCCGTTCCCTGCAATTCATCTGCATTTATACAGCACCCGTTCGGGCTTTCTACATTGACATCTCAAGGTGGTTTCCAGTTAAAGGATATTCAAAGTCAATCCAGCTCATGGAGTTAATACTGAGGTAAAAAGTGTCTTCCCTTTTAGAGGGACTCAGTGTTATTCAATGGATTTCATCTTTCAAGGTGGGAAACCACCTGTAGGACACCTAGGGTGAGAACTTTGCCCTGCTCCAGCCTCTTTGTGCCATGCAAATGAGCCAGAGTGCCATAAAGGGGCCCTAAAAGCCCAGGTACCATCCGGGGAAGATTCCCACCATCCAGACACTGCAGAAGACAGCTACTAGTCTGCCTTCCAAGGACACCTTTGCAAGGTCTGGCATAGGGAACATGCTAAGAGAAAGTCAGGGTGGGGCTTCAGCACACAGCTCTGTGGAGATTCTAGGGTGCTCAGGGAGGTAGTCAGAATCTAGACAGATGCCATGGGGAGTCTAAGTAACACCAGGGGCCACTCCAGTCCCCAGAGCAACTCAGAATCAGGAGGGTGCTACAAGTGGCTTAAAGCTGCCATTCCTCCCTCACCTCTTGACTATGAGTTCTGGGCTGTGACTCTTAGAGGTGCAGCATAAAGACCTTCAGCCTTGGGATTCTATGGCCCTGGGACTTCACCTAGGCAGGGTGTTGTGTGTTTTATGTGATCACTAGATTATGGCTTTTACAGTTCCCACAGCAGGAATTCTGGCTGAGTCAGCTAAAATTCCTTCTGGGGGTTCCCAGGTAGTGAATGGTTGCAGCAACTGCAAGGTGCCGTAGAGCTGTTGAGTTAGGCATGGGCTCCCCTAAGTGTATGGCCAGTTCTGTTGAGGCCAGATCTTACAAGGAGATTCAAGGGTGAACCTTCTTGTACAACAGTACAAAATCTGGGCTCTTTGAGGTCCTTGGATAAAAGGCATTGCACCAGTCCAAAGTTACGTGATGGTGTTCAGCCACATAATGTCTCCACTAATCACACTCGTGGTACAAGGTTGTGAACGTTCATCACAAAAGCAATGTTATTGGAAGAGCACGAACTGCCAGGATGGGATCATTAGCACTCGTGACATACCTCATAGAGGTCGATCATCACATTACCCTCCAGCCGTCGGCTACTCTTGACATTCTCCAAGGCCAGCGTGAAGTAGACCCCTCTGGTGTCAGATATATAAAGGTTGTACGTATCGTTCTGGTTCCACTCCTGCACAGCTGCAAACACTTGATTCTCATCTGTGCTGATAACATGCATATCCTGGGGAAAGGACACCGAGGCATGATATTGTAGGACAACTCAGTTGTATCAGTTCCAAGGTCAACACAGGTTAAATCCTGGAAGATCAAGGGCTGTATTCATTCTAGAATCTAACCAGAAATTGTAGACAACATTCCTGCAAGCAACTCTTCTGCCGGTTTGCAAAGTAGTAATTAACCATGGAGGTGTTAATTGAACATTCACATTGGCAACACTTTTAAGCACATTGTTGTACAGCAGCAGTTTGTGAGGAGGGAGGGTTCTATAAAAATGTATAATATCAGATGGGTTTTCTTCCCCCTTGCTACATCTTAAACATGAAATGTGATTGAAAAGGAAATCACTGTACATTACTGAGCTAAGATAAGAAAGCAGCCACTTCTTATGCATTTTGTGGGAGTTCAGTGTCCCCCAAAAATTAACAGATGCCAGAATGGCTAGTGAAATTCTATGGCCTCTGCAGTTATTAATTAATTATATTGCCATAGCACCTAGGAATCCAAGTCAAGGATCAGACTCCAGTGTGCCTACACACCGTGCAAACATATAACAAACAGATGACCTCTGCCCCTTAGATGGAATAGAATTTCAGGGTTCTCAAACTTCATTGCACCGCGATCCCCTTCTGACAACAAAAATTAATACACGACCCCAGGAGGGGTGAACCAAAGCCTGAGCCCACCCAAGGGCTTCAGCCCCGGGCAGGGAGCCTGTAACCCGAGTCCTGCTATCCAGGTCTGAAGCCCTCAGGCTTCGGCTTTGGCCCTAGGCGGTGGGACTCAGGCTTCGGCTTCCACCCCCAGGCCCCAGCAAGTCTAAGCCAGCCCTGGTGACCCTATTAAAACAGGGTTCCAACCCACTTTGGGGTCCCGACCCACAGTTTGAGAACCGCTGGAATAGATCATCAGAATGTTCCTTTCTGGCCTTAAAAAAAAAAAAAAAAAAACTATGGAGAAAAAAATAATCCAGATTTCCTTGGCACTGGCTAACCCTCAAAAAGCGAGGACGTTCCCTCTTGCTCTGGACTGACATCCCACTGTTTGGTCACTTATTCGAAACTCAGTCAACCTTTTTGATCTGCAAAACTGGGAACTTTATCTGAGGTAGATTTCTTTGGCTATGATATTTCCTCTTGCTTCTGTTAATTCTATAAATACCACACAAATAAAATGTCCTGATGGGTTTTCACACTTCTTGCTGAAGCATGGAAGTGTGAAAAACAATAGGGGAAAAAATTCCAGTTAAAACCCTTTTTTTAGTACATTCACTGGGAATGTCAAGTAAAGGTTAAGCTCACTTTATCTCAACTGGTTCCTCCACCCCTAGATTTTATATCTGAGGGATGAACATCCACTTTGACTTGCTTAATTACATCACAGTAATGAACATCCCAAAATAATCTGGTATTTCGGGCAAATAGACTGGGTTACATTCTGCAATGATGTAGAAGGTGGGATAAATCACACTGGCTTGCAACGATTTAGGGCATATCTGTGTGGCAAAGAAAGGTGTGTTTGTAACTGGGGTTAGCTAATTTGGGTTAAAACAGCAGTGAAGACACAACAGCCCAGCTTTTAACTCAAGTTAGCAACTCAAATTTTAACTTAGCACCCAGAGTTAAACTCTAGCTGCTCAACCAAGTTATAAGCCATGTCCTCGCTGCTATTTTAATCTGAGTTAACTATTGTGGAGTAGCTAACCCAAGTTTTTCCCCAGTGTGGACATATACTAAGAGTCCCTTATGTGTATACGCACAGACATACACCCTAGGAGTGGCTCAGCCAAATTCAGAGATAATGCATTACTGAGGTTGTAAGTAGAGCTGGTCAAATAGTATTTGGCAACTATACTCTTTCAGGAATTTCACCATTTTTGATCAAATAGTTTATTCACCTAATACTGATTTTTCCCGATATCTGACCAGCTTTAGGGAATGCTGAAGGCCGTTTCATGAATGCCAGTGAAATTAATCAGGTCACTTATTCACTGAAATCTTTTCTTTCTAAACTGGGGTGAGTCTCAGTGAGTAAGAAAATCCAATTCAGGCTAAGGGAATCTAAGGATATGTCTAGTCTGCAAGCACAGGGTGTGATTGAATTTTTAGTAGACATACACGAGCTTGGTTTAATCTAGCTGTAGACAAGCTGTGGCAGCTCATGCTTTAGTGGGGGCTGTCCAAGCCCACCCAGAACACTGGGCAATTACTTGTGGTGCTAATCCGCTCAAAAGCTTCACCTCTCTGGTGCCCAAACAAGGTAGATTAAATCTAGTTTGGGTATTTCAGCTAAAGCTACATCACACCCTGTGATTACAGTCCAGCTGTTCCAATAGTCCAATGCAGTGTAAAGTGAGTCTACATTGGTAGAACATACACATTACAGGGGCCAGAAGGAGGTGTACATTACATCAATTTACATTTGCCTCTGCATGTGGGTCTGTTGTCCTATATATGCCTGCACAGTGTAAGCACATGACGGACAGAGACTAACATAAATGTATCAATTGGGTGCTGTGTTAGTCCAAACCCTTCTTGGGATTCGGTCAGCGAGTTTCCCTCGATGCAGCATAGCCTGGTGGATTGGACATTAACATGTGTTTCTTGTCTTTCCAAAGACAAGAGAAAGAGCAATGTTATGCCTGAGAATTTGATCGGGTGTCTATGAAAGTCTAAAGGCCAAAGCTTTCTGAATTGTTAACACAACGTGACTGCCCTTTTCTCACTTGGTCGGGGAACTTTGCCTCTTGGCAAGTTTAGCAGCAGGAATGCAATACCTGATTTATCCAGTCAATTGTGGTCACTGTCAGCTGTTTTTAATGTTCTATATCTTAGGATTTTTCTGGCTATTGCTTCCTCCACAGGCTATTCTGGCTATTGCTTCCTCTACAGACTCACATGGTAAGACAGCACTGATATAAAATGGATGAACAGCACCGATTCTTTCCATCATTATCTAACTTGGAACTATATAAATGACTTGACTGTATGACAATCACATTGCTTTGTCTGCCTTCATGTTTACAGCTGATGAGTAAGCTACTCCAGATCCAGCACAAGTTGGTGGCTGGAGATTTAGGTATGTCTAGAAATTGGGGTGAGTTTAAGTGGACTGCACTAGTGAAATGTTAGGTGTACCTGTGCTATTCTGTGCTGAACTCTATTAGAGAGATCATGAACCACCCATTACAGATCATGATGCCATAGTACAGAATGGGAATTGCAACTCAAGGTTTCCTCTCATTGTATCAATTAATGTTTCTTAACCCAGTCTCAGAGGTACGATCTCCAAGGGCAAGACAAACATATCAGGTAAGAACCAAGGGAGTTAAGAGTCCACAACCCATTCAGCCCTTTGCTCAGACGATAATTATTAGCAGCAGTGATTGTGGGTTTTATGGCATAAACCCTGCCCACATGAGCTGGGCTGCAACCCATCAACTCATGTCACCAAAGCCACCAGTTGTCAGGTGGCAACTCTCTTCCCTGGTACAAATTCAAAAGAGGTGACAGATGCAGAGGTGAAAATGTTTGTATTCCATTCCTCAACCCCACGAGCCATTCGAGAGTTTGGCACTGTCAGCACTGTTTACCACGTTTGGGCCCAATTTCTTAGTGGAGAGAGATTAAAGAGAATCTAGGCATAGAAGGAACTGTTTGTTTCAATTCCTTTGGCTAGCACAGCGCTTTGTACATTTTTAATAAAGGCAGCTCTCCTGCTTTGATAGCAGCATCCCAAATATATGCATTTTTTCCTGTTAGCTTCTTCTACACCAAATGTAGCTCTTCATCTTTTGAAAATGTTATGAGATTGTAATGAAGCATTTTTTCTCCTTAAACATCATACTCACACTTGGATCAAACAGCATTTACTGTTCCAATTCTTATTTCATTTACAATAGGCTAAAATTAATCATAACTTTACTTTCCCCAGTGCTCCGTAGATCTCAGAGAAAAGACAGATGGAGAACTAAACATGTAGTGGGAACACAACTCAAACCAAATATCTCATCACAGATGGTCTGAGCTAGTTGCAAGTGGGAATTCTAAGGGTCATTTTGCATGGGCATTACAATCACTGGTCTGAAAAGATTCCAATTATTTTTTAAACTTCTGTTTCAAATAAGCGCTTATTTGAGTCTGCTCTGCCTTCATAGGATAATTCCTCCTGGTTCTTTAGGATGGCAGGAGTTTCATTCTGTGTAAGAATACCTGGGCCAAGATTTGCAAAAGTGACTAGAGCTTTTGGGTGCAGCACGGGGGTGGGTTCTGCATTATGAAAAAGAACTTGCTGTGGGATGGGAGGAGAGACTGCTGAGGACATCATCCCCCAACCCACACACCCAAACCTGCAAGGGTAAATTAATGCTGACCTTGTTAGTTGTAACTAGCTTAGATCCGCTTACACATGTTGGGATAGCCCTGTTTTGGGACAGTTCAGGAGGATTCCATGGCATGGTGGCCCTTGAGGTCACCACAACAGACAGACCTGTACCTTCATGGATCCCTTTAAAGACCCACCCACATCATAAGAACAGCCATACTAGGTCAGACCAAAGGTCCATCCAGCCCAGTATCCTGTCTGCTGACAGTGACCAATGCCAGGTGCCCCAGAGGGAGTGAACCTAACAGGTAATGATCAAGTGATCTCTCTCCTGCCATCCACCTCCACCCTCTCACAAACAGAGGCTAGGGACACCATTCCTTACCCATCCTGGCTAATGGCCATTAATGGATTTAACCTCCATGAATTTATCTAGTTCTCTTTTAAACGCTGTTATAGTCCTAGCCTTCACAACCTCCTCAGGCAACGAGTTCCACAGATTGACTGTGCGCTGAGTGAAGAAGAACTTCCTTTTATTTGTTTTAAACCTGCTACCCATTAATTTCATTTGGTGGCCCCTAGTCCTTATATTATGGGAACAAGAACTAGGGGCCACCAAATGAAATCTCAGGGGAAATCTACAGGTTGAAGAGATGGGATCTGGAGAGAAGGCCAAATGCTACCCAACAACAATGGAAGAGTTCCAGGAACCTTGTGAATTTGGATGGTCACTGCCCTGTGTAGCAGTAACCCACATCTGGCCCTAAACATCTGATTCCAGATAGAACCTGGAAGGCCATACCATTGATAGCTACCTAGCAGGCCACACAATTGAATTCTAGTAAAGCAGGTGACATTGTTTTGAGAAAGAAATAAGACTGATGTTCCTTTTGTTTAAGAAGATGTTTGAAATCCAGCTGCAAAGCCTTGACCTCTTCCCAATGGAACACAGGTTTTCCCACCCCCCCAGAATGACATTTTTTAGATAGGCATCTCAAAAACCCAGTTCCATAAGGCAAGGATAACCTTTCAGGCTCCATTGCTCGTTCTCCATTGTTCTTCATTAGGGAAGATATGGAGCAGACACAAAAAAACCCATCTCTTTGCTTGCCTCCCATTAAAATCTGCTAATGAGGCAAAGCATAAAAAAGTGACCCACACTGGGCGGGGAAGGAGAATTTTAAGGCAAACCACCCCCAACGGTGTTAATTGATTAAAATGAAATAGCAATTTACGCAGACCTGAGCACAAATGTACATTTCATACTGATGTCCTTGACTGACTGAAATGCTGACACAGCTGTATGCTCTTTTCAGCTTTCAAATATTCTTTAAAAACAAGTTTTGTTAATTAAAGCTCATTCTGAAGTTACCGCTTGGCATCAGTCACCTCTGAATTGATTGGGATCCATCTGTGTGAGTGTGAATATATCAGCAATAATAACATACCTTGGGCAAAGCATACTTTGGCAGCTTCATCTGTGCAAATGCATTCCTCCTATAGGACACGTAATAGTGTGGCCGTCCTCCCGATGTTAACTGCAATATAAAAGGGAATTTTATAACCAGGGTTACCATCATCATTCATTTTTCTTTGAGGCAAGAGGAAAATATTAGGCAGACTGTAAAGGTGAATGAAACTGTGATAGCAACGGTTTAACATAGCAGCAGTTGCCGGAGGTGACAACATATCTATCAAACAAACTGGCAGTGACTGAAATTGACAGTCAGTGGCGCAACCTGTCCCTATTGTTTGTACGTAAAGTCAAAGGGTGAAATTCTGGGTGATTTCAATGTGGCCATGATTTCACCCTCTGATTTTATATCCATATTGCAGATTACTGTGGCACATTCAGGTCCTTGCTACCTGCAGAGGTGGGTCAAGATTGGTGGGTGCAAGGTGGGTGCAAGGACCCGTGGGTTCTATTTCTAGCTCTGGCACGGACTTCCTGTCTGACTTTGCACGTCACCATACTTCAGCATCTAAATACGTGGCCTGACATTCAGACTAGCAAAGCGTCTACAGCTCCCAAAGTCAATTGGGCTTTGAAAATCAGGCCACTTATATAGGTCCTGAGCATGGATTGAGGTGCCTGACTTTAGCAACTCAACTTTGAAAATGCTGGCGTTCAACTGTATGTGTTTCATTTTTTGCCACCTGTAAAAAGAACCTGCTCACAGGGATGTCATGAGTATTAATCAGTCTTCATAAAAGCTACCGAAATCCTTGGATGGACGGTGCTAATATATGTGCAAAGAATCAATATGTTAAGAGCTCCTCAGGGCAGAACTTTATGTTAAGTATGGTCTGACGAAGACTTTTTGCAATTGTGGGGTGTTTTAAAAGGCATTATTGTAAGTGATCCAAGAACACAGAGGTCATGATTCACAACAGAAAAAAGAAATGAAATTATGACCATCTTTCATAATAGCCATCTCTAATGCATTGATTGACAGCTAGTATTGACAGCAAAAATTGTCCACAAGCACTTGCTTTTGGTTTTGTCCCCCCCCACCCCCTTCTGAAAATGTAAGTTAGCAAGGATGGGCAATTTTTTCTCCAGCTTTTTAGGCAGCTGGAGAAGTCAACCATTTACTGATTAAAATTAAATCCTTTAAAACCTAAATATAACATACTTCTTTTCTGTCTTTTCTCAACTGATCTCACAGCACAGTAAAAAACATCAACAAATTAATCTACACAATACCCCTCGATGCTGAGGGTTTTTATAGGGATCTCTTCACACGACCATTGAAATGCTGCCAGCTCTGGGGTGGAATACAGCATACTTTAACAGCACAGAATAACACCCTACAACTGTTGAAAACAGGAAATTGAAATACACTGTATCCTACTTAAACAGAAGGATAATTTGAGAAGGAAGAATGTAACTAGCCAGAGTGGAATTAACATACCTATTGTCACCGTGTGCACCATGGGATCTGGCTGGACTGTTGGCGAGAGGCCAACTCCAGCAGCACCGCACCAATGTGATACTAGAGCAATGATTCAGTTCTGACACTGACAAACGATTCCCACCTACTGAGCCGCCCCCAGCACCAGTACCTCATTCGCAGCTAAAGGGTATGTCTAGACTACACTTTATGGACCTGCTTTAATTTGCATTACCTAACACATAAATGCTAGTATAGACACCTCCCCTATGTTAGTTAACTCCTTGTGTAAACCACAAGTGCTTATATTCTGGACCAGACCATCTAAACTAGCATTTACAGCTGTGTTAGTTACCTTGAGTCAATTAGCAATCAATTAACTCAAGTTAAAACAGCAGCACAGACTCAAGTCCAGACCAACCCCCAAAGGATCAGGTATCTAGTCAGACAAGTCAGAGATACTGAAGGTCTCAGAAGGCATTCTGAAACCAGATTATTTCCAGTTCATGTACACTGTCCCTGCCCTTCTTTTCTCCAACTCTCTTATTAAATAGACAGTGGCAGCAGGGTAATGAAACCCTTGGCTGTTCAGATGCCTTCTCCGGCTCTCATCTAGAACAGAGATTGGCTGAATACATCTCATCTCCATCCTTGTCTCAATAATCATAGTCCATGCATGACAATAATGGCTGATTACTCTGCCCAGCCCTTCCCTCTATCTCCCCCCACTTTTTCTATTCCTTTCTCTCACTCAGTAAAAGCCTTGATTAGTCTACTGCACTTGTCATATCAAGTGACTGGCACACCAGCTTAAAGACGAGTGGTACAAGGTCTACTCCTGGAATGCATGATGAGGCTCGTTGATTGGCAATGAGGATTATTCCAGTGTGCATCCTGAACGCTCCAGGCAGCACCTCCATGACCTCATGTTGATAAGATACTTGAAATAGAGTCAGAAGGAACCAATTAGCATTCTGATGGGCTGATGCACTCTGGGAAGCTCCTTTATTAGGCATTCCAGGCAAGTTGCTTGGTTGTGTGTGCGTATGTATATATAAGGAGTGGGGTGGGAGGGAGGAGAATTACTTGGAATCAATCAGAGAATGCATGTTCCAAACCTGAACAAACACATAATCGTCCTGCACAATCAGGGAATCGGAGTCAATGTAGCCTGGAAATGGTTTGCTCCGGGTGGCTTCGGTGCAGTTCTGCATCCTGCAGGTGATGTACTGAGCATCTGAAATCATAAGGACAAAACAAAACAATGGTCAGTTATAGGGCACAGACCTCTCCCATTGCTGCAGTATCAGTAGCAGGCTCTTGCCTTCCTCCCCAGTTACCTGGCCCATTCCTTTGCTACTGATGCAGGTTTATTTTAAAATATATCCCTGCAGAGCTCTGGGTGCTGTATATTATTTATTTATAATGTGATAGAGCCTAGGAGCCCTAACCATGGACCAGGACCCCACTGTGCTAGGTGCTGTACAAACACAGAACAAAAAAAGAGGCCCTGCCCTGAAAAGCTTACAATCTAATTAAATCAAATCTAATGTAAACTAATGAATCGAACAATTGAGGAGCAGACAGGGCCAGATTCTCAGCACTGCATGAGGAGCGCACAGTGCATCTGAGCAGTATGCGCATCAAGATGGCTACAAGTAACCCCCGTGTCCCAAACTACCCTCCTGGGGACATCTTTGTGCCAGTGCCTAGAGCTGTGCATTTAGCCTCTGGCTGCCCACAGGCCCCAAGGCGCTACTCTGGCCTTCTAGCACTGCTGGGAGGCAGGGGGCCCCAACGATGCCTCCTCTTTCCTGGTCACACCACAGATATAGGGGGGATACAATGGCAGTTACTGTGGCTCTAAGGTGGGTAAACTGGCTTTGGCTAGTCTAAACAACAGGGATTGTAAAGCACAAAGCCCTGACACTAACTTTCACCCCTCTGATCCTTGCTTCCTTATCTCCTGCTTATGGCAGCATTGCTCAGCATTCTCAGCCACTCTAAGTTGGGGCACAGCTGCTCCTGCTCATTTGCCGTCAGGGCCAGCTGTCGAAGCTATCTTGATCTCACTTCATAACACTCTTCCATTCTAAGGTGTTCAGGATGGAGGCTGCCTCTGAGGACAGTGATGTATAATGCCTACAGCCCTGACAGTGTAAGCTTAGCCCTATGCTTAACTTTAAGCACATGACTAGAGCCGCAGAGTTCAAGGGGACTACCCACATATTTGAAGTTACGCACGTGCCTAGTCTTTTAAGAATCAGGGGACTTTGCAATAGAGAAGAGTCAGGAATCAGCTGTAATGACCAATAGGCAGCAGGTTTAAAACAAACATAAGGAAGTATTTCTTCATACAACACACAGCCAACCTGTGGAACTCATTGCCAGGAGATGTTGTGAAGGCCAAAATTATAATTGCATTAAAAAAATAATTAGTTACATTCCTGGAGGATAGGTCCATCAGTGGGTATTCACCAAGATAGCCAGGGTGCAACCTCATGCTTTGGGTGTTCCTAAAACCCTCCAACTGCCAGATGCTGGGACTGGACAACAGGCAATGGATCACTCGAAATTGCCCTGTTGTGTTCGTTCCCTCTGAAGCATCGGGCACTGGCCACTGACAGAAGACAGGCTACTGGGCTTGATGGACCATTGGTTTAACCCAGTATGGCCATTCTTATGACTACAGAGGGGATTATTTATTGAGGTTGCTGAAGAAGACAAACCCTGTGGTTCTTCTGGACTCTCTAGCTCCCAGACTAACTAAACCAGCCTGTGCATGTCACACATAGTCTCACAAACCCATGAGGACTTCTGGCCACACCTCAAGGGGCTTGCCAGCTATACATTATGTCAAGTAAAGTACCAAGTACGAGTCCCCTAGATTAAATGCTTTAACCACAGTGGAGAATTAGGGCCTCAGTCATAAATTTAGTCAAAACTTTTCCAGCTCAATTAAGCAGTTGCAGTTTGTATGAGGACAAAACTCATTCACAGAAAGAAGGATTTTAGCATTAGCACTGACTTGACAAACTCTAAATGGCATTTAATCTTGAAAGTACTTCTAATCATCTTCCTCTTTGGAGTAGCATAGTCCCTTGCTTGGTATAATTACATCCCTCTGAACAGAGAAACAACATTTTTCCACTGAAATTGAAACCACTAGCTTTTCATCATTTTCTATTTACTCATTTAAAAAAAGAATCCATCATTTAAAAGTTTTTTTTTCTTATTATTTCTAAGGATGATGTCTTCTATTTAAAAACAGACACACAGAGTACAAATCCATGGGCTTTAGTAAAGTTAGAGTGTGGATGATTTTGGCCCTATGTTTGTAGAGCACTTTGGATATTTAAAGTGCTAAATATTATTAGTCCATACAGTATAGAATTCTTTGCATTTTCTAAGCTCATTACAAAAGACTAATTGATATAATCCAGATATCACGAACAGAGTACCTTTTCGTTCTCTGCCATGTGCTTTTCTTTAGACCAGCCACTTGGGGGCAATAGGAGATATGCACACTAGCCAGCACATCAAATAAAATCAAGAAATCTCCCTTTCAAGGGTCATTACTCCATTGTCCCTGTTATCAGGAAACCACAGAAGGAAGAGGAAAAGGAAGGAAAAGAATAGGAGGCGAGGGAAGGTTGAGGTCTTTCCTCCTTACGATTACTGATCATTTGGAATAAATCCACCTGATCATCAAAGATGGCCTCAACCCAAAGCCCCAGAGGAAGACAACACATCAAAAAGGCAATATGCCTTGGGGAAAATTCCTTCCCAATCCTAAATTTAGCCATTGTCTTAGCCCTACCCATGTGATCAAGGATCATGCTTCCCAGAACTGCTGATCCTACGAAATGCTTACTCCTTTGAGTAGCCCCTTTCTCTCCAGGTCTCCTTCTGCCATGGTTTGGATGACTTTCTGGAGTGAAGACAACTTATTTGCCACACCCACTCCTTCCCTTCTACTTCTGCTTTGCTCCCAGAGTCGCAAGCTGTCTCACATGCAAGGGGAGACCATTCTAAAGTGTTCTTAGCTCCAGCTGACCTGGCTCTCTGCTACAGCATGTGCAAATATTGACCACTGTTCTAAGACAAGCCAGACAAGCCAGTGGCTGGCTTTAATATAGGTACGTATATCAGATCTGACAAGGAAGGACTGCAGGCTGTCATTGCAAAATGCTCCTAACTACTAATAATGGGCTAAACCCCTGAAGTCATCATTCAGACTACATAACCCTAGCGGTCAATCGACCAAAGCATACGATGCATATTTTTTTACTCCAGCCAAATGTCTTTCGTCTTGGAGCCCAGAAATAAAGGGAACCAGGCTTCGCAATAAAGGGCCAACCATTCTGCTTTACATTGTGTCAACATTAAACACAATCTCTTTTGGCATTCTGTTCATGGGGACTTTTTATGCAATTCCATAGGAAGCGCCTTGTAATTTAGCATTAATTAAGGTCAATTAATGTATTCAGTTGCTAAGCTCTGGAATTAATTTCATTACTTTTCCTACACAGATGTTTTCCCTGCCATAGGTAATTAGGATATTATGCTTCTCATTTCCAGCATCCTCACCTCTAACAACAGCTGCTGATTTTAATATACAACCACCACAACAAAGCCATGCTGTGCCTAGAGAGAAGAACACAGCAATTGCCATCTTTGATCAGAGTAGTATCCATAGCACTGTGAATTAGACCATGATCCTTGGCATTGGCCAATACTAGATATTTCTAATGAAGGTGCAAAAAGCCTAGTGAAAAACAATGAGAAGATAGTCTTCCCATTTCCATAGGGGAAAACACCAGGAACTAAATCTGCTCTTCTCAAGGAAGAGTATGCAATACGACTGTAGCTGCAACTGGAGTTTGACAGCTGTGAAGGCAGCATACTGAGATGTCTCAATCCCTTCTAGCTCGATCTAAAGCTGTGCTGATAAGCTCTGCAGGGAGCGGTGTCCAGCCCTTCTTGGTGATGTGGGTGTATCACTGGCAAACCCCGTGCCAGCTCTTGCCAAGTCTGTAGCCATCAGCTGATAAATTCATAGCTGGAAACCAGACCAGCTCACCTGTATGTTAATATTGTTCGAGGTAGGTGTTAGACTAGTAAGAATGCGTTTAGACTCTATAAAATGCTTGTAAGTTGCTGCATGCATTAATCTTCCGTGTAATGTCTGGATCCCTCGCTATGAGGTAATATGTAAGTTTTGCTTTATAATTGTAAAAATGCTTGCTATGAACATCAAGAAGAGCCATCAAGACTAAATGATCCATTGTGGGACAAAGACTTTGTTGAGTGCTCCATCCACCCCTGAAGAAGTTACAGAAGCTCTCATCCTATGGGTCTGAACTCTAGGGGAAGGCCATGTAAAGATGCTCACAAGAAGAAATGGTTTATTGTTTGGACTCTTCGAAGGGCTGGAGCTAAGAAACAAAAAGCAGAGATCCCCAGGGTCAGCATGAGTTAGTCCGCTTGAAAAGACATTCCGTGGATAAATTACTACATCTCTGTCACCTTTTGGAACCATCGACTGACTCACTGTGCTTATATGTTGCCTGCTTTAACCTGTAATAACTCTCATTTTTTTTCCTAATTAATAAATGCTTAATTAGTTTACTATAGGATTGTTTACCAGCATTGTCTTTGGTGTGACATCTATAGTACAAACTGATGTGGGATAAGTGACTGGTCTCTAGGAACTGGGAGCAACCTGAATATTTTGCGATTTTTGGTATAAGTGACTATGACTAAGGCTAAGATTTTGTCATGGTGATGTTTGGTAAAAGTTACAGACAGGTCACTGTCAACAAACAAATATTCACAGAAGCCATGACCTGTCTGTGACTTTCGCTGCTGCGGCTCCATGGTTTTCCCTGTAGGGTTCCCCCCTCTGCCCAAGGCAGCTGGGAGCTGCAGGGTGACCATTCCCCTCTTCCCCTTCCCCGTACAAGGCTGTCGCCCGTTGCTGAAATCCTGAGGAGGGCCCCCTCAGGAGTCTGTCACCTGTCACTGGAATCTTGCAGGGGGAGGGGGATCCTATTGCTTGAACCTTGCCAGGGCCCCACAGGTTGCCAATTCCAGAGTCCTGCAGCCCCTGGGGCTGAAGCAGAGAATATCATGGAGGTGTGTGGAAGTCACGGATTCCGTGACTTCCGTGACCTCCGTGACATAAACGTAGCCTTAACTATGGCTAACTCTAGCTTGTCTGGGTGGCAAGATAGAAAGGTATGCCCACGGGGACCGTCTGTGACTCCATCATAAGGTTGTTACTGTCATCCAGGAGTTCACACTTGTTACTGGGTTGGTGAAATCTAATTATAAAACATAGAGCCAGTTTGGGGTGTCTGGCCTGCTTTGACAGTCTGCCCTGAGATTGGCGCTCCTGGTCGTGAACCCTCCCGACAGCATGACGGTAGACATGGCTTAATAGAAGGTGGTGGGCAGGGGGAGTTTTGGGGGCTTTGAAGGACCCCTGCCAACATGAAGAGAGTCAAATCCCTTTTATAAAATGGATTCAGAAGCCCTGTGGGGCACACTGCTACAAGGTATTATTTGGGCTAATAACTCCAGGTTCTGCTCCACCACTGAAGTCAACAGAAAGCCTTCCATGGATTTTACTGGTGGTTGGATCAGGTGGCTGGATAGTAAGGTGAGTGTGACAATTTATTTGTAACGAATAACATTCATTATTAATTTATCCCGTTTGTTTCGGTTTGTAATTTGTTCAGGAATCAGTTCCAATTTCTGCAATTATATCTAGTAACCATATGGATTAGCCAAACAGTTGGACAACCAGCGTCCACCAAACAGACACAATGAACAGTTCGCAGACAACCTATTTAGTATGCCTTGTTCAGGATTGTGATTGGCCATCTAAATCATAAGGCATCGTTTCTGCTCCTAGACTGGAATATTGAAACTTTTTAAATAAGAGAATAACAAATAATGAATAACTTACTTCCTAGTATGAAGGTTCAGGTGAATAATCATTCATGGAACATTCAGGATTCACGAGCATTTTCACAAGCAGCCAGCAGCATACTTACAAATAACAAATGTTAAAGAACAGTAAAATAAAGCCAGTTCATTTTTGAGGGATATAGTAACCAATCTGGTTTCATCCCTATTATTCCAACAGGATTTAATATTTAAATGAATGAGGGCACCATCCGCAGTTCCAATAACTAGGCTACAATTAGAAGAGCTAACAATCCTCATTTTTAGGGCAAATTCTGATAATCAACTATGGTTGGGAAGAAATTGCCATTTGCCTTATCCCCATGACACACTTTTGCCCAGTCATAGGGCATTCTGGGGATTCTTTGAAAGAAAAGGCCATTGTCAAAGGCAGGATATCGGATTAGATGGAGTATTTATCTGCTGCTGGGTAGTAATTCTTATGTTTTTCTTTGCAATGCCTACACAGGAAGAAGAAAGGAACACAGCCTTGTAGTTCAGAACTATGGGTCAGATTCTTGGCTGCTGAAAATCACCATAGCATGCTGATTAACACCAGCTGAGGATCTGGCCCCACCTGTGATAACAAAACAGCACAAGTAAAATTTAAATTAAAAATCAATAAACAGATCAATGCAGCAGAAGAACAGTAAAATGGACAGAGATACTTATTAAATATCCACAAAAGCCAGAATTTCTGCTACCACTTCATATTTCTTCTTTACTTTTTATCAATCCCTTCCTTTAAAACAATAATTCTCTGATATCCAGTTTATTGACATCTATCCAAATATATGCAAGTCCCTCGCACATACTCATTCAAAGACCTGATCCTCCCACCTGTATTTATAATAAGTAGTTATTGTACTATTGTGAGTAAGATTGTGGCAGCCGCAGAACTGTTCAGGAATTAATCAATTAATTTTTTTTTGTTGGACAATACTGATTTGTCTAGATCAAAGTTTCCCAGGGTACATAACAGAAGAACAACCACAATGGGTCAAGTCAATGCTCCCTCTAGCCCAGTATTCTGTCTTCTGACAGCGGCCAGTGTCAGACGCTTCAGAGGGAATGAACAGAACAAGGAAATTACCAAGTGATCCATCCCGTCGTCCACTCCTAGCTTCTGGCAGTGGAAGGTTTAGGGACACCCGGAGCATGGGGTTGCAACCCTGATGATCTTGGGTAACAGCCATTGATGGACCTAGCCTCCATGAACTTATCTCATGCTTTTTTGAACTCCGTTATTCTTTTGGCCTTCACAACATCTCCTGGCAATGAATTCCATAGGTAGACTATGAGTTGTATGAAGCAGTACTTCCTTATGTTAGTTTTAAACCTGTTGGATGACCCCTAGTTCTTGTGTTAGGTGCCATGGTAAGTAACACCTCCCTCTTCACTTTCTCCACACTAGTCATGATTTTATAGACCTCGACCATCCACCCTCTTCGTCGGCTTTTCCAAGCTGGACTGTCCCAGTCTTTTTACTCTCTCATAAAATGGAAGCTGTTCCATAAGCCTAATCATTTCTGTTGCCCTGCTCTCTATCTTTTCCAATTCTAATATCTCTTTTTTGAGATGGGGCAAGAACGGCTTGCAGTACGCGAGGTGTGGGCGTACCCTCCATTTATATAGTGGCATTATGATATTTTCTGTCTTATCATCTGTTTCTTTCCTAATGGTTCCTAACCTTGTTGGCTTTTCTGACTTTTGCTGCACATTGGGCAGATGTTCTCAGGAAACCAACCACAATGACTCCAAGATCTCTTTCTTGAGCGACAACACATAATTTAGACCCCCATCATTTTGTATGTATAAGTGGGATGATGTTTCCCAATGTGCATTACTTTGCATTTATCAACATTGAATTTCATCTGCCATTTTGTTGCCCAGTCACACAATTTTGTGGGATCCCTTTGTAACTTTTTAGTCAGTTTTGGACTTAACTTTCTCAAGTAATTCTGTATCATCAGCAAATTTTGCCACCTCACTGTTCAGCCCCTTGTCCAGATCAAATTTATCGATTTGTTTTAAAACCTCTATTGATACTTTAATCTAGGACAGTTCCTCAGATTTGGCACCTAAAAAGAAGGGTTCAGCTGTGGGAATCTCCCTCACATCCTCTGAAGTGAAGACTGATGCAAAGCATTCATTTAGCTTCTCTGAAAGGACCTTGTCTTCCCTGAGTGCTCCTTTAGAAACTTGATTGTCTAACAGCCCCCCTTATTGTTTGTCAGGCTTTGTGCTTCAGATGTAGTTAAAACAATTTTTGTTAGTTTTTGTGTCTTTTGCTATTCAAATTCCCTTTTGGCCTACCTAATTATATAGTTTTATACTTGACTTACCCGAGTTTATACTCCTTTTTATTTTCCTCAGTAGTATTTGACTTCCAATTTTTAAAGGGCACCTTTTAGCCTCCAATCACCTCTTTTACTCTGTTCTTTAGCAAGGCTGGCTTATGTTTGGCCCTCTCACTGTTTGGTTTTTTTGTGGAGAGGGGAACGCAAAATGGGGATACATTTAATTTGAGCCTTATTATGATGTTTGTAAATAGTTTCCATGAAGCTTGCAGGAAAGAGTGGGTTTTGACAATTTTTTTGACTCAGACATTTTTCGAAAAAAGTTTCAAAATTGTTGAAACGTTTTGACATTTAAGATAAATACATTAAACAACAAAATCTAAATAAACATTTCAAATTTGTTGGCTTGTTTGTTTGATTGCTTGCATAAAAAAAATCAAGATTTCAACTTTTCATCCCAATTCAGGATGGGACTTTTCTTTAAATCTGGTGAATTTGTGTGTGATGGGAAATCCACTTCCTGCCCAGCTCTGAGCAGCAGACTCATATTCTAGATGTCCCATTTATTCAGTTGCCTGCAGGTGCTGTGGTAGTATCCAAACGTAATGTGGACGTTCATCTTTTGAACTACCTACCAGTTGACAATATTTTGTTACAGGAGTTACGCTACCTGAATGAACTAGAGTTGAGAGTGCAGGAGTTCAGCATCTTTCATTTGCTTTTGTGTGGGTGCCTAGCCACACACCCATGGTTGAAATTTTGCCCTCACTGACTTGCCCAAGTTCAGGCAGCAAACCAATGGAGGATCAGGAGATAGTACCCAGGTCTCCAGACTCACAACTATTTACCTCTCATGCAAAGCAGAACAAAGGAACACTATGTATCAAGCTGATTATATTAAAAGCCCAGGAGGGATTCAAACTACAGATTTTGGGTGTGAATCCTGATCTGAACTGTGCAGAGTGTTTACATTCAAGCACTAGATTTGGCCCCAGCCCCCAATGAAACATTCCTAACTTAAAGAACCCCAACACTTTAAGAAATAAAAATAAACTGTTGCCAACTCTTCAGATTTTAATCCATCTAAGGTCCCCAGCAATGAGGTAGCAGAGCACCTCAGAATCTTTAAAGCATTTATGCTCACAACACACCTGTGAGGTAGGGCGTGCTATATCCCTGCTTTACAGATGGGGAACTGAGACAAAGGGAGATCAAGTGACTTTTCCATGGTCACGCAGGACATCTGTGGCAGAGTGGGGAATTGAACCCAGTGGACACTGGATCAGGCCCTTAACCAGTCAATTCTTAAAGGCACAGTCGTAAGACATCTTAGGGGAACTAGCATGTTTCAGGCCTTGATTGTCTAAGTCTCACAAACGAGAGCTGTACAAACCATTAGCTACAAAATTTACATGCTTTTTTTCATAAACGTAATGCCCAGCTAAGTTTCTCAAAAATTTAGAGACCTTTCAAGGGATTTTGGTTAAGTTTTAATCTAATTTGGCTCTAGGGTCTAACAGCATACTCCCTGCCCTCTGGTTACAGAAAAGAGCTTACGGTGTTAGTCAGATCTACAGCATTGACTTGAAACCAGGCAAACATCTGTAGTTTCTGCTGACTTTTTTTGTCAATGAGTTTCTGATTTTATTCCAAACTAGAAGTGGAACCCCAGGGACACAAAATTATCTGAATGGAAATGTAAGATAAGGCTCAGATGAATTTCTTCCAACTGAAAACACAGTGATTGCCACTTGGCTCTTACTTAGAGTCTGGCCCAGACTGGACTTTAAGAGAAACCACTAAATATAAACCTCACTTTCTATGTACTTGGATTTTATACTGGAGACAAAAATCCGCTACATTTGGCACTCTACAGAAATTAACCAAGAGCGTTTAAAACTTTAATCACATCAATTAACACTGTATAATAATCAAACTGCCACATAACTCCCATACCAAATTAATCACATACCCAGCCGCTTTTTGGGGACTCTAGTTCAAGCGCTAGCATTGATCGTACAATTTAACGTATGACATGAAAGGCCAGATCCTGAGCTGGTGTAATTGGGCATAGCTCCACTGAAATCAGTGAAGTTATATAGATTTATACTAGCTGAGGGACTGTTATTTTTTCCTTGTTAATCTTTTAACATTATGTATAGAAATACAATAAATAAAAATATGAAAACAGACCATGATCAAGGATCAGAAGGCATAGACAGAGTCAGGAAAAAATGTTATCAGTATTCCGGCTGGGAATGCCCAGGACTAAGTCAGATGATGATGATAAATGCCCTCACAACCCTACCAGCCAGATTTTCTAATACCGTACTGCAGTGACATCTCTATTCTCTCTCATCTGAAGCCATGGTTAATATACTGCTGAGCTTCTGCTGGGAAAGATATAAGGGACAAGAATAAAACTATCTTGTTATTTGCATTGAAGTTGGGTGCTTTTGCTTAGATACTGAGTTTCAATTGCTGGGTGATTTTTTTCTACTTTGTTTCGATAGGGATACCTTTTCAAATTAAATCCCTTTATTGAATTTTCACCCTTGGTTAGCTCCCGAACATGTGGTCCTTGCCAAAGATTAGAGAAATAGTTCACAAATTGTAACTCCTGGGCTGAGCCTGAAAAAAGGCATTTTATTAACAACCCCTTGCCTGCTCCAGTTACATGTTACTCTCCTCCATTGGAGAAAGGTTTGCTCACCAATCAGAGGGTGGAAATTATCTTCTTCAGGGAAGGCAAGTTTGCTCAACTATCTGGTTCTAGCCTAGGTTTTATTCTCAACTATGGTAATGACTCATCATGTGACTTTAAGCAAGTCACTTCACCTACCTGTACCTCAGTTTCCCCATCTGTAAAGTGGGAATAATAATGTTTATTACTTTTGTCTCTACATTTATAGAGGTCTTTTCTTCTAAAGTATTCTTCTTCTTATGTCACAAGAACTCAAATTGGACGAGAAGAAAAGAGAGGAGGAGAAAAGAGGAATTGGGGGTTTGAGCATGGAACATACCATGAAGTGAATACACCTTAGTGTCACTACAAGAGAATAGCCCTTAATGAACACTTACTACAGTTTTACACAGTAACAGTCCAAAACACAATACAACAGTGTAGCTGCTCCATTAGAGGGTGTCACAGTAGAATATTTTATTACTATTTAGTACTTTCAGAGGAGCAGAAAGGACGGATGAGACTCCTTTCTGTGTCCAGGGAATGTGAAAGTTAAAAAAAGGAAAGAAAAAAACAAATGGTAAAAAGCACAGATATTTAAAATTCTTTCAGTTTTAATAATCTAATGTGTTATTAAATGGAAAGGACATTAAAATATATACAATTTATATTCCAATGGTGTCTTTTAAAATTCATCCTCTGAAGAATCATTTCTTACCCATAACGCTAAGCAAGTTAAAAAAAAAATTGTCTTGAGACAGTTCCCTCCCTGACAGTTTCTGGGCTAATCCTGCCCTCATAAATCCGGCAGAACAACACTGACTTTAGCTGTGTAATTGAGAGCAGAATTTGACCCAGTGGGATTTTTCAGAAGTTAATTTACTATGTCATAAAAACAAAAAATAAATAATCCTGCAAATGGCGCAAATCTATTATTCACATTGCAGCAAAGCTGACATTTTCAGGAGAACCATCATGGAATTAAAAATGAGAACATTCAGGACATTCGGGTGGTTTTTCTGAGGTACACAACTGCCTGAGGCAATTGAAAGCTGCAGGGAAAAAGCCACAGGGAAAGACCTGCAGAGGTGGGGAAGCAGAAAGATTAAATAGCAGGAAGCAGGGGAGTGGAGAAAAGACCAGCAAAGGTATCAGCAGACCTGAAAAAACTTCTGTCTAACAAGGAAAGCTCGAGAAAGGAATTTGGAGTTGTAAGCACACGGAATATTGGCCACAAGAGCAAAGAAAGGTGGCTGAAGGGTCAACACAATGGAGGAGGAGCAGGTATAGAGATAAACTGGAGAAGAGAGTATCTTTTTACTGACTACCTTCGAAGGCTGCACATCCCATGGGAATCCCCCCTCCTGTAAGTAAGCTCCTTCCACAGCCTGTTAATACCACCCTTTCAGCTAACTGGAGGAGCTGCTGCTCTGCCTTGAATTGAGGGCGCTGCTCTTAGACCCTGCCCGTGAGAGTCTGAACAGAGAAGAAAAGTAAGATCTCTACTGTAGCATGTTGTCGTCAGAATGGCAGGCCAACCCAGAGCACGACGGAGCTGGTAACGACAGTACTGTTTGGAAACTAAGGTACTTACGGCCATCCACTGTCTTTGCCTCAAGGTGTACAAGGTCTGGTTCTTTACTGGAACCCATCACAGACCTGCAAAGGACAGACTGAAGTTAAAGCATTAAAATGAACAAAGCACAGGCAGAGACTGTCCACTACATTTATTCCACAGTAGAAGACCTCATTTAAGTGGAGTTAAATTTGTATCAGTAACGAAAAGCTAAAGAACTTTGAAAGACCATACTAGTGTTCCCTAAAATAACAAACCTTGGAAATTCTAGCCATGCTGGCCTTTGATAAAACCAGGGTTCACATCCTTCCAACAGCCTTAACTCTGCCCAACACTTCATCCCCACCACCTTCAGAGTGGGGAATGTTGGTATGTTCTTTTCTTTGATTGGTGGTGGACATTTTAGTGTGTAGAAAATGGTGTGGACTTTGCTTTGATATCTGCAGTGCATTTCAGTGCGTGGCGTACTGATGTGCCTTGTGTTCTAATTGGTGGCGTATGCCTTGGTGTTCGGTGCTAAAAATCAAGCTTCTATTATGAGTTGTGTTATGAGATTGGTAAAAAAAATCAATTTGTAAGCACCTGGAGGATACTGGTGTTATAAGGAAAAGCCAGCATGGATTTGTCAAGAACAAATCAAGTCAAACCAATGTAATTTTCTTCGTTGGCAGGGTTATTTGCCTATGGAATAGAGGGGAAGCAGTAGATATGGTATATCTTGATTGTAGTAAGGCTTTTGACACAGTCCCACATGACATTCTCATAAGCAAACTCACGAAATGTGGTCAAGGTGAAATTATTATAAGGTGGACGTGCAACTGGCTGTAAGACTGTATTCAGAGAGCAGTTACCAATAGTCTGTTGTCCAACTTGGACAGCATATCTAGGCAGGTCCTGCAGGCATCATTCCTGGGTCTGCTACTATTCAATATTTTCATTTATGATTTGGATAATGGAGTGGAGAGTATGCTTATAGAATCTGAAGATGACACCATACTGGGACACCATTGGTCTGAATTCAGCAATATGAAATGCAATAAAGACCAGTGCAAAGTACTTCACTTAGGAAGGAAAATCAAATGCACACCTACAGAACAGGGAATAACTGGCTAGGTGGTAGTGATGCTGAAAAGAATCTCGTGGCTATAGTTGATCACAAATTGAATATGACTCAACAATGTGATTCAGCTGAAAAAAAAGGTTAATATTCTGGGGTGTGCTAACAGGAGTGTCATAGATAAGACATATGAGATAAGTATCCCGCTCTCCTCAGCAGGGGTGAGCACAGCTGGAGCACTGTGTCCAACTCCAGGTGCCACACTTTAGGGAAGCTTTGGACAAATTGGAGAGTCCAGAGAAAAGCAACAAAAACGATAAAAAAATTTGAAAATCTGACTTATGAGGAAAGGTTAAAATAACTGGACCTGTTTAGTTTTGAGAAAAGACGACTGAGAGGAGACCCGATAATAGACTTCAGATATATTAAGGTCTATTACAAAGAGGGTGGTACTCAATTGTACTCCATGTCCACTGAAGGAAGAACAAGAAGCAATAGGCTTAATTTGCAACAAGGGGGACTTAGGTTAGATAGTAGGAAAAACTTTCTAACTATAAGGTTAGTTAATATCTGGAACAGGCTTCCAAGGGAAGTTGTGGAATCGCCATCACTGGAGATTTTTAAAAAGAGGTTGGACCTGTTAGGGATAGTCTAGGTATGGGCTGGATTTGATGACTCGAGGTCCCTTCCATCCTTAGATTTCTATGATTCTGTGTAGAATCCTTGTCATTCCTCTATATCAGACTTTGCATGCACATTAGTTTAATTCACACCCGTAATGACCAATATTCTCTCATTAATTAACAAACATAAAAAGAAAATTCCCTGTCCTGTCAGACATTTCATTGGCTAGTCTGGCTAAGAAAATCCTTGTTTGTTCACTGGATAAGAAATATCAAAGTAAGGCACTCCATACCGCACGTAAGGGATTATGAAGTACACCTTTGGTAAAAAGTCCCATTTAATTGTTAACATCTATCTGGAGAATGTCACTGAACAGGCCAAAGGGCCATTAGTTTGATGTCCTCTCTGAATTACAGTACTGCTAACTCAGCATCAATTCTGAGGGCACAGTCCTGTTATTGGTTTTGAACCTGTCACCTCTTTCCCGGAGGCAAGAATGAGAGCAGATGGGCCATCCTCATGTGTCTCCATTAAGGATTTGCCTGCCTCAATGTGTACCATTTTCTTAACAGTAGCCTGAACTATGGGTTAATACTAGATTAAAGCAAGAACATTCATTTCCAGTGATGGACAAGTCAGATGCTATTCTGTCCAACGCCTCATTATTTGCAGGCAATCAAAACTGAAGTTGTAATTCAACTCCTACTTATACTGCATTCCGAGTCTGATCCAGCCCTTAATCAACACTAGTATTAACTAAGTAACTAGCAATAACCATTTTAAAGATGTTATGAAAAATGGGACTATTTGTTTTATCATAGAATCATAGAATATCAGGATTGGAAGGGACCTCGGGAGGTCATCTAGTCCAACCCCCTGCTCAAAGCAGGACCAATCCCCTCCTGATTGTCTCTAGATGGATTATCTCTAGCTTCACTTGAAGAATCCTATTGCAATTCATCAGCTAAACAAGCTTCTTTTTCTTTGCTGGACAGTGTGAAACATTTCCAGAGAGGCTCAAAACCTGTTTCCTGTCTCAGAGCTAGTTTGCTTGTTCTGCACCAGCACATTTGGTCTCTATTTTTCAGCAACGGTCAAGCTACACTGGTAGTAGCAATGGTTTAAGTGCAAGTGTAGAAAGGGGTATGTAATGAGCCGGGTTAAATTTTTCAGGTAAATAGTTTCTTCACCAAAAAACAGTTTTGGATGGATAAAAACTATTTGTGAATTCAGTGAATAGTTTCAGCCAAAAAAACTCATGTTTTTTAATAAGATTAAATATTTGTTTCAATATTTTAGAAACAAAATGTTTCAACATCTCTTGTTTTGAAATTAATAAATTTTGTTTCAAAATTTAGCTAGATCTTATTCTTTAAAAAGATAAAAACCACCCCAAGTCAAAATGATATAAATGCTTGACCCAAAACAGGATCATTTCAAGATTTTGTGAATACTCATAATTTTAAATATTTTGTTTCATTTTAAAATTTTACGTTTGATTTAAAAAAAAAACAAACACATTAAAAAAAGGTCAACATCAAAACAAAGTGTTTTGCCTAAAGAAAATGTTTCATTCAAGCCAAAATGAACATTTTTTCAATTTTTTGATTCACCACAAAATTTGAAAATATTTGTTTGTGGTCCGACAGGAAGCAAATTCCCCCTTCCACCTCCAAATTTTCAAAATTGCCAAATGTACCAAAACAATTCCAATATTTACTCAGTTCTACTTGCAGCAGCATCATTTATTAACCATTTATAAAGGTACTTCGAACAAAGTGTGACCCAAATTAATAAAGAATGATTAATTATTATAATGGTAGAAAGGGATTGCCAATCCTTGCTGGAAATCTGTTGAATTATATGGATCAGAGCAGCAGAATATATGTTGGACTGCCTTTAAACCAAACTAATTTTGAGAGAGACAAAGTGGGGAATATGGACCAACTTCTGTTGGCGAGAGAAACAAGCTTTTGTGTTTACAAAGAACTCGTCTTCAGAGAATCTACAGACTCAGTGGGCTACAGAAGCACTTTTCACTTGTGAAAGATCTTACACTAGGATTTATTTACATCTTGTCCCCACATAATAATGTGATTACACATCTCTTTCCTAGAGCTATTAATAATGAAACTTTTAAAAGAAATTTTAGGATGAGATAGTTTGCTCAAAGAATAATGACCCCGGGCCTCCAACACACATTTTTAATAAATTCTTTATCTGGATTACCCAGATTACGGAAAAAAATGCAGCCATTTTTAATGACACTTTCTTTCAGTTACCATCCTTCAGAAAAAAGGGATTTAGGGCTTATTTTGCCAAGTATAAATCAGTTAACCTCTGCCTCCCATCTCCAACTACCTTGCAACTTTAGGATGTTGTCAGTGGGAATTCAGTTCAACAGGAACAAGATTTGGCTCTTAATGACAAAGGATATGAAAACCAGAGTCCATTCACTAAACAGACCAAAAATTTACTGTGGGATATCATTCCTTTGCTGTTATTTATTACACCGACTTCAAGTGTATATGGAAGTGAATGGTTCATCGTAATGTCACTATGTAAATCCATGGCACAATCACACCCTGAATACTGTGTAAAGTTCTTATTGCCCCAGCTCAAAAATTATAGATTAGAATTGAGAAAAGTACAGAGAAGGGCAACAAAAGTGATTATGGGCATGGAACAGCTTTTATATGAGGACAGAGAAGAAAGAATGGGACTATTCGGTTTAGAAAAGATAGGACTAAGGGGTGATATGATAGAAGGCTATAAAAGCTGAATGGTGTGGAGAAAGTGAATAAGGAAGTGTTATTTACCCCTCCACATAACACAGGAACCAGGGATCAACCGATGTAATAAATAGGCAGCTGCTTTAAAACAAACAAAAAGTACTTTTTCACACAACACACAGTCAACCTGTGGAACTCATTGCCAGGGGATGTTGTGAAAGCCAAAAGTATAACTGGGTTCAAAAAAGAATTAAATAAATTCATGGAGGATAGGTCCATCAATGGCTATTAGACAAGATGTTCAGGGATGCAACCCCATGCTCTGAGTGATCCTAAACCTCCAATTGCCAGATGTTAGCACTAGACAACAGGGGATGGATCACTTGATAATTGCCCTATTCATTCTCTCTGAAGCATCTGAACAAAGATAGAGTGACTGGACAACAGGCAAAGGATGGATAGTGTAGGGAGCCAGGGTGGCTCCCCTCCGAACCAGAGGGTAAAGAGCCACCCTCTCAGCCTGAGTGGGCGGGGCCAGACCAAGCTTCTGCCAATCCCGGGAAGGGGAAGGGTGGGACAGGAAGTACAAAGGGCGGGGCCCTCTGCCCAGTGAAGAGAGCACCAGGGAGGGAGACAGACGCAGGCTGCTGGCTGCTCCCTCGCGATCCTGCTGCTGACCCAGGCGAAGCCCTGGGCAAGGAGGAGCCTGACTGGGAGGAAGGCCTGTGGCAACCAGGACTGCCAGCCACTGAATAAAACACAGAGGACCTGGAGGGGCCTGACTGCAGCCCGGGCCAGCGTGAGTCCGATACAGAGGGGGAGCGGGAGTGGCCCGCAGCGGAATACCTGGACGAGATGGAGGGACCGGAGCTGCCCGCAGCGGATTACCCGGACGAGATGGAGGGATGGAACGACCCGCCTAAGAGACTGGGTAGGAAGTAGCCCAGGGGCTGAACTGCACCGTGGGGTGGGTGTGTTTGGTCAGTGGGCGTGGACGGCCCCGCTGACCCAGCAGCGGGACTTTCGCCTCCTGCCACTGTCAGAGCCCTGGGCTGGAACGCAGGGGAGTTGGGTGGGCCTGCGTTCCCCTACCCCGGCCAACCTGCCTGAGGGGTACGCTACTCGTGCCGGCGCTCCCCTGCCTGAGGGGCGCGCTACTGACTCCGGCCGGCACACCTTCCCCGCTAATTCCCCAACGCCTGGAAGGTGTGGCTGAGGCCTGCCAGTGAGACCATAGCTCTCCATCGCCCCTAGGGGCTCGGAGGACCGACCGAAACCTGTCACAAGTGGTGGAGAATGCGGGCAGGCGATCCCAAACCCTGCCGAAAGGGGTTAGTGCGAGGGCGCCTCTGAAGCTCCCCTACTGGAAAGATGGAGATGGAAAGGCTTATCAAGTTCCTGGCTGAGAGCCAGCAACAGCAGCAGCACAAACTCGTGCAGCAGCTGGGGGCCCACCAGCAGCAGTTGCTTCAAACCCTGGGGGCCCAGCACCAGGAACAACAAACCCAGTGCTTCCAGCAGCTTGCAACCCTGTGGCCGGGCCACGGTGGTGCTCAACCGGAGCGGGCAGCCACCCCGCCCCCTCCCGCCCCACCGATCCGTCTGGTCAAGATGGGGCCTGAGGATGACCCGGAAGCCTACCTAGTGACCTTCGAGCGGGTTGCCTCAGTGGCTGGCTGGGCGCCTGACCAATGGGCGACACTCCTTGCCCCATATCTGACGGGGCTAGCCCAGAAGGCTTACTGTGGACTCCCAGATGATGAGGCCTGCATTTATGCTCGAGTGAAAGCAGCTATCTTAGATGCCTTCGACATTACCCCGGAAACCTTTCGGCGATGGTTTCGGGAAAAGGTCTACACACCGGGCGCCAGACCCCGGGCGGTGGCCCAGGAACTGAAGGACGCGGGTACCCGATGGCTCCAACCCGAGCATCGAACCGCAGCTGAGGTGACGGAACAGGTCATCCTCGAACAGTTCGTGCACATCCTCCCACTCCAGGGGAGGGCTTGGGTGTTACGGCACCGGCCACAAAGTCTGAGCACGGCCGTTGCGCTTATGGAGGACTTTCTCGAGGCTGAGGCCCCGATAGGACCGGCCACCTGCCCCCCAAACCCGGGACCCAATGCACAGAAACTTGAAAGGAGGGGGCCCACCTCCCAAACCAACGCACCCCACCGTACCCGACGACCAGAAGGCGGCAGGACCGAGTTTTCCCGACGGCCCGAGTCAACACCACTCTCCGGCCCTGGACGCTTAACCCGACCACCAGGCCCCAGCCCACTCTGCGGCCCCACTGGTGCCCCCACGCGGCCGGCGCGCCCAGAGGT
Source organism: Lepidochelys kempii (assembly GCF_965140285.1). Lineage (NCBI taxonomy): Eukaryota > Metazoa > Chordata > Testudines > Cheloniidae > Lepidochelys > Lepidochelys kempii. Next base: position 118,169,629 of record NC_136386.1, on the reverse strand, counting down.
AGGACTTTATTTCCGATGTGGCGAGTATGGGTATCTGCAACGGGGATGTCCTGCAATGGACTGCAACTTTGGCCTGGTGTGCACCGGGGAGCGATGGGCCCGTCTGCCCTCCGTGGCCAAACTGGCAGCTCCCATGGAAGTCACCGGGGTCCCCATGGTGGGTCTAGTCGATTCGGGCTGTGGGCAGACCCTTGTCCGCCAGGCGCTCTTCTCGGACACCAAGTGGACTGTCGCGGAAGTACGGATTCAGTGCATCCACGGAGATGTAAAATCATACCCCACGGTGCGGGTCCCCATCACGGTGCACGGAGTAACTCAGTTAATGAATGTGGCGGTGGCGTCATCCCTCGCCTATCCAGTGATCCTGGGCTGTGACTGGCCAGACTTCGTCGAGGTGCTCCAATCCCTACCCATCAAAGAGGCGTTCGAGGAAGCCCCGCCTGAGAAGAAGACAGGACGTGACTTGAGCTCCGACCCTGGAGCTGACCCAGGCCCCACCCCCGGGCAGGATGGCCTGGAAATGGCGGGTCCCCCTCCTGACCTGGTGGACTTTAGCCGAGATGAAAGGGAGGATCCTACGCTCTGGTTTGCCTATGAGCAGCTGGCCCGGGTGGATGGTGAGGTTGTGGGGGCGCAGCGCACCACCCAATGGCCCAGCTTTGAACTCAACCACGAGCGGCTCTACCGCCTTGACCGAGACCCCCAGACCCACAAGGTCCGGACCCAACTCGTGGTCCCCCACATCCATCGTCGGGCTGTCCTGAAGCTTGCACATGACATCCCGGCTGCCGGCCATTTAGGGCAGGAAAAAACCGTGGCCAGGGTCTTGGCCAGGTTCTTCTGGCCCGGTGTCCACCGTGAGGTGAAGGAGTATTGTGCGTTGTGCCCGGACTGCCAACATGCAGCCCCAGCTGGGGTACGGAAGGCCCCCCTGGTCCCGTTACCAGTTGTAGGTGTGCCATTTGAGTGGGTAGCAATGGACCTGGTCGGGCCTTTCCCAAAAAGCAAGGCGGGCCATCAATACATCCTCGTCCTGATGGACTACGCCACCCGCTTCCCGGAGGCCATCCCCTTAAGAAGTATCACCGCCCACACTATCGTTGTGGAACTCGTGAAGATCTTCGCAAGGGTGGGCCTCCCACGGGAGATACTCACTGATCAAGGGACAAACTTCATGTCTAAACTGTTCCGCCAGGTATGTGCCCTCTTGGGGATTAAGAAATTGCAGAACTCGGTCTACCATCCCCAGACTGACGGATTGGTCGAGCGGTTTAACCGGACCCTGAAGGGAATGTTGCGGTGTTTCCCCACCCAAGACCTCCGCCAGTGGGACCAGCTGCTCCCTCCTTTACTACTGGCGATTCAAGAAGTCCCACAGGCATCCACGAAGTTCTCCTTGTTCGAGCTCCTCTATGGGCGGCGCCCCCGTGGGGTGTTGGACCTCTTGAGGGAGACTTGGGAACACAACCCATCCGCAACACAGGGTCTCTTGAAATATGTCTTACAACTGCAGGGGCGGCTGGCGCGGGCGGGCAAGCTCACAAGGGAGAACTTAAACACCGCCCAAAGAGCCCAGGAGCAGCACTACAATCGGGGCGCCCAGGCTCGATCATTCAGGCCAGGGGACCGAGTACTCCTCCTGCTCCCCTCGGAGGAATCAAAGCTTTTTGCCCGCTGGCAGGGTCCGTATGAGGTCCTCCGCCAGGTAGGGCTGGTAACCTATGAGATTCGGCAACCTGGTCGCCGTAAGGAAAAGCAGATTTATCATGTAAACCTCTTAAAACCTTGGCAGGACTGGGAAGGGCTCCTAGTGGCCCCATATCCCCCCGAACCGGAACTGGGGCCCCAACCACCCAAGGAGTTGGATAATGGTGAACCCCAGCTAGCAGAGACACTCACCGTCGAGCAGCGAGAACAGGCACTCTGCTTAGTGAGGGCATTCCCCAAGACGTTCACCACGAAACCCGGGCGGACTACGCTCACCTTCCATGTGATCCAGACGGAACCCGGGGTGGTGGTCCGAGAGACAACCCGGCCATTGCCTAGGTGAATGCGGGAGGCCATAGAGGAGGAAGTCCAGGAGATGTTGGAGCTGGGTGTTATTGAGCCCTCCCAGAGCGAGTGGCGGAGCCCCGTCGTCCTCGTACCGAAGCCCGATGGGAGCCGGCGATTTTGCATTGACTTCCGGAGGGTAAACGCCATCTCAAAATTTGACACCTATCTGATGCCCCGCATCGATGAGCTCCTTGACCGGCTTGGGGAGGCCTGTTATATCACCACTTTAGATCTCACCAAAGGGTACTGACAGATCCCCTTGGATCCCAGGTCCAAGGAGAAGACCGCGTTTGCCACCCCTTCAGGTTTATACCATTTCACCCGGATGCCTTTCGGCCTACATGGGGCCCCGGCAACCTTCCAGCGTTTGATGGATCGGGTGTTGCAACCACACATGAAATACACGGCGATTTACCTGGACGATGTGGTCATCTATGGCAATAACTGGGAGGAACATCTTAACCAAGTAGTGGCAGTCCTCCGGGACCTGCGCGCAGCCGGGCTTATAGCCAACCCGAAAAAATGCCGAATCAGGCAGGAGGAAACCACTTACCTGGGGTACACCTTGGGCCGGGGACAGGTCCGCCCCCTCATCGGGAAGGTCCGAGCACTCCAGGAATGTCCGGTGCCGATCACAAAGAGGCAAGTACGTCAATTTTTGGGCTTAGCTGGTTATTACCGTCGATTTGTACCCCACTTCGCAAGCATTACGGCCCCGCTAATGGAGCTCTTGACCAAGGACAATCCCCGCTGGGTGCATTGGTCCAACGAGTGCGAGATGGCCTTTCGAACGATCAAAGAACGGCTGTGTAGCGATCCAATACTCTTCAGCCCCGACTTTCATTGTGACTTTATTGTCCAGACAGATGCCTCAGGCGTTGGGCTTGGGGCGGTCCTCTCGCAGGAGGTGGACGGGGAGGAACACCTGATAGTTTACCTCAGTCGCAAGCTGTTCCCCAGAGAACGGGACTACTCCATCATGGAGAAAGAGGCCCTAGCCATTAAGTGGGCAGTCGATGCTCTTCGCTACTACCTCCTCGGGGCCCCCTTTATACTGGTTACAGACCACGCACCCCTGAAGTGGCTTAATAAGATGAAGGACAATAATGCCAGGCTGATGTGATGGTATCTCGCTCTGCAGCCCTATGCCTTCACAATTCACCATCGGGCGGGATGAGACAACGCCAGTGCGGATTTCCTATCCCCAAAGATCGGGAGCTGGATTTGAGGGGTGGGGTATGTAGGGAGCCAGGGTGGCTCCCCTCCGAACCAGAGGGTAAAGAGCCACCATCTCAGCCTGAGTGGGCGGGGCCAGACCAAGCTTCCGCCAATCCCCGGAAAGGGAAGGGTGGGACAGGAAGTACAAAGGGCGGGGCCCTCTGCCCAGTGAAGAGAGTACCAGGGAGGGAGACAGACACAGGCTGCTCCCTCATGATCCTGCTGCTGACCCAGGCGAAGCCCTGGGCAAGGAGGAGCCTGACCGGGAGGAAGGCCTGTGGCAACCAGGGCTGCCGGCCGCTGAATACCCAGAGGACCTGGAGGGGCCTGACTGCAGCCCGGGCCAGCGTGAGTCCGATACAGAGGGGGAGCGGGAGTGGCCCGCAGCGGAATACCTGGACGAGATGGAGGGACTGGAATGACCCGCCTGAGAGACCGAGTAGGAAGTAGCCCAGGGGCCGAACTGCACCGTGGGGTGGGTGTGTTTGGTCAGTGGGCGCGGACGGCCCCGCTGACCCAGCGGCGGGACTTTCGCCTCCCACCACTGTCAGGGCCCCGGGCTGGAACGCAGGGGAGTTGGGTGGGCCTGCGTTCCCCTACCCCGGCCAACCTGCCTGAGGGGTGCGCTACTGACTCGTGCTGGCGCCCCCCTGCCTGAGGGGCGCGCTACTGACTCCGGCCTGCACACCTTCCCCGCTAATTCCCCAACGCCCGGAAGGTGTGGCTGAGGCCTGCCAGTGAGACCATAGCTCTCCATCGCCCCTAGGGGCTCGGAGGACCGACCGAAACCTGTCACAATAGGATAATCATTTTTATTTATTATCTAACTAAGCCAAGATTTGCACCTAAGTCTTAAATGTCTTAAGATCAGTGCATCAATACGCTGCTCCACCAAACCCCTAAAATTTAAAGGCCATCTTCCATGATAACTGACACACTGTGCAACTTCATGGGTGCGACTCAGGACAGAATTTGACTCATTATTTGTCCCAAATATAGACAGAGCAGAGCTATGTAGGCATAGATTGGAATTGCCTTTATAAAATTCTTTGCCACATGAGGCATTAATTATATCTACTGACCAGGGGATCTGAAAACAAGGGGCTTATTATCATGCAGTTTATAAACTGAGAGCCATGAAGCTAGAGAGGAATGGCTGAGCTCCATAGCTGTACCCAGCCTGTTGCCACCTTTGTCCCTATGGAGTGGGAATGTAGGAAACTGTTCTCTAAAATAAATGTCAGTCAAATACTTGTAACTCCCCATGATCAGCAGTGTTAGGCAGCTATGGCTGCCACCAATCTATTTTGCCCACTAGGCTTGTGTTGCCTTATCTTCCAGTTTCCCTCCATTCCCTCTGTTCTCAAAGCCTGAGTGCTGATCCTTCGATCAGCCTTGTATTGCCGGCAGCGGACTTACTCTCTGCCTTGGCTTATCATTTTAACTTTGTGATGAAAACCCACCCTGCTGATTGTGATCCATCCTTTTAATCACAGGCCTTCTTGAATACACAAACTCCCCCTGGACTTTAATCTCCCTGGGGAAAGGACTGTAGCATACTTATCAAACTGCACCCATTATATTTTTCCAAAGAGTTTTTTTTATGTTAACTGATATAAATGTCTTGATGCATTTTAAAGCAAAAGCACAAAATAAAAATTACAAACTTTGGGGATAAGCTAAAGTGGAAATGCTAATGGGACCACAATCTAATGTTCCCTGCTGCCTTTATAGAAAATGGTTGTGTTATGAAATATGTAAGACCACGAACCTTCCGTTACAAAGGAAGGCTTCCTAAAATATTCATCAACTCCAAGCCTGCTGTGTAGTCGTCTGGGCTTGACAGCTTCAAAAGCCTATACTGAGAGCTGTGGAATTACAGTACAGCAATGGCTTTGACTGCAGACTATGTGTGTTGGAAGCAGGATCGGAAACTGACTAAAAACTATCCCCTTTTCAGAAAGAGACAATGGCAAACAAAAGAGTTGGGCACTATACACTGAATAGCAAAGGGTATCTCACCAAGTGTTTCTGCAGTCCCTGCCCCGCCTGTGCCATCACTCTGACTGCTGGGTTTCTAAAAACCTGTCTCCCCGTGCACTTCCAGGAAATCCAGTAAAGACCATGTCACGCAGGGTCTTTCACTCATGTGAAAAAGCCTAAAATTCATGGGTGTTGGGAGTAAATGAGATGAATGACTGAGTCAGGCTTCTCAGTTGCAAAGAGACCCCGTCACTAGGGTTAATACAAAACCTCCACACTTGGTATTTTGTAATTTCTAACACATTGTTTGTAAGCAAAGGTAATTATGAGCTGCAAGTGCCGATCAATAATTCCAAACACGGGCAGCTGGGCTAACATTTTCAAATGTACATATGGATCAAGGCCAATATTTCCAAAGGAAGTTTCTGGTCTTGGATGCCTTCATGATAAGTTTCCCAGTTTAAGACACCTTGGATCTCATTTTCAGAGTCAACTGGAGTTTTCAGTGGGCAGCACTTTCTGGAAGTCAAGCTCCTTTCAGGACCCCCAAGGCGGGCATCAAGAAATTGAGACACACCAAAAAATCAGAGACCGCTTATGAAAATGTTGCCCTTAATGCTGAAGCTGAAGCAACCAAGTTTGAAAATGTCACCATTTATGCTTTCCACTGAGCATGCCCAGAAGGCTGTGGGCTCCAAGATGCGTGCATGTTGGTTAACACCCAGTTCCCCCCCGCCATGCTAAATCCCAAATAAATCAGAGACGAACTATCAGACAATGCATAAAACTGAAGTTCTGACCATGTTTGGTCATTAACATCTTGGGAACCAGTTAATACCTTGGGAACTGGGTGTTTTCTCAGGGATGCCATGCATAGCAGGAAACAAGATTTCGGGTGACCGAGAGGTAAGTCCGGATCAGGACTTCAATCCCAACAGGCTCTACCTTGACTCTGTCACAAACCCCCTCCTGCCCTGGCCTCTTCATATGACCTTCCTCCCAAATGCCAGTTCTCAAGGCTCCCTTTAGGCTCAGAACCAACAGTAGGGGCTGCATTGAGAACTGGGCACTGGGGCAGGGACTATGCAGTACAGAGCCAACAACATATTGGTCAGGTAGATGTGGATGGAAACAAAGAGAAAAGGACGGAGAACACGAGTCTTTCTGTCCACTTGGAAAATACATGTTCTGGTGCTTGTGTGTGGCACAAGGGGTTTAGATGGGAGGAAAAGGCAGAATTCTTACAGGGGCGGGATAAGAGATAGGAAGAGAAGAACTGGCAAGTGGAAACTAGTTTCCTTTCATTAAATTTTTAAAAAGAAATGCTTCTTTTTTCTTCTTCATTAAACCAACTTTGTAACCAGTTGAAAGACAGGAATACTTTCCCCCCAAAATCATTTACATTTTAATTTAAAAAAAATCCTAAACTTGAAATTTTGCAAATGGCACCAACTCTATCCAGTAGATGCATAATTCCCTATATTTGCACCAAAACATAGGCAGTTACATATTCATTTTGCAAGAAAGTTATTATTAAGTATTACTTATGTGTTACAGTAGTCCCTAGAAGCCCTCACCAAGATCAAGGCTCCATGGTACTAGACATGATCTACCTAGTAAGAGACAGTCACAGCCTTGGAAAGCTTACAATCTCAATAGACAAGCGAGACAAAGGAAGTATTGTTATCCTCATTTTACAGGTGGGGAACTGAGGCACAGATGGTGAAATCCTTGCCCTACTGAAACCAATGGGAATTTTGCCATTGACTTTAGTGGGACCAAGATTTCATCTAGAGAGATTAAGTGACTTGCCCAAGGCCTGACCGTGTCAGAGTCAAGAATTGAGACCAGCTTTCCTGAATCCAGCACTTTAAGCCCAAGATCATCCTCTCTTTAAAAATGCTCAGGCAACAAAGGCCTGATCAAAGTCCATTGAAGTCAATGGGTAAAAATGATGGACCATTTGAAATTAATGGGAGTTTTGCCATTTCAGGCCAAGATTTCAGCCACTGAGAAGACTCATATGGACTCCAACGGGCTTTGGATCAGGCCCCATGTGGGTGTAGAGCTATAGTTAGCAGTAAAAATGCAGATGAGGATGCAAATGGACAGCTTGGAAAATCCAGTTCCAAATTTGATGCTTGAAAACGACATCTGCATACCTGCCCCTGTCCCCCTTTCCAGTCATGAGACGCCAGCAGCTGTCAGTATGTATCCCTTGGCTGGCTCTGTGCTTAGTAATATTTATTTTGAGATGGCTCAGTGCAACATTCCTTCAGTTCCTCATTTTCCATTTCTAATGTTTCTCCATTTCCTCATTCATTACATTACCCAGAAAGGCTAATGAGCCGTAACAGACAGGTGGAAAAGCATGCTTGTTTTTTGAGATCCTTACGCTGAAATCGTCCTATGAGCATAAATATTCTAACAAGCTTTATCCTGTCACAACACAGTCATAAAGTTGCTCTGTTCAGCACATGATAATGGCTTTGTAATTCAATTATTGGGAGTATTTGTCTATGGGGATTTATCTTCTTTTAGCCTCAGCACTTGTGTGAATCCCTTATCATAAATCTCACAAACGCTAAGCCAGCTCCCCCACTCCTCCGGGGCATGTCTTGTCACTTCTCGTTAAAAATGTTGACAGCTTCTTCCAAATTACTCAATGGCAGGAGCTTGTTTTATTTTTAAAGGCCAGAAACACAACAAAAAAGAGATGACGAAGGTAGATCCCTAGACACTACCATTCCCCCCCCCCACACACACACACACTGATGATCTTGCAGTGCCTTAAATCCTATCTCTGAATAAGAATTGTAATGCTTTGCACTTATTACAGGCCTTTTTGTCCCAGGTTGTCAAAGCATCTTGCAAACAACAGTTAAGTAAGTTTCCCCAACACTTCATTGAATTATCTGGGTATTATTGCACAGTGCCTGTTTTACAAATTGGTAAAGTGAGGTGGAGAAAGCGGTTTAGGGCCAAATTATGCTCTCAACTGTACAGTTGTAAATCCAGAGTGACTCCACTGATTACACAAGAGTAAATGGCTCCAATTGACTTGGCCAAGGTCACACCGTTATTATGTGGCAAAGCCAAAAACAGAATCCAAGAATGCTGGCAGCTAGTCCTCAAGTCACTAAAACAAACCCCTTCGCAAGGATGGTGGGCACCATTACAAATAATGCTGTTGAGTGCAACTTGGTGAAGATGCAGAAAGTGGTCATTAACAATAAAATACATGGGTCAGATTCTCTGCTATGATCACTTCCCCCCAGCCAGTGCTTTCTACCCCAACAATCTCAGCTGCTCTGGGTTCCTCTAACTTTACACTCTCACCACATGCTGCCTGGGAACAGTACTGAAGTGCCATGAAACATTTCCAAATATAGGGATATATTTTGAACGATAAAAAGATGTCCTTTTTATAGCCTAGTATAAGCATTCTTTTGTTTGGTTTTTGTTTGGGCAGGAATGGTGTCCCTAGCCTCTGTTTGCCAGAAGCTGGGAATGGGCGACAGGGGATGGATCACTTGATCACCGATTCTGTTCATTCCCTCTGGGTCACCTGGCACTGGCCACTGTTGGAAGACAGGATACTGGGCTAGATGAACCTTTGGTCTGACCCAGTAGGGCCATTCTTATGTTCTTATGCTTCTCCTCTTTTTCTATTTTTTCCTCTCAAACAAATTCTCTTTTGTGTCAAATATAATGTGTACACAGAGGTATGTAAAATAACTGAGAAAATCCCTTGAGCTCTCTTGACCTAAACTCTGCCTTTCATTTTTGCACTCCCAACCATTCAGCTAGATCTGCTTTTTCACAATTACACACACATGACACAGATCACTTCAGTGAAGGCATTAATTGGCACTGTTGTAAATGAGATCAGACTCAGATAGCTTTATGCAGACACTGGCTGGGGACTCAGGATATCTAGGTTCAATTCCCAGCTCTGACCTAAGCACCTGGGACAAGACCAAAAAAAGGCCATATTTTTAGTGGGCAGCATGGGCCAGAGGAACCAGACCCCAGGATTTGTCCCATTGTTTCTCAGATCAGACAATATAATATGATCAGTTATTCCCACAGCTGTCAATGCACACACCTGGCAGGGCTGTGTTCTGCTCTGTGTGCGTGCTGGACAGAGTCCACAGAAGGCATTTACAGGAAAAATGCAAAGGAAACCATGCTTATTCAGTGAGCTACTCATTAAATATACAACAGAGAGTAAGAATAAAACTTTCCTGGCATGTATCCAGACAGTTAAGTTCACACCAAGTTAGCTGTGTAGCTAACTGCCTCATTTAATGAAATGCAGCTATGGAGGGTTACCCCATGCATGTGTGTGAAGGCAAACTAGCTTCTTACTCAAATACCTGTAGAAGATAAGCATGTTCTTGGGCCCTGGCTAGCAACACAGGGCTCTTCTGCTGAATCACCTCTAACATCAAGCTCTTGTATCCTACGTAAAGATGTATGCATATTTCTGTTGATGAGTGGATCCTATTAGCTCCAGTCCAGGATATAGGCATGAGTTGGAATGAATAGGATTCTGCCCTCATCTAGACAGTATCACTGCCAGCCTTCCCTCGAGATGAATCAGCTGGCATGGGTAGAGTACCCTCCACACCAGGTACCAGGATTACCCACAAATAGTGTATGTCTCTCCTCCCCCATCCCTCACCCTCACCACTCCTAACATGGAGGGTCCGACTTCAAGAAGGGTCAGTTACAAGAATAAGAAGAGCACGTGCAATGAGCCAGCTCAGGATATCATTGCAAGCATTATTATTTCAGGGCCAACCCAGTCAAGAGCTGGGCTCCTGAAGTTCCCTGCCCACGTTAGAATACAGCAAAAGTAGGGGCAACACTAGGTGACAGATGTTCTGAAGCATCTTGACTTGGCTCCTGCCAAAGACAGGCTTCCTGCATACACAGCTATCAGGGATTCAATGGGCTCCAGTGATTAGTGCACTGGACCCAGTCAGGAGACCTGGGTTCAAGTCCTCTGTCTGCCAGACCTGCTATGTGCCTTTGAACACCTCATCTGTGAAGTGGAAATAGAAACAAACAAACACTTTACAAAACACTTTGAGCACCACAGTTGAAAAGTGCTCTATGGGCCTGTTTTAATGACGCGGAAGTCAATAGAAAGCCTCCCATTGATTTCAGGGGGCTCCGCACATAGCCCTCTAAGAGATAAGTATTATTATGGCAAATCCGATGGGCCCAGTGGGAAAAGGAACAGGCTCCGTGTGTCTTTGAGCTCCCTCATCTGCCCCCTTCAGGATGGCTTGCGTGTCCCCACAAAACACAATAGGGATAGGTTCCAGAGTAACAGCCGTGTTAGTCTGTGTCCGCAAAAAGAAAAGGAGGACTTGTGGCACCTTAGAGACTAACCAATTTATCTGAGCATAAGCTTTCGTGAGCTACAGCTCAGATGCGATGAAGTGAGCTGTAGCTCACGAAAGCTTATGCTCAAATAAATTGGTTAGTCTCTAAGGTGCCACAAGTACTCCTTTTCTTTTTACAATAGGGATAAAGTCCTAAATCACAGGATGAGCTTAGAGGCTCCAGCACCCCAGTTCCAGATGGATGGCGAGGACTCAGGGTGTACCAGAGGTCTTCGAACTGTTATCAAAGATTTTCACTGAACATACTGAAATACGTTTGGGATCTTAATTCAGAGAAGAATGCCAACATGGGCATATGCTCCCCTGGTTACATCAGGAGGCAGAGATGTTATACGGACAACGCTGGCTTGCAAACAAAAGATGCCAGAAGCCTGGAATGTTGCCTGTGTGCATTTAAGTAGGATGCACCCTGGCAGAAGTAACTTTTAAGGGAATGTTGAACCTTGTTTTCAGGTGTCCTCAGCACAGTGGTACCTGGGGGCACTGCTTGTCCACCTCCAGGTGCTATTTGCCATATACTTCTATTGCCCTGGAGATTGGGCCTGCTCAAAACTATCAGCAATGGAACAACAGCTCCTGCCCTGGGGCTCTGACCTTTCAAATGATGTTTTTCCAAATCCAAAATCCACTTGGAAACAAACACACGTCGGTCGCTTTAGAAAACCACTAGCCGTTACCCACCAGCCAATGATTTCATTCATTGCCCCATGAGCCTTCATCTGCCATGTGAATGTTTGCTTTATGTCTAAGTTATTAAATGTGTCTCTTTTTAATTAAATTTTCTGTGCAGCTCAGCTCATCCGCTGTGGCTTTTGAGTCACATCAAGCAGATGATTTTCTGGACACACTGTTGTGCTGCACTTTGATTGGCATCCTCTTCATCAGCCTCCAGCAGTCGCCCCACAGTGACTGAAAGGTTTTGTTTGGCGATGCCCAGCAGCTCTTGGAAATAACCCAGACACGACGCTATTCAAACCGGCTCAGCCCACCTGATTTCACCCAGCCAAAAAGCTGACAAGAGCCACTGGAATGGTTTGCCAGATGAGCTCTGACCGCTTGGGTACAATGGAATTTTTAAAAGCTGTTAGCAGGCTTTTGATGCTGCTTTTCAGTTCCTCTAGAGGCTTCTTTAGTGAACAGAATCCTGGCTTTTAAAATAATTTGCAGTTTCTTTCCCTCTGGAATAACTCACGCAAGAAATTTACTTTTAAAGATGATCTCCATTTACTTTTCCCCAGAAGAGGTAAGCTTTCCATCATCCCAAACACAAACACATGCCATACTCCATCCACCCACCCACCCACTCACCTCTCCGTCTGTCTCTCGCCCCCTGTCCCTTTTCATACATACATATAAACACAACTCTCTCACCTTCTGTCTGTCCACTTGTCTCTCTTTCTCTTCTGGGTAAAGTGTCAGCTATATGCAGCAGTCAAATTGGAGTCAAACCAATGTCCATTTCCAAACTAATTGATACATAGGATTCTCCTCCAGATGACAGCAAGTTCATAATATTATGGCCATACTATTCCCTTGCTGCAAGAAGCAGGATCATATCAATCCATCATCACCTGCTTTGGCTTCTAATCCATTTCCGAATCCAGTTTAAAAATGTCCTTTTATTGTCAAAACTCTCCACGGACTCCCCACCTTCCTCCACCTATGTCCACTTGTTTTTCTGTTGGCTTCTTCTCCTCTTGCAGTCTCCTCCTCCTCCACTCAGCCCCTCACAGAGGCTCTCCTTATTAAGGGGGGGAGGTTCTATCACTCTGGTGCTGTTATGAAACTAGATATGATAGATATGAAACTATCTGCCACCCCTGCACCATCCAATTTAATGAGTCACTTTCTCTGTTATAGAACCTGGACTTGTGATTACTTCCCTTTTCCCCTCACTCATGACTGACTCTTTCTGTGAAACATTTGATGACAATATGTATTAACTAGAGATGAGCTCGAGCTGTAATTGAAAAAAATGGATCTGGATTTCAAACACTCCAGAATTCAAGTAAACTCTGGATCTACTCTAAAGATAGGGGGTATTTGTGAAATTTCAGACATGGATCTGGGGTCAGATTTGGAACCCCTCCTCCGAAGTCTCAGGGTGTCTTCATGTAGCTCCATCTCATAGTGCTAAGGATGTTGTATAAAAATAAACTGGACTGTATTGTAGGACAACGTTAGAAGACATGTGTAAATGACCAAAAAGGGGACATCCATTCTGCTTGGAGAGACGACAATCATGTCCATCCAGAAGATTAATTGTTTGAACTGTATTTTCTCTCTAATTAAGTCTAAACTCCTTGAGGCAGTGACTGTTTCCTTCTCTGTGTTGCACCATGACATGGTTTCATGCCTTCTTTCCCCTTGATACCATGTCAGTAAATATTACAGCTCTCTCCAGAAACTGCCGTTGCAGCATTGCTCTGATGAAAGTGGACAATAAACATACAGTTGACCGCATTCTCTTTGCGGTGGGAACTGTCTTTTCTTTTGTTTCTACAGCAACCAGTACAATAGACTCCTGGTCCATGACCGGTGCTAGATAATACAAATAAGAAACATGAATAACATTGATAAAGCTAATGGTTGTATCTGGGCACAAATAATTGGCAAATTGAATTCTTCCCCCCCTCTGTGTACTAATTGCTTACAGCCTTTTGATTTGTCCAATTTAGTAAGTCATTCAAAAATATTCAGAGTTGGATTATGATTCAACCTAACTGAAAAATTTAAATAAAAAAAAAAATCACATTTTCATAATTTTTTTTACCTTTCTAATCATCTCTAATTATGCTACTCCAACACATTGACTTCAATGGAACTATTTGAAGTGTAAGGTATTACTTTATGTAAATAAGGATATCAGAATGTATCTTTCAATAAGCAATTTTAGGCTGACAGTTTGTTATTTGGATAGGTCATCACCTGTTTGCTAGTATGGGTGGAGTGTAATTGGCTGTCAGAGTAACAAGGTATTGTTGTTGCTCCTCGATTGGATGACTAAAACGTTTATAAACAGGAGGAGGGACACTAAAGTGATTTCAAGATGGCCGCTCCAGATACTTTACACCAATCTCATTCACATTTGTATTTGTGAAACTTTCCCTTTCTGCGGACATTCTTACCAAAAAACCACACTTCTGTGAATGTGTGTAGAACATGGCTACAAACAGTCACAAATGTCATCAAAGAGAATTCAGGTGGGTTATTCAAACTAATGTTCCCAAACATTTTAATGAAGCATTTGCCCAGCTGTACTAACCATGGTTTCACGCCTTCTTTCCCCTTGATACCACGTCAGTAAATATTGCACCTCTCTCCAGAAAACTGCCAATGCAGCATTGCTCTGATGAACTGGTACTGCCCCGATAGCGTTTCAGCAAAATATTGAAAACGGAAATACTTAATCAAAAAACTGCAACATTTTGATACAAAATGGCGCTGGGATGCCTCCTGGTAGTTGTAGTTGGATGCCTTATGCTCCCATTCCATGGGCTGGGCTCTCCAATGCACTACTTTCTCCCCTCTTGTTGAGGGACTGCATCAGGCTGTGGTGATCATGGGAGATGTCGGTTCTTAGCATATCACCACACTTAGAGCACTTCAAACGTATTAATTAAATTTTCCTCAAAACGCCCTTATAAGAGAGAGAAGTGTCAACCTCATCCCTCTTTTTTCCAGATGAGAAAGCCCCAGGCCTCTGTTTGTTGTAGAGGTTTGAGTTCATCTGAGCTCCCCTCACCTGATATCTCCCACCGTGAGGTAACATCATAATCCGTTCCACAGCAACCAGTCTGGATGTCAGAGAATGACTTTTAGCTGCAGGTGAAGGGATAAACAGGGGCAACGATAAGCCCTGAAGAATCAAAGATTCTGTTTTTATGGTAATGACTCCCTTCTAATGAAAGAGAGAACACAGGAATACAGAGTTCATATGATCTACAAGCAGCTGAATTCTCTCTAAGTGGAACATTTTCTCAAAGTTTTGGAGAAGGTGTCAGCAGATTACTTTAATGTTGTTTTTCTGTGGTTTAAATTCCTCTGGGGACTTTCACGTAGCAGCCAAAAATAAGAAAAAGAAAATTCTCTTGGAAACGTATACAAAAAAGGCAGTGGGAAAGATGAAATGGTTTCTCTGGTAACATTTACAGTCAGATCTTTTTCTACAGGAACATTAGCAGCCCTTGGTGAATTAATTCATAAGACTTTTTATGTGAGGACTATTTATGTGAGGGCCATAGCAGGGTCAAATGGCAATTAAAATATAATAGTGAGCAATTAGGAATTTAAGCTTTGATCTGATTAGCAATAGAGTGTGTTTTAAAAGCCTATAAAGCCTCCTGAAAGTTTCTTTCCTGTCAAATAAAACAAATGCATGATGTATATAACTGCAACCCTGAGAGGGCCCAAGGCCAAGGGTTAAACTCAATGCTTTGCCTCGCAGCCCATCCTGGTGGCTTTAAGCCACTTTTGTGGCTTCCTGATCCTGGACCATTCCAAAGGCTGGAGAGATCCTGAAGTAATTTACCAGCCCCAGGGACCAATCTGAATTACACCATCTCCCCAGGATGCTCCACAATCTCTGTAGCACTGTATGATGTGGCTCCACCCCTGACTTGTTCCTCCCACTCCCAGCCCAGCCCCTGGCTCACCTCCTACACCTGGGCTGCAATGGGATCCTCAGAACATAGGCTTACCACGGTCTTCTGTGGTTCCTGCTCAAGGGGAATCCTCCTTCAGCCTGAACCAGCGAGTATCTCACCCAATATTTTCTCTGTTGAAGGACTGTAACTCTGAAATGTTATCTCTCAAAGCACACTTCTGCTCTGAAGTGTAACTGTAAAAGTAGCATCATGGGTTTTGAGCTGATCCTGTCCCAGTGATTTCTAGATCATATCTGCTCAGTTTAAAATGATTAAAAAATAAAGATAGGTTCTCACTAGCTGTCACCACCATAAACACAATCTGGGATCTGAGAGTCAAGATGGGTTCTTTCTGGCTTGCACATCACCACCAACAATAAAGGTTCTGCAGAACAGGTTCTGCTCTGGGTTACGCATGTGCAAACCCCCCTGGGCTTGACTCTCTGTTGCCTTGCTCCTCATGGAGTCATTTACACTAAAATGATTCAGCAGAGTTTTGCACTGGTGGAAATTATTGAATCGGAAAGCAGGCCAATGGAGAATCAGGTTCACTGTTGTCATATACTGTCATCGATAATCCCAGTTTTTTCTAGTGGGGATGCAGGACTCTGAGGGTAGAATTTGGCCATTCAATGGAAATTAGTGAGCAATTCTGGTTAGAATGCGTGAGCCAGAGTAAAATCTAACTCCCCTTTCTATAACTGTGTTAGTTTCTCGGAAAGCAGAATTACAGTTTAGCATGCATCAATGACCAAAATATATCAAAGACATCCCATTCTAGGTGAAGCTAACAGCTTTTGGTTTCTTGTTTAGTTTGTGTTTGTGGGAAGATTGGTAGGTGATTGGAGCCGTTTTTAATCTTATTTGTTATTCTTTGATTTGCAGTGCTTTTGAAATTCCTGGTTTTACTTCTCTTTTTTGCTAGACCCTCAGAGGACTTCAAGGTTGTATCTCTGTGGAAAGGAACATTAATCATTATCATCATTATTCTCATTGCTGGTGTCCATCAGTTCAATATATGATAAATCTCTCTTATGCCTAATGACAGGCAGACTTCAAAACACTTGGATTTTAGTATGGATAATAAGCATTTAAGAGTGTGGATGCTCATTCAAGCAATATAGCTGGACAGCTCTTCTTACAAGGTTCTCTGCTCTTTCTGCTTTTATCAGGCCAGAAATACCATGGGAAATCGTGGAAGCTTCTGGTCCTGTCTGGAAGCCAGAAGGGTAGAGATGAGTGAACATTTTTTTTAAAAAATGGGGAAAAATTTTCCAGATGGCAAAAGTTTCAGCAAAGTCCAGGTTAAAGGGAAAGAGGAAGCTTTGGAATAGAGACAGGTTCAAACCAAAATCTTGGATCTAAAATTTGGGGAGGTGTTCAAAATTCAAATATGGAGCTGGATCTAAATTTGGCCTATGTCCTTTACTTCTATTGTGGTTCGAACTAAAACAGTGGACGCAAACACCCTTGAAGCATTCAAAATCTATGGTTTTTGGCCTGGGATCATCTCTAATTTGGGGTCAAAGAGGAGTCCTATTTTTGCTGACTGAATTCAGTTGCTATACTATTTATTAATGTATCTATCTGTAACAGGGTTCATGACCCACCCCTCTTCCTAGGGCCTGCTTGCCCTCCCCAATAAGGCTCAGAGAGGCTTCAGGGTTGTGCAACACCTGTGTCTTTATTAACTTAATTTCGTCCCACCACAAGTGTCCATCTATGTACAAGCTTTACAGGATTAGTCACCTCCTTTACAGGCAGAGTCAGCCTTCCACTAGGAGACTTCCAGTTCACTGACTCACTGACTGATTGCTCCCTGGATACTGCCCCAGCCTTCTGGCTCCCTCCCAACCTTCATAGCCCTTGGCTTGTCAGGCCAGCAGGTATTGCCAATCCTTAGGCAGGCATCAGGCTTTTTCCATCAGCCCTAATCTGCTTCCCCTGATTGCAGCTGACTGGGCAGGGGCTAATTAGGTGCTTTTGCACTGGCGCCCTGCTACACTATCCCACGAAGAATGTCCTTCTAAGGGCCAGATTCAAACGTGATATGTAAGGTGATGTAAACCAGACCTCGGAGTTTCTGCTCTCAGTTAAACTACTACCTCCATCTGAAACTGATGGAAGTAACTCCAGTTGCATAGGAGTGTAACTGAGAACAGGGTCCAGCCTCCATACAATAATTTAGACCTACCTCTGAATTTGTCCTTTAGTACCATCTGTGCTGGAAAACAGACCAGCGCAACTTATTGTGCTCAGTCCAATGTGCTCATGCTTTCCTTTTCACGCAGGTTTATGTTACACTAATTGCTTGTTGCCGGAAGGTGAGGAGATATTTAGTGATAAACACTTTAGTGTCATGCAATTCCAGTGCATTATTTCAGGTATGCAGTGTAGAGACAACTGTCTGCTGTCCACTGAACAAAACAATGGGAGCTGAACAATCTCAAATGTTAAGGAAGTTTGGACCCAGATCCAGATATGACCCTTGAGGGTGGCTGCAGTCTCTATAACAAGCTGATTCTAAAGCCTCAGTTGAAACATCGATTAAAGACATTCAATACATGAAGATTGTGAGATGAACAGATACTATGGCAACGGGGACCATAGTAGTACCAAAGAGAGGTAAAACCTGTTAAATTAGGGTAGGGGTGGCCAACCTGAGCCTGAAGGAGCCAGAATTTACTAATGAACATTGCCAAAGAGCCACAGTAATATGTCAGCAGCCCCCCATCAGCTCCCGCTCCCAGCGCCTCCCGCCCACCAGCAGCCCTGCCAATCAGCGCCTCCCCCTCCCTCCATCCCTGCACCTCCCAATCAGCTGTTTCTTGGCATGCAGGGGGCTCTGAGGGGAGGAGGAGGGAGAGGAGCGAGGGCATGGCAGGAAGGGGTGGTGGGGGCAGGGCCTGCGGCAGAGCCAGGGGTGGAGCAGGGAGCCCCCCCCGGCACATTGGAAAGTTGGCACCTGTAGCTCCAGCCCCGGAGTCGGTCGCTAGACAAGGAGCCGCAGATTCACTTCTGAAGAGCCGCACGTGGCTCAGGAGCCACGGGTTGGCCACCCCTGAATTAGGGGATGGGTGGACCCATTTCTGAATTCAAACTCTGTGGCACAGGCTCCTGCCTACTTCACAGTTTTGCAGTCCAGTAGTATTCCCAGAAGTGGTGAAACATTTATGCAGTAGGGCTGATCCCATATGTATACATCTATCTTTGGCCTTGAAATTGGACTAGAAATCTTGGAACATTTGCCACCTGTTTAGTAGAACATGGCAACAATGCACAATGATTTAAGAGTGGAAGTGAAGAAAAATATTGTTTGTCATAGTGTAATGATGTCCGACATCCTGGTCGCTACTGGGGTTTGAACCCGTGATAACCTGAGCTAAAAGCATGAGCCTACACAGCTTGAGCTAAAGGACTATGGGTGAAAGCCTGGCTCTGCTTAAGCCAGTGGCAAAACTACCATGGACTTCAGTGTTCCCAGGATTTTCGGGAGCTGAAGTAGATTCATATTCTCCATGGCTTGGGTACCGAGGGGAACATATACATGAGAAACAGTTGCCCTGCACATGTCAGTCCTGCACACGTAACAGCACGGCAGAAAGCAATGGTCAGTACTAAGAAGATGAAGGCTACTTCTCAAAGTGTTATGATTTGTGCTAGTGTGGTGGCTAGGAGCCCTAATCATGCACCGGGACACCATTGTGCAAGGCGCTGTACAAGCCCGGAACAAGACGACAGTCTCCGCCCCGATGGGAAAAAATTAACCTCAACCCTAAAACAGAAGAGCAAAAGGTCGGAGTGATGACAACGTTTGTCTCCTTCAGCAACGCCTCGTCAGCCCCAGAGCTTAAATTCGAAAGCACCACCACCTCCACATCCGCATGGTGGAGCTGTGTTTGTGAAACCAAAAAATGTGCTTTGTTACTTACCAGTAGAACCTGTTTGGTGCGACACCCTCCTGGAGAAGCTGCCATCTTCTGCCAAACTCAACCGAACTGTATAACTGGAGACAAAACAGAGTACAATCACTGTACCTTCCTGACCTCTTTTTTTTTAATCTTCAAAAATCACATTAAAGTATGAGAATAAACATAGCCAACAAAGGAACAGAACTGCGACCCATACCACTTTGCAAGTGTTCTCTGGCATCCCTTGCTCCCGAGGCAGGGCCTCCAAAGTGAAAGGGCTGATCTGTGGACAGCCAGGAGACTCTGACTATAATGGAAAGGAAGAGCACGCCCTACGGAACAGAGTGTGACATTCCCCAGGCCCTTTCATGGTTTTGGAAAGGCTATGGGAAGTGAGGGGTTCTGTGGCACTGGGTGGGGGGTGGTGGGAAGTGGAGGGGCTCCACCCAGAATTATGCATTTATTCCTCTTGTGTGCTACAGATCCGAGCTCTCCAGTGGCGCGCTCCACCAGACAGCACAGCTAGGGGCTGTAAGGGTTCTGGGAAATGGCAGAGGTGGTTCCCAGGAGATCTGTAAACTGTGCACCTGCACTTGTCACAAACTACTCATTAATGGGGTACAGCCTGTCATGGCCACTACTACAGCCCATGGGTTGCAGCTCAACTGCACAAGTGCCCTGCCTCCTGGATGGGGAGGAGAAATTGACTCAAGTTTGTCCACTGTGCAAATCCTATTTTACTTGCTCTTTGCACAGGGAAACTGGGAACCATCTTTCTATAGACCTGCCCCATATTTTATGATACTTTAGTTACTCTCACCTAACTTACATCATGCTCCTGGGGATTTCAGGCACAGGTCATTCTCTGCATGCACTGTTGCCCACTACTGAATAGAATCAGCGGGTAGCTGTGTTAGTCTGTAGCCACAAAAACGACAAGGAGTCTGGTGGCACCTTAAAGACTAACAGATTTATTTGGGCAGAAGCTTTCGTGGCTAAAACACCACTTCTTCAGATGCAAGAATACTGTACTGAATAGAGTATCTCTGAAATGCTGGAACTAAAACATGCCTGTGTACCATTTGCAATTCTCTCGCACTTTGGTACCTGACTGAAAGGAAGCAGAAATAACCCTTGGTATCACTGACAGCCCCTGGAGATTCAACCACGGTTCCAATGGCAGAGGCCAGTGGTATTGAGAGGGGAAAAAATACTTGCACGGACTGTTGCAAATGATGCATATGAGCAGTTAGCTGCTAAACATAGCGATTGTGTCTGCATGCAACTGCAAACAGTTACCTACAGTTGACTGAGACATGTAACTCAGAGTCTAGCTCTTTTAGGTGATACCAGATAATAAAGGTTTCGGGGTAGTAGCATTTTTTACTTTCATCCTAAATTTATGCTTGCAAAGGCTGCTGAATTTACAGCCATACATAATGGAGATATGAAAGTTACTTACCTGTAAGCGAGGTTCTTCGAGAGGGACTCTGCATATTCCCACTCTTGGGAGAGTTTAGAATGTAGTATGCATATTAAGTTGGCTGGTGGGTAAGGAGTACTAGCTAAACAAGGACTGTGGCATCCATCTACCAATCTGTGCATTTTACCTAGTTGCAATATCTAACAAATAATGGCTTGGAAACATGCGTATTGAATGCCACGTGACTGCTCTAAAAATTTCTATTATTAGAACCTGTTTCAAACATGCCACCAAGGCTGCAATCTCTCTAGTGGAGTCTACGGTCAGATTAGGGCCCCGGGGCGGCGGGGGGGGGGGGGAATAGGAGGGAGGGATTGTGAAGCTTGCTTGTAAATTTCTAGTATACACTCTCTGACCCATCTTGATAATGTATGTGTGGAAATAGGATTTCCTTTACAGTTACCAGCATATGAAACAAACAATTTAAGTGAAAATCTAAAGTCTTTAGTCCTATCCAAATAGAAGAATAATACTATTTTTGTATCCAAATAATATAGCTTTGATTCTCCTCTTATTCGAATGAGGTCGGGGTGGGGGGGAAGAGAGGGAGGCAACACTGGCAATGTGATGGACTGATTGATAAGGAAATTTGAGATGACTTTTGGTATGAATCTAGGATGTGGATGAAGAACTACTTTGTCCTTATAAAAGGTTGTAAATGAAGGGTCAGCCATTAAGGCATGAAGTTCACTAATCCTCCTAGCTGATGTTATTGCTATAATAAAGACAGTCTTAATTGATAAATGAAATAAGGAACACGAAGATAAGGGCTCAAATGGTGGAGACATAAGCTGTGACAGCACTAAAGTGCCATGGTGCCACAGGTGGGGTACAAACTTAGTAACTCTTTAAAAACTTAATACCCTCATGCAAGAATACCGATTTACCATCTATTGGTATATGAGAAGCTGCCAAAGCAACAAATAAACCTTTATCCTTTAAATATAACAAATACTCTAATATAGATTGAATAGGGCATGACACAGGATCGATATTCTATCAGATATCCACAGTGAAAACCATTTCCATTTTTATTCATAATATTTTCTAGTTGATTTTCTTCTGGCATTAAGAAGAACATGTTGAATA
The DNA here is from genome assembly GCF_965140285.1 of Lepidochelys kempii. Taxonomy (NCBI): domain Eukaryota; kingdom Metazoa; phylum Chordata; order Testudines; family Cheloniidae; genus Lepidochelys; species Lepidochelys kempii. The sequence continues at coordinate 118,147,827 of NC_136386.1, read as the reverse complement.
TCCATAGAGAAAGACCTCTCCAACTCTGTTACAGACTGATTGCTTATGCTCTCAGATGAAATGATAATGGATCAGGATGGTAAACTGTCCCTTATTGTTGTTTCAGAACGTCTGGAAAAATCTCTAGTTTCTTTTGGAAAGAAGAAGCAAACCCGTGCACTACGGCTATCAGTATCATTTTGGCCGAGACCTGTCCTATTTTTCTCACAGTCTTCAACACCAGAGGAAATGGTGAGAATGCATACATTAGTTCTGCATCCCATCCACGGAGGAACGCACCTGCCAGAGAGTGACATGGTTCACTCACCCCTGTGGCGCCTTCTGGTGGCTGTTTTGTGAATTAGCTCTGCCAGCTGGTGGGCCCTCTTCTGGTGGCATCTCACTGCCATCACTTCAGTTCCCGGACCCACGTCGCTTCCAGGAATGCAGTGTCCCCTTCATGATACAGCCCTCCGGCTATGCCGCACTCTGTGCTCCCCCTTTCCAGGGGACAGTATTGCAGGACCTCAGTCCAGCCACTTCCTCAGTGGTGAGTGGGGGCAAGGGGAACCCAGGCCCGCCCAATACTCTGGCTCCTGGCCCAGGGACCCTGTAGATAACCTCCACTTGCTGCATCCCCTCTGACTCCTCAGTTAATTTCCCTGGGGCACCTCCCCGTGGCCTCCAGCACCTTCTTCACCCTGACCTCAGGGCTTCAGCCTGCCAGTTTTAGCTAAGCCTGCCAGTCCTAGCATCTAGCCAGGAGTCCTCTCGAGCTTCCCCAGTCCCTGCTAGCACTCCTTCCTCCTCCTAGGAGTCTGATTTTCCCTCCTCAAGCTCCAGGCAGATACTGAACTTGCTCTGCCCTGCAGCTCTTCTCATATGGGTCTGCCTGGCCCTGATTGGCTGCTCCTCTCAGCCCTTCTCTGATTGGCTACCTCCTGTGCAGCCTCCCTAGGACTCTATTAACCCCTTAGAGCCCAGTGTGGGACAGTCGGCCCATCACACAAAGATTGAGTATCCAATCTGGAACAAAAACAGCAGCATTTCCTGCTGAATCTTATAGCAATTAGATCTATCTTTGGCGCACCCCAAAGAGCAAAGATGTCTCTGATTACAGAGTCTTTCAAAGACCTTTGTGCATCTGTGTAGATTCCCTGCTTAGTTCTGGCTGAGGGATCCAGTCTGCTGTAAAGCTATCGGACTCATTCTTTGGGCTATACACCAGTCTCAAAGTTTCATTGCCTCCTTGCAAAGCTGTGGTGATAGGGCGTCCCCTTATCTGTTTACATAGTACATTGCTGTCATATTGTCTGTGGCCACTTGAACCACCGACCCTTGAATCTGGGGGAGAAATGGTCTGAGTGCCAACCAAATTGCTCTTGATTCCAGAATGCTACTATAGAGACAACCTTCCTGTTGACCCCAGAGTCCCCTTGTTACAAACTTCTCGAGCTGTGCACCTTAGCCTATTTTTGTGGAGCCTGTTGTGATGATCCTAGATAGGACTGGATAACACCCCTCTCAGAACATTTCCCTAATCCATCCACCACCAGATGGATCTTTGGATTTCCCTGGGAACTGAAATGATCATATCCCTACTGTGCGCCTGCAGTCTGATGTTCTTTGATAACCAGTGCTGGGGCAGTTTCATCCTAAACCTTGCATAAGTTGTGACATATGTACCATTATACCCATTAGTGATAGAAAAAATATTTACTCTTTGAGATGGAATCAGCAGCAAAGATTGAAAGGTATACTTTATCTTCAGGGACTTCTCCCTCGGAAGGTATGCTTTTGCTGTTTGGGAATCGAGAAGAGCTCCTATGAATAGAATTTTCTGTGATGGGGTCAGTAATGATTTTTTTAAAATTTATTAAAGAAACCAAAATTTCAGAATAGAGGGCATGCAAATTTTGTGACTTCTTCCAGCTCATCCTCTGAGGTTGCTAGTAGGAGCCAGTCATCAAAATATGGAAACACAGAAACCCCTCATCTCTTGAAGAATGCTGCTACTCCAGATAGACATTTTTAAAGACTTGAGGTGCCAAGGAGAGGCCAAAGGGGAGGGCTCTGTATTGGAAATGGTCCTGCCCTACAGCAAAATGAAGGTACTTCCTGTACAATGGTCTTATTGAAATATGAAAGTAAGCTTCTTTGAGATCCAGAGCAGTAAACCAATCTAGAAAGGATAGGGAAGGAATATAGGATCTTAGGGTTAATATACTGAAATGCATCTTTCAGATGTACTTGTTTAGCTTCCTTAGATCTAAGACTGGACGAAGATCTCCATCTTTCTTTGGAATTAGAAAATAGCAGGAGCAGAACCCTTGATTCCTGAGATTTATTGGAACCTTCTCTATTGCTGTCTCCATTAGCAGAGAATTGATCCCTGATCTTAACAATGTCCCTGTGTGGGGTTCCTGAAAAGAGAGGGAGAGGAAGGTTGGTTTGGAGGAAGGGTATCAGCCTGGATGGTATAACCATTCTTTATAGTATCCAATACCCATCTGTCCGTGGTGATCTTTAGCCACTCACTCTAACATTGACTTAAAAGGTCTCCAAATGTAAGGAAAACAGGATTCAACATTGCTTTGCTGCTCTCAAACACCACTGAAAACCTGCAGTCTCACTGCAAGCAAAGAAGCCGTGATAGGCCAATTATTTTGCTTCATTTTGGGCTTGAATGACCATCTCTTGTATGACTGAGAATCAAAAGACTGTTGTTGTTGGTATTGGTAGTGATGTCTATTTTTGTTGAATGAAGAAGAATAAGGTGGGTTATGCTGTCTTTGGAATCTGAAAAGGTCAAAAAGATCTCCTTTTGAAAGTCTGCAAAAGACCCAGGGACCTAGATGTAGATCTAGTCTCTTTCATTTTTTCCAATAACTCATTGGTATTTGAACTACACAAGCAGTTGCCTTCAAATGGAAAGTCCTCAACTTTAGATTTTGTTCCCTGTGGAAAAGAAGAGGAGCATAGCCAGGCATGTCTTCTGAGAGTTCTTACTGTTGCCACTGGGCTTGAAGACACATCTGAGACAGCAAAGGACAGCCTTTATGCTTGCTTACCAATGTTTTGACCCTCCTTAAAGAGGGAATTAGTGACTCTGGGAAAGGAGAAGAGCATAGCACTTCTTCTGCCAGGGAGGAGAAGGGAGAATTTGAGAAGGATGGGAGATGAACTAGGGAAATATAACCTAGATGGAGCTACTATAAGGTGGATGAATAACTGCTTGGAAAATAGTTCCCAGAGAGTAGTTATCAGTGGTTTACAGTCAAGTTGGAAGGGCATATTGAGTGGAGTCCCAAAGGGATCAGTTCTGGGTCTGGTTCTGTTCAATATCTTCATCAATGATTTAGATAATGGCATAGACAGTACGCTTATAAAGTTTGCAGACGATACCAAGCTGAGAGGGGTTGCAAGTGCTTTGGAGGATAGGATTAAAATTCAAAACAATCTGGACAAACTGCAGAAATGGTCTGAAGTAAACAGGATGAAATTCAATAAGGACAAATGCAAAGTATTCCACTTAGGAAGGAACAATTAGTCAAAGACATACAAAATGGGAAATGACTGCCTAGAAAGGAGTACTGTAGAAAGGGATTTTGTGGTCATAGTGGATCACAAGCTAAATATGAGTCAACACTGTAACACTGATCCAAAAATAGCAAACATCCTTCTGGGATGCATTAGTAGGAGTGTTGTAAGCAAGACATGAGAAGTAATTCTTCCGTTCTATACTGTGCTGATTAGGACTCAACTGGAGTATTGTGTCCAGTTCTGGGCACCACATTTCAGGAAAGATGTGGACAAATTGAAGAAAGTCCAGAGAAGAGTAACAAAAGTGATTACAGTCTAGAAAACATGTCCTATGAGGGAAGATTGAAAAAAAATTGGGTTTGTTTAGTCTGGAGAAGAGGAGACAGAGGGAACATAACAGTTTTCAAGTACATAAAAGGTTGTTAGAAGGAGGAGGGAGAAACATTATTCTCCTTAACCTCTGAGGATAGAACAACAAACAATGGGCTTAAATTGCAGCAAGGGCAGTTTAGGTTGGACATCAGGAAAAGCTTCCTAACTGTCAGGTGGTTAAGCACTGGAATACATTGCCGAGGGAGGTTCTGGAATCTCCATCATTGAAGATTTTTAAGAGCAGGTTAGACAAACATCTGTCAAGGATATTTTAGATAATACTTAGTCCTGCCATGAGTGCAGGGGACTGGACTAGATGACCTCTCGAGGTCCCTTCCAGTCCTATGAGTCTATGATTTTAAATCTTTCAGTTGAACAGAAGGAGTATTGTTACAGTACACAACAGGGAATAAACAGACTTGGCTTCTATTCTCAGCTTGCATGACCTTGGGCAACTCACTTAATATTACTCACTTAATATCTCTCTCTCTCAGTTCCCCCATTTTATAGACAGGATAATACCTCACAAGGATGTTTATAAGTTACCTACATTAACTAGAGCTCTTTCAAAAACGGTAAGTTCTTTTAAACATTTTGAAATATCCTTTGAAAAAGATATCCCTTTTCCTTTCCCCTTCCTTTCTCAATTGCAAAAAAAGAAAAAGGGAAAAAAAAGAAGGGATGAAAAGAATGGGGAAATACAAGAAAAAGATGATAACAAGGGAAAGGAAGGAGGAAAACATTTTTGGTTTTGATTTGAAAACCGAAATATTTTCAATTTTCCATTTTCAGGATTTTGTGTTTAAAAAGTGGAAAATTTTAGATGCATGTGAAAAAAAAATCAGAGAAGTTTCCTTTTATCAAGAAGGAAAGAATGGAGGCACCTTAACAAACATCTTTATTCAGTCACTAGTGAAAAGGGGGTACAGGCTTTCCACCCTTGTCTGCCTCTCATTCTACAGCTTCTCTAGACTGTCACAACAAAACATTGAGCACTATTATTATTGTCACATCACAGAAATCTCCAGTTGTGTTAACAGTGCACCAGCAACAGTGTGTCTGAACTGAGAGGAATAAAAAGAAAACCTTGATGGAATTGTTTTAAATGGAGGAAATATGCATTGCTCTTCATTGTATCTGGTCTTTCACACCTCACTACGTTCACATCACAACTTCTAGTTATACCTGCACTAAATGCAGGGGACGTTTTATGTGTTCTTAGGAACTGTTCTTGGTTCCCTGGAAGCAAGTGGCAAAAGCTCCCATTGTGTTTGGTGGGATTGACTGGGATTAGGTCCACAGAGAGTTGCATCTACATAGGGCATCGAGGGATCCTCCTCATTTGCCAGCAGCTGAGCTTCTATAATACGCAATTATTCATCTTGGTTTCCAATGTGCAAAATGGTGACACGTTAACTGGAGAGTTGTTACAGATTCTCCTGACACTGGTTGCGGAACATCTCACGAGTGTTCAAGGTAAATACTTTTACCATGAAGTAGCGTGAGATGTTAAGTTAAATCTGGCAGGATCTTGGGCAGCATTAATGACCTTCAGTGATCAGGCCAAAAAAAAAAAAAATTCCCTATAGGGTGCTTTGTCAAGTGTATTCTACTGAGATGACATTTTGGAGTGGAATGGTGGACCAGAAGGAAAAGGAGAATATCTGGGGGCTAGGCTTGATTTTTATCCAGACAGGACACAGGGATATTTCCCCTATTTATCATGTATGGTGCTTTCATGAAAAAAAAGATGCACAGCAGCTTACTGCCATGTTGTAATATAAGCTTTTTCTCTCCCAGGGCTGTTATGACAGGCTCATCCATGTAGTCTCTTAGGGGATGACATTTTATTTTTTTTTGGCAAGCATTTCAGTCTGATTACAGGTAATTTTCATTATTAGATCGAAATGATATAATGTTCTTCCATTTTTCAAAGCACAAATAGAAAAAGAATCTTTGATCAGTTTTGATCTAAATTTTCATCTAAGGGGCAAATGTTGATTTGTCACTCTGTTTTTATATTTTGCTCCTGCTCAGGCAAAATTTCTATTGAGTACAAACTGGATTAAAAAAAATCACCTTCTCTTGCTAGCAGTTCTGGGAATGGATCGCAGTGCATCTTGGGGGCGGGGTCACCACCCCATGATGCAGTTTTCTCCATCCCATAATTCCAAGGGCTTCCAACTATGTTTTGCATCATTTTCAAACTACTCCAGTAAACTCTGCCTGAAAGCATGGATCTCGCCACTGTTCACCAGGGTTGTGACAAGCATTATGAGCACAATACAGCTGATCCTGCAGTACTTCATGAGCTGCAAATCTGACCAGGAAGCCACGGAGACTGCCTTCCTGTGTGCTATGGAAAGAAACAATTAAAGACTGAGGTTGGCATTCATGGAGCAGCAGTACATGGTAGACTGCTGTGACTGGGCTTAGGTAACAAGCACTGAGTGGTGGGATCGCACTGTGATGCAGGTATGGGATGATGAGGAGTGGCTGCAGAATTTCCTTGAACTCTGTGTGAAGCTCACGTCCACCCTGCGGTGCCAGGATACCAAAATGAGAGTTGCCCTGACAGTGGGAAAGTGAGTGACGATTGCTGTGTGGAGGCTGGCAACTCCAGACTGTTACCGGTCAGTCATGAATCAGTTTGGAGTTGGGAAGTCCACTGTGGGGGTTGCAGTGATGCAAGTGTGCACAGCCATTTATAGCCTCCTGCTACAAAAGACTGTGACTCTGGGCAATGTGCAGAAAATAGTGGATGGCTTTGTGGCAAAGGGATTCCCTAACTGTATCCAGTCGACAGATGGCATACGTATCCCAATTTTAGCCCCAGACCATCTTGTGATGGAGTACATTAACAGAAAGGGCTACTTTCACTGACATCAACACAGGGTGATCAGGGAAGGTGCATGATGCACACATCTTTAGGAACACTGGCCTATATAGAAAGCCACAAGCAGGGACTTTCTTTCCAGACCAGAAGATTTCAACAGGGGATGTGGAAATGCCCCTAGTGATCCTGGGAGACCCAGCATATCCCTTCTTTTCGTGGCTTATGAAGCCATGAACCAGAAACCTTGACTGCAGCAAGGAGTGCTTCAACAACATGTTCAGCAGGTACAGAATGACCGTTGAATGTACGTTTGGCAGATTAAAGGATTGTTGGTGCTGCCTTTTGGCAGGTTAGATCTCAATGAGGAAAATATTTCAGCCTGTGGTGCTGCGCATAACATCTCTGAAGCCAAGGGGGAAAGTTTTCCCAGGGATAGAGCACTGAGATGGATCACCTGGCAGCTGATTTGGAGCATCCAGACACCAGGGCTATTAGAGGAGTTTAATGGGGGGTGGGGGATGCTATTCAAATCAGGGAGCTTTGAAGCAGTATTTTGACAATAAGCCCCAGTAATGTGTTTTTCTGTAATAAATTGAGCCAGGAATTGTTTACCTGCCACCGTAAATGACCCCTGTAATGATTCCTGCCTGAGCGTTAATTGTAGTCTGCAAATGTGCCGATGGCCACTGTGTATGAATTTCTGTTGCAACCCTACAGCGTAGGCCACAAATAAAGAATCACTGTCTTTGTAAGACTAAATTTTTATTAAACAGCAATACACAGATTAACATTTCTTACAAGGGACATGACAGTGAGCAGCACTCTTTGAAGTGAGGATCTCACAGCTGTGTGCAAGTCATGCTGTCATTATGGAAAATGTCCCTAGGGGTGGAGTGCAAGGGGTACTGCAATGGGCCGGGAATGTGAGAGGAATGTGTGGGGAGTTTGGGGAGGGCAATGAAGGCAGTTCTGTATGGACTGCTGAGGGAGCTGAGCAGGCATGTGTTCCACTTGCAGCAAAATCAGGGACCTCAGCATCTCTGTTCGGTCCTCCATGAGCTTTATCATCCACTCCTTATCCTCTATTATCTACTCCTCCTCTGTCTCCTCTCTTGGCTATCCATTTCTAGTTTTTCATTTGTTGTTTCTCTCTATGATCTGTGCTCCCTATCTGACGATTGCAGCGCTTCGCAAAACATGTCCTCCTTATTCCTTGTTTGCCTCCTTATCTGACGGCGGCACTCTGCCGATACGTAGGACCTGGCCCCCAAAGGCACATCTGCAGAAGCAAAAGAAACAATACACAGAGTCAGTATTATGTGTGCACTCACAGTCTTGAATCATAGAAGTTACATACACTCCTTTCTCACTTTCCCTTGACAAACATGCAGCACAGCCAGAGCACTAAACATGGTGAGTTCAGCCCAGGGGAGGGGGAAGGGTGGTGCAAGATGGGACAAAGGGTCTGAGTGATTTCAGAAGGGGATTACTACAAGCGCCTAGGCACACTATTCTGAACACTGGCACCATTTTCCACAGGCAGGGGCGATCAAAGTTGAAATCACACTGCTGAGAGTAACTGAAGATGCAAGGGTGCATCCCCAGCATGCGTGTGGCTTCAGACAGGATCCATACACAGCTCCCCTGTGTGCTGCTTTGGTTCCTGCAGAAGTAATTGCTGATTGGCACGGCAAAGTTTCCTACAATCGGGGAAGAAACAAAGCAGCTCTGCCAAAGAATGTTCAGCAAAGGATTGCAGAATATCTTCAGGAAAGTTTCCTAGAGATCTCTGTGGAGGATTCCCAGGAGATCTCAGTATGCATTAACAAACTTTTCCACTGTGTTGCTGCACAGGGGAATGTGAAGTAGATGCAAACAGTACCTAGTGTTTCAGAGTAGCAGCCGTGTTAGTCTGTATCCGCAAAAAGAAAAGGAGGACTTGTGGCACCTTAGAGACTAACAAATTTATTTGAGCATAAGCTTTCGTGAGCTACAGCTCACTTCATAGGATGCATTCAGTGGAAAATACAGTGGGGAGATTTATATACACAGAGAACATGAAATAATGGGTGTTACTGTATGTAGCTCACGAAAGCTTATGCTCAAATAAATTTGTTAGTCTCTAAGGTGCTACAACTCCCCCTTTCCTTTTTGCAGTACCTAGTGTTGTTAATTTTGATTCCTTCTCCCACGTGCACCATGTAACAAAATAAAGGACACCTCTCCTTCATGTCACTGTGCACTATCAAAGCAAAATAGTACTTACCAGAGCTCTCCTCTCCTGCTTCAGGCACACTAGAGCTGGGCAGCTGGGACTCCAGAGTCAAAAAGAGGTCCTGGCTCAGCACGCCAATGGAAGAGCCTGTTGCTTGTCCCACATCTTCCTCCAACTAGACCCCCTTGTCCACCACTTGTCCTCAGGGTTGACTCTGCTAGCTGCTGAATGCAGTCCCCCCAAAGTATCCACGAGGCTTTTGGCAGTGCAGGTGAGGTCGCCTCTGAGGATGTCATGCAGCTCTTTGTAGAAGTGGCATGTTTTTGGTGCCACACCAGAGTGATGGTTGGCCTCCCCTGCCTTTTGGTAAGGCTACATCAGCTCCTTGATCTTAGCACAGCACTGCTACATGTCCCTATTGTGCCCCTTCTCATCCATGCCATGAGCAATCTGCTTGTAGATGTCAAAGGTCCTATGGCTGGATCAGAGCTGCAACTCCACAGTCTCCTCTCCTCACAGACCCAACAGATCCAGCAACTTCCGTGTACTCCAGGCAGGAGCGTGTTTGCTGCCGAAAGCCAGCATGGTCAGCTGGGAAGATGCAATCTGAGCTGTCCATGCCGAGAAAACAGGAAATAGAATTTCCAAAATTTCCGGGGCTTTAAAGAGGGAGGGGCGCATGCCCGTGTACCTGGCTGCAGGGCAGAGAAGTAGAAACTGCTTATCGGAGCGGTTATGATGGGCATTGTGGGACACCTCCTGGATGCTGCTTAGGGGGACATAAGCAAGTGCAGTGTCTACACTGACACTGCGTCGCTCTAACTTTGTTGCAAAAAGCTCCATGCTGCTCATTGATGTGGTTTTATTATGTTGGTGTGGCAGGGGAGTTAAATCAGCAGGAGTATTGTTGTGAGAAAACTTCAATTGTTTTGCTGATGAAAGCTGACTTTTGTTGACAAAACTGTGTAGTGTAGACAAGGCCTAAATCTCATTTTCGTAAGGGAGCTAGGCACTGAATCTAAATCCTATCAACTGTTGATATGAATAAATGGATTTTATTTATTTTAGATCTAAGCCAATTTATACCTCATGAGCCCGTACCTTGCCACCATCTACAACTAGAGATGGTTGAAATGTTCCTTGAAATTTGAATGTGATTTAATATATTATATGAAGACCTTAAATACCTCTCCCGCATGGACTCAATGAGCAAGATTCTAAAGTAGTGTAAATTGATATATCTCCATTGATTTCATTGGAGCTAAACCAAATTACACCAGATGAGGATCTGGGCCTATAATTAATTTATCTGTAATCTTATTTGGTTTTGTGTTTTCATTTATTGGTCTGCACATTTTAAAATCTCTATAATAAACATCACCTAGAAGAGATTGAAGGGTTTAATGTTCTTTGAGCATCAGACAAGTTTAATACCTGTAGCTTTAATCACCTGGAGTTAAGAGATTATACCCAATAGGTCACTGCCTTCCTATCCAGAGTTGACTGAATTACAATGCTGAAATCTCCCAACATTATCTTCTGTCCTCAGGTTAAATGAGCTGAGCTGTGAGAAGTTTCATAAAAATTCCACCTTAGGGAATTTGGGGTAGATACATTAATAAAATTGAACTGTGAGCCGCCTGTCTTCCATAAGAACACTGAATTTACCCTGTGGTTCAGAAAGTTCAGCTCTCATAACAAAAGGCACAGATTAATGTCTTGGATAAATTACAGCTTGTGGGTGTTGAATCTTGCAATGCACCGAAGAAGAAGAAGCCTCGCTCACAATTTTGCTGATGAACACAAGGTATGTCTTAAAGAAACCAGTTGTCATCCATGACCTGTGTCACACTGTCTGGAGTGGCTCACAACCAAGAGTGCTTACCTCAGGGCAGACTGTCAGAAACAGGGCAGATACCTCAAACTAATGGTATGTTCTATAATTAGATTTTGCCAAGCCAGTAACAAATGTGAAGTCCTGGATCACTACAACAGTCTCACCATGGAGTCACAAACAGTCCCGTTAGACTTTCCAGTTTATCTTGCCACCCAGACAAACTGGATTTAGTGATAAATGGTCACTTACATGAAAAATCACACAATATGCAGGTTGCTTCCAGTCCCAAGAGACCAGTCACTTACCCCAATCAACTGATACCCTAGATTTTACACCAAATACAAGGCCTGTAGCCAATCCTCTAATACACTATCTAAAGGTTTATTGACTAGGAAAGAGAAATAAGAGTTATTTACAGGTTAAAGCAAACAGACATATGCACAAATGAGTTGCAATCTAAATCCTAAGAGTGGCACGGTTGTAGTGATCTGTCAATTCAAAGTGTTTTCAGGGCGGACCCAGGAGGCAACCCTTGGGGAACTCTGGCTTCAGTTTGATCTCTCTAGCCCTGTGAGAGTTCAAACAGCAAAAGAGATGGAAAATGTTCCTGTGACTTTGTTTTAGTTCCTTCACTCAGCTTCCAAATCCATAGGACGAGCTTCGTTGAATATAACATGTCCAAGGTGTGATAGGGCCATTCACCCATCCTTTGTATTGTAATGTTCCTTGATGGCCCATCTGATTTGAAAGTTCTTCTTGACGGGCAGGTGGACGACATTCTTCCCATCTGGGTTCACAAGTTTAGAGCAAATATTTTCAAAGCAAAAGTTGCATATTTTTTATAGCATGAAATATAGACATTGCAAGTGAGATTAATGCAGGCAGCAATTTAGAAGCATTTCATAGAGTCTAAACACTAACTACATCCTTATAAGACAAATTCCTATTCTGAGCAACACTAACATACAGGTGAACTGGTCTGGTCTCCATCTATGAGCTTGTCAGTTCTTAGCTAATGCCTGCAATCTTGGCAAGAGCTGGCGCCTGGTTTGCCAGCATCACAACCTGATTCATATGAAGTGTGTGATGTCCTCTGTGATCCTGAAAGCTGGCTGGTGAGTCTACCAACTCAGTATTCATCCAGCTTGCCCAAACAGGCCACTCAGCTCCTGATAGTCTAAGCATCATCCTGCAAGATAGAGGGATAACCACAGTCTTTGTATCTGACCTCAGAAGCAAGGAAGGTAATCCTGCCAAATCCAAAGCATTTGAAAGGCCTGTTTGAACGGGGCAAAATGTGTTCACCTTTTTTTTCCAGTGGAAAATGCATATTTGGGTTAATGGAAACATTTTGCAAATTCATGTCTAATTCACTGAATTGTTTTGGCTGGGAACAAGGTAAAATCAAAATGTTTGGAAAAAGTCGAAATGTTTCTATTTGAAATGACTTTGTTTTGAAATTTCCTTCAATTTTATGTTAAGAAACAAAACAACAACAACAAAAAACCTTCAAGAAAAAAAGCTTGAAATTGAAACACAATTTTTGTGCAACCCAAAATAACCTTTTTTTCTCCCAAGAACTGCCACTGAACCCCCAAATTGGCTTTTTGCATAGCTCTTGTCCTGGGACATCATCTCAGGGGATCACAGTCCTAGGCAGGCCTCCTAAAGGTGGCCTACCATTCCATCAGTCTTGAGAGGCTTCTTCTCCAAGAGCCCCTGTGATGTGGAAACCTGTCACTATTTCTTTTTAATATCCACAGACAATCCTTAGGGATTACAATGAGATTATATGGGCTGCAAGGCCTCATGCTTCAGTATTTCTATCAATCTCTGAGTATTAAGGATTAGGCTGAGGACTCCTTGGGAGGAAACTTTCCCACATCCCACAAACTTTCCCACTGGGGGCAAGTGGGGAGAGGTTCTGACACCTTCTGCTGAAACATCTGGTGTTGACCACTGTCAGAGACAGGATACTGGATTAGATGAACCACGGGTCTGATCCAGTCTGGCAGATTTTGTATGCTAATGAGGACATACAGCTCTGTACATTGATTTCATCCTGTGGAGCTGTGGGAGATGGGAGTTTAGAGAAAGAACAGCTGTCTTGAACTGAATCCAGGAAGTGACAGGATATTAACTGGAAGAGATGATTATTTGTAGGAGCTGGTAGGCACCACAATTTTGCCCTCTTCTGAGGACATTTCTTCTAAAAAATGTTATATCAATGCACAGCCTCAGGTTGAACTTGATTTATCACTCACCTCGGAGAATCAAATAATTGCAGTCACACAAAGCAACTTCTCTCACCTCCAGCTTCCAGGAAGTCTTCACTTATTTCCCTCAGATATAGCCCTGATCACAATAATCCAGACATTCATAAAGCCATCCTGAATTTACAAAAAAATCCCTCTATCTTGACCTCGCCAAAAATACCTGGCTCAGATCTGGATCGGAACTTCCCCAAAAGAACTGAGATATATGGTCCGAGGGTTGCGTCAAACGCTCTTCTAATTCCTTCATGGAAATCCTACAGAATGCTAATCTTCATGCCCATTTCTTCAGTTCGCCCTAATTCTTTCCCCTTCGTGTGTGAGCTCCTTAAAGCTATTCATGTTCCAAGTGCCTTCCCCCCTCCCGCAAAAAAGATAATCTATTCAGATAACAGTCATTGCATTTACACCACAGATTTCTCATTGTGTCTCTCTATGTGAGTCTATAAAGAACTTTTACAGTTACTTTCCTCTCCATATGTGGCACAATGTTGCACAAGGCACCATACAGACACGTGTAACAATCTCTGAAGCATTGTTAAGCTTAAAGTGTAAACATAACAAAGTCAAACTGAACGCAGAAGCTGGAATAAAATCAGCCCGTTCCTGCTACTAACCCCCATTCATTTATACTGAATAAGTTTATTACTGGTATATTGCACATTATTACCACCACAGGTGTATTTGAAGGAATTTAGCTCCTTCCATTAATGTTTTAGTCATTATTCTTAGTGTCTATCTGGGTACTATTCAAATATTATTCATGTGTGAAGGAGTCTACCTGGGAGTGATCCAATACATCCAGGAAGGCAGAGGATAGCAGGACAGATTTCACATTTGTCTCTTTTGATCCGTTCCTCTCTTCTTTGGTGCCCTCCTTTTATTCAAAGCTGCTGAAGAGCAATCAAGGGAAAACAAGGTTCTCCTCCTCGCAATCTGGGTTTCTTTTTCTTTCTATGCCTCCAGGAATAGAATGCTGTTGACTTCCTGTTGTGTGAATGGGTCAAATTGAGGGCCACCTTGTGGCTCAGCTTGTACAGTGAGTGTGGGGACATAAAGCATTCTTTGATAGCCTGGTGCTGGCAACGTGTACTGCAGGTTGAAGCAAGATGGGGAAACCAGGCTATGCAGAAAGGATATATGCCCCTTACACAGAGAAGAGGCTGGAGTGGGTGGAGTTTTTAGATCCACACCTCCTGCCAGCACACTAGCTAGTGTGCTTACATGAACATTGCAAAGGAAGTTAGCTACAGCTGGTATAGGCCTGGAAAAGGGTGCTCCTGCTGCAGAGCAGCTGGAGACGGGGAGCTATATTGGGAAGCAGAGTATGATTCAGAGATTGCACTGCCCATTGATTGGGGCTTGTGGCAAAGCCAAGACTCCACCCCAACTGAGGGGAGATATGCAATCAGGTCAGTGTCTATTGTCTGGCTCCCAGTGTCCTGACAGGCTACCTGGGGTGCAAGCAATTTTCTCAGAGAAGTTCCTCCCAGCAGGAGGTGCAGGATTCTGGAGTAGAGAAGAATCGTTTCAGGTTAACAATATATACATACTTCTTGGTCCACATAATTCTTGGTCTACAATAGTTCAGCAGGGTGTCACTTAGGTCCTTCCCCCGTTGTTTGCAATCTAATTGCAAGTGTCATACGTGGACACTTAAATGATTAAATAGTCATGAGAGGAGAAAGTAAATACAGTGTTGCAAAATATCAAGCATTTTGAATTGTGCATCACTTACATTGAACATAAGGCATCAATATATTTAGCAAATAGCTGGATGTTTGTTTATTTAACACCAATGGGAACAAGTGGAAGTGATAATGCCTTCAGGTATCTATCCTGCAGTCATTCCAAAAGCCACTGAGATTTGCATATCAGATACTGACTTTCCTTTCCATTTCATTCTGTTTCTGATTCTTCACCAGTATCATGAGGAACCTTGTCCTGGGAGAGTCTTATGGCTAGACATGAAGAGATTCCCTTTGTGTATGTGTGCCGGAGGTGGAGTCCTGGGGATACTGCCTAGTATGTACAGGCAGTTTTACTCTTCTTTTTCCGTCCTTCTTCCCAGTTCTCCCTTAATATTCTCCACACATTCTCCTAAGAGGCACATTGGTTGGTGTTCTAACTCCAGCCCAGTTTGAATGGAAGTCTATCAGAAAGATTTGACTCATGCATGAAACCCAAAAGCAAATGACTTATAGTAACACATTTTTACCAGCACACCTTTAAAGCTTATCTGCATAACATACCCAGTAGAATTTCACCTAACAGTTCCTGCAGCATGGGGAATTATTCTTCCCTCATATGTAAAGGAACATGACTCAGCCCAGCAACCTGTCGCTAAAATAGATTGTATCTTTTGGAAAGAGGTCCAATCTCAATTTAAAGGTTCCAGGTGATGACGAACTTAACACTCCTCTTGGTAAGCCATTCCAATGTGTTGTCAATTTCGTAGCTACTTGCATAGTAGCCAGGAGAGCTGTTTGAAAAAATAAATTGCACTGCTTGCAAAAAAACTGCATTCCTGCCTGTGTGCTTTTGTTTTGTTTTCGGGTATTTTATGAAAAATCAATTATTTTGGAGGTGGAAGGGAAAGTCTGTCTTTCAATTTTTGTATTTTCCCCCTTAAAAATTACCATTTGCAGGAAAAGAAAACAGCTAATTATCACACAATTCAGGGCAAAAGTTCCCTAGTTTCACACACACACAGCTTTTCATTAAAAAAACCCACAACAATTATTATTTATCATTTGCATAATGGTAGTGCTGGAGGCTCCAGCTGATTTCAGGGTTCCATTGTGACACATAGTAAGAAATAGTAGCTTATAATATAAATAGGCAAGATAGAAAAGAAAGTGGAGGGAAACAGAGGCACAGACAGTTGAAGTGACTTGCTCAAGGTCACACACAGGTGGTCAGTGACAGAGCCGGGATTAAAACCCAGGTCTCCAGATCCCACCTCACCCATGGGAGTACACTGCTTCTGAGATGGCAAATTGGTACGTTTTCATGGAAATGTGTGAAAATCTCTAGACATCCGTAGGGCAGTAAAAATTTATGGGAGAAGGGGTATTCTCTCACTGGTTGTACATATGCATCCAAGGATCTCAAAGCAATGAACAAACAAATCCCTTATGCTCATAGAAGCAGGCTTAAGGGGGATAAGCATTACTGTTTGTAGAGATTGTGCACTTGAGCAAACTGAGGCATACAGACTTGCCTAAAGACATGAACATCAGTGGCAAAATCAGTGATGAAAATTACTCAAGAGTCCTGCCTTACAGCACCCTGACCACACTCCTACCAAGCAGAGCCCCTCTGGGGACAGGCTGATCGAAGGGGATGTGTGCAGTCTACAGAAGAAAAGGGGGTAGGCGGAGAAAGGGTAACAGGCATCAAATATGTAAATGGTTGCTTTAAAAAAAGATGACGATCAATTGTGCGTGTCCACAGCACAGAGGGCAGGACAAGTGGCCATAGGCTTAGTTTGCAGCAAGGGAAATTTAGATTAGATATCAGGGAAACCTTTTTAACATTACGGATCGTTAAGCAATGGAACGAGTTATGTAGGGAGGTTGTGGAATCTCCATCGGAGATTTTTAAGAACAGGTTAGGGCAACACCTGTCAGGGATGGTCTAGCTATATTTAATCCTGCCTCAGCACAGGATGGATGAACTAGATCAGCGCTTTTCAACCTTTTTGGTACCAGGGACCGGCTTACTGCCTTCCTAAACTGCATCAGGGAGATCTCAGGGACTGGTGCCCTGTCCATGGACCGGTCATAGAAAAACATTGAACTCGATGACCTCCTGAGTCCCTTTCCAGCCCTACATTGCTATGATCCTATCTTCCTGTTTGGACTGACTGTGCCATCTGCCTGTTACTGGATCAGCTGTTTGGGTTTGGGGTTTTTTTTGTTATTTTTATTGGTTATTCTTTTATTTCCATCCACTGTTTATTTCCTTTATTTTAAGTTGTTTCCCAACACATTATGCTTAGTGAGGTGTGTAAGAGACTGAAGGATGCACTTGGAGGGCATGTTTCATCACAGTTTGTACACCAGTTTATGGCCAAATTAAAAGAAAAATACAATCTGACAGCTTTGCCCCGATTGCTGAATTAATGCTGGACAGCTGACTGTACAGGCAAGAAAGAAAATAAAACAAAGCAACTGCAAGATGAAGGATCTTCACAGCTTTCCCCTGTTCATCCTCAGAACAGCATAAGGATTGGCTATCCATTTGCTGCTCAATTTGCCCCATAGATTTCATCCCACATTTGAAAAGGATTGTGTGCAAAGGCACGTAAGCCAAATGCCCGGTGCATGGATATAACTTAAGGATATATACACCTGCATGGTTTTTTCATGCACACACCATGCATAAATACACACAGGCTTTTAAAAATATGGATCTGAGTTCACATATCTTTTTTTTAAAAGCCTTCATTTAGCTGGGATAAATTCTTGTGGTCCTCCAAGAATTTCTAAGGTCTTCTGAAACATTCCACGTATTTTGGTACCAGGGCAGAACACCTTCTGCTTTGCAAATACACTATTACTTTTCATGTTTTGCCATACCAAAGGTCATCAGAAATAGGCAGGCTGAACGAATAACTTGTTTTGCTGATTGAGCTAAGGACTCCATTAAACATTAGCACACAAACTATATGTTATTTTGTCTTTTCACACCTAATATTGCCAGTGGGTCCTCAAAACCCAATGAAACTTTATTCTATATAACTGTGCATCTTAATCTTAATTGGAGAAAATATCTCCTTGTAACAGAGATGCAGGTCTTGATTCCACCTTCACTTATTCTGGTGTAAAGCAGGAGTAACTCCCTGCTGTCAATGGAATTAGAGCAGTGTGAAAGCAGCATAACTGACAGCAAACTTAATCTCCTGGTTTTTGAATGAGACACTGAGCCCAATCAAGCCCACATCTAAGTCAGATGCAAAAATCCAGTACATCTCACTTAAGATTGGATGCCTTTCAGAACGATATGCCTTAGTCAAACACAAGCTACTAGGCTAAATAGAGGATTGATTGGGTGAAATTATATGGTTTGTGTTACACATAAAGTCAGACTGGATGATCCTTCTGACTTTAAAATCTATTAATCTCAAAGCTATTAAAAGAGCATGATCAGGCTCACGGCTAGGTTTGATTTAAACACCGGGCCTGATTCTCCTCTTACTCCAGTTGTACACAAGGCAATTCTATTCATTCCTTTCTGTTCCAGTGTGGTTCTTATACTGCCGCAGTACAGGAGGTCAATAGAGTTGCTCCTGATTTACACTGGTGTGAGAGAAGAATCAGCCCCAGAGAAGCCAGTAAAGCTCAGTTTAAAAATGATAGGAGAACACAGAAGAGACGAGTGAGGGGGGATTTGATAGCTGCTTTCAACTACCTGAAAGGGGGTTCCAAAGAGGATGGATCTAGACTGTTCTCAGTGGTGACAGATGACAGAACAAGGAGTAATGGTTTCAAATTGCAGTGGGGGAGGTCTAGGCTGGATATTAGAAAACACTATTTCACTAGGAGCGTGGTGAAGCACTGGAATGGGTTACCTAGGGAGGTGGTGGAATCTCCTTCCTTTGAGGTTTTTAAGGTCAGGCTTGACAAAGCCCTGGCTGGGATTATTTTGTTGGGGATTGGTCCTGCTTTGAAGTCCCTCCCAACCCTGATAGTCTATGATTCTATGAACACAGATGATACCCTCTTTTCCTGACAATGGGAGACATCCCCTGTGCTGAGCATTCTCACCAGATATGTGAGCCACTGATGTTCTATTAGGAGGTAATAGGAATTTAAGTGATGTCTGGGCCTTGTTCTACCCTCTCACCCGCCATACAGGGGTTAATTAGACCCAAAGAGACCACAATCCACTGTTTTGCTTAATACCTTAACAACTGGCCTGCTCTCCATGCACACCCTTGCTTCTCTGACATATATCGGTTTACACAAGCAAGCGATTCTTCTGTCACCCCTGACTCTGAACACCACTGTTGCCACTTGAATGCCTGATGGATTCACATCGGTAAATCCACTCCCCATTACTGTTAGTGGGTGCAACCTGAGCAAATCCTGCTTGCTCACTGATCAAACAGCTTCCCTTCATCATGGGCCCTGCAAGAGTTTACCAAACCTTATTTTGTGTTCTCTCTACACTGTGGATTATTTTCCCCTTTGAATGAACAAATAAACACAAGTACAAACACACAGAGATGTGGCCTACGTAAAATGTGCCCCCGTCCAGCTCCTGATGGAAAGATGACTGGTGATTTCAGTGGGCTTTGGATCAGGACCTAGAGGACCTCAAAAAGTCCACTGTCAGAATTAGTGCTAATTAGCAGTCTCACCTATACAGCGATAAGCCTCTCTGCTGAAGAGACAGAGCTACTGCTCATCTGTCAAAGCAAACCATTCAGGCAATGGGTTAAGGAACATGGCTGGGCCAATGTGTGGGAAGCTTGCACATCCACTACCTGTTCCTGTGCTTTATCTGTCACATTGTTCTATAAATAGAAAGCTCTATGTATCTACTTAAACAGCACCCATCACCTTCATATTTGAGCACCTCTTTCATTAATTAATTTATCTTCAGCACCTCTAGGAGGAAGGAAAGTGTTACTATCCCAGTTTTACACATGGGGAACAAAGGAACAAAGAGAGATTAAGTGATTTGCTCAAGGTTACAGACGAAGTTTGTTGCCCACTAGAAAGAGAACCCTGATCTCCTGAATCTAAGTCAAGTGCCTTTACAACATGACCAAATTTCCATCTCCAAGGCTCTCAGTTTGGTACTTTCCCCCCAGGAACTAAACTCGCTTTTTAAAAAAACAGACAGCTGAAATCAAATAGTAAGGAAATTAAAAAAAATAGTTTCATTTAGAGATGCCTCGTTGGCAGAAACTGTCCTCTTTAACCTGGCTGTCTTGATTTCACAATCCCATTGAAAACATCAAAGGAACAAGAGGGAATCTAGGAGGACCATTTTAAAACAGCTTCTCCACCACCACTGGTGTCGCTCAACACTTGAGTGCATTTAGACAATTTCTTCTGAGCTGTGCAATTCAGACTCTACATTTCCCCCCACATCACTTACACCTTCCATTACCACCTGCATTTCATCACCTCAAAGAGCTCAGCAATTCAGGGATGAGTACCAGCCATTATCTCTGTGTGGCTGATCCATCTGAACAGGGGAAGGAGACTCTGCATGAAGTGTAGACTCTTATTTTCCAGCCCCTATTTACACCTCAAACCACTATTTAAGACTATATAGCAAAAAGAAACAGGTAACACGCCCACAAAACAGCCCCTTACCATATAAGCCATGTGATTAAACCCACCATAATTAAAATGTACAGGACCTCCAATGAGCTTGTGTGTCCCTAGGAATGTTTTACTGTATCTGGAGTTTTCTTCTGAAAGGTAACTTTTCTTATTCAGAAAACGGAGAATCACACACTAGCTCCACAATTATGTGATGGGGGTTCACCACGGAGCGACTGTACTTTCAGCTGGAAAAATGAAGGTAATCATAGAACAGTTGGAGCAGGCAGCAGCTGATTTTCTGATACTCTCTCTAAAATCTGTCAAGTTAATTTAATGTGTGTAAAAGGCACTGGATTTTCAGCCCTGGAAACTAAAGTCCTCTGCCCAGAGAAGATTCACAGCATGAGCAGTGTAAGCTCCTGCACATTGCCCAGGCAATCTACCTAAGTCTTCAACTGGAGGAAATTCCTCTGGGGTGCAATGGTTCAGTCTGCATATTCATTCAGTCTCCTCTCCTGTTCATTCTCCATGTTCCTTGAAGCCTTGGTCTCTCTTCTGAAGCAAGGGTGCAAATGAATGTGACTAGTGATGGGGTTTTGTGATGCTGGGAACCTGTCTACTAGGAAACAAACTCGGACGGCAAATTCAGTTCAAGTTGGCCACCACACAGCTGTCTACATCTTGGGTTGCTAGGGGGGACTCTTGATCAATAATAAGCCTATGCCGGATTGCAACCAATGACTATTGGGTTCTCTTGCCATTACTACAGCCTTAGCACAAGGTCTCAAAAGAGCAAGTGACAGTCATTTGTTGTGAACTACTCCATGACTTCCATAGTATAATAAATATAAAAACCTGCAGGATCACACAGTTACTCCAGGCCAAATTCTGCCTGGAGAAATGAAACTACCAGGAACCATTTGCGCTCAGCCACAGGGAGAACCTGACCCTTTTGTTTTATTTATTCCAAGTTGATTTATACTTTGTGCTTATCATTTACCCTCAATGGGTCTGATCCAAAGCCCACTGAGGTCAAGGGAAACACTCCAACAGGGCTAGGATCAGGACCCAAAGCTGTAATTCACCCCTATGCAGGGTATAGCACATCGCTAAGTCCCACATAAACTCCATTTCTGAAGGCGTTAAGTGGGACATAAGTGGCTTTGTGCCAGCCCTCTGCATAGGGGTGAAACTCATCCTAGGTAACATAATATTCTAATCACCAATAATGATCACATTTACTACTCTCTAAAATATTGTTTAGATAAAGCTCCATCAAGCACCCTCCCACATAAAACCCAGATAAACCCCACCATCATGACCAATCCCACCATCCCAGCTAACCCCTCAGGACCCTCCAAAAAGCCTGCGTTCGTATTTGCAGGCAGTTTTGTGGCCCTGTAAAATAAAGCAATAGCAATTACTCATGGAATAACTGCGTAGAGATCATTTGCTTGTTGGAACTAGGAAATTATTTCTCCAGCTGTCAGGCTTTGTCCCCTTAAGGGGCTGCGCATCATAAATCCACTCAAACTTAGTTATACATTGTCTAACTCAGGATCTTCACTCACCTTGGCAGGCTGACTAAAGCACGAACAGAAATTTATATTCCTCCCATCCCCTATTTCAAAATGGGAAATCTACTACTACAAGCAGCACTGATCTTCATCAATTATTAGTGTATTACAATAATGCAATTCCTTTCATCTCAAAGGTCCCAAAATGCTTAACATGCTAGAGAATCATAGAATCATAGAATATCAGGGTTGGAAGGGACCCCAGAAGGTCATCTAGTCCAACCCCCTGCTCGAAGTAGGACCAATTCCCAGTTAAATCATCCCAGCCAGGGCTTTGTCAAGCCTGACCTTAAAAACCTCTAAGGAAGGAGATTCTACCACCTCCCTAGGTAACGCATTCCAGTATTTCACCACCCTCTTAGTGAAAAAGTTTTTCCTAATATCCAATCTAAACCTTCCCCACTGCAACTTGAGACCATTACTCCTCGTTCTGTCATCTGCTACCATTGAGAACAGTCTAGAGCCATCCTCTTTGGAACCCCCTTTCAGGTAGTTGAAAGCAGCTATCAAATCCCCCCTCATTCTTCTCTTCTGCAGGCTAAACAATCCCAGCTCCCTCAGTCTCTCCTCATAAGTCATGTGTTCCAGACCCCTAATCATTTTTGTTGCCCTTCGCTGGACTCTCTCCAATTTATCCACATCCTTCTTGAAGTGTGGGACCCAAAACTGGACACAGTACTCCAGATGAGGCCTCACCAATGTCGAATAGAGGGGAACGATCACGTCCCTCCATCTGCTCGCTATGCCCCTACTTATACATCCCAAAATGCCATTGGCCTTCTTGGCAACAAGGGCACACTGCTGACTCATATCCAGCTTCTCGTCCACTGTCACCCCTAGGTCCTTTTCCGCAGAACTGCTGCCTAGCCATTCGGTCCCTAGTCTGTAGCTGTGCATTGGGTTCTTCCGTCCTAAGTGCAGGACCCTGCACTTATCCTTATTGAACCTCATCAGATTTCTTTTGGCCCAATCCTCCAATTTGTCTAGGTCCTTCTGTATCCTATCTCTCCCCTCCAGCGTATCTACCACTCCTCCCAGTTTAGTATCATCCGCAAATTTGCTGAGAGTGCAATCCACACCATCCTCCAGATCATTTATGAAGAAATTGAACAAAACCGGCCCCAGGACCGACCCCTGGGGCACTCCACTTGACACCGGCTGCCAACTAGACATGGAGCCATTGATCACTACCCGTTGAGCCCGACAATCTAGCCAGCTTTCTACCCACCTTATAGTGCATTCATCCAGCCCATACTTCCTTAACTTGCTGACAAGAATACTGTGGGAGACCGTGTCAAAAGCTTTGCTAAAGTCTAGAAACAATACATCCTCTGCTTTCCCTTCATCCACAGAATCAGTAATCTCACCATAAAAGGCGATTAGATTAGTCAGGCATGACCTTCCCTTGGTGAATCCATGCTGGCTGTTCCTGATCACTTTCCTCTCATGCAAGTGCTTCAGGATTGATTCTTTGAGGACCTGCTCCATGATTTTTCCAGGGACTGAGGTGAGGCTGACTGGCCTGTAGTTCCCAGGATCCTCCTTCTTCCCTTTTTTAAAGATTGGCACTACATTAGCCTTTTTCCAGTCATCCGGGACTTCCCTGGTTCGCCACGAGTTTTCAAAGATAATGGCCAATGGCTCTGCAATCACAGTCGCCAATTCCTTCAGCACTCTCGGATGCAACTCGTCCGGCCCCATGGACTTTTGCACGTCCAGCTTTTCTAAATAGTCCCTAACCACCTCTATCTCCACAGAGGGCTGGCCATCTCTTCCCCATTTTGTGATGCCCAGCGCAGCAGTCTGGGAGCTGACCTTGTTAGTGAAAACAGAGGCAAAAAAAGCATTGAGTACATTAGCTTTTTCCACATCCTCTGTCACTAGGTTGCCTCCCTCATTCAGTAAGGGGCCCACACATTCCTTGGCTTTCTTCTTGTTGCCAACATACCTGAAGAAACCCTTCTTGTTATTCTTGACATCTCTGGCTAGCTGCAGCTCCAGGTGCGATTTGGCCCTCCTGATATCATTCCTACATGCCCGAGCAATATTTTTATACTCTTCCCTGGTCATAAGTCCAACCTTCCACTTCTTGTAAGCTTCTTTTTTATGTTTAAGATCCACTAGGATTTCACCATTAAGCCATGCTGGTCGCCTGCCATATTTACTATTCTTTCGACTCATTGGGATGGTTTGTCCCTGTAACCTCAACAGGGATTCCTTGAAATACAGCCAGCTCTCCTGAACTCCTTTCCCCTTCAAGTTAGTCCCACAGGGGATCCTGGCCATCCGTTCCCTGAGGGAGTCGAAGTCTGCTTTCCTGAAGTCCAGGGTCCGTATCCTGCTGCTTACCTTTCTTCCCTGCGTCAGGATCCTGAACTCAACCAACTCATGGTCACTGCCTCCCAGATTCCCATCCACTTTTGCTTCCCCCACTAATTCTACCCGGTTTGTGAGCAGCAGGTCAAGAAAAGCGCCCCCCGTAGTTGGCTCCTCTAGCACTTGCACCAGGAAATTGTCCCCTACGCTTTCCAAAAACTTCCTGGATTGTCTATGCACCGCTGTATTGCTCTCCCAGCAGATATCAGGAAAATTAAAGTCACCCATGAGAACCAGGGCATGCGATCTAGTAGCTTCCGTGAGCTGCCGGAAGAAAGCCTCATCTACCTCATCCCCCTGGTCCGGTGGTCTATAGCAGACTCCTACCACTACATCACTCTTGTTGCACACACTTCTAAACTTAATCCAGAGACACTCAGGTTTTTCTGCAGTTTCGTACCGGAGCTCTGAGCAGTCATACTGCTCCCTTACATACAGTGCTACTCCCTCACCTTTTCTGCCCTGCCTGTCCTTCCTGAACAGTTTATAACCATCCATGACAGTACTCCAGTCATGTGAGTTATCCCACCAAGTCTCTGTTATTCCGATCACGTCATAGATCCTTGACATCACCAGGACCTCCAGTTCTCCCTGCTTGTTTCCAAGGCTTTGTGCATTTGTATATAAGCACTTGAGATAACCTGTTGATTGCCCCTCATTGCCAGTATGAGGCAGGAGCCCTCCCCTCACAGACATTCCTGCCTGTGCTTCCTCCCGGTATCCCGCTTTCCCACTTACCTCAGGGCTTTGGTCTCCTTCCCCCGGTGAACCTAGTTTAAAGCCCTCCTCACTAGGTTAGCCAGCCTGCTGGCAAAGATGCTCTTCCCTCTCTTCGTAAGATGGAGCCCGTCTCTGCCCAGCACTCCTCCTTCATGGAACACCATCCCATGGTCAAAGAAACCAAAGCCTTCTCTCCGACACCACCTGCGTAGCCATTCGTTGACTTCCACGATTCGACGCTCCCTACCTAGGCCTTTTCCTTCCACGGGGAGGATGGACGAGAACACCACTTGCGCCTCCAACTCCTTTATCCTTCTTCCTAGAGCCACATAGTCCGCAGTGATCCGCTCAAGGTCATTCTTGGCAGTATCATTGGTGCCCACGTGGAGAAGCAGGAAGGGGTAGCCAAATCCTGTCCTCATTTGCACCTGTGCAATGATTTCAGTGGTGTTTCATGGCCATACATATGGGCAGAATTTTGGCTCTTCCTATTTAACATATGCAGTATCCAGGAATCATTTCAGCTACTACTAGAATGAAACTTTGGATGGAACATGGCTGCAGCACAAACTATAACAACAATTTAAGACAAAAGTCAAATGAGGAACACTGTATCTGATTGAGACTACAGAGGAAATTTAGTAGGCAGAATTTACTCAAATTTTAATTCTGTATGAACATTAGGCTACAACCTTGGAAGGACATTGGTTTTCTGGTTAAGCACAGGTCTTAACTTCTATTCCCAATATTTCCTTAAGCTTCATTTGTGACATTAGGCAAGTCATTTAGCAACCCTAAGAACTTGTCTACATGTGAAATGCTACAGCGGTAGGTAGGTAGACACTACCTACACTAATGGGCTCTCCTGTCAGTGTAAGTAATCCACCTCCACCTTGACGCAGCTCTGTCTACACAGGGATTTAGGTAGGCTTAACTACGTCGCTCAAAGAGATGGATTTTTCACACCCCTGAGCAATGTCGCTAGGTCTAGTGTAAACCAGCTCCAAGACACCGTTTCCTCAAGCTCACAATAATACCTACATACGTCATACAAGTATTGGAGGATTAATTCTTTTATGTTTGTAAACCACACTGAAAGTCTTGAATGGAAGGTGCTTATGATGGGCTATGTATCCTACACAGGCCCTTAATGGGTTAATGTGGACCTGAAAAACCAGTTATGTTCCCTGGCTGCATCTGGAGGGAAACTCAGGCTTGACTGATCATGAAGCCCCGGTGGGCAGGAGCAGGCTGGTTATTATAATGAGAGGAAGTTTGTAGCAGAAGGGGGACGCAGGGCGGGAATCTGCAGTCACTCTTTGGAAACAGAGAGGTGGTGAGGAGGAAATCCAGAGCAGAGAATAAGCCCTGGGATTCCAGCCCTGAAAGACCGATCAACCCGGAGAAGTTGCAGGAAAGAAAGCCTGAGAGAGGCTGTGTTGGAAGAAGCCCAGGGAAACAGCAGCAAGGGATGGGACACTGCAAACCTAGGCTGACAGTAAGGGTCCCCGGGCTGAACTCAGTGTAGGGAAGACCTGAGTTCCCCTACCAATCACTGGCAACATGGCATGAGCCCAGAGTCAGGGGCCAGAGACCTGACACAAGATCTCGGAATTAACCGTTAGACTTCTGTTTGTTGAACTTTGTTACCCCAAAAGGGGCAGACATAAATATCATGTGGTTGGAGGGCCAAGTTATAGAGCAGAGACCACCATAGTGAAGGAGTGACTGTCAGAAGGGGTTGCCAGAGTGAAAGCCAACTGCTATGCCACACCTGGCCACAAGGAGATGCTCCTGTGGTGAGTGAACCCCCATACAGGACTGTAAAGCTTTACATTACATTGAGATTTAGATTAACACACCAATCTGAACAAGCACCATCTGTCAAGATGTTCAATTTTAAATATTTATCAGGCCCCAGTTTAGTGATTATTGGTGCCTTGGTTTTTCAGAAATTGCTGGGAGAATCAGGCCTCTTTAAGGGGTCTTAAGTAGATCCAAAAATTGAGGTATCCAAAAGTACTAGATGCTTTTGAAATGTTAGGGCATGTTTCTGTAGCTATGACATGATCTGCACCAACAGAAGCAGACTCCAAAAGGAATTCAATTCACTTATTTTCTTCCTTGGACAATCAACATCTGGTTTATAATGTGCCAAGCTGGCAGGATCAAGAAGAACTGTATGTTATTCTGAAGCAAGGAGGGTACCACCATTTGTTTCAAGTGCCAAGAAATATATCCATATTGTGTACCATTATCCGAGTACTTATACTGAACAGCTTCGCACATTATTAAAGGCTTCTGTCCTGGCAAAAACATTAGTTAAAAAGAAGAGAACACAATGAAGGGTCTAATCTGGAGTCAACCCCTAAACCCACTCTCCATGTTTGGGGGCACAATCGTGTTCCCCTCGAACAACTCCCCACAATTAATGATCATTGAGGGTGCAAATATTACCAAACTTGACATCTGCCAGTAAATACCTGATTTATAGTCACAGATCTTGCAGGTGTGTAAATGAAATCATAATTATGGTGCATGCAGAAACAGAGGCCCTCTAGAAAAAGCAAGTACTAAATGTTTGTCTAGGCCCTTGTGAGGGAAAATGCCACACCATTGGTAAAGAAGGTCACAAAATCTTTTCTTGCCTTCTGATCTTGACTGTATGCCAGGATCCAGTCCTCCTGTTTGGGGTGGAACAGCAGGCTCTGGATGTAGAAGTTCAGCCGGTACTTTTGATAGGTGGCCCCTTCATCCGAGCTGATCAGTAAACTGCTCTCAATCTCTGGGTCAGTCAGCAACATAATCTGTATGGATGGAATAGTCACAATTAGTTAGAGAGGAGTCAAACAGAAGGATGAGGAAACAGCCAAGACTTGTAGGTAAACATGGTGAAAACCGATGCATTTTAGTAACAGTATAAAAACCAGACTACACAACTCAAGTGTAACAAACATGTTAGAACAAACCAATGGTGACCAACCTTCCGGAAAGTAAAGCAATATATGATAACTGTGTATGTGTATCTGAAGTATGAAGCAATCAAATAGACAGTGGGATCACATAGAATGAGCATAACTAATTACAATAGGTTAAAAGTTAAATCCAACAACCCCTTTTGTGATCATCAACAAGATCTGAACCCTTGACAGCCAACACCAAAGCTCAAACTTTGCTAAGGTTAACAGCAATAGTTGGTTGTTATCCTTTTCGAGATCTAGTCATCAGAGGAGGTAGACAACCCACAATGTGCAAGCACGTTGCATCAATAAAGGAAAATGAAGACTGCAAAAAAAAAAAGGAAATTGAAAATAAATCCCAGTGGTGCAATATGTTAGATTGCAGAAGAGTCTGAACATAGAAGGTGGCAAGAAGTTTCATTGCTTGAGATTTTATAACCTGGCTGACTGCAGGGAGCAATCTTGCTTTAGTAGGGGGATGTTTGGTAACCCACTCGGTTCTTTCCATCTCTAATTTCCAAAATAGTGTGAATTATGGCTTCAGTAAGGTATCAGAAACAGTCTCTGCTCAGTGAAGTTGCTCCTTTAGCTTAGTGCAAGGGTGTTCGCTCTGGAAATACAGTAGATGTCTGGCTTGTAGTTCTACTAGTGGCCACTTGCCACCACTTAACTTATTAATTGGTCTGTATTGCTAAGGAATCAGAGAGAAGTGTGAGAGCCTAGCCTCCTGTCCCTGCAGGAAGGAAATAGGGTTTGAGAACTACAGAAAGAATGACTGCAGTCTTCCAGCAAGAGAAAAAAGCAATGTCACAAAGGAATAGAGTAGGAGGCACCACAAATGGCAAATGCACAGCGCTTTGAAAGACCTTTGCCTGCAACAGGATTAAAGATCTGTATCATTAGTGTCATTTTTAAATATACAGTTTACAGTTTCTGAAAATGCCAGGCATGAATCAGCTCCTAGACAAGCCCAAACTGAAAAGAACAGTGTCTAGCGTTTCACAGTGGGAATTTTAATCTGTGTTCAGGCATTTCAGAATTTCTCTCTCTTTCCCCACCTACCATTCAGTAATAAAAGGTATTCAGAGTCACAAAGAAGAGGTGGGGGTAGGGGGTAGGGGGGGCCCGCAAGACATCATTTAACACAAAGATCACTAACAATAAATTAGGAGATACCATAAAGATCTAGAGAGATACAGCAGATATAGATATATTAATCCAGCTATGCATATCCATGTGTATACACATGTAATATACATACAAGATGTTCTGCGTTTCTAGATGGATGACAAGCAATCCTCTAAATATGCAAAACTCCATGGGAGCGTTGCCTAGTGGATAGCTCATTGGATTGGGATTCTGCTATTGTTCCGCTTGTGACCTTGGAGGAGTCACTTCAGCTCCTTTTTTCAGTGCTCCCATCTGTAAAATGAGG
Source organism: Lepidochelys kempii (assembly GCF_965140285.1). NCBI lineage: Eukaryota > Metazoa > Chordata > Testudines > Cheloniidae > Lepidochelys > Lepidochelys kempii. The sequence goes on along the minus strand of NC_136386.1, from coordinate 118,118,418 downwards.
GGAAATGATAGCTCCTTTTGTAAAGTGCACTGAGATCTACTGAGGAAAAGGACTAGGTATGAACTAGGTATTATTATATTTAGTAGAAACGATTAGGTCATTATCCTAAGGTAGTGACTTCACAGTGGCTGGCATACAAAAAGCATTACTATTAAAATGGAAATTCACAGATCATCTGCTACCAATGGGCCAAGTAAAGCTGTTTTGTTTCTCAGACTAAACCATCCAGACTTATACTAGTGTCTCCCTCATTCTCCCAATGTTATTTCTTTGATAATGCAAGTACGGTTAAGCGTATCAACAGGCAAGATGAATTCTCTATTCTTGTGTGAGTTTATGCACTGAAAAAGAAACATTGTTTATGCTGGTCTTTGAAAAGATCACACAGCGGAACACTAATTGTACCAGAGCAACTAGAGCAGAAATGAATGCAAATCAATGGCTTGATCCAAAGCTCATTGAAGTTAATGAGTCTTTCCATCAACTTCAATGGGCTTTGGATTGTGACTCTCAGGAACATTTGTTCCCCCCATTCACTGGCTCCAGTATGAGGTTGTTCAAGATAGGGGAAGCCTGCCTTGAGACTTTTTTACACACCTTTAGGAAACTGGGCCTGAGGCTCCTTGTTGTGCTCTGTGTTGTGTGTCAGTGTGTGTTCACCTCAGACAAACCACCCGGAGCAAGGCTTTATTCTGTAAAGAACACAGAACGGGATTACAGTCCAGGAGCCTCCTGTCTGCTTGGTCAGTGCTGAGACTTCCTGCTGGTGGGGGGCAGAGGGTACATCTCGGCAAGAACCAGGAAGTTCTCCCAACATGCCCCATTTTGTAATCCACAACTTGGAGTTCCCATGGCTGCTGTTGAAGCTTGGACCTTGTCCTACACATTGTTAGCCAAGATCAGTCCCAGTCTCACATTCTTTTATCTTAGATACTTATATGATCCCCATTTCCATAGTATCTGTGCACCTCACCTCGCAATCTGTAATGTATTTATATTCACGACACATCCATGAGGCAGGGTATTGCTATTTCCCCATTCTACAGCTGGGAAATGGAGGCACAGAGAAGCTAAGTAATTTAGCCAAGGTCACACAGGGAAATCTGTGGTGGAACAGAGAGCTGAACATAGGTTTCCCAAGGCTAGTGCCGTAACCACTGGACCATCTTTCCTTGATTTATGTTGTTCTATCCTTGGTTTCTACATCGTCACCCACTGTACAAGACCTCTGTGATGGGGTGCCTGCCCCACACTGGGCTCTAAGGGGTTAATAGAGCCGTAGGGAGGCTGCGCAGGAGGCAGCTAATCAGAGAAGAGCTGAAGGGAGCAGCAAATCAGGGCCAAGCAGGCCCATATGAAAAGGGAGCTGCAGGGCAGAGGAAGGCAGTTTTCTGCTGGGAGCCTAGGGAGAAAGGATTGTGTCTCTGGAGGGCTGAGAGAACTGCCAGCACCCTGGACAGAGCAGTGCTGCTGGCAGGGATGGGGGAGCAAGAGGCAGCTCCTGGCTGGCTGCTGGGGTTTGCAGGCAGAGGCCCTGAGGCAAGGGCAAAGAGGATGCTGGGGCCACAAGGAAATGGCCACACAATTTGCTGCAGTAGCCACTAAGGGAAGTGGCTGAACTGCGGAGTGCAGGTCCCCGGAAGGGGGGAGCACAGTGTGTGGCAGGGCCGGAGGGCTGTGTTGCTGAAAAGGGCGTTGAGGCCCATGGAGAGATGTGGGTCCTAGAGTAGGAGTGATGGCAGCGAGGCAACACCAGAGGAGGGTGCAGTGGCGAACGGAGCTAATCCCCAGGACAGCCAGCAGGAGGTGCCACAGTGGAGAGTGAATCCCATTACAACCTCATTTTAAAAAGACAAAACAAGTTAGAATTCCCTAAGGTGACATCTTCAACACAGTCACCATGCACAGTGGAATCAGAACCCCAAGCTGCTTACATGGAAATTTGAAAGCAAACTTATTACAAAATTTTTGCATGTAAATAGTCAGGGCTAGGAGCCCAAAGACAACAGCTAAAGCATGAGAACTAGAAAGTGAAACTGATTGGAAATCACATGTGGGAGGGAGGACAGGAGGGGACAGGCGGAGTGGGAAGGGGGAGAGACAGAGAGATTGGTCTAGATTTATTTTCCAAACTGACAGAAATAAGAATGGTGAACAAATGTAGGCAAGTTCACCTGATTTTTAAAATTCTTCTTGTCTGGATAATCTACAGTGTTTTTAGTAACACAAATTAAACTTTTCTTTGATGTACAGAACACCAAATTCTGCTCTCAGGCACAGTATGACCCCATTCACCTGCGAATAGACATTATGAAGGCATCCACACTTTCACTGGACAGGATTAAACACACAAAAAAATAAAAAAAAAACCCACCAACAATAATAAAACAAGTCATAATTTGAATGGAGTGTAAAACCTAATGGTCCAGGGAATAAAGTTAACCTCTCACTGAGGAAGTAAGGAAGAACCTGCCTGTATGGCCCTGTTATTCCATAACTGCCCACTTCATGGTTTCTTGCATCTTCTTTTGAAGCATCTGGTACTGGCTACTTTAAGGATCCTGGAGTACTTAGACTCTACAGTCCTCAGGGCAGGGACTGTCTTTGTGTTATGTGTTTGCACAGCACCTTGCAGAGTGAGGATTGGTCTGTGACTGGGAGCTTTCATCCTTTCCTCAAAGCAGTAACAATAATCAGAATGGAATGCATGGTCAGATCCAGGTGGGCAATTCCTAGGTGACGAATTTGGCCATAATTTTTAATCTTCAAAATTTCCTTTTACATAATCTACTATCCCATCTTCCCATCACGTTAGCTACTGAAAATGATTTAAAAAAAGTGAAAGCCATATCCAAAAATATTCACATTTCCGGAGGGAGACCTTTGTTAAATGGGTCTTGGCACTGCTGATTTTTGTCCACGTGGGACAAAGAGCGGGGTATGTGAGGAGTCAGCTGCTCCCAGCAAAGGTCATTACTTTCTGTTCAGATCAGTGCCCAGAAGCACTCAGAGCCCGTTTACTTATACGAGGCACAGTGAGCACCGGCAGCACTTGCTGATGCTCCAGATGAATTGGGTTTTTTTGCAGAAAGTCAATGGAGTCGACACATGCTCCAGCAACCAAACACAAGGCACCCATTTATCACCCCCTCCCTGAAAAGGCAGAAACTTTATTTGCTTTTCCTAAAGGTGACAAATGAACATGAAATGCAGCTTATAGATTTTAAAACACTTCACACAAATCTGGTTGTTTTTTTTCCCCTTCCTTCTTTGATATTATCTAGTGACACCAGACTGACTTGGAAAATGAAATGGATCCTTGTTCACCTCCTGATGCAGCTTCGAATGCCCCGTAAGATGATTCTTTATCTACTTCCAGGGATGGAATTCTGATCCTTAGATGGCAACAAAAAAAAATGGTCTGAATGACTGGAGTTCTGAGGCTTCTGTGACTGAGTCAAAGCAAGAGCTTGTGTATGGAGTATGGGTAGGGAGTTCACGCAATGGACTATTGACTCCTGCATTTCAAGCAAATGTGGGACAAGGCTCTTTGCCCCATATGATGAAGTTCCTCTCCTCTTGCATCTTATACTGCTTGGTATTGGTGGGGGTGTGCAGGAAGCACTGAAGTGGGGAGAGATTCTGAAAAAGAAAGATCTGTGGACAAACAACAACTTCTGGTTCACTTCAGAGTACTGTGGACTCTAGCTCAGAAAAAACACATATGAATGGCTGAAATGAACTAATACAGAGGCTGTTCTGGTTGTCAGTGAATTCTGACACAGGGCAGTGCACGTACACACAGGTCATTACCATGTGCTAATCAATGTATAATGTGCATCAAGTAGAGGGGCAGGAGTATAGGAGCTTCTCCTCTCTCGGTTTGGTCTTCTACAGATGTAATGGTTTCACAATTCCCCACTTTGTGCCAGGTCCTGAAAATCTTGGCATACCCATAATTCCCTCTGAAGTGAACAGAAACTGTTCTCTTAGTATCAAGTCTTTATTTTGTTTGTCTTTACTGACTACCAAAGCTCTGCTTGGTTCAGCACACTTAGAGAGTGAGAAATATCAACCTTCCCAAGAAACCAGCTGTTTTTCCTACAGCTGGAATGAATTCTTATAATAGATCTCTTTCCTCAAGGTAGTCCTTAACTAGAAAGAAAAAAAAATCCACATTCTCCTTGAAGGCTTTCTGTATGTAGCTTCAAAGTTTCTTATTCAAGAGCTGAACAAACACAAAGATTTTATTTCCCTTTGTTTTTATTTGTGGCAAGCTGCCTAACAACTTAGCAAGCTCTGTGAAAATTACTCATCTCCTCAAACTTTATTACTACCAAAATAGGAAAATATAATCGAAAACAATAGCAACCAGAGTTCTCTGACTTAGCACATTAATTATTGCACAGTGTCAGTACAGGGCAGAGTTAAGGTTGTGGAGTATTTCCCTACTTTACCGTGTTTGTATTTCTTTTAACTTTCACCTTCATTCTGAATGTATTATGCTTATTTTGGGGATAAATACAACACCACCCCTGTAATGTATTTTATCCTAAGTTACTGAGATGTGCTTTCAGGTACAGAGGGAAACAATTTCTCATCCCACAATATTTTCGAGATTTCAGAAATGGGTCCCATTCCGCACTGGTTGGAAATGGAAAAAACAATGAAAACAATGAAACAATGAAAAAACAGGGAAACAGCCCTACAGCCCTGAATAGCCAATAGCCTGGTACTTTGGGCACTTGCCTAGGATGCAGGAGACCTGGGTTTGAGTCCCAGTGCCGAATCAGGCAAAATAGGGACTCAAAGTGAATTCTCTCACATTCCAGATGAGTATCCTAATCACTGAGGTTATTACATGGAGGGTTGTGAGCTGTCAGCCTCCACCTCAAACCCCGATTTGCCTCCTGCATTTATACTGGTGTTAAATATATAAAGTGTTTTAATTTATTTATTTTAATTTACTCAGAGGTTTGCTATGTGAAAGGGGTCACCAGTACAAAAGTTTGAGAACCACTGTAGCATTTGTCTGGAAAGTATATTACTTAGTTGATTTCTTTGTATCCACTTGCCTAATTACGCTGCAAGCTCTGTAAAAAGAATAATCTGCTCCATCCCTGTATTTACCAAAATAGAAGCATATTAAAAAACACTAAAAAACAGGTCCCTTGACTTATGTGACATTTCCTATTTGTTTGTTTTCTAAAAGAGCGTCTTATACCTTCCTTCTGCCTGGTCTCTCAAACAAAATGATTCATGAAACTAAGTGCACCCCCACCCACGCTTTTGCTTTCCCTACCCAGCCTGGCATGCTATTTCATATGCTAAAACAGTGAAGAGATTGAAAACTCTAAACTGTGTCTATTTGATTAATGGGCTATATCCTGTAGATTTAAGAGAGAGAAGAACCATCATATTCCTCCAGCACTGACTTGTGCGTAAATCCAGGAAGATAGAACCCTGCTTTGTCAAGCACTGAAAGAAACTGTACCCAGTATTCCTTCTGGTAGCCGTTAACTGGATTTCATAATAATACTTTTCCACTATCTTATTCTTATTTTTATTATAGTCGTGTTAAGAGAAACTGAGATCAGGGCCCCATTGTACTGCTGAGTGCTGTGCAACGACATCTTAAGAGACATCTGAAGAGCTGAGACCACGTCTACACTCGAGACCGTACAGTGGCATAGCTGCAGTGGTTCAGCTGCGCCACAGTAAGATCTCCCATGTAGCCATTCTATGCAGATGGCAGGGAGCTCTTCCGTCAACATAATTAAACCATCTCAGTGAACGGTGGTAGCTCTGTTGGCAGGAGCGTGTCTCCTGCCAACATAGCACTGTCCACTCTGGTGCTTCTGTCAGTGTAACTTATGTCGGTCAGGGGGGTATTTTTTCACACCCCTGAGTGACATAACTTAGACTGACAAAAGTGCTAGTGTAGACATAGCCTTAGCCTAAATAGACAAGGCAGGAGAAATGAAGTATTATATCCCCATTTTACAGATGGAAAAACGTCACAGATCACTTGTGAGGTTCTGAGAGAGCAACTGTGGGAGCTGAGCACTTTTGAAAATCTGGCTATAAATGGCTTCCCCAAGGTCCCCCAGGGAATCTGTGGCAGAGTGGGGAATTAACCCCAGGCCTCCTGAGTTGCCATCTAGTACTTTAACAACAACACCAGCCTTCTTTTCACTTTCAATCAGGAGCTCTGTTTAAAAAATGATGGCACAACGTGGCCCTCGTAAATAACATGACTACTCATGGAACAAGGAACTATTTACTCCATATCAGTGAGGAAGGAAGACCATGACTCTTAATTAAGGAGTGATGTTGGTAGGTGATTCTATTCCCATGTTATGGGTGGGTAAACAGATGCACACAGGCACAAAGTTAACACTGGGCAAAATTCACCCCTATGCTTAGGGCCAGCACAAAGAACTATACAGCACCTAAGCCCCAGTGCGGGCGTTAATGGCATTTATGTTGTGCTGAGATTTTTTGTATAAGCTTTAAGCACACAGCTAAATTTTATCCACAATGATTCAGTAGCGGGGCTGGAAATAGAATTCAGCAGTCGTAGCCCCTAATCACATGATGTAAACATTAGCTCCAGGATCAATCAGTTCCTAGCTACGGAACAAGGAATGATAAAGCTTCCCACTTGTTGAAACACTTGTAAATCAAATTCTAGATCCTTATCCCTTTATTCTACATATATTTAGTGTTCCATTCAGTAGCTCGGCCGTGAATCAGATGCTGCTACTGCTGTTTCCCATTATTACCTACCAGCCTATTTTCCTTATATACTCTGATAATAGACTCTGTAGCTTGAAACAGTTTAGAAAATGGTTGTGACCATTCAAGTGCAGTACCATAGAACATTGCCAATTTGAACGAATTCAGCCCTTTACAGATTATTATATTTTGTGAATAAGTAAATAAACAAACAATAAAAATACCAGGTTTCAGAGTAACAGCCGTGTTAGTCTGTATTCGCAAAAAGAAAAGGAGTACTTGTGGCACCTTAGAGACTAACCAATTTATTTGAGCATGAGCTTTCGTGAAGTGAGCTGTAGCTCACGAAAGCTCATGCTCAAATAAATTGGTTAGTCTCTAAGGTGCCACAAGTACTCCTTTTCTTTTTGCGAATAAAAATACCAAGGAATCTATACCATATAATGTACTGTGCAATTTTGGAGAGTGTAGTTTAGTTTCAACTATGTATTATCTCTAGTGTACCAGCAAATGTACTGCACCATATTTAGTAAGAGTAATTAAATCTTGGAAATTTGAGACCTTGCTAGAATGCTCCACTATGAATTCTTTGCTCAGACACTGGTTTAGCTTGGTTCTACCATTTGACCGTGTGTAAGTGAACAGCTCATGGGCAGTCTTGCCTAATGGTGGGATCAAGAGTCCAGCCTACTAGTTAGAGCTAGATCCAGGTGGGGTGGGTCCAGAAACAAAGTCAATCGTCAGAGCCAGGATTCAGGAGCCAAAGCCTAACCCTTGGGGTTAGCCAGTGTTGCAGTTAGAAGGTGTAGCAGAAAGTCCGAGCCAAGAATCAGAAGCCAACGTATTAACCAGAGTCACAGGCAGAAGGCGGAACCAAGCATCTGAGCCAGGTGTCAGGAAAAATTTGGGGGCTGCAGCAGGTACAGGCGGTGGCTGGAGAAAGGCGAGAGACAGCAAGTATAGGACCATGCACAGCCGCAGGCTAGGAATGCACTAAGCAGCCACTGGCCTGCTGCTGCTACTGAGCTTAAGTATCAGCCAATCAGGTGGCCCAGTTAATTAGACAGCTTCTGACGGACTGGCTCTGCTGCAGGTTGGGCCTGATACTCTGCATCCCAATAAAGCATTTCATTCAAAGCACTTCCCAAACAGTAATTAGCAAATCCTCACAACACCTTGATAGACATACTTTGCAGAGGGGTAAATTAAGACAAGAAAGATTAAATAACTTGCCCAAGCTCATAAGTGTATCGGTGGAGCAATAGAACACATGTCTGTGCTTCTAGTAGTAGTAAAGTAGCAACTAACAGCCCCAACCAATTGTGCTAAGCACTGTGCATCTACATAGTAAGAGACAGTTACTGCCCTGAAAAGATTGCAGCCTTAAAATATGGACCAAGGCTAGATGGGAAAAGAGAGATACAGAGAAGTAATGTAACTTGCCCCAGACCAGTGGCAAAACTAAGACTAAAATCCAGGTGTACTGACCCCAATTTCTGTACTATCCACTAGTCACTACATCCTCCGTAAAAGCCACTGAAAATGGCGTTACAGCAAAGATATTTGATGTACCTACTGCATAGAAAGTTAACACAAGTAGTCTAACTTGGCTTAAGTACATGCAGACACCACTGGAATATAAACAGAGGATTGCCTGGGGTGACACAGAGTTTAGTACCACTAGTATATTGTCAAGGTGGGTGAACTGATGGCCAGACAGCCGCTGAGTAGGTTTCATCCCAGCTATGGAGAATCTGGGATTTACATGGACTGAGAGATTCATAGCTGCAGGAGTTTCTAGTCCATTTATTTTTAATAGGCCTCATAAACACTCAGCTCTTGGAATGGTTTCAGAGTAACAGCCATGTTAGTCTGTATTCGCAAAAAGAAAAGGAGTACTTGTGGCACCTTAGAGACTAACCAATTTATTTGAGCATAAGCTTTCGTGAGCTACAGCTCACTTCATCGGATGCGTACTGTGGAAAGTTTAGAAGATCTTATTATATACACACAAAGCATAAAAAAATACCTCCTCCCACCCCACTCTCCTGCTGGTAATAGCTTATCTAAAGTGATCACTCTCCTTACAATGTGTATGATAATCAAGTTGGGCCATTTCCAGCACAAATCCAGGTTTTCTCCCCCCCCACACAAACTCTCTCTCCTGCTGGTAATAGCTTATCCAAAGTGACCACTCTCCTTACATTGTGTATGATAATCAAGGTGGGCCATTTCCAGCACAAATCCAGGGTTTAACAAGAACGTCTGGGGCGGGGAGGGAGGGAGGAAAAAACAAGGGGAAATAGGCTACCTTGCATAATGACTAAGCCACTCCCAGTCTCTATTCAAGCCTAAGTTAATTGTATCCAATTTGCAAATGAATTCCAATTCAGCAGTTTCTCGCTGGAGTCTGGATTTGAAGTTTTTTTGTTGTAAAATAGCGACTTTCATGTCTGTAATCACGTGACCAGAGAGATTGAAGTGTTCTCCAACTGGTTTATGAATGTTATAATTCTTGACATCTGATTTGTGTCCATTTACTCTTTTACATAGAGACTGTCCAGTTTGACCAATGTACATGGCAGAGGGGCATTGCTGGCACATCATGGCATATATCACATTGGTGGATGTGCAGGTGAACGAGCCTCTGATAGTGTGGCTGATGTTATTAGGCCCTGTGATGGTGTTCCCTGAATAGATATGTGGGCACAGTTTGCAACAGGCTTTGTTGCAAGGATAGGTTCCTGGGTTAGTGGTTCTGTTGTGTGGTATGTGGTTGCTGGTGAATATTTGCTTCAGGTTGCGGGGCTGTCTGTAGACAACAACTGGCCTGTCTCCCAAGATTTGTGAGAGTGTTGGGTCATCCTTCAGGATAGGTTGTAGATCCTTAATAATGCGTTGGAGGGGTTTTAGTTGGGGGCTGAAGGTGACGGTTAGTGGCGTTCTGTTATTTTCTTTGTTAGGCCTGTCCTGTAGTAGGTGACTTCTGGGAACTCTTCTGGCTCTATCAATCTGTTTCTTCACTTCCGCAGGTGGGTATTGTAGTTGTAAGAATGCTTGATAGAGATCTTGTAGGTGTCTGTCTCTGTCTGAGGGGTTGGAGCAAATGCGGTTGTATCGCAGAGCTTGGCTGTAGACGATGGATCGTGTGGTGTGGTCAGGGTGAAAGCTGGAGGCATGTAGGTAGGAATAGCGGTCAGTAGGTTTCCGGTATAGGGTGGTGTTTATGTGACCATCATTTATTAGCACTGTAGTGTCCAGGAAGTGGATCTCTTGTGTGGACTGGACCAGGCTGAGGCTGATGGTGGGATGGAAATTGTTGAAATCATGGTGGAATTCCTCAAGGGCTTCTTTTCCATGGGTCCAGATGATGAAGATGTCATCAATATAGTGCAAGTAGAGTAGGGGCGTTAGGGGACGAGAGCTGAGGGAGCGTTGTTCTAAATCAGCCATAAAAATGTTGGCATAATGTGGGTACTGGCCATGCGGGTACCCATAGCAGTGCCGCTGATCTGAAGGTCTTAGAATGCATCTCTTACTGTGTCTAGTGGGTGACTAGTCGAAAATCTAATAATGCTCATTATAACAGAGACTTTGCATGATATTCATCTTAAATGTACCTGTTCTTACTTTTATGCCATTCCTCCTAGTTATCCCCTCTTATACCATCCTACAATTAATGTTTCTTCTTGCTAGGGATGCTTTTAGACAGTGCATAGTCATCATTTAGCCAAAGTGCCAGGGGGAACTTTCCTTACATTAGTTAGGAGATCTCTGTAAGAGGTCATTATGAGAAGAGAGACTCAGGCTTGTCAAGATATTCCTTTCCCACTCTGGAGCAAAACAAACAAAAGAAGTCTCAAATTGTCTGTGTGATCCACAGTCATAAATTATGGCACAAATCTTCTGACAGTCCCAGCTTCCAGTAATGCTGTTATTCTTGGCAGAAAAGTTTTTAATTCATCTGTTCTGCGGCACCTGTTCTTAGAAGACGTTTCATAAAATGAACTGGGGTTAGGGTAGGGAAGCGTGAAGATAGGATGATGACATCGTCCTAGTGATCTACAGTATTATGGAAAAAAGAACAGGAGTACTTGTGGCACATTAGAGACTAACAAATTTATTAGAGCATAAGCTTTCGTGGGCTACAGAACTATTTACACTCACACTACTTCTGAAAGTAAGTAGATAGGTGGTAGGTGTGAGGTAAACTGGTGTTACTTCCCTGCTGCCGCCCCCATCTTACAAATGGGTAAACTGAGATACAAAATTATTAAGTGACTGTCCAAAGGGGACACAGTCAGTAGCAAAGTGAGGAACAGAAATTCGGAGTCTTGGCTCTTAGCCTCCCACTCTGACCACTAGCCACTCTTCCACAAAAGCTGACTAAGCCCAGAGGTTATAGATTAATGAAACATTAAAACAGTTTTTTTCTTCTCTTGGGTGAGCACAGTACAATCCCGTGCAGCGGAATAAACCTGCGAAAGGAATACATTTGCGGTGAACAAAACCAAAGCCTGCACAGAAACACAGTCAGAACCATTTAGATTAATATGATGCAGTGCTGGATTTCTTAATTATTATTTCCCTGTCTCTAGCAGCAGGAGAACAATTCTCCTGTGACAATGTTCTATCCTGCAGGAAAATAGGAACTACCGTCTAGCAGAGAGCTACAGTCCACCTAGTCTGATATACTGTGCAGTTCTTGATGCCTTGCAGAGATGTGTCATCAAAACCCCACTGTGCTCATAATAGAGTGAAGAAAGTTCTTCCTGACCCCAGCTAGTGATCTGTTTATGCCCTGAAACCTGACAATAAATCACCTTTGTAATTTTGCCGTAGCTAGTGCAAGTATTGAAGATATTCTTTTTCATATAACTGTTTAATCTTCTTACTGAGATATTTGTCATCCTCATCCACTCCACTGTCATCGTAATAATTAAAGCTAGCTAAATACTAATTGAGAAATTTGTCAATCAGCAAACATTGCTCTTTTTTCACTGAATAATTTATGTGATGAGTATTTTCTTCCTAGCATTCAAACAGTTCTAATGATAATACAGTATTTGTGTCTAATTCACCAAAGTAATAACAGGGTTGTCTTTTCCATTTTCTCCAACTTTTAATAAATGTATGATGTTATCATTTGTTCAAATTTAAAAGCAGAAAAATGGTGAACAGTTTTACTGCTAATTAGCAAATATAATTAAAAATAAACAGCATCACATTTTGGTGCTTACAGAAAAATTACAGAGATAATTATATCTGTCTGCCTATGTGTGTATACAGTATCCATTACCATGGTATTGATCACCTCACGTTTATTAAATAATTTAGTTTCAAAACACTGCTGTGAGCCAGGCAAGTGTTATTACTTCTATTTTGCTCATGGGGAGCTGAGTCACAAAAAGATTAAATGATTTCCCAAGCGTCACACAGTGAGTCCGTGGCAGAGCCAGGAACTGATCCCAGACCTTCTGAGTCCTAAACTATTGTATTTGATACAAGACTACTCTGTTATATTCATATCCTCCTGTTCTATAGCCATGAACTACCTCTCTTCGCCTCAGGGTAAGGACAATACATTGTGGATAGATAAGAATCTACCTTAGTCTCCATGCAAGATTCAAGTCCAACCCCAATCTCCGTGCAGCTATGAAAAGTTGCGGTATGCATTTTTGTAACTTTCTTTTTAAATTCCACATCCTTGGCCATCTAGTTGGAGTAAGGACCAGAAGCAGTAATCACAGGCTTGTAGAAGTTAGAGCTGGAAAAATCCTATTAGGTCATCTACTTCATAGTCCTGTCAATTTCCAAGTGTTTTGTCCAGTCAGGTTTTAATTGGCCCAAACAATGGGTGTGTCCATCACATCCCTCAAGAGACTTCCACAGACAGAAGATGACTTGGACAAAGCCTCTCTGAAATACTGCAGAAAAGGACATTTTGCAGTACTTCTGACCTTTCTCTGGACCTGTCATAAATATAAAGGGAAGGCTAACCACCTTTAAATCCGTCCTGGCCAGAGGAAAAACCCTTTAAAACCCTGTAAAAGGTTAAGAAGCTAAGATAACCTCGCTGGCACCTGACCAAAATGACCAATGAGGAGACAAGATACTTTCAAAGCTGGGTGGGGGGAAACAAAGGGTCCTCTCTGTCTGTGTGATGCTTTTGCCAGGACCAGAGCAGGCATGTAGGTCAGAACTCCTGTAAAGAGTTAGTAAGCAATCTAGTTAGATATGCGTTAGATTCTGTTTTGTTTAAATGGCTGATAAAATACGTTGTTCTGAATGGAATGTATAGTCCTGTTTTTGTGTCTTTTTGTAACTTAAGGTTTTGCCTAGAGGGATTCTCTATGTTTTGAATCTGATTACCCTGTAAGGTATTTACCATCCTGATTTTACAGAGGTGATTCTTTTACTTTTTCTTTAATTAAAATTATTCTTTTAAGAACCTGATTGCTTTTTCATTGTTCTTAAGATCCAAGGGTTTGGGTCTGTGTTCACCTATGGAAATTGGTGAGGATTTTTATCAAGCCTTCCCCAGGAAAGGGGGTGTAGGGCTTGGGGGGATATTTTGGGGGGAAGATGTCTCCAAGTGGGCTTTTCCCTTTTTATTTTTGTTAGACGCTTGGTGGTGGCAGCATAAAGGTTCAAGGATAAAAGGTAAAAGTTTGTACCTTGGGGAAGTTTTAACCTAAGCTGGTAAGAATAAGCTTAGGGGGTTTTTCATGCAGGTCCCCACATCTGTACCCTAGAGTTCAGAGTAGGGAAGGAACCTTGCCAGGACCTTTATCCAAAGCCCACCAAAGTCAATGAAAGTCTTTTTGCTTACTTCACTGGATCTGGCTCAAGCATGTGGAGATTAAAGTAATCTATTCATTCACAGAACGGGTATAGTGCCACTGCATGCTATCATCCCAACACCAATCCTATACGTGTGCCTCCCCCTTCATCCAAGATGACCACTTCCGGGGAAATAGGGAAATTATTATTAATCTCCATGACTCATTCAGGCCTGAGCCTCTCTGCTTTGACAAGGATACCACTATTTAGTGCCAATTGTGATGGTGCTTTTGAGGTGGACACCTGCCAAACAAGACCACCAACTAAATTCACATAAACCACTGAGTTGACATCAGACAGTAACATTGTTCTAAAAAACAACAACGAGGAGTCCTTGTGGCACCTTAAGAGACTAACGAATTTATTTGGGCATAAGCTTTCGTGGGCTAAAACCCACTTCATCAGATGCATAGAGTGGAAAATACAGTAGCAGGTATATATACACAGTACATGAAAAAGATGGGAGTTGCCTTACCAAGTCGGGGGTCAGTGCTAAGGAGACAATTCAATTAACAGCAAGATACCAAGGGAGGAAAAATCACTTTTGTAGTGGTAATGAGAGTGGCCCATTTCAAACAGTTGACAAAAAGGTGCGAGTAACAGTAGGGGAAAATTAGGTTTTGTAATGACCCAACCACTCCCAGTCTTTATTCAGGCCTAATTTGATGGTGTCCAGTTTGCAAATTAATTCCAGTTTTGCAGTTTCTCGTTGGAGTCTGTTTTTGAAGGTTTTTTTTGTTGAAGAATTGCCACTTTTAAGTCTGTTATTGAGTGACGAGGGAGACTGAAGTGTTCTCCTACTGGTTTTTGAATGTTGTAATTCCTGATGTCAGATTTGTGTCCATTTATTCTTTTGCAAAGAGACTGTCTACTTTGGCCAATGTACATGGCAGAGGGGCATTGCTGGCACATGATGGCATATTGTCTCATTACCACTTACCTCCCACTTGGTAAGGCAACTCTCATCTTTTCATTTACTGTGTATATATACTTGCTACTGTATTTTCCACTTCATGCATCTGATGAAGTGGGTTTTAGCCCACAAAAGCTTATGCCCAAATACATTTGTTAGTCTCTAAGGTGCCACAAATACTCCTCATTGTTTTTGCTGATACAGACTAACACGGCTACCACTCTGAAACCTAACATTGTTCTGTCACTCTTGGGCTGGCTTCCTATGCAGCCTAGATGTGCAAGGCTGTGTATCCCATTTCAAGTTCTTCAAGCCATTCATTCCCCCAATCAATTCTTTCCTTAGGGCCTGATTCAAAGCTAATTAAAATCGGCGAGAATCTTTCCATTCACTTGAAGGGGCTTCAGATCAAGCCCTTAGTAAACAGCTGATATTTTGCTTCACATACCTCAACTGCTCTAGTAAGTCTAAGTGAAAGGTACATCTGAGAAATTTTATCAAGCGAGGGAGAGGAGGTTAATCAATGAACTCGGTTTTAGACAAGAAGCCACTAAAGAGAATAGCATGATCCAGAGTGCACTCTTTCGGCTTTGGTTTCTGGCTAGGTTTATGGGTCATCATGACTCTTAAAGCATTTGAAAATCTGTTCTGACAGGAATGTTAGACTGCTATAGAGCGATAGCAGATAATTCACCAGAGATTTTAAACTCCAGTGAACACTCAATATTTGCATGAGCCCTGGACGAGTTAGTTTTTATGTCAGTGCTTGGCTGATTCTGAAAGCTCAACCGGCTTCTCTCACCCATTAAAATGAATTTTAAAAGCCTTTTTAAAAGTTTTTCTCTGTGCTAACTAACTGTCTAGAAACTTTGCGGTCTGATTTTTTATTAAATAAATGAGTTTATGTTATAAGCATCTATTTTTAACTAAGCAAAAATAAATTGCACGCCTAGGTAAATAGTACACAGCTGGCTGACAAACTCAGCTTTTCTTCTTATTTCTGTCTTGGGATTCTATGAGTCATGCCTAAATCTAAGGACAGCTTCCTTCTAATCAGCTCCCTTGCTGGAATGCTAGACCAAAGACCAAATGAGCCATGCCTGGGAATGAACTACTGCTTTCTCAACCTTGGATATAGTCCATCCAAATGAAGGTTGAGGCACATTTGTGAGGCACTGCCAGAACCTCTAAAGCAGGGGTGGGCAAACTTTTTGGGCCAAGGGCCACATCTGGGTGGGGAAATTGTATGCAGGGCCAGGGCAGGGGGTTGGGGTGCGGGAGGGAGTGTGGGGTGTGGAAGGGGGTGCGGTGTGCAGGAACGGGCTCAGGGCAAGGGATTGGGGCACAGGAGAGGTGCGGGGTGTTTGAGGGGGCTCAGGGAAGGGGGTTGGGGTGCAGGAGGGGTGTGGAGTGCAGCAGGGGCCTCAGGGCACGGTGCAGGAGGGGTGCGGACTGTGGGAGGGAGCTCAGGGCAGGGAGTTGGGGGGCGGGGTGCAGGAGGGGTTCGAGCTCCAACCCGGCACCACTTTCCTAAAGTGGCTCTGGGGTGGCAGCAGCACGCACCAGGGCCCGGCAGGCTCCCTGCATGCCTGCCCTGGCCCCACTCTGCGCCGCTCTGGGAAGCGGCCAGCACCACGTCCCTGTGCGGCTACTGGGGGGAGCGGGGGGCACAGGGCCCCACACGCTGCCCTTGCCACACCTCCCGGTACCTCCCCCGAAGCTCCCATTTGCTGCAGTTCCCCGGTCCTGGCCAATGGGAGCTGCGGGGGGGGGGGGTGGTGCCTGGAGGCAAGGGCAATGCACAGAGCCCTCTGCCCCCCCTCTCCCTCAGGGCCCCAGAGACATGGTGCCGGCTGCTTCTGAGAGTGGCACAGGGCCTGCTGAACCACGGGGGGCAATCCTGTGGGCTGGATCTGGCCAGCGGACCGTAGTTTGCCCACCCCTGCTCTAAAGGCTAGAGGATTTCGCTTGTCCCTAGAGCTGTGTGAATAATGGATTTTTCTGTTCATTGGCAATTTTGAAAAAGAAAAAAATCAATCAAATCATTTTGAGTTGGACTGAATCAAACATTTTCAAAAACTCTGGCTAATCAAAAAAAGTTTCATTTGACAAAAGTGAAAATGTTTTGTTTAAATTTTGAACATTTTAAAATATTTTTGAACTTTTAAAATAAAACTAAAGGAACAACTGAAATTAAAAGTTGTTTCAAATAATTTTAAAAAATGTTTCTGTTTGCCAGAAGCTGGGAATGGGCAACAGGGGATGGGTCATTTGATGATTACCTGTTAATTGGGGATCGGTCCTGCTTTGAGTAGGGGATTGGACTTGATGACCTCCTGAGGTCCCTTCCAACCCTGATATTCTATGATTCTGTTCATTCCCTCTGGGGCACCTGGTATTGGCCACTATCAGAAGACGGGATGCTAGGCTAGATGGACCTTTGGTCTGACACCATTTAGCCGTTCTTATGTTCTTAGAAAATGTCAAAACAAAACAATTTTTTTAAAATGAATAATTCAGCAAAACTGACAGAAATTTATGAACCATTTCACTGTTGCCAAATCTGCAGTTTTCAATAACAACTATGTATTGACAGCCAAAAACTTTTGCACAGCTCTACTTTTCAATTCTACCAAACTGGCATCTTTCCTGGCCTGAAATTCAATCT
Source organism: Lepidochelys kempii (assembly GCF_965140285.1). Classification (NCBI taxonomy): domain Eukaryota; kingdom Metazoa; phylum Chordata; order Testudines; family Cheloniidae; genus Lepidochelys; species Lepidochelys kempii. The sequence continues at coordinate 118,101,256 of NC_136386.1, read as the reverse complement.
GAAAAGCCTCAATACTACTTCCTAATTTATCCTTATAAATACATTTTCCATTTCTTAAAATCATGCCTTAGCAAACTCAATTCAAAGCATATTAGGGCATAACGTTTCTACTCTCTTCAGAACATAACACACATATCACGCTTATTTTTGAGGTCAGCGGCAGCAGTTGTGTGCACATGATTCTCTCTCTCTCTCTGGTTCTAAGGTTTTTAGCCAAACATAACCCTGATAAATTTCCACATTGTAACTTTAGTGCCACATTTAACTCTCTTGTAGCCATAGATCTCAGCTAATTACACAATTTGTTGGACGAGTGGAGCAAAATGGGCATCAAATGACAAAATACTTCTGTGATTCAAATGCAGATTTGGCTCTGCTCATTGATACACTTTGATCTTCCTCCTCCGTATTCTCCAGCAATCGAGTCAATGGGACAAATTCAGATCCAGCATAAGCAGGAGCAATGACCAGTGAGGTTAATGGATTTCAAGCAGCTGACATCAAGGCATTCAGAGAGCACTAGCAAGATCCAGGAGCCAAGTGCGTGACTAGAGCCAGTTTCAACATTTGCATTTCCTCTGCTTCAAAGTCTGGGTTATGCTGACCTCTGTGAATTTGGTTTAATTTGTGGTTTTGCTGGGAGTTCTTCTATTCACCACAGGCCTTCAGGAAGTCAAGGGAAATGACAAAGACTCACGCTTAGTGTATCTGATACGATCTGTGCCCCTCTAAATGTAATTCTAGAGCCAGCTAAAAAGAATGAAATCAGGAAGGAAAATGCAAAAGGTCTCTGATTGTGAGTAGAGCTGGATGGGAAATGAAACTTCAGAAATGCCAAAAACATTCCCATTCCACACCGGGACAAAACAGAGACCTTCTGAAGATTTTCAATCAAAAACCAGAGAGAAACCTGTTGTGATAATTGGGGCCTGGTAGCCTCACCCCACTTGTGAACCTGACTGTGGGAAAGTGGATACAAGTTTATAAAGTGTCACAAAAATCCATATCTGATGTTAGCAGATCAGGTGCCAGCTCATGGCAAGGCTCTTAGGTCTCAAATGAACACTGACAAATACATAGCTGGAGACCAGGTTGGCGCATCTTTGTGTTAACATTGTTAAGATAGTGTCAGCATTATAAAAATGTGTTTAGACTTTCTGAAATGCTTGTAGGGAGCTGCATGTATTATCTCACGTATAACATCTGTACCCCATGCTATAAGGTGATATTAAGTGTTTGCATTTTACCCCTCTGAAATTGTGTAAATCATCAATCAGGAAAGAAGCATTAACTCATGTAGAATGCTGGTTTCCTATAGAAGGTTTCGGTCCTGCCCACCAAGAAAGCCCATTGAAACTAAATAAGCCATTGTGACACATTGAAGAACAAAGACTTGTTAACTGCATTCCTCCCATGCCACCCACCCACTAAGAGGAGACAGGCAGGTGAACTTATCCCATCAGATTGAACTCTGGAGGGATGGGGAAAAAATCCCTAACAAGAAGAAACTGGATCTCTATACTTCTTGGACTTTGGGAGGGCAAAATTTCTAAGCACAAGCAAGGGATCCCCAGTGCTTAGCCCTAAAGCACATATAGAGCTTGCATATTACAGCAGCTTCTGTAACCTTTTGCAATCTATGACTGTAACTCATTTGTGTGTTTGTATTTATCTGCTCAAACTTTGTAAATAACTTTCATTTCTTTTTCTTAGTTAATAAATCTTTAGTTACTTTATTATAGGATTGGCTACATGTGTTGTCTTTGGTATAAGATCTAAAGTACCACTGATCTGGGATATGTGACCAGTCCTTTGGGATTGGGAGTAATCTGAATATTGTTGTTTTTTGATGTAAGGGATGATCTATCACAAAGGCAAGCTTGCCTGGGCAGCAAGATAGACCAGAGTACCCAAGGGTACTTCTGTGGCTCCATGTTAGGCTGTTGTAATGCCTGAGGAGTTTACACTAGATACGTGACTGGTGAAATCTAAGTATAGAACTCACAGCCCATTTGGGGTTTGTGCCCTGCTTCTTAAAGTCTGCCCTGAGGTTGATACTCGTGCTTTTGAGCCACTGCAGGACAGCTTGCCACTATAACCATAAACATTGATGAGAACATGTGCAAAAGAGAGCGACTGAGTTGGTCCAAAACAAAGGCCTCCTGATATAATTTAAGGACAGTGTTAAGGTTGTGTCTCGTAAACAAGAGAAGGGTGGGACTGGAAACCAAATGAACCAAAGTTGGTGTGTTAGAAACTAAACTTGAGTGATGGACAAAATTATGAGAGGATGGGCTATTCCACCCATCCCTCTCTTTTGGGGTCCTTAAAAGAAAAGACTTTTGGAGGGAAAATCAAGGACGGACGGATGTTAACACTGGCTGACTAAAAGATGAGAGAAGGGGAAGAAGCAAGCTTCACCATCATGGCTGTCACCCTCATGGTCTCCTGAGACCCCGCAATGCAGCATGACACCATTGTGCTTCCTTCATCCTAATTTTGAGAGATGTCCTGACCAGACTGGGCCAGAGAGAGGGGATCAGATAACACCACTAGCTCCACCCTCTCCAGCTAAATCCCAAATACCAACTGAGAGTGAGACTATCACACCTTGTGTGTTATTTTCCTTCCCCACCTTATTTTCTCTCTTTCCTGTCCCTCTTCTTTTGACTTCTGTTTAGTAAGAGTCTTGCTCAGCTAGACAAGACTGCATATTCTGCAATACTGCTGTAAGCCTGTGAGCGGAAAAGTAGATAAAAGCAATGCCCTTCAAGATCCCAATGCTGCTACAATTTTGCCAGGTCTTAAAATGCCTAGGAAGACTGTGTGCCTTGCCTGTCTTTTTCCACCACTGAGATTGGACGTGAAAGCCAACACCAGAGACAAAAGCTATTGTTGCTGATCTCTTCTCTTCCCTCTTGTGTGTGTATTTGTCTTGTTTTATCTTCTAGGCAATGGGATCGGACATTAACAACAACAGTAACAACAACTCCTGCCCATTTCAACTAACTTTTTCTCTTTTCTTCACAAAGAACAGTAATCACCATCTTTAATGCTATCTAAAACACTGTCAAATAAGAGTTATCCCCTCTTCTAAAGATTCTCAACAACTAGAGAGAAAGGGAACAAGAGAGGTTGTTAAAATGAAAGCCTTACTTAATACTTTATGTTTGAAATGCTTTCACTCTTTTTCTCTCTTCCTTTTTCCTGTATCTCTAATAAAACATTAAAAAGGACTTTTTAATGGTGTGTTTGCCATGGTTCTAAGCAGGCTGAAGTCTCTGAATACTAATCCCTGAACCTTGTTTAAAATTGGACAGTAACAGGGTCATGTTAATACCTTTGACTCTTTGGACCATTTATTCCATATAAATTAAATGCAACAGACCCCAGAATAGAATCATAGAAGATTAGGATTGGAAGAGATTTCAGGAGATCATCTAGTTCAACCCCTGCTCAGAGCAGGACCAGCCCCAGCTAAATCATCCCAGCCAGGGCTTTGTCAAGCCTGACCTTCAAAACCTCTAAGGATGGAGATTCCATGACCTCCCTATGTGACCCATTCCAGTGTTTCACCACCCTCCTAGTGAAATAGTTTTTCCTAATCTCCAACCTAGACCTCCCCCACTGCAACTTGAGACCATTGCTTCTTGTTCTGTCATTTGCCACCACTGAGAACAGCCGAGCTCCATCCTCTTTGGAACCCCCCTTCAGGTAGCTGAAGGCGGCTATGACTCCACTAGCCTGGTGATTAGGGCATTCATCAGGAAGTTGAGAAACTCAGATACATAATCCAAGAGCAGGGACTTGAATCTGTCTCCCCCACATCCTAGGAGTGAGCCCTAATCCCCAGGCTCTCTGTCTCTCACACTCTGACCAGAAATTCCATCCTGGATCTGAGAAACCTTTCCCCAGAAAGTTTTGTCTACACTTTTATGTTCCCATGAAAAGATTCGGTTTTGACAAATCGGCATTTTCCGGCAAAAAAAAAACAAATACACAAACAACCATTTAGTTGAAAAATTCCTGATCAACTCTAATCATGAGCTTGTTTTGTTTAGGTTGTTTAGCTCCTGAGGGGAGACAATAGGACTATTGCATCCCTCACTTTGGAGAGCTAATTCTTGGTTGGTTACCAAACTGAGATAAATTTTATAGGGAGGCCTGTCACCTTCTTGGCCTGTCACCATTGTCAATATCTGCTTAATCTAAAGACATGCCTTTTCAGTCACTGAAGAATCAGCTGCTACTGAACTAAAATGCTTGGCTCCAACAACACTTAAATGTTTTGTCCAAACAGCTAGAGGTATACGGCTCAGGACTGGATACATTAAGCCCTGGATCAGAGACTAAAAAAAAACAGAGCTACTCTGAGGAATAGGGATAGATTTAGTGTCTACTATCTCTCAAAGTGCCATGTCTGGAAGTAATTGCTTTATACCTATGGAACCTTTATTCCCTGCCTTCCAATGATTTTATTATTTATACAGTTTCATAGGCACTCTCTCTACACATAAAATAATGGTTCCTTGTCCCAAAGAGTTTACACAGTGTAAATTAGATTCTACATTGAGGGATTGCAAAAAAGCAAAGGAACAGGGTACTTATGGAAGGGACAGGATTACAGGAGTGAAAGATTGTTAGATATCCTTAAAGTTATGTTCATACCTCGTTAGTTGCTGTTTCTTATGCAACATTTGTTTCCATCCCTGCCGTTGCAAGTTGTGAGATACAAGATCTTAAAAACATGCCATCCTAAAGAGGGAAATCATGTTCCCACAGCTTTAATGCTAACTTGATTTTAGTGGCCAATTGTCAAGAACAACTAGTGCTATACTAAAAACCAATGCTTCGTACATTTGAATCCCAGCCTTCAAGATGGTTTAAAGCATCATGCTCTGATTCTGATCTCAGTTACACTGGTGTAAATCAGGAGAAATTCCTCTGGAGTCACTGGAGCGTAAAACTTGTTTAAGTAAGATCAAAATCAGCCCCTAAGGGACAGATCCTTGCTGTAGCTCCACTGAAGTCAACTGATGTACATCAGCTGAGGATCTGATCTAAACCACTGTTTCTATTCATTTACAGTGTTGTTGTAGCTGGTTATGAGAGAAACCAGGTGGGTGAGGAAATATATTTTATTGAACCAATTTCTGTTGGTGAAGGGATGGGCATTTGAGCTTGAAAGAGCTCTTCCTCAGGTCTGGAGAAGGTACAGAGTGTCCAAACTAAAGAGAAGATGGGACAGATTGCTAAACATAAATCACTTAAGCTGAAGTAGGCAATTACGAGTCAGATTGTTAAGCATAAGGAGATGACACGTGCTATAAGAGGACATTTAAAATGAAGTTGGCAACTAAGACTTGGCAGGTAATGGAGTGAGTTACACATTGTTGTAATGAGCCGTAAAACCAGTGTACCTGTTGAGTCCATGGTTTTTGGTGTCAAGCAAAGTTATGAATTTAAGATCCCTGGCTCGCTGACCTTGCCTATTTCTAGTCAGTGATTTATGAGATTTTGTTTATTAAAATCATGCCTCAGAATAAAGCTAGGCCTAAAAAGCATGAAGATAACTCGATTGATCTAATTTTCAAGCATTTTTGTTCTTAAAAAGTTAAAAGTCAACAGCACAACAAATGACTAAAAACATCTTTGAATGCACTGTAATATATATATATATATAGTATTATTTTAATAAACACCATATTCCTTTTATAACGTCAAACATATTTGAAGGTGACATGCCAGGGCTAAGAATATTTGTCAGTCAAGTACAAACAGCTTCAGGACCAGTACACATTTTTTCAGGAAGAAAAACATATGGCCTTTGCACTTTAACTAAAAGAGAATCTCAAATTGCTGCCAGAATTCGTAGCACCAATCCATAGTTGCTGGAACTAGGGATGGTAGGGGTGCTGCTGCACCCCCTTTCTTGAAGTGGTTTCCATCATATACAGGGTTTATCGTTTGGTTCAGTGGCTCTCAGCACCCCTACGATGCAAATTGTTCCAGCACCTCTGTACCAATCCCTTCTTTCTAAGCATATAACCACTAAAATGTGAGATCATCACAAGTCATGTGGTTGAGCAACCTTTAGAGATCTGAAATTTAATTCCACTGAGAAATTTTTCCGTCGCTATTTAAAAATAAGTGACAACAGCACTTCAGAAATCCTAGGAATAGTCGTGTGGCATTTTAGCAGTTTTTTTCCCTCCCTCACTACAGCTTCATCATATTCCAGAATCAGCCTTAACCATCCTATACTGGTTTAGCAGCACATGTCCAGAAGTACTAATGAGGTAAGCTACAAGCTGTACTGCCCAGACCCTTTAACAGATTATTTAATAAACAGCAGACACAAGAATCCAAACTTGAGTTCAGAACAGGGAGACTCTGAATGCTTGGCTGCACCACAGAGAATTAGAACTGATTAATACTGCAAAAAGTGTTCATGAAATTTTATGAAATCACAGGAGCTGCTTGATCTGACAATGCCCATACCCCTTTTTATTTGCTGATCAGAGTCTCTGAGTGAACGGGTTTTTGTTTGGTGGAATGTCTAAGGAACAGCTGTTTCTTTATACAAATACCCACACTCATGTGTAAACACCAGTATTCATGCATACACTACAGTGTCTGCTATTCTTTAGGAAGTGCCCATATACTGAGCATATACTGAGCAATACCCACGCAATGACTAATACTGTAGTCATACTCATATCCCCAACAATATTCTAGGGTCTGATGGATCTCTCAACAGATGAGCATTGATAGAAAGGTAGTTCCTGCTGGGGTTTCCTGTGGATCTTCCCTTGATGAATTCCCACTTTTACCCAACCAGAGAACCTTTCATATTGTTGTTCTAACTACGCCTAACAACTTTGCTGATCACACATATGCATGAGAGTTTCAACCCTATTCTCCTTATCTACACTTCCACACCCCATGAATATTCAGGTACCCCATTTTTCATAGGTTGTTGTCTTAGTTTCCCTTATTCATATTATCATCTACACACGTGTCCATGGTAACCTATGGTCAGAACAAAACTTTCCATGAAGTTACAGTCAGGTGCTTTGTGGTCTAGGACTGTACATTGTGGACTATTTTTCCGTAACATCACCTACTGGCACATTCTTTCCCGTAATCTCGTAACCTGACTGGCATTGGGTTATTCCTAGGTCACCCACTCATGCAAGGGTTCTAAAGCCTACGGCCTAGTATGGCTAAGCTAAAATCTTACAGGACTTGGCCTGTAGGCCTTGTATTACAGCCATGCTTCACTTATATACTTCATACACACTCAACAGTCTTAAATACTTGTCAATCTTATACTTCTATAATTGTATACCTGAAATCTACTTAGCATACAAGGATTATATATGAAATATCACATGAGATGACTGTAACCCTAAATAACAATGATAAATGGATGATAAAATGAACAATTCGCTACCCACCCCTTCATGTTCAATCTATCAATTCCCTCCAACTGCTGCCCCTATACCTCCCTCCGTCTGGCTCTGCCCTTGGATTCCCCCTGTCTTCCTTCCCCTGTCATCTCTCTTTCTCTCTCTCTCTGGTTCCCTCCTTTCCTTTAACTTTCACCTGTCCTCTCCCCCTCTGATTCCCTCCTTCCTCCAGCTACCTCCACATCCTTATTATTATTATTTGTAGTGTGGTAGTGCCTAAGAGCCCTAGTCACAGACCAGGACCTCATTGTGCTAGGTGTTGTACAAACACAGAACAAAAAGATGGCCCTGCCCCAAAGAGCTTACAATCTGAGTATAAGATGACATAAGACAACAGACAGATGGGAGAGTACAAGAAAACAGTGAGACAATATTGACAGTATATTGGCAGCCTCACCGCCATCAAGTTTATTGTAGGCCCTCCTGCAAAGAAGGGATTTGAAGGAGGATACTGAGGTAGTTTTGTGGATGGGTATGGTATGGGGAGCTCCTCCCAAGCGTGAGGGGCAGCATGGGAGAAAGCATGAAGGTGATTGTATGAATATTTAACAAGTGGGCAGCGGGCTGATCAGAGGCAGGAGTCAACATTTCAATAGTGAATGACAGATGATAGGTAGCATGGAGACAGCCCCTGGAGGGCCTTGAGAGGGGAGACAAGTAGCTTATGTTGGATGTGATAGCAAAGAGGCCAGTGGAGGGATGCAAAGAGAGGGGTCACATGGTCGAAGAGATGGGTAAGAGAATGATCCCTGCAGCAACATTCTGCGTGGATATGAGTGGGGCAAGACTGCATTGGTCAAGACCAGAGAAAAGGATGTTGCAGTAATTGAGATGCAAGACGATGAGAGTTTGGACGAGAGTTTTGGCAGGGTGGACGGATGAGACATAGCTTAGAGATGTTATGCAGAAATGTTTAGACAAAGCCGTGATGTGAGGCCCTTGCTCCCACCACAGCCTTATGTACAGGGCTCCACGTCTCCCACCTACTCTGGGCTGAGCCCCTGCTTCCCCCACTCCCACGTTGGCAATTGCCTGTTTAGTCGGCTGTCTGTGCTGCTCTGCAGGGGGAACGAGGTGGAGGTCCTTGCCAGAGGGCAAATTTCAGGCCCCCTCTCCAAGTCCTGAGCCTTTCAAACATGAGCTTTGGACAGCCACTCAGGTGCCCACAAAAGGGCACCAAAAATTGGGAGTCTCTGGGGAAACTTAACAGGTTTGGAGAATTGCACAAACAAACAGGAAGGTCACTTGACACTGGTCCTTCCACTCCAGCACCTAACTAACATTAGCACCTCTCTAGCATAAAGTGGGTCCTTTTCAGCTCCTCAGCAATTCCTTTAACTAACGGCATTCCATTATAGCAACAACTCCCTTTAAGTTTACATATGGGGTACGAAAGATATTTTTCTCAAATGCTGCCAGTTCCAAAAAAAAAAGTCCCAAATACACAAAAAGGGCCTGATTTTCTCCATTGCCTTGCACCTTGCGTGAATCACTCAGAGCTGGCTCAAATGAGCGTGAAATGCAAATGAGCGTGAAATGCTGCCAACTCAGAATAGGCATGAGTTCCGCCAGCTTTGTAAGTGAGGATCCAAGGTTCATGGCAGCGGAGAGTTAGGCTCACGGAGTGTACATAGGTATAGATGAGAACTGCATTACAGCTCGTGTGTGCGTCTATCTAAAGCCATGTCTACACTGCATGGCTCCCTAGCATGAGAATAAGTAGCAGTGTAGATGGTGAGGCACTGCTTCGGCAAGTAGGGTAAAGACACGCCAGAATCTTAGCCCTGGTCTACACTGCAGGGGCTCGACCTAAGATACGCAACTTCAGCTATTCGCGTAGCTGAAGTTGCGTATCTTAGGTCCACTTACCTGGCCGTGAGGTAGGCCGCTGCCGCTCCCCCGTCGACTCCGCTTCCGCCTCTCGCGAGCGGGAGTTCCAGAGTCAACGGGGAGTGTGTTTGGGGAGCGATTTAACGTGTCTAGATGAGATGCGATAAATCGATCCCCGATAGATTGATCACTACCCGCTCTCTCCATACCTAAGCAGTGCATCCCACGTCTATTCTGCTATTTTTAGCAGTGTAGTGTCCCACCGCCTCCCCGCTGCTGGAGCCTTTCCCTGCAGCAGAGAAAGACTCTGGCAGTGGGGAGGAACAGGGGGAAAGGCTCCTGCAACTCCCTGGATAGCTGTGGGTTACTTTCCCCTCTGCATCCCCCGCCAGAGTCTTTCACTGCCTCCTGTAGCTATACAGCCCAGTGTGGACACAGACTGCTTTTAACTGCACCTCCATCACTACGAGAGGTGGTAGTTAGGTTGACGGAAGAATTCTTCCATCAGCCTAAAACTGTCTACAACAGAAGTTAGTTTGGATAACTACATCACTCAGGGGTGTGGATTTTTCACACCCAAAAGCGATGTAGCTGGGTTGACTGAACATTTTAGTGTAGATATGACCTAAGAGACTTGCTCAAGGTCACAGAGGAAGTCTGTGGCAGAGAAGGGAACTGAATATGGGTCTCCTGAATCCCATCCTAACTCCCACTGGAGCATTTTTCCATGCTGTATCTATGTACTGTACCTATTAGTTATCTATTTATAATGTTTTAATAAATGGTTACCAGGTGTTTTATTAATGGTTAATCTATTGTTAGTTTACAGTTAACTTATGACCATCTACAGCATCTTCTATTGATTTGCTTATAACCATTTGTGACATGTATTACTCGTGTCCGTAATATGCTTATAACGCCCATTAATCGTTTATAAATGGAACCTTAATGCAAAGTGCGACCAGCATCAGTGTATACATGTATACCAGATTTCATATAGAATATATACTCCATCATCGTATAGAAGCCACTCTGGTGTCCCATTGCTAAAGTGGATTAGCAGCAGAAAGCACATAGGATGCCTTGATTTGAACTGTAAGAGCTGTTTGTTTTGATGACTGTCCCCAAGGGAGAAGATGAAAATAATGACAAAACAGAGACACCCTTGAGTTATCTGAGGCTGCCGCATCAAGGCTTGGCAGCAGGCAGTCTGCAGAGCAGTCTTTGTTCTCTTGCTGCCAGCATATGTTGCTAAGGGGAAGTGATGCAGAGCAGCTACAACCAAGAAGCAGGGAGTGGGGGGATTAATATCCCATTATGGGTTCCCTCCCACCCCCCCACCCCCCATTCCACATGCTCAAGCTTTTAGACACACAAGAATTGTTGAGTGTAACTTGGCAAATTATGAACTTTTAGTTTACTGTAATTTGTTGTGGTTGTTCTGAAAGTCCTATTTAGCAGTGACAGCTAGAGCGGGTCAGAAATTTTCCAAGAGCCCAGTTCTTTGTTGGAAAATGCCGGTCGGTCTAAATTGAAAAGTTCCAGGGGGAACGTGTAGACTTTGATGCAGTTCCAACAGAAACCTGGCAGAATACCTGGGTTTCCTGCCAGCTTGCCTGCTCAGCAATCCACCTAGCAGACTGCCGAGAGCCTGGGAGTACAAGTAATCCTGGCTCCCAGGCTTGTAGCTCCTCAGTAGTCCGGGCTCCAAGGATACCTGGCTCAGGGGCAGCCTACCAGGTAAAGCCCTAACCTACTAGGCTGCAAGAGTTCTGGGGAGACACAGCTCCCACGGTTTCCCGCAGCGGAGGGCAGCCATTTCCACCCCCACCCTCTCAGCTGCCTCCTCAGGATGCCCTCTTGGTGGACAGCCAGGCGAATGGGCTACCTGCCTTTCTCACTGCCGACTGTGCAGCTGTTCTGTGAAAATTTCCCGGACTTGTTTTTTGTTTTGGTTTTAGTTGGTTTTGTTTGGGGTTGGGGGTTTTTTTTGCTGTTTTTGGGGTTTTTTTTCATTTCACAAAGGAACTTTTTTTTTTCCAAAAACTCAGAATTTCACCACTCACGTCTGATGCTCGCACTTCACAATTATAGGCCACCTTGCATCCCAAAAGATCCGAAAGCCTTTCCCTTCACTCACCACTTGAAATGCAGCCGCCTCTGTGCCAGAACACAGTGGTTGTTTAACAGTGGCCAAAGTAACATGACTAACCTGCCCCTGCCCTTGTGAAAAATGTAATGGGGTTTTTAGGGATAATAGATCAACATCTCCTTGAAAATATGTCCCTTCTAGCAGCATATTGCTGGGGCACTGTTTCAGTACTGACTCAGAGGGAAAATTTGCTGCCATCTGGTGGATTAGGACCACCAATCTCTGCAGTACTTGGCAGTCAGGATGAGGGCCCCATCATCCTAGACACTGTACAAACACAAAGGAAGACACATTCCTTTCCCCAAAGAGCTCATAGTCTAAATACAGACAAAAGGTGGTGGAAAGGGACACATACATAAACAGATTGATCAGAATGATGGACACATGGCTTGCTAGTTCCAATCTTTTGTTCAGCATTAGATGTTTTGGGGAGCCTACCTCCGGAGTATAGTTCAGGCCCAAGCTTGCTGAACTTGTTAGATAAGATTAGTACAAAATCTAAGATGGTTGGTATGACTGTATTAGTTTTTTCAGGCCATAAGTGTTTGTTACACTGTGTTTCATTTACACCTTTTTTTTTTTTTTTGGTGCGGTTAATATTTTTTTAAGAAGTGGCAACTTGGTGAAAAAGTTCAGTCCAAAAAAGGCTAAAAACAATGCAAAGAACTGTGAAGCAATGCCCTGCCCTCCGATCCCTCCCTGCATGCCTCCTACAACACAGGCAAAATTTCTGGGTAGGACAGAAACCAGTACAGTCTTTGTTCCAGTCAAGGCACCACCTTCATCTGGATGGACACTACTGCCAGACAGCCATAGTGTGTGCAGTGAACAGGGCTGGCTCCAGGCACCAGTGAAGGAAGCAGGTGCCCGGGGTGGCCAATAGAAAGGGGCGGCACTCTATCCATCATTGGGGCGGCATGTCCGGGTCTTCGGCAGCAATTCGACGGCAGGCCCTGCAGTCCCTCTCTTCCTCTTCGGCGGCAGCTCAACCAGGCTGTTGTTTTTTTCCTTTGCTGCTTGGGGTGACAAAAAAGCTGGAGCCGGCCCTGGCAGTGAATGGCTGATGATTGCGCCAGTCAATTCACCCTTCACAGCTGTGGGGACCAAGGTTTCATTCAATCAGTGTAGCAATATATGGCTCTGTTTTGTGGGACCGATTTTGTTGAACTGAACTTTTATCCTCCCTCTGCCCTGTTCCAGCTTGATAGGCCTGGTATGTTGGCCCATCTTCCTCTTGGCCAGCTGGGCCACTTTTCTCTGCTCTGACTTGATCTTTTTCCTGGGAGTTGACTCTGTACCTGTCCCTGGGCTCATTTCTTTCAAAACCAGCTAGCCTGTTAGCCTCTCCTCTACAGCTCCTTCCATGGAGGCTGCATCTCCTCTAGGCTTGGCCCATTGCCACAGACTGCTCTCCTTTAGACCCATCTTACACCAGATTCCCAGCTTCAGTATTCATCCCACTCTTTGTTTCACCACTCACGGGAAAATAGACACTTGACCTAATTTACAACTGTTTTCTAGGCAGGGAATTGCTTGCATGACTGCTATTTAGGGGCAATTAAGGAGCTATACTGGCGTTCCTGTGAATAGCTAGTAATAAAAGTCTGTGTTGTTCCTCCTTTATTAACTAGTTGGATGATATTAACTAGTTATACGGTTCATAGGAAACAGGCATTTCGCTCCCCTGATAAATATATCCTACAGCATTTTGCAGCAGTAGCCCATAGCACTAGCCACTGTGTTGTCTGTTGTAGTGTTTCCCTTACTAGAATACAGCAGAGCTTTGTGAGAAGGACAATTATGTCCCCGAGGATATGTCTACACTGCAATAAAAAACCTGCAGCAGCAAGTTTCAGCGTCCAGGTCAACTGACTTGGGCACATGAGGCTCAGGCTGTGGGACTATAAAACTGCAGTGTAGACATTTGAACTTTGGCTGGAGCCCAGGCTCCGAGACCCCAGGGAGGATCTCAGAGCCTGGGCTCCAGCCTGAGCCCAAATATCTACACTGCAATTTTATAGCCCCATAGCCCAAGCCCGTGTCAACTGAGCCAGGCTAGCCATGGCTGTGCTGTGAGTCTTTTATCACGGTGTAGAGGTACCCTTTGTGATTAAGGCACGTGCTCTAAATGTCAGCATGGAGGCCTGGGAATGTGGGCTATTAGGTTATGTCTACATTGCACACTAAGCCCAGGCTCTGACTCAGGTTTGAGCCCAAGCGCCTCCTTCTGTCTGACTTGGACTGTCAAAATCAATCTGACTTGGTTCAGCAAGCACTCAGGACCTGAGTCCTAAGATCCTATTAGGGCCCTGGGTCAGAGCCCCAGTCCCACTGTGACTTGGATCCAAGCCTTATCATTTTGCAGTCTGGATGCAGCTCAAGCTGCGGACCCAAGTCAGAAGGTCTGCATCGTATAGTATGGACGCGTTAGCATGGCTGTGGGCTCTGGGTCCAGCAAGTCCACAAGTCTGGGTCCCACCAGCCTGGGTTTGCAATGCAGTGTAGACATAGCCTTAGGTTCTATTCAAGGCTCTGTCATTTACTTGACCCGCATTTGTGGGAAGGTCACCTAATCTCTTTGTGCCTCAGAGTCCACATCTGGAAAAGGGGGGGGGGGGGGGGGTGATGGCATCAGTCTCACAAGGAAGTTCTGATCTTTCATCAGTTAATGCCTATATAAAGCTTCAAAATCCTTGGACGAAACTGGCAAAGCGCAAAGTATTCTGTGTTTGGTTTCAGAGTAACAGCCGTGTTAGTCTGTATTCGCAAAAAGAAAAGGAGTACTTGTGGCACCTTAGAGACTAACCAATTTATTTGAGCATGAGCTTTCATGAGCTACAGCTCACTTCATCGGATGCATACCATGGAAACTGCAGAAGACATTATATACACACAGAGACCATGAAACAATACCTCCTCACACCCCACTGTCCTGCTGGTAATAGCTTATCTAAAGTGATCATCAAGTTGGGCCATTTCCAGCACAAATCCAGGTTTTCTCACCCTCCGCGCCCCCCCCCCCCCCACACACACAAACTCACTCTCCTGCTGGTAATAGCCCATCCAAAGTGATAACTCTCTTCACAGTGTGTATGATAATCAAGGTGAGCCATTTCCTGCACAAATCCAGGTCCTCTCACTCCCTCACCCCCCTCCAAAAACCACACACACAAACTCACTCTATCTAAGAATCCTGTTGTCTTCCTAAGTAAAATGAATTTAGCAGGACTGAATTCAGTGCCCAATTAACTGTAGTTTTCATTAGAAACTTAACACTTATATTTTGGCATGGGCTAATGTCACTGACAGTCTCTAGGGAGAGAAAGAACTAAAACAGTGGGCATTCCTGCTGCGTAAGCTAGAGTAATACTTGAACGTCTTTGCTCTCACCGTACTCTCCAGTATCAGGATGAAGTAATTAGCAGAGCAATGACTCAGGGAGCTTCCTTTGACCTGTGTAACCATCAGACCAGAAAAAAGCAGAAAAAAGCTTTTCTTCCTGCTGCTTGTCTGCCTTGTCTATAATCAGAGCAGGGATTTTAAGGCTAAAAGAGACCACTGTGGTCATCTAGTCTGACCTCCTGAACCTAATACAAAAAGTAGAAAAGGACAGAAGGCAATGCCTGTGACTGAAATGTTGAGACCAAGCATCCATTCAGCTTTCTAAAACATCAAGAGCAAAGCTACTGACACAGGTGCCAGCCACAAAAGAAGCTGAAATGATTTCCCCTAGGATTCAGATGGTGATGAAATCCTCACCTGAAGTGAGCTGTAGCTCACGAAAGCTCATGCTCAAATAAATTGGTTAGTCTCTAAGGTGCCACAAGTCCTCCTTTTCTTTTTGCGAATACAGACTAACATGGCTGTTCCTCTGAAACCTCTCCTTAAGAGTATACGCATGATGGGAAGGGAGGAAGGAAGACACTTCCTTAAGAGTGAGCCGCAAACTTGCAAGACTTTTCTTGCCATTGTTTCAGATAACACCATTAACAGTTGGTGGATGCATTATACGCAAATACCCACTTCAGCTGACACATCTAAAGCGCAGCTATGATTTTCAATTAGTAAGTAATTAAGTGCAAGGGATTCCATTCACACATTCCCACAACCATGTAACCTGCTTCTCTGCATGTCCTCCACTATACTTGTTACGTTGCCACATTCCACTGAATGTTAGGATGTATGTGATCTGCCCAGCAGCATTCTTCCCGGAGGTGGAACACTTTGGAGAGAGCATTGTCCAGTGGATAGAGCACTGGGCTTGGACTCAGCCCACCTGTCTTCAGTTCCTGGCTCTGCCATTGACCTTCTGTGTTACCATAGTCATTTGACCTCCCTGTGTCTATGGTTCCCTTCCTGCTACTTGTCTGCCTTGTCTATAATCGGAGCAGGGATTTTAAGGCTAAAAGAGACCATTGTGGTCATCTAGTCTGACCTTCTTGAACCTAATACAAAAAGTATAAAATGACAGAATTTCAGTGACACACAGGCAAAGATTGAGTGCCCATTTGCAAATCAGCTAATTGCACACATAAATGGCCAGTTAAGCATATACCTGGCATTGTGAATGTGCAAATATGCACTTTAAGTATTTGCATATAGCTACTTGTATATGCCTACATTTAAAATGTTAGCTCTAGAGTGTCACATGGTACTGCCTGGGTTTTGTTTTGGCCAGCGGTAGGGATATCATTCTGCAACATGCTGTAAATCCTTTGCAAGTGGCTCCCCTTGACTATGTTTTTTGATGAATGTCAGATATACAAAGAACCACCCAGAAGTAGTATACAATACATTAAATAATGCTGACTCCAATATTGACTACCTGATGCATGTGCATTGTCGATTGCAGTATCACCCATCTACATCTCTGCAACCAGGAACATGCTGTATACATTTCATTATTGTTAACCCTGGTCTGGTTACATCTGGGTACGTTGCAACAGCTGTACTGCAGAATGCACCATTTGGCAGTACCGGACGGGAACAGCTAGGTTGTATAAATATGAAGAGAGCTGGGAGTCGGGGGGGGAGGTCTTTGAGATAAGACCTTAGGAACAACAGTTCCACATGTTGTATGTGGACTTTGCATCGCCTCTGTCGTAAGAATAAGTGTTTGTCCCAATGACCAAAATGTCACCTCCCCCCCCTAGTATTTTGCTGTACTCCAACTGACATATTTACATGGTGGCATATGCACAGACGGTCTCATTCTGATCGGCTGATTCAAAGCCTATTGAAGTCAATGGGGTTTGGATCAGGCCTTGAATATGGTAAAATTAGTATAAATCCCGTGCAACTCCACTGACTCTGCGTTTCTGAAGGGTTAAAATCCATTGCTGATGTAATAACCTGGTATATAGATTTGTGTACAGGCCCAAAGTCCAGAGTTTGGTCAAGAGGTCAGATGCCTAGCAATAGCTAAGAGAAAGCAGAATAACCAAAGATAATCTTGCTTTTGCTAAGATATGCCTGGTCAGAAAAACGCCAGATGTTGGGGGCAATAACTGTATCTTATTCAAAATTGCAAATAGAACAAAGAAGCCCTGTTTCTGTTGTGTTAGTTTCTTCTGTAGGGAGATGTTCTTCCCACACATCCAACCTTGAGTTTATGAAAGTTTGGAACATATCAGTATAAGATATGGCCTCCTCCCACCTCCCTTTCCCAGGAACAAATGCCTGCCTTAAAACACAAATAAGCAACTTGAAAGACAATCTTTATTGCCATATACTTTCACTGTTTCTTTGCTTTTACCCCTAGCTATGTATCTGTTGGACAATCAAAGGAGCTACTTCATTCCTATGGACCCCAAATTAAATCTAACATATATTCTATACTAATACATTTATTAAAGTATTGATTAAATACTAAATGTTAATTTGTTAACATTGAGACCATGGGCGGAGACATTATGTAACCTTTTGACCATTGGCTATTGTGCTATCATATCTTGCAGCTAGACCTATCCGGGGGTGTGGGACTGCCTACCCCATCACTTTCCCCATCCATGGAAAATCCATATATTCCATTGTAATCAATTAATTGACAGTGTCTCTGAGCCTAATAAGCGAGGTGACACTCCGTCAGTGCTGTATGTAATAAACTCCTATGCTTGACCTCTACACGGTGTGGATTTATGTCCTTCGGTTTCCAACAGTGGAATGGAGATCAGAGTCTGGCTCATAGTTTATGAAGCATTTTGATATCTTTGCACTGAAAAGCAATCCATAAATGCTAAACATTTCAGATACGTAATTGTCTTAGTTTCTGCTCAACTCATGTATTACTTTTCTACAACATACCGCACACTCTTCATTTTAATTTACAAGGGGCCTTCTTCTCATTTGCACTAAGGCAGTGTAGAGTGGCCTCAAATTGGTTGTTAAATGTAATCTAAGCAAGCGTAAATGACAAGCAGGCATGTGTTCTTTAAGAGAGTCCAGCTACAACCACAATAAATAAAAAGCAATACACACAAATTATTCTGCTTATCTGCACCACTCAGTCTAATGAGGTTAAATTCTAATAGCGAGCTTGTATCACATAAATAGCTTTCAGTTTTCTTCATTCCTAGTTCCTTCTCCCCTCTTTCCTGTCTTTTTCTCCACTCCAGCCATGCTATCTAGCACAGTAATGGCATTTAATGATACAGCATGGAAAAGCTAGAGTATAGCACAACAAGCAGCTTTTAAAAAGAAAAACTCTTGATGTTTCTAGAAGCAATATCGCTGAGACGAGCTGGTGGTAGGAAGGCTAAAATGTCTCTCCTTTTAAGGTCCTGGATCGAAACCAAGCAATGGCATGTTAATCTACCGTGGTCTCACTCATATGTGCAAAGTTCTATTTAAATGACGCTTTTAAGACTTGATATAATAAATCGTTCAGTTGACGGAGTACAGAATTATAAACCAATGTGCCTTTGAGTGATTGGAAAATGACTTCATCCTCCATGCGTCTCCTAATCAGAGTGCACATATTCATGAAATAAAATATCTTTTCCTGGCTAACACTTCTTACCCTACAGCTGGTTTTGACTACTTCTGTATCAAACATGAAGCCAAAACCTTGACCAATCATGGCTAGCGCTGGGTGAAATTTTTAGAAGAAGGGTTTATTCACTGACAAATGCAGGATCAATTGATCTCAAATTGCAGTTATGACACATAGTTTCAGCCAGTTGCCAAATGGCCATAAGGAGAAGCTGGTGATCATATGCATGCTCCCGTCTCTTTAGCCCAGTGGTTAGGGCACTCAAATGACATGTAAATGACCCAAGTTCAAATCCCTTCTCTGCAACAAACCCACATTGGAATTTTTCACTTCACTAGAAATTGTGAAAAAATTCAGATTTGGTTCATCCTAAACCAAACCATTTTTTCAATGTTTTTGAACAGTCATAGAACCAAAATACCAGTTATTCAACCAGTTCTACCTGTAACTCTTGAAGATCCCACAGCACTTTGCTCAAGGGTAGGGCTGGCAACTTCATTACCCTAAACACATTTGAACTTAGGTTACTGCATTCTCACCACCTACATCACCCTTGATGCTTCAACTGGATATGATCTTCTTCAATTCCTCCTATAACCAGTTGTGTAGTGTTGCTGCAAGCTGTGACTAGTCCCTTGTTACACTTCACCCCAGAGGTGGATGCATTTCAGGAACGGGTGATGTCATTCTTGTATATATAGAGCTATTTTAGTTTGTAAAGTGCTTTACAATCTTTTGGGATGAAAAGGGTCTAAATAATTGTAATGTATTATTGGTAAATTTCCTTCCCTCCCAATTGCCCTTTTCTCTGGTGTCTTTACTCTCTGTATCTCTACTTATACTACATACAGAAAACAGTATGACTCCAGTTTTTGACATCCATTTTCTATTATAGTAACTGTTACCCAAGAGACAGATAGACAGCCACCCCCACTGAAAGCACCATTAACCAAAGTTGACTTTAAAGGAATTTCTCTTTGGAATACATAACTTCCCTGATGACACAAACTCTTAGCCTCTTAGACACAAGTAGATAACAAATCAAGTCCAAATAAGCATAACTTGTGAGGACACGTAGTCGATTTCATTTATGTGAGACAGAATAAAGATGAATATTTACATAAAAGGCTATGCTCATGCTCCATAATCCTCAAAGGCAGGAATGGAGATAGGGATTGCATTAGTAGCAAAGTATTACACCCATGATACTACATTGAGTAGTTGGCTAGGTTGATAATGGGTTGACGTGAGGAAAAAAACACATGAAGTTGAGATTTACATCGAGAGTTCATTTTTGGGGGTTTTACTCCTCAAACACCTGGTACTGGCTATTTCTGGAGATGACACACCAGACTAGCAGGACCGTCAATCTGTCCTAGTATTTCAACTCCTTGCCTTGCTTTCTTTCCCTCCTGCCCTATTATTGCAACTGTATCTCATTGGCTACATGTGTCATGACCCACTCAAGTACCAGAGTCATACAGAGGACAAGAGCCTGCTACTAACACTAATGGAGTTATTTCTTTAGCGCAAGTAATAAAGGCCTGTCCTTTTGGTGCTGAAGGTCGAATGTTCTACGCCCGGCTGAGACTCATTACAGATCTGTATGATGGAAGGAGAAAGCAGTAAAAATAAAACAAAGAAATCCAACTTATGAGGCGAAAACTCAGGAGGCTTACATTAATTCAGTTGCCCCACACAAGGGGAACAAGTTTTGGGAGTCATATCAGCCTGTAAAGACTAAAGGCCAGATCATCAGCTGGTATAATTTTGCTTAGCTCCATTGACTTATTTTTATTTGTGGTCGCTCCCACTATGTTACTAACTTTCCAAACATACAAGAAAGATGGTCCCTGCTGACTATCTAAGGAATGGAATTATGGCACCACTTTGCACCAGCTGAGGATCTGGATTTTAGGGCTCAGATTTTCAAATCCACCTAGGGTATTCAGATCATGAAAGTAATGGGAACAGAGTGTCAAACACGGCTTTGAAAACCACAGTTTAGATTTTTGGACCAATTTTTCTTCCATCCATAACCATGTTGTTAGTGTTTGGGTTGGGGCGGAGGGGGAACGCTACACAAATCCATTTAAGCCTACACACTCAGTGTCTTCACCAGCCTGCCTACCCCAGAGCACCTACTCTCACTAGCCAGTGCATGTCTAGTTCCAAATCATGGAACAATTCACTTCTGTCTGATGTGAGATACTGAAAATTCAACTTGCCTCTTGGGAGGCCAGCATGATCTTTTGCATGCAGAAGCTTCGCAGCACCAAGTGCCATTTAAATGTGCTTGTTGTTTGGGGATTTTAAAAGACAACAATCCAAACGATTAAGCAGAGAAGAGCTATAGCCAGTCCATTGACTGCTGGGTTTTGGGCAACACTTGGAAGACAGGAGCAATTAGCCATTAAGAATGAGACAAGTCAGTCAGCTGTACAAAAACCCTACCATTCTTTGCTCCATTCCCTAAGGATGCCAGCATTCTTCCTCGCTTACAAGGGAAAGTGCCCAAGACACCTCAGAGAGCACCAGGCAGGCACGCAACTAACTGGGCAGGCACTGTGGGACCAGTGTCTAGCTCTGACAGTCTGCGTGTGAACAATAAAAGTTGCAGGGCCCTGTTTGCAAATGGGCTTAAGGAAGTCATGGGGCTAGAGGCAGAAGAAAGAGTTGGTGGTAAAGGGGCCTGCTGTTGCTGTTACCAGTTTAGCCTTCTTCTGCTCATTGAAGCTCTTACCCATTTCACTAGGTCCATTTAAACCAAGCTAATTAAAAGCTTTAAAGGCTTTGATAATGCACTGGTTTTGTAAATTAGCTTTGGGAACAACGAAGCAGGATACACTTTTTTCAAGGAGCGTTGATAAGACCCTCTAGAAAAGGGAAGAGGGATGTTTTGAGGTGAATGTGAAGATGGATGGCCCAGCCAATTGGTAAGGGAATATGGAGCTTCCAAGTTACATAGTGAATGTTTCCTGGGTCGGTAGCAATTGAATACCACCATTTCCCATCACTGTTTGGTGGACTACGTCTAATAACTTGGTGAGTCTCATTTCAACTACCAATGCCCAGGTGTTCACATCACAAAACCCACCGCACTTGTGCTAATTGACCTTCTGGTTGACAAGTCTTAGCAGAGGGATCAAGAACCAAATGGACCATGGAGATTGTACTACACTGCCTGCTTAACGATGACACTTCCAGGACAGGGTTGGCAGAAGGAAGCTTACCCTGCTGCCTTCTCCCCATATCGCTTCTGTAGATACAGCAGGATCCAGAACTGTCAGATCAACACCTTTCACCTGAACTAAACATACATAACTTCTGTGTAATGTCCAAGAATTAGGGTGGACTTCAACCTAAAGCCCTTTCAGCTTGTCCAGACAAGTAGAAAGAAAAAGAAAGGAAAAATCCCATGAAATGGGTTTAAATAATGAACAAAGATTCTTTTCTCTGATTAGGGTGGGTTAGCCTTCGTCCATGCACTGTTCTGCAGGCCCTCTGGGGAAGGCAAATGGCTCTTAACAATGGAAGCCTGAAATTCTGTAAGGTTGGTAATGAATTTTGGACCAGAATCTGCAGAAGTTATTGCACGCCTAATGTATGGGTCTCCAGAGTCTTCCTGCTTTCCTCCTTGGGACCAACGGAAACTACATATCTTCAAGGGATTTTGAGATCTGTGGGCAGGTCTCATAGGGAGCATGGTGACAAAGAGAAGATGCAAAAAGGAGGCAGTCTAGAAGAAGCTCAGCACAATGCCCTTGACACAGATAACTTGATGTTGTCTGTTCATTAACGGGTTACTCAAAGGATTCCCCAACTTCCTGAAAACTGGCCCCATTCTCAGTGTGCCTGCACTGCCAAACACCAATGTGGGAGTCATAGTCATACACACAAACCACCCAGAAGAGGGGAGTCAGAGAGATGGAAGCTGCACTCATCTTGGGTTACCGCTCCATGGCTATGGCACTGGTAACCCCGTGGGGCTGGTCAATCTATAAGGGACCTTTTTTTCAACTTCCTGCTAATGCCCCATTGATGTCTTCTCTATGCGGCGGGCCTTCCTGTCCTGGGGGAATAAGGACAACTTCAGAATGAGCAGCCTAACATGGTGTCTGCCAAATTCAGACTAGCAGAGTGAAATCTTGGTCCAAGTGGAGTCAATGAGAGTTTTCCCATTGAGTTCAATAGGGCCAAGATCTCACTCATAGAGTTGGGCGGCGTTCAGTCTTGAACACAAGTGATCTGCATCAGTTCCAGCTATCTCCCAGGCCATGGCTGTGCTATTACTCCAGTGGCTGGGGCACTAGATATTCATGAGATCTGGATCAGGAGAGAGACACAGAGACAGAGAGATGCTTGTGTATATCTGGCTGGAAGAAAGGGTCATTCCATCTTCGTGTGATCCTTTGTGCGCCCTGTTTCTTGAACAGCCAAGATTCAGTACTGATGTTCAAGAGACCTGAGCTCATCTGGTTATGCTTGGGAATGTTACAAACCTTCCAGAAAACTAAGAGGCCTCACAGAGCTGCTTATATCAAACAGGGGAATAAATTCATTCTTGCCACTTCCCATGGATCAGTGTGCCTGGGATAATTTACCTGGTTTTAGGCACAACATGGGAGAGATTTTCAAAGCCATAAATGAGATGTAGATGCTCAACTCCCATTGACGGCCAATGGGGCTTACGTGCCTAAATGTCCTTTGTGCCTGTGAAAATCTGCCCCGTTGTATTGGACATCAAACAGCATCATGACCTCCCCAGGAAAGCCCAAAAGGAAAGATGCCCGATGGGAGGACAATCTGTGCACTGAAAATGTAGGGGGAGACCCTGCGTAGTGCAGAGCTGGCATCAGGACTGGATTCAGGCAAACGGAACCCCAAGGCCAAAATTGCCACAACAGCCTAAATGTTACAGCAGGAAGGGCGCATGGACTAATTTCGCTTTGCGTTAACCTCAGCCTGGGTCCCAGCAACCGGCAGGGTGAATTGGTCAGGGGCCTGCTGAGTAATATTTTAGGATATTTTGTGATGCATTCATCAAAGGGATGAGGCACATTTTTGGTTTGGGCTTTTGCATTTTGAAGTGTGAAAGGGCTTCCTGGTACTGTTTTGGGTTTGTTTGTTTTTTAATATTCCTCCCTCACACCAAAAATAAAAGAATGATTTGCTCATTATCCTTTGGATGAATCTGCCGCATTTCCTCACGTATTCATGCCGTGTCTTCCTTTAGGAAATGTCTTTAAACTATAAGAAATGTTTCCCCATGCCAAGTACTAAAGGCACCATCTCTCTCCCACAGCAATGATGTACCAGACTATACACTGTAATGTAGCCCCTATTCAGACAGTTCCAAATAGAATCTGTACCTGCAGCTTTACTACAGTTGTAATTTAGATATATTGAGTAACAGAACCCTTTTTATAGGATGAACCTTTTTTATTATGCACATGAATTGACGATTAATACTAAAAATTGTTTGCACTTACGTGGCACAAACTCTCTAGGGATATTACAGCTCTTTACAAGCATAAACACATTAAGCGGCACAAAACACTGGTGAGGTAGGGAAGCAGCTGTGTAGGAGGGGAAACTGAGGCACAGTCATCCTTATTAACCCTTGAGTGTCTTTACATTAGGAACACACAGATGATGATGACAGAAGATGATGTCTGTAGACATTATGCCCAGGAGTTTTAAATGATCTCCTTTGTGTTGTTTATGTATATACACAAACTGAATAGGCATTTCATAGGCTTTAACATTATAGATACAGAAAATGACTGGTGAATAAGTACTGCTCTTTGGAATGTGCCCAAACATTATTTATCTGTCTTCTTGGACAGATTTTGGGCACCTGTCTTATTAAAATCCCGTTAGTGCTATGCAGTAATTCTTTTCAGACTCCATGCATAACATATGTATCCACTAGTCTCCCTCTGAGCAGCTGAAGGCATGATCCTAATTATGGGGCCAAGTAAACAGGCTGGTTGACACAGCTAATAAAACAATGATACATACAGCATTATTAGTTTATTGCCGCTGGGTCTGTAGGTCTCTGCTGTGACAAGAGGAGAACATGCTGCTAGCCTGTTATCACATAATGTTGGATAATAATTACCCATTAGGAAAGAAATAAACACTTCTGTGCACCTTACTTTCCTGTTTATTAGAGGATTGGATGGCAGAGTGCACAAGTACAATGGGGAGGAAAGTTGCTATAGTCATTTACAATGATCATAGTTAGAGCTTTAATCTATGTGACATTCACTCCAAGATCTTCCATTTGCCTTCTAACCTCTGCCCAAAGACACCTATTCCTCTTATGATGTTAGCGGGGAAGTTTCTGATGATGTTTGATTGGCTCGACAGATACTAATATGCATACCACCAGCTAGGGAAACCATGTTTTCAGTTGCAATGCCCTTCACACCAGCCCTGGCAACATGAAGGGGCTGATACTGCCCCGAAGGAATTTCCTCAGCAAAGCGGGAGACCCTGCATAGTGCAGAGCTGGCATCGGGACTGGATTCAGGCAAACTGAACCCCAAGGCCAAAACTGCCACAGGGTTCTTGTACCAACACTCCTCTATGGAAACCCCACTCCCTATTAGAAGGGTAAGTGGCAACGGCCAGGGTTCTGCCCTCCAAGAGAGGCAGTAGCATGCAGCCCCTTTCACTCCCTCTGGATCATCCGTAGAGGCTCCTTTCTCCTCATAAGCAACGGGGATCCCCTTTCCCCTGGGGTTGTAGCAGTGGGGTCCTGCAGTATTTACAGCAACAGGCATTGTGGGTCTGCCTGGTAGATAGGTCAGTTCCACTGCATTCTTCGGCAACATATACATCTTAACTAATTAGCCTCTCACAGTTTGTATGGCAGCTTCCACCTTCTTTGTATGTATACATATATATTCTTACTATATGTTCCATTCTATGCATCCGATGAAGTGGGCTGTAGCCCACGAAAGCTTATGCTCTAATAAATTTGTTAGTCTCTAAGGTGCCACAAATACTCCTGTTCTATACATAGGAGTGGCATTGACGGGGAACCTGCAGCATGGGTCTCGAAGGTCACACCTTATTGAGCTGCATAGGGAAGTTTGCACCTCTTAGAGCTATTGTTTCAGACTGTTTTCAGACTCAGGCGGTCATCGCTGCATCCATTTCACTCAGATTTACATTTCCAAGCTTCTCTTTGTCACCATTTAAAAAAAATGCATATTTTTTATTTTGATGTAACTCCAGGGTTCCTAAAGCAGGGTTCTCTGGCACCTATGTCTTAATCAAGCTCTGTCTAGCATCAACTCTCTGGACAGTAGTTCCTGGTGCAGGGGGCATCCTGAATTAAAAGTGATTGTTTCCAGAACACTTGCATTCTGGCTATTCCTGGCTGCCACTGCAGCCCCTTGGGGCCACAGATATCCTGGTGCAAGTTAGGCAGCAGTTGAGGCCAGAGACAAAACCAGCTCTTGGCTAGGCCCACGCTAAATGAAGATACCCTATCCTTCCATCTCAGGTCCTGTGCCAGACTCCAAGGTGAAATCAGGCCTTCTGAGCACATTCAGCTTCCACTGAAGTCAGCAAGACTCAGCTCTTCACAAAACCAGACCTTTGGCTGATTTGGTTCAATTAACGTTAATTAGAAACAGGCACTCACCACCATCTACAGAGCTTATTTAAACTATAAAGTGAATAGTTTAGCCTGTGAAGAGGAATAGTGGGGTTCTATTCCCTTCACTTACAGGGAAGACCTCAACATTTCACATCTCCCCATGGTGCCTGTGGTGAGTCAGGAGTTTTCTTTCACATGAAAGGAATTTAATAATCAGTTGGTAGTGCTTTGGATTTGTAATATCAAAGCACACAACTGCACCGATGATAAACCATCCCTCTTTATCATGCAAACTTAGCTGGCTCATGCTGGCATCAGATGGAAGGGTTGCATGGATCCCTGGAGGATGCCTTCTAACTCACAATCTTTTACTTTCCAGAAAAGGGGAAGTGCGTGTGGAGTTTAGTTGCCCTCCAGGGAAATTTCAAACCCTTCATTAAAATCTTTTTCTTCTCTTCCCCAGACTTGTGAAATAGTACCTAGCTGGGTTTGATAAATCCACTCACCAAACAGTAAGAAGGTAAATTTCTCTGCTTCTGGGATGAGGAGAGAAGGGGATATTCAGCCTCTGGTTCCTTCAGAAATTAGGTTTTATTACAAATAAAAGTAACCAATATAGAACCCAATATTCATTTTGCACTAAGGACTCTAACAGTGGGAAAAAGGCCTTAAAGTGAGCGTAAATTACACCCATTTTCAGGTCTCTTTATACTGCCAGAGCTGTATAATGGGGTCTAAGTGAAATGAGAATCAGACACAAAGTTTCGAAGCCTTAACTGTTGCAAAGTAAGTCTCTGATCTGTGAAATGAACACAACTGGTACCACATTATCCTCCAGAGGCTGCAGTCACCTGGAAACAGTAGAGAGGTGTTAACCCAGCACTGTGCTAGAGCAGCCACAAGGCTATACGCTGGGTCATTCGATCCCGGACGACCAAGCTTTCTCTTCCTCCACCCCCCAGCAATGGAGCCGCTCTGTAGCCATGATTCCCACCAACCACATGGCTGGAATAGCTTCAGCTCTGTCTGTGCCCATTGGTTAAAGGAGATCAGAACAGGAGGAAGTGGAGCAGATCAATTTTGTGGCAGGTCAGGCAATGAGATGCTTCATCAAACTGCAGTAACAGGGAAGAGAAAGTATGGACAAGAGAAGCAATATGTGCATGTTCCCACGCAGGCTCATAGTAAGGCGCTGTCTTTGAGCATGTGCTTAATACTAGGGAACCCCTGGCCCTCCCTAACCTCATTTATACCATTATTTAGACCTTTATTGTTTGCAGTGTTGTTTAGCTGTGCTGGTCTCGGTATATGAGAGAGACAAGGTGGGGGAGGTAATGTCTTTTATTGGCCAACTTCTGTTGGTGGAGGGAATAAGAATTCACGTTCAGAGCTCTTCCTCATGTCTGGAGGAAGCAACCAGAGTGTCCAAGCGAAATGCAAGCATAACGGTTCACACATGTTATAGGAGACCACTTAACATGGGCAATTCACACCTCTGCAGTCCTAGGACAATGGAGGGTTAGTAGATAGCAAGGTGTTACAACAACTTGCAATGGTTCATAAAACCAGAGTCTCTGTTAAGTTGTCGGTTTTTAGTATCCAGCAGAGTTATGAATTCAAGTTCCCAGGCTGGTGTTTGAAGAGGTTGTACAGGTTTCCTTTGAGGATGAGGACTGAGAGGTCAGATATGAAATGATCACTTCGTGAAGCAAGCTCCCCACAGACCAGGACACAACAACTCAAAATGGCACCAGCCCCTGCCAGAACAACAGATGCAAAATCTGCAGACATATCTCCACTGCTATGATGATCAACACCATCTACAACACAGCTTTTAAGTTCCCTGGGTCCCACACAAGCTTGTCACAACATGTGGTGTACCTCATTCAGTGCATCAAATGCCACAACAACAATTATGTGGGTGAAACCAGTCAATCACTAAACTCTCGAATGAACTCAAGCAGCAAAATGATAAAACCCCAAAACATCCCATCACAAATGGGTGAACACTTTTCACAAAGCGAGCCTTCCAAATCACCTCATACAACACATGTGAAACCTTCTTGCTTAACAATCTGTTCCATCTTCTATTTAGCTTGGACAATCTGTTTACCACCTCTGGACCTTAGGAAGAGCTCTGTAGAACTCAAAAGCTTGTCCCTTCCACCAACAGAAGTTGGTTCAATAAGATATTGCCTCGCCCACCTTCTCTGTTTCATTATTTAGACCTGACCAGAATACAGAATCGTTCTGAGGACTGTTTAAAATGGGACATCCAGGAAGGGGTGAAGGAGGCACACAGCAAAGGAAAATAAAAATGGCTGCCTAACTGCTAAATATATTTCCCAGGGGTCTGTTGGCCTGTAGCTCACTCAGAGGAAACTGCAGATAAACCAGACAGACACCATGCTCATTATCCACATCAAAACACTGTATAAACAGACTTGGACAAACTGATATATAGTAACATTTTGAAAAGAATGTAAATGACCCAGGAGCCAAGTCTCGTGGGAATTTAAGTGGTTTTGAAAATTTTTCCCATATATTTTTACACTCTACATCCGTATGGGTGACCTAGTACTTCCTTTAGCAATGGCACCAGAGATGGAGAGCTGGTCAGAAAACAGAGTTATGTTCAATGGAAATTTTCAATGTCAATGAAAACAATATTTTGTTGTCAAAAGCTTTTGGTAAAAAAAAAAAAAAACCTGACTATCTTTGGCCAAAAACCCGAAATATTTTGCTCCAAAACCAAATTTTTTTATTTGGAAATTACGCTGTAGTGCCTTGTCGGATCTGTAGTTTGGCTGCCTCATCTCCCTATTTTCCTCTCAGGACTGGGCTTCCTGGCCAGACTACATCTCCCATGATACACTATAGGTCTCTCTTGCTGCGCAGATGCAGTGCATTATGGGAGTTCCTGGCCGCAGTGCAGCACGTGAGATGTAGTCTGCTGGGGGACCCACGCCCACAGAGAATGGTGATATGAGGCACACACACACCAACTCCCATGAGGCACCACATCGGCATTTCTGGATGCAAACTTTCCAATTTTCAGCTGAAAAATTTTTGATTTTCAGACAAAACCCA
Organism: Lepidochelys kempii; assembly: GCF_965140285.1. NCBI lineage: Eukaryota > Metazoa > Chordata > Testudines > Cheloniidae > Lepidochelys > Lepidochelys kempii. The sequence continues at coordinate 118,072,106 of NC_136386.1, read as the reverse complement.
AAACTTTTCTATGTTTGAGTGTTTCATTTTACGGCGGCAACAACAAAAATCCATTTTTTCCCACAGAAATCTGATGCATTTTATGAAAAATTCATTTAGTCAAGAACCTTCTTTTCCCTCAAAAAACTGTTGATGTCCCCAGCTCTACAGTGATGTCCCCAAAGGGGCATGTAGCTCTAATGTCAGTCAGAAGCCTTCCCAGCTTTTCACATCTTCCATTGACAGAGTGAGTGTAAATTGGTGTAAAAGTTAAAAAAAAATCTTAGAACAATGCTAGGGCCTTGTGTATAGCAAGGAATTTTACGAAAACATTCAGCACTGGAGTTATCAGCAATCAACTCCAGCACTATTAGCATCTACAGGGGAGTCCAGTGACATCCAACATGAGAGTAACTGATATACAGATCTTCTGCCTGAGTTTTCAAAGAGTCTGAGAAAGTCGTGAACCACCTCATTCAACTTTTTGGGATGTTAACTTGGATGGCAATGATGACATTTTCGGTGTCAAAGTTGTTAACTGTTTCAAAGCTCAAAGCATGGAAATATGAAGAAGAAGGATCATATCACAAGGAAGGATGGTCCAGTGGTTAGGGTGCTAGACTGGGGCTTGAGGAACCTACTTTACTGAGACCCTATCTACCAAGAGCAGGGTCATATTTTTGCATATGGAGTGGGTGGAGTTTATTTTGTGGATGGAGCTTGGAAAAGCACCAACATACAGGTACATATCCCTATGCAATTGCCCCTCAGCTCTGGGATCTCATCACCTGAATCAGCCTGATAGTAAAGCAGTCCTGGCAAAGCTTGCAGCTCATTCTGTCCTGCAATTATCAGGCACATCCCTGGTGCAGAATTGGGGCACTTGAGCAGGAAGAGAAAAACAAAGACAGAAAAAAGGAAGTAAGCCACATTGCCTGCAGGATGTAGCAAATTATTTTCCTTCTTTTTTTTTCTAGTCCTGCTGACAAGCAAAAAGATTTGTTTAATTAAAAATCTTTGTTAAAAATTATGTCCCCTCCCCCCCGCAAAAAAAAAAGAATAGTAATTTACACTTTATTGCCTTTTCAGTAATAAAGAAAAGGAGGGGGGAAACCCACAAGTTATACCTGGCAACGAGCCAAGGCTCCAATTACAGCAAGCACTGTAGGAGTAAAAGCAATAGATTTTAATTGGTGCCCAAGGGTAAAGGTCAGCTCGCTCCGAACAATGGGTGTCTTTGGTGGTAATTGACTGAATCATCTAGTAGGAGTTTGTAAATGTCAGTAACACACTTCAAATGGGAGCAAAGAGAAAGGTCTGGTACCAGGGAATGACAGAAGAGCTTTGCCAGTGGGAAAATTACAAAGAGATTGGTTAAACAACACCTGAATGAGGAGCAAGATCTCAAACATAGCCCTCAACCTGCCGAAGTTCAAAATGTGGGAGTCAATGAGTGACAGAGACTCTAGAGGGAGGATTTTGAAAAGTTAATCATGTTGGAGACTTGAAATGCCACAGGATTCCTTCCATTAGCAGAAATAAGAGGAGGTTATTTACCTGTAACTGGAGGTGCTTTGAGACTCGTGGTCCCTATTTATATTCCAAACGCGGGTGCGCATGTGCGCCATGTACCGACCGGAGCGGGAAGTTTTCAGCAGCAGCGTCCGTTGACCCACATGGGCATCTTACATTGCCATGTGCACCAGGCGAGGTTATAAGAAGCCGTGTGGGGCGACGCATCCTCAGTCACCATCTTACCACTCAATTGACAGTCTGCAGCAGAGGGGATGGCGGGCAGGTATTGGAATATAAATAGGGACCACACATCTCTAGGAACCTCCTCTTCTTCTTCAACTGATGGTCCCTACATGTATTCCAAACGTGGATGAGTATGAAGCCATGATCATCTCGGAGGCACATGCAAGGATGTGATAGGGATGGCACATCCCATGGTGACCACTGGTCCATGGTGTAGTGTGCTGCAAAGGCATGGAGAGAGCGCAAGTTGCCACATGGCAGATCTTGTGCCAAGGGACGTCCACTAGGGAGGCAGAGGTGGTTGCGTGCACCCTTGTGGAGTGGGTTGTGATCCTGCTGGACGGTGTGGCATTGGAGTGCACATAACATTCGGCAAGGCCTGGTGTGGGCAGATAACACAAGATTAAGGTCCCTGGGGGTGGGGATGGGGTAAGAACTGACAGGAAGCAGTAAGTCAGGCCCTTTAGAAACTGGGTAGCAGTAGGGTGGGTAAACACCGATCGTCTGTCCAGTGGGGGAGGAAGATGCTCAGTGATGCAAGGTCGACACAAATTGAGCCAAGTGCAGAGCCTGAGTTCTTACATCCCGGGAGGTAGTCTAGGATGACGGGCACAGAGACTGCCAGAGGGGAAGGTGGTGGTGTTGCACCCAGGAGGGGAAGCGCCTCCATTTTGTGGCATAGCATGCCCGTGTGGAGTCCCAGCTGCTGTGCATCAGTATATGGCAGACGGGTGTGCAACAAGCATTGTCTGTGTGGGAGCCCCGTCCAAAAACCAGCTGAAGCAGGCCTGCGTTGGGGTGTCGAACCCTACCGAGTTCGTGGGTGAGGAGGCCAGGCAGGGTGGGGAGGCTGGTTGGTGGGCGGGTGGACAGTCTAAGTAGATCAGGAAACCAGAACTGTTGGGGGCAGCATGGGGCTACCAGGATGACTGGGGCCTGGTCTCAGCAGATTTGGCGCAGGACTTGAGGGAGGAAGGGAAGAGCGGGGAAGGGCATACCAGAGCCCCTCATGCCAAGGAAGGAAAAGGGCATCGCCCTTGGAGTCTCCACCCCTGACCCCCTGGAGCTGGAGACGGGGAATCTGCAGTTCTTGTGGGGGGCGAAGTGGTCCCAACGAGGGGAACCCCAGGCAGAGCAGATGGGGTGGCGTTGTTGAGGTACCAGGTCCCACTGAGTGTGTCTGCCAGGGAGTTCTATGCCCCCGGAAGGTACGCCGCATGAGGCATGACGTTGCGGTGGATATACCAGTTCCAGAGGCGGATGGCCTCCATGCAAAGCGACCGGGACCTGGTGCTGCATTGACTATGTACACCACTGCAGTGGTGTTGTCCAAGAGTATCTGGATGCGTTGATCATGGAGAAGAGGCAGGTATGCATGGCTAGCCAGGATGTTGCAGTGCTTGTATGCTTCTTGAGGAATCCACGTCCCTTGCATGGCATGGCTGTCTAGGTGTGCACCCCAGCCTACTAGAGAGGCGTACATGGTAAGGCTGGCTGTAGGGACAGGAGTGGCTGACAGGGTGCCACAGAGTACCTTAGTGAGATCAGTCCACCGGGTGAGAGAGGTGTAGACCCAACTCAGGACTGTCAAGGTTGAGTACAAGCGGGTGATGTGGGGCCTGCAGACTGAGAGGAGCTGCAGTCGTACACAATGCATGTGTAGGCAAGCATGTGGTGTCACACAGGTGCAGGCCTCCATGTGGCCTAGGAGGCAGAGACAGCGGCATACTGCCATGTGCAAGTTGCAATGCAAGGTTGCCATAAGAGCGGCAAAGCAGTTTGCTGAGAGGAGGGGTCGTACTGCTACAGACTCCAGGCGCGCTCCAATGAAGTGGATCGTCTGCACTGGGAGAAGCACGGGTTTCAATTTGATAACACAGATGCCCAGTGAGGCGAAGAGTGAGCAGATAGCAGCGACGGCCACCACCATCTCGGGGAGGGTTGGTGCCACTAGCAGCCAGTTGTCCAGGGAAATGTACCAATGGGCTTTCCACTGGACCTCAAGCAACTATCTCTGAGGCTTTTCTTCACTAGACAGTTACATCGGCTAAGATTATATCCTTGAGGAATCTTGTTCACTTACACAAGGCTGACCACAACTTTGCAGTCACAGTACACAAGTCATATTCAGGATTATGCCAGCTGGCCTTGGTAAATCCTACCAATACCTGGTGTACCCACAACTCGAACCTCTCTACACCAACTGCAAAGTCAAGGGCATGGTCTAACTTCAGAGAGATTTCTAGTTCGAGCAATCCCTAAGGGTAAGAGGGGAGGCTAATCTACATGCCCATTCCACCCTTGACATCTCTGCTACCATTGCCAACAAAACAAGATGCCAAACAGGATGGCAGCATCTATCATCTTTCGTGCAGTTTGACCTGTGAGGGTATAGGTTTCATTTTCAGGCATTTGTCCCCATCCATAACCTAACAGTTCCATGCACTCGCTTGAATAAGCCACTTACTCCCCATACACTTTGTGTATTCAAGCCACTCAGAATTTGGTTGCAACTCAGCCTTACTGACATAAACCCATTGTTCTGCAGCCCCCTGATCAGGAGCCAGTAGAAGAGGTGACACAGCAGGGAAGGCCCACTTCATGACTTGAAAATATTGCAAGGTTACAACTGTCACGTGTGCTTCTCCAGGAAGGATTCCTGCTTCTTTCTAGGGGTTTCCCCCTACATCAGGGCCCCGTCTCATCCATCCAGTGGGGCTGTGCCTTAAGCCACCATCTAGCTCTATAGTTGGAGATAATTGCTCTTAAAACGTCCTTGCATTTTGTGGGGCTTTCGTACAGGTTTGCTGTTTTCATCTTTTTCTTTCTTTGCTTTTTTGACACCAGAATTTCTCTCCTAGTCTCTAGGGCTGCCTTGTAATTTCGATTCTCTTCCCTACTTTGATAGAGAAACCAGGAATTTGGTCCTAGAGACTTTGAAGGATTTTGTTCTCTTTTGACACCTGTGAATTCAGTGCCTTTTACTACATTTAAACTGTTCAGCTTGGATTTTCTGTCCCCCATTCAGCAAAGTACTTAAGAATGTGCTTTAAACACCATTATTAAAGTCCTTTGACTCCACTGGGACTTAAACATGTAAGATATCACTTAGCAATTACTATTTTTTGTCAGATAATTTATTTAACTCCCCCCCGCACACACACACACTATTCCACCAACTCTAGTTTTAAATGCACTCATGGTAAATAAAAAGCCACTAAAATACATAGCTTAAGGTCTTGTTTCAAAGTCTATTGGAGTCAATAGCAAGGACTTCACTGGGAATTGGATCTGGGGCTGAATTGGTTACCTAGTTAAAATGCAGCCTCTCAACACAACATACATTCTGTATGTATTCTGTATTCACACCCTTCCCCAAAAAATATATTTCTGCTGATGTAGCAGGAGCATCTGTTCCCTCTCACTTGTCAGCATTAAGGGGAAATAGTTCATTTCCATTTCCTGCAGGGTCCATCACCTGGCACCAAATTCCCCCTGCTCTGTTCAAGAGGGCTGGCTGTGTCTTGCAGTGACCTCCTGCTGCTTATGCAGTATACATGAGTCATTCCTTATGGTGTCTAATTCTCATACTTAAGTTTCAAGTTCTAGCTTTTCTCAGCATTCAGACACACTTTCAAATCCCATCTGTTAATCTTTGCCATCTTCCCTCTCCCTTTGGTTTTCTAGTCTTTAGCACTCAGATGCTGCTTTCCTGTCTTAGGATGTTTTTCCACACCTTTGTCCATCTGCTTCCCTCCTTTTCCCCCTGTACTTTGTGTATTGTTAGACAGAAGGCATAACACTTGAATATACACCATTTAGGCATTCAGATCACATACTAATACACATTCATGCTGCAGAAGAGAAGAGAATTATAATTCACGAGTGAGTGTGTTACAGGGTCTCCTCTGTGCTGATCTACAGAAGATACAAGTCTGTTAGAAACCAATTTACAGAGATTTAGCTCAAGTTGTAGAAGCTCATATTTTCAGCTCCTGAGGTCCCTGGGTCAATTCCCAGTATGCTGAATATCACACAGCATTGTTACCTCTCCCAATTTTATTATGAGTCTCATGATTATTTGGTATTTCTCTTAGAGCCCTCACTCCTGGAGTCACGATATGATGTGAGAATCTCAGCTTTCATTCCATCATGATTTGTGGGTCTTTGACTCAGGATTGTGTTGGATGCTTGAGGTTGGCAATACCGGAGGAGGGAATTCTCTGTTATGGAGACCATTCTTTGTACCAACAAAAACAGTCTCTCTACTGCGCTAACAATCTTTTTCAGGGGAATGAGTGGATTCAGGGCTCGGCCATGATATATAGACCTCTTATCTGTAGGGTCCATCTCCTACAGGTTCTGGACAGACCCCATCACCACCAGCACAGAGCCCCCCTGACTTCAGTGGAGTGGCAGGTGAGCGCAGGGGGCCACTCCTACAGAGCAGCTTGGAGGATCAGGGCCTAGCTTTCCAATTTCAACATGGCCCAGGTTGGCGAAGACCAAAAAGTCTTACAGAAAATGGGCCAGGACCATATGAAACAAATGGGCTGATCCTAGTCCAGTTTCTAGTGGAAAAACCACCACCACAGTCAGCAGTCGTAGAAGAGATGGGCTATAAACCAACTTCTCATCCTCCACGGAATAGAGAAGTAGGCCATTGGTGAATGGCATTGCTTGCACGAGTGCTATCGTGTTTTGGAGACGTGACTATAAGAATGCAGTGTTTGATGTTGCCAGACACCATTCAGAAATCACGAAATTCACTCCAAAAGGTCGCTGGCAGCCTGCCAACGCCTTTTAGAAGGTGGCTCAAGTTGGTTGGGGTGCATACACGAATTATTGGTTTTCCACAGCCACAATAAAAATGACTGAAGAGATAGGGCCAGACCGTCAGCCAGTGTAAATTAGCTAAGCTTGATTGATTTCAGTGAAGCTGCACTGATTTACATTAGCTGAGGATCTGCCCCAAGATGTGATATAGCTTTGCAAAAGACAAAAATATTGAAAACTTTGAGCGTCACCCAAAATACACACATCCATGGGGCAGTGCTATCTCCTGGCTCTAAACAGCCTCCTGAACTAGTGCCCCACCCAGAGTCCACTACTAACTGGGCCTTGCCCTGCATCTCCCATGAGAGAAAGCAACAGCGACAGGGCTGCTTACTTTGTCAGAGACAAGACATAAGTAGATTGCATGAGAATCCTGGGCTGCTGGTGTAACCACTGCTGAGTGTGTAGGACAACTCCTCGTCTGGGACCAATCCACAGGAGAGAGGAGTCTGCTACAGCATCAGTCTCGTTTAGCTCAAGATGTAGCAGCTCCTGCTTTTAGCTATGGAGATCCCTGGTTCAAGCCCTTAGAAGACAGACAGAGGAAGAAGAGACCAGTGGCTGGATTGCATAAAAGCCATTCGTGCAGAGGGAAAGAATGTGAATTACCCATACATTGGTATGTGATGCACACCTTCACTTCATTAACTACAACCCTTTGCTTTCTTACAAAGGAGAGAAGTAGCTTCTCCCCGTGATTTATTGCTGTTTGTTTTGGATTTTTGATAGGATCCACATTAACATTAGGGCAATGTTAAGGCAAAACAGGGCAAAGCAGGCTTAGGGTATCAGAGTGAAACAGCTCCTCCCTAGAAAGATACCAACTATGACGGAAGTCGTTCCCCATCAGCTATAGCAGAGTTCACTGGGCTTAATGATGGAGGGCCAGTATGAAGCGTCCTCTAGAAACAAATCAGGCAGGAACATCTGGAGCTACAATGACACAAAAACATCTGAGAGGCTCCAAGATGATACAGCTCAGACCCTGGCACTGCAATGACCTCAGGTTTCATTTCTGTGACCAGTGTCAGGACTGGGGGAACCAATTTCTGAAGTACTGGAAATAGGGTCTGGAGACATTCACCTCTAGGTAACTGGTTGCCACAAGGATGAAATTCAGAGGGTCAGAACAAGGCAAGACGCAGGGAAGAAAGGTAAGCAGCAGGATACAGACCCTGGACTTCAGGAAAGCAGACTTCGACTCCCTCAGGGAATGGATGGCCAGGATCCCCTGGGGGACTAACTTGAAGGGGAAAGGAGTCCAGTAGAGCTGGCTGTATTTCAAGGAATCCCTGTTGAGGTTACAGGGACAAACCATCCCGATGAGTCGAAAGAATAGTAAATATGGCAGGCGACCAGCTTGGCTTAATGGTGAAATCCTAGTGGATCTTAAACATAAAAAAGAAGCTTACAAGAAGTGGAAGGTTGGACATATGACCAGGGAAGAGTATAAAAATATTGCTCGGGCATGTAGGAATGATATCAGGAGGGCCAAATCGCACCTGGAGCTGCAGCTAGCAAGAGATGTCAAGAGTAACAAGAAGGGTTTCTTCAGGTATGTTGGCAACAAGAAGAAAGCCAAGGAAAGTGTGGGCCCCTTACTGAATGAGGGAGGCAACCTAGTGACAGAGGATGTGGAAAAAGCTAATGTACTCAATGCTTTTTTTGCCTCTGTCTTCACTAACAAGGTCAGCTCCCAGACTGCTGCGCTGGGCATCACAAAATGGGGAAGAGATGGCCAGCCCTCTGTGGAGATAGAGGTGGTTAGGGACTATTTAGAAAAGCTGGACGTGCACAAGTCCATGGGGCCGGACGAGTTGCATCCGAGAGTGCTGAAGGAATTGGCGGCTGTGATTGCAGAGCCATTGGCCATTATCTTTGAAAACTCGTGGCGAACCGGGGAAGTCCCGGATGACTGGAAAAAGGCTAATGTAGTGCCAATCTTTAAAAAAGGGAAGAAGGAGGATCCAGGGAACTACAGGCCAGTCAGCCTCACCTCAGTCCCTGGAAAAATCATGGAGCAGGTCCTCAAAGAATCAATCCTGAAGCACTTGCATGAGAGGAAAGTGATCAGGAACAGCCAGCATGGATTCACCAAGGGAAGGTCATGCCTGACTAATCTAATCGCCTTTTATGATGAGATTACTGGTTCTGTGGATGAAGGGAAAGCAGTGGATGTATTGTTTCTTGACTTTAGCAAAGCTTTTGACACGGTCTCCCACAGTATTCTTGTCAGCAAGTTAAGGAAGTATGGGCTGGATGAATGCACTATAAGGTGGGTAGAAAGCTGGCTAGATTGTCGGGCTCAACGGATAGTGATCAATGGCTCCATGTCTAGTTGGCAGCCGGTATCAAGTGGAGTGCCCCAAGGGTCAGTCCTGGGGCCGGTTTTGTTCAATATCTTCATAAATGATCTGGAGGATGGTGTGGATTGCACTCTCAGCAAATTTGCGGATGATACTAAACTGGGAGGAGTGGTAGATACGCTGGAGGGGAGGGATAGGATACAGAAGGACCTAGACAAATTGGAGGATTGGGCCAAAAGAAATCTGATGAGGTTCAATAAGGATAAGTGCAGGGTCCTGCACTTAGGATGGAAGAATCCAATGCACCGCTACAGACTAGGGACCGAATGGCTAGGCAGCAGTTCTGCGGAAAAGGACCTAGGGGTGACAGTGGACGAGAAGCTGGATATGAGTCAGCAGTGTGCCCTTGTTGCCAAGAAGGCCAATGGCATTTTGGGATGTATAAGTAGGGGCATAGCGAGCAGATCGAGGGACGTGATCGTCCCCCTCTATTTGACATTGGTGAGGCCTCATCTGGAGTACTGTGTCCAGTTTTGGGCCCCACACTACAAGAAGGATGTGGATAAATTGGAGAGAGTCCAGCGAAGGGCAACAAAAATGATTAGGGGTCTGGAACACATGAGTTATGAGGAGAGGCTGAGGGAGCTGGGATTGTTTAGCCTGCAGAAGAGAAGAATGAGGGGGGATCTGATAGCTGCTTTCAACTACCTGAAAGGGGGTTCCAAAGAGGATGGCTCTAGACTGTTCTCAATGGTAGCAGATGACAGCACGAGGAGTAATGCTCTCAAGTTGCAGTGGGGGAGGTTTAGATTGGATATTAGGAAAAACTTTTTCACTAAGAGGGTGGTGAAACACTGGAATGCGTTACCTAGGGAGGTGGTAGAATCTCCTTCCTTAGAGGTTTTTAAGGTCAGGCTTGACAAAGCCCTGGCTGGGATGATTTAACTGGGAATTGGTCCTGCTTCGAGCAGGGGGTTGGACTAGATGACCTTCAGGGGTCCCTTCCAACCCTGATATTCTATGATTCTATGATTACGCCCTTAGGATACATCTGCACTGCAGCTGGAGATGCAATTCCCAGCTTTGTTCAAGGTAAATAATTACAGTGCAACCACAGCCGAGCAGGTGGCGGCACCAATTACCTAGTGCCTCAGACGGGATAGTACTCGGACAGCTAGCCTAAGCTGCCATCCACCCCACCGCGTGCTATTTTTAGCATGGTAGCTCAATCAAAGCTGGTAGGGGTATGTCTACCCATGCTGTAAATTACACATCCATATGCAGTGTAGGCACACCCACAGCCCTCACGCTGGTCCTCTGCTCTAGTGAGCAGTTCACCTTCAGGAGAAAATCAGACGGACTCTGTGCAAACTATTAACTCTTCCCTCACCAGTGCAGCATGGAAGCGGCACTTCCACTCACCAATAAGGGTTAATCTCAGTCTGCCTTGATTAGGGGATAGAAACATTAACGTTTATGCTAGAAAGAAGAAAAAGCCAGGCCACATTATTCTCTTTCGCTTTCATGTTTAAAATGCATCTAGTTAATAGAAATAAATGTGAAGGAATGATGTATCTTGCCAGTCTCGAAACCGATGCAATTATAGTCACAATAAACACTCCTTATCTTGGAAATGCACACACAACAGGACAGCGGATAACATGCCAGGATAAAGGTGTTAATCATGCCCTCTAAATATAAAGGGGCGAAAAAAGGCAGTTGTAATCCATTTATCTCTAAGGAGGGAAAGGAATTTTATAGTGCAGCAATTAAAATCCAAACTGTTTGGAATAGGGAAAAAGCCAAGTTTAATGCAGACATGCAAAAAAGAGAGGGGAAAAAAAACCCCAAACTCAAACCCACAGGAAATAATCAATATCTCATGAGATGCCGCAGCACTATTAATAGCATGAAAGTGCTGGCAGATACTATCAACCCGAGTTTTATTAATTAACGGGAGATACACAGAGACAAGGATTTCTGAAAGTACAAAGAACAAATGTGGTGCAGAACTGGTTCCTTGCAAAGAACACAGTGTGCAATTTGCAAGGATACAGGGTCTAAATTAGCCAGCAGCTCTTTGACTCAAAGAAATATGCTCTCAAACCAATTGTAAATTTCCTCCCCTTTCGTTTCCATATCTCTACGATTTTCCATGAAATGCTGAAAGGTAACCTACTTAGAACCTTTTAGAGCTAAAGCGCATAGAACTTATTTTCTGTGATGCTGAATGTAAATGGATTCCAGAAGGGATTTGGAGATCTCAATCTAGGGTTTTTTTTTAACCCACTATTGTATTATTCCCAAACACTCCCACTCCTCAGATGCCTGCTAAATCACTTTATTCTCCTCACAACAGACTGTATGCATGTAACAAATAAACCACTGTTTTCACAAACAAGGCCAGGGATTGATTGCACATCAGGGATTCTCTCTTCTGCAGACTTGTTGACAAATAACGAACCAGGCTTGATTTGTTTGGCAGGATCCATGTGTTCAGACTTTTTCCCCCCTGGCCTGTGTCATCAATCACAGGACCAGGTGGTATGGTGTTTCAGTGAGATGAGAGAGACTCCCCAGGAGCAGGTTTTTCACAGCTCTTCTATACCCAAAGTTTACACACAACTATTATTGGATGATAGTTTTCTTTTATTACAGATTGAGCCTAAAGAAGATGCTGTCATTTATAGTAGCAAACCCAATGGCGACTGATCAACAGAGTAAACGGTAAATAATGGCTGGCTTTGTTCTCATCTTTATTTCCAATAAAACCATTCATAAAGTGACATTGTCCGGAACCTCCTGTTACAAGAATTTGTTTTGTTGAATAAAATGAGATATAAGCACTGGAATATAAATGCTTTAAGGAGAAAATTGGCATTCATAGACAGTAGGGAGCTCTGCAAATCTTGGAGTGTCTGTTTATAGCTATACAAATATATATATGCTAGATAGAGCTAAGCAAATAAATTGTAACAAAGCATCTGCTTGATGCATTTTACTCTTCAGTGGAATGTTTGTGAACTTATGATGATTTTCACAAATGTATTCATGATCTGAACAAATCCAATTAAATGTCTTCTACAGTTTATAATTCAAACCATGTTGCTTAATTGTGAGGGGCCAGATTTGTCTTTCACTTTTTACAATGAGAGCATGAGCTCCCATTTTGTGTTTTATCTACATTAGCTACTGATGCGGGCGCCACATGAAGGTAGAAGACTTGATCAGCTGCCTTGTGTTCAGCTGGATTCAGGAGAACATAAGAAGGGCCATACTGGGGCAGACCAATGGTTTATCTAGCCCAGTATCCTGTCTTCTGCTGGTGCCCACTCCCAAATGCTTCACACTGAACGAACAGAGCAGTGCCCTTATCAACGGATCCATTCTCTGTCATCCACTCCCAGCACCTGGGAGTCAGAGGTTTAGGGATGGGGTTGCCTCCCTGACTATCTTGGCTATAATCATTAGGGGACCTATACTCCATGAACATTTCTAATTCTTTTTTGAACCCCATTATAGTTTTGGTCTTCACAACATCCCCTGGCAATGAGTTCCACAGGTTCACTGTGTGTTGTGTGGAGAAAAGTACTTCCTTTTGTTTGTTTTAAACCTGTTGCCTGTTAATTTCATTGGGTGACCCCTGGTTTGTGTGTTATAAGAATGGGTAATTAATCCTTTATTATTCACTTTCTCCACACCAGTCATGATTTTATTGACCTCTATCATATCCTCCTTTAGCTGCCTCTTTTCCAAACTGGACAGTCCGAGCCTTTTTAATCTCTGCTCATTTAGAAGCTGTTCCATACCTTTTAATAATTTTTGTCGCCCTTCTCTGTTTCTTTTCTAATTCTAATATATTTTTTGAAGTGGGGTGACCAGAACTGCACGCAGTATTCAAGGTATGGACATACCATGGATTGAAATAGTGGCATTATGATATTTCTGTTTCGTAATCTAGCCGTTTCCTAGCATAGTGTTGGCTTTTTTGACTGCCGCTGCACACTAAGAGAATGATTTCAGAGAACTATCCACAATGACTCCAAGATCTCTTTCTTGAGTAGGAACAGCGAATTTAGAACCCATCATTTCATGTGTATAGTTGGGATGATGTTTTCGAATATGCATTAGTTTGCATTTATCAGCATTGAGTTCCATCTGCCATTGTGTTGTCCAGTCACTCAGTTTTGTGAGATCCCTTTGTAACTCTTCACAGGTCTGCTTTGGACTTAGCTATTTTGAGTAATTTTGTATTGTCTGCAAGCTTTGCCACCTCAGCGTTTACTCCTTTTTCCAAATAATTTATGAATATGTTGAACAGCACAGGTCCCAGTACAGACCTCTGGGCGACACCATTATTTACCTCTCCCCATTCTGAAAACTGACCTTTTATTCCTACCCTTTGTTTCCTATCCTTTAACCAGTTACTGATCCAGGAGAGGACCTTTCTTCTTATCCCATTACTGTTTACTTTGCTTAAGAGTCTTTGGTGTCTAGAAACTTTATCTCTGCATCCTGTCCTGAGGTGACATGTACCCAGTCAGTATAGGGATAGTTGAAACCCTTCATTACTACTGGGTTTTCTACTTTTGTAACGTCTCTAATCTCCCTGAGAATTTCACAATCACCATCACTATCCTGGTCAGGTGGTCTGTAGTATATTCCTATTATTCAAGCATGGAATTTCTACCCATAGAGATTCTATGGCAGTGGTTCTCAAACTGTGGGTCGTGACTCCAAAGTGGGTCATGACCCCATTTTAATGGGGTCACCAGGGCTGGGTTAGACTTGCTGGGGCCTGGGGCCAAAGCCCAAGCCTGCAGGTTTCAGCCCTGGGCAGTAGGGCTCAGGTTACAGGCCCCCTGCCTGTGGCTGAAGCCCTTGGGTTTCAGCTTTGGCCCCCTGACTGGGGAGGTGGGCTTTTGGCTTTAACCCTCTCCCACCCCAACCCAGCGGGTGGGGCTTGGGTGGGCTCAGGCTTCGGTCCCCTTCCTGGGGTCCTGTAGTAATTGTTGTTGTCAGAAGGGGGTCGTGGTGCAACGAAGTGTGGGAAGCCCTGTTCTATAGAACAGTTTGATTCATTTAAGATTGTTACTATATTTGACTGTGTTTTCTTTCACATATAGTGCCACTACCCCACTAGCATGACCCATTCTGTCATTCCTATATATTTTGTACCCATTGATTGTCATCATGTCACTAGTTTCTGTGATGCCAATTATATCAAAGTCCTAATTTAATACCAGGCACTGACGTTCTCCCAGCTTAGTAGGTAGAAGGGGATGATGACCCAAGATCAGGTACTTTGTCTGACTCATGACATAAAACACCCATTTGAGTCTGGAACGAAAGTTGGTGCAGTTCTTACAGATTTGATGGCAACCGACAATAATGTGGTATGCCAGGCTGACTGCCAAGATGCTTCATGTTATTCTTTGTAGGCTGAAGGTGAGGTGTATCCAGGAAACTATTAGGAACTACAGCATCCTCCTGCAACTCTGGGAAGAAATCAGTTGCCTTAAATATCTCCACAATGGCCTTCCACAAGGGTCAGTTTTGGGCCCCCGTTTGTTCAATATATACACATACCATCTTTCTGAAAGGCAGGCTGAGAAGTATGTATATGCTGATGACATCTGTACTGCTGGCACTGGAAACAATGCTCATACTTTTTAAGGGAATCTCAGCCAAGAAATGGAGATTTTGATCACTTACTTCCAGCAGTGCAGACTAATTCTTAGTGAACTCAAGACAGTCGCAACTACTTTCATTTAAAACAACTGCCTGCCAATTGGCACATCCATGAACAAGGATGGCTACTGCCATTCCAACCCAGTTGTCACATATTTGGGAGTAAAATTCAACCATTGCCTTACACACCAGCTTGACCCGGAACACCCAAAAATGAAGATATCTTCCTGTACCGCCTTGATACAAAAACTATTGGGATCCTCCTCGGGAGCACCTGAACTGCCCTTGTCAGCTTGTCAACATGGAGCTGAATCTGGCCACTCGTATTATTAGTGCCTGCTTGAATTGTACACCAACCTCCAGTCTGTATGTGCTAGTGACATAGCTCCACTGGATCTCTGACGAGATGCCATTACTGTTAAGTCTGCCTGGAGATCTTTGACATTTGAAACCAACCTATTACATCTCTGGTGAGCTAATGCCCCATTTTCAGATAGGAAACAACATACAGAGCCAACTCAAAGGTCTCATAATATTCAAGAGAGGAATCCCACTCCTGGGGACCACGGTGTGACACCAAAGCTGATCTCCTGACACCTTTTTGCTATGGTAGCCCACATACTCCTGGAAAAAGAGTGCTACTGGCCTTTTACCATGCACAGATGATCAGCACTGCCAGGGAGCTGAAAACTATGCTCCGACAGATTGGAAGTGTCAGTGGGAAAGAGCCTAATACACTAAGTAAATTCAGGACTCCATCACTCCACCTGCCTGCTAAGTCCATTTGATTGTAGAGCCCGGTCCAGGCTCATCCCGAGTTGCCAAAACTGTGCACTGCTATGACTGTGGGGCAACATTCCAGACAATAACTCATGTGGTGGAAAAGTGCCCAACTTGACGCCTGTATTCTCTGGTTACAGAGCCTGGACATTGAGCTCTGATGCTGTATACGAGAAGAAGTGGTCAGATTAAGTACAGTGTATATGTTCAGTTTTGTGATTAGATGATAGCAACAGCAATAGGCCCTGTTATCAGCAAAGCACATGCTTAACTTCAGCTTTAAGGAGACTACTCATGTAGTTAAACTTAAGGAAGTGCTTAAGTGCTTTATTTAATAGGCATAGGCTTATACATGGGTTTACAGTTAAATCCATGCTTGATTGCTTTGCTGAATCATTGCCTTAACCAAGTTTCTTACGCAAATACTCACAGGAGAAAATATAATTTGCTTTCCATGATTAGGCAAGAGTACAAGCTTAAAATTTATTTTCCATTAAACCTTACTAGAGAAATGTTTGTGGAACAGAGAATATTAAAGGTTGAGAATGCAACCAAAGAGAATTCATTTGAAATGTCAGCCAATATTCATGGGGAAATATTTGCAGTATTTACCTAGTAATAATAGACAGATAGTATACTCACCCTCCATCTGGTGTGTGTGTGTGTATGTATAAAATATATCTTTAGAGAAGTTGAGATTTCTAGTGAAAAACTAAGGCCACGTGGCTTAAAAAGGTGACTAACGATCTTTCAGGGCACGGTGTTATTTCTAAAGTAAACAGGACTTCTCTCAACATTTCACCAGTTTTGGGGAGAATTTGTGCCCCTTTAATCAAAGAGTTTTCAGTGGAAACATTCTCAAGTGAAAAATTCACAAATATTCCCCCTGCCTCCTTTTACAAAATTAACGCAATTTTCCATTCCACATGGAAACACAAAACCTGTCCAGTTTCAAGTCTTTGTGCATTTCACTACAAATTTCACACAGCTTTAAACTATTACTCTCTTTCTCTTGCTCTCTTAGTCAATGAGACTACTCCATATGCTTAACTTGACGCATATGATTAAGTCGTTTGCTGCATCAGCGCCTTATAGTATAAGGATACAGCTTTTGATAAGTCAACCCTATCCTTTAAAAATGCCCTTTTGCCCGAATGTGCTGCATCTTCCGTTGCTCTCTGCTGATGCTTCTCTATAAACCAGTAGTTCAGAGGTCATACAATCCTGTCACCCAGTAGCCAAGCTTAGCAAAGGAACAACAATGGGAAAATGGGTAATAAATGTATGTCCAGCACACATAAGGTACAATTACTACATAAATCCCCTCCACTGGGAGCTGGGACCAGAACCCTAGTCTTTCTACCATAAAATGAGAAGGCCCTTGTTACTCGATGTGAAGGAGAACTTCTCCACCTTCTAACAGAAGGTACCATATCTTCTTTCTGGGCCAGCCAGAATGAGATAATATCACTCGTTCATTCACACACAGATCTGAAAAGTTATTAATATGCCATCAATTAACTTTTGCTTCCGATGGCACGCAAAATCCAAGCAGTCCTGAGGCTCTTGAGAACTTTAAAAAGAAAACAAAAATTGTCCAAATGTTTAATTCTGCAAAAAGTTTCAAACTCAGTTTGACTTTTGGGGAAGAACGTGCTGGTCAATTTGGTATTTGATCTGAATTGATCTGAACCAGTTCACCAGTCCTTAGTATTGACCAACAAGTAGGACAACTAATTTAGATCACACAAACTTGCAACAGACCATCAGCCTGTGTTTGGTATTCCTGGGATGCTGTGGATCAATATACCCTGGTCCAAATCTTGTAAGCTTTAACACATGTTACAAAGCAATGGGAGTTTTGGATGCTTAAGAGATGCACGAATGGACCAACCCACACCTCACTAGCTTGTGAAGGAGTCAGGAGCAACTGATGCCACTCCTGACAAAAACTGCCAACACATTGTCCACAGAAGGAATCTTCCTTTCCTTCTTCAAACACACAACAGTCCAACCAACACTGAAAAAAACCCTATCCCGACACATTAATTCTAGCCAACTACTGCCCAGTTTCAAACATTGCATTTCTGAGCAATCTCTCAGAGAGGCTAGTCAAAGCACAACTACAAATACATCAAGATTTTCAGAAATGACTAGTGATTGTAGGTGCCTCCGTCTTGAGATGTTTTAGCGGGGCCCTGTCAGTACTTAATTTGTGCCAGGGCTTTGCACTTCACAGCCCCAGCACCTCTAAGCTTGGCAGTTCCTCGCCCCGACACCTCTGGGATTGCCGCATCAATTATGAAAATTAAAAAAAAAAAATGCTAGAGCCCCGGCACCTAATTGCTTAAGCCCCAGCACCACTTTCATGACAAATTAAGCACTGGGCCCTGTAGGAATGAAGGAAAGTAGATGTGTTTTGTAGTTTAAGTAAAATAAAGAGGTTTTATCAGCCATGGAAAGGCTTTGAATATAAAGTGGGAAAATGTAACAAGGCTTTGAAAACGATTGCTTCTAATTTTTGAATCTATGTGGCATCTGGCAAGATTAGTTTTGGGGAAAATGCTGAGCTCAAAGTTTGGCTGATCAGAAAAGAGAAGCCTCTAATTTTCAGGAATAGTTCTAACTAGTTTGAACAATAAAGAAGAGCTGTTCTGTGATGAACTGGTAGTAACCTTTAACATACCAATGTTGTCTTAAAGAAGGAGCACATTCATAAAATCTTGTCTACTCAAGGCCAGGAAAGGGGTCAACCCCAAACTGCCCCATACTGGTTCTTAACTAAAGCTAGCCATTGGCAATGACATCACTTGTTTGTTAAAGAGTATCAAAAGATAACCTATCAAAGTATTCGTTACTAGTACCTGCTTATCCAGTTGGAGCTAGCCAGCACGGGTTTAAGCAACCCTGGGTCTAGGCCTTTTGTGAGTATTTCAATCAAGTGCTTATGAATTTGTTGCTCCATGGGTAATAATAATTGCTTATTATTTGGGCTTTTTAGACATGTTTAGAATAAATTGTATAACTGCCAGGTGGCCCTTGGATTTAATAAAGGAATTTATGGCTGAATTGGTGTCATGGTGGCACCCTGTGTTAATAAGTCAATAATAATTCCAATGGGCCCTGATTTTCAGAATTCCCCTCAAGCACCTACCTTCTGAAAAGCAGGTCCTTTTACGGGCATCTCAAGTTGAACGTACTAATGTAGAGATGCTCAAAATCTCTAGTAACTTTTGAAAATCTTGGCCCAAGTTTCCAAGGACAAATCAGCAACAGACCAACTTTGAGACCATCAGAGGACTTTCATGATACCCATGCAAAGTATTAATATTTATTTATTCAATGTGCTTTTTATTTCTCAGAGATAACTGATTAGGAAAAAAATATCACAAAAGGACTTTTCAGTGGGCCTAGATCCAGGTTTTATTCAAGTACATCCCTTTCTCCATATATCAAATGCCTATTTCGTTGGAAAATATCACGATACAAGGAAAGAAATTGTACACAAATATACTGCTGTGTCAACGTTATTGATTTTCTCGCCATTTGTAAAGACCTTCATTGTCCTACCATGTTTCTTAAATCTATCAGCATTTCAAAAGAAGACCCTGAGAGCCCCATTTATCTGCAGCTGCACATTCGTTTCATTTCCATTTAACAATCAAAATCATGATTTAAATGCCTAGGACCCCTCTCTGCTTCCATTACATTAAATGTCCGAGAACAGTCAGTCATCATCTTCTCTCAAAGTACTGTACTCAGTTTTAATAATTTGTGTTGAACTCCTTTGTGGGACTAGGAGAGCTACAAGCCTCTGTGTTTATTTTTTAAATCAAGATCTCATTATCCAGCCTGATTTTCTGAAATCTTAGCAATTTAGTTAAGTATGGTACATTAATCAGGTAGCTCTGCAGCAGCCAGGGTAGACCAGTCTTCTTTTTGGGTCTTCCAGCAATCATTCAAACAATGCAAAAACTCAAGTCCATTGGCGTGGGGAAGGAGTGATGCTCCACATCCTAAATCCCCTGTTGTACATCCACGCACAGCTCAAAGGTCAGCTTCCAAGTGGCAACATTGCTTTCATACAACTTGAGAGAGAGAGAGAGAGAGAGAGACAGTCTTTTGATGATCCCAGACATGACACCAGTTGCTATACTGTCCCAGCATCAAGCATATTTGGAATAATCCACCACTGTATCATGGATAACTCACATTTCGCATTGTTCCCCAAACACCACCCACAGCATTAACAGAACAGGTGTCAAAATCCCCAGCTCCATGGATCTCTCCTCCCCAGAACCGCCTTGTTCTTCCCCATTCTTCTTAAAGCAACCATGTCCCAAACATCAAAATGGACAGAATCATAGACTCATAAGAAAATAGGGTTGGAAGGGACCACAAAAAGTCATCTAGTCCACCCACTTCCCATCCACGCTAAGGTAGGACCAGGTATACTTAGGGCTTGTCTACATTACCCGCTGGATTGACGGGCAGCAATCAATCCAGCGGGGGTCAATTTATCGTGTCTAGTCTAGACACGATAAATCGACCACCGAGCGCTCTCCCTTCGACTCCGGTACTTCACCAAAGCGAGGTGGAGTCAATGGGGGAGCGTCAGGAGTTGACTCACCGCAGTGAAGACACCATGGTGAGTAGATCTCTGTACATCTAAGTACGTCTAAGTTATTCACATAGCTGAAGTTGCGTAACTTAGATCGATCCCCCCCACTAGTGTAGACCACACCTTAGACCACCTTGACAGGTGTTTGTCTAGCCTGTTCTTAAAAACCTCCAGTGATAGGATTACACAGCCTCCCTAGGTAACCTGTTCCAGTGATTTCCTATCCTGAGAGTTAGAAAGTTTTCCCTAATATCTAACTCAAATCTCTCTTGCTGCAAACATACAGAACAAAGGCTAGGCCTACATTTGGAGTTGGGGGTGTGATTCACCGCTCACATAGCCATACTTGTGCTAGCTCTTGAGAGCTAGCACGCTAAAAATAGTAAGGTAGCCATGGTAGCATAGAATCATAGACTGGAAGGGACCTTGAGAGGTCATCTAGTCCAGTCCCCTGCACTCTAGGCAGTACTAAGTATTATCTAGACCATCTCTGACATGTGTTTGTTCAATCTGCTCTTAAAAATCCCCAATGATGGTGATTCCACAACCTCCCTAGGCAATTTATTCCAGGGCTTAACCACTCTGACAGTTAGGAATTTTTTTCCTGATGTCCAACCTAAACCGCCCTTGCTGCAATTTAAGCCCATTGCTTCTTGTCCTATCCTCAGAGGTTCAGAAGAAATTTTTCTCTCACTCCTCCTTGTAACAACCTTGTATGTACTTGAAAACTGTTATGTCCCCTCTCAGTCTTCTCTTCTCCGGACTAAACAAACCCAATTTTTTCAGTCTTCCCTCGTAGGTCATGTTTTCTAGACCTTTAATCATTTTTGTTGCTCTTCTCTGGATTTTCTCCAATTTATCCACATCTTTCCTGAAATGTGGTGCCCAGAACTGGACACAATACTCCAGCTGAGGCCTAATCAGAGCAGAGTGGAGCGGAAGAATTACTTTTCATGTCTTGCTTACAATACTCTTGCTAATACATCCCAGAAGGATGTTTGCTTTTTTTGCAACAATGTTACACTGTTGACTCATATTTAGCTTGTGATCCACTATGACCCAAGATCCCTTTCTGCAGTACTCCTTCCTAGGCAGTCATTTCCATTTTGTATGTGAACAGTGAGGTGAGTGGCAACCTGGGCTAGCCGCCCCAAGTACAAACCTGCCTGGATCCCAGGGGTACGTACCTGGGGAGGGTAGCCTGTTAGGGTTGCCAACTTTCTAATTGCTAAAATCAAACACCTTTGCCCATCCCTTTCCTGAGGCCTCACCCCCCACTCACTCCATCCCCCCTCCTGTCACTTATTTTCACGAGGCTGGGGCACGGGGTTGGGGTACAGGAGGGGGTACAGGCTCTGGGCTGGAGGTGCAGGCTCTGGGGTGGGGCAGGTGTGCGGGATGGGGTTTAGGATGTGGGCTCCAGGAGGCACTGACCTCTGACTGCTCCTGGGAAGCGGTGACGTGTCCCTTTGGTTCGTAGGCAAAGGCACGACCAGGGAAGCTCCGTGTGCTCCATGTGCTGTGGTTCTCGGCCAATGGGAGCTATGGAGCCAGCACTAGGGGTGGCACCTGTGCACGGGGGCAGTGCACGAACCCTCCCTGGTTGTCCCTCCGCCTAAGAGCCGGACAAGCCGGCTACTTTCTAGGAGCCACGCAGATCCGGGCAGGGAGCCTGCCTTCCTCTCTGAGCCACCAATCAGACTTCATAGAATCATAGAATATCAGGGTTGGAAGGGATTTCAGGAGGTCATCTAGTCCAACCCCCTGCTCAAAAGCAGGACCCATACCCAATTAAATCATCCCAGCCAGGGCTTTGTCAAGCCTGACCTTAAAAACTTCTAAGGAAGGAGATTCCACCGCCTCCCTAGGCAACACATTCCAGTGTTTCACCACCCTCCTAGTGAAAAAGTTTTTCCTAATATCCAACCCAAACCTCCCCCACTGCAACTTGAGACCATTACTCCTCATTCTGTCATCTGCTACCACTGAGAACAGTCTAGAGCCATCCTCTTTGGAACCCCCTTTCAGGTAGTTGAAAGCAGCTATCAAATCCCCCCTCATTCTTCTCTTCTGCAGACTAAACAATCCCACTTCCCTCAGCCTCTCCTCATAAGTCATGTGTTCCAGACCCCTAATCATTTTTGTTGCCCTTCGCTGGACTCTCTCCAATTTATCCACATCCTTCTTGTAGTGTGCGGCCCAAAACTGGACACAGTACTCCAGATGAGGTCTCACCAATGTCGAATAGAGGGGGACGATCACGTCACTCGATCTGCTCGCTATGCCCCTACTTATACATCCCAAAATGCCATTGGCCTTCTTGGCAACAAGAGCACATTGCTGGCTCATATCCAGCTTCTCGTACACTGTCACCCCTAGGTCCTTTTCCGCAGAACTGCTGCCTAGCCATTCGGTCCCTAGTCTGTAGCTGCGCATTGGGTTCTTCCGTCCTAAATGCAGGACCCTGCACTTATCCTTATTGAACCTCATCAGATTTCTTTTGGCCCAATCCTCCAATTTGTCTAGGTCCCTCTGTATCCTATCCCTGCCCTCCAGTGTATCTACCACTCCTCCCAGTTTAGTATCATCCGCAAATTTGCTGAGAGTGCAATCCACACCATCTTCCAGATCATTTATGAAGATATTGAACAAAACCGGCCCCAGGACCAACCCCTGGGGCACTCCACTTGACACCGGCTGCCAGCTAGACATGGAGCCATTGATCACTACCCGTTGAGCCCGACAATCTAGCCAGCTTTCTACCCACCTTATAGTGCATTCATCCAGCCCATACTTCCTTAACTTGCTGACAAGAATACTGTGGGAGACCGTGTGAAAAGCTTTGCTAAAGTCAAGATACAATACATCCACTGCTTTCTCTTCATCCACAGAACCAGTAATCTCATCATAGAAGGCGATTAGATTAGTCAGGCATGACCTTCCCTTGGTGAATCCATGCTGACTGTTCCTGATCACTTTCCTCTCACTTTTAATGGCCCGGTCAGCAGTGCTGACCAGAGCCACCAGGGTCCCTTTTTGACTGGGTGTTCCAGTCGAAAACCAGACACCTGGCAACCGTACAGCCCATGCCACTGCTCACAGCTGCCCATGCTTTCACAGCTATACGACTATTTTGAGCATGCCAGCTCAAAGACAGCGAGGGTGATTATGTCTGCTTGAGCTGGGAATCACACCCCCAACTTCATGTGCCAGTGTAGTCTAAAAGTACTGCTAATGGTACGGTTGTCAAGCTTGTCCATGAGGCATAGAAACTACAGGATCACTTAAACTGAAATAATCTGAATTAGGCCCCAGTTCTGCAAACACATCTTCACATGAGTCACTTTACTTGCATGTGTCATCTCGTTAAAACCCATGGGGTGACTCGGTGCATAAAGTTACTCAAGTATGGAGGTGTTTGCAGAACTGAGACCTTAATTTGCAAATTCCATTTTAGTTGGGGAATGAAAAGTTACTTGAGTAAGAGATACCAGAGTATCAATGGCACATTGTACAAAAATTGGTTCTGTTCAGACTACATGGACATCCTGGGTAAATATGGGTTTCAAGTCATCTAAATGACTTCACAAACATCATTCTTCTCTGTTTATTTGGAAGTGATGTTTATCCCCTGCACTCAAGTCACAGACGGGCAATTCAATGTGTAATGTGGAAAACCAGAATGTGGTTGATGAATGCAAAACATGGACGAGTCAGACCTCAAATGAGCAAGGTAGAGATATTCATAGACTTAAAACTCTGAATATTTTCAAAAGACAGAAATTTATGCTGCCTCAAGGGAATTTAGCTTGTGCAAATGGTAACTTCTTTCTGGCACATAATAGGTCACAGAAGTCATTTGTGGAAAAGGCAGTCATATAAAATGCAGGATATCAAACCAGATGACCCAAGTGATCATTTCTGCCACTACTACATATGACCCTTCAGTACCTCATTACAGCACAAGTATGTAATAAGGGCGAAATTCGCTACTGTGCAAAGGGCCAGCATGAAGCCTGTGCAACATTTATATCCCAGTTAAGCCCTACAGACAGGATCCCACCCTAATTTATCACCCATGCTGTGGGAGGAAGAAGTCCTAAGTGATTAAATAGTTCTTGGTACCTAGCCTTGTACTGACACTCTGCACAGGGGCAAATTTCACCTCAAATGAACAATCCTTGAACAACTGTTCCCATGCCTTGGCCAACACAGACTTTAAGATCGAAAATGCTGGTGTTCCTCATCTTTTTTCTTATGCAGGCATATATCCTGTGTATACTGCATGGAAATTCCCAATCTATATGCACTGTCTCAATTTCCCTAAACCAGTTAGGTGCCTTGCAAGTGCAGAGGAAAATGAAGTCCCTGCCTCAAAAAGCAAGCTGTCTAAAAGGACACACACGACAGGCTGAGATGAAGCAGCAGGGTCTGCAGAGAGGAGGTGAATGGTACCACCAAGACAGCTGAAACCTTGCTTAATATGGAATTTGAGGGAGACTCTGCATGGGGGGTCCCCCTTAATCAGGGGTCTGTGTGGGACAATCCAGGACATTATACCCAGTAATCACCCTACTCCTTCATATCCTGTGCCCTATGCTTCCATACAACAAGAGACCCCTCCAGAAATGTACAGAAGAGAAGGTAGCCTCTGCCTTTTACAAGCATGTCGGCATTACAAACTCTCACTAAATTGTAACTCAGTGGAGTGCTTGTCTAAGTAAAACCTTTTGGGCTTTGGGAGCATTTTCTTGTCAGGATTTTGTCAGATCCTGTTCAGCTGGCTAGTGGGAGAACTTTCAAGGCAAATAACCTTACATGCAATCTGGCCTCCAGAGATCCTAACATCTCAAAGAGTCTCTCCCCTTCTAAACAATGAAATCATCCCCAGCTAGAAGGTATAAATATGATTGGATATTCGATACCTTTTATGCCCATCCATGTCTTGTAGACAACCACAGCACCAGACCCTCAGCTGTTGTAAACCAGCATTTATTCAATAGAGCTATGCCAATTTACACAAACACAGGATCTGGTCCATAGTACTTATATTAGCAGTAATGAACATTTAGGGAATGGATGAAGATTAACCAGTCAAGGCAGAAGTCATATCTTAAACTAACAAGACACTAAAAGTCTTTTCATTTACCTTGCGCTTGTTGGTTGGGCAGACGTAGAGGTAGCTCAAAATAGTCTTCAGGCCAACCTTATCGTTCAGTTTCTCATATGTTGTCCCATAATCTGTTGACCTATAAATCAAAAGAGAGCTTTAATAAGTACAAATACTTAATCACAAAAGGCACAAGCCACTTGGCTGCTTTTCAGTGTAAAGCCTATGTTTTACATAGTGGAATGGCTCTCTAGAGCTTTTTGAATGATTCATGTAGTATATAATGATGCTTAATTATGTACACACAGCATCATGTGAGTGGTTAACATTTGCATTGAAATTGGATTAGGAAACATTAAAACAGCATCTTCCCACTGCACTTTAAAATAAACACGTTCAATAAGAAACATTAATTCTCGATAGAAGAAGAGATGATGATAATTATTGTAAATGCCAAATAACTGAGAGCGAGGGGCTAAGTTATCACTTCAGTATATTATAAGCTCACTCAATTTTTTTTTACATGAGATACTGCATCCTTTCCAGGCACAGCCAAGTGCTGTTACTTAGTAAAAACAGGCTTCAGAGTAGCAGCCGTGTTAGTCTGTATTTGTAAAAAGAAAAGGAGTACTTGTGGCACCTTAGAGACTAACCAATTTATTTGAGCATGAGCTTTCGTGAGCTACAGCCCACTTCATCGGATGCATGCAGTGGAAAATATAGTGGGGAGATTTTATATACACAGAGAACATGAAACGATGGGTGTTACCATACTCACTGTAACAAGAGTGATCAGGAAAGGTGAGCTATTACCAGCAGGAGAGCGGGGGTGGGGGGTGGGGGGGAAACTTTTGTAGTGATAATCAAGGTGGGCCATTTCCAAAAACAGACTCCAAGGAGAAACTGCTGAATTGGAATTAATTTACAACCTGGATACAATTAACTTAGGCTTGAATAAAGACTGGGAGTGGATGGGTCATTACACAAAGTAAAACTATTTCCCCTTGTTTATTTCCCCTCCTACTGTTCTTGTCAACTGCTGGACAGTTGGGTGGAGGGATAGCTCAGTGGTTTGAGCATTGGCCTGCTAAACCTAGGGTTGTGAATTCAATACTTGAGGGGGCCATTTGGGATCTGGGGCAAAAATTGGGGATTGGTCCTGCTTTGAGCAGGGGGTTGGACTAGATGACCTCCTGAGGTCCCTTCCGACTCTGTGATTCTGTAACACCCATTGTTTCATGTTCTCTGTGTATATAAAATGTCCCCACTATATTTTCCACTGCATGCATCCGATGAAGTGAGCTGTAGCTCATGAAAGCTTATGCTCTAATAAATTTGTTAGTCTCTAAGGTGCCACAAGTACTCCTTTTCTTTTTAGTAAAAACAATGTGTTCTCAGAGTGAAAGCCACTGATTTCCTTTATGAAAGCCCAACAGCATGAGTATTACAGTTAACATGGGCTTGTTGTGTGGACCATTGGATAGAGGATGGTAAAAAATGCTTAACAACCATACAAATTGATGTGCGTCTTTTGAAAGTACCTCTGATATCAATGTTGCCAATAGAGACATCAGCTATCTGTTCTTAAAGAGGACAAATAAAGAAAACATTTAAGGCTGTCTAATGTAGCCAAGAACTCTATTCTGACACTTGACTGAAACAGAGATAAATTATTAGCAAAAGATGCAATTCGTTATGTGGATCTTGTTTAAAAGAATTATCTTCTAGTATCTAGAAGAATGTGGTAGATGATGGAACACCATTTAGTACTGTCTGGGACTATATACCACAAAAGAATGCAATGTGTTTCTGGACGAGCATAAATATTTTAAAAGAAGAACGTGTACCTTTAAAACAAACACACTACTATCACAAATTTTGTCATTATAAGGCATGGATGTATCACTAAAAACTTCCACTTCCGTTTGCAGATGGCCAGAACATCGCCTCCCATCCTATCATTCTGATGCCTGGCTACCGACATCCATGATCTCCAGGTTTGGCTATTACATCTCATTGTATCTAGGAATTAAACCAAGGGCTGACCAGAAGATGGCAATTCCATTTCTCAGCAACCTTCGAGGTTTCAAAATTTGTTTTAATTCCACATTTTAAAGAAAACAAAACCTTTCAAATATTTTTTTGCAAAAAACGGAATTGTGTCAAAGTGTCTGTTTGGGGATCAAAACACAAGCTTTATAATAAGACAATTATATGTTGACGGTTAGAACGCTGTCCTGGGATGTGGGAGAACCAGGTTGCAGTCCTTGCTCTGTCTGATTCATAGCCGAGTTTTTCATCCTAATCAATGCCCTAACCACTAGGCTACATAGCAAGCAGGCATATGTGTCGTCATCCCCCGCCCGCTCTCTCTTTTTGTTTTTGCCAAAACGGATACCGCTCTGAAAACCATTTCAGTTCCGTATATTTTGGCAAAACTGTTCCCACCAGCTCTAACTAAACCGCACACCCAGAAAAAAGCTCTACCTGGTACAAAATGCAGCCACTTCACTGCCTGGCAACCCAGCTCAACATAAGCATGTTACCCGAGTGTGCCACTCTCTACACTGGTCCCCCACGGAATCCAGAATCCAGCTGAAGCTTGCTGGATTCCAAGCCTCCCACGGGATTGGCCAAAGAGTCCCCCATCCTCGGTGACTGTGCGCTCCCAAGACAGCAATATTCCACCAGAACAACGAAGCCATCAGCAAGTCGGAGGCAGCTTGTGACAACAGGGGATAACTGGGCCTAAACTAGCACATTCACTCCCACAAAGACATAAGCATGACCATGACCTTGTGTTAGTGGCTAAACTTATGTCAATGATCTTCTCTCACACATGCACAGCCCCACACAAACGATTTCGCCAATGGGCTGAGAAGGAAGGAAGGGGGGGGGGTATCATTAACGTTAGTTCTTCTTCTGAACGAATGGGAGATGCTGTAATGCTATGATGCTGGAAGCCATACGCAGTAGGTAGAATACAACAGAATCCTGAATTCCTGGCTTCCCTCTATTACACCAGCCATTTCTTAACACTGCCTCCCCGTGGCCAAGATCTGCATATGCTCTTTATTGATATTTCTGCTGCAAATTGTGTGTGGCGCACATTCTGCCTCTGTTTAAACTGAGATGATCAGTAAAGATGAAAAAGTATAAGTTACCAAAGGGCAGAATTTGGCTCAGAGCCTTAGGAATCTGTATATTGATGAATGGGTGAATGTCTCCCTTTAATTGCACTAATGTTATCTCATTTATTTTGATAGAGTGACACCAGGAAAATGGCCAGGAGAATTCACCACATAAATTTTATTATGAAGATATTAAAAACAAAAAGCCACACAGCAAAACAAGACAAAACAAGAAACCAACCACTAAACAGATATTTCAGGTCTATTGTAAGTAATAATCTTATATTCAGAATTACTAGCCATTTTTTCTGACTCTCCAGGCAATTATTTTGCACTCATGGCTTTATTTACAAGGTAACATTATATACAGCTGGAAGAGAGTGCTTCTGTCAACATCTATAACAGCACTAGAAACAGTAGAAAGCTTGGGGAAAAGAACAAGATGTTTTGCAGATGAACAAATATGCAAGTGATCAAAGTAGCTAGCATCTGATTTCAGTCTTATCCATAAACCATGCTTTTTGTGATTCTGCCTGAACTGACTAATAATCACACACTCCAGAAAACATAACTAGACATATCTTATTTGCATCTGTTTTTTCCTTTTCCTCTCATGCCATTTGAATGCTGCCTTTCTTTTTTATATCTGGACTAAATATTATCGACAGAGCTGGTCAGAACCTAGAATTCTGTTTTGCTGGAAATCATCATTTTTTACTTCATTCCCAAGTCAACGTGAAAATTCAAAATTTCACGTGGAACAAATATTGTATATCAGAAAACCTGAAACTTTTTTTGGCTGTCTCAATGATTGGTCCTGCTTTGAGCAGGGGGTGGGACTAGATGACCTCCAGAGGTTCCCTTCCAATCCTGACATTCTGTGATTCTTGTCTATATGGACAAAACTTTTCATTTTGACTGTAGTGTTTCCCCTTGTTACATTATAACAGAAGCCAAAATGGTGAAGTCAAAACAAGATGCTTCAACTTTATCAAAATGAATCTTTTCAATAATTTTCTATCAAAAATTCCAGCAACATAGATAGATCATTCCCATGGAACGCTTTGATTTAGTTGAATGAGCATTTTTGGACAGAAAACTGTTCTGATGGAAAAAAAACTGACCAACTGGGCAGAAAAACAAGGTTTTCTTTCTTTACTGCAATATTTAAATTATATACCAACCATGGTTCCAAGTGAACAAGGTACTTAAACACACGTATAACTTTAAGCACAACAGTAGACTCACTGACTAAAGTTGGTAAAGAAAAAATATTATTTTCTGCAAAAAGCTTAGAAGAAAACATGTTTTTTGCAAGAGTTTTCAAGTTTTCATTGGAAAACAAAAAATGTGAAAATTTGTTGGGGGGTTTTGTTGTTGAAATCATGACAAATTTTGACAAAACACATTAATTGTCACAAAACTTACTGTTTTGTTAAAAAGCCATTTTGTTGACTGGGAGAAAAATGGTAAATTATATTTGATTAACTCTCTCTGGACAACTCACATGCTTAAGAGTACGCACATGCTTAATAAGATACTGAACTGGAGCATATTTTGACCTCTGCAGCACTGAATGGAGGTCAAGACTTCCACCTGCATCCCGGGAAGGCAGTGCTTTATTCCACGTGTGAAGCGTTAAGTGTGCCTGGATAAACTCTTGGGATGCGGCTGCTCTACCCCTGCCCAGAGGAGGCCACTATTGTCAAGGTTCCATATTCCCCTGACTATGTAGGTGTGCAGGAGAGCTGGACTGGTAACCACGGAGAGTAAAATCTTCCATTTGCTTACAGGACAGGTAGAGTAGAGGCACATTAGGCTTGCCAACTTCGTACTCACACAAAACCGAACGCCCTTGCCCCGCCCCTCCTCAGAGGCCCTGCCCACACTCACTCCATCCCCCCCTGTCACTCACGCTCCCCACCCTCATTCACTTGCTCATTTCACTGGGCTAGCTCAGGGTGGTTGGGGTGCGGGAGGGGGTGAGGGTTCCGGTGGAGGTGCAGGCTCTGGTGTGGGGTCAAAGAAGAGAGATTTGGGGTGCAGGATGGGGCTCTAGGCTGGGGCAGGGAGTTGGGATGCAGGGGTGCAGGCTCTGGGGTAGGGCTGGGGATGAGCAGTTTGGCGTGCGGGGGGGGGGGGGTCCAGGCTGGGATCGAGGGGTTTGGGAGATGGGACAGCGATCAGGTTTGGGGTGCGGCAGGGGGTTGGGGTGCAGGCTCTGGGAGGTGCTTACCTCAGGCGGCTCCCAGAAGCAGCAGCAGCATGTCTTCCCTCTGGCTCCTACGCAGACGCGCGGTCAGGAGGCTCTGCGCGCGGTCCCATCCGCGCGGTCAGGAGGCCCTGCCCCCAAGGCTCCCATTGGCCACATTTCCCGACAAATGGGAGCTGCAGAGCCGGTGCTTGGGTGGGGGAAGCACATGGAGCACCCTGGCTGCCCCTACGCCTGGGAGCCAGAGAGCACACATGCTGATGCTTCTGGGAGCTGCACAGAGCCACGGCAGGCAGGGAGCCTGCCTTAGCCCCACTGACCAAGCTTTTAACGGCCCGGTTGGTCCTTTTCGAACAGGCAATCTTAGGCAGGATGGAGACTTAGCCCTATATGAACAGTCAATAAAAAGCTTGTTGTACATCTTGGTAACCACTGCTTACCAGAATCTCCAAATTGGTAACATGGTTGTTCAACTGATTTACTCAAATTGCTGCAAACCCTTGTGCGGACACTCTTAGTTCAAGTTCAGAGTGCCTTATTTTGATTTAGCTTAAATCTATTCCCAATCAACCTAAGCAACACCAAACTAAGACACTCTGAAAATAAACAGAGTATCCACACCAGGGTTTGCACCAGCTTAACTAAACCAGTTTAAAAATCACACCTTTAATTAAAGCAGTGCAACTTTCTCATGCAGACAAGCCCTTACTGCAGTTACGCTAACACATAGTGGGTGCTACTGGAATTCAAATACTAACATGTGTAATATTCAGAGACAGAGCATTTGGCTTGTTCCTGATCTGATGGACACCCATTTTACACCATACAAATTTCATTAGCTTCAGGGGTGTCAATTCTGATTTGTACCAATGAATATTTAGAATGAGACTCTTTAATGTTTATCTGAAATCAAACTTATTTTTGCACGCAGCCAGCAAGACAAACACTTTTACTTTTTACCCAGCCTAATGACCTGACAATAATTAAACAGCACCAAACATCCAAACGGGTATGAATCTGACTTCTCTGTGTAACTAGCTGAAAACATCTAGAATAATTTATGTTTTATAAAATGTTTGTGAGAAAGTTGGCATTTAAATAACTTCATTATTATTCATTGACAGCTTTTTTTCTCCCTCTCTATTCCCATCAGGACAAATGACATTTCTATTACAGTATTATAACAAACTCCTGCACATTTTAAATAGTCACAGAATTCCATTAGTCCACCTACTGTCATGAATATCTCAATCCATTCCTCACAATATTTCAGAATACGCAATCAGCATCAACCGGTGACATGAACCCTAAGGAAATTATCTTCTACTGCCTTAAATATTGTGCACTGAAATCCAGAAGCCTGGCATTATAAATGTATTGTTTTAAATATATTGCTTGATAAGTTGTTATTTACTTGCTTCTGTCAGAAACGTAGGGGCTGCCTGTATTTCTCTATTTTACCTTAGCTGCTGCAAACATGAAAGTCAGCCAGTCACCACACAGCCATGCAGAGAGGTCTGTCTGGGGCACTTGAACAAGAAAAATAAACTGTACTTGGATTCTGGCCCATATAAATATTGTCAGTTTCTCCTCTGACAGCCTAGCAGTTTGTCCAGAGTCCTGAAAAGGAACACCATCAGAATAGAATAAAATAAAGCTCATATTAAGATACACAAAATTCTAGCTAACAACTCAAAGCATCGAATAAAAAGATTTTTTTTTTAACATTTAATGTACTTGGTACCATTTATGCTGTTTGTTTCTTTTTCCGCTTCACTCCACTTGAGTGGTGAAACAGATTGGTTTAATTTTCTGCTTCTTGTGCATCGATACAATACAATTTTATTCTCTTGTTTGATTTCTTTTTAAAATCATGAAACTATTCGTATTTCTATTTTGTTTTGTAATCTATTTATTGTTCCAGTTTGCTGCTTTGACTCCTTTCAAAGCTGTGCTCACAGCAGGCTACATTCATAGATTTTAAGCAGGGGCGTCATTTCAGAAAAATTCTTGGGAGGAGGTCTCCTGGCATCAGCACCACAGTATCTGCCTTCCTGCCCATGACTGAAGGGAGCCCATGACTGCGGCGGAGAACCAGCTGAGCAGCGGGGACAGCAGAGCAGCACACAGCAGGAGTTTGCCTGGGAGTTCGCCTGGAGGGAGCCCAGTGAGGCTTACGTCTTGCAAACTGCTCTGAGGAAGCTCATAGTAGGAAGGTGATATGGAAGGGGGGGGGTTCAGCTGTTGTGACCTGCACTGGATGTGCCATGTTTGTCTTTCTTCCACAGGACAGAAGCGACTTTGTCTGTACAAAGTGCAAGCTGGTCTCCATATTGGAAGAGAAGATTGAAGGTCTGGAGCAACAGATAACGACCCTGCGTTGCATACGGGAAACTGAGGATTTCCTGGACGAAACTCAGGATAGGCTTCTAGGGGCACAAAGCTCTACAGATATAGAGCAGGTTGCACAGAGGAGCCAAGAGACCAGTGAAGAAGCTTGGCAACATGTGACCTCCAGAAGAGGTAAGCGGAATGTCCGGGTTCCAGTAACACAGACACAGGTAACTAACCGCTTTCATGTTCTCTCCACAGGTATCGTTGCGGAGAGTGGACCAGATGATATGTCTGGGGCGAGAAAGCAGAAGGAGACTCCGCTGGTTGGAAGGCATGAGATGCGCTGTCCTGAGGTTGGGGGTTCCACGACCACCACTCCCAAGAGGAGAAGGCGGGTGGTGGTGGTCGGGGACTCTCTCCTCCGGGGGACTGAGTCATCTATCTGCCGCCCTGACCGGGAAAACCGAGAAGTCTGCTGCTTGCCAGGGGCTAAGATTCGTGATGTGACGGAGAGACTGCCGAGACTCATCAAGCCCTCGGATCGCTACCCCTTCCTGCTTCTCCACGTGGGCACCAATGATACTGCCAAGAATGACCTTGAGCGGATCACTGCGGACTATGTGGCTCTAGGAAGAAGAATAAAGGAGTTGGAGGCGCAAGTGGTGTTCTCGTCCATCCTCCCCGTGGAAGGAAAAGGCCTAGGTAGGGAGCGTCGAATCGTGGAAGTCAACGAATGGCTACGCAGATGGTGTCGGAGAGAAGGCTTTGGTTTCTTTGACCATGGGATGGTGTTCCATGAAGGAGGAGTGCTGGGTAGAGACGGGCTCCATCTTACGAAGAGAGGGAAGAGCATCTTTGCCAGCAGGCTGGCTAACCTAGTGAGGAGGGCTTTAAACTAGGTTCACCGGGGGAAGGAGACCAAAGCCCTGAGGTAAGTGGGAAAGCGGGATACCGGGAGGAAGCACAGGCAGGAATGTCTGTGAGGGGAGGGCTCCTGCCTCATACTGGCAATGAGGGGCGATCAACAGGTTATCTCAAGTGCTTATATACAAATGCACAAAGCCTTGGAAACAAGCAGGGAGAACTGGAGGTCCTGGTGATGTCAAGGAACTATGACGTGATCGGAATAGCAGAGACTTGGTGGGATAACTCATATGACTGGAGTACTGTCATGGATGGTTATAAACTGTTCAGGAAGGACAGGCAGGGCAGAAAAGGTGGGGGAGTAGCACTGTATGTAAGGGAGCAGTATGACTGCTCAGAGCTCCGGTACGAAACTGCAGAAAAACCTGAGTGTCTCTGGATTAAGTTTAGAAGTGTGTGCAACAAGAGTGATGTAGTGGTGGGAGTCTGCTATAGACCACCGGACCAGGGGGATGAGGTGGATGAGGCTTTCTTCCGGCAGCTCACGGAAGCTACTAGATCGCATGCCCTGATTCTCATGGGTGACTTTAATTTTCCTGATATCTGCTGGGAGAGCAATACAGCGGTGCATAGACAATCCAGGAAGTTTTTGGAAAGCGTAGGGGACAATTTCCTGGCGCAAGTGCTAGAGGAGCCAACTAGGGGGGGTGCTTTTCTTGACCTGCTGCTCACAAACCGGGTAGAATTAGTGGGGGAAGCAAAAGTGGATGGGAATCTGGGAGGCAGTGACCATGAGTTGGTTGAGTTCAGGATCCTGACGCAGGGAACAAAGGTAAGCAGCAGGATACGGACCCTGGACTTCAGGAAAGCAGACTTCGACTCCCTCAGGGAACGGATGGCCAGGATCCCCTGGGGGACTAACTTGAAGGGGAAAGGAGTCCAGGAGAGCTGGCTGTATTTCAAGGAATCCCTGTTGAGGTTACAGGGACAAACCATCCCGATGAGTCGAAAGAATAGTAAATATGGCAGGCGACCAACTTGGCTTAATGGTGAAATCCTAGCGGATCTTAAACATAAAAAAGAAGCTTACAAGAAGTGGAAGGTTGGACATATGACCAGGGAAGAGTATAAAAATATTGCTCGGGCATGTAGGAATGTTATCAGGAGGGCCAAATCGCACCTGGAGCTGCAGCTAGCCAGAGATGTCAAGAGTAACAAGAAGGGTTTCTTCAGGTATGTTGGCAACAAGAAGAAAGCCAAGGAATGTGTGGGCCCCTTACTGAATGAGGGAGGCAACCTAGTGACAGAGGATGTGGAAAAAGCTAATGTACTCAATGCTTTTTTTGCCTCTGTTTTCACTAACAAGGTCAGCTCCCAGACTGCTGCGCTGGGCATCACAAAATGCGGAAGAGATGGCCAGCCCTCTGTGGAGATAGAGGCGGTTAGGGACTATTTAGAAAAGCTGGACGTGCACAAGTCCATGGGGCCGGACGAGTTGCATCCGAGAGTGCTGAAGGAATTGGCGGCTGTGATTGCAGAGCCACTGGCCATTATCTTTGAAAACTCGTGGCGAACCGGGGAAGTCCCGGATGACTGGAAAAAGGCTAATGTAGTGCCAATCTTTAAAAAAGGGAAGAAGGAAGATCCTGGGAACTACAGGCCAGTCAGCCTCACCTTAGTCCCTGGAAAAATCATGGAGCAGGTCCTCAAAGAATCAATCCTGAAGCACTTGCATGAGAGGAAAGTGATCAGGAACAGCCAGCATGGATTCACCAAGGGAAGGTCATGCCTGACTAATCTAATCGCCTTTTATGATGAGATTACTGGTTCTGTGGATGAAGGGAAAGCAGTGGATGTATTGTTTCTTGACTTTAGCAAAGCCGGTGTCAAGTGGAGTGCCCCAGGGGTCAGTCCTGGGGCCGGTTTTATTCAATATCTTCACTTCAATTCTCCTCTGCAGCTGAGCTTTTCCCAAGCTTCTGGTTTAAATAAAATCCCCAGTCCTGGCATACTTTCAGAGACAAGCGCTTCAATTTGATTTAGATGGAGTCAAGCCTTTCTGTATACCCACTCTCCCCTACTTAACACATTTAAACCCTGCTTCTTTACACCATCATCCGACTATTTGAACCCTTAAATTTGCCCTGGCCCAGCTCACGGAGACAAAAGCATGTCCAGAAAAGCTTCAATAGGCCCTAGACCTCATCCCCTTTCCAAGTAATCAGTTTAGCTTCCAGGAAATGTCTGAGGTTTCCCTATGGGCTTGATCCTGCAAGGGGCTAAGCACTCTAGCCCACAAGAAGTCCCATTGAAGTCAGTGGGTGCACACATACACCACCTGGCTACAAGCCTTGCGTTCTGCACTCTGTGCAGCAAATGGGCTAGCACCTGCCCTGACTAATCTGCTGTATTCCTACCTTCATAGTTCCTCTTTCTGACTGGGTACTATTCCCCAAAGCATTCAACCTGGGCCAAGTACTTCAGTTGGAAGTCAACTCCCATTGGGAAGCACTGTGCCTGGGTGGAGAAAGCACTCAACTGTGATTTGGGGCTCTATTCTTGGCTCCGCCACTGGCCTGCTAGGTGACCCTGGGCAATTCACTTGGTCTCTCTCTGGCTCGGTTTCCTCATCTATAAAATGGGGATACTGATACTGACCTCCTTTGTAAAGAGCTTTGAGATTTAAGAGCTAGCAATTATTATTAATTGCAGTGGGAGCAGAATTAGGCCAGGGTTGAGCACTTTTGGAATTTTACCCATTGCCTTTAAGACAAAAGCAAAGTGGTTTTACTTTTGTTTATAAGAGTAACTGATATTCTTTACTCTATTCCACTGACCAGCCTGGCCCCCTCAGTACTGGACTCATTCGGTCAGTGCCTTTTCACTCTGTCCTAGGCCTCCCAGTTTGGGATTGGCCTTGCTTTGTATTTATGCCTTCATGGCTCACAGCACAGGCCCTTTGCCCTTCCCCCACACTCAAATACCCGTTTCTCAGCTGGCTTTCCCTGTGGTCATTCACTTCAGACATGGGCTAACTTGCAGGCTACAGAGAAACTAGTTCAAAGTTTTATTACCTTCAAAGAGACTCCTTCAAGAGGGAGGTTTTATTACCTGCCCTGACAGCACTGACAGCTCTAACAATTAGACAGCACCACTTTAAAAGTCTATTTTTAAGTGGTATGGCTTAAATTCCACCATTAAAACATCGTAAATTTAGTCTGAAGGGTTGGAATTAACTTTTAACAGGCTCAAGTTGTGGGGGGGGAGGGGGGAGGCGACCCAGAGACTTGCTCACTAGGATCCACACAGAGTTCAAAACTTCTGAGGATGAAACCTTACTTGTATGGCCCCCATTCCCCAGTATCTGAGCACCTCACACTCTGGAACGCCTTTATCTGTGAGGCAGGGCAGTGCTATTATTCCCAGACAAGTCTCCCTAGTCCCTAGCTAGTACCCCTAGCCATTGAGCCATCCTTGCTCTCCTTAACTGTATGCATAAACACAGGCTCTTATAATCCACGGTTAAGCAACTGCTTTTGTCCTTCTTGCCCCTAGGCTCCAATTCAATTTCCAGTTGACAGCAGCTTTCTTTCCATGAAAGCGCCACCTACAAAAACTTCCTTGAATACTTTATAGTGGGGGGGGGGGAGGGTGGAAAGACAGCGTAAAATGTTTGGCTTTTTTCACAAAACTGTAGAAACTTGACATCGTTAGGGCTGAGAATAACTTTTCCCCACATCAATTTCCTCTTTTTTAAAATTTTTTTTTAATCAACTTTTATTTGAAGCAGGTTCAAGGAATAAAAGTGCTGCCGCCCACCTCTCTCTCCAAACCCTTCTCCATTTTTGGTTTACACGGTCGGCAGGCAGGAAAAAGGACACATTCTAGCACAAATACTCCTGCCCAAGTATTGGGCTGTAGGGTTACCTAGACTGTCAGATTTGGGGAGCAGGGACCATATTTTTGTTGTGTGTTTGTACAGCGCCTAGCACAGTGGGGTCCTGGTCTGTGACGGGTGCTTCTGCAGTAGCAATTAATAATAACAGGATGTGGAGTTTCTCTGCCTGCAGTGTGAGGTGAGAAATCCTCCCAGTCAGGCTGCACTGGGCTCTGCTGTTCCACCCGTGTCATGAGAAGCCACAGAGCAGTTCACTCTTCAGCCCTATCCCCGACCCATATCCAGCCTGGCCTTCTTGCAGCTGCTGTGTGTTGGCTTGTACAGAGCCGAGCGGCACGCGGGACGTACATGCCCCAAACCCTGCCTGTCCCCAGATTGGGCAACACAACTGCACTGGTTTCACTGTCAGCTTGTGACTGCAGAAGCAGTAGGGTTGCCAACTCTGACTGAAGCTATTCCGGTAGATTTTTTTTTTCCCCAACATGACCGAATGTCATTAATTGAACTGTACCTATTAAAATCTCCCGGATTGCTTGCAGTAGTCACCGGGAGATTGATGCCGATTCCGGTAGACTCCTGGCCAATCTGGGAGCATTGGCAACCCTAAGAAGTGGTGGCTGTCTGCGACCGAGTCCTTCATACATAAGTATCCCTTTATCCTCCAGCCTTGCCAGGGAGCCTGGATGGGGTTTGCTGAGTTGCCTGTGTACCCCTGTTCTTACGCCACCGAGATGGGCTGAAGTATCACCATTGCACGGATGTCCGTCTGGAAAAATGAAACGTGCAGAATAAATGCACATCTCTGTGTGCAATCAGGGCAATAAAACCTCAGAACTATCTTACTCATTGCTCTGAATCAGACACTTCAGAGGACGCTGCCAGGAAAGCATGTGGGGTTTAGTGAAATGTACATAGCCCTTCTCATGATGAGCCCCCAGCAATGCTTCTTGCTCCTCAGGTAAACAGCCCCAATAGGCTTCTGAGACAGTATTACCTGAACACGCAGTAAGGAATGCTGAATAGGGCCTTACGGATTCAGTTGGGTGCGACAGCCACAGCCCTGTGTAGAGGGTAAATTCAGGGGGAGATTACAGAAACACAAGCCTTGCTAGAGCTCCCAAGCACACAGGGCTAGTGCACATGCTGACCCACCCCTTGCAATGGTGCAGCATGCTCCCAGCTCTGCCGGCCAGTGTGGGTGCATTGCCCCTGGCTAGGCTCAAGCCCCAGGGCTCTCGTTGGGAGCAATCCCTGCGGTTGAGAAAAGCGTAGGGATTGATACTTTAACAGCTGCTGCGTGTGGGGATTGCGATAGGTTATACCTGTCTGGTACCCCCTTGGGGCAAGGCTGGGTACCTCTCTTATCCCGGACATCCTTCCCTGGCTGACAGTGTTACTGTAGATTGGTTTCATAGCCTCAGTCTCAGCCATTCGGTAAGTGCCTCTGAGGAAGTCTGGTCCCCTTCCAGGGGTGCCAAAGAGTCCAAACGAAAAAGGCAAAATACTTCTGCAGCCCACAAAGGCAGGGTCCCTGCAGTCCCATGCTGTGTCAGGGGTACGCAGTCCCCAGGAAGGGGTCCGGGCTCCTACCCCTCATAGAATATCAGGGTTGGAAGGGACCCCAGAAGGTCATCTAATCCAACCCCCTGCTCGAAGCAGGACCAATTCCCAGTTAAATCATCCCACCCAGGGCTTTGTCAAGCCTGACCTTAAAAACCTCTAAGGAAGGAGATTCTACCACCTCCCTAGGTAACGCATTCCAGTGTTTCACCACCCTCTTAGTGAAAAAGTTTTTCCTGATATCCAATCTAAACCTCCCCCACTGCAACTTGAGACCATTACTCCTCGTTCTGTCATCTGCTACCATTGAGAACAGTCTAGAGCCATCCTCTTTGGAACCCCCTTTCAGGTAGTTGAAAGCAGCTATCAAATCCCCCCTCATTCTTCTTTTCTGCAGGCTAAACAATCCCAGCTCCCTCAGCCTCTCCTCATAAGTCATGTGTTCCAGACCCCTAATCATTTTTGTTGCCCTTCACTGGACTCTCTCCAATTTATCCACATCCTTCTTGTAGTGTGGGGCCCAAAACTGGACACAGTACTCCAGATGAGGCCTCACCAATGTCGAATAGAGGGGAACGATCACGTCCCCCGATCTGCTGGCAATGTCCCTACTTATACATCCCAAAATGCCATTGGCCTTCTTGGCAACAAGGGCACACTGCTGACTCATATCCAGCTTCTCGTCCACTGTCACCCCTAGGTCCTTTTCCGCAGAACTGCTGCCTAGCCATTCGGTCCCTAGTCTGTAGTGGTGCATTGGATTCTTCCATCCTAAGTGCAGGACCCTGCACTTATCCTTATTGAACCTCATCAGATTTCTTTTGGCCCAATCCTCCAATTTGTCTAGGTCCTTCTGTATCCTATCCCTCCCCTCCAGCGTATCTACCACTCCTCCCAGTTTAGTATCATCCGCAAATTTGCTGAGAGTGCAATCCACACCATCCTCCAGATCATTTATGAAGATATTGAACAAAACCAGCCCCAGGACCGACCCTTGGGGCACTCCACTTGATACCGGCTGCCAACTAGACATGGAGCCATTGATCACTACCCGTTGAGCCCGACAATCTAGCCAGCTTTCTACCCACCTTATAGTGCATTCATCCAGCCCATACTTCCTTAACTTGCTGACAAGAATACTGTGTATTCAAACCAACAGGGTGGAGTCCTAGGGCTCCCAACAGATAAAGGCAAGAAAAGAAAAGCCAAACCCTCTTCTTCCTTGGAGGGCCTCGGTGGTCAGAGCTCTGAGCCACACAGTTCCCCAGTAAATAAACCCTGCTTCCTGGGGCTGGGGAGTCCTGTGCTCCAGCTCTGCTGGCTTCAGAACACTCTACCTCCCTGAGCTAGGATCTTCCCTTTCAAGCGTCCTCCCTCCCCAAGCTTGACAACCTACACACGTGCAGCGGGTGGGGGCTAACTGTGACCTGAGGAACTCTTTAATCCCTTCCTGACCGCTGAGGGGATCTGCCCCCCCAACAAGGATGAAAGAGAGACGCTTTTGCACCTTTCACCTCCTCCCCACCACCCACACCTATGCAGAGGCTGGGCATGATCGCGGAGGAGAAACTTGACCGATGAAGCCTGAGAGTACCATTGGTGAAGGGAAACCACATGGGAATGGCCTATTGTCAGCTAAGAACAGAGAGCAAAAAATCGTAGCCACATTGGGGGTGGGCAAATGAAACTAAGCCAGCCACAAAGAGGGGTAGATTGGTCCCACCAGAGCAAACCAGGGTAGCTCAGGGACAGGAGGGTTAATACATGAAGGAGTGCACCCCACGGATAGCCCACAAAGGAGCAGACTGCTGTATGGCCCCTAATCAAAGCTGCTAGCCTCAACACATGCAGTAAAAGTACCAGGGGCCTGACCACACTCACAAGCCAATACCCTGGTGGCAAGCCTGGGCAGTAGGTCTCTGCCTACTATTCTGCTGAACACTAGATTCGAAGCCCTGCCTTATAGAGAGGGGAAGAGGTTATCCCCTCTGCCGTCTTGTCCCCGTGTCAGTGCAGGATAGAGAGGTAGAAGCACTGTCTTCAGTTACTCAGGCAGTTCTGGTGAAACATCCCTCTATCGGGTCACTTCAAGTCCCCCCACCCTGCAGCTCATCAAATTGGCCACAAGGCAGCATAGCTCATTTAAAGCCTCCATGTTTAACAATCCAGCCGTCTATTGTACGAGCCTCGAAGCTGTGATTTAATGGGCTCTTTTACACCTGGTTCTGATGTCCCTGTCTTTTTCAATAGAAATAACATTTCATCACATTGCAAAGACAGGCTTTCTTCTCGCCTGGCTCCGAGTAGTTGCAAATTAAAGGTTGGGAAAAAATGGAAAATTTCACACACAAAATGTCAAACCTGGATTTGGTGGGAGTGAATCACTTTTGATTCCCTTTACTGTCACTCTCATTTTGCTGAATATCTGTCCTTTGTCATTTGAACAAAGATTTTCCTTCATCCATTGTACAATGACTTCTCTTGCCTGTAGGCTAGAGCTGGTGAACACAAGACATCAGTCGTTCATAAAATCTGTATTCAAATGCCGTACCCCCATCTCCCCTTGTGATCTAGGGTCATATTCTGATCTCACTTCCACTGGTGTAAATCTGGAGTATCTCCAATTAATTCAGTGGTGTTACACCCGTGTGAAAATGGAGTGAGACAGAACGACTAGGTGACATAGCTCAGAGCTTTCCCTGTCTTTCAAGCAGCGGCTTCCACAAAGATCCCTGCTGTCAGTGTGCAAGACTCAGAGTAGCTGTTCTTTTCAACATACCTTGCTCACCTTCTGAATGAGAATTTATACCGCTGCCCTAATCACTCAGTCACAAAAGAGGCCACACACCACTGTCTGTAAGAGCAGGGATGTAAATCCAGGCATCCTGGCCAAATTCCATTCTGGGGTACATTGCTGCCTTGCTAAACCCCTCTTTTTCAGGAGGAAAATTTTCCTTCTTCACTTCCTGTTTTAAAGTTCTGATGTGCACTGGGGGGGGGGGGGCTGGTTCAGTTGATACTTCCAAGCGTGTAGCTAAAGGCCCCCGCCAACCCCCCGCTATGTCCAGGCTGAAATGATAGTGTGTTTGTTTCTGCATCTTCTGCAACGTGCGCCATGCTGACAGAGCTCAGCAGCACTGCATCAAGTCCCCCGAGGGATCAGCATGTCTCCTCATTCTCGTGAGGCTGGAAACATGGTTCTCAGAACTAAAGAAAATGCAGCTACAAAATGCTTGGAAATTATGTTAAAAACGGAAAGAAAAAAAAGTTGTGAATTTTATTAAACTGGCTCTAACCATTTTCTCCTTCCTATGGGTTCTTCCTATTGCCTGTCAAAGTTGAGTGGATTTCCTTGCCCATCTTCCTGGCTTTGTTCCTATCCACTTGTGTGTGAGGGCAGTTGGAGAGGCAATCCCCTTCCGAGAACATCCAGTGCTGCTCTTTAATCACATGCATGGGTGGTTACTGAATGATATAACCTTATAATGCATTCCTTCAAGGAAAGGAAGCCCATGCCATGTAGGTCCTTTCCACTCCTGCTGGGACCTACGGAGCCAATTTTCCACCATCCATCCATCACCATTCTAGCACACCCATCATTGTAGGATTTGTGTTACTATTGCAACATCGAAAGATAACACAGCTTCTGGGTTAGTAGCAGCCGTGTTAGTCTGTATTCACAAAAAGAAAAGGAGTACTAGTGGCACCTTAGAGACTAACCAATTTATTTGAGCATAAGCTTTCGTGAGCTACAGCTCACTTCTACAGCTTCACTACAGCTTCTAGGCCAGCCGATTCAATGCCTTTTGAGGTCAACACAAAGACTCCCATTGACTTCAACCAACTTTGGATCCGGTCCCTAATTCTTCTTCTTTAAAATTACATTTTAACAAGACTTCAGGAGCCCAGTAGGCTACATGCTTCCAAGAAAACACAGATTAATGATTTCACATGACCATATTATTTACCCTGGGAATGTCTATATCATTGCAGTCAGATTGCTAAGCACTTGCACATTAAAGGAGTTCCTTTTGGTGTTTTGTCTCCCCACTTCAACCCCATTCCAGCTAAAAATCACATTAATAGCTAGGTTTGGGGGACAATAATAATCAAAGTATTAGCTTTCTAATTGATGGCAATGGCCAGAATAATTTCAAGCAACCCTTGTGGCCGGTTAATGGGTTCTGTAGTTTGGGGGCAGAACAGCACCTCCATCAGTGAGATGTGACATAGTTTGATATCCCCACTCACCCACAGAGATTGTAATCCTGTGTCAGAGCAGTGCCATTGAGAAGGTGAGAAATGGAAGGTCAAAAACCACCCTGCAGTTGGCTCAATGAAAACGGGCGCTGTGCCCACCTGGTAGAATTCTATTTCCACCTGTATTAATGCCACAAATCAGAACAACTGCTTTAACAGTCAGGGGCAGGAGGGAATTCTGTTGCATGGCAAAGAACGGTAGCTATGCTACTTCTTTTAGCGGCATGCCTGCAAGAGATGCTTGTTCTATATTTCTATGTCCATATATCTGAATCACAACTTTGTTGTGCTAGCCTGAAATAATTTCATGATGTTTTAAGGGTCCTGAAAGCTGCAGAAAAGTCCTGTCAAAGCCATGAGCCAGATCCTCAGCTGGTGTAAATCTAAACACAGGAATGCCATTTTATAACTAGCTAAGGATGAGTCTACTATAAAAAAATTGGGAGTGATAGAAAGCTGGTAGAGCTGGTGAGTAAACAGAATTTCCACCCCACTGCAAATGTTAACGTTTTGAAATTTGTTTTCATCCCAAATAGGTATTTCAAAGATTTTGGGGTATTACAAAATTCCCCCCAAAAATCTATTCAGAAACATCAAAACCTTATCAAATCACTTCATTTTAGTAATTTCAAAACATAAATGGCTAAATATCAAATTATAATTTTAATATATGGGAAATTTAGAATGAAATACTCCATTTCGATTTTGAGTCATTTCAAAAATTTCCCATTGTAAATTTCATCAGAATTGACACATTCCCATGAAATATTTCAGTTTTGGAAAGCTATTCAGTTGAAAATGTTTGAACCAGCTCTTTGAGCTATAGTTGGAAATAGGACAGGATATTAGATGGAGCTTTAACTGAAAATAGCAGTAGATACAAGCCTAAAAAATTAAAACACATGGTACCTCAAATCTATATTCCTTGTGCACTCAGGACTCTTAGGGTGTGTCTACATAGCATTTTGGAGTAAGCTTCCAGCCCAAGTCCACGGACTCGGGCTAGAATGGCTCCTGCTAGTGCTTTAAAAGTATCTGTATAGACAGTGCTTTGAAGCAAGCTCACCCCAGTCCCTAAATTTCAGAGCCTGAGCTCCAGCCTGAGCCACAATGCCAAAGCCATGTCTACACAGCTATTTTTCAGAGCATTAGCGCAAGCCTTA
This sequence comes from Lepidochelys kempii, assembly GCF_965140285.1. Taxonomy (NCBI): domain Eukaryota; kingdom Metazoa; phylum Chordata; order Testudines; family Cheloniidae; genus Lepidochelys; species Lepidochelys kempii. Next base: position 118,027,603 of record NC_136386.1, on the reverse strand, counting down.
CTGCACGGAATTTGTCGACCAGGAAGCTTGCTCCCAGTTGGTCCAAATTCCTGTGTAGACACACTCTTAGTGACTTTCATATGCCAGAAATCAAAGATTTCACCAAAGAAGAATGAGTTGTTGCTTTAAAACTTACAAACGCACCCTGTTAATTGTTGTTGTTTAGTGTATGAATAACTCGGCCTATAATTTCTGTGCCTCTTTTAAAGATTATGCATCAACTAGAGTTGCAGAGAGGCAAGTCAGCTTGACCTTTTTCTTCTCTCTCTCTCTCTCTTTTTTTTTTTTTGGCAGAAGTATATTTATCACTGTGTATCTGAAGGATCAGCTGGGATGTAAAGCATGCTATTTATAGGTACTCTTGGGATACGGAGCAGGAGCCAGTAAATTGTTCCCTTGACATCTAACCTTAGGTCAACTCCAGCAACAGAAGATGGATTTTCACAGGAAATGAAATGAAAGCATAGAGCAGAAGATTAATACAGTTTCTAAGCCCGAGAATAAAGCATGCCGCAAGCCACTCTGGAGAAATATGGCCAGTGGCATACATCATCTTTTGAGAACACAACAAGAGGTGGTCAAGGTGAGGTGTTCCAGCAGTCTATTAGCGAATTGAGAGACTGGTGTTTCTGTGTCAGGCAATTATAGTCTAATATTCTAGAGATGAGCTTCATTCCTCCCGTGCCATGTTTCTGAAAATGATCTTTATAAGTCAATGCCTGCTACAGATAAAATGGTATCTTAGCTTATGTCATTGGTAAATGATAGAACACAGCTAAAGCCACAGCATGGATCCCCATACAGAAGCATCTTGTCTCCTACAATGTCTAATAACCATTTTGCTCTAGGTTATGAGAGTATCTGTTTTTAGTGCTCAAAGGAATTTTTTTGGGGGGGGAGGGGCGGTGTGCAGGAAAGCCTATGAATTGAAGCACTGTAAATATTCCTCTTTACTAATATTCTCTCACTGATGGGCTGTATTCCTCTGTTACTTGTACCTTGTATCTCAAATTCTTTACTGACTTAATCAAAGAAATTGCATCGGGGGGTGGGGGGATTCAAAACAACCTATTTTTATTTAGTTAGATTTAAAAGGATAAAGAGAAGCCTATCCAAGGCTCCAGGTGTACCCAACACATTATACCATACAATGAAATGCCACCAGGATAACAATTATGATTCCAACGGCAACTCAGCCAGCCAGAAGCCTTCTGAGATTCCTACCCACCCCGTCATCACTATAGGATGCAAAGCCTCAGCCCTGTCAAGCTAGGCTCTTGTGCAACATGCCTGGAAGGTCAGCAAATTCAGGATATTTTGGACCAACGGGAGAAGCAAGTTCCAGAGTCTCATCCAAAGGGATCGGGATGTTCAATTCTCATTAGTTAGTAAACAAAATTAATAATAATTGTAATGCCAAGGGGAAAATGGTCACCCAAACCACTTATGTAGCCTCAGCAAGAAACCCTATCTTTTTATATTATACAACACGAGACTTTTTTGTAACATCCCTAATGGTCTTTTTGAAAGATCCAACAGGACACATTTTTTATCTAATTAACGTTGGTGTAAACCTAGAGTAGCTTCACTGACCTCAGTTGAGTTGCACCTGACCAGACGAAGACAATTCCGTTTCATGGCAACTTTCAAGGTTTCTAAATTTGTTTTCCTTCCACATGGCAATGGAAACAAAACCTTTCAAATGTTTTTATGAAAATGGAATTTTGTTGAAATGCCTGTATTTGGACCAGAACCCAAGAAACGGGTGGGGAGCCATTGGCTTTAGATGTGGGAGACCCAGATTAGGAGTCCTAGGTCTGCCTCATTCTGAATAGGGTTTTAAAGCAGAGATCACTGTGAATCAGGCAGAACAAGGGTGCCCTATCCACCAGTTTACAGAGAGTCAGTCTGTCTCTCCAACCCCACCCCGCATGAAATCTTTGTCAAAAAGCATATTTCAGTGAAACTTCATGGCTGAAAATGGTCCAACCAGTTCTATTCCAGGTTCACCTATGTGAGCTGAAATAAGAACCCTAGCACCATATCTATGCTATGCAAAGGGAAGAAATATTCCTTTCCCATATAACACAGGGAAATTGACTTGTACTCTGTCTAGTGAGCAGATCATATAGATTTATCTACACAGTACCTTCCAATACAGCAGAGAGATGCAATGTGCCCCAAACCAGATTGGCTAAAGGCAAGCTAAGGTGAACTATCTAGAAGCCAGCCCTGCTAACCTGAACTGTTAACAGTTGTAGATTCCAGATTACCTCACGAAGGACACACAGATACATGAAGATACCATAAAAGAAAAGAACTTTCATAAGTCTCCCTATGCTTGTTCCGGAGACATTTGCCAACTGCAGTTCTTCTGTTTGACAAAGTCACTGATAAATGTCAGTAAAGTGGAAGGCATTCAATTTAGTCTTGATTTAATACGACCTGCCTGGATCAGATACATCAGTGACTGTCATCAGAATAACCAAGCGTTGTAACTGCCACATTGGGATGCGGGGGCTGAAAGAAGTGTAGAGTATGACCCAGCTGGAGAATACAGCTCTATTTCTGCATCCCCCAGCAATTCCAGTCTCTCCCTCACCTCCTCCACACACACAGTTTCTCCATCTATCATATCTGCACAGTGTTTGCTCCCATCATCAATCAAAGGGGCTGTCAGAGCTCTGAAATGAGGTCCAATTGTTCACTTCTCATGAAGGTCCAGAAACAGGTGAGACGATCAGGCAACTGTGACCCACCCTTTCAACCTGCCCTGCACCAAACCCTGTGGGGAAATGAACTGAATTCCCTTTCCTCAGTGGAGCACTGAGATAGGGAGGAGACCCAAGAATTAGGCCACGGTAAATATACTGAAGACAGCCTATGCTATTTCATGGCTCTGGAATAATGTATCCAGTTCCACATGCAGAATTTTTGGGTGTATAAGGCACCTTAACCTTCAGATCATGCTTTCCCCCCTTCCATTTAAATTTATGATTACCATTTAGGCTGATTTCAATTTCCATTAATAATACATGCAGCTGATGTACATTTAAGTGATTTTAATCAGGTCTTGGTGACAGGTTTAGCTTAAAGCGGGGCTCCACTTAGAACTATCAAGTAAATTTCCTTTGAAAAGGTCAGTTTAACATTTAACAGGACGGTCCATTCCAGACAAATTAGATTTCACTCCGCTTGTCTGGAGTGCAAACACTTTTCACGTCAGAGCCAACAGAGGGCTGTCAATCAAGAGCGAAAAGCAACCAGTGCTTGTGGAGGAGGCTGGCTGACACCTTCCTCCCATGAAGTCTGGTCCTCAGCTGCATAACTTGCTCAGTGTAGTTTTTCTGTTTATTGAAGGGCTCTAGCTTCCCTCCATGAGTCAGGATAGGTGAGAATACAGGTATCAAGCATTTATCTTCTGCAACTGACTACCCTCCCTAAGCTGGACAGCATGTGTTGGGCGGAGTCAATCCACTGACTACCAGCACCAGAGGGGAGATGAGCAGCCTCCTCTCCCTGCACTGAAATCTGTGCTATGGGTGACCTGTGCAGGAGAACAATTTATGCCCTGTTCAGGCATGTACAGTGAGCTACGACCATGCCCTAAAAAAGTGTCACCAGATCCTTTCCTCCGCCACACATCCTTCAATCCAGACAGTCACAGATTCCCTTTCTTACACCATTTCTGACACTTGGTATTACAAAGCTCAGGAGAGTACAGCTAAGATGTTTGACATTAACTTTGGCATCCCAGGTGTAGCAGTGAACAATAAATGACTCCAAGAACAGGCAGAGGGTGATGCTGACATGCAAAAACACAAGTTCAGAAGCCAAGAAGAGGGGAGACACTCAGGGTCATATGCTCAGCTGGTGCAAGTTGGCAAAGGTCTAGTGACATCAGGGTTAGGGTTAGGGTTTACACCAGCTGAGGATCTGGCTGTGCGGTCTCTGGAGAAGATGAAGTGCTGTACTCATGTCAAAGTGCAACTTTCTGCAATACAGGGTTAATCGGATCTATTCCCCTGTTCCTCCCCTTAACTGCCTTAGAGAGCCTTGTTTGCAGCTGAATGGCTACAGCTACTACTTCATGTTGCTGTCGGGTGTACAACCTGCAGCCTATTCCCTATATAGCATGAGCTATAAAACATCCTTCTGGGGATGGGATCACTGCATGGATGGGAGCACAGTCCCCTGGGCCTTCATTCCATGCTGATAAAGGACTTATGGGTTTAAGACTGGTGTGCTCCATTGGCTTCCCTCCTTCCAGGGGGGATGGAGGGACACAGCCATGTAACCAGCCCTGAGTGGCTTTGTAGCTGCTCTAGAGCCAAGGAGTAAGATTATTGCCTATGCTGGGTGTGCAGAATCCCTTTATGCCAAGCACTTGGTATGATGGGGTAAAATTTGGCCTCCCAAGAGGAAAAGATGAAGGGCCAGATTTTTAAAGGTATCTAGCTGCCTAGAGGAATTTTCAAAAGAACCGAGGTGCCTAACTCCTAGACCTTTAAAAATCTGTAACGTGCCCATCCCACAGTGGGAGAGAAATGTGATTTCTGCTGCTTTTGGCAATAGCGGCGTTTGGAACCACTGGAAATCAAAACTCAATAAAAGAAAGAATTGAGGCCCCTGCTGCACAGGCTTTGCTGCCACTTGGAACCATTTGCCCTACAGCTGGGGTTCTCAAACACCCCCCCCCATAAAAGGCCCACTTGCCACAATAACAGGTTTTCTGCATATAAAAGCCAGGGGTGGCGTTAGGGGATAGCTCATTCTTCGGCTTCAGCACTGGGTGGCGGGGTTCAGGGCCTGGGCTTCAACCCCAGGTGGCAGGGCTTCAGCTTTCTGCCCTGGGTCCCAGTGAGTCTAATGCTGGCCCTGCTTGGCGGCCACCCTGAAACCTGCTTCCAGCCCAGCAGGGGACCTCAGACCCCTGGTTGAGAACCACTGCCCTACAGGACAAAACTCATTAGGCCAGACCCTACGCTGGTTTAAATCGACATTGCTCCGCTGAAGTCAATGGAGCTGTGCCAATTTACACCAGGGGACAATCACAATGTTGGGACATTTGGATCCCACATCAGCGTTGTGCTACAACATCCCAGTTCAGCACAAGGCAGGACGTGATTTTATCAAGTCTCCAGGTGAGATGATGAGGTTGGCTTCATTGGGAGTCTTCTTAGAGTATGCACAACATGCCTCAGGTGGCACGTGACCAGGATTCACCACTGAATTTGGTTCACTGGTTCAATCATTAGTTCAGCCAGGTACTGACGGGGAGCGTGAGGGGAATGCTGATCTATGCCCCCCATTTGGAGTCACTGACTCTAATACTGGCTACGTTCTTTAGCATCCACATGTGATTGCAATTCTTTTTACCTGACTTTGTAACCTAAGAGGTAGCTGCTAAAGCTGGTTGAAAATTTTCTGACGGAACAGTTTTAAAGCAGAAAACACTGATCTGACAGACTCACAATGTTGCATGGGAAAAAAACCTCTCTCTCCAGCCTGCCTGCCTGGCTCTCCAGGAACCCCGGGAACCCAGGATTGTCAGATTTTTTTAAAAATAAAATCCTTTTTACAATTCCAGCTTTTAATTCTAATTCAGAATGATTTTTTTTTTAAATGTGAAATTTCCCATGAAATGGAAGTTCCCTTTCCTGCCCCTTTTCTAGAGCTGCAGTACAGGAAATAATTCTCTTTGTAGTCCATAAAGGTCTTTGGGATTCCTTAAGGTGAAGAGTGCTATGGAAGTATTAGGTTTATCTAGTGTGTTGTTGATTGAGTAACCCTCATTATCACTTGGCTCTGGTATACTTATCACCAGAGGCGGTGAAAAAATTCAAAATTTTGACCAAAAAAATTGCTGAAATTTCAAAATTTTGAATTTGAATAAAAAAAGTGATATTTTCATGAAAAAGTCCACCCATTTTCATCCACTTATAAGATGGCATCTCATTCATCTGGTCTCCTTTTTGTGGACTCACCTTCAAACCTTGCTGGGACTGAGATATGTGTACTGCTTTAATAAAGCATTTGCTCTCATAATTCGGGAAGGTAATAGACTTGCTGTCAAACAGCTTGGGTTCAGAGAGGGAAGGATTTCCCCAGCTGAAGCTCATTAGAATAAAAATGAAACCCTATTCATTTTGAAAGTGAGAGTCCAGAGCTGCTAAAAGTATGTGGAAAAATAGCCTAGTAAGCTTAACCATTAGTAAGCAAAAGGGTGCAAGAAAACTGGCTACAGGTTGCTGCTCGTGTGTGCAATTGCAACTAAGGATCTATCAGATCTTTCAGGTTTCAGAGTAGCAGCCGTGTTAGTCTCTAATAAATTTGTCAGATCTTTCAGCTTCAGTACAGAGAATCAGCAGGGAAGGTTAGAAAAGAAGAGGTTTATGGTCCTAGAGGGAGGCTGTGATGAGAGGACAAGAGGTCAGGTGGGTGTGAAAAGCTGTTTAGGGAGATGAATGATTTCCTAGAGCAAGAGAGCAAACAATGGGTCAGAGAGAAACCTGGAGGCTGGAGAAGGGGCTTCCTGAAGGAAGGGAAGGCTAACAGATAAAGGCCACTGTGGAAAGAGAAAGAAATACCTGTGACCTAATGGTGGCCCCAGCACAAGTGTGGGCCTTGTGTTAGGTCTCTAGGAAGCCAACTCAGGACTAGTGGGAACACGGGAACAAACACGAAACTGACTATATTTTCATAAGAGCAGTTTGTCCCTAGATAGTGAAATGGGAGCTGTATGAGAGCTAGAAATAAAACTTGTAATTTTTTAAAATAAGACTTTATGGAAAAGCCCTAGAGAATTAAATGGAAAAATTATACCCTTTCTATAGGTTTTCTGAGTTGCTATGCAAGGATGGTTCAAAACAGACTTTAGGAAGGTGTGACAGATTGGTAGCAGTTCTGTAATAATGTATGAATATTGTACACTGGCCAATTAGGATGTTTCTTGTATGACCATATTGGTGTAGTTCAATAGGGTGTTGTTGGGGAAAAGAATCAGATAAGAAAAAGAATGGCAAACACTTGAGAGCTGTTAAGGGATAACGCCAGAGCCATTGGCTCAGTGGACTCTAGCTCAATCTCTTGCTGAGCCTACAGGACTGGTTTTGTCCGGAAGGGCCAAAGCTTGGGAACACAGAAGAACAAAAGAACTACTGGAAAGCTTAAAAAGGTCTGTCTCTCAAGAGAGGGGGATAGTTTTGGAGGGAACCTGTTAGACACACAACACCCCACTGGGGGGTATCTGAAGAAGGTAGGACTGCTTAAGTTGCCATCAGAGAAAGGTAAGCCCTTGGTAAGCTAAATGTGTGCAGGCTGTTGTTTTAAATTCCCTTTTTCTCTAAATGCTTCGTTCCTATTGTTAATAAAGAATACTTTGGTTTTAAGAAGGCCATTTTGTCACTGAATACCACTGGTCAATGAAGCTAGACAAGTGGTTTTGAACCTGTGGTCCATGGACGTCAGAGGGTCTGCAGACTATGTTTAAGATCTCCAAAGGGATCCACACCTCCATTTGAAATGTTTAGGGGTCTTCAAATGAAAAACGGTTCTAAACCACTGAGCTAGACAAATTCAGACTGAAAATAAGGTGTGATCTTTAACTGAGAGACTAATTATGCATTGGGACAATTTACCAAGGGTAGTGGTGGATTCTCCATAATTGACAGTTTTTAAAATCAAGATGGGACATTTTTTTCTAAAAGATCTGCTCTAGGAATTATTTTGTGGGAAGTTCTACAGGCCTGTGCTATACAGGAGGTCAGGTTAGGTGATCACAATGGTTCCTTCTGGTCTTTGGGATCTATGAAATCTATTGTCAGACTCCCAAAGAGAAGAGCTGCAAGCATTCAAATTCAGTCAGATCTGCTGAGTAAGCATGAGCCCAGGACCTGCTCTAATAGTGAGAGAATTGTGGGATTGCCCGGGGGGGAAAAGGTAAAGACACGGGGCCAAACACCTGAGGAGGTGCACGCAGAGAGGGGTGTGCAGCGAGCCCTGTGACCATGACAGAAGGGGATTCTACTGTTACATTTTACAAGCCTCTACAGTAATTTCTGGAGAACCCTGATGGTTTGATCCCTGTTCAATTTTAACAGGACACATTCCATAAGGCAATGAAGTTAATACCAGTGAACAGTGTCAGACTGGCAGCCCTGGAGGTGGAAGTCCCTTGATTATCCATAAAGCTGTTACAACATGGGCAGTATCCAGCTTCCTCATGCTACCTTGTCAGTGTGCCTCAACCTAAAGGGATACCTGTAGGAGATAAAAGGGGGAAAATGAGCCTCATTCACTCCATAGGGCAACATCATGCTTCAGAGGTGACTCCAAAATCTCCGCAGACCATCCCCTTGTTTGCTGTCTCTTCTCTTCATGAATTATCCATTCTGGACTACAGCAGAGACTGGCCTGCCTTTGCCCACTGGACCTGAAAAGTGAGGGTTAACTCCCAGCTATTCTAAATAAAAACCTATTGGTAAAAGTCTCCTTCAGGAATAGAGAGAGAGACCAACTCGGCTATTTAGGCCCAGCTGTCCCTAGAAAGCACACTTACATTTAAGTCCTGTGACTGGCTTGGCTGGGGAGCTATTCCTAAATGCACTGAGTGGAACAGGATAGATGAAGGTGCATTTGTTCTGGACCCAGTGGAGTGTAGCCTTAGGCTGACACAGACCAAGTACAGGGTGACCATATTTTCCCAAAGGAAAAATGGAACACCCCTGGGCTGGCCCGAGCCCCCACACTCTGCATAGGGCCTGCCCAAGCCCTCCCTGCCTCCTGCCGGCCCCCCTCCTCCCCCCAAACCCCTACTCTGAACATTGTGAGCATTGTAGACAAGAGAGTGAAGACAGGAGACAACTGCAGCAGCTTTAACTCTCTCTCCCATTCCCTTTCTGCTTAAGATTTACCCACATGTCCCATATTTTTCCCCACCATGAGACCTATATTGTTGTTCTACCCTGTTCCTCAGCCAGGCTACCGCTGTCTGGTTCCCCGAGCATGACACACAGCCCTTTGGGCTACCAACAATTTCTTCACTCATGCTCTTTGGAAATGAAAGTGAGATTGGAGAAATGGGAGAGAGAGGGATGAAGTGACCTCCCAACATCAAACTAATTTAAAACAGAAAGGAGGAAAAAAAGCTGTTAACTCCCCTGGATGTTAAAGCGGAGTAATGGCCCAACAAAGTCCCATTGCGAATCCAAGCACACCGAATTAAATAATACACATGCTGCTTTGAATTGTGGGTCCCAAGGAGGAGAGTCCTCCGAGCCAAGTTCTCTGCCTTTATATGCAGACTAACATATAGTGGACGGGGTTGGTAGGAGAGTACAACAAACTAGTTTAGGACTAAGGCAGTACTGCATACCATCCAAGAACACAGCGGCTTTATTCTTCCATGCCCCGTGGCATCTTCCCGCCAGCAGCATAGCACTGAATTGTAGATCACAGCGAGAGCCTTGCACTACAGCCCAGCAGCTTGTTGGTAAACAGGAAAATTGAATTACTGATATTAATTGGGGCTTTCAAAATTCTGTGTTTAATTTCTATATTAACAGCAGCAATGGAAGGTTTAAAAGCAAGTGATTCAGACATGAGGCAGCTCACCTCTCCGGCTGACATATGGAACTGTCTGCCTTAAAGGCCACACACAAGTGTAACTTTCAGTAAATTAAAAACTTTTTAGCATCCAGAGGGCACCCAATCAGAAGTGGCATGTGGCACATGTATTTTCCCCAGCAATACACTGCCGGCTGACATTTCTTTCCTATCACAATGTGATTTCACGAATGAACAAGAGCATAAATGGCGAAAGACATAGGCGGAGTGGCTGGATGGTTCAAGGGACTGGTGACAGAACACAGGAAGTTCCTGTCAGCAACATTCACCTCTCTAGGCCATTAGTTCAACTCTGCTCCAGGTTGGTACTGGCCAGAAGCCTTTTCAGTGGCCTGAGATAGGACAGTTTCCACATAGTTGCTAGGACAGAAGGACCCATATAATAACTGCCACTATAATAGACACCCTCAGTGATAGTCTCAGAGACACTAGTGATTGAATGGGCCATGCTACCTTCTCCTCCATGGAATTGCTGGCAGGGATAGCAGCAGAATGTGGGAAGCTTACACAGCTGCTGCCTATGGTTTAATGGAGGACTTCCATCTCCTGGGTTGTAAAGCTAGCACCTTTCACCAGTGCTAAATTCACTTTTAAATAGAAGGAGGAAAGATGTAGCAGCGATGGAGGCAGAATGTGCTTTCTAGAGGTAACTTCAAGCCCTTTCAAGGTCTTGATCTTGCTGCTACTTAAGTCAAAAGTAAAACTCTCAATGACTACAACGGTGCAGAAGCAGGCCCTTCTATTGCTGTGTATTACAAGTTGTTAAGGTTCCTTCCCCACTCTGAACTCTAAGGTACAGATGTGGGGACCTGCATGAAAGATTCCGTAAGCTTATTCTTACCAGCTTAGGTTAAAAGCTGCCACCACCAAAGTGTTACACAAAGAACAGGGAAAGTGCCCACTTGGAAATGTCTTCCCCCCAAAATATCCCCCCATGCACTACACCCCCTTTCCTGGGGAAGGCTTGATAAAAAATCCTCACCAATTTGCATAGGTGAACACAGACCCAAACCCTTGGATCTTAAGAACAATGAAAAGCAATCAGGTACTTAAAAGAAGAATTTTAATTGAAGAAAAAGTAAAAGAATCACCTCTGTAAAATCAGGATGGTAAATACCTTACAGGGTAATCAGATTCAAAATACAGAGAATCCCTCTAGGCAAAACCTTAAGTTACAAAACGATACAAAAACAGGAATATCCATTCCATTCAGCACAACTTATTTTATCAGCCATTTAAATAAAACAGAATCTAACACCGATCTAACTAGATTGCTTACTGACTTTTTACAGGAGTTCTGACCTGCATTCCTGCTCTGGTCCCGGCAAAAGGATCGCACAATCAGACAAGACCTTTGTTTCCACCTCTCCCCCCAGCTTTGAAAGTATCTTGTCTCCTCATTGGTCATTTTGGTCAAGTGCCAGCGAGGTTATCTTAGCTTCTTAACCCTTTACAGGTGAAAGGGTTTTTCCTCTGGCCAGGAGGGATTTAAAGGTGTTTACCCTTCCCTTCATATTTATGACACAAGTATAGGTCACTTTGCTGGCCTTCTATAAGATGGTTTCCATTTTGCCCTGCAGCCAGCTGCACATGGTGTAAGGCAGGTATTCCTATATGCAACATAAAGCTGTGTACACACTGGAAGGTTGAGGTTTCTACACTTTGATAATATCATATTAGAGGTAGCAGGGCCTTGGTGTTTTTACCCACGCAGAAAGAAAAGGAGTACTTGTGGCACCTTAGAGACTAACCAATTTATTTGAGCATAAGCTTTCGTGACCTACAGCTCACTTCATCGGATGCATACTGTGGAAAGTGTAGAAGATCTTTTATACACACAAAGCATGAAAAAATACCTCCCCCCACCCCACTCTCCTGCTGGCAATAGCTTATCTAAAGTGACCACTCTCCTTACAATGCGTATGATAATCAAGGTAGGCCATTTCCAGCACAAATCCAGGGTTTAACAAGAACATCTGAGGGGGGGTGGGGTAGGAAAAAACAAGGGGAAATAGGTTACCTTGCATAATGACTTAGCCACTCCCAGTCTCTATTCAAGCCTAAGTTAATTGTATCAAATTTGCAAATGAATTCCAATTCAACAGTTTCTCGCTGCAGTCTGGATTTGAAGTTTTTTTGTTGTAATATCACAACTTTCATGTCTGTAATCGCGTGAACAGAGAGATTGAAGTGTTCTCCAACCGGGTTTATGAATGTTATAATTCTTGACATCTGATTTGTGTCCATTTATTCTTTTACGTAGAGACTGTCCAGTTTGACCAATGTACATGGCAGAGGGGCATTGCTGGCACATGGTGGCATATATCACATTGGTGGATGTGCAGGTGAACGAGCCTCTGATAGTGTGGCTGAAGTTATTAGGCCCTGTGATGGTGTCCCCTGAATAGATATGTGGGCAGAGTTGGCAACGGGCTTTGTTGCAAGGATAGGTTCCTGGGTTAGTGGTTCTGTTGTGTGGTATGTGGTTGCTGGTGAGTATTTGCTTCAGGTTGGGGGGCTATCTGTAGACAAGGACTGGCCTGTCTCCCAGGATTTGTGAGAGTGTTGGAAATCCTGGGCACCCCATCATCTCAGGCATTGGCACCCTGACAGCAGGATTGTCTGGCTATGTAGACTCCCTCCTCAGGCCCTACGCTACCAGCACTCCCAGCTACCTTCGAGACACCACTGACTTCCTGAGGAAACTACAATCCATCGGTGATCTTCCTGATAACACCATCCTGAACACTATGGATGTAGAAGCCCTCTACACCAACATTCCACACAAAGATGGACTACAAGCCGTCAAGAACACTATCCCCGATAATGTCACGGCTAAACTGGTGGCTGAACTTTGTGACTTTGTCCTTACCCATAACTATTTTACATTTGGGTACAATGTATACCTTCAGATCAGCGGCACTGCTATGGGTACCTGCATGGTCCCACAGTATGCCAACATTTTTATGGCTCACTTAGAACAACGTTTCCTCAGCTCTCGTCCCCTAATGCCCCTACTCTACTTGCGTTATATTGATGACATATTCATCATCTGGACCCATGGAAAAGAAGCCCTTGAGGAATTCCACCATGATTTCAACAATTTCCATCCCACCATCAACCTCAGCCTGGTCCAGTCCACACAAGAGATCCACTTCCTGGACACTACAGTGCTAATAAACGATGGTCACATAAACACCACCCTATACCGGAAACCTACTGACCGCTATTCCTACCTACATGCCTCCAGCTTTCACCCTGACCACACCACACGATCCATCGTCTACAGCCAAGCTCTGCGATACAACCGCATTTGCTCCAACCCCTCAGACAGAGACAAACACCTACAAGATCTCTATCAAGCATTCTTACAACTACAATACCCACCTGCGGAAGTGAAGAAACAGATTGATAGAGCCAGAAGAGTTCCCAGAAGTCATCTACTACAGGACAGGCCTAACAAAGAAAATAACAGAACGCCACTAGCCGTCACCTTCAGCCCCCAACTAAAACCCCTCCAACGCATTATTAAGGATCTACAACCTATCCTGAAGGATGACCCAACACTCTCACAAATCCTGGGAGACAGGCCAGTCCTTGCCTTCAGACAGCCTCCCAACCTGAAGCAAATACTCACCAGCAACCACATACCACACAACAGAACCACTAACCCAGGAACTTATCCTTGCAACAAAGCCCGTTGCCAACTCTGCCCACATATCTATTCAGGGGACACCATCACAGGGCCTAATAACATCAGCCACACTATTAGCGGCTCGTTCACCTGCACATCTACCAATGTGATATATGCCATCATGTGCCAGCAATGCCCCTCTGCCATGTACATTGGTCAAACTGGACAGTCTCTACGTAAAAGAATAAATGGACACAAATCAGATGTCAAGAATTATAACATTCATAAACCAGTCGGAGAACACTTCAATCTCTCTGGTTACACGATTACAGACATGAAAGTTGCAATTCTTCAACAAAAAAACTTCAAATCCAGACTCCAGTGAGAAACTATTGAATTGGAATTCATTTGCAAATTGGATACAATTAACTTAGGCTTGATAGAGACTGGGAGTGGCTAAGTCATTATGCAAGGTAACCTATTTCCCCTTGTTTTTTCCTAACCACCCCCCCCCCCCAAGACGTTCTTGTTAAACCCTGGATTTGTGCTGGAAATGGCCTACCTTGATTATCATACGCACTGTAAGGAGAGTGGTCACTTTAGATAAGCTATTGCCAGCAGGAGAGTGGGGTGGGGGGAGGTATTTTTTCATGCTTTGTGTGTATAAAAGATCTTCTACACTTTCCACAGTATGCATCCGATGAAGTGAGCTGTAGGTCACGAAAGCTTATGTTCAAATAAATTGGTTAGTCTCTAAGATGCCACAAGTACTCCTTTTCTTTTTGCGAATACAGACTAACACGGCTGCTACTCTGAAACCTTACTCAGGTAGAACTTCCAGCAAAGATACCGAGACTTTTGCCTGAATAAGGGACTCAAAGATTTGGCCCAATGTGCCTGACAAACTGGCCAGGCACTTAGAGAAATATGGGCCGCATCAGGTTTCATTTTTCTTGATTTTCCATTGAAAACGGAGAGTTTCTTTACCGCCCACCCACCACTCTGCTCGGATGTCTAGCAACATCCTATTGTGTGCTGGGTGAGTGCAAAGAAAGCGAGATGAGCCCCAACCCTTCTCCGTAACCCATCCATCCAGTGCACCCGCTGGATACACTCAGAGCTCCACAGAGTGCAGTACGGGAGGCCTTGTTAATGTGTCTGCATGCTGGTTTTCTGCCTCTCCAAGAGGGATACAATATTCGGTGATTAAGGGCAGAGTTTTGTGTCTAATTTGGTGCAATATTTAAGCTTCATGCTATTTTCCATCTCTTTAGTAACTTGCAGCTGTTCAAGATGGGACAAACTTCTTCCCCCTTCTGTTTAAGGCCAGATTTTCAAAGACATTCATTGCCCCACGGACAATGATAGAAAATCTGTACCTCTCCGCTCTCCCCACCACCCTCTTTTTCTCTCCATTTCCTTTGAGAAGAATGGGAGCTGCCAGGTGCTCAGCACTTTCGAGTATCTAGCCAGAAATTAATCAGTTCTTTTTCGATGGCCTTAAAGTGCTGGACGATAATTTCCACCCATCAGCAAGAGAATCAGACCCACTTGTTCCTATAGCACAAAGAGGCTTGTAGAAGCTGAAGAACAGTACTGCAGCCTTGAAGTCCCATTTGCTCTGCTGGAAGGAAAAGTCTATTACAAGAACTCACTATTAATAATAATAATTATTATTATTATTAACAATAATAATACCTAGCTCTGGTAAAGCACTTTTCCTCCATAGGTCTCAAACCATTTTACAAAGGAATCAGCATCATTATGCCCATTTTACAGATGAGGAAACCGAAGCACAGGGAGGAGAAGTGACTTGCCATAGCTCACCCAGCTATTCAGTGGCAGAGCTGGGAACAGAAACCAGTCCACAGAGTCACAGTCCAGTACTCTCAATATTATTCAACAGCTCAGATGAACTGGAATCAGATTTTCCATATCAGGCGAAATTACAGCATTTCAAAACTTTTCCCATTCTGAAACAGAACAGAAACAAATATTTAAATTTTCTGTAAAATGGAACTTCAGCAAAAGGTGTTTCGGGCTGATCAAGACATTCTGTTCCAATTTTGGCCTATACTTTTTATTTTTAATACAGGAAATAATTAATTTCATTTCGAAAAGTCACTTAGAAACAAAAAGTCAAAACATTCCATTCCAGAAGTGTCCAAACAGGACATTTCAACATTATCAAAACACTTCCTAAATTTCATCAAAATCAACCCATTGATTGATGAAAATGGAATTTTTTGTCAAAAAACAGTTCTAAGAAAAATCTCCAGCCAGCTCTATTCAGTATCATTCATTCACTCTGCAAGGTACGTAATCTTCTAAAGAACAGGTGGGACTTTAACTACAGTGATGGACAGGCTATAAAAACTTAGATAAAGAGAGATGTGTCTGCCACTACACAGATTTGAATATTTTTTGAGAGCAGTCTTTATTTGAATCAACACAGGCTGGGCAATACATCTGGTGAGAAAACGCATCCCAGAGCGGGGACAAATGAATTGCATTGTGATTGCCAATTGCCTGTTGGCATCCCACAAGTTACTGTACAATGCGAAGACAATTAACACACACAGACCTTAGCTATTATGTCTCTCTACAATTTCTTCTCTAAGCAATTTCCATAGAAATCTTGCAAATTAACAAGCATTGTTTTGTTTTTTTCTTGACTCAGCAAGATTTTCTGAAACAACGAAAAGCTTTTGAATGTAAAAGATGGCAACTGCCCAACCCAATGACTGTTTAATTATCTTTAAATTACATTAATAGAGGGGCTGAAAGATGAAATTATATTTGTTTACAAAACTGACTATTATTTTGTATTAGTGCACTTGGCTGAATGGACTTTATAAATTTACTATTCTATATTCCTCCACCCGCTCTGTTTACTTGGCATTTTGGTGCATGGAATTGCTAAGCAGTAATAGCCACTGAAAAAATGATATCATAGAATCTCAGGGTTGGAAGGGACCTCGGGAGGTCATCCAGTCCAACCCCCTGCTCAAAGCAGGACCAATCCCCAGTTTTTACCCCAGATCCCTCAATGGCCCCCTCAAGGATTGAACTCACAACCCTGGGTTTAGCAGGCCAATGTTCAAACCACTGAGCTATCCCTCCCACTCAAACATTGCTTAAAAAATATGTATCTACAATGGGGGCCACTGTGATCTTATGTCTATGGCCAGAATTTACTTTCAGACCAGGTCTACACCTAGTGTAAGTGGTGTAGCCTCACTAGCTTTAGTCAAACCACGTCAGTGTACACCAGCTGAGGATCTCTCCCTTCAGTCATACTCTTATTCTATTCTCTGTCCAGTCCAAGCATCTCTCCCTTAGAGGTCTATAATAAGCGACTCCAGGATTTGCCCTTTTACACATTTCCACTTGCTTCTCCTTGCTCTGTGCATTCTGCCCAAGTTTGCCACCTCACTGCCCCATTCGCCAACTCTTGTCTCTCTGCCTTTCCCATAGGCATGGAATGACATTCCCAGTAACCCAGACTCACTTCATCTCCAGCTTCAAGAAGCTATTTAGGCACACCCCATTTAATGAAGCATTCAAGCTTTAATGATTAAATCTCCCATAGACTGTAATTGGGAAATTATAGATTCATAGATTTTAAAGCCAGAAGGGAGATCCTCTAAGTCTGACCTCCTGTTTATCATAGGGGCATTAAATTTAATCCAGTTACTCCTGTACTAAGCTCAGTAAGTTGGGTTTGACTGAATCAATGTGTTTGGCTAAAGCAGATCTTTCGGAAAGGTACCCAGTCTTGATCTGAAGACATCAAGAGATGGAGCATCTACCACTTCCCTTGGTACTTTGTTCCAGTGGTCAATCAGCCTCATTGCTAAAAATGTAAGCCTAATTTCCAGTTTGAAGTTGTCTGGCTTCAGCTTCCTGTTATGCCTATCTCCAGTATTTTCTCCCCATGAAGATACTAATACACCATAATGAAATCTCCTCTCAATCTTATTTTTGATAAGCTAAACAGGTCAAGCTCTTTGAGTCTCTCACTCTAAAGCATTTTCTTTAGCCCTTGATTCATTTTTGTGGCTCTTTTCTGGACCCTCTCCAATTTTGCAACATCCTTCTTAAAATGTAGACACCAGTGACATACACAGCATTCTAGTATCAGTCTCAGCAGTGCCATACAAAACACCCCAGTATCGGTCTCAAAGTGCCATACATAAAATTAAAAATCACCTCCCTTGTCCTACTCACTAGTGTCATTTATACATCCAAGAATCACCTGGGTCCTTTGTTGCCAGAATATGGCACCGGGAGCTCATGTTGAGTTGCTTGTCTACTATGATCCCTAAACCCTTTTAAGAATCACTGCTTTCCATGATACAGTCCCCCATTCTGTAGGTCTATCCTGCATTGCTTGCTCGTAGGTGCATGATTCTGCATTTAGCCCAGTTTACCCACCTATCCAGATTACTCTGTACAACTGCCCTGTCCTCACTGTTTACTATTCTGTTTGATCATTCACAAACTTTATAAGCAGGGATTTGATGTTTACGGCCAGATCATTGAGGAAAATGTTGAATATCCTCAAGCCTCATACCGATTCCTGCGGAAGCATTCCCATTCAATGATGACTTCCCATTGAGGACTCCTTTTTGAGATCTCTCTCTTAGCCAGTTCTTAATTCAGCTATGCCAAACTGCAACCCCAATGATAGCCCTATCCACTAAACCATCCTAGAGCCAGGAACTGATCTCAGGTCTGCTGATTCCCAGCTCAGTACTCTCATCCCCTGGACCAAGCAACTTCCCTTATATTACAACCATAATGTTCTCCTACATGATCATGTGAAAACTGGGCTGATTAACTCTCAAAGAAAACATCAAATAAAGGATGAGATCCCTGTTATGCATTCAGGTCCACAAATGGCTATGTTAGAAGAAAAACTCGGAGGAAGGATAATGAGTAGTCCAAGTGTCTCCCAAGTCTACTATTGGCTTCAAAAAACTGTCATTGATCATCCTAATAAGCACTTAAGAAAGTAAATCAAAGGCTATTAAATCACATCTGACATCAAGCTCGCTTCCCCAAGTGATGCATAAATGTTGGAAATTTACAGTATATGTGCACTGGGGGGGGAATGCTGGGTTTTAATACAAAATTTATCAGCTCACTTCTTGTTTTCCTTGACCAGAGATGAAATGTGGTGTAATGCAATGTGCTTTTCACAAATAAATAGCTAAGACCCATCATAGCATTAACCTATCATGAGAGACTACAAAGAATAGGATTATTTAGCCTGGAAGAAACTAACATTTAGAGAGGGAATTTACTGAAGTTCTTAAGATTATGACAAGCACAGTGAGAAATAATTGGTCTCTCCATTTTATGCTGCCCCATAACAAAAGAACATGTCACCATTCGAGGAAGCCGCAGAATGTTTTCCTCTTTGCTTGTGGGCAATCTGGCCAGTTTGCTGCAACGAGAAGTCAGAGACTTACATGCTGCAGATGGCTTTATAGGGAATTTTAGAACCTATAACCACAATTATAGTTATGTATGCTAATCTGCTGCATGGGCAATTAAACCTCATGCTTCAGGGAAGACATTGATTTCCCAGAGGTGTCAGGAAGAAATTGACCTAGTGACACCAGGTTAGTAATTGGGAGGGGAGTTGAACATTCATAAGTCGCATCAGTCACTCTTAGAGGCAGGTAAATAATAATAGCGGGCCAGATCTTGAGGCATTTACTCGGTCAAGCTCCCTTTGACTGAGAAAGGACCATGTAAAACCTTTATGCTTCCATCCACTTCCTTGCATGGAGGGGAGAATGGCCCCAGGTTCACTGCTGTTGGAGAGCTGGAGGTGGGGAATGATGCTGTTCCATAGCCCCCATCCCGCAGAAGTCCCTCTGTAAAACTGCCACAAATTTAGAGGGCTTGGGGGGGCCGGGCCAGCCCTAGGTCTTTTGCCACCCAGAACAGCAAATGTCTTTAACACCTCCCGAGCTAAGCAAAAACAAGGCCAAGCAATGTGGTGCACCCCTTCACCCAGATGATAATTTGCCCCTCCCCAGAAGTTGGCACCCAGGGAGACTGGCCCCTAAGACCAGCCCTATTGAGGGGATATCCTTTAGTTGTGTTATCCCCCTCTGAGTCTGCAGGCTCAAGCAGAGTAGCTTCCTGAAACGAGGGACAGAAAAGATTTTTTGTGGCTGCCGCCTCCATTCATAGGAGCCCTTTACCCTCTATCCCTCTCTGGAGGGGTGTTCTAGGAGCAGCCAGCCACTGGGGGAGATGCTGATATCACAGCTCTCTCAGAAGCCATGTTGTCCATTTATACGCACTAGTGGAGCTTTAAGAGGAGGGCATTGTTTGTTTCTGGACCTCAACAAGCAAGACAATCAAAATGCTGGGACTGTGCTACTCTTGGCCATGCTCCTAAAGGAGCAGAACCCAATCAGTGTATGAAATTATGTGGTTATCACGTCTCTTCTGTTTACCCCACCCCCCAAAAAATAAAGATACTTATGATTGCCTGTTCCCCCCAAGTGCTTGCAAATGGGGAAGAGTCACCTACCACGGTGACCAGGAAGGTTGTGTTTTAATTTCCTAGGGCCAAAAGATAGGAGTATGGCTGTGGGCTCGAGCCATGGATTATTTATTTTACAGAAGGACCCCTAGACAGATTGACTCCATCCCTTGTTGTTGCCATTTGCAATATACTTGCATTTGTCTCTGTGACTCAAATAGTTGTGTGTACTAAATGGAGACAAGTAATGTGTTTCAGCATGTCTCACAATTCCCATTGTGCAGAGGGGTGAAGAGCCTTACCTAAAGCTGCACAAGGCAGGGGCAGAGTAAGGACCCATGACCCCTGGCTTTCAATCCCCAGCTCTAACTAATAGACATAGTACCTCCCATAAGCAGGGGTAAAAATAATCTGAGAAGAGCTGAATGTGTGTTTTTCAGCCTCATCATAGATCCTCTAGGTATTAAAGTATCCTGGGAAAATGTACACACCCATACTTGAGCCATCAATATGAATACAGTGACTCATTGCCAAAACACAACGAGAGATCACACATACCCTTGGTTCCTCCAGCTGCTTTTTATCCTCTTACCACACCGAAGGAGTTTTAACACACAGCTCCCCCTGCAAGTCTCCAACATCCATTTTTTATTTAAAAGCTAAGAGATTATTTGGGTCTGATTTTTATGGCTACGACACTCAACAATTAATGGCTCTGTCAAACTGGCAGTTGAGCATTATGCCCATTTTAAAGCCTTCAGCTTAAAAAAAAGCTCCTAGAAACACAACCCTCTGCCAGCCACTGTGCACTGGGGAAGGCTGATGGTTTGTAATTAATGACAAGAAACCTTCAGTCTGATCAGACTATTATCAACATCACTTTGTCCTTTCCATCATACTGTGTTTCACTTTGGAACGTGAAGATGACTGGCAGGATAAATCGCTAGCTATTTGTTTAATTCTTGATGCCCTGTTTTATTTCTGCCCCCTGCTATACCAGGTACTTGGAGCTAAATCCTGTCAGGGGAAACTATACAATAGTACCAAGCGAGCTGGCCGGAAAACAACAATTCTGCTTGGTGAAAGAGATCCAGGCTCAGGTCTCTGTTCTGCTTCATTCAGAGCAGTGAGTTGAACCTGGCTCTTCCACCTGCCAGGTGAACACCTTAACCACCAAGACTATAGACTGAGATTGTGTCTCTCTTTCTTTCTATCAGAGATTACATCCTAGACCAGAAAGCCCTTCCCTGCAAAATTGTTGTCAAATGCGTTACATTTCTGCAACAGATTTCGGTTTCTCCAGAAAATTTTTTTGTGGAAACTTCTTTGACCCCCTTCCAATTTACCAACCCCATGCATTCAAATATCATGAAGTAGGACCCTCCCACCCCTTCAGAAAAACAAATATCAAGAGGTTATATTTTTTAAAAGATATACATTTGGGGTTCTCTTTATTTGCCTGTTGGTTTGAGACTTTCAAGCTTTCTCCCCCCCCCCCCCCCCCCCCCCACACACACACATACCTTGAGGGCTAGAAAGTTATTTTATTTGGGGAAAGAAAAAGTCTGAGATTCTGATGCAATCCCCTGACTCCAAGAGCTGCTACTTTAAGGGGAAAACACACACCACAAACACAAATTATCACAATACACACAATAAAAAAAAATCACTAGATTGGCTCCATTGGCTTTGGCTTTGTGAGGATTTTGCCTTCGGGGACAAATGGAGGACATCTAAACCTCTCCTTACCTTTCTCCACAAAGTCATGTAAAACACAAGAGGTCGGGAAAATGCTTCCCAGTTACTCACACTACCTCTCAAGTCAGACCACTATTCAGTTTGCAAGATAATCAAAGCACTGATACAGTTTTCATAACTAGCTATACAGCACAGCACACACTGTTACCAAAATACACAGAAAAGGCTTACAGAATAAACCCCTTGGGCCAAGGAACACATCTGACACCACATTCGTAAAGCACTGTGTCAGTTCCAGTGCGACAGAAGTGATTTTTATAATAAACTTACCACCCCTTAATAAGTTCTCCCAGGTAAACTGGGGGCACGACTCAGCAGAATTAAAAACAAAATGCAGTCAGCCAGAGAGGCCGATGTCTCAAAGAAAGAAAGGAAACAAATTGCCGGAAGCAAAACTGCCTCAATCTTGGGTGGAGTTCAGCTCAGTCCTGTGACCCCAGGTGCCACATCTCCTCCTTTGACAACCCAGCCAGCCAATTTAGAGCCCTAAACTCCTGACTGAACTGTCGTTAACCCCCTGCTCCCCAGGTACATCCTCTGACAGTGCTTTAGCTCTTCTAGCAGGCCTGCATCTTGGCCCTCTACACTTGTTGGCCAGTACGGGTGTGCCGACAGCTGACTGGCACAAGGCATTCGAGTTGTATTAAACCCCAGATAGCCTAATTGCACTGGCTTCCTGCAAAGTGCAAAATTGACTTGAAATACTGTTGCTCATAAACAAATCTATTAGCTGCCACAGCCTGGAGCTCAGTTATTCCCGGGCCTTGCTGTCTGTCAGTGCCCCCACGGGGTGCACTGTGGGCCTTTTTGCTGAGCAACGGGTGGTCTTGCTTTTTATTTTTCCCCCCTCGCTAAGCTTCTGAGATGAGAAAAATTGCTGCCAAGAAACATTTTATGTTCTGAGCCTATAAGCTACCAGCAGCACAACACTGAAACAACAGTTTTTCTGTTAACACGTCGAACGTTAGAACGTCTCACTCTTGGGGTTTATTATTGTTCATTCAGTTTGTGTTTCTTTTCCACTAGCAGGGCAATCTGAGATGATTCTATGTATAACTAACAGACTCTGTGATGGACCCCCTGCACAGGGGACTCACTGATTTTCAGTTGGTAACCCCATTTGTCTAAGATCAGGTAGAGAACCAGTTTAATATCTGATACGGTCTCTATCTGGAGAATCTGTTCTGACTTTGCATGAGATGGATCTGATGTCCTCTCACCCACCTTGTCTCTTGATGTCCTAATAGTTCTTTTCCCATCCCCGGTGACTAGTAGTCCTCCATCAGTCACACTGAAAGCCGTTTAAGATGACAAATGATCCTCAAAATAAAAGATGGCCTTGTGACTCGGGCACTGGTCTGGCACTCAGGAGAACTTGGGTCAACTCCCAGGAATTGGACAAGTCACTTCAGACCCCCCCGCCCCCCACCCCATGCCTCAGTTCCTCACCTGTAAGAGAGGGGATAACACTCCTGTCCCTTGCCTATTTAGACCACAAGCACTTCAAGGCAGGGACTGCCTCTCACTGTGTTTTGGTAGAGCACTGTGTATTAGCAAAATGGGATCCTTGATCTTGATTGGAGCCTCTAGATACTACCACAATACAAATAGTAATAGATGCTTTTGCTGACATCTCTCCTCTTACTAGGATGCTATTAGGGAGGCAAGCCAAACAAAAAATGAGCTGAGCCCTACGAAATTCAACAGGGCTGCTTATTTAAGGGGTGAAGCAATGTTCTGCTTGCACAGAGCCGCCTGCTCAGTAAGGACCCAATTTTGCATTTACCTAACGCAGTGATTTCATTCATACCAAACAGAGCTCCAGACTACAGAAATTCCCTTAATACCAGGGATCAATTAGTCAAGATGCAATTGCACATTTTGTTCATAAGAAATTCAGTGGGGATATTCCCTAAAAGTCTGTGTGTTACTGTTTATTTTTTTCTTCAAATGTGTACCTTCTTGCATTTTTCTTCTTTGCCTTATTTTGTCCCCAATACCATATTTACTGCTGTAGGCAGATGTTACACGAGAAAAGATACATCAGTATTGTACTATATTAATGGTGGCCAGTGATCACCTTACCTTTAGGTGGGCAAACAAGTTTGGATAAAGTAAAAAACAACCCACCATCCAAAACCTTCTTCCCATTATTTCTCATGAGCACCGGGCAGCTCAGCACTTCCCAGGGCCCACTGGGAATGGAAGCAGCATATGGCAAGTATGGGAAGCAAGTAATAATAAAAATCGCCTATGGAAGCATCTTCCCAAAAGATTTCCTGCCACTTTCTGCAGGCGGAGGACACAGAGATACAGCTGGTAGGCAGATGTGTTCTTTTTCCATAGTTTCAGAGAAAAAGAAAGCTTCCATGGAAAATCTGACTTTTCAGTGAAAAGTCCCCTCTGTCAGGCTCTTTACCAGAAAGACCCTCTCGTTCAACGGCCCCCCACCTGCGTCGGGCCCCTTACCATCACCCAGGGAAGGGTTCCAACTGTGGAATCAGGATCCCTGTAACCGTCACACCCCTGCCGCTGACCTGTGGGGTGGCATATTGTAACCACTGCAATGCAGAATGTCCGCCACTGCCTGCTAAGGTCCTTTCACTGGGATCAGGTTCCCTAGGGGTTTGGCACTCATAGACTTTACGGTCAGAAGGGACTACCATGATCATCTAGTCCAGGAGTGGCCAACCTGTGACTCCGAAGCCACATATGGCTCTTCAGAAGTAAATATGCGGCTCCTTGTATAGACACCGACTCCGGGGCTGGAGTTACATGCACTAACTTTCCAATGTGCCGGGGGGTGCTCACTGCTCAACCCCTGGCTCTGCCACAAGCCCTGCCCCCAGTCCACCCCTTCCCGCCCCCTCCCCTGAGCCTGGTCTGCCCTCGCTCCTCCACCCCCCGCCCAGCCTCCTGCATGCTACAAAACAGGTGATTGGGAGGTGTGGGGAGACGCTGATCGGCAGGGCTGCCAGTGGGTGGGAGGTGCTGGGAACGGGAGCTGATGGGTGCTGCTGATGTATTACTGTGGTTCTTTGGCAATGTACATTGGTAAATTCTGGCTCCTTCTCAGTCTGGCCACCCCTGATCTAGTCTGACTTCCTGCACATTGCAGATCACAGACACTCACCCACCCACTCCAGACTCCTAACCTCTGGCTGAGTTACTGAAGTCCTCAAATCAGATTTAAAGACCTCAACTTACAGAGCACTCAAAGCTCTCCCTTTTTGGAACCGCTTCCCTCCAGGAGATATCTTTGCTGTTGAGTCCCCCTAACCAGTTCCCCTCAAAAGTCCCTCTCAGAAGCTTTCTGTGTTCTGGGGCTTCCTAAGTGAGCCCTCAGAACTCTTGATTAGGCCCAGGTGTTTGTTAGCTAATTAACAGCACCCAGCCATCTAGGCAACTAACTCCTCACAGGTGGCTCGGGGTCAGTTCATTCTCCTCAGCAGAGTCTGTCCTAGGTAAGCGGAGTGAGTGCCTGACTCCCTCAGGAGCCAACTACCCTGCGACAGCAGTACAGTCCAGCTCTGCAGGAAGTATCTGATTTGGACTGACAAAGGCTTTTGTCTGTTGTTATTATTTAGCATTCATCTTGTGGTAATACCTCATGGCCCATTGGGCTGGGCACTGTATCAATATATGGTAAATGACTCCCCCTTGCCCTAAAGACCTTACCATCTAACAGGCAAGGTACGAACACGTAGAGGAGACAAATGCAGCAGGGTGAGAAGGTGGGATAACAAACACAACAGGATGTGCATGACTCTTAGCCAGGCAGCAGTGGCAATCACAGCTCTCCACCTGCCTAAAGTAGGTTGTACCTTACTCTATGAATGACAGGAAAGGTGAGTTTTGAGGGAGGACTCGAAGGAGGACAAGGTGGTGGCAATGGGCGGCATGTGAACCACCATTCGGGGAGGTTAGCCCCTGTACCTGCCCCTTCTGCCTGAGGCCCTGGCCCTCCCTCTCCCCCTCCCCCATGCCTTCTCCCACTCCTTCTGCCTTTGCCTCCCCCTGCCGGAGCCCCAAGCCCCGCACCGTGGCCGCTGGCCTTCCCACCCCAGCCCTGGACTGCCCCAGTCGGCCCAGCAAAGCGCCCCCAGCCCCAGAGCACTCCCAGCCCTGGTGTGCCAGGCGGAGAAGCCCTAGAGCTCCCAGTCCCTGAGTGCCAGGCAGCGCAGTCCCAGTGGCCCCAGTCCCGGAGCACCGGGTGGCCACAGCGCCCCCAATCCTGGGTGGCCCGAGCACTGGCCCCGGCTGCCCTGAGTCCCAGGCCACAGGCCAGCCTGCTCTAGCCTACTTCAGGGAAGAGGAACAGTCTGGGTTGGGGCCACTGGGGAAGAGCAGGAAGCAGGAGGGAGCCCCGGGGCAAAGCATGGACAGGGCCATGCCTGGCTGTTCGGGGAGGTTCAGCCTCTCCTGACCTGCCATACCTGCAGCCCATGGTGGTGGCTTTATGGATTTGGACAGGGAGCTTTTCTACCTGTAAGGGGCAGCGTGAGGCAGAGTGTGACAATGCTTGTTGGTGAAATGGAGAAGTGCTTGATCAAAACTACTCTCATAGGCAGAGCGACAGTGGAATTGGCAGAGACTCCACAGAAACCGGTACTCTTGCCAGCATGGCCAAGAAAGGCAAAGCTGTGATTTGCACTGGTTGAAATTTCCCTTCACTTGCAACCAGGGTAAGCTCGACCAATGCAAATCACAGCTTTGCTTGGGACTTGTGGCGTGGCTGGAATATACCAGTTGCTGACCCAGTGATTGCTGATTTGGAACTATTCCCAAATACAGACCAAGAGTGACAGGCTCTGATATAACATCTGGTATATTCCCAGTGAGGCACCAGTCTGGACATTCCCACGAACAAGAGTTGCTTCGTGTTCCAAGCACTGAGGTTTATTTCTCAACTCCCCGGCAGTGTATAGCACGACAAATGTGCAGAAAGCCAAATGGCATCCCTGATAGTCCGCTAGCCACCACTTTCCTGGGAGAGTTTCAAATCCAGACAGCAAGTTTCCCAGGCAAGCGCAGGGACTCAGCAAAGAGCACTCAGACAACGAGATGGCAGCAAGATGGATGAGACTAAATTGCATGTGGTCATTAAAATTCTTCAACTAAGAATTTTGAGAGCGGGGAAGAAATGAGCCATTACTGGAGAAAGGCTTTCAGGAAATTAATGAATAAAAGGGTTCAGACTGGATGGTTAGAAAATCATGAGACAAAGGTCAGTTTGAACTGAGCTATTATGCTTTAGAGTAAACAGTCACCAGCTTACACTGCAAAAATGTGTGGCAGAGCCACTGAATGTTTGAATACAAGTTATTTGCAGCACCCAATCTTCCGCTGTCTCTCCATCCCCTCCTCGAAGAGCACAGCAGCAGCGTACATGTGTTTGAACATTTCAGTTTTAATAACGGCTTTAGTAGCAGGCTTTTAAAACTGAATACAAGTCACTCAGCAACAGGTCGTAGCATTCTGCCCATTCACATGCTGTCCCTACGTGCAGCTATCTCCCTACAAGTTCATTAGCGAGTGAGCAGAGTTGTGCAAAACCTCTCTGGTTTTATGTTTGCAATAAAGATTGGCGGCACATCCAACCGGGCAGCTCCCAGGACAGATCCAGGGCACGGGATGATTCTGTCCAGCCCCTGAACACATCTTCCCTCTCACCCCAGCAGACCTGCTCTACAAAATGGCTTCATCCATGTAGCGTAACTTCACACACACCATATACGTGAGGTCACATTGCGTGGTGGATGCCATTTTATAGAGCAAAATGGTGTCCTCCGCACATGACCTTGCACATGCTATAGGTGCGAGGTCACACTGCATGGAGGATGACATTTTGTATGGTATGTATTTCTGCATATGGCTGATGGAGATGCTTCAATACGAACGTCTGGACCACAGCACTGAAAGGTTGGAGCACCCATCATATGAGGGGTCGGGAAAGAACTTTTACGAAAATCAGATTGTCAGGAACCAGGGGTTTTTTTTTCATCATCCCTTAGACATGGATCACCTAGTGGGAACATCTGGGCATATCTCACTTAACCAATTCCCTGCCGTCGCCTGAGTCTTGGGCATTGGCAGCACCGGAATTTCTCCATTCTCTGTCCATGGGACACAACAGTTCAGTCTTCTGAGGACTGAAATATTTTAGTCCAGCTAAAATCATTGGGTTCAACATAGGGGTATTTTGGTAAAATTTAGTGGCTTGAGATATCCAGGAGACTAGACTAGATGATCCAATGATCCTTTCTGGCCTTAAACGCT